>NW_027412088.1:112118569-113536069 GCF_047663935.1 Musca autumnalis | reverse complement strand
TTATTTAAATGTATGTTGTTTTATTGTTTTTTACATATGTATATCATTTACTACATCACAATATGACCGAATTTGCTTTTCGGCAACTGAAAATACCAAATATATTTTGCTTTGCTGCCATATGAATGTATGTACCTATCTATAACTTTTTTATAGTGTTAATTTAATTAAAATTAACTTTTGTAAATTATTTTAAGAAATAAAACTAATTTTTGTAATTGAATTTAAATGTTGAACCCAAATTGTTTAAAATGCTCATTATTATATAATAATATCATAATTTTCATTCAATTTTAATTTCAATAATATCCTGAAATTAAGAATATTGCATAGAAATTCAGAAATCATATGTAATCATATACGATTTAATACAATTTCAACCTAAATTTTTCACAGTGTTCAGGAACTTTTTTACACATACACTCCGTTTCATGTCAATAGCACATTTCAAATTGTTTTTTGTTACTTCATTTTAGTCGATATCCGTGAAATAACCTCGGGAATGTTTATATATCTTGGTTTGTAATCTTATGAAGTATCTTTCAACAAAAAGTTTGGCTTCGATAATGTACCGTTATAATTTTATTTTTTAATTTTCTTTCAAAAAGTCCAAAATTTGTACGGTTTGAAGTGTTTCATCGGAATAGCACATTCTTTAATAACATGGGTAAAAATGCAAATTTCGAATGCTTCTTTTACGATTCTTTAAAATTGGAGCAAATAAAAGCTATTTTTAATTTAAAACGCTAAAATTGGTCGAACTATGACATTAATACCGGGAAAATAAGACCTTATGAATTTGGCATATGTTGGCAGTTTTTTCTTAGCTTTATAAAAAAACTAAAGAAAAACTAAGGAATGAAGAGAAATGACGCAAAATAAATTGAAATTCTACTGAAAATTGGGTATTTTTGATCGAGAAACTTCAAATTTCTACGACTCCTATTACGTAATACTGCGCAATGTTAGCATTAAGATAATTTAATCATTAAAATATCAGGTGATTGTTATTTTTCTGGATCTGGGCCAACATACTATAAAGAAAAAACACAGAAAGAAAATAGTTTGAATTTATGGAGCAGACATAAACTGGAAATATTCGTAAATTTAGTACAGCAATATTTCTTTCAATTCCATGAGGCGATCAACTCCGCAGTATTGATGGTTTATTAGTTCTTCTCTTTTCAGAGATGCAAGAAGTAATAGGTTTTGCCGTCGGAAACCTGCAAATAATGATTATTTGTTTCGGGAAACGACAACTAGCTTTTCCTTATAATATTCATGATAGTTAGCTCAGAAAATCCAACCTATTTTCTTTCTGTGTATAGGAAGGATCTGATTTTTTCTTCATAGTATATTAGCTCAGACCTAGAGCAATAAAAATCGTCCAATATTTTAACCGTTAAGTTATCTTAAGGCCAACGCTGAACCCTATTATGCAATAGGATTCATTGGAATTTGAAGTTTCAGAGAGAAATGTACACAAATTTCAGTAGAAGCTCAAGTTTATTTTGCACCATTTGTGTTTTATCATTCATTTTTCATTAAATCTTTATAAATCTGAAAAGAAACTGCCAACTTATGCCGAATTTTTAACGTATTATAGACAATTAAGGTCCACAGCTTTCATAAGGTCTTATTTTCCCGGTATTAAAGTCATAGTTGGACCAATTTTAGCGTTTTAAATTAAAAATAGCTTTTATTTGCTCCAATTTTAAAGAATAGTAACAGAAGCATTCGAAATTTGCGTTTTTATCCAAGTTATTAAAGAATGTGCTATTCCGATGAAACACTTTAAATCGTACAAATTTTGGACTTTTTGAAAGAAAATTAAAAAAAAATATAACGGTACGTTATCGAAGCCAAACTTTTTGTTGAAAGATACTTCATAAGATTATAAACATTCCCGAGGTTATTTCACGGATATCGACTAAAATGAAGTAACAAAAAGCAATTTGAAATGTGCTATTGACATGAAAAGGAGTCTATAGTACGCATTTTCCAGATCTATTCCTTCACCCAATACTATATAAAGTGTAAAAAAACCACCTCCTTGTCTCAACTATAACACCAGAGTTTAGAATTCTAGCTATACAAAATTTTAGAATTCCAGAAAGACCAATTTCTGTACAATTTATTTCGTTCGTACGTTTATGGTACATATTTTCAAAACCAACTCCATATCTCAACCCAACACACCAACACACAGTGGATCCACTTGTATGGAGGAAGTGGCCAAAAATATTTAGAGTGTAAAAATGAAGCCAGTGCGCCGATTACAGCTTTGTGCTGCTGCGAAGAGTGTTTTAAAAAACCACGAGCGTGACATTCTCCCCACTTACCCTTCTGGAGGGGGTATACGGTAAGAATTGTTTTATGCTGTTAATACAAAATGACATGAACAAAGGTCCCGATTATTTCATGATGCAAAAATAGGCTTGGGGAAACAAAGCAATCCCCAAAACAACATAAAATCCAACCAATTTAGCGGATTAAAAAATCAATATTTTTTTCTGAAAATTGGTAAAATTTTTAATGTAGGTCTTATAGCGTTCTTCCTGGAGGGCACATACCGCCAACGTAAGACTAATTTGGAAGAAGATTTCTTCATCTTGCCACTGATGCCAATTATGTTAATGTACGTGGTCAGAAAACAGAGTTATACGCTAATATATCCATAGAAACACTATTCTAGGGCAGCTTTAGTCAGCGACCCACCATTTATAGTTTGGCACTAGATGGCAGCTGATTTTAATACTGAATAATCTTAAACCCATGACCTACTTTGGAAAATTATTCCCGAGGTGGGCACTGGTGTGCATCATGACTAAAACCTTAGGTCAAATTTAAGTATATGATCGAATTGGCATTACAAAATACACTAAGAAAATATGCAGCTAACTAGAATTCCACAACACTCTAAAATACTATTTTTTAATGAAAATTAAGCTATTTCCTCCTCCTTCAAAATCCACTATTATATTTTGCTATACATATTAGTTTCGCGATATTTTGAATATATTTACTTGCACTTAAAATATAGGTTGTATTCACAACAAAAAATATTAGTCAAATGTTCCGACTTTTGAAGCTTTTCTTAAGAAGATCGCGTTCGAATGAAACAAAAACTAATATATTTTTAAAAAGGTCCATGTCATAGCTGTCAGAGTTGCCAGATGTTGTACCAAAATTTTGACATACATTTTTTTTATTTTTGGCCAATGGGTGGATCCACTGTGCAACAGTGACCCGTGTAGAGTGGTGCTTGCCAGAATTGGGTTTTTCTTAAAATTTTAAGTCATTTTCTTTCAATTCGTCTACTTATTCTGCCGAAATGAGGCATGCTATGATTTGTTGGATGATATATATATCTTTAGCGCCATCTATTGAGAGAATACGGGCTGGAAAGCTTGTTATTTATCGGCTAGTTGACAGTTAGCTAGTTTTATTCTTTTGTCCCTAAATGGATTTGGTATCTAAAGAGGCTTGATGGGTTCAAAAATCAATTTTATCGACCATTTTGTCGTCATAAGTAACTAAAGAAAGGTTAAACTCGTATAATAATCCTGAATAGTTTTCTTGTGCATTGGATTTTTCATAACCACATTGTATTGCAACCACAGAGATTTTTAATATTTTTTTTTTTGCGGTAAGTTTCTTTAGTTGAACTATCGCTTTTGAATAGTCTTACCTAAATATTAAAACCCATAGATTGCCACGCATGCTAAGATATTTCATTTGGTGGCATGCAAAAACGTCTTATGAGCGCCCCTAGCAAGATAAAACACTAGATAATTCTGTGGACAATTATATTTATTTGCACTGGGGCCACCTCGAATAAACGGTAATGATTCCAATTATTGTTTGATAATTCTCAATTTAAATGAGAGCTGTTTTCTACCTTTTCTCATTATACAGAGTTGGCACCAATTGCTACATCTAAGCGTGTAAAGGAAACAGAAAATACCGGTTTGTGATGCCTAGTCATCACCTAAGATCTCTGCAAACGGTCGATCGACAGAATTCATTTGTGGTCTAATATTTGCACGTTGCGTGAAAAGTTTGCTCCACTGCCTCAAATCGACGTAAAAACAGCAAATACTCCGGCGTAAAAACAGCAAAAAAATAAATATCAAAGAAAAATTCATATCATCGATCCAAGAAATATTTAAGCTCCTCCAAACTGATGAAAAATTTATCCAGTAATAACCAGAATCCAAGCCTATACCCAGCAGAAATAAAAAGCAACCAGTGAGCAAATCATGAAACACAATCTTGGTGAAAAAAAAGAAATCATTTGAAGCGGCCCAAAATTTTTGGAAGAAGTGATTAAAGTGTATTTTAAGCTAGAATATAGGTGTTTAAAAAGTGCTCGAAACATCAGTAGAACAATTAATCTGCCAATGAAGCAGAAGCAGTACAAGTTTCCTATTAAAGGCTAGCATGCTCTCACCTAGCTTACTTGTTTATCACAATATTTACTTATTTTATAGTTGGCATGATTTCTAATTCTTCTGCTGATGATTTGAACCACTATAGTTCTGATTGCGCAAAGTCACATTTTTTTTTCCTTTTTAGTTTGTGCCTTCATTCAATGTAATGGCTAAAAAAAAAAAAAAAAAAAAAAAAACACACAAATTAACATACAAGTGCTTTATGCCAAGTTTACACTTGCGCTCCAAAATCCACTGGATTTCACAAAATCCTGAAATACACCCCTATGTTTACATTTATTTTTTGTTGATTTCAAACATATCACAATAACCAAGGTAGATGCATATGCGCAGCTGATGGAACATGAATTTTCAAAACAAGTTGTAAATTGAATTAGTCATCAAAAATATACGACAATATAAAACTTAACAACTTTATTTCGAAAATTATCGTAAAATTATCTATATATCGTATTAATTGTGTATAGTACTAATAAATGAAAAAATAAAAAATGAGATATCATAATAAATTTTGATACAAAAAAGCTAGTAGAAACTATCAGCATGTTCATTGGCATCTAAATACGATATCTGATACGTTGATTTTGACATTTATGCTAGAGTTTTTGCAATTTTCGTCATTTTTCCCTTCCCGCATTTTTAAAGAAATTTGTATGCCGAAGCAATTTTTGACAATTCGCTCTTTTTTCTAATATTACCATTAAAAAAGTACGGGAACACAATGAAAAATAGCATTGTAACATAGTAATTTAATATTTTTTCACATTGTTTACAGATTTTGATACTAATTTTTTTGTTGCAGCAATTTACCATCTACCTTGTTTATTGTGATACGTGAAAAGTGTTGCAACTTTTGGTATTTTTTTAGGTAAACTCAGGGTTGTATATCATGTGTACTGTGATTTCGATGTCGATTTTGCTGAAATCACGAAATGAGATGATTTCATTTTTGTATGCGAAATCATGATAAATTTTGCTTGATTCCGCGTGAAATCACGAAACGTCTTCGAAATCACGAAATGACGACAAATGTAAACCAAGCATTAATATACCTACGTACATACATAGTGAACTGGCTAAACACACAAATCAACATACAAGTGCCTTAATATACCTACGTACATACATCAATATATTCATGATCGGCAGAGAATTACATTAATTCTGCAAAATAACAGTGGTTGTGTGCTTAGCTAAGTTTCAATGTTTTATGTATCTTTCATTGCTTAGCGAGTTGATGATAAGCGTGTTGCTGATTATTACACCCACATGTTTAGCAACATTGTTGATAAGAGAGATAGAACCATTGTTGTAATTTTTGTAAACTAACTATGCGGTTACAGCCAGCTGTTCACACCGAAAGGCCTTTCTACGTGGGAGCGAGCGGATAACATCAATGTAAGTGTGAGTAATTATGTTTCTCTATATATTTTTTCTACTCTCTCATCACATGCTATGTTATTGTGTATTCTCTTGGTGAAGTGATTATACCTTTGATCTATTTACATATTCTCAGTCAGCTTTGTTTTTATAAACATTTGGTATTCAAACTTGTATATTTAAGCCAGGGACGTGCTTCTTTGTATAGTGAGGGCGCCCACTGAGTTGTTTTTGCATTTGCTTCTCTCTCTCACATACAGTATACGTGTATATAAACAAACGATGACCATCATGTGGTTGTTGTTTTTTTCACCCATGCATACACACATGCTTTAGTATTGATGGAAATATTATGGGCGACACTGATTTAAGCAGACCATTAGATACATTAAGGTGGGTCTCGCGTAAATATAGATATTTAAACTTGGTGCACAGCAATTGCTGCTTTTGATTATCAACTTAAGTCCATCATTAAGTTCAGTTCTGTTACTCCCAATGAATATAAATGGAATAATAGATCTCACTTTTAGGCTAACCGTCTTAGTATTATTAAATAGTTGGTTTAAGTTCATAAAGATTTTTAAGTGAAATTAGTCTATAGCATATTTTTGGATACTATGAAGTTTGTTAATAAAAGCATTATGTATTGCATTATGTAAACAATTTCTTGTCTGATTCCTTAGCATAAGGGCGTAAAGGGGCTACTGACAAGATGTGGGGTCACGTCTTAAGATTCTTTTTTTTTCTTTTTTGGCTAATCCTGACTGTGACCAGGTTGAGCGGGCAATATGGACGCATACCATCTAGTCGTCCACATGAACTTACATGACCATTGAAGAAACTTTCTATAATGCACTATTACCTCTTTTTCTCATCTAGAGAGCACGTACTTTAAAATAATTTTATGTAGTTGAAGGACGGGCATAGAAGCTTAGAACCCACACCGATACCCGCGAGTAATAAGGCCGGATCTAGACGTGCTCCAGCTTCTCCTTTCATGCCTAGTTATCCATCTCCTTCTTATTCAATTAGTGATACGCTACACCCGAATACCAAATTTCAGAATTACACCTCTTCCCTGCACCGAATACTAAATTTAATATCATTCAGTACTTTTCGTACACTTATTGTAGGCATTTCCAAAACCATCTCCATTTTTTAAATCATCACATCAACTGTGACCCTAACGCCCAGTTTCAGAATAACACTTTTACCCCTACACGAAATTTACATCCAACACCAAATTTCAGTATCTTTCGTATAAACCGCCTCCACATTTCAACACTACACATCAACACTGACCCTAATTTCAACTCTATACGTACACCCACTTCTAAATTTAGCACCTTTTGTACTCTTATAATACGTACGTATTTCCAAAATCAATTTAGTATCACTTAGTACTTTTCGTACACTTATTGTATGTATGTATTTCTACAATCTAATACAAAAACCCAATCTTATATTCTATATCAAAAAGTAAGTATTTCCCAAACCAAGTCCACATCTCAACCAACGGTGTCCTTTATATCATATCCCACAACTCAACTACTGTCCTTACAACCTATATGAAATATTATACCATTTAGTACTTTTCGTACTTAAGATACGGAAAGTACTAAAAGTACGTACTTATGGTACGTATTTAGAAAACCAAATCCATTACATCCACTCGTCAATCCTACACTCTAACAAAAGTATTAATTCGAAATTTCAAGATTCCAATTCACCCAAATCCAAATTCGTTCTCCATATCCCATTCCTACACTCCAAAAGTAATGTTAATTCCAAATGTCATAATTCCACCCCTGTTGGTTTACGCAAATCCAAGTTGTACCAAATTTAGTACCATTCAGTACTTTTGAATACCACTTAGTACAATTTAGTACGAATTTCCAAAACTACGTCCATTTCTCAATCCTACACTTCAACAATAATATTAATTCCAAATTTCAGGATTCCAGTTCACCCAAATCCAAATACGTTCTCCACAATTCACATTGTCCCAATATTAATATCATTTAATACACATAAGTTAAAATTTCCAAAACTACATCCATATCTCAATCCTACACTCCAAAAGTAATCTTAATTCCAATTCCATTCAGAAATTTTTGTACACATAAATGCGATTTACCAAAACTGCCTCCATAACTCAATCCTACACCCCAGTAGTAAGCTAAATTCCAAACTTCAGGCTTCACGCTCTATCCGTTCGCCAAAATCCAAATTGTACGAAATTTATTACCGTTCAGTACTTTTCGTATACCTAAGTGCGAATTTCCAAAACTACCTCCATATCGCAATCCTACATTCCACCACTAATCTTAATTCCAAATTTCAGGATTCCAGCTCTATCCGTTCCTCCAACTCCAAATGCTACCAAATTAAGTACCATTTAGTATACATGAGTACACACTTCCCTCCTTATATCAACCCTACTTCTCAACCTTGATTCTCACTCTAAATTTCAAGTTTTTAGCTCTATCTGTTCACATAATACCAAATGGTACCAAATTTAGTACTTTTCGTACACATTTAGTTCCGGTTCGCCATCCTTTAAGTACTTTTCGTACCGTTCTAGCGCGAATTTCCACAAATTAGCTTCGGACAAAGAGTGACCTTACCCAAAATTTCAAGATTATAGTCTGGGCGTTGATGAATCAATCAGTAAGTCAATTTTATTATTTTGTTAATATAGATAAACGGTTTGTTGTTCTTTTTATACCGTCTTCCAAGGCACATTTATATAAGGTAGATGCATACATTACAACAACTAACAAATTTACAAAAAAAAAAAAAATGTTGTTATTAAAAATGTAATGTCAAAGAAAATATTGAATAATAGGGTCGTTCTTAAAATTTTCTCAGAAAAAAACATAAATACATTTTGAAAATCCTCTAAAATAGAACAAATTTATATCAAAATGTTAATATAAACCATTCAGAATTGTCGTGGATTCTTTTTATTACACTTTTGAAATGAAACGAAGTATTTAGCCCCCATATAACGGTACTTCCGGATTTTAGTATTTTAGCTGCATATTTTGTCGGAACTAGCTGTAATTTAATATTTGACGTTCCCACTGGTCACACAGCTTCTACAAGAAAAATGTTCAACATAGGTCCAAGTTTTGGTATAGCCCCCCTATGTAAATGTACCTCCCGATTTTACGTTTTTTGAGCATTTTTGCTACATGTTTTTAACGAAATTGTAAGCATAGGTCCACGTTTTGCTATGGCCTCCATAAAACGGTACCACCAATTTCAGGTTTTTGTTAGTTTTTATCTACATTTTTGGGCAAGATTGGATATCCTTTGGAATTTATGGTTCAAAGTGGTTAATAACTTCTCCATCAATAATTGTGGACTTAGACCCGCGATGTGGTATAACGGAACCCGATTTTAGATATTTTCAAATTGTTGGCTGCCCGAATTAGCTAAAATTAGGTTCCCAGTGGTCAAAATTCCATCCAAAATTGTGGGTACTGGTATTTCGTAATGTAAAGAAAATTAATTATTGCATATAACCTGGGAATATTTCTTGGTGGATGGTTAAGAAATTAGGATTTTAACGCTTTTTATTTGTATCTATTTTACCATACATTGTCATTCTTTGGCGTTTAAGACTAAACGGTTTTAATAAGGACGTAATTTTTGTTTGTGAGCAAAAATTTTTAATACATCGCGGTGCACCTCAATGATTTTCAACCAAGTATTTCTGTAGCATACTTTAGGGATCTATTATTTTGTGACTGTGTGAAAAACAATAAAAAAGACATTTAAATATTTCAAATTTGATATACTTTTATTAAAATCTCAACGAAAATAAAGTAACGTACAATAAATGTATTTCTTCTGTATAACGACATTTGTTTCTTATTTATGTAATCCATGTTAAATATTTTCATATTTATGTGTACAAATTTCAAAATTTGTATTTGTTTTTTATTTTTCGTTTTGATTTTCAGATCCTTTGCGTATGAGATATGACTTGCTTGGCGTTTAAATAATTAACTTTTATTAGTTTTTTTTTAATATATTCCTTGTGAGTAGTTTTAGGATTAGATGAAGTAGTCATGATCGTGTATTTTATTAAGTTAAAATTTGCTAAAAATTCTACAAAAATACATATATTTTTTTACATTTATATCATGTTTGAAAAAAACATTTAGGTGAGTTAGATATGTTTTTTTTTCTACAAAATATTTTAAGCAATTTTACAGTTGTACTTTTTTCAAGATAACTACTCAAAGTGAAGCTAAAGTAAATTAATTCATATTAAAAAATGTCGAGTTAAATAAAAAATCTCAATACGTTATTTTAACTTATTTTTATTAACAATGAATTAAGTAATGAAAAGTCCTGAATAAAAGAAAGCAAACATCCTTCAATCGTTCCTAAATAGTACTTTTGTTACCCTTTTAATATGAATTTTCATACACCCATCCTTATTTGACACCTTCGGATAAAGGGTGTCCTTCATCCAAAATTTAAAGTTTCTGTTTTTCCGATTCGTCTGGACATTGATGAAACAATTATTTGTTCATATTGTCATCTAACTTGTATTACATTGCTCCTATGTAAAGTATATTTACTGGCGTAGGGATATATGCATCCAGCAATGAAAATTTGAAAAAAAAAAACCATATTAACAATTTTTTATGAAATAATATGTGTTCCACTGCAGTGATTTCCGTTAAGATTATTTTCATCTGGTCTCTTGCCACAACTTTGCTTTACTTCGAATAAGTTTCCGAGATACAGCCGTTAGTTTAGTAGTTTGCACTACCTCTGCTAAAAGGTCTAATGTACAAAAAAACATTTTTTGCCGATTATTCTTTGAACAAAAGCAGAAGAGACGAATAAATTATGAATCTAGCAGGGAACCCCGCAATAATTTGTCTTTGGAACAAAGAAGGACTTCCAATAGGAATTTTTTTCCTTCTTTTTAAAGGACATTGCGAATACAAACGAGAAAGTGAGCGCAAACCGACTTATTCTTTCTTGTTATAATCCACTATGTGGTAATCGTGTCGATCCGTATTTTAGTGTGTTTGTCCATCTAAACGTTGCCATCACGCTTCTAGTAGGAATTTTGATGGTATCATCAGTAAAGTTATATAGATCAGAGTACCTGATGGAAGAAATCTATTCATGCTTATTCATTTTGGTGATGATAGGATTTCATTAGGTGGTTAAAGGAAATTGGAAAAAGTGTATCCTTGCGCTAATATCACCGCTTCTAATTATTCTCACCTTTACATAGATAATAAGTAGGTTAGTGTAGGTATGCAAGAGGATGTCGCAAAATTCTCCGAACCGTCTCTAAAAAAAAAATACGTGAAAAGAAAATGTGTATGGGTTGTGGTTTAGGTACCATACTTGTTGAGCCCGTTCTTAACAACTTTAATAGTATTCATTTAACATAAAGTTGATATGATTGGTTAATAAAAGAAATTAAAACTCATTATTTTTGATTATCACGTAACACATATTTTCCAAATCTAATCTTAATGTTGCCTGTTTTAGCAAATAAATGACGAAACAGCCCTAAAACCTGTTTTTCGTGCTAATGTAAAAAACGTATTAGCTTGCGAAAAAACGCGGCATTATCCACATTTTCATTATTTTACAATTCCGCCTTAAATCATGCTCACTATTTCATTCTTCTTTGCCAAGTCGTCAATAACCATGTCAAACTTAACAAAAAGATGGCGCTATAGGACATGCACTTATGCACTAGGCCATACAATTTTTTCGCGCAAAAATATAAAGTCTTACAGCCTGTTTCTGTATGTCGAAAAAAGAATGTGAGCGAATGAAACACGCCCAAACTTTAGTTTTCGAAATAATTTTACCTTTGCTTTTTATTCAAAACAAAAAACAAATTTGAAAAACACACAAGAGTTTGGACGTGTTTCATTCGCACACATTCTTCTTTCGACATACAGAAACTGGCTGTTAGAAACACTTTCAGCTTGTTTCTGTATGTCGAAAGAATAATGTGTGCGAAAGAAACACGTCCAAACACTTGTGTGTTTTTCAAATTTGTTTTTTTGTTTTGAAGCAAATGCAAAGCTAAAATTATTTCGAAAACTAAAGTTCGGGCGTGTTCCATTCGCACACATTCTTCTTTCGACATACAGAAACCGGCTGTTTAATTTTGAATATGTACATTTTAAAACTGCGGAATAAACTGACCCTATTATGTATGAACTCAAGACACGAAATATATATGTACAACATATAACAAAAGTCTAAATACAATTAAAAATATGGAACTTTTTCCTTACAAATCGCGTACAAACTAATAAGACTTAAAGGACACATTAACAGCCTGTTTCTGTATGTCGAAAGAAGAATATGTGCGAAAGAAACACGTCCAAACTCTTGTATGCTTTTTAAATTTGTTTTTCGTTTTGAAGCAAAAGCAAAGCTAAAATTATTTCGAAAACTAAAGTTGGGTCGTGTTTCATTCGCACAAATTCTTCTTTCGACATACAGAAACTGGCTGTAAACCACACTCAACATGTACAGTAGGGTTATAACAAAAAAAAAAAAAAAAAAAAAAAAAAAAAATACCACCCCAGTACCATGTGGGGAAACTTTTTCTGATGACTTCTGTGAAAAAGTTTCCGCACCGACTGCGATTACAAAAAGCACTTTTTATATTTTTTTCTATTTCAAAATTTAAATTTGCTTCGTTTGTATAAATATTTATGGAAAACAATTCTCACAGGCAAAGTCATTAAAAAAGTCTGTAACTTTCGCGAATTCGTTGCAAATGGCCACATATTCTATTGGCCGATAGATACAATTTATAAAGAAAAACAAAAAATGCAATGTTGTCAAAGGTGCATTCAATGCTCTGAAATATAGCGATTTGATAACAAATGAGTCCAGAATGGTTTGATATTGATTTTAAATTAGATTAAAACTATTAATAAGTTTTAACGAAAAGCGTAAATGCCATTATAACAAATAAAATGTAATAATGCATTACTGAACTTCAATGCATTTGGTGCTTAAACTTTTTTCGAGATAGATATAGTGAATTTAACTCGTTTTTGGATTACGTTCTATGAAGCACCTGTATGGTCCGCTGCGCAAATACACATACTAAAAAGTTGCAATTCGCTCAAAATAAGTTACTAAAACTTATATACGATTTACCTTGGCACTACTCTACAGCAAGATTACATAAACTAGCTAATATAGAGACAGTAGATACTAGATTATTAAGGTTAACAGAAAATTTAACAAGTGCGCAAAGGCTATAGTCGAGACGGGGCCAGCCATGTGATACCCTACACCACTATCAACTATTGTGGTATCTCCCTTGTTTGACCACCTCCGCCAACCTACTTTACACCAATGTAAAGGTAATTATCCGACTATCACAAAAATCAACAGGCTTCTTCCTCTGTGGGGCCCCATCTACCCCATCTGTGGGGCCCCCATCTACCATCGTGACTATCCGATCAAAATTTCAAACTGTAGCGTGATTACAAAAAATGGAAAATTGAATATTTTACTGACTTTTGTGATATCTCGGTTGTTTGCCCACCTACGCCAACATACTTTGCATCAATATAAAGGAGATCGTTTCTTCTTCCATTGACGGGAATAGTCCAACCAGAAGCGGAGATATTCGCATAAGAAAAAAAACGTTGACTTTTCTCCACATAAGCTTTTTGCTTATCTTAACTCCTGAATATTGTCCGACTATCACCAAACTTAATAGGCTTCTTCCTCGCAGGGTCCTGCATCAATACCCAAAAAATTCGTGACGATCCGATCAATTGCGACATGTAGCGTGATTACAAAAAATTGGAGGTATTACCGACTATTGCGATATCTCCGTTATTTGGCCACCTACGTGAACCTATTTTGCATCATTGTAAAGATGGGATTTTCTACTTTCATAGTCAGACTTTTCTTTTTGAAGGGCTCCAACTAAAGCTGTGATATTCGTCATTATTATTAAAATCGCAAATTTGAAAAGGGTTAGCGGCTATTTCGATATCTTCGTTGTTTGACCACCAACGACAACCTACGTTACATCGTTGCAAAGGTGTATTTTCTACTTTCATTAGCAGGTTTTGCTTTTGATATACCCCATATACAAGCGGAGATATTCGCTTTGAAATAAAACGTTGACTTTTTCTCCAAGTTTTTTACCCATTCGGACCCCTAAATGTTATCCCACCATCACCAAAATCAATAGGCTTCTTCCCCTCCGGAACCCTCACCAACACCCAAAATTTGATGACGATCCGATCAAAATTGCGACCTGTAGCGTGGTTACCTAAACAAATGCAAAAATGGGATGTATTACCGACTATTACGATATCTCCGTTATTTGGCCACCTACGCAACATCATTGTAAAGATGGGATTTTTTACTTTCATAGCCAGACTTTACTTTTGGAAAGTCGCTAACCAAAGCTGTGATATTCGTCATTATAATTAAAATCGCCAAATTGAAAAGTTGGATTTAATTTGCGGATATTGCGATATTTTCGTTGTTTGCCCACCTACGACAACCTCCTTTACACGGTTAGAAAGGTGATATTTTCTACTTTCATTAGCATTTGCTTTTGGTACACCCCTTATGGAAGTTGAGATATTTGCTTTGGAAAAAACTTTGACTTTTTCTCCAAATAAGTTTTTTTTTGCCAATTTCGACACCTAAATATTATCCGACCATCACCAAAATCAATAGGCTTCATCCCCTCCGGAACCCTCATCAACAACCAGACAGACAGACGGACGGACATACATGGCCAGATCGCCTCATCTCTTCGAGACAATAATTTTGGTATATATAAGTATGGGTTAACGACCATTATTTCGATGCGACCCCCATAGTAGTGGTGGAGGGTATAAAAACTAGATATAATGTAATACCAAATTTTCCTGTGTTATTAGTCTAGCCTTGAGTAAGATAATTTTACAATTATTTTTAAGTCTTCAAATAGGTTTTTCTATTTTTTTCCTTCCAAAAATTCATATATGTATGTATAAATATGTGCGAGGGGTGAACACTAACTATCTGGCCTAACAATGAAAACGTGAATTTTTACCTTCAAAAATAGTTTTAATGTTTTCTTAAGTAGTCTCCAGCATGATTTATACACTTTTCATGCTCTCAAACCAATTGTTGAATCCCTTATTTCACTCCTATTTAGACACCTCAAAAACATAGTTTTTGAACGCTTTTACATCATCTTCTGGTCACTGGATCCCCAGTCAGGGCTGTACGGCCGATGAACCTTCAATTCCACGTTTTGTCCAGTCAAACAGGCGCTGGTTTGAATCGATGTGTAAGGGCTCACATTGTCATGATGCAGAATGAAACGTCTTCTCTTGTTCGTTTTTCCAATTTCTCAGGAGACTTATGGCAAACAAATTGTGGTACCACTCAGAATTAACTGTCCTACATTTCTGAAGCTGTATAGTCGCCACATGGCCATTTTTGCCGAAAAAAACAGGCGACCATTTGCTTCGAACTGGTTCTTTCACGAACAACTTTCGTTGGATTTGACTCATCTTTGAGGACTCCTACCGTCGATAGCTGTTTCGTTTCGGGCTCATAAGCATAGATTCAAGATTTGTCGTCAGCGGCGATCTTATAAACGTCGTTTGAACCATCGCGATCGTATTTATTCACAATTTCTTTGCACCAATCCACAAGAGCCTCTTTTTAAACGATTGTCCAATTTTGCTGGATCTAACGAGAAAAATCCAATATCAAATGTTAGTTGGCGGAAGAAATGTCCAAGGATGCCTCTATCTCACGGTGTATGACATGGCGATCTTGCATTATCCGTTCTCGCACGCCTTATTTTTTCTGGCACAACGGTAGATTTTGGGCGACCCTCACGACCTTCGTTTTTGGCTAGTGTCGACCAGGATTGAATTCTTAAATCAGTTTCTCATAGTGATATAGGATGTCCCTTTATCAACATACTTTTTTTCACCGAATGGATCAAAAACGCGTTTTCTTATCAGGACAGTATTATCCACATAGTACTGATGGTATTTTTTAGTTATAACTTTAATCTGTATATGTAAATATGAATATCACAGCAACAACTTTGTTACTGATAGGCAAAGAAATTCAAGTGGTTATGCTACATACATATAGCAGATTTTAGCAGTTTTTGACGCACAAAAATTCAATTTTTCAGCAAAATAAATGTCTAATTGGCTTTCGAGATATAGTCCACGAAGAACCCTTGGTACATTTTGTCTATTGGACATTTCTTTTCATGCACTTCCATTCCATTACCACAATACTCAACTCGTAATTTTGTTGGATACAGGATGGGTGTAAAGTATCGAGACGTCTATACACCTCGAATATGACACAGCAAACATGGAATATATTCATTACGGAATTCGCATTTGATAGTGGAATGATATGACATGAAGAAGTAATTAAGTTTCTCTCAAAAAGAATGCCCAAACAAGAAATTTAAAAATATTTCTTACAAAACTTGTTAATGAAGTATATTTTTTGTACGAAAACTTTATAAAAATTTGTTATTTCCAAACATAAAAAAAATGTTTGAGAAAGAAAAAGGTAATAATTTGTTACAGTATCTTAAAATTTTTGTTCGACCAAATCATTTGGGGGCGGCCTCCTTTTGATGTTAGCGCCATTTTTGCTTTTTGTGTACATTTCTTTGTGACAGCGAATTGTCGCTTACATCAAATTGCACATTTACATACCATGTCGTTATTCAACTATATTACAAGAAATACGTTTTAATCTTATAATTCTTCGAATAAATACTTGCTATAAAATTAGTGTGGTTTGTTTTTAAATTGTAGATAAGAATTACTCTAAAAATGATTTGTTTCAAATATTTTTTTGATGTAACCGCCACTTCTCAAAGTAAAAGCCTGATTGCGTGACAGTGAAAAAGATGTAAGCGACACAAACTACCGTTATATTGAAGATATTCAAAATTTGTTTAATTTTTTCAGTAAATAGGATTAATAACAGAACTATACCAAATTTGAATAAACAATTTTGGTTATATCAAAAGTTATTCAATAAAAACCGTCTCCTGTAAAATTAGCTTTTTGTCGCTTACACCTTTTTCGCGGGAAGGGCTCGATATTTCGAAATAATATAAACATTTAGTTGACCCCAGGCATTCAAGGCTCTTTTGGTCTTTTGGTTACTGTTGAACTTGTAAATGAACTTTGTCTATAGTGTTGGAAAATTAGCTTAATGGGCCAACCTACGGATTTGGGAAAAACATAGCAGGTGTATGGTAATCTGCAACAAATGTATGAACTACACTATTTTAAAATGTTAAATAAATTATGTACTATTACTACTATATTACAATCCATGAAAGAAAACAAAGAAACAAGAAAATCATTTTTTACTTACACATGTATATTCATAATTTAATTTTCCTAGGAATACAATAAATGGCAATAGAAAGCTTTTGACATAATCATTACTACAGTTTTCATACATACAGATTTAAGTACAGCAGACATACATACAAATATTACGCATTTACATACATTTTAAAAAAGCACATTTACGAAGATACCTTCTGACATACATATTTTTAAAATTATTGCATTTTACACTACATTGCATAAGTATACCTACATACATACAATACATACAGTTTAGCTATTGACTAAAGATAATGGTCTTTTTTCTCATTTCTCTAATACGATTTGAAATGAAGCGGGGATGCAACATTTGGGTTAACAGGCTCCAAAATGTGAAAACATGGCAAGAGTTGGGAGCCTCTCCGATCATACGAATATGCTGTAACCGCCAAAATGAAAAGTGTTATTTGGTGCTTATGTTTGTATTGTTTATGCACTTCTTTAAAATTGGGATTTTATACAAAAATAAAAAACAACGCTTGAACAATTAATTACTTTTTGTTTGTGAACAAATGACACTTTTTTTAACTTAATCTAAAATCTATTTACAATTGATAAAAATTTATTACTATTTTGTGACACAGTACGATCCGTTGGCACCCTTGCTACCAGTGGGGATGATGGAGAAGAAACAGGGGAGTTGGAGACAGACGATTGGGCTGAAATACCGAAAACGGATGAAAGTTTCAATAAAAATCAGCACATTGTCTCATTATATGGTGGATCCTTCTCCGACTCAGTACTGCTCTTGATGTTCGATGATAGCTTAGCGATTTCGTCTTGTACGAGATCAGTACTTATTTGGGGTATGACCATGCCAACAGCTGGGGATGAAGAACCTGCCGCAGAATCACCATCCTTCGATTCTTCAGTGCTCGAACTACTCTCCTTGAGAATGTTCATGCCAATTTTACTGGAAAGCGGTGGTTTCAGCGAGGAAAGCAATTTGGCAGGAACCGATGTTGGCAATGCAGCACTACCACTGTCACTGCCACTTGTGGTAAGTCTGGGCGTTGTTGGAACAGGCGATGCACTGGTACTTTCAGTCGTGGGTGTTTCCGCGTGTGATATGCGTGTTGTGGGTGGTATAGGTGGAGGTTGTAGCTGTTTGCCCTGGTCCAAGCTAAACTGTTTCTTCAGCTGCATAGCTCGCGGCGGTGGTTGCACCTGCCCAGATATGGCCGTTGTCCCAAACTCTGTGGATGTCGATACATCTTCACCGGGTCGTTTCATATCAGAAGCTCCCATAGAAGAGGTACGCAACGGTTGATAACGGGCCGAGGTGCTTAAGCCACCACCGCTGATACTAACACCGCTTTCGAGCACTGTTGTTGCATGGGCCGGGGTTTGGATGTCGACAGCGTCTAGAGAGGGTTCCGCTGTCAATGAGGGTGTATCTATGTTGTAGGAACCAGTCATTGAGGTGGTCGTTTCATTTGAGCTTTGTTTAATAAAGCGATAAGGGTGAGCAGAGTAGTCAGTGTCTGTGCTGGAATTCTTCTGCAAACTTTCACTGGATTTCTTGAAAAGACGTCCGGTACTTTCATACGGTGGATTGAGGAATTCACTTGTTGCTCGTTGAGGAACAACGGGTGACTGATATGTTTGTTGTTGTTCCATGGATGCATTTCGTTGCCAAAGACGTTCATTCTTCACTTGGAACTCTGCAGCTTGGGCCGCACTTGTATCACTACTGTCACCACCAATTACCCCACCACCGGCTGGTGGCTTTGATGGTGAAAGTTCAACTGCGGTTTCTCGTCGCAGCGGATGTCGATGACTATAGTCTATGGAAATGCCAGCCTGTAAGATGTGAAATAGTTGGTAATATTGGTGTGCAGAGAAAAAAAAACGAATTTTAACTTACTTCATATGAATCGTCGGTATCGTCAATAGAAGCACGTGCCTGGAACAGACCCTCAAGGATTTGATAGTCACTTTCCTCGCACTCTTTTAAATGTTGTTTCTCCAATAAAGCAGCTACCTCAGCTTTTGACATTTCCGTTTTAGGTCTATCCAATGATGCTGCAAAAGGGAGGCATAAAAGAAATTATATTAATTGAAGATGTATTTCTTTAATATTGATAAATAATACTATAATTACAATGCCTTAACCTCTACACTGTTTAGTGTGCTAAGTACATATATACATATTTATATGTATGTACATCATATGTATATTAATATTTATACCCTCAGCATTTATGCTAACGAGGGTATATACTCTTTCATACTGGCAAAATGTGCATCATCGAAATAATGGTTTAGATCCCAAGTATGTTTGGACGAAATTCGGTTCGAATACTGGGTATATTTGTCCATTCCTTCTTGTACCTCCCATACAAAATTTCGGATAAGTTCACTTTAAAACCTGGGCCCTATTCCACGAAACAACTTATCGCTTTTCATTTTGCACTTATCAAAAACTAGTTATTTTGAAAAGTGATAACCTTATTTTGTTCCACAAAATTACTTTTCAATTTCCCTTGCACTTAGCAAATTTGTCTATCACTGTTCTTTTAGCACAGTTGTTGTGCTCTCTTGCTCAATTTTTCCGCCATATTGGTAAGTCTCTCAGTTCTCTTGCAAAGTGTGAATGATATTTGTTCCATAGAACGTTTTATCATCTTTGCATTATTTTTTACTTGGCAATAATAAATAACACATGTAAAATTGAGACTAGCGAAAAAATGAAAAGAAACTGATATTATAAAAAGTAAATAAAATAAAATAAAATTAAATAAATTAAACTGAAATAAAATAAAATAAAAAAAATAAAATAAAATAAAATAAAATAAAATAAAATAAATTAAAATAAAATAAAATAAAATAAAATGAAATAAAATAAAATAAAATAAATTAAAATAAAATAAAATAAAATGAAATAAAATGAAATAAAACAAAATAAATTAATACGCAATAAAAATAAAATAAAATAATTTTAATAAAGATTAAATAATAATTAAATGAAATAAATTAAAATAAGATCAAAATAAATCAAATGAAGTAAAATAAAATAAAAAATAAAATGGAATAAAATAAAAAATAAATAAAAATAAAGCAATATAAAATGAAGTGATATAAAATAAAATTAAGTGAAATAAAGTAAAGTAAATTGAAATAAAATAAAGTTAAAAAATAAATAAAATAAAGTAAAGTAAAGTAAAATAAACAAAATAAAATTAAGTGAAATAAAATAATCTAAAATAAAATGAGGGAAATACAAATAAAAAAATAAAATACAATAAAATTAAGCGAAATAACACAAGTAAAAAGCGTTATGTTCGACATGGAGTAATTAGTTTTCTTTCTCCACAAAGTGGAGAAGTTACTTGCAAAATTATAGCTAATTCGTTCTAGAAATGTATCTAAAAACCTTAAAATAGCTGAAATCGGACGGTACTGCTATATGGGGGCTATAACAAAGCTCAACTTCCAACTTGATTTAAGACACGTGTGAACAGCATTTCATCCCCCTATCTCAACTCGTTCTGAAGATAGCGTGATTACAACAGACTGACGGACGGATGTGGTTCAATCAACTTAGAATTTTACGCTGATCAAAAATATATGTATATACCTTATAGGGTCGCAAATGATTATTTCGATGAGTTACAAATGAAATGGCAAACCTAATATACCCTCCATATTAGGGTGGAGGGTATAGTAATAAATAAAAATAGTCTCTCAAACAGACTTTAGTCTAAATGTAAAATCGAGAAACATCGATTTGTGAGGTTGTTCGCAGGGTGGATGTTAGGGATGGGGTTGTTCGTAGGGTGGAATTTCGGATAGTGAGAGTTCGAAGTAGGATGGTTGATTCAGAGGGTAGAAGTTCGGAAAAATCTTTACAATTTCTTGTCATAACCGTGTTTTCACTATTTCCGAACAAAATCTCGCTTTAACAATGTACATTGGCAAAGAGAACGTTTACCTCGCAAATTTAAGAGAAACTTATCAAAATTTGATCTGCAAAATCAAAATGCAGAGTTTTCTGTGGAACGAAAGAGCAAATTTTTTTGCAAAATCTTAGCAAAATACGCTTTGCCGTTACAACTTTTCACTTAGCAGAAATAACGTTTGTGGAACAGAAACCAAAAAAAGAGCTACATTTTTTTGAAAAGTAAGCAAACTCACTTTATAATTAGCAACTTATCACTTATCAAAAAATAATGGTTCTGTGGAACACTTAACTTTGAGAATTGTCAAAAATATTGATAAGTGCAAAATGAAAAGTTGATAAGTTGTTTCGTGGAATAGGGCCCTGTTCTTGAATCACTTTGATTTCAGTTAAAACAATTCGCATTCGCCGCCTCAATTACGACGGTAAAAGTTTTTTTCAGGGACAAGTCCATACTTCTTGAGAATACAGCCCGAAAGATGTAAAAAACCCCTATGGCACCATACATAGTGGCAGGAGAGCGCGATAACTTTCGAACTCATAAACCGATTCGGTCCAAAATTTTGCCTTCGTCATATTTTGTCCAAACTTAGTTTCAGTTCGAAGATGGGCAACACCGGTCCACAACTTCCGGTACTTCCCCCCAATATTTAAAAGAAATGTCACTGAAATGGTATGCACGATATCTCTTGAACGGGGCAACCAATTTGGTCCATGCATTGGATCTCCTAAAATTTTGTCCAAATTTATTTTAACTTCTAAAATGACCCATATCGGTCCTCTCCATATGGTACCTCCCTCACAAAAGTTCAACATTTGTGTCTAAGTGAAGTTTAGGGCCTGGTCGAAGATCCATTGGAAATGTATACCGACCAAAACAAACTTAATATACCCTTCATAATATGATATAACAATACAAGTGAACATAGAAAGACTTAAGCAATTTAAATGAAAAATGGCAATGAAAATTAATTTAAATTTTCGCTAATATTAACTTCCAAAATCATATTAGAAAGCATCACAGTCGGAACGGGCCGATAATGTGAAAGAAGTCACCACTCACTTAGTGGTTGGCAATTGACGACTTAAGCTAACCCTCATGGAATACCCAAATAGAAGCTGAGATATTCGTTAAAGAATACAAATTTCCTCCATATTCAGAAAATATTTCTTGATGATCCTGCTGCAGCTTTCTTGCAAGTTTTACAATGACGGATGATAACTCAGATCGATTGAGCTCTCGGAGACATTTACTTTGATATAGTTCAACGTGGGTCTACGACTCATAGTGATTTTTGGTATAAAACAAATATTTTGGTTCACAGTATCTAAAATATATGTTAAAGTATTCAACAACAAGTAAAAAAGTATCTGTCCGCTTTACCGACAGAGATATACCCTCAGCCTATATAAATTGAAACTTTCATCTACGACAGATCGAATGTATTTAGGGTATTTTCAGAATTTTGTGGCCCTTTTTGGACATTTGAACTTCCAGACAGAAATGTGAATTAGGATTAAAGTTCAAAAGTATTGCGGAGGAAGTCCATTATGGAAGTGGATCTTATTTTGACAGTCATATCTTTTCGATAGAAATCGCGCCCACTAATCATTTCAGTGGGCCATCGTATAACTTTTGCACCATTATGCCAGGACTTGGACTTGGCTGTAAACAGGAGAACAACGGACCAATGTATACCGACTAAAACTCAAAATTCCCCATTTGGAAGTTAATGTTAGCGAAAATTTGAATTAATTTTCATTTTTTCATTGAAATTGCTTAAGTATTTCTATGTAGAGGGAACACTGCATCGTTATACTCCCCACCATATTATGGAGGGTATATTAAGTTTGTTTTTCCGTTTGTAATGCAATGAAATAATCATTTGCCACCCTATAAAGTATACATGGGGAATTCTGAGTGAAATCGGACTCTTTTGAAAAAAGTGGTTTTTGATTTCTTTTATTTTCTGCTGTGTTCATGCTGTACATTTCAGTACATTTGTATTTTTTTTATTTCTTTGCTAACGATTGCTTAGATGTTGAGCATTGAAAAAGTCGAATTCTGTAAAAAAAAATATACGAAGAACCACTCATATGTTCTTTAATAGCTGTCCATAATTTTTTTTCAGATATCTAATAAATGATCTGTTCCAGAACCTGCAAGAAGCTACTACTTGTTACTACGATAACATTTTTCCCTTTATGTTATCGAAAAATAGTAAAAATTAGTAGATTCTTGCAGTACTGGAACAGACCTAAAAAATAGAAAAACAATTGCAAAGTGGGCTTGGATGCAATTTTCGCCATTTAATATTTAAAATAAATTCTTACTAATGATTGTACTCTTTGATTTTCTTGAATTTTACGATAAATTACAACAATTTTGAGACCCACTTCGCAGTGGGTTTCGAACAATTACTTTTTCTTTTATTTTTTTTTTTTTAATGTTTTCCTAATATCAGTGTGAAACATTTGATATTTTACCAAAATAAAAAAGATATAAATAACTAAAATAAAAAAATACATATATTTACATTTGTTTTGTTATTTTATTTAGGAATTTATCTTAAATATCTTAAAAACTTCTTCATTTTTCGATTTTGAAGAATGTTTTGCAATTATGGTACCAGTACAATTGTACAATTATTGTACCAAAATGCAACAGCTATCCCAATAAAAACCCCACCAATGTTCTGATTGAGAAACACTGGCACGTTTGTATGTTTAATTTTTTTGCTTTAATTTTCTGACCGAACGACCTATTGTTTTTGACCAAACTATAATTTGATGTTTGAGGTTCCCAGTGTTTACAAAACTCGCTGTTATTTTGCCATTTGTAACCACAAAAGTAATCAAAAAGGTTATCCAAAAAATTTGTCAACATAGGTCCATTTTTTTGCTACGGCACCCACATATAACGTTACCTCCCGATTTTCGTTATTTTGAGGATTTTAGCTACATTTTGTTTTGTAAGGTACTGCCTGTTATTATTTTTCGTACCAAACTATTATTTAACACTTTATAGGTCCATGTTTTGATATAGCCCTATAATGGCACCTCCCGATTTTCGGTATTTTGATCATTTTAGCTACATTGTTTGACCAAACTACCTATAATTTGACGTTTGAGGTTCCCAGTGTTCACAAAACTTCTCCGCCAAAAATTGTCAGCAAAGGTCAATGTTTTGGTATTGCCCCCAGTATAAGCGTACCTCCCGATTATCGGTATTCTTATAATTTTATATACATTTTTACCCAAATTGCTGTAATTTGACAGCAGCAGTCGCAAAACTTTTACACCAAAAATTGTCAACATAGGTTCATGTTTTGCTATAGCCCCTATATAACGGTACTTCCCGATTTTCGGTATCCTGAGTATTTCAGCTACAATTTTTAACCGAACTAGCTATAATTTCCGAGTGGTCAAAAAATCCCCCACTACCAATTTTCAACATAGGTCCACACATTAATATAGGCATTTGGATTATCTGTGGTTGTAAAATATCGCCTCCAAAAGTTTGTCGGCAGGAAATTATTCAACATTAGTTCAGAATATTTTATGGTATATTGTATAAAAAGCTCGACCAGGCGAACTTTACTAATTTTTACTTGTTTATATTGACAGGAGAAATCGTGAGTTGTAAAAGTAATGGAAAAAGTCGACAAGTTTCTTCTTTTTTTGGCTTCGAATGCATGATCCAACTAGATGTTCTCAACTTTTTTTAAGAATAGGGTTAATTTTCCATGACTCAAAAAATGACACAAAGTGTTATTTTGGTTCCCACACGCGGGTGGGTCTGTTTACATAAAAATTCTAAAACTAAGACTTGGGTTTATTAATAGAAAATTCTGGAGCCGTAGTCGTAGGTATGTTAATAAGCAACTTCTCACTCCCAATCGTGATAGTGTTCATATTAATATTCTGGCTTCCAAGCTATGTCTTTTCAATAGACATATTAATAGAAAATTGTGGCATCCAATATTGTTTCTCTTTAGACAAACTCTGGCACCAAACGTATTTCTCATAGAGAACAATCAAGGCTACTATCAATGATAAATGTTGGCGCACAAAGTTTAGGCATTTCATGCAGAAATTCGGCGTCCAATCGTTGTTATTATCATTGAAACCACAATTATTTGGTTTGGTAGTTATTCCAATAAAATATTTGGTTCCCTATCGTGGATATTATCATAATTTTGGTGCTCAATAGTGTATTTTGTCATTGAGAATTTCGGGAGTACAATATTGGAATTAATGCTGAACAATTGTGAGTTTATCCATCATGAAATGTTGTCGATCAATCGTGAGTTTGTTAATGACAAATTCTGTCGACCAATCCTGCATTTGTCACTAATTCTGACGTCGAATCGTCGGTCTCCTCTTAGAGAAATTCTAGTGAAATTAACAGTAAAAATCCACTGGATTTCATACATATAAACCTGCCTTTAAGCTCGGTACTATAAAACTATTAAGTTTATATATGAATTTAATTTTTATTCAAAATCTGGTAACAAACAGAATATCAAGATGTGTAAGTTTTTTTATATTTCAGGAAGCGAAATTTATACGGGACATGTAGACTTAATGTGTTCACTGTATAGCGCAGATAATTGAGTGTCTCTCTGCCTGGCACTGCTGTATATAATCTTTACAGAAAATTTTAAGTTTAACTATAAATGTGTAAAACTATGCTGAGATTCAAATTCATGTCGCAGACGTCATAGCGTTTTTTCTAATCTTTAACCACATTGTATAACACCTGTCTACTGTCTCCTTCAAACTAAGTTGTATTCAATTACAACAATTTAACTTCCACACACATACCAATCTCTCTGCAATTATTTGTTAGTTTATTTTTACAACAATGTATATCTTTTAACACTACATCAAACACTTCGCTTATACTTCGTCATAAACTGATTGAAATACTACATATGAATATAAGAAAAAACACACATTTGTACAATATCGAATACTTACTCTTGTGACTTGGCAATGACACCGTGGGTGAGGCAATCATATGGCAAACACTCTCTAATTCATCCGTAATCGAAGTGTATTCGCTATGCAATTTCAGGAGAATATTTCTCGAAGGTTTTGCATGCAGAAGTGATTTTCCTAAATTTCATTTGTTTTTTTTTACAAGAAAACGTTGGGTTTTTCGTTGTGGTTGGAAAAAATAAAATTTAATTTCAGATACATATTTTACACAGAAACATATTACACAGAAATGTGATCGAAAGTGAAGGAAGGGGAGGGAATGGTGGAATGAATGAACATTGAGGACAACAAAGGAATAAGTCAGTCACCACACCGTTACTGTACAACATAGAGCGAGAGACAGAGACACAAAGGCAACACATCCATGTCTGAATATTGGATTTATTTTTCCATTTCTAAGAGCTGGGATGTGTTACCTTCGAAAGGTGGAGAAAGAGATATTGAAATGGAGTAAGGGGTTTTATTGTGGGTTATGTACATACCTGCTGCGCCTTCCTTATCACTGTCCGGTTCTGAGTGTGTTAAACTCATTTGGCGCCTCGAAAGATGCAATTGATTCAGACTTATGTGGGAGCGACTGATATCGCCTATTATTGAGCATGTCTCAGAATTTCTGCGACATAAAGAAACCGTGCGTTGACGCATAGCTCGATGTCTGGCAGCTGCGGACAGTTAATAAACATTATTTATTATATACATAAATATTATATACAAATGGCATAATTGATTACCTTCAAAGTTAATATCTGGTCCCGTTTCATCAGAAGTCTCTCCAACAAGTGTTTGGTCATCATCGTGGCCAAGGGGAGTAAGGGTATCCTTGCTTTCAGTACTTGCTCCAGTGTCTTGACGAACAGTGACATAGGGAGTACGTTTGACGGTTTCACATGTGGATGGCCGTTGAGAGAGTGGTATATAGATATCAGAATCAGATTCTGATTGTACGGATACTTTACGTACAACCTGCTCGTTAAGAGCTTCCCTGGATTTGACAATCTCGTCTGGTTCTTCAGGTACAGGTACTACTTCAAAGTGTGTTCCATCATCAAAAATGTACGCATCTGGTCGTACTTCGGTAAGTGAACGATTAAAACGTTTTCTGTTGGTAACCTGTAGTAAGACCAAATTAAAATCAAATAAAATCAAATTCAATGATATCGACTAAATACCTGAAGGTTATGTGAAGCTGATCCACCAAGTCCACCAGCAGAACTACCACCGCCTCCTCCTGTACCGCCACTACCAGCACCACCACTGCCACCTTCGTTGTCTGACATTGAAACAGTACGAATTCGTTGCAAATCGCCAGGACCAATGTTCATATTAGAAGCATTTATATCCTCTTGACCCATGTGCATGGACATAAAGCGGTGAATTACGGCCAAATGACTCAATATTTGTTCAGAAGATTCTTCCATTTTGCGTATACGAAATTCAATATTCTGTAAAATTATTAAAAAGCAACAATCTTAAGGCACGTTTCAATTATAGTTTGAAATATATTAGTTATTATTTGAATTATTTCCTTTGTAATTCGAACTATATTCATATCAGATTTCAATTTTTTCATTTGTAATTCGAAAATTCTCAATTGTAATTTTAAATATTCCATGTGAAGAAATAAACTAATTTGGAATTCGTTATTTGATTGTTTTTAATTGAAATTCGAATTTTTATATTTGTAATTCAAAAAAAAATCATTTTAATTTCGAAACATCTGAAAGTGTTGTAGAAGTAAAGCATTTTGAATCACAAATTAAAAAAAAAAAATACTATCAGTACAATTTTGCAACACTGTCAGTTCGCTTTGAAAAACTTTACTCTCTGTAACAGAAAGTAATGGTGAAGTTTAAGCCATTGGGGTTATAATCCAGACTTAAAAACTATCAAATGTGATTGAAACTTCAACCAAAACAAAATCGATTATTAATTATAATAATTGGAATATCAAATGAACATTATTATATTACAAGTGAAAAATTCACATTAAAAATAGAAAAAATCAAAAATCAAACTAATATGATTCGAACTCCAAATGGATAAAATTCGAATTTCAAACTAAAATGAGAAATGGAGAAATCCACATTTTAAATGAATTAATTCAAATTTCAATTACAATTCTTAAATTACAAAAGAATATTCGTATCTATTCTTTTGTAATTTAAGAATTCTCAAAATTCGAGTAAAATGTTATTCATGTTATTCATTTATTTTATTCAAGATTTTAGCTACAAAATATCCGAAAAAGGCAAAACAAAACTCTAACTGGTTTAAAAAATATAACTCCGATTTATTCAAAACAAGTAAGAATGATATATAGTCCGGCCGGGAAGAACTTTTTATGCCCTCAGTTCCGTCACGTCAAGGCTTATTCCTAAAGAAGGTTTAACTTGATTGTTTCCTATCCATTCAAAATCCGAAATACCATGTTACAGCCATTCCATTTAAACGATGTAAATAAAAATACGTAAAATCAGGAGGTACTTTCATATGGGGTATACATTACGGTGGTTTTAAACAATTCGATGTCGGAATTTTTTTGGCGTCACCCCCCTAAGTTTGAAATTTGAGCACAATTGGAAGAACACGTGCCACTGGGGCCTCAAAGTTTCCATAGTAACTTCTATACTAGGAAGTTCTATACTAAGAGTAATAGCAACTTCTATGTAAAATCCGAGCCGATGTTCACGGGATAACCAATCGTCATAATTTTTTTGGAAATCGTTTTTTAACCACAACATGAACTGGTAAAGTTTTTTATATCGATTGGACCATAGTTGCGGCCTTTAGGTAATTTTCGTGAAAATTCACCTTTGGCTTCATACAAATTACTATGGAAATAAAAGTCGCTATGTTGGCACGTGTTAACGTTAACTGATCGCCATAAAATTTCATATTTCATGGATCAAATGGAAAGAGTTAAGAAAAAGAAATTTTGTTTTTTGTTTTTGTACATCGGCCTTTTTGTAGAAAATTGACTTATGTTGAAACTGAGGTATGGGGTATTGTATCTCGCGAATTGTTGTGATAAACCATAACTTTTGATCGCATTTAGGTAAAATAAACTGTTTTAGCATTATTCAACGATGGATTTCTTAAAATTATAATTTGAGCGGAAGCTGAGTTCATATAAATGTAAAAAATAGGAAAAAATCGTTGAAGGAAACGAGTTTTTTCAAGTCAATTTTCAATTAGTGGCTTTACAATACAATGTAGAGTATAATGTTCAAAGAAGAAGTTAAAGAATACACTTCAGAGATGAAGTTTCTAATGTATGATTTTTTAAGATAACCAATGCATCAATCTCAAACGGATGCTGACATTTTGAAGACCGAAAAATTGGAGTTTTTTTGAATTTTTGCTCTAATCGGGACGCGCAACTGTACTCGTTTAAAAACTGATTATGAGATTGTAGTACTCGCGATTACGCATTTTTTGATGTATAACTCGGGCGTGTAGCCTTCAAAGGTTCACAACAATCTCAGCTTAAAGTCGAAATTTTTGTGCGTAAATTTTTCTAAAAAACCAGTTTTTTGGATTCAAAATTTACAAATGCCATTCGATTTCAGTGGCCTTTGCGCGTCTATATCCATCCACTAGATCGGCGGATATGATACCCCTCAAATTTGGAAAATCTGCAAAAAATGTTTTTGAAAATATCGCGTATTTAGACGGGTTTTAGATATGTTATTGCTATTTAGATAAATAGAGCGAAACGCTTATTTAAAATATGCGAAAACAGATATTGAAAAACGTTCGCGAATCCGGAGATATAATAGCTTTTTTTTTCTAAAAACTGAGTGCGATGCTACATCCACGGTGCTTGATGGATCGCATTGAAATGACATAGGACGATGTATTTTTTAATGGTGATCATTGAAACCGGATGCGCATAAAATGCAAATGTACTTCGTGGAAATTATGGGCATTTTACTGTTTTTTGCACCCTAACATGCAACTGATGCTACATCGTGGTCGCCAAATGGAATTTCACAAAGTGTATATCAAATAAGAGGGATTGATTCACTGTTTTGGAAAATCGGATGCGCATCTTGTGATTTCCACTATTACGAGGTTTATATGCGTTTCAAATGTTGTAATATTCAATATAACATTATTTTAATGTTATGCCACAACTGGAATTACTTGTGATTTAATATAATGTTCTAAAAATATTCGCCAATAGGAAAACTATAAGCGAAAAATGTGTTGCAACGGAATATTTTCATTATTGCGTGAAATTTGGACGAAAATGACGAAGAACTCAAATATTTTTTTCTTCAACCTTTCCTATAAAACCATAAAAAATAAAATTAGAATAATATGATTTTTATTTTTTTCGTCATATTTTCTTTGTATTTTTGCAAATAACATGAATACTATAGCACCAAACTTCACGACTTAGGTTTCATTTTATTGCTCACAATGTCTGGATGCAGCTATAATTTTTCATATATATATTTTTTTGTAAGTATAAGCGCTATTATTTCAAAAATATGTTTGTAAATACGTGAAATTATTTAACAAATTTAATTTTTCGCGAATGCATTGAAACTTTTCGAATTTTTTTTTGCATCATCGCAAAGGGTGAGAATTCAGTTAACGATAATAGGACATAACAGTTACTATATTAAGCCGCGATTTTTTTAGAATTTTTTCTAATTAGCATAACTAAAACGGTCATATCTTTTGCGCGCAACGATCAAAGTTGGTAAAGAAAACAGATTTGGAATGACGATTTTTTTCTTAATCTATGTACCAAAAATCATAGATGTAGTACCAAAATTTTTTTTTTTGATTTTTTTTTGAAATGGAAAAGATTTTAGAATTTTTTGCTGATATATACCTTCTTAAAACTTGGTGCAAGTTTGGAAGAAATTTTACAATGCACGGTGGTTCGGAATCATTTTTTCTGGTCAAAATTCTGTAGCTTTTAAACGGATAGAGCTTTTCGATGAAGTAAAACGACCAAATTCGGTCTTTGTTGTTGCAGAGGAATTCAAGGTCAAAGTTAAACTTACGAGTTTTTTAATAATATTAATTTAATTTAAATTTTAATTATATTTAAAATTTTATTTTTTTAACATGTAATTTCAATAAATTTGAACAAGTGTTAAGGGGACGAAACGGATCTGGTAAAAAAGTATATAAGTGCTGAAGAGGACACACTCAGGCTTAATGTTGCGAATGCGAAACTGTTCAATAAAAGGTCTAGTCCACTAAATTAGGATTTTTTTGTGAAAACTCAACGGCAATTTACCTACCAAAAAATGTATGGACACAATATCTATTATAGTTTCCGAGAAATAGGGGAAAATTGTCGACTTTAAATGGGGGAAAATTGTCGAGTTTAGGAGCACACCACGCCCATATCTTCCAATGTTTTGACGTAGTTGTTTTGTTACTTTAGTTTCAATATGATTACTATCGAATCCCATATAGAAATTAACAATCGGGGAGTACAAAAAATTTAAATTTTGGCCAGGAAAATTTATTTATGAAACTTTCTGGTATATGTGAATGATTTCGTAAAGCCACACATTATGATACATACAGATTCCACGAATTTTGAAGCGAACCCGTGGAACATATTCAATATATTCTGTATTAGGCAGGGGCGATTTGTATGGAAGAAAAAAAGTGATAGTGGGCGCCTGGAGTTTCTGATTCTTGGGATTGTACTGAGCAAAAAAGTCCACTAGACCATATGTCTACGGTGAAAATCGAGCCCCCGGATTTTGACTTGAAATTTTTTTCAAGGATATTTCGGCCAAACCATATTTCAGAAACTTGACCTATCCTGAAAATTTCCTTTTGTGTTCTTAGTACAATCACCAAGGGCTTTCATCTCCAAAAGGAAATTTCCACCCACTGACTTTGAGTCAAATTTTGTAGCACAGTGTAATTTATCGATATTTTCCGAAAAATGTGCGCTTTCTCGGGGCCATAACTGCCTGAAGGAGCGTTCCAATGCTTTTGCGATGTACTAGAGAGTTCTTAATTATTGTCTTGGCTACAATTTTTGTCTTTGTGTTGGATCGAAAATCTCAGTGGTTTGGCTGTTACATATATGCCAAAATATCCAAAAAACCTTGAAAAGAAACTTTAAGTCGAAATCCGGGGGCTCGATTTTCACCGTAGACATATGGTCTAGTGGACTTTTTTGCTCAGTACAATCCCAATAATCAGAAAAACCAGGCGCCCGTGGTGGTGTTGAAATCGCCCCACCCTATTCTGTATACGGCATAATTATTGCGTTTCCTTCTTTTTTGGTCAGGGGCTGAGGGTATAACTCCGACAGCACAACTGATAATTTCTTACTTGTTCTTATTTAATTTTTCTACAACTTCTATTTTATCTTGTGTCAAATTTTCATGTTGATATCTCTAAAATTCAAAGAGTTACATCTACTTTACTAGAAGTGTGGTGTGACACTCTTTGAGAAAATGAGTGATTTATACTTTTTGTTTTTGGTGTATTTTATGTTTAATTTTTTTATTAAAATCATTAATGTATTCACACATTAACACAAAACATTTCCATCTAAACAATTACAAAATAGATTTTACTGGAATTTAAAGGCAAAAACGATTCGGCAAGAATCTTCTGCCAGACATTTGTTTGCATATTTCGTGAAATTGTTTGGAATGCAGAAAGATATTTTTATTCGCAAAAAGGTAAACATCCAATTATTATTTCATATTATTCTGGCATCTCTTGACATGGAAAGATGCAAAAAGGTGACAAGCAGGAAGAGTATAATTTTTATTTGGATACCCATGTCAAATAGAATGACAGAAACAACTTGACATTTGACAGATTCATTATCCTATGTATGTCAGCTAGAATGCCACACACAAGTGTGTGTTTGTTGATATGATATTTAACACTAATCACACTCACCTGAACTGTGGCTGTTTGCAAATTTTCCTTCTGATTAATATCTTCAATTTTCTGCGCCATTGTTTCCACACGTTCCGTAGTATTTTTGACGCGTTCCTCTGTCGATTGATTGAGTATTATCTCTTGCTCGTGAAAGAAACCCTCAACGCACTCCTCTTCGAAATCGTACAACCGTTCCAAATCGTCCTTTTCCAGGAAAAGCTTTAGACCGTTGTCTCGTTGTATTTCCAATCCTGTGTTTTTGGATGTAATGATGTTGTTACACACACACACACACCGGGACAAAGGATGCAACCAGAACATGTTACACATGTGACGGTGAGAAAGAAATAGGACAAAGGGAATGCATGAATGAGTAAACATTTAAATGATAATGGATGGGGGAGTATGCATCCCATAAGACATCAATGAGCGTATATTTCGTTTAAAAAGTTAGCCAAAACATCCATTAAAGACAAAAAAGAATATTAATTCCAAGTATATATTAATATTTACAATGTTAGTTACATATATGAATAATATTAATTTTTTTAAATGGTATTTTCATTGAGTTGAAATGTTGATGTTTTTTATTCGAACGTGAATTTTTGTTTTCAATACGATGTGAATTATCCGAAAATGATGTCAACATCATCACCATTGGTTAGTAACGTTTTGTTAATAATTGTCGATCGATTAATTGATTAATTGTTGTCAGATATACATATGCGAAATGACACACGACAACAAACGAACGATTCGTTGCGAAAATGAAGAGACGCAACGCAACGTATTATGGCGATAAATTATTATAGACGACAACAACAACACAACAAGTGCAACAAAATGCAGATACATAAAAAGTAAAAGTGAAAAAAGGAAATATTATTGGTTAAATTTGTTTAGGAGCAGGTATTTAAAACTCACAGGGAATAAAACTTAATTTTCTCATCCCTCTCTCACCTTTGGCTTTGCGTATACAATACTTGAGCAGCGAATAGAAATGACAGAAGGCAATAAAGGGTGGCGGTAGAACGGGTTTCTGTTGATACTCCATAACGACAGTGAAGCGCTGGAACATCCACACCTAACAGGGCCGATTGAAAGATTGAATGGTTAGTATGTTGATTGTCCCCAAAAATATTTCAGTGTCAGTTTCCGTTTGTCACTACTTACCTGATGGGAAACTGAATTGACTTCGTTGAAAATATTGTTGAAAACGGCAATCAAGAGATTGATCAATAGAATATTTGCTATCAACAAATACATTGACATTGTAATAGGTGTTACCCAATGACCTGCAAAACAAAAATATGTGTAATTATTTTCCTCTACGACTTTCGAACTATATACTCCAAAATATGTATAACCGCAACCATTATTACGAAAAAAGTGAATGAAATTAGACACAACTTTGTATTTTCCACAATATTTTATACCATAACAATTTTTTATACCATTTACCACAATATGGAGGATATAATTATTGTAACACATAGAAATATTTGTGGTATACCCTATAAAGTGTATTAGGGTGACCCAAAAAAAAAACAATTTTTTTTGAAACTCCTACCCCCTGAATGTTTTCCATTTGATTCAAAAACCTTACATATGAACTTTTATGGCGATCGGTTAACGTTAATCCGTGTCAACCTAGCGATCTTTGTTTCCACTGTAATTTGTATGGGGCCAAAGGTGAATTCTCACGAAAATTCTCTAAAGACCGCTATAATGGTCCAATCGATGAAAAAACTTTTCCAGTTAATTGTTGTGGCTAAAAACGAATCCTACAAAAATTTGTGAAAATCGGATTTGATTTTGATATAGTTATATAGGGCCCAAAATAAACAAAATCGGCCAAATATGCATACTGGAGCTATATCAAAAGCCGATCCGAATTCCACAAACTTTTGTAGGATTCGTTTTTAGCCACAACAATTAATTAAAGTTTTTTCATCGATTGGACCTTTAGAGAATTGTCGTAAAAATGCCCTTTGACCCAGCCCCATACATACTACTTTGGAAACAATGATCGCTCGTGTGGTACGGGTTAACGTAAACCGTTCGCCATAAAATTTCATATACAAGGTTTTTGGAAAAAAATGTTGGGGGTAGGAGTTCGTTCGTCAGTCCGTCTGTTGAAATCAAGATACAGCTCGCAATATTTAAGATATAGCTTTATGATTTGGTATAGAAGTTTATGTTACTTCTATGATGATTAGTATTGAAAATGGGCTATGTCGGTTCTCTTTTTTTATATAGCTCCAATAGAATTTTCGGTATTTTGAAGGTTTTTGCTTCATTATCACACCGAAATGGCTGAATATTGGTATTTGGCCTTCCATGGGGCCACAAAACTTTTGATGTATCCCCTATAGAACGATACCTCCTGATTTTCGGAATTTTAAAGGATTTAGTATTATTATCACACGGAAATGCCTGAATATTGGTATTTAGTTTTCTTTGAAGCCACAAAATTGTTTCAAAATTGTAGCCTGATTACCACATCTACATGGCTGAAATTTTGTACTTAGACTTCTTTGGGGGATATAAAAGTTTCCTCCAGAAATTCGTCGGTATAGGTCCACGTTTTGATATAACCCCCCTAGAACGGTAATTAGTCTATTTACAAAGTTTCGCCATATGTTTCTATCATTCGCTAGGTACTGTAATTGATCAAGAGTTTGGCTAGTTTCTGTCATTATTGTTCTTCTCCATGTAGTTCTTGGTCTGCCTCTATTGCGACGTCCTTGTGGATTCCATGTAAGAGCCGAGTGGGAAATTTCGTCCTCGCTTTGCCTTAAAGTATGGCCAAGCCATCCGTATTTTCTTCTGGTTATATCGGATACTATTCCATGCTGCCTTGTAACGATCCACAATCGCTCATTAGATATGGTTTGCGGCCACCATATTTTCAAAATTCTACGGAGGCATCTGTTAATGAGCAAGATTTCAGCCTCATTATAACACCAAAATAGGTGAAATTTAGTACTTAGTCTTCTTTGGGGGCTACAAAACTTTTCCCAAAAAATTGGTCAGTACAGAACCAAGTTTTGATCAGCCCCCATGAACGGATGTTCAGTATTTTCAAGGTTTTAGTAACATTGTTACACCAAAATGGCTGAAATTTGGCATTTAGTCTTGTTGTGTTGGGAGCATTCAACTTTCCCTCAAAAATGTGTTGCTATAGGTCCACGTTTTGACATACTCCCCATAGAGCTGCACCTCCCAATTTGCGGTATTCTCAAAAATTTTGCGGTATTTCAAAAGTTTTAGACACATTATCCGAAGTGGCTGATATCAAGTTTTAATATAATTCGGCCCGGCCGAACTTAATGCCATTTTCATTTTTTTTATTTTTCGAATAGTGTTAATATAACGAACCTGTAACACAAGCTGTTTGTCCGGGATTTTCTCCGCATGGTGGATCAATGTCATCGGCAAATACTTCACCATACAACATGAAGTATGGCTGATAGGTGACCTGGAAAAAAACAATGAAAGCATTGTCAATTAAAATAATTAAAATAATGCACATGCACTTGTTGTACACACCGATACACACATACACACTGGTACTTATAAATAATATACAACATTGAATAGAGGAGTTTATATGACAAGCAATTATTATGTGTTTCTTTCGTTTTTTTCTGTTTTTGTTGTTGTTTATTATTATTAAAGCCTAAAATATTTTACAATTATTATATATGTATATCATTGACAGATGGTCATGACAGCAAATAGGAATATAGTTCAGCAGCAGGAGGAGTAGGAGGAGAATAGCTTAAAGCAGTTTGACCTGGTTGTTTGATGTTTGACAGTTATCAAAATACAATCAAATGCAAAAATATGTGCCTTGGCCTCGAAGTATTTGATCGATTTCAGTCAACACTTTCCACTGTTCCGTTAGCCATTGATCGATCAAGCAATATATTTGTATATTCATTACGTTTCTTTGTAAGTTGATATAGAATAGAGTACATACACATTCATTGTACATTGATACAACTATATACATTAATATATAATTCAGTACATACATACATATCGTCACCATAAATGCCCGAAGACGTAACCCACAAACCCAAAACTTTACAGGAGAAGCAAAAAACGTTATAATATGAAAACTCTTTTATAGAATAACAATCTTATGAGGGCGAATATTTGGAGTATTATCAGTCATGCACGAATGAATGAAACTAAAACCGTTGAAACGCTTGGATTTGGGATCCGTCAGTACAACAAAATCTGCAATGTTATCAGATTTTCGCAATGCCATGTCTTGAATAGGATGGCTATTTTTGAACGTAGAAAATTGAAATTTTGCCAGGGCATGTATTTTAGCTTTACGTATCAGATTCCATCAAAAACGAATTTCGATTTTCATGTGGGTTACGTCTTCGGGCATTTATGGTGACGATATATATATATTCCCACATATGGATTAGATTAGGAGTATTAAATCATGCATTGTTGTAAAAAAATCTAAATTTGACACACTTAAACTAAATGGGATTAAACAGTTATTGTTTGTTCTTTTACATAAGACACAAGAAGAGGAAAGATTGAGAGACAAAGGGGGAAAACAAAAATCAAAGACGAACTAAAGTAGCAGCATGTTAGGGAAGGCATAACTACATTGACAATAAGTTCCAAAGCTTAAAAAGGAGTTAGGAATCAAAAGTTATATCCTCATGTATTCAAAAAGTTTTAGGATAAGATAAAATCGTATTGCCGCTTGGAACATAAATAAGAAGAACAAGAGAAATTAGAAATTGAAAGTGGAAACTGAAGTGGGATAGAGGAGTATCACGATGCTAACACAACAACAATTATTTGGCCATTCTATTGACTTTCATTCCAAGAAGTTAAACGGTAAAGATTCTTCTCTTTACATTCGACAGTTGCTGGCCCGTTAGGTTGTTTAGAAGTTCAGATCTCTGTAAGATCTGACCCGATGTTGTGGCATGGTGAATTGGTGATGTGGTATTAGCGTGTAAGTTTGTTGTAGTGGTTGAGGTTACGGTAGAATGGCCACGATGATGTGTTGACGAGTAACCACCAATGCTTCCAGTTGGATCTCGGGCATTGTGGGCACGACTGCCATGACCTATAGCACCTAAAAATCCTGGTGCCACAATAGAGCCTGCTATTACCTACATTGTTATACATATATGTATGTGTGCGTGTGTGAATTTCGTTCGTCGTCCAGCATAAATTGTTTCATAATAAAATTTATGTCCAACGTAAGAGAAAAAGACACATGATACAGATTTAAATGTACCACAATAAGAGAATTTTTGAATGATATTTTTAATGCAATGACGTCGAATTAATACCATAAGATAGAAAAAAGAGAGACATAAAAGATAAAAACAAATGTTATTTATTAATATAGATGAATGTAAAACTTATAATATTTTCAATCTGATACATCTAAGTATAATATTCCTCAATGAATTGTGTATGTACTCCATTAATATTACACTAAAATATCTTAATTATAATTTGAATTGCTAAATTATAGAATTTTGTTAATTAACATTATAGCTCGTGAGGTGAGGTCGAAAGTCAATACACAAGGTATTGAAAATATGAAACATAAATATATCATAGGGAAAAATATTCCATCCGATTTAATCGTGCCGTGACATTTCACTCTATGACAAAATAATGCACTCAAAATCTTTAGTGTCAAAATATTTATAAATACTAGCAGAACCCGGTCCGCGTTGCTGGCCCGTCGAAATGAGTTTTAATGACAACTTTTTATCGACTTTATGCTTGAAAATTCAAAAATAGGTATTTTCTACCTCACTTCTTCGGTCTATTGTCAAACCGAGAGGGATTTTTTGTCTGTAACCTTTCTTTTCTCTTACGGATTTTGTCGGATTTTTTCGCCAATTTATGCTTTTTAGGATTTATTATCGTCCATGTCCCTGTCTTTATCCTAAAGCGATCTCATTTTAAAGGTTAAAAAGTGGTTAAATCTAATTCTCCCGCTTATTGAGACTTATATGTTTTAGCTTTTCATGGCTGATGGACCGTTGAACCTCACCATTCAAGTAAATTTGTAAATATATAGTTTTTCTTGATCGGGGCGCAACCACCGTTGTCTCGAAAACTAATTTGCAACCCGATGCACCCATAAGTTTAGCAAATATAGCGATTATAAAATAATAGGCCCCGAAATTCGTCTACAAATATATAGCATTTTGGACCACGGGACATTCCTGAACATTTTCTGAATATTAGGTTCAGTAGTTTTGGAAAAATAATGTTTTGAAAAGAGTGGGCGTGGTCATCAGTTTTCAAGATATAACATATTAACACACAACTTCATTGCCTACCAAAATGTATGCTGAAACCGATATAATCATATATTTGGCTTATATATAGCGTTTAACAGAAAGGCATGGGGAAGGTACCCCACATAACAACGGCAAACATTGAGCTTTTGCTGCAAATTATATGGAAATCCCTTCAGTAGTATTGGAGTTATGACATATTAAAAAAACAAGCGTGGTCGGGCCTATAGGCCCTAAAGAAGTACCTTGATTGTAGATTAATCCGTAAATTTTTAATTCGATACATGCCTAATTTTTGCAAATATAACGTTTTTTAAAAATATCACACAGGGGAGGTTCCCCGCTCCCTCTGGAATTCAATAAAATATGTAACCTGTTTTCGGCGGGCGTGGTAAACTTTTCTTTCCAAAAAACCTAAGTTGGATTATGACAGCATTTGATTTTTATTCATAAAGGTAAGGCGTGTTTTTCAAATACGCCCCCTTCAAAATTCAAGAAAATATGCCCGTACATTCCCTGACATTTTCAGGAAAATCGGTTCAGTAGTTTTGTAGATGTAACATATTTTAAAAAGTGGGTGTGGTCAAGTCATTGGATCCTAAAAAAGTGGGTAAGGTCTTCCGAAATAGATACATTCGTAATTATCTAAAAATATAACATTTTTAAAAAAGTAGGGTATAGGGGTAGTACCCCGCCCCTTCCGAAATTCAACTGAATTTGTAGCCTATTTTAAGCGGGGGCCATCCTTGTACATTCCCTGGCAATTTCATGAAAATCGGTTCAGTAGTTTTTGTAGAAATGATAAAAATTGAAAATTGAAAAAAGTGGGCGTACATTTTCTTTGCATAAAAAAATATCGAAATCGGTCCAGCCGTTCTCAGCTGATGCCATGACCAACGAACGACATTTGATTTTTATTTTTAAAGATTTTAAAGTTTATACAAATCGCGATTTGCTTGAAAATCCTTTTAGTAGTTTTGTATATATAACCTAATTAGAAAGTGAGCGTGGTCGGATCTTAAGTCCCAAAATAAGTACGTAAGGTTGGAGACACAATCGCCATTGACTCGCAAATAAATTCCGAAACCGATACATTCGTATTTGTTGCAAATATTGCATTTTTACAAAAATAGGGCATAGGGGAAGTACCCGCCGATCCGAAAGTCAAAAAATATGTAGCCTATTTTTATCGGGGACCAACCCTGTACATTCGCTGAAAGTTTCAGGAAAATCGATTCAGTAGTTTCGTAGATATAACATATTTAAAAAGTGGGCGTTGTCCAGTCTTAATGCCCCAAATAAGCACGTAAGGTCGGAGACACAATCGCCATTGATTCGGAAATTAATTTTCAAAGCGATACATTTGTAATTGTTGCAAATATTGCATTTTTACAAAAATAGGGCATAGGGGAGATACCCCGCCCGATCCGAAATTCAACCAAATGTGTAGCCTATTTATTTGGGGCCATCGATCTACGTTCCCTGAAAATTTCAGAAAAATCTGTTGAGTAGTTTCGTAGATATAACATATTTATAAAAGTGGGCGGAAAAGTGGGCGTGGCCAATTTTTCTTTGCATAAAAACCTAAACTGGACTATGAGTAACATTTCCACAAAAAATTATCCAAATCGCTCCAGCCGTTTTCAACTGATTCAATTACCAACAAACGACAATTGAGTTTTATATATAAAGATAAGCTAAACTTACGTTAGTACGATGCCTATATCTAAATTGTATAATTGAGATATCGCAAATTTTCCACCGAAATGCAATTTTACTGTTTTTTATATACATAGCTTTCGAAGCCATCGCGATATATTAACGAAATACCCTGTGTAATAGGAACATGTATACAAAATATGAAACCTTTTCGTCAACTATACGCTGAATTGTCAATACCTAAATTTTTACAAAAATTGAACAATATTTCTGTACAGAAACCGGGGATTAGAATTCAGGTACGAAGTGCTATTCTGTAATCCGGATCTACCTCTCCACCCTTCTCGGAATCCATATGCCGTTTAATAAAAATAACAAACAAAAAATACACCAATATTGGGTTGATCTGAAGTGTGGAAAATAATATCAAAAGTTGTAAACAAAAATTATATATTTTCTCAATGTATGTGGCATATTTTAAATTTTTAGGAAAGTGTTTTAATTTTGTGAATTATTTTAGTGAATGGTCACCCTATTTTGTTTTTTTTTAATGGCAAATTTCGACATGTCCAATTTATAGAAGTTAGTTACCAACAACAAAATGTAAATGCAATGTATTTTTTTTTTTGCTACAGAAGAATGATCATGCTTTGAATCTGAGTAAATTAAAATATGACAAAAAATAATAACTCTTTATATAATTCTCTTTCATCACACAATATTTCTGATCAATGCAGGATACATGTACATATCGCTCGTTTACTCAAAAAGTGACATAATTTTTTTCTGCGACTTCTATTTTATCTTGTGCCAAATTTTTGTTGTTGATATCTCTAAAACTCAACGAGATACTTCTCAATTACTACGGGTTTGGCACGATTCAACACAAAATGTCTTTTGAGTTTATGAAGCATTACAACACTTCAAGTCATTCTTGACCTTCAACAGAAATTAAGCACTGATATCTGGCTAGGTGTTTGCAAAAGTATGGTCCAAGTAGTTTTTATTCTAATAATCTTTTTAAGTTTGGAAGTCAAATTTCAATCGCCAACTTAAAACGCGTTTTTCTCGAAACCAGATTTTTTGAGATGTGTCACTCTTTGAATAAATGAGCGATATGTATATCACTTTTGCGTGTGCGTTGTGACGTTTTTTCAAATCCGAAAAATTACCGGGGAACATTGAAGTCTAATATATTTATATATACATCCACACACACGCACACACACAAAATTTTAATGAATGTTCACAAAGATTACAAAAAAAAAACTGTTAATACTTTACCTCTCGGAAAAGACGCCATGTTGGTTCCATATTTGGGAAAAGAATAGCCTGTCTGCTAACACCGAAACTCATTAAAACTACAGCCAATAAGACAACAAAATAAATCATGTTCTTGACCATTTTTCCCATCATTGTGACCAGAGGACCTGTAAAAATAGAGACAAAATTATTTAAATATCTGCAAGAAACAAAACATAATCTCAAACCTACCCAGATATTTATTAACACCTAAGATATTCAGTATCCGCAAATACCAGTAAATGCTATCAACGCAGTAAATAACTCTACCAATATCCATGGTATTCGGTCGAAATCTCAACGAAAGACCAATAAAGAATAGTATTATGGCAGCACCATCACACGGATTCCACATATTCCAAGCCCATACCGAGAATTTATGCCTGCAAGAAATAGGGAGTAATAATAATTGTTCCACAAACATCCCATACGTGACAAGGGAGTAGAGACATTTAAATTATATTTTTATCAGAACCAATTTATTTCCAAAAAATGTTTTATGTAACTTACGTAATGGCAACTGGTTCGGAGGAGACAATTTCACGAATTTTTTCAAATCCCAAGGTGGTAATATATGCAATAGAATAGATTTCTTGCCATCGAGGTATGGGTTCCATTTTAACCAAAACCGTAAATGTGAACATTCCCAGGAAAAACATGTAGGCAATCTGATGGAAAAAAATATATTTGAAATAAGAGGTAAATACGATCAGGGTGATTGCATTTTTAACATCCTTGAAAATAAAAGACGCTAACTACTCCAACAAATTAGAGCACATTTACATCAGTTAGTAAAGCATGCGATTTAAATTGTCAATTACAATTCAACAAAAATTCACATATTCCTAAATCTAGAGTTTTTTATGGCAGTGTAAATTAGGTTTATATTCGAAGAAGCGATTTCATTGAAGTGTTAAATGTTAAAATGGAATGGATACTTGAAATAAGGTCCTAAAAGTAAAGAAAAATAATCCCAGGAGGGTTGGCATTTTTTTATTTGGGATGATGACTGATTTTGTTTTTCAAAATAGTCAGGCTTAATCCCATAGTCGTTGTTTTAATATTTTATTAAAACTATTTTAATTTATTAGTGAGAAAAAACACAAATATCGCCAATTTTTCCCACTAATAAAATAAAGTTGTTTTAATAAAATATTAAAACAACGACTACGGCATTAAGCCTGACTATTTTGAAAAACAAAAAAGAAAAATAATCCCTCCTAGAAAAAACCCCTTAACAAAATAACGGGTTCCAAATCACCTCATTAACCCATTTTTTACAAGGACATGAATAACTACTTAATCTATGTCCACTAGGGGTTGAAAAATAAGCTAAACAAATATGTTCTAATATCAGACCAGTTGAGGTGAATTTATGTTCAATTTAAACCCACTGATGGTGAGTTGTGTGCTCAACAACTTTCGGTTTTGAGTCGGATACACACGCTCTGTACCACCGTACTCATTACTTAGTAAAGAGTAAAGTAAACAGCTTTGCCTTATAACATTTGTAAGAAATAACAAATTAGGCAAATCAGGCTACTGGTAATGCAGAAAGTAACTTGTATATGGTAAAAACCAAAAAAGTTTTACAATCGATGTATCGGAGTTTCACCCTTTCAGAATTTGCAAACTTTTGACATATTCTATATAATATGACAGAATTTCTTTCTAAAAATGGGTTGAACCATCAAGTTTTTTATGTTCCTTTCCGATTTCTGGCTTAACCTTACATTTCATGGACCCATGCCCAAAGAAAGAATCAAAGAATAATCCATGATTTTTCGATATATCCACTGCATCTACGTAAAATTGATGCTGACATTTTGAAGCCTGAATTTCGGGGTTTGTTGAATTTTTTTTTTAATAATCCGGACGCGCAACGAGATGATATTCACAACTGATTATAGAATTAGAGAACTCATCATTTTACGTGGTTTAATGCATATCTAATTAGTGTGCTCCGTACAGCATGCTGGTAATAAGAGTCCAAAGGCCAATATTAGATGCGTAAATTTACTCAAAATACCTATTTTTTGAGTGTAAAATTTACAAGTATAATTCAATTTCCTTTGATTCCCGCGTGGATTTCGTTGTTTTACGCGACGGATCTAATGAGTCCTTCCGCGATCGAATCGTCCACTAAAACGGTGGATACAAATACCTTGAAAATAGGAACATCTGAAAAAAATACTTTGACAAATGTCATTCAATTTCGTTTGATCCCCTGTTGAATTTAGTGTTTTTACGCGACGGATCTAATGAGTCGTTCCAAGATCGAATCCATCCACTAAAACGGTGGATATAAATACCCAGGGTTTAAAATGCTAACGCCATATTAGCAAAAGCACCGAATATTTGCAGCTTTGCCTGCTAAAATTTCTTAGAAATATGTTTACATGTGGCAACAAATTTCAGAAAAGTATTGCTAGCGATGCTAATGCTATTTGATAATGTCGCTATAATAAAATAGCATTGGGCACGCATACTCATATTTTGCAGCACACATGATCAACACATATCAGAAAAGAGAATAATCAACAAAGTTTCAACGGCTTAGCCATGTTTTCAGCAAACAATTGTTTTTGAGATCAGGGTTACCAGTGTAATGCATTAAAAATCACGATCTAATTAATTCCACTTTTCGTTCAAAGGACATGTGAATTTTTAGTGAAGCTGTTCAATATATATTTTTTATTTTTAAACAATAATAATTAGTATTCTTTAGGTTCAAACATATGATGGAGGCATTTTGACATTAAATGACACCTTTTTTATTACTGCGTTGGCAACTCTAATCAAAAAACCACCCTAGGATGCTAATTCGTTCTTACGAATGGTCAGCCGATTGCTAAATATGTAGGGTGGTTGTCGATTATGCCTAACGCAAAAAAAGATTAGGCGTAAAAAGCGAAATAAGCAAAAATTTACAAAAATAAATATGCGTTCGGTTGCTTTTTTAGCCGTGTGTGTCAATATTGTGTAGCAGCTGAAGTGTACAGCTAATGCTAATGTTTTTGGATGCTGGCTTTTAAACCCTGAATACCTTGAAAATAGGAAAATCTGCGAAAATATATTTTGACAAATCTGCGCACTAAACCCCGATTTTCTTTCAAAAATTTTACATAAATGGAATCCTTTATCCTGATTGAAACATAGAAATATGTATAGATATTGAAAGAGATTGAATCGCTGTATCCAAAATCGGATGCGCATCAGGTGATTTTAACTAATTGCAAATGACAGGCTTTTTATTTTTCCTATTTTTTGAATGATTGCAATTTCAATATTATTCTTAACTTTCTATCCTATAAGTTATCACAGTAAGAACTAAGCTTTCGTTATTGTAAATCCTATTTCTTGAAGAAGTTTTAGCAGAATACATTCATTATTTTATGGGATTTTAGCGAAATTGTTGGAAAACTCCCAAATATTTTTTCTAATTTTTATAATCGAACCAACAATTATATTTCGAACAATATTACAATTTTCTATGCATTGCACAGTGTCCAATTTTACGAAAAACCTGGCCAAATCTCTAAAAATGAATGGATTTTGACCTAACCTTGGGTTCTTATGTTTTTTTTGGGTGGCTGGCTTCGTTTTTCATTTTATTTTACCCGCATTGAAGGCGCCTTTTTAGTTCCTTCTCCTATACAATGTGATCGTATCAGATCAAAATATTCTACATATTTGTTCGCCATTAATTTTTATTATCGGGCCTATAATACAGCAAAACTCTACATCTTACCTAAACTCAAGAAATATGCAGAATTTAAACATTTTAGGGTTAAGGCCGTACTTCATGTGAGTTTTGGCAAAATTGTCATACAAAATATTATTCTAGAAGAATGGCGTCGAAGACAAAAATGTTTTCCGCTAAATTTCACTATAAGTTACCAACGAAATGAAATCTATATTTGCATTAGTTACCAAAGAAATGTCAGTATCAATTTGTCCAAAAAACCAAGAAACTAAAATAAGCTTCTACAATTTCTCCAGTTTTGAAAATATTTGAGTTAAGATTACTTGGAATCCTTGCACTTTAGGTATATGGTGCCTTTGGCAACTTTACTGACTAAAATGCGAAGAATATTTTTCTTAGAAAAATCTCCTATAAAATGTGATCGTATCAGATAAATATATTCTAGAAATTTGTGCGCCATAAAATTTTACTATTAGTCCTAGAATACATCAAAAATCTAAATTTTATCTAAATGCCAGGCAGTTACCCTATACTATATTCTGACATTCTGAATCAATGAATATATGTACATATCTGCAAGACAAAATATCACATAAAAACGAAAAGTGCAAATATGTACAGGAAATGATCTTACTCACAACTATTTTCATCATTTATTGTGAAAATGGACCTTGAAATAAATCAACAAGTACGGACATCAATTTTTAAAGAACATACACTTCATTGGCGAAATTGAACATAATAAATACGTTTCACATATGTATCTTTCATTACAGTTACAAAAAAAATATTTAAAAACCGTTGTTTATTTTGGATATTACCATAGTTTTATAAACAACTTAAATATTGAGACAAAAAAAGCCAAATAGGGTCACTTTGACCTGTTTTTATACCCGCTGATTATACAAGAAACGTATATATTTTTTCATGACAACATGCAGTGGGATCCTATAAACAATATTTGACCCTATTTGGTGTGAATTGATAAAAAAATTTTCCCGATTTTTGGCCAGGTTTTTCGGAAAATTGGACACTGTGCATTGTCTAGATATTTTTAATTTATTTTTTAGAGGTTTGTACGGACTCTGGGCAGGATAATTTGGATTTACTTCAAGTTTTTTATTATTTGCTGATTTTACGCGAAAATAAAAAAAAAAAAAAAATAGTAAATCTTTAAACATCAGTCAATAGATAGGGAATGCTGTTAGCGATTTATGCATAAATTTTCTCATAAAAATAAATTAAACAATTTTTAATATTTTTTCTTTAAATGAGAATAAAAACTGCTATAACTTTTGCGCGCATCGCAATAACAAGTCAAAAAAATGTATAAGGAAATGTATTACACTTGAGATAATTATAAGATTTGTAGAAGGCGGTATTAGCATAATTTTTGATAATATAGAAATATTGGTAAGGTCTGGGCATGACTAGAAACTACAGTCTAAAACTAGGATACATTTTAACGCTGCTGCACGGGAATACAAGTTACTTTAATGTTATAGTAACTAATGCTACCTCAATAAGCTAAACTCAATTAAATTTAATATGATATTTTTCGATCCAATGAGATATAAGACACAAATTACTATGACCAATATTGGTCACTAATTATGGATCATAACTTGCGTAGTTTAATTACTTTATCTAAATTCTAATATAAGGTGTGTAGCAAAGTGATATTTGGTGGTATTTGGTTTTTGTAATACTTACCGAATCAGCCCAGAATTTTGTTATGGGTGCTGTATAGAATTCATAAACCTTCTTCTTAAGTCGCAGTGGCTGGTGTTGTTTTATTTCATAGTCGGTGTTGTGAAAGAAATCACGAAATTGTGACGGATCAGAGTCTGTCAGTGATACCTTTTGTTTTGATAATTTGTGTGTTGTCATCACCGTGGCATAAATAGGGAAAAACATATTAAAATATAAAATAAGAAATGAGTTAATTATTATAATATAATAATAGAAAATGCAGTAAAATTCACTTAGCACAAGCTGTAACAAATACATGTACATATATATGAATATGGTACATTGAAGCAAATATTATTTACAAATATAAATATTTTTTTCTTTGACTATTGAAGTGGAAGGAATGAAAAACAAATGACCCAAATACCATATTAAATGATTTTGATGTAAACACACGCAGTTAACATTCACTTAAACATAATAGTATGAAGAATATTTTTTTCAATACTAAGTCAAAGTATCACATGCTATATCAATTAAAGAAGCACAATTATAAATGTTGAATTGTAGAAAATCTGAAACATAATCGCTATTTTTTAACTATATTTCGATGCATGGATTGAAGTTTAAAAAAACAAATTCATTATTAGAAAAGGCTGAGTATAAATAACTTCATTGAAATGAAATGTACTTGCAATGAAAATGGTTCGAAGTAAACGGTACAGCTGAACATATGAATCATATGCGTACGAACGAAATAGATTTTGTCGAAATACGTACAAATTGTAATAAAAAATACGCATTTCGAATCAAAACAAACCATATAATTTGTTGATATTAGAATTGCAATCCTCGGGGAATTTGACCCTCATAACGACGCATTCACGCGTTAAAATTGTCTAATGCCAACAAACTAGTTGAAACATGAGTAAAGAGATTCCGGACGACAACTTTTTTACAAGGATGTGTCACTGCTATTACGCATCTTGATCGCGTATTTTGCATGAATCAAGAGAAGCATTTGTTAGAATATTTTTAACATTTTTTATATAAAACGGGAGGAAGTACTTCCTCATCCTGAACTAGTAAAACTTTAGTTTTCTGACCGCTGTTCAATATTTATTTAAGAAACTCCGTGACTAGTCTTTTTGAATACATTCCATTTCCTCTACCATAATATGGAGGGTGTAATTAAATTTGTCATTCCGTTTGTAACACATCGAAATATTCATCGGAGACCCTATAAAGTACATATATTCTTGATCAGGGTAAAATTCTAAGTCGATATAACCATGTGCGTCTGTCCGTCCGTCCGCCCGTCCTTCCGTCTGTTGAAATCAAGATACAGCTAGAATTTTGTAAAATATAGCTTGGTACTTTGGTATAGAAGTTTCTATTACTCCTAGGATGTTTGGTATTGCAAACGGGCTATATCGGTCCACGTTTTTATAGAACGGTACCACCCGATTTTCGGTATTTTGAAGGCTTTAGCTTCATTATCACACCGAAATTGCTGAAATTCGGTACTTAGTTTTCGTTGGGTGTATAAAACTTTTCCCCATAATTTTATCGCTATAGGCCTACGCCTTCATATAGGCCCCATAGAACGGTGCCTCCCGATTTTCGGTATTTTGAAGGTTGTGGCCACAATAATCCACCGAAATGGCTTACATTTGGTATTTAGTTTTCGTTGGGGCTATAAAACTTTACCCCAGAAACTTGTCGGTACAGGTCAACGCCTTAGTATAGCCCGCATAGAATGGTACCTCCCTATTTTCGTTATTTTGAAGTTTGTGGCCTCAATATTCCACCGAAATGTATGAAATTTGGTACTTGGTATTCATTTGGGTTATTAAACATTCCATATGAAACTTGTTGGTACAGGTCCACGCCATAGTATAGCCCCCATAGAACGGTACCTCCCGATTTTCGGTATTTTGAAGGTTGTGGCTACAGCAACCCACCGAAATGTCTGAAATTTGGTATTTAGTCTTTGTGGGAGGTGAAAGACTTTCTGACTGAAATTCGTCGGTACATGTCCACATTTCGATATAGCTCCCATAGAACGGTACCTCCCGATTTTCGTAACTCTGAAGGTTGTGACGTCAATATCGCGCATAAAGACTGAAATTTGTTATTTAGTCTTACATGGGGTTATAAAATATTCCAGAAAAGAATTACACGTATAGGTCCACAGGTTCCTATGTCACCCATAGAAGCTTACCTCTTGATTTTCGGTATTTTCAAGGTTTTGCTGAAATATCGGAAATTGAGTCTAAAACTTTCCCCCAGAAATTTGTAGGTATAGATCGACGTTTTTATATAGCCCCCATGGTACGCACATCGTTTTATGGAACTTGCTGAAATTTGGTTTTAATCTTTTTCATTAACGAAAAGAAACTAATTGTTTAATTTTACTTCAATACAACTCGTGCTGCAGGGTATAACAATTTCGGCCTGGCCGAACTTAACGCCGTTCTTGCTTGTTTTCGATTCAAATTCTTTAATTCAAATATATTTGTAGTTGTTGGAAAAACTATTCTGATTTATTGTATATCGTTTTGCCTGTAGATATTTCATTGATTTATTTATCGTTATAGGAGAACTTGAACGCGAGAAACTCGTTATGTACAAAAGTCAGAATGAAGCCCGAATATTTTAACAGGGGATAAAACACAAGAGTGATGGCCATGGCGCAGGACCATTTTCCTACAAATACATGAATGGAATCTGATAAGTGATACAGAAAGTGTACTGAAAATCTTTTAAAAACACAGACAATCGCGAACGAGGCTAATAACAAAATTTGGCTGGATGAACGCATAGCCAATGATGGAAACCTCAGTCTGCTATATCCTGTGTACAAGAAAGGAAACAAGACAGATATTTGCCAAATACAGAAGCATAAGTCTTCTTTCTATCGCATATGAAGGGCTTTTGGGCGTATTGTTATATCCTACACCACTAGGTGGGGAGGGTATTATAAGTTGGTTTTGGACAAAAAGTTTGTAACGCATCGAAATAATCATCGTAGACCCATACATATATATATACCAAAATGAATGTCTCGACGAGCTGAGTCGATCTGGCTATGTGTGTCCGTCTGTCCATCTAAACCTTGTAATCACGCTACAGGTCGGAATTTTAATCCAATCGTCACCATATTTTGGGTGTTGATGAAGGTCCCGAAGGGGAAGAAGCCTATTGATTTTGGTGATTGGCGGATAATCTTCAGGGGTCGGAATGGGCAAAAACCTATTTGGAGAAAAATGAAAGTAGAAAATATCCCCTTTGCAACGATGTAACGTAAGTTGTCGTAGGTGGTCAAACAACGAAGATATCGCAATAGCCGCTAATAGAACACAACTTATTTATTTTTGCGATTTTAATAAAAATGACAAATATCACAGCTTTGGTTGGGGAACTTCCTAAAACAAAGGCTGACTATGAAAATGGAAAATCCCACCTTTACAATGATGCAAAGTAGGTTGACGTAGGTGGCCAAATAACGAGACATCGCAATAGTCTGTAATACATCCCATTTTTTAATTTTTGTTTGCAATCACGCTACACGTTGCAATTTTAATTGTATCGTCACGTCAAATTTTGGGTGTTAATGGGGGTCCCACAGAGGAAAAAACCTATTGATTTTGGGAATGGTCGGATAATAATCAGAAAAGGCCAACGTTTTATTTTAAAGCGAATATCTCTCTTCTGTAAGAGGTGTGTATATCGAAAGCAAAACCTGGCAAGGAAAGTAGAAAATATCACCTTTACAACGAAGTCACTATTGACTGGCCCCAAAATTAAAAAAAAAACAACTAAATTTTGTGGTAAATTCATAATTCCACACCACACTCCTAATAAAATATGTTTTGATATAACCTGCACCATATTATGGAAGGTATAATTAACATTTTTAGTCCGTTTGTAACACATCGAAATTATAAAAAATTACTCGTATATATATTATTGATCAGGATAAAGTTCTAAGTTGATATAACCATGTGCGTCTGTCCATTCGTCCGTTTGTTGAAATCAAGATACAGCTCGCAATATTTAATAGTACAGAAGTTTATATTACTCCTGGGATATTTGGTATTGAAAATGGGCTATATTAGTCCACGTTTTGATACAGCCCCATATAAAACGGGGTGTACCGATTTTCGGGATTTTAAGGTTTTAGCCACATTATCGAGCCAAAATGGCTGAAATGTGGTCTTCATTGGGGGCATTTGAAATTTGTAGGTATAGGTCCATGTCTTCATATAGCCCCCTTAGAACGGAAACCACTGATTTTCGGTATTTTAAAGGTTTTAGCGTGGTTATCAAACCCACATGGCTGAATGTTTATTAAGTCTGCGATGGGGGTATAAAAGAAGAGCATAGTACTAGCATAGTACGAAGGAAAACTAAATGTCCGTATTCACTTTAATATAGTTCGTGGTGAATGCTATAGAAATTTCGACCGGGTCGAACATAACGTATCATACCTTTTTTGAAAAAAAATTGTTTCGGTTGTGTAGTCGGCATTCGATTTTTCCAGATAAAATTATCAATTTCTGGTCGAGTTACTGCCTCATACGAAACCTGTGTGGTAACATTTCGACGAAATGTAATAGCGAATAACACATTAAAGTCCTCTCTCGGACGATGTGTATAAAAGTCATGGAATCATAATGGAGAACCCTTTAAAAAAATTATGACCAGGAAAATAAGGGCTGCTTCATTCGATATGATGAAAATGAAATTACTGATTGAAAATAATTCCCAATTATGATGCTTTGATCTCCAGGATTTTTCTCTGAATTCGAGAAAAAATAATGACCATTAATTTCCTAAATGGTCGTGGAAGTTGGTAATGTGAAAATGGAAACAATAAATGGAATAATAGCAATGCTTTAAGCAATGATGACTAAAATTTGTTATAAACGCCATACATGAATTTTTCTACAATAATATTGAATCCAAAATATATTTTTTAAATATGAATTGTATTTCTTTCAAATATTAAATTGCAAATAGAATTCACAAAATTTAGACTTTATACAGAAATCTAATTTAAAATATAAGTTAAAAATATATTATAATTTTACTTTTCTTGAAAGCAGTGCTAAATGTAGAGTGCATTTAGAGAGCAATTCTAAAACTACAAGCTTAGAGACAATATCTAAATAGAGAGAGATAGGAAGAAAGAAAATGTTACGTAAACTAACTTTGGAGGGGGGTTCTTCCGCTCCGGCAGTGAGATTAACCTGAAATTAATCAGTTGGGTGATATGAATTCAAATCTAAATAGGCGTACAGACATTTGAAGAAAACAAATATTTAAAATAATGTCCTTTAAAAAAGTTAAATAGAGTTTGATTTCATTCATCATCAAGTGTTCTCTTTCATTAGTTGCAAAATGTATTTGGTTTTGTTGCTTAAATTATTACATACGGGTATTTATTGTTCTGTAAATCAAATAGCTGTGAATGTATTAATCGCTAAATTACAAAAATACTAAACCTTTATGAAACAACCTTTCCACTACAAGTTTACATGTTGCAGCCAACAATATTTGCCCGACAAACTTTCTAGCGATGATGAAGATAAGACGTTATGAATGAAAGCACCTTTTCCCTCCTCCTTCTTATTAAAATAATAACAATAGTAGAATACAAAGCAATCAATAAGCAAGTGTTAATCTGCTTTATCAATTTTAAATGAATGAACTTCACAGTTTTCTATTTAATAGAAATAGTAATTACTGATATTTACAATATTTATAATTTGATTACACTGTGACACAAATTGGAACTCACGGTCTGTGCGGTTGAAAATTCCTTTTGGAGATGAAAGTCCTTGCGAGTATATTAAGAACCCAAAAGGAAATTTTCGCTATAGGTCAAGTTTCTGAGATATCGCGTGATGAATTTTCCCCTATAAAGCTTGAGAAAATAGCTTTATATCTCTGTTTGGCGTTATTGAAGCTTCGTTTTGAGATTACATATATCAAGTCAAATCGAATGCCGAATATTTTTGTAGAACATTTTATCCTTGCAACTCAATTCCTCCGATGTCCTTTTCGTCCTTTCTTTCTTGAACCATAGTAAAAGTACCACATGATGGGATATTACAGCATCCAAACATTCTACAAAAATGTTGCTGAGAAAATTTTAGGTTCGATTTTCATTGACAGCTAATCAATTTTTTCCAGTTTTCGTTGTCCTTTTTGACATTTACCTTGTTTTTGTTCAGAAAAAATTATGTTTTGCGTTTTTGTATACTTGTTATTTATTGTTTGTTGGAATATACAGAATATGCAAAAACACAAAAAAATATTTTTTTTCTAAACTAAAACAAGGTAAATTTCAAAAAGGACCATGAAAATGGGACAATTTCGATTAGCTGTCAATGAGAACCGTACCTAAATTTGTCTCAGCAAAATTTTTTTAGAATATTTGGATGCTGTAAAATCCCTTCTTATGGTACTTTTACTTTGGTTCAAGAAAGAAAGGACGAAAAGGACATGGGAAGAATTGAATTACAAGGATAAAATGTTCTACAAAAATATTCGGCATTCGATTTGACTCAAGACATGTAATCTCAAAAAATAACGCCAAACAGAGATATAAAGCTACATATTTTCTCAAGCATTATAGGGGAAAAATCAAAACATCCATCACGCCATATCTCAGAAACTTGACCTATAAAGAAAATTTCCTTTTGGGTTCTTAATATACTCACCAAGGGCTTTCATCTCCGAAAGGAATATTCTACCGCACAAAAACCTTGTTGCACAGTGTTACTAGCAATATTTCTTTGCCATATAAAATTCGATTATTCAAATGATGACATTTGTTATTATGTATCACTTTATGTATTGTCATTCATGGATAAAAGTATTTTATTGAAGCTTAAACATAGTTGTTCAAATCGCACAAATCATGGATCGATCTATGCATATGGACACATAATATGACCAAGGTGAACAAATATTTTATTGGAAGAAAGAAAGAAATTGTTTGAAGAAATAATAAATGTTTGAAAATGATGGATGGCCCGATGTAAAACACTTAATACTCGCACAAATTAGATTCTTCAAGATGTTTTAAGTGTATTTTTGTATTCGCAACCCTGCAAAATATTGTTGGCTGCATATATGATATATTGTGTAAAAACGTTCGTAGATAAATTTAATTGAGAACGATTTTTGTCTAAAATTTATTTAATTGATTTATTTGAAGATGATATCTACGAATACGATATTCTACCAGAAGCTATGTTATATTACTTTTACGCTGGTGGGGAATTGAATAATAATAGTGTTTTCTGGTGTTACAAAGAGTGCTGAGTTGTGTTTTCTTTCTCATTTTGTTGTATATTAAAGAAATAAAGTATAAAAAAGTACTTCTGCCAGAGTTCGAAACATTATTAAGAAAATAGATTTAAATGAAAGGAACATAAAATTGCCAATACCAAGAAATAATGTGTGTTTTCTTATTTTTTTTGTAATTTATGTGTGATGTTGTGTTTTTTTTGTGACAAAAAATCTTAAATTATGATATATGTGAGATGTAGTGAAATAAAAAATGCATTTTACTCACTTTTCCGTTTTCATGAACTTTGGTGTCACGCAATGAATATGTGTCCGCCAAAAGTGCCTGCAAAGGTTTTAATGCGGAGTTTCACGATATCAATCAACATTTTCATTTCAGTCTTCATTTTTTAAGCAAACAATTAATGAGTTAATCATTCATTCACATTTCTATTAACTAATGCAACATATCAATCAATCCAATACTACCATTTTTATACCAAATATTTATTAAAGACAAACAGAGAGGATTGTTTTGCAGACCATTTATGGTTTTATTGACAAAGTCAGTTAGAAAATGTCTGTGTCCTTAAGTGATACATACATATACATATCTTCGTTTTACACGTACTAAAGCAAAAGCAAAAATAAAAATTGACAGACACAACTACGTGTCTGAAATAAAGCAACTAAAATTCAAAAAAATAAATGTAAATATTTTTTCTTACAAAAGTGAGAGGCTTTACATTTTTATAAGAGAGGTTGTACAGAAACTATCATGGTTTCTTTCAAAATATAAGAAGATATCAAAAGCGCAGACGAACGCTATTAGACATAATAACCAATTAAAACTTTACTTTTTTATACAGATAGGGTATAGGGTATCATGGGACAGTTTCGTCGCTGATGCGCCGATTTTATAGATGCTACATAAAGATCGTCCAAGCGAATCTGCCACATGTTGCCCCATATAACATTTTTAACGTTTATTGTAATCATGAAAGAATTACATTGGCAGGAGCTGTGGACTGAGACCATAGATTATCCATTAGCCCATTAACGCCCAACTCTTCCCTATGGAACTCTGGTGTGGTGGAATGCTATGAACAAGACACCGTATCTAAACTAATGCATCAATTCGAATCACTGGTGGTACGATGAGCACTCCACAGCCTTTCCTAAATGTGCTACTGGATCTCCGCCCATTAGATCTCGTAGTGCAGGAACTGGCATCTAAGAGTGGCCATTGGCTCAAAGAGCTTAATATATGAAGCGGTTCCGAATACGAGGAATTTGCGATCCTACGAAATATAGAACTACTATCGAGAACTACTCGAGGGAATCAATAAAAATAAATCAGAACAAATGATCTGTGAGCGCGACAAAGAGTCCCGGACCCACAACAGTCAACATCTACAGATTTCTACCGATGGCTCTAAGCTTTCTACTGATGGCTCAAATGTAATTCAAAACATTTCAGTTGTAATTCGTAACATTTCATTTGTAATTCGATTTTTCCATTTGTAAATCGAAACAATTGTTATTCGAGAATTCCTTTTTAATTCGAATTATTCCTTGTAATTATAATTATTCTATTTGCAATTCAAATTATTCCATTTGTAATTCGAATTATTCCATTTGAAATTACTATTTTTTTATTCGTAATTCGAATTTTTCTATTTGTAATTAGAATTATTCCATTTGTAATTCGAATCATTTCATTTGTAATTCGAATTGTTTTATTTGTAATTCGAATTGTTCCATTTGAAATTCGAAACAAAAAATTACAAAATTTTTGATTCCATTGGTTTTATATTTGGCTTTTCAAAATACACTGTCCAACAGCCAAAATTACACTTGAACCGGACTATATACGTTTGAAAAAATAGGCAAAATGGAGTATAATGGTACTTTTAATTTTTCGTTTTCTCATCGTTTTGAATTTTAATTTGTTCATGGAGGCAAAGTTGCAGCTCTTGTCATAAAAAATATAAATTCTGGACACATGAAATCCACCAAACCTCATCTTCATCATCTTCTATAACTTGTTCTAGGGGTTTGACCTTGGCGATTTAGACCTTGAAAATGGGGTTTGGTGGATTTCATTTGATGTTCTTTATGACAAGAGCTACAACTTTGCCTCCATGAGCAAAATAAAGTTCTTCGCGGTTTAGGAGATATGCGCCTGCCAAAATGTTCACTTTTGACTTAATTTTTTAAGGATATTTTTGATATCCTTTTAACCTGGATTGCAATAATTCATAATTATTATATAAAGCCTATACTCTCCTCTTTAATATGACACCAATACCAGCATCGTACGACGATTACAAGTGTTTAAAATATTTTTTTGAAAAATTTTGACCTTTAAAATTTGTTTGACCTCTAAAATGTCAAAACGATGAGAAAACGAAAAATTAAAAATACCGTTATACTCCATTTTGCCTATATTTTCAAACATATATAGTCCGGTTCAAGTGTAATTTTGGCTGTTGGACAGTGTATTTTGAAAAGCCAAATAATATAAAAGCAATGGAATCAAAAATGTTGTAATTTTTTGTTTCGAATTTCAAATGGAACAAATAGAATTACAAATAAAACAATTCGAATTACAAATGAAATGATTCGAATTACAAACGTATATAGTCCGTTTCAAGTGTAACAACATTTTTGGAAAATTGTCGGACGGTGATACAAATAAAATGTTTCGAATTGCAAATAGAATAATTCGAATTAAAAACGAAAACATTCGATTTATAAATAAAACAATTCGATTTGCAAATATTATAATATAATAATAATAATTGTTTCACAAACATCTCAGATGGGACAAGGGAGACTTCTGTCATATCAATGAGTGCACCCTGATTCGTATTAGCTCAATGATATGGGACCTACTGTTTATTGTCGAGTCCGAACGGCGTGTCTTAAGACACTACTTGTAGAGAAGTATTACATGGCTAAAATACTCAGGAAATGTCGCCAACATCACTGAGGGGTATTTTGCCACCGTTGAAAATTTGATGTTGCCTGGCCTGGGAATCAAACTCACGACCTTTAGCGTGCAAGTCGGGTGTGCATACCATTGCACCACGGTGGCACCCGATTTGGAAATATTACAATGTAATAAAAATGCAAATAAAATAATTTGAATTTCAAATGGAATAATTCGAATCACAAAAGCAATAATTCGAGTTACATATTGAAAAATTCGATTACAAATGGAATAATTCGAACTACATTTGAAATGTTTCGAATTACATCTGAAAAAGGTGTAGAACAGGTGAACCTCGATGAACCGGTGACAATCTACGTCGATAGTCAAGCGGCCGTTAAGTTACTCACTAAGGTACTACTCTATAAAGTCTGAGGCAGTTTTGGATTGCAAGAACGACCTGCAGTCAATCTGGTGTGGGAAATTCCCAAACTTTTTTAGGGACGCTTATATATTTAGCCTTAACCGAAGGCAATGGATCGGCAAAATTTAGCGGTATAATTTGCAATATTAAAGACAAAGCTTTGAAATTTGATAGAAACCTTTGCGTTACATATAGATGCTTAGGTACAAAAAATGGGTCATGTCGGTGCACTTTTTGATGCATTCCCGCATATAAGGGTATACCCTGATTTCGAGTAACTAAAAAACAGCAATGCCCACATATAACGGTACATTCCAAGTCCACGTTCCCAACCGGTATTGTCTAGGTGGTGAAAATTCCAAATGGAGGCGATGATATATCATCATTATATATCATTCATTACCTCTATTTCGAATACCAAACAGGTTCTGAACATGGACTTGGGTGTACCATGATATGAGGACTTCATCATATTATAAAAACTGGTCTGAGAATTCAAAATTCTTTGGGACTATAAAACCAAAATACAAATTTTCAGTCAAATCGATTGGAAATTAATCGTAGCATTATGTCAGGTCCCAGGTCATTTCAACATTGAAGAAAAGAAAATGCGTATGAAATGGCGCGTCACGGATAGGAGTCACCTGATGTTGCAATTGATTACTCGGTCAAGCCACCTTTGTGCCACCTCATACGAAGTTGCCAAAGTCATGTGTCCAATCGTCTTCAAACGAAGAACCAACCTCTCGTCCTTCCCTTAAGAAGTTCGATCTGATATTAGCAATAGGAATAATCACGGTGCAGTGCAATATTAAATGTACCTTATTTAAAATTATGGTTTACCGATAAATAATAAGCCAAAAGTGTTAAAAAATACAAAATATTTTAACCAAAGATTGATTGTCAGAGAGGTTGTATATGACATATGACCTGTTTCAGTAAGATGATTCGAACTAAAATTGATTCAAACTACTAACAAATTTGTTGTTTTTTTTTTTTTTTGAAAAATATTTGATTCATTATTCTAATGTGGAAAACGTGTTCGCCGATTAGGCCTTAGGACTCTGAACTGGAAGACTGATCGATCATCTTATTAGAAAACTTCAAGTAATACATCCAAATATGCTTACAGGTGTCAACTCGATCGAACGATTCCCCATTCAAACGGCGGGAAAAAAATTACAAGTCAGAGGTTGTATAACAATCAGTGCGAGAATCTCAATACAGGTGAAACCTATTAAACTTATAATTTTACCATACTGATATTATGACATCATCTTTAAGGTCTGCTGTTAGTATCGAATCAAAAAAATTATATTTTAAAGGAGGAAATGGTGGGTTCTCTACAGAAGAACGAATGAAGTGAAGTTAATTAATTTAAAAGAGTATTTTTAAATGGTTTGCACTTTATATCGCCGAAATGAATAAAACCACATATTCAGATCCATTTAGTTTCCAATCAATATTTCAGCATATTCAAACTCATATATGACAGTTAAGGAACGGGAGTTGAATATGGTGCAAGTTTTTCTTATATGTCTGATGTATTTAACAATTTTTTTTTACAATGAATCATCTCCAGTTAATTTATTATTTTGGAAAAATTTTGTTTGGTACATTAAAATAAGGTTAGTTGCGTTTATTTGTTGAGATAACATTGAAGTTTTTGGACATATATGTATCCTGGTGATAAGAAAAAGTATCGATGATAAAAACAAATAAAATAAATATTTGTTTAAAAGTTGTTCATCTTATCGAATACAATCTAGGAAAATTCATTTATTTATATTTAGTTACACATTAAACTCTGAATGTACGTTATGTTATTAATATATTTGATTTCGATGTTGACTTAAATGCTACAAAAATACCTACGCTAATCGAAAAATATTTTAATATTATGTGCTTTTTCATGATTTACGAAAATCATTTCCTGTAGCAAATCTTCTGCCAATTAATTCATATTTATAGCTGTACTGAATTATCGCATAAAGCATTATAGATGATTAAGTTTATCATTACATATACTATTGGTATCCCAGCAAAATGTTCGATGCCAAAGATGCCATTCAATCATGGGTGAAAGTGATCTGGCATGTCATCTTTTTAGCATCTTCATCGATGAATTTTATTTGAGCGTGGACCCCAAAAGATTCTATTCATTTTCGGATCCAAAGTATGTCATTTACACCAAATGCTTTGACATGTCATTTTCACCAATGCTTTGACATGTCATTTTCACCAACCCTTTGCAATGACATTATTATTACGACGAGAGTTGGTTGTGGTTTCGAGTCTCCGACAACATCAAGCCTATTTTAAATAATTAATCTTTTATATTTAGATAATTTATATAAATAATTTATTTATAAATCGATAAATCGATTGGATCGATGGAATGGGTTCAAATACTGATGAAAAGATCGGATCTTTCACGACTTCCTTTGGATGGGTTCAAATACTGATGAAAAGATCGGATCTTTCACAAATGCTAATGAAAAGATCGGATCTTTCACAACTTCGTTTGAACCAATGCAAAAGATGCCATGAAATCACGTCATCGCATGGAACCCCTTCCTTCAAATTTTGCTGGGTACTATTGGAAGATATGAATTCCAATATCATCTCTTTTACAATGTAAATTTCTTTTGCAAGTTATATTATTACACCTTCATTTAATTCCTTATAGATGTTTATGAAGTGTTGTGTCTTAAAATCAATACTAATTTTATTAATTAAGCAACGTAAACATAACCTAGTTTATTTGAGTTATTGCTGTCGATTGAAATTATGAAGATGCAGCTAACATACACACACAAAACTCTAATTAAATTATAAAAATATTTCAAGTTTTGTTATAACTAAACTTACATTGTTGGAATTTGCTAAACTATAATTTGGGGATGGTGATGCCAAATCAAGTTGTAACAATTTGTACTTTATTTGAAATGGAATTGAAAAGGGAACAAACATACAAATCTCATCAGCAATACATATTTACATGAACATGTCAATTGAATAGATTTTCATAGCAATGGCATACGACGATAATTATGGAAGTGCACAGTCGTGTGAAAATAATAGTTTATTTAAAACTCAATTTTACTATATTTAAGCTTGTGAAAATTTCTCTTCACTCCGAGCAAATCAAAAGGGGATATCATTTAAATAATGCCAAAAAGTCAAAAAAAGTATTTTATAAATATTTAGATAGTAAATTATTATTAAGTTGCAAAGTCCATTGTCCAAAAAAATATTAAAAATTCGAATGGTCTAAATACATAGTCTATAAAACCGAATGAAAATATACAGAAATAAAATTTGAAAACTTTGACACCATAAATATATTAATATTTCATAAAAGTAATCTACGTGATACATATTTTCTCATGATTTTTTTTTATGCCCGTATTTCCCTAATCACAGGTGTAAAGTATATGACACTTAAATCAATTTATTACAAATTTTTAAATTAAAAACAAATTATCAATAATTTATATAAAGTAATTATCGTATCGCTCATTTACTCAAAGAGTGTCACATCAAAAAAAAAGTTTTGAAAAAAGTGTTTGTTTTAAGTTGCCGATTGAAATTTGACTTCCCAATTTAAAAAGATTATTACAGAAAAATAAAATAACCACCTGGCCCATCTTTTGTAAAAAGCTAGCCAGATATCAGTGCTAAATTTTTGTGCAATATTAAGCACGATTTGAAGTGTTTCATAAACTCAAAAAACTTTTTTGTAGATTTTGAAATAATAAGAGGTTTGTCGAGCTTAAAGTATTATACTTGTTTAATTTATTTCTTCATTTATTCCCAATATTTCGCAATTATTTAATTGCATCATCAGGGGCTAATCTACAAAACATTATAAATATTTATGTTTTATTATTACAGGGAGTAAATGAAGAAATAAAATAAACAAGTGTAATGACCTCAAGCTCGACAAACCTCTTATTATTTCCAAATTGAATGAAAAAGGTCGAATAAAATAAAAAAACTAAAATTTTTTTGTATATTTTTACAAAACTCCTAGAAAATAAGTTGTAACTCGTTTTTGTTTTTGACACAAGATAAAGTCCAAAAAATATATATTGGTAACTCAACGTATTTTTCGAGTTATGTCACTCTTAGAGCGATATACTTTCGTTTTGCAAATCTGTAGTGTGATTTTCCAACTTATTACTGTCAGAATTACTGACAATAGTTGGTAAGTTAGCCACCAAAATAAATTTGTCTATATGAAATATCGATACCATAGCTGCTGTCAATTTTGAAAAATTACAAAATCCCACTACTGAAAATTGCAACGTTTTACAATAACCGAAATAAGAACAATGGAGAAATAGCAATAATAAATTATCATATTTCACCCTTTTTAACTATAAAATTGATTTACAATAACAACAAAGAAACTATGACACGCGTAAATATAATTTTCGTTAATACATTTGTTTACAATCCCTATCTGATGTAACATAGACGGATATCAGTTAAATTGTATCGCTAAATATACATTTGCCCCCAAAAAAAACTTTATTTTTCACTGCTGTCGGTAGATATGATTTAAACCCAAAAAAATCCATTAACAAAACAATAACAAAATTCAATTTGTCAAACACCTACATAGCTAATGAAAATAAATTGAATAAAATAGGAAAACAAAAACTTAACTGATAATAGGCACGGACACATAATCACGACAACAACGGGATGTGTTTTAGGTAATTAGTAAACTTTTACGTACATAGATACACATTATTATACAATTGGATTTGGGTTAAAATCAAACATATACACACGCATATTATCCCTAATATACAGTTAATATACAAAAGGACAATAAACAATTAAACATGGTTGCTTAGAAGAGGTGCACATTTGACGTGGGTAAAATTAAGAATGTTGCCATAACTACAGAAGTTTTCTTGAGAAAAATAATATTTTCACTTATGTTTGTTGTTATTCGGGAAACAATTTTTAAATTGCCTTAACTTTATTCTTTATTTAATAAACACGAACGTGAGAATTTTGTTAATAACTAAATAGCACCTGGAGCGCCAAGTTAACATTATAGATACATTATCTTCTAACGACGAAAAAGGAAATTTGGTAACAAGTGTTCTCCAACCACAGATGAATAAATATTCTTTTTATCGCATATTAGATTCTGACGTAAAGAAAACAACTTGTTTTCCTGCTTAATCTGACTCTATCTCCAGGTCTAGGAATATGACTGCTACTGGAATTAGTTGAATTGGAAAGGAGCAGAGTGTCGTGCGTGCAGATGTTTTGCACAGTGTCACGAATCCTTGCCCTATGGGAATTTAGCCGACTGCACCATTCCAAACGCAGTTGAGCCAAAACTACCATGGTTTACTACATTGGTTTACTAGGAATAGATAATGAAAAGCAATAATCGATTTTTCGACTTTGTGATTTTGATCAAATTAAAAATGCGATTTTTCGGTCTGGCGATTATTTCAGTTGTCCTAAAACTCGACTTTCGATTTTTTGATAACCACAGAAAATCGATTATTTGTCGATTTTCAAGTTTTCTTTTAAAACTTTGCACTGATGATTTTGTAGCTATCAGAAAATTTAAAACTGCCAAAGTCAAATAACCAATGGGCGAAAATCGATCACAAAATAAACTATTATGTGATTTTCCCTCCAGCCAAAAGTTGACTTTTAGTCTTTTGGCTGCAAAAGTCGATCTGCCTAATATCTATGCCGCTCTGCAAGAATTTTCGTCTTCTCATGCAGGTTATCCACTGATGACATGAGGAGGCACTTTGAATATCGTTTCATCGCGTTGTGCTTATGTTCACGGTCCACAGCGGTGCCGCATAGCTTAAAACAGACAGATCTATCGACTTATGCATGTGTGGCCAACAAGGTGTCTTTGTCTGTACCCTACGTGCTGCCGGTTAGAGACTTGAGAACTTTGTTACTACATCTTAGCTTGTTGCAGATAGTTGTAGCATGTGCGTACGACCTAAGCATACTGTCGATGTTGCCACTAGACTCTTGGATTAGTAGTCGAAATTTTGTTACCATCAGCCAGGATATTCAACTGTGTGCTAATCTCATCTGTACATGTGGTGAACAGATTGGCTGTAGATTTAGTGGCTGCATACGTAACAAAAGCGAAATCGGTCTGTACGAATCATCTTGCCTGGCATCCTTACCTGGCTTCTGTAGCAGGACCACCCCGCCTATTTTCAAGACTTCGGATACGATGTGGGTGGCTAACTACAGGTTGAGAACTTTGGGAAGATACTTAAATTCCGGCCCATCGAGCTATTTCAGCATTACTATGGAGATGCCGTCATGTGCTAAGGATGATTTAGGGTTCCTAACGACATTTGCAACATCATGTACATATTGATGGTTTTCACGCTGGAAAAATTGTCGATTAAAATAACTTACGCACCTTTTAGATTCAGACAGCGTAACGTCACCAAACATGGCTGACGTCATATATTCCTTCTTCCCAGTGTTCGTAACCATAACTCAATTATTCCGGCTCAAATATTCTAACTCTTTAGATTATCTAGCCACTTGTTTCGCTTGTTCTCACCGACCAACCTAACTCAGGTGTAACTGGGTTTAGCTCAACGAAGTTTATCAACCGCCTCTGCTGGAAATTTTGGTCTCACTACGCATATTGAGATATGCTCACAAACTATCGTTTGACAGAGTAAAGGTATATAGAAGGAATGATGATAAACATAGCACATACACTAACGAAAAACAAGTGACCTAGCTACACAGATGCCACCACGGGGTCGAACATACCGATTGTGATATCCACCTTAGACAAAATTGAGAATAAGTCCCAATTTACATTGGGCGAGTTTACTTGCGGCAATTGTCATTTTGTAGGACAGAGAGGTGAGGCATATGGTAACCCTTTGCCTCTCAGCACCCTCTATCACCTACAAACTTTGACAAAGTTCTGCCTTGGTTTGGTAAACAAATTAAAAACAAGTACCCCCGAATAACTTAACGTTGGATCATTAGTGGTGTATGTTTTTATGAGTAATAAGAATCATGCGCCACCCATGGTCTAACGTTAAAATATACAACAAATTTTTAACCGATTTGAAAGATAATATACGATTCTTTTTTAAAAAAAGGACAATTGTAATTGTGAAAAAAGAAGTTATGCCCTTTTAAAGTTAAAAACCTAAGAAAAAGTGTGACCGCAAACTTCGAGGGTCGATTAAAAAAACTCGATCTAACATAAACAGAATGCGTGATAGTGGTTTAAATGTGTTCTAACTTTTTAACTAAATATTTTTTTCTTTTTTAACGTTGGCGTATGTTTTTATGAGTAATAAGAATCATACGCCACCCATGGTCTAAAGTTAAAATATACAACAAATTTTAAAACGATTTGAAAGTTAATATACGATTCTTTTAAAAAAAGGAAAATTATAATTGCGAAAAAAGAAGTTATGCCCGTTTAAAGATAAAAATCTATGAAAAAGTGTGACCGCAAACTTCGAATGTCGATTAAAAAAACTCGAACTAACATAAACAAAATGCGTGATACGGGTCTTCTAATTTATCCGCTGTTTTCACCCGTTACTCTCAGAATCGACCTAACCTAAATTTCTTCCACAGGGCTATATATAATTATACAAATAAATTTAAGACTTTGCACATTGACATATGATCTATTCTATTTCATTCTAATTTCTTTAACGTTAAACAGGACCCACAAGTCAAACGAAAACAAAAAAGAAAGAAGATAATCAACTTAAGACGGATAGATTGTTAAGATGTGGTTAGTAAATAGGGGACACATATACATACAAGGGGATATAGTGTATGTTTGTCGAACCTACATTACATTTGTATACACATGGTGGGTATGTATGCATGTAGTATGTATGTAAATGCTTAATACTCGGGCACATATTTATTTATATGGTTGTATGCACGAATATCGAATATCAACGTATATTACAAAGTTTGATTTACTACCTTTTCTGCATTATTGTTATTACTGCCCATCCTATATTTCAAAGAAATTGACCTTTTCGCTTTTGTCAGAGGATTCTAGAAAATAAGTATTAGGACAATAATAATAGAAGTAGTAGTAGTTGGTAGTAGAAGAAATAGTAGTAGTAGAAATACATAGTACTAATTTAAAATCAAAGTTTGTGAAGTATTATTAAAATATTTGAAGAATCAACAAATTTACATAAACGAAATGATTACACCTGAGTGTTAAATACATATGTATTTACATGTTGAAATCTAAACATAAAATTTCATTTTAATTCAATCAAAACAAATACCCAATAAAAAATGTCCAACATAATCCAATAATCAACGCAAAACCTCTCCAATGTCATTAAATTACAAAAATTAAAGCTTGATTTTTTTTAATTAATTCTTATTGAAAACTAAATAACTTACCTCAGCATCGGGATGAGAACGATCCGAATCATCATTGTCCAGATTTTGATTTTCTAAATGTTCCTCTTCGGTTTGAGGCATTTGTTGCAGTTCTTCTTTTGATTTAAAATCCAAATGTTTGATATAAAATGGCAAAATTAAACCTAATATAACCTAGAAATCGATCGGTTAATGACATTTTAACGGAATTAGAACTTTAAATTTTATTGGAACATTCTTTTAGAGGACGAATATGTTTGTACCTTAAAATTAGTGTTTTTTCGTGTTCGCAATCCACCCATCCATAAATCAGCCAATATAACTTGACTGCAGGGATGGGCCAGGAGTGCTCTGTGGTTAGCTGCAACGGCAAGTGATAGACAGCTTTGGTTGGACCACGAATGCAATTCACACGTCAATAGACGCTGGGCCTTTTCGGCATCTGTCCGATAACTAAAGTCGAGTAGCTTAATACCTGGAAATTATAGAAGAAGAAAACGAGTTTTAGAAACATTATGATCTGCAATTACAATTGAAAGAAATAGCATACATGAGTTTGTTTGAGGGGCGCAGTGCGCATCAAAAATACCCATTTCAAAATCCCTTACTAAGACATTATTTTGACAAGGATAGGTCGTGCGAAATAAGTGGCGAAAAATAACCACTCTTTCCGAACGATTTTACCTTATTAAAATAATGATGTAGTAAAGTATGAGGTAGCCAACGCTGGTATAAGGCTAAAGTCGATGTGCGAGTGTATCGGAAAATACCACCAAAACATGCTTGAGGTCACAACGGGCAAATCTATAACTTAAATAGTATCAGACCGTGTGTGTGAAGTTTTAATACCGGACGGAGACATGTAAATCGATGGAGCTCTAGCACAGATTCTAGCTGAAAGCTGCGGATTTACGGATGGGGCTGTGCTGGGGAGAACCGGATTGGGTCTTTATATCATGAAACCGGAAACGAAAATCTCTGCCAGACTGCCGGATCACAATACGGAAATCCGAGCGATAACTGAGTGTCTGAACTGGTTTGACACTCACACAAAGCCTACCGCTACAAACGTCCTTACGGACAGAAAAGCAGCCATTAAAGCTATAGCAACCAAGACAGTAACCTAGAACTCTCTTGGAATGTATAAAGTTTATAAACAACTACTCCCAACATGGTACGGTTAACATTATATGGGTACCAGGGCATACATGGATTAGGGGTAACGAAATAGCAAACTCCTTGGCAAAACAAGACAGGGGGCAACCTACAATAACTCTATATAACGCAAAGCCTTAAAAAACGACGCGTTTAGAGCTGAAGGCATGTGCAAAAAATGCACAGTAGTGAAGTAGTGCAGTAGTGAAGAGAAGGGAAAAACACAAAAATCCAATGGGGGAACCCAGACGAGGACAAAACATAGGAACTACTTTTACTAAATTAAAAATACATCAGTAGACTGACAGGCATCCTTACAGGACACCTAGTGCTACAAGCGCACCTGCACAAAATAGGTTGTGCAGAAAACAGTGAATGCACCTCTGCCATTGCCAGGCCTTCACAAATCTAAGAACCCAGCTACTAGGGAACGACATAATACAAGGACTCCACCAAATTAAGACAAACGAGTTTAAACATTTAAAAGGTTATGTCGATAGGACAGAGATCTTAAACTAACGTCAACAAAATAATCAGGAATTAACTAGAAAATTCTTACTTTCTAAAATATAACCTCATCCCGTCTCCAAATTAGAGCACAAAACAGCCCTTCAAATATTTTAATAATACTGTCCACACGGACATGTGGTGATGTTGCGTCACCCCTCTTTTCAGCCGAACCTACCTAGCCTAAGAGGGTTTGTAATGAGTATTTTTGCCGTATATACCTTTTAACCCTCGATAATGGTATTAGGCTTACAGACTAATGCCCCCTTTTCGAGAGGGGCATATCAGTGTGAGAAAATCCAAATGTAAAGAATGCAATCCGAAAAATGTACCAATGTGATGGTTATAGTACAAGGATTATGAAGGGATCCCGTGGCGATACTGAAAGTCTGTAGAGGATCTGTGCAGAGCTCTTTTCGTAAGCTTTTGACATTAAATATTGGCCACGTTTGTCGATGACTCAACCAAAAAAGCTGTACGATAAGTAAAAAGTCTTTGATTTGGCCTAGCACTCCACGCGGTTTGGCGATATCGTGGCAGTCTACCCTCCGTCCAAGTTTGAAACGTTGGAAATGAATTAATGTGTGGACGCCATACATACATGGAATTCAGGAACAAGAAGTCGAAGGCCAATAGAGTGAATTCTACCTCCAGACGTCACTGACATTGTTACGTATATGGATGATTGTACGACCTTGACGACGAGTACCTTCCACAATGCCATATGTAAGAGGCTGAATTACAATTTGATAGATCTTATCACATTTTTCCGCACTCTGTTCTCCACATGTACTGCGGAGATGAGCAAAGAGTTGAATGTCCGGGACGGTAGGAACGAGGTCCTTAAACTTCTAACCGGCAGCACTAAGGGTGCAGACAAAGAAACCTTTGATTTTGTCTTACTTTTTTAATGGTAAAGCTAACAAAAGAGCAAACTATCAAAACTTTCTTTCCCATAGAAATTTGTTCAAAAAGTACGGGAAGGGATAAATGGCTAACATTGTAAAAAATCTGGTCGAAATCAACGTATAAGCCAGGTGGCAGCAAACAAGCGGCTAGTTTCTACTCACATAATCATGATGATAGAGAGAGAGAGAGGACCAACGATATAAGAGAGAACCCCTATATCAGCAAAGCATTCGCACTGATGCAGTCGCGGATGCCATAAGCAACTATCGTATGAAAGCGGCCTTCGGAGTACATCACCATCTATCGTAGCTGAAGAACTCCAGCTACGTCGACAAACCTGCGAACATTACTACACCAATTTCAAATGAAATTCTGTCCTGCGAACATTACTACACCAATTTCAAGTGAAATTCTCAAATTACAAATGAAATAATTCAAAATTCAATTGGAATTCTTAAATTTCAAATGAAATGTTTCAAATTACAACTGAAATTATTCGAATTACATGGGAAAATGGTGTAGATCTGGAGATAGAGCCAGGGCAGGATTAATCGGGAAAACGAAAATACAACTACTACGTTATGGCTAATAAAATCGTGATTCCAGACTTTGATGACTAAGTTGGTAACTTCCTTCGAGACATTGTATCAAATTGTCATAAGGTCGGCGATGCGACTATTGTGATGGTATCAATGGTCCTGTAGAATCGGAACCAATCTAATCTCAAATGAATTAATATCTATAAATCGAGATAAATTTTGAAACCAACACCGAATATTATCTTCTGTTAAGATTGTAATATTTGTATATTAATATATGTCTGTCCTTCAATGTTATCTACATTGTGTTCCACCAACTATTTATGCATATTGGATTTTGTCCAATCCTTTGAATGTTTCCGACTAAAAATTTTGTATAGAAGGAATGGCCTGATGACCTGATAAATACAAGGAAATAATAGGAGACAGACAAAATAAGAGTTTGCTCTTTAAAAGCATCCTTTGAATTCTAAATCCAGGAATTTAACTAAATGCGGAATCGTAGTTTCATCATATTTCTTGTGAAATGGATTTAATCCTTTTACATACGTAAATATACACAGTATTAATTTTTGTTACTTCTTACCTTTACTTTCAAACTCCTTTGCATACGAACGTAATTCTTCATAAATTTCCGTATCCAAATCATCTTCGGCAGCTTCATGTGCCATTGCTTTATACAGCTTACAGGCAACCAATGACTTTGCCAACGCCTCTTCTCCATGTGTCCACATTAGGAGAGCCATTTGTTGGCGTTTTGTTAGCACAGCCCATATCTAAAGATTGGCAGATAATTGAAAATACACACGTTAATTCACAAGAGTTTAACTACATACATTCGTCGATATGTATGTATTTGCATTTGATAAAATGTCATAGACTCACCAAAAGCTCATTAAACGGAAATTCGAAAAGAGCCATTTCCGATGTAAAGGGCAAAAGACCCGTGACCAGACTTAATGAATTTGCGCCAGCATATCGTTGGTATGTCGATGATTTTCGGTGTGCATTGGCATAACTATTCATAACTTTGGCATAAATAGGACGAAATTTTCGGCGTGTATAATATGATCTGCAATAATAAGGATAAGGGTTTTTTGTTAATTTAAATTAAATATATTCAATTCAATACTATATTCTTCAATGTTTAAATAATTTTTTGTTGTTAAATTTTCCTTCAGTTCCTACAATAAATTGCATTAGTATGACTTGTGTCAAGAGAGGTGCATCGTAGTAGTTCCATACAAACTAAACTTTATTAAATCAATATTCTCTTACCCCCCAACATAAACATTCAAATGACATATGCGACCTTTTTCATATCATTTGACACCGTCTTTCTCCTTGATGTAAAATAACCTCATCAACGTGCCTGCACTTAAGTTGGAGAAAGTTTAACATGATTTGTGAAATGTATTTGTCTTTTTGAACTTTATATCCAAAATGACATTTGTGTGATTAATATTGTTTGACTGCTGTCGGGTTCATTGAAGCTTGAGTTTTGTTTATGTTAAGAATAATAGATTTTTGTAGTTTCTATAACCTACTCCACAATGTGGGAAGGGTGTTAGAAGTTTGTTTTGCTAAAATTGTAATCAAACTCCAGGCCGATCGTCACGAAATTTGGTATGGAGGTTGGTTTCACCTCAAAATAGATCGCTGTTGTTACTGGAAACTATTGTGTGGAAATCGGAAAAAATTGTAATATATATCTTATATCTTTATTCCTGGTACACACATTCCGTACACGTGAGTTATTTTTGCAAGACGATATCTCGACCTTTCCATAGATGCCAGTTTTGTGCTCAGATAACAGAGTTACAGCCTAGTATATATAGAAATTTCACAGATTTAATTGTGTGTATAGTAACCATAACCACGCTAGAGTTCACAGTTATAGTTTAATACTGACAAATGTTTACACGAGGTTAGAATTTTGGTCAAGGAAAATGCCAACAATTTTGGATATTGAGCGGATAGTTCTTGTCGGTTGAATTTTGTGGGAAAAATATCCAAATTCAATTTTTGGTCTATATTTTATTTCTAGGAGACATATATCGGCAATCTACGAAAATACATATAACATATAAACATATAAACCAACACGAATGTAGCGGTTAGATAACTGATCTACTGCCTAGCATATAATTTACATTCCATGTTACAAAGTGTCACAATCATGATAGAAAAGTTGATTCGATAAAAATCACCGAAAACTATTTATCGAAATAACCATATTAGACCCCAAGTATGTTTGGACGAAATCCATTTCAGACAATTTGGAGTCGATTTACCCTTGTCCGTCCGTCTGTCTGGCTGGCTGGTGCGCACGATAACTCTCGAAGAATAAAGCTATTTGGGTCAAATATTAGGTCTCGTAAATATTATCGGTCTACCCCTTCCGTTAATTACCCTCACAAAAGTTCAAATTTTTTGCTGGGATTATTCGCACGATAGTTCCAGAAGGCACTAACCGAATTGTTCCAAACTAGGGATGTTGAAATATTACTTCCATGCATATATCAGGTTTGAATATTGACTATACGGGCCCACTCCTTTGGGAAAAGTATAGTTGAACAGCTGTTCTCGAACCGTTTTGAATTTGTTTGTTGTTTTTTAGTCTTTGTGGTCCTTGTTACAACGGGGTCACTGGGGATCAAAGTCCATTCTTCTTGGGAAATTGGCCCAAATTGTTAAAAAAACCATAGAGACGTTATAAGTACTGAGTTTACTTTTTTTGTGTCCGAGGCTGAGGGTATATCTCCGTCGGCACAGCTGACTGATACTATCTAACTTGTTTTAATAATATGTAGCGAAAAAGCCTCGATTGGTCATATAAAATACGGACAATAATACCTTACGTTTCCAGTAATGACGGCGTATATATGTACAGTGTACATTGTACACAGTGCTGCTCAAAACATTTGCAACTCAGATGCCTATATCACATTCAGTCTATTTTTTGGGACATTTTGTCTTTTGATATATGTTTGTTTTTGTTATTTGATTTTTTATTGACCATATTTTCAGGATTTAAAAAGGATTATTCAGTTATGAACACTTATGTTTAAAAAATGTGTGAAATATCGGAGGAACACATGTTGTAGCCTGCTCAAAACATTTGCAACTCCGTGGTACGAATATCTATTAGTTCATTTTTGACGAGTTTTTTGTATGTATTGGCATAAAATTGTTTTTAATCAGAAGAAGTGGGCAAAACGCTTTCATGATGAGTACATTTTATCCCACATATGTTTAATTTTGATAGACAAGTATGCCGAAAACAAGACATGTCTAATTCTTTAAGAAAAACTTAAATTATGACCAGAAATTTTTATCAACGCTTGGTACAATGGTAATTTTTGAAAATTGTGGATCCAACGAGGTTCAAAAATAAACATAGGAACATCACAATATCTTAATCTGGAGCTGGATACCGCGTAAAAAGGACTAAAATCGCCATAGGATGGGAAGGAGATGCAAGGACAAGAACATCTACTGCATGGGATGATCAAATTATTATACGAATTATTAAGCAGATCTCTCAGAGGTCATCAACAGATGTTGAAAAAAGACTTGACACCGATAAATCTATACAAACACCTCCGATTCATACCAAGGACACCGGTATACCAAAATAGGCAAATTTTGGGAAAACAGTAATTTCCAGGAAAAATTTCCATAGAAATTATTCAAAAAATGTGTGGTTATGTTTTTGGAGTAGTGAAACCGAGTACTTCTCCTCGATATAAATCAATATTTAAGTTATATGGCTTGAAAAAATTTGATTTATCACCAGAATGAAAGATAAAAGAAATTGTCCCCTTATACGAAAAAGTTGACCCAAAATGTAGAAGGTGTTTTATATTGCCCTGGAGATATTTTTTGGACAGAAATTGTACAGAATACACGAGGCCGAGATATTTATCAGATCCAAGAACTAACCGGACAGGTAGCATGTCAAAATCTCACCATGTACATTCCAGAATTGTCGTATAACAGAATGTTTTGGCATAATACCGCTTCTGAACGTATATATAACCACTTAAAACTCGTTTTTTTTTCAAATATGCTTAAGTTCTTATCGGACCCAATCAGCTATAGTAATCTAAATTCATATGGACGGTATGTTACCATGTATATCAACTTATACATATACATATGTACATATATGTACAAAATATGTCGCAATCATATAAAAGAAATTGCTTGGAAAATAGTGTCCAGGTGTAGTGGAGTAGGGTATCACATAGTCGGCCCTGTCCGACTATAACCCTCTCATACTTCTTTTAATAATAATAATTGTGGCGACATTTAAGTTAAAGCGCTCTAAATGAGTATGTTCAAATCAACAGCAATTAAATGTGTAGAGGTACTTCCGATCATGGGTTCCACAATGGTGCAATGTATAGCACGGATTCAATTTTAAGGCTATAGAACATCAAAACGTTTTCAACGGTCTCAAAAAACCTATAGCATGATATTGGCGTACCGTTCCTGAGTATTTTCCAGCCATGTAAATGTTCCTACAAGTGTTGTCCCTCAACACGCCGCACAGTGCGAAATTTAGGAAGTTTAGTGGAACTTTAAGGGATTTTCAAAGAAATAAAATTAATCAAACTTTTATTGAATTCGTTAGCTAAGTACTCCACTACAAATGGTCCATACTCAGTTTGCCGATTTACTCCACGAAACGACTAAAAAATGCACTTAAAGTTGCACTTTTGTTTAATATTTTTTTTTGTAAGAAATGTATTTTTTATTCATTAAAAAAATGGAGTGGCGCGGACAAATGGTAAGTCAGTATGCCATGATTTATTTTTCTTAATATTTTACAAAATAATTATGATATTTTACACTTTAAAAAAAATGCAAAAAACCCTTATTGTTTTCGTGCAATTTTAGTCGGAAAGAAGTGAGTTTTTGAAGTTTTCAAAATTGTAATCTTTTATTTTCCGTGGTCATTTCAAAAGTGAATTACGTACATTCACGTGTTAAGATATATATAATCTGAAAGATTGGATTCTCCTCTGTTCGCAAAGCTATAAAACTGGTGCGGTATCGCGCGGTCTTTGGAGATATTCAAGATTTTCTAAAAAGACTTCGGGAATTTCATTCAGTTGCATTTTCCAAAAGTGGAAGGTAAACGCGACAATGAACGCTATTGTTGACTGTGTTTTGAAGAAATTCTAATTCTAACAGTGATAATTTCTGTAAAATTAAGAAAACTCTCGCATTTTTCCATAGTTTTGACCGCTAAATTTTGGTGATTTACATATAGTGCAACATTTTTAGATGCTGCGGTACAAATACCACAATACGTTAAAAATTGTAATGCAGTACAGACCTGAACTTGATCTGAAAGACATTATTAACAAAATTAATGGTACAGACCTGCTGAATGGACCAATAAACATTTTAGATACAAATGAAAACAAAAAATATTGACATTTTACTCCTTAATAGATGTGTAGGGTTGTGGGGCTTCACCCAGAAGGAGGTTTTTTATTCGCTAACATCTTAAAATTTACATTTGCATCAAAATCGGCTGCAATTTTTCTTTAACCTTTAAAATACCCAATATGAGGGAACCCGGCATGTGGGCTATTCCAAAACGCGAACCTATATTGAAAATATTTTGTACATAAGTTTTCTATCCGCTGAAAACTCAATATACCAATTTGCATCAAAATCGATTGAAAAATGAATGTAAAACGTAAAAACGGCACCCATCGTTACATGACCGCTACAGGAAACCGCGGGTCTATGTGGCCCAATTTGAGTCCCACACTGTCCACTAATATAAGAAACATTTGTGCAAAGTTTTAGGAATCTACACCTTTTCCTTTAAAAGTTATTAGTAAAGTTCCGCTAAAGTGCTCATATTTTGCACTGTGCGCCGTTCGAACTCGACGATAAAATTAAGGTTCTATAGCATTAAGTTAACTATAGATTGGGTTGCAATTGTTTATATTAAAGAAGTTTCCCCTGGACCCTTCACGGATGTTCGTGGGAAAGAGTTTTTTTTGTTAGTTTATTTCCAGAATACACAGGGAACCCAGCTCAATAACATTTGAACCTTATAACATCGTGAAATGGAGGATTGATTAGTTTTCCTGTTGCAACAGCCCACACAAATCTATCTCGTATAATGTTGATTCTAGTGAACTATACATTGGACTTATGGTGGTAGCTGTAAAGTGTGGAACTGCCGTGATAGAAGTGCTCATCATATTCGCCCCCCGAAAAATAGCTGTACATCAGGTATATACCAAATATTAGAGGATTTCAATGCACATCACCAGTTGTGGCATTCCATCCTAGGTAATGACTAGAGTGGTCGCTGGAACTAGTGAGGATCCGGGACAATCTTGTGGCAAAGAACGCGCCACAGTAGGATTGCAGTAGTAGTTTTGGCTCAACAACGATCGATGATGCAACCGTCTAAACTGTTATAGGGCAAGGTTTAATGACACCATACGAAACATCTGCCCAGCATCCGGTACAACTTAACTCAACTCACTGCCCCTTTTCATTTTTCCTGCCAAACTTTCTCAACTGCCTCCAGTAGCTTTGGGTTCAAAACATATCGAAGCAACCACATTCCTAGATCTAAGAATAGAGCCAAAGGCGGGTTAATCCAATCCCATATGGTACCACTTCTAAAGCTTGTAGTCGTTTACTCTATAGAATAACAAATCCACAAAATGAACATATAACGGGTCATCCAACAAGAGGTACTTTTTTAACCAGCCCTTTTTTGGCAGATCACGCGTGAGTCGTGTCACGTGTTCATGTTATGTTAGTGTAGAGGCACATTTCTGGCTTTCCAGGTGTGTAAAGAAGCAAAATTGCCACATTTGGGAAGAGGAGAAACTTGGCCAAATTAATACTCGGGATCTTTATCTTTGATGCCGCCATTCGTATTACATGTATCTGTGACCAAATATTCACAGAACAAAATTTCCCATGTAATTTCTTCGCACAAACCCAAATGGTCCTTGAGTTGGAGAACTAATAATTGAAGTCAAGGCTTCATATTTATACTCTGAAGTGTTGCAATATTGTAGCAGTTAAAATTCTTTACAACATTTCCCTTACTCCTATTTCGATAGCGCTTGCGGTTTCCAAGCAAATTTCTGAAAAAATAAAAAACCCCTAAAATGTGACCTTTGACCGCGATTTAGTTAAAAATCCCTTCGGCGATTTTTTGTTAATTTTTCTCATCTACCAACATTGTTGTTTCAGAATCCGCAACAACTTTCCAGGTGTAAGCCCTTTTCATTTAATGTTAGTTCAGGCGCACCGTGCCATATTATAGCATACTGTGTGAATGGCTAACCATACCGGTTTAGACCAAAGAAATTTTTTTATTTAAAAAATATGTAAATGTCGCAGACATTTCAAATCGCACATACAAGTATTCGCATTAGCTTTTAATCACAATTTTACTATTCATTGGACTTTATAGTGGTAATATATGGTAATAAATAATAATATAATTTACTTAGTCCCAATTTACATTGGGCGAGTTTACTTGCGGCAATTGTCATTTTGTAGGAGAGAGAGGTGAGGCATATGGTAACCCTTTGCCTCTCAGCACCCTCTCTCACCTAGAAACTGACAATTGCCGCAAGTAAACTCGCCTAATGTAAATTGGGACTTACTTAATTTAAAAAATAGTATGGAATTTTCGATTGTAAAAAAAACTTTGCAATATGTAAATAAATGGAAATCATATGCATGCTTAATATACAAACATTACCAACAGAATGTTGCGTAAAAGTTGAAATAAATTTTCAATTCAAGTAATCAAAATTGAATTGTAATTAATTTTATATATTCCTAACAAAATATTGTACAAAAGATGACTGAAGGTGTGATTTTAAAGCAGAATATTTCAGATTAATTTAGCATTGATGCTGCATCATGATTTACATTTTTGTTCATTTTCTATTTTGTTACTCATTACGTTAATGAAAAGAGTCTGGCAGAACCCCTGGGATGAAATCGATTTATTTCATCAATCGATTTATTTATTAAAACAAGATAGAAAAATTGAAAACAGAATATATTAAAAAAATGAGCGAGCGAGTGTGTACATACCTATAGGCGCCACCCATTAATTTATTAATAACTAGACCGATATCGTGTAAAGTATAAACGTATCCTTTGGGGATGTGAGGACGAACATCGCGTAAAATATAGCTGAAAAAAAATAAAAGAACGAAAGCAAACAAAAGAATATATTATTAAATATTTTGTGTTGAGACATGTCTCGACATAAATAGCCTTTGGGGATAAAATACCAATTATTCTATGCTGTTTGTTATCTTTAAAATGCAAAAAAAATGGAAGCAGGGGAAATACTTACCCTAAAGTATTTGCTGGACCATGTTTGGTATTGTAAAGTTCTTCAAGGCGCGGTATTGTCAAAAATTTCTTCATTGAAACACCATTTTCTAAAAGTAATTTAACAAAATCGATTCTATCGTGTTCCAGTGCCTGCATCATGGCCTCGTCGAGGGCTCCTTTTGTGTTTCAAAGCAAACACACACCAAAACACGCGCACAAACAAAAAAGAAAAGAAATGCAAATAACGGAAAACGGAAATGAGAAAAAATATTGAAATTGAATGCAAAGTCTATTATGATAAATAGGATAACATTGAGTAGCGGTAGATTATTAACGAATAGAATGAATATTTTGGTTGTTGTTATTTTTGTATTGTGCTGTTAATTGAAGTTTGTGTCAACTTTAACTTACCGTTTGGCCACTCTTGGCCATAGACAAAAATCTCACTGCGTGCTATGTCGACACGATTCCAGGTTAATGCCAAACTCAATTGCTCTGGTGGACTTAAGTGTTGCGATTTAAAGAGGGCTGTTAAAATGGTCTGATCCAATTCTTGTGCCTCACCCTCTGGCTTCTCCTGAATTCGGAATATTGTTATCTGAAAAAGAAGAGTGTTTTATGTTGCGATATTTGCAATAAGAAATAAATGGAGGGCCAAACTGAGGTATCATATTAATAATATGAAAGCACGTAAAGAGAATCTGTCGGCTTTGTTGACAGCCCTGACTGTAAAATAAAACAATAAAATGAGTAAAATGAAAAACATCCTCGTAGGTGACAAAAGAATCTTTAGAAGTTTCCACTCAACAGAGTCTATACAACAAACCAGAGACGTATGAACTTTTGTGAGCAAAATATAAAAAATGTCTAAAAATTTACCATTCCGAGGAGGGAGGAGGCGGTTCACCCCCCTGGTTACGTCGGTATAACAAACATAATTTTCTTATATTACAAGCACTTGGGCGGGGTTTGAAACATGGAGAATAAATTATAGCCTTGGAACAAAGACTACCAAAACAGGTATATGAAGGTGTGTTCCTAAATAATGGGATTTTGGGACCCATATCTCAGGAAGTATGGGGCTCACTTAGTAAAAACAATAATAATAATTAAAAATGGCAACAAGATCCGAGCAGTGGACTTAAAGTGCATATATAACTGTTGACAGAGTTATTTTACCAACTATCCATTATAGTTGGTTATAGACATTTTTAGAACTTTTGCACCATTATGACAGGAAGCATGCACATGTCCACGCAAAACATCAAATCGCTGTAAACAGGGCCACAAGCAGTACAACAGGACTACATAAAATCTTTTGAATATTTGTTAAGGAGGTAGGTATGGTATTGTTCAATATAGACAAACTGATTCTTTATTCAAGTCATCGTGGTCATCATTAATTTTAGCCGTTGTGGGCAGGGCTTAGGGCATTATTTCATGAACCATGGTCTTGACCAAACAAAAGTTATCGTCGTAATAGAGGTCGCGAATACAACCTGCTGTAAAATAAATTAAAACAATCCGAGACATGTCCTTAAACTGCACTTTTGCGACAAATTTTGAAATTTTGTGGCCCACGGAGTGGGCCTATATAATCCATATTCGCATCTAATCGATGTTTGAAAGAAGTATTACGATGTTCAAAATTTGGATGACGATTACTTCCAGAATTATTATTTTTGCCTTTTTGGCGTTCTAAGCTACTTCCAACTTTTCCATAAAAAGTTTCAAATTATATTCCAAATCGACTGTTTATGATAATAATAAGTGTTTCTCTGGATTCGCATTACCCAAAATACTTTTAAGGTAGCCCTTGAGCGATATTTTGAAGACTTTCCCCATCATATTGAGTTGCTAATTAAATAAAAATTTCAGGTCGAAAATGGCAACAACATTAAAATAATATCTCAAATTCGGACATCCTTTATAACTTGTTTAACTTACTAAATTCTTATTGCGAGTACATTGCAAAAGTTCTTGGTAAAGTTTTTCAGCTTGATCAGGTCCCACTTCGAATGTTTTTTGTATAGTACCAATGAGGTAATCTCTCATGGATTCAAGCACCGGTTGTTCATCACCATCAGAGGCATATCTGTAAGAATGAAACAAAAAAAATAAATAAATAAAGTGATGTAAAGCGTAAAGAGAATCTTAAAAATGTCAAAGGCAAAGGGCTTCAATTTCTTCTTATTTTAGTCTACGACTTTATTTAAAGGTATCATTTAAATGCTGTTGCAAACACAGCATAATTGAATGAATGTTTATTTTTTTGTGGCGTCTGTAGGATACCCCACCGACTAATAGAAACATTAACTGGTAAAAGCTACCACATCCTGACCAACTTTTATAAATTGCGACAAAAAGAAAGGAAAATGTTCCAGAAAATGACCAAATTAATTAATTAAAACATAGTAAACGGTTGGCGAAATGCAAAACCACCGCATTCAGCACATTTAATAGTGGCTCACCATCCCATCACTTTATGAAAACAGACCTTTCGCCATTCATGTTTTCATTGGTTTGGGTTTTGTGAACACTTTTATAAAACTGCAGCCAAAGTGGTATCAGTTGCCCCCCTTCACCCACAAACAAAGAAAATGCTTGTGGAACCCGCTGTCAAGGATAGAATGAATGACTATTTAAATTTGTTTATTTTGTTCACATTTTATACACATTATGGGGAAATGGGTTCAAAGAGAAAATGTTAATATGCTATGCAAAATTGCTGAAATATAAAAATTTGCAATTTAATGAACTTAAAAAGGTTTTATATAAAAAGAGGTACAAAATTAATTTATCCTTGTTGAAATTACAGTGCTAGAATTCAGTCTTGGATATAATGCCGTTTGTGTCCAGCAAATGACAAGTTGGTTCGCATAAACCCTCTACACATAGACCTATTACATCATTAGAATAAATCAAACAATTTTGAATAGCTGTTTAATAGATATGGATTGTGCGCCATTGGTGGCACTTCCATGGGAAGAAATGAACAAAAATACTTTTAGACAAGACATTGAACTGAAATTTTTTTTTCAATTCGATCCAATTATTTATAATTTACATTATTTTTCCCTATGGATGAAAGTGTCATGCTTAAGTGTTCCATACGCCATTTTCCCATTTTGAGATAATTGCATTTTAATGTTTGCGTCACAAATGCGTGGAGACGACTTAAGGAAACATTTGTATTTTTTACTTGAATTATTAATAATATTATATAGAATATCTTTGCAAAAATTTAGAAGAATATCTGTTGAACATACAAGTTATAAAAGATTTTTTAAAAATAGAATTTTTGTCGATTTGTTCCATATTCACTTCACTTATGAAACAAATGTGAAATATTGTATATCACATGGAACAAATTGACATAAAAAAAAAATTCGCATCTTTCTCTGAATAATTTCAAAACTTCTGAATCGAAAAAATTCCGTAGATATGTCGGAAACTAGAGTAGAAAGGAAAATTCCGACCAAAAATTCTGAAAGAGCATACGCGAAAACCCTAGAAACCACCTATATCTCAAAAGGTCAAAAATGGCGTATGGAACACTTAAGCATGACATCGACGACCAATCTACTTAGTTGCAATCATAGAGTATAAGATCCGGTCTCCTGTTTTAAGGCAGAAACAAGAAATTGGATGGCACTCTTGCTTAAATCTTCTATAAAAAGATTAGAGAACTACTGAACCAAATTTTAACTAGACCTCCCTTTGCTTCTTATTCATTTAAGAAGAATTCCATTATACGCATATATTCTGTGAAACTTTATAACCTAATCGCACTATCTTAATCTGTTAGTATATTTCATTATTACAGTATTTTCGTCCTCACATTATTACAGTGACTTCGTCCTGTATATCGCATTCTCCACTTTGGTGATACCGCGATACTCCTGGCTAAATCTTGAGTTGCTTACCCGACAGCTCTGTTACTCGAATACGGAATTTGTGGTATAGGTTCAAAGAGTACTTTCATTAATAAATTGAGTAGGTTGGACGTAACATGATGTATGTATATTCGTGTTCGGTTCAATGGGAACATTTTCTGCCTCCCGATAGTTTCCGATTCGATGTTTATTTCTCGGATCGATTGTAAGTCCAACGCACTCGATGAGTGCCTTACATCTACCGGTCATAAATAAAAGATGTGTCCATTAGACTTTATCTTTTCCAAGGTTAATAGCCCAACATCTCAACCCAATCATTTAGAGAAGTGAAATATTTATATATTCCAAATTTTCTGGCTCTTTTGGAAAATAATTTGCCTGATATCACAACTCCAGCAGGAACGGCTATTATTTCCGTATGCATTGAGAATTAAGTAAAAAAAGCTTTATGTTCGGGTGGGCCGACATTTTTTATTCCTTCCATCATGAAATATTTTGTATACTTTCAGTCTCGAAATTACCAATGCGAACAATTTTACGAGGAAAAGTTTTTGAACCCAGTTCCCAGTGAACCCCGAATACCTAAGTTTAGCTAATTTGGTCAGATAAAATTTTTACAATATGTGAAATCGGGTGGTACCGTTATATTGGGACTATATAACGACGCACAGTGGTAAGAATCGTTTTTTCCTGGTCAAAACTCTGTAACTTTTGAACGGATAGAGATATTTTCATAATTTTTCTTTGTTCGACAGATAACAAAATCAGGTTTCCGATGAATTAAAAACATTCGATTTCGGTCTAGTAGCTGCAGAGGAATTCAAGGTCTATGTTAAAAATTTGAGTTTTTTTCATATTTTGCATCAAAATATGAGTGTTTTTGAGTTTTTCATATGTTCTAACTATTTCAAAAAGGTCAAACACCAATAAACAAACCATAAAAATAAAAAAATTAATTTTTTTTTTAAATTTAATTGTTTTTCCAAACTTAAAAAAATAATCCCCTCATATTATAAAAAATGCCCATTTGTGTAAAATAGCTGGAATTTATATGGAAAACGGTATGGAAAAAACACACACAGTGTTAAACGGACGGAACTGTGACAAAAGTATATATGGCCTGATAGAGGGCACTCTCTGGCATCCGGAACTTTGTTCCAAAAACAATGAACAGAATATCTATTATAGTTTCCGAGAAATAGCTATTTCTTTCTCCAGAAATTTGTAAATATGACGTATTTTCCGAAATTGCGAAAAAAATGGTCGTCTTTAGGATCACGCCACGCCCACACCCTCCAATATTTTGACGGCAGTTCCAAAACGTAGACCCTAAATGACAAATTATAGCTAATTCGGCCAGGAAATGTAGCTAAAAACGTCAAAATACCTGAAATCGGGTGGTACAGTTATGTATATGGAGGCTATTCCAAAACATGTACAAAAGTATCATGCTGTTGCAAGTGCAGCATAATTGAATGAATGTGTTTTTGTGGTGTCTGTAGGATACCACTCCGACTAATGCAAATTAACTGGGTTCGGCTTTATGTAGGCTATTCCTAAACGTGGACCTAAATCCATAATATTTGATGAAGAAGTTTCTCGATCACTAGGAACACTAAATAATAAAATTTAGCTAATTCAGCCAGAAAATGTAGCTAAAAACGTCAAAATACCTGATATCGGGTGAACACAACGTGGACCTATGTTCTTAATTTTTGGTAGAGAAAATTCAACTTGATCTTGATCTGCCTGAAAACAAAAGACGATTTTTTCACAATTTCAGCATCCTATCCTAATTTTTGTTGATGCTAGAGTGATGACCACAGACGTATGGACAGACATGCATAGATCGACACAAAATTGTAATATATGCTTCATGGGGTCGCAAATGATTAATTCGATGCGTTACAAACGAAATACAAACTTTATATACCCTCCATACTATGGTAGTGGGTATAAAAATATTGAGGTTGCATAACGTACAACCACATTTCTGGTGCCATAAAGTACCTCGGGTTCAGCTATTTTAAATGTAGGAAAATAAAGCCTATTACTTGTTTGTGCCGATGTTTTTTAAAACATTCCCAGTGAGTGATTTTTTTTTTTATTCTAGTAAATAGATAATTATGTTATTTTTTTATTTAGTTTGGCCCATGGTCAGTAGAATAATAAACAATTTTAATTTTATTTGTGTATCATTTTATTATACCCTTAGCATTTATGCTAACGAGGAAAGTGTATACATAGGGTAAAATGTGTCTCATCGAAGTAATGGTTTTAGACCCCAAGTATGTTTGGACGAAATCCGTTTCATACAATTTGGAGTCGATCTGTCTGGCTGGTGCACACGATAACTCTCGAACGCATGAACCGATTTGGTCCAAAATTTGTCCTTCATTATATTTTGTTCAAACTTAGTTTAACTTCGAAGATGGGTTATATCGGTCCTTAACTCTTGAAGGTAGTATCCGATTTGGGGTATACTTTGCATATGGTGAAATTTCTACCAGACGTAGATTAGGTTCTAGTATGGACTCAATCGGTTTATTCCGTGGTGTACCTCCCGCACAAAGTTTCGGAAAAGTTCAGTTAGCACCTGCTCTCGAATTGCTTTGATTTTTGTTGTAACAATTTTTATTCACTCTCGAACTGATCAAACGATTTGGTCCAAAATTTGGCCTTCGTCCTATATTGTCATAGTTTCAGTTCAAAGAAAGGCAATACCGGTCTACAACTTCCGGTACTTCCAACGAATATTAAAAAAAGGTCACTTAAATGGTATGCAAGATATCTCTTGAACAAATTTGATCCAAACTTTGGATCTTCTAATAGTTTGTCCAAATTTTGTTTAACTTCTAAAATGGAGGTACCCTAGCGTCGTTGTGGTCCCATTTACATCGATACTATGTTTTGCGTGGACAAGTCTATGCTTACTGGCAGACTGGTCCAAAATTTTACGATGACCAACTGAAATGACTAGAGGGTGCGATATCTATCGAAAAGATTTGGCTCCAAAATAAGATCCACTTCCATAATGGACTACGTCGGTCCATTTCTTCAAGTACCTCCACTGCAAGCCTTTTGAACTTTAATCCTAATCCACATTTTCGTCGGCAAGTCCAAATGTCCAAAAAGGCCACAAAATACTGTAAAGACCCTAAATACATTCGATCTGACCGTAGATGAAAGTTTCAATTCACATAGGCTGAGGGTATATCTCTGTCGGCAAGGCCGACTGATACTTTTTTACTTGTTTTCCAATATTTCGATCGGCATCGTCGATCATCTTTAGGGATTACAATTTATTTTTATTCTAGAACAACAAATTCTGTTTCCACATTAGCATAGTGGTTGAATTACAAGGGAAGTTTTTTGACAACTTATGATGTTGATTTGTCAGCACTCACTTGTTGTATCTTTTTATTTTACTAATAGCCTTGATTAATATATGCAAATGCAGTTTATCATATATTCTCGAAGAATGCATGAAAACTCCGAATACCAACCAAAACATACAAAAATTCAATGCATATGCATCAATGTCGTTATATAATGTCAAATATATGATCCCCTACAGACCCTACACATTTACGAGTATGTGACAAGCAAAATGATAATACTTGACTGTTGGTGAATGAGCTTAGCTTCTCACATCACTCACGTAGTAATCTATTTCAATAAACTGATAAAGAATTGTCCTTTAGATAACACACATTGCTGCGACAGTGGTATTCTTTATTCATGCATGCACAATGCATATCACCCACTCTAACCACCTGTATATAGTACAAAGATATAGATACTGGAGTCGGCGAATGTAACAGTGTATAAATTTAAATGAAATATATTTGGGTTGATTTTGTTTGTTCTTCTACTTACTTGTGGACGAATGCTATCAGGTCTGCAGCGCGACCAGATCCATCGCAAACTACCACTGGCACGGGTGGCGTATCAGTCACGTATTCAAGAACTGCACGTATCGTATTTGTACCGCCCTCGATAACGAGACAAACGACGGGAGTACTGGAATGTGTAACTGCAACAAAAAGAAAAAAAAAACGAAACGAATTTAAGGACAAGAAGAAGCATCAGTCAACTGTAACTATCACCATTGCAAACAACAAAAGAATAGTTAACAAAGATCCGAACATGCGGATATTTAAAAAGAGTTTTGTGTGCTTTACAACGTTTGAACATGTCGCAGTAATGTCAGGGATTCCAGGAATGAATTTGTCTGACACTGCTGGCATATGTATTTCATGTTCATCATCATTGGATGGCGCGTAATTGTTCCATGGGGAGGATGGAGAATAAATTACATGGCAATTTGCAAAATTGTTGTTACTGTTTTTTGTTTCGTCAGTATCCCTTTCCTCGGAACTATGTTGGTCATGGTATGCAATGAAATGCACGTTTACAACGTTTGAACATACTTTTCAATGTTATTCGACGATTTGCATTTTGGAAAGTGAAAGTTTGTTTTTCAATAGGGATGTGTGTTGGAATGATTGTTCATGAATTTGTGGAATTTTCAACATAGAACGACAGCAGGGACAATTTAAAAAATTCCTTATATTTTTAAGGATTCTTACTTTCTTAATGGAGTTTTAATACATGTTACTAAATTAAGGAAGAAACTTTAACTTACAAGGATGCAGTTTCAAATTTGATATGAACTTCTCTAGTTTTCTACGCAATATCAACTCGGCACCATACTTCGCTTGAGTTCCATTGTCGACCAGCAAGAAGTAAGCATGACGATTATTAAGGACGGCAAGTTTAGATCTGAAAGTAGACACAAAACAAAATACAAAGTAATGTAAACAAATGTTTCGTACTTTTCGTTAAATTCGACAGCAATTAAAAGCAAAAAACTTTGGAATAATTTGTCATCGTACTTAAGAGTCTCCTGCCCTATTCACAGCAAACAAACAATAGGAGAGAGAAAAATGAACAATTTTGTTTATTTCTTAATTTCTTCGGTATTTTGGTGGGGTAAGTCTCAGGGGTGTATTTTTATTTTTCTTTACAAAACCAACAAAACAGACAAAGTAAATTTCATCTAACTGTACTCATTTAAAATTTATCCTTTCCAAGACTGAGTAAAAAAAGTGTTTTTATTTTTTAATGAAACACAGTGCTTTGGCCCGCAATGTTCAGTTCAGTGAAAAGGCAAAAGAGACAAATATGAACAAATAAAGGATTCTTTTACACATCATATTTCTCATTAACTCAAATACTATCCTAACTCGAAAAATTGATTCTCCTGAACATGCGTTTGAAATTTGCAAATGTTTTTGTTGTGGGGAATTTCGAGGAAAATCGGACACTATTGCAAAAAGTGGTTTTATTTTATTTTTATTTTATTAGGGAAAGTGAAACTATTTATTTAGTATACAATTTAATTGTATTTATGAGATTTGTTACAGGTCTAAATTTCTTACAAAGGAACGCACGATCAAAGCTGATAAATGGTATTTATTTTGGAGCCCCACCAAAAAAATGGGGAAAAGTTCGTCGACGGGATATTTTTTTCTGGAAAGGGTATCGAATGTCCATCTAGCCTATGTATTTTGAGAAGCTCTAAACATATTCAGATTTAGGAAGAAAATTATTTTACAGACCCAATACCAAGGCTTCTAAAAGGCAAATAAATACTTTGGGGCCTACCGCCCAGAAACGGTGAGGGGTAGGTCGACCATCTAGCCTATGTATTTGAGGAAGCTCTAGATATATTCAGATTTAGGAAAAAATTTATTTTATATACCCATCTGAATATATAAATCTGAATATATTAAAACAAAACAAAAAAACATTGTTCCACAACATCCCATACGGGACAAGGGAGACTTCTCCCTTGTCCCTTCTCCCTGAAATACATAGGCTAGAAGGACTTTCGATGCCCTGTCCAGAAAAAAAATCCTGATATCTATCTGAATATATCTAGAGCTCCGTGAAATAAATAGGCTAGATGGACTTTCGTGCCCATTCCAAAGAAATATCCCGTCGACCCACCTCTCACCGTTGCTGTATGGGGGCCCAAAATATTTGCCCTTTAGAAGCTTTGGTATTGGGTATATAAAATATTTTTTTACCAAAACCTGAATATATCTAGAGCTCCCTGAAGTACATAGACTAGATGGACTTCCGATGCCCTCTTTAGAAAAAAATATTCCGTCGACAAACCCCTCCCCATTGTTAGGTGTGGGCTCCAAATTAATTACCCTTTAGCAGCTTTGGTAGTGGGAAATTTCTACGTGTATAATTATTTAAACGTTTAAACAAATAAATATTTACACTTTCCCATAATTCAGTTAAATATTCTTTACATGTTACAACGAATTTAATAGTTTCATTCTTAAATTTTAGGTACGGCTCTCATTGACAACAAATCGATTTTGTAGAGTTTTCGTGGTCGTTTTGTGCATTTACCCCTGTTTGCTCCGAAAAAAACTGTGTTTTGTGTTTTGTATGTTTTGTAACTAATATGCAAAAAACAAAATATTGGCTTTTTCTGAACAAGAACAGGATAAATGCACAAAACGACCACGAAAACGCGACAAAATCGATTTGTCGTCAATGAGAGCCGTACCTAAAATTTTCTGGCCGACATTTTTGCAGAGCATTTCGAAGCTGAAAAACGTCATCTTGTGGTACTTTAATAGCTGCTCTTAAAATAAAGGACGAAAAGGACATTGAAGGAAGCGAGTTAGAAGGTCAAATGTTCTACGAAAAAAGTCCTCATTTGATTTGACTGAAGACATGTTATCTTGAATATAAGCCTTAACAACAGCAAACGAAGATATAACGCTGATTCCAGATGGCTTTTAGGGTCTCCAGCAAAAATTTAATCATGCCATATCGCGAACGATCGACTCACGGCGAATCTGTCCTTCGGGGTTCTGTATATACTCACCAAGGGCTTTCATCTCCAATAGGAATTTTCCACCCCCCAAAATTTCGGTTCACAGTGTTATCTGAAAGTTTCAATCAACATCAATATCATATTTCAGACCCAATACCAAATTGTACCAAATGTAGTAGCATTATTATTTTTCGTACGCTTGTACATTCTATTTCCAAAGTGATCTCCTTATCTCAACCTTACACACCAAGAGTGATCCTAAACCCAATATTCAGATTTCCAGATCCATATTCGAATATTATACCAAATTTGGTCCCATTTAGTGCTTTGCTTACACTCCATTTGAAACCCTCTGCCAACTTTCACAATTCTAGCTCTGCCTCTTGCCTTCTGGTATGAAATTCCAAAACCTCAGTCTTTTCTAATAACGTTGATTTAGAATTACAATTTTAATTAAAAATCTCTTCGAATGACTGTGCGGTAAATGTTGTTAATTATGACCAAAACCTGTGCAAACTAAAAACCATTCTAATGGTAAATAAATAAAATGTCCAAAACAATGTCATCTCTATTCGTGTTTACCTTGGTGAACTGATGCTGTGACACGGAACTTCACGATTGTGACCCAACAATTCATGATTGCGTTCGACAATACCCCACGGTGCTATACCAATGCTAACAACGCGTCCGGTCCTTTGTTGACCTTCCAGAAGAAGAGCATCACCGACTTGTTTTGTTACACCTGTAAAAAAACACAAAAAATAAAGAATAAGTTTACCATCTGATACGAAAAGAAGACAGGAAGGAAATAAACAAAAAAGGACCATCAAGTAAATCCAACACCATAATATACATACATATTTAAAGAGAATATCAAATGCAATGACATATTAGTATCAATCATATCATACTTTTACACAAACACCCACACACACAACAAAGTGTACAAGTGTTGCTGTTGGTATTTAGAATAATAACAGTTCAATGTTAAAACATCATAAACATGTCATGAATATCCGTTTCCCAGGAATCCTTGACACACAGCAAACCATATGTGGGTAATGGAAGTTTTTTATGCTGTCGGTGTCTAAATAGAAAATATTCATTGCAGGGCACGTTTTTAGAATAAAATACACGTACATGTAAATTTATCAAAATCCTACTTTTGAATAAAATTTGGTTGTATGTATGTTAGTGGATGGGTGTTGACATATTAGATATTGTTGAATGAAAACAGTTACGAGTAATTGGTAAATATTTACAATGTTATTAAAACATTACCTGTATTGGTGCCACCAGTGAAAATCCACGCTCCTGTGGTTTTGGCCGCTTTCAATAAACCTTTACGAATTTCCTAAAATTGTAAATGGAAAAATATTACGTTTTTAATTTCAATTATGTTTATTTGGATGTCGTGTCATACAAAACAGTTAATGAAACAGACATTTTAGAAAGATTAAAATGGAAATAAATGACATGAAATGTAATGGGGAATTACATATATACATATGTATATACAAGTATACATATCGTCTTCATAAATGCCCAAAGACGTAACCCACAAAACCAAAACTTTACAGGAGAAGCAAAAAACGTTATAAAATGAAAAACTGTTTTATAGAATATCAATCTTATGAGGGAGAGTATTTGGAGTATTATCAATCATGTACGAATGGGTGTAAATAGTGAATCTAAAACCGCGAAAACGCTTTGTTTTGGGATCCGTCAATACAGCATATATCCCATTTTCCGAAATGCCATTTCTTGAATAGTTTCGTTATTTTTGAACGTAGAAGCTTGAAATTTTGCCAGAGCATGTATTTTAGCTTTATGTATCAGATTCAATCGAAAAACGAATTTCGATTTACATGTGGGTTACGTCTTCGGGCATTTATGGTGACGATATATATATCGATGCCTTACTTTCTCAACCTCGTATTTTAAAAAATACAACTTTTTAGGAGAGACAAAAAACGATTTATCTTTTGATACATCGGTGTTTGGGTAAACGTGTAAAAGGCAATTAATTATTAGGGAATTGAGTACATCTATGCATATTAGTAGTAAAAATATATTAATCTTTTCCCGTTTAAGTATGAAACGCATTTATTGAGATACGAGTTTGCTGCATTAACAATAATTTTAATTTTTGTTACTTGATGAATTAGTTACGAGTTTGTTGAATTCACAATTGAGAACAAAAGCTACTCAGTTGACCACGCTTTACCTTCATACGTTCGATGATTAAGTGCATTATCTCGATTTATTTGACATATATTGTATGAAAATGACAACTTAAATCGACTGGTTAAATCCAGCATAGTCGAGATGTACTGTTACACGAACAAATTAATCATATTTCTGACACTGCACTGACACGTAATAAAGACCAAAAAAAGAGGAGATATTGTCTTTTACTGTTATGGGCCCCCAAAAATTTGAGGCCTTGATATCAAGAGGAATATTTTTTTAAGTCTCATAGCTTCCTACCAATTAAGAATTTCAATAAACTTCTACATCTGTGCCTCAGAGAGCAAAATGATCCCTTTTGGCATCTAGGACCATAATCGTTGAAAGCCCATAACAGTAAACGTTCATGGGACAGAGACAAATGCCGAGACAAGTACCTCATCCTTTTTATACTTCAATCACATGTACTCATTGTTGCTCGCCACTGTATGTGCAGCAAGAAACTAAATGGTATGCTGGACTTAACCAGTCGATTTAAGTTGTCATTTTCATACAATATATGTCAAATAAATCGAGATAATGCACTTAATCATCGTATAAGTGCATAGTCTAAACCAAGTTTAATACAAAATATGTTAATATTACTGAACATATACTCATTTTTGCTCGACATTATAAGTACGAATTTCCAAAACCATCACATTATCTGAACGCCAACAGTACCTTAACCTTAATACTAAATTTCATATTTCCTACAATCCACCTTCCTGGCTTAACTCAACGCACCAGCAGTAACCTTAATACAATTTTCAGTCCTTAAACTCCTCACATAAGTACAAATTCCGAAAATCACTTCTCACGTATCCGCATTCTTTAATTTCAGAATTCCAGCTTTATCTTTCGTCCCACACCAAATTTAGTACCAATTACTACTTTCACTAATAGTAATCTTTTCCACAACCACCTTCTTATCTGAACTAGACACAACGTGGCCCTAATACCATTATTTCAGATTCGTAGCTCTAGGCCCAGGTTCAAGCCCTATCCCTGCGCCCAATAGCAACTTTAGTACTTTTCGTATACATTTGTACTCATTTCCAAGTCACCTCCATGCATAAACAAGCTATCCCAACTGCGATTAGCATAACAATTTTTAAGATATAAGTTTTATTCGTTCAAATACCAAATGCTGCCACATTCAGTAGCTTTTACCACTTGTCGTAAACTTATTGTTCGAATTTGCAAAACCCTTTTATACAAGTATCATGCACTCCATCAGTGTCCAAATTTTCAATTTTTCGTACTTTTCGTACCCTTCTTTTACGAATTTTCATAAAACCAAATTGCAAAATTATATTGAATTCGCTTCAGTTTTGGATATAGCTCCCATGAATATTTTCGAAATACGAACGATATTTGGATAAAATTTGGACAATCTGACGCAATTTTTTAATTAATTTTAATTAATCGAGCTATATTACCTAAGAATAAAAGATGTGCTTTACATTGGTGCAAAGTAGGTTGGCGTAGGTGGTCAAACTGCGGAGATATCGTAACAGTCGGTAATGCATCCCATTTTTAAATTTTTTGTATTCGCTACAGACCGCAATTTTGATCGAATCGAAACTTTCTGAGTTGATGCGGGTCCCAGAGAGGAAGAAGCCTATTAAGTTTGTTGATGGTCGAATAATATTTGGAGAAAATTCAACGTTTTATTCATATACGAATATTTCCGCTTCAAGCAAGGTATTCCTAAAGGAAGTAGGTTAGGGGTCCCAGAGAGGAAGAACCACATTGAGTTTAGTGATGGTCGCATAATACTCAGACGTCCGAATGGGCAAAAAACTTTTAGAGAAAAGTTCAAAGTTTTATTCTTATGCGATTAGCTCCTAATCTAGTAGGGTTATTGCAAAAGGAAATACCATCAATGGAAGAAGAAAAGATTACCTTCATAATGATCCAAAATAGGTTGGCGTACATCCCACTTTTACATTTTTTATTTGAATTGCACTGACGAATATCCTATTTTTGCTTGGATATTTTTCAACAATACTCTTAATAGAAGCGGATATATTCGTATTAGAATAAACCCTTGAGATTCTCTCCACAAAAGTTTTTTTGCATATTCCGACCCCGGAAAATTAACAGACTATCGCCAAAATCAATATGCTTTATCCCATCCAGAACCCCCATCAACCCCCAAAATTTCGTGACGATCCGATCAAAATTACGACCTGTAGCGTGATTACAAAGTTTAGATGAACAGATGGACGGACGGACACTCATGGCCTGATCGAGTCAGCTAGTCGAAACATTCATTTTGGTATGTATACCCAGCAAAAATTCGGATCCGTTTGACATTATGTATCCCATTACAAAGTAATGTAAACAAAAATACCTTCTTATATTATTCCTTACTAAGTAATGAGTACGGTGGCACAGAGCGTGTATGCCCGACTACAAATCAGAGGGTTGTGTGTTCAACGCTCACCATCGGCCGTATACTTTTCGTTAAAAAATAGCAAAGAACAGTTGGTGGTGCACATGTATGCGTATGCTCGGCTACAAAGAAGAAGTTCGTGTGTTCAAAACCAGCAAACAGCGAAATAAAATAAAAATATGAAGTGCGTTAAAATTGAAAAGAAATTCCACATCAACTGTTCTAAAAATAGAAAATATTTTTTAGCTTATAGCTTATTTTTCAACTTCCAGTGGGATAGAATAACTAGTTATTCTGGTGGTTATATTCAATGGGACATGCCCTTGTTAAAATAATGGGTTAGTATGGGGTTTTGTAAGGGGTTACGGCTACCAAAAACTACTATAAAAACATATTATTTAGTAAGGATTTTTTTGCTGGGTAAATATGGGTCTACGAAGACATTCCGAGATTTAAATTGGTCCCAATTGCGTTATCAAAATTAGTTAACTACTGGCGATGTAGAAAACGATGCTCAGTAGTGCGATTCTCTAACTCATTTTGTGAGTTACCGACAAAAATCGATAAAATTAAAACGCAAAATTATAAATGAAAAGTTCACATTAAACTTGACAAAGTTCAGTAGAACTTTACGACTACTTTTTATTCGTCGCTAACTTACCGAAAAATATCGGTAATTACCGAAATTATAAGAATTTTAATTTTACCGACAATTGTCTGTAACTCAAAAAATGAGTTAGAGAATCGCACTAAAGATATCCCAATTTCCGATTTCTGGAATTTTTTTTCCATGACGGATGTTTCGACTTTTGTTGGGCATGTTCCAATGGGAGGTTATGATAATGAAACTAGACCATCTGAGCTTTCCAATAATACAAGATGTGATATTGATAACTATCTATGTAATTTAAATATTTTTAAGTTTTTATTTTAATGATAAATACTTCTATTTGGTGTATTATGCCCTAGACAGACGGCAGCCTTAACTGCCTTAATTCAAATTAATTCGTGCATTATCAACATTCTTAATGCACAAAATCAAACAGAATGTAAACTGAATTTAGTTATTTCAATATGGCAATATTGTAAATAAAATAAATAAAACATAATTATGCTCTCCCTCTTAAATGAATGGGCTCCCATATTCATTTAAGAGGGAGAGCATAATTATGTTCTGAGACACAATTTGCATTGCAAACAACAACAAAACAGTTGTTTACCAGCAATCAGCTGTTTCGTAAATGTAGAAACTGTCGCCTGTCAGGGTAAAATTAAATGCAGATCTTAATGCAAATTAACGCTGCCGTCTGCCTATGGTATTAAATACATGTGAGGTGCTAATCAAGAAGATCAGCAAAGCTTTCAATCAATTAATTATAATTATTATTATTCATTAATTATTAATTATTATGTGGACCTACGTCCATAATTTTTCGTAGAGCAGTTTCTTGACCATTGGAAACCCCAAATGCCAAATTACAGCAAATTTGGTCCGAAAATGTAGCTAAAATCGTCAAAATATTTGAAATCGGGCAGTACTGTTATATGGGGGCTATACCAAAACGTGGACCATGAACATGATGTGCCTGCAAACAAAATATCCATTTTTTTCAAAATTTGCACATGATTAGCACAGAGGGGCGGAGGAATGGACTTGCTTAAAAACCCCAAAAGTAAAAACACAAAAAAATTCATAACTTATCTATTTTTCAACCGATTTCATTAGTCCTTCCGGTTTTCGAAAGCTAAGTTTTTGATGCGAGTTTTTCGCACTTCAACCACTATAACATAGCCATGTGTTAACCGATTTCAAAACTTCATGGCTTTTTTGGGAAGATGTTATTTGCCCCTTTAAAAGAAAACCAATAGAAAACCGTTGTGAAAAATAAAAGTTATGTCCGTTTAAAATTGAAAATCTTAGAAACCCTGTTTTTCACTAAATTTACCGTTATAAATCAAAACAACGAAGTGAAAGGAACCAAAGGTATTTTCGTTATCCATGGACCCCAATACGATAGAATGTTTGCATCAGCACGCTTGAATATTTTTTTAGTCAGCTTTTGTAGCACAGTGTTACTAATTATTATCTTTTAGTTTGCCCTAAGTCATTTAGTATAAAACCCAGATAGGTGAAAACTTTAGTGTTTACCAAGAGAAAACTGCAGAATTCACCAAGCAGAATTCACCAAGCCATTTGAAATATTGACCATACATAATTGGATCTCCAAAAACGTTAATATTATTGTTTTTGGAATACACATTCGAATATTAAAGGTTTGGAAGTGTTATATACAAAAACGGTTAGACATAAAAGCTGTACATCATTACAGCGGAATCCTATCCAAATGTATATACCCAGCAAAATGTTCGATGCCAAAGATGCCATTCAATCATGAGTGCAAGTGGTCTGGCATGTCATCTTTTTAGCATCTTCATCGATGAATTTTATATGAGCGTGGACCCCAAAAGATGCTATTCATTTTTGGATCCAAAGCATGTCAATTACACCAATGCTTTGACATGTCATTTTCATCAATGCTTTCGCATGTCATTTCCACCAATGCTTTGGCATGTCATTTTCACCAACCCTTTGCAATGGCATTATCATTACGACGAGAGTTTTAACAACGTTGGCTTTGATTTCGAGTCTTCGAATTGTAAATAATTAGTCTTATATATTTAGAAAAATGTGTATAAATAAAACCACAAAATTCATCTCAATTGGATTGATGGAATGGGTTCAAATGCTGATGAAAAGATCGGATCTTTCACGACTTCCTTTTCATAGGTTCAAATGCTGATGAAAAGATCCGATATTTCACGACTCCCTTTGCATTGGTTCAAATGCTAATGAAAAGATCGGATCTTTCACGACTTCATTTGAACCAATGCAAAAGATGCCATGAAATCACGTCATCGTATGGAACCCCTTCCTTCAAATTTTGCTGGGTATGGTTAGGATGGTCGTAGAGAAAATCTGATTAGACAGAAACTCGTTTAATGACAAAATAAAAAGAAAAGTAGGCATTGCAATTCATGAAGGAAAACCCCCTTCGATTGTACATGTGTATGTATTGAGAAATTGATATCTAGACAAGACACTAGGGTGACTTGTTAAAAGAAAAATACTTCAATAAAATACTTCATATTTACAAATTTGTAAAAAATGTGTGTATAAATAGAAGTTATCAAAATCAGCCTTTGTCTTCTAGCCATTAATTAACATTCAAAATACCCCTGACGAGCTTTGGCAACCACCAAGCGAAACGGTCCGTAGGGTAATTGGTTGAATGTGTGTTGTGGTATAACGCTAGAATTCATTTTTCAATACAAAACTCCTTAGGCCATGTTAGCTCGATTAATCCATAATTAATAAACTTTCATAAATAATTGGCCTTCGTCCTAAAAAGACAATAATAAATAAATAAAAATTCACAGCAGAGCCCGGCTGCCCCGGCTGAGGTTTGATCCTGGGTCCTCTCCAACAAATAGACAATGTTGTCGAGGTCCTAGCGCTCTAGGCCACAGCCAATCTAACTACTGAAAAAGTAGGCATTGCAATTCATGAAGGAAAACCCCCTTCGATTGTACATGTGTATGTATTGAGAAATTGATTTCTAGACAAGACACTAGGGTGACTTGATAAAAGAAAAATACTTCAATAAAATACTTCATATTTACAAATTTGTAAAAATGTGTGTATAAATAGAAGTTATCAAAATCAGCCTTTGTCTTCTAGCCATTAATTAACATTCAAAATACCCCTGACGAGCTTTGGCAACCACCAAGCGAAACGGCCCGTAGGGTAATTGGTTGAATGTGTGTTGTGGTATAACGCTAGAATTCATTTTTCAATACAAAACTCCTTAGCTCGATTAATCCATAATTAATAAACTTTCATAATTAATTGGCCTTCGTCCTAAAAAGACAATAATAAATAAATAAAAAGAATTAGGCCCAGACATTTTTGCATATCGTGCATATTTTGAAATTTTTTTACATATTTGCATAAAATGAGCATATGCAAAACCATATTCAAAAATGCACTGAAATGACTGAAATTTGGTATTTAGTCTTCGTTGGGGGTATAAAACTTTCCACCTGAAATTTGTCGGTATAGGTCCACGTCTGCATATAGCCCCCATAGTACGGCACCTCCCGATTTTCGGTATTTTGAAGTCTTCGTTGGGGGTAAAAAACTTTCCACATGAAATTTGCCGGTATAGGTCCACGTCTTCATATTGCCCCCATAGAACGGTACCTCCAGATTTTTGGTATTTTGAAAGTTGTGGCCTCAATATCCCTCCGAAATGGCTGAAATTTGGTATTAAGTCCTCCTTGGGGGTATAAAAAATTCCACCTGAAACTTGTCGGTATTGGTCCGGACCTTCATAGCCCTCATAGAACGATACCTCCCGACTTCCTGTATTTTGAAGGGCATGTCTGTGGATATACATTCGTTTATTTTATTGACTTGTCTGAAGAGAATTTTAAACAGAAAAATTGTACCCACAAACATTTTTGTGCCTATAATTGAAATATTTGTTGCATAAGAAAATATGTAAAATGCATCAATTTTGCATATGCAAATTGTTATGCATTTTGAATAATTTTGCATATGTCGTATGTTTCGATTGCAATTTAATCAGAAGCCAAACATATGCCTATCACAAAAGTTTGACATGAATCGGACCACAAATAGGGGTTGCATAAAATTCCGCTGTCTAATCATTACAAAGTCCCCAGCAAAAAATAAATCAATTCAAATTCATGAAAAGTTCGACTCACGGCGGATCTGTTTATCGAAATTTTGAATATACTAAACAGTGACTTTCATACCCAAAACGAATTTCCCACATCCCAAAATGAAATCTTCCTCGATGATTTCCCAAAATTTGTCTATCTTCTCAAAAGGGATGCATTACCGACTATTGCGATATCTCTGTTGTTTGACCACCTATGACAACCTACTTCACATCGTTGTAAAGGTGATATTTTCTACTTTCCTTGCCAGGTTTTGCTTTCGATATACCTCCTACAGAAGGGAGATATTAACTTTGAAATAAAACGTTGGCCTTTTTTCCAAATATTTTTTTTGTCACATTCCGACCCCTGAATAATATCCGACCATTATCAAAAATCAAGATTTTTTTTCCTCTGTGGGACCCACAATAACACCCAAAATTTCGTGACGATTAAAATTGCGACCTGTAGCGTGATTTCCAAAAAAGTGGATAAATGGGATGTATTACCGACTATTGCGATATCTCCGTTATTTGGATACCTACGTCAACCTGCTTTACATCATTGTAATGATGGGATTTTTTTCTTTCATTGTCAGACTTTGCTTTTGGAAGGTCCGGAACCAATGCTGTGATATTCGTCATTATTATTAAAATCGCAAAAATTAAAAGTTGTGTTCTATTAGCGGCTTTTGCGATATCTTCGCTTTGCTTTTGATATACCCCTTTTAGAAGCAGAGATATTCGCTTTGAAATAAAACGTTGACTTTTTCTCCAAATAAGTTTTTTGCCCACTCCGACCTCTGAATATTATCCGACCATCACCAAAATTTCACAGCCAGGCTTTGCTTCTGGAAAGTCCCCAACCAAAGCTATGATATTCGTCATTATAATTAAAATTGCAAAAATGAAAATTTGGGTTTTATTTGCGACTATTGTGATATCTTCGTTATTTGATCACCTACGAGAACCTACTTTACATCATTAGAAAGGCGATATCTTCTACTTTTATTGTCAGGTTTTGCTTTTGGTATACCCCGTATAGAAGCTGAGATATTTGCTTTGGAAAAGAACGTTGTCTTTTTATCCACATAAGTTTTTTGACCATTCCGACCCCTAAATATTACCCGACCATCACCAAAATCAATAGGCTTCTTCCCCTCAGGGACCCCCATCAACATGCAAAATTTCGTGACGATCCGATCAAAATTGCGACCTGTAGCGTGATTACAAGGTTTAGATGGACAGACGGACAGACGGACGGACTGACGGACGGACACACATAGCCAGATCGACTCAGCTCGTCGAGACATTCATTTTGGTATATATAAGCATGGGTCTACGACCATTATTTCGATGCGTTACAAACTTTTTGGCCAAAACCAACTTATAATACCCTTCCCACATAGTGGTGTAGGGTATAAAAATATGTATTTATTTAACAAAATAAATAAGAAAAACATGTGTTTTATAATAAAAACACATTTTATTTTCATAAATCATAAATAAATAAAAATTATAAATAAATTAAATTGTCTTATTAAAAGATGTTTCTATCTCGACTTCTTTGTGCTCAATACATGATTGTATGTGGAGCTCGGCAGGCTCTAATAGTTCTATAACTTCACTGGAAAACATCTTGTGTGGAGTTTTCTTTAACGATCTTTCACTCCTTATGAGTGGATCTGAAGTAAGAAGCCATCTTTGATAAATATCACGGTTGCATTCTTCCCTTGAAAATTTTCTTGAAAAATTCTGCTTAAATTATTGAAATCTTTGGAAGTGGCGCCACATATATAGCATCGGCTAGTTGAGGTCGTGTTGGTTACAGTATTGCAAACTTTGCCATCAACCATGGTCATTTTTAAAATGTGATTATAAGCAAATTCTTTTCCATCAATATTTACTTTTGTAGGAGTGAGGTTCTTAATTTCATTTTGCACATAACTTATTTCCTCCTTTGTTACATCTGTAGTTTCTTTCACATACCGAAATCTGATGGGGCGGCAAAATCGTGGTGATGATGGTGTTGGGTTTTGCCACAACACTTTATTGTTTTCTTTACCACAAATAATTTGAAGTGGGACAAAAGAACTCAAAAATATACTAGCATCGGATTCGGCGTCTTCCGAGAATTTTTGTGAATTTCTTTCAATTTCGTTAAGGGTTGATAACACTTCTTCCAGGTAGATTGATAACCGTTGAATAGTACCCAGCAAAAATCATGGGTTTTGTAAGGGATTTTTGGCAGCCGTAACCAGGGCTTCGGAGTTGGAGTCGGAGTCTGGAGTCGGAGTCTAGGAAATTTTTCTGGAGTCGGAGTCGGAGCTCGACTCCGGAGAAAAAAAGCTCGACTCCGACTCCGAGCAACAATCTGTTCTACATTTATCAAAATTTGTCAAATCAATTTAAATTATTTAAATAATCAAAATTTAAAAAAAAAAACTCTTATCCCCATTATTATAAGTCTTCTTTTGTTATAGTTTGGATTTACCGAGCAGATTTATAGCGTTCCGGTTAACTTAAAGTTAAAAGTGATGATTGAATTTCTTGGCATTAACTTTCAATGTAAAAATTATATTTTTAAAGCCTACAAATGGTTTATTCTGCGTTTTCAAATCCATCAGATAGTAAAAGGACACATGTAATAATGGCCCATTATCTCTATTTTGACTACAAAAAAATATGACCGGACGAATCCTGATCCATAACAAAATTGCTTTTGAAATTAAAAAAATTAATTTTTTTCTGTGAAAAAGAGGGTATGCTCAACAACCGAAAAATATAACGAAAGTTAAAAATTAAAGATAAAACTATTATTTATTTAATAGAAGCTTACTTGAGCTATAGGAATCACTATCACTTTCACTTCACTACACAACTTAAAATAAAAATATATGCGTATTGCAAAATTTGATATAATTTGGGCGCCCAAATAGAAATACATATCAAGTCAACGATCAAATTGCGTCTAACTGCACGCAATCGGTGACGTATGTTTTTTTTTTTAAAAAAAAAGGTGGGGTGTAATTCGCGGAAGTGTTTACTATACCTAGAATACAAAATTTTGTGCCTAGCTAGTATTTAGAATTTTTGACTTTTGGCCGCCTAATTACTCAATATCTACCTATGTGCAACGTCTATCCTCTCTTAAACTTTTTCTGCTCCTATTCGATGCAATTTCCTATGAATGATGGTCTGTTTCTCTACGACATTTCGAAATAAAATTCGTTCAAATTACTAATTTTTTCTCATTTTTACTAATAATCTTCTCATTTTTACTAAATATCACTTTTCGCTAATAAAGCAGCGAGACTTAGACAACCAATGATAACATCTCAGACACTTAAAAATAATTAATTACACAATGACCCTTAAAAATGCTTACCTTTTTTAACTTTGGTTGTAACTCGAAATTTGCTTTGCCACCCTGAACAGTTATCAGCAGTTTTGGTAATTCCAAATTCCATTCTTTGGTAAAGAGCTGCACCAATAATTCTGGACGGGTATCGAATGAAAGACGAACATACTGCAAAGAAAAACAGAGCAAATAAAAAGAGTATTTTATTTAATTCGCAACAAAGGCAAAAGAAAATTGAATTTCAAGGGAAATCAGGGTTACACAGAAGCCAACAACCACAAGATGGAGTAAAGAAAAACTTTATTAAAGAATACGGAACATTGACTTTGAATTGAAGATATATCCTTTTATTTATTTGTCGTACTTCTTCTTCTTTCTCCTTTCGTCCTCTATAAAAATAGACAACGGCATTTATAACGATGCTTATGACATTGACTGAGAAATTCAATGAAATTCGCCCAAGAAGTGGAAAACGAAAATATTGAGTTCTCTTTGTTGTTGTTGGCATTCTTATGGTTATGAACATTTTCAATAGCCAGCCCATTAAAAACAAACCTGAGCTTTTGTGGGATGAGCTCCACCTTGGAATTCAATGGTACCATAAGCATCAGTAGGTTGGGGCCTTGTGTGCTTATGGGGTAACCACAAGTCACCGGGTGATCCACTTTCGATGCCAGCGATGGTCTGATGCGTTACTCGAGCCTGGCCGCAGCAACATCTGCAAATAAATAAAAAGAAGGCGAAATAAAATGTAAAAAATTGTTCAATGCTTGTCAAAAGAAAGAAACAACACAAACAAATCTGTTATCTTAGCTTAGAGGGCAATATAATATTTTGTCATTCAAATTTGAATGGAGTAAACGAAGAATTTAATATTGAAGCAAATTTATATTTTTTTCTCTATTTTTATTATGATTTTCACAATCTGTAGGTTCCTCAGAAACCTGCCCACATTTTTGTAAGGGGCTGTGTTGAAAGAAATATCTTTTTGCTAGATATTAGCTACGAATATACATTACATACACATACACAAATGTATATCCAGTATATTGTCTTCTTCAATTTAGCACCTTTTTCTAGATTATTGTATTTTTATTTTTCTACCCACTTGAGGGATACCGTAATTCACAACCATGTGTTGCATAGCTTCCGGAAAAAACACATTAACCCATTTCTAAAGGTAGACATTACGTGAGAGGAATATTGAGCCTTACATATACATACAGTAAAACCTGTATTGAAACAAATATTCTTGAGCTTTTCTTTCATTAGTAGTGTGAACCTTGATATCTACTTGTGACATGTTCGACTGTGTAGCAATTCTTGACATATTTGTCTCAAAATTCTCTGTTTCAGAGATGAGGATAAGCATCATTAATGACATGTGGGAATTTTTAAATGCTTTAACATTCCGGAAGGAGAGATCTGTCACACACACACAAAGTCACATGTGATGTACTTCGATTTAGATGTGTTTGATTGTGCGGAGCTTTTATTGCCCACACATTGACGCCGATGTCTTATCAAGAACATAAACGTGCGAGCTATGAGCTATGTAATGTTAACTTTGCAACAATTTTTATAGCCAACACCATTATGTGGAGAGGGTGTTAAGAGTTTGTTTTTAATGCTCATGCGTAACTTGAAATGGTGGTGTCATTTTAGTTTTTTATGTGAGTCCGTAAAGACTGATACTTTATTTGACAGAAGTACTCCTCCTTGAAAAATCCGCTGTGTTATGGCCAGCTTAAAAGTTTAATAACTCTAGATGATAGAATTTTGGGCTAGCTTCCAACGACGGCTGGTCAACACCAGGGTTGCGGAGTCGGAATTGGAGATTAATAAATTTTCGTAAACAAAAACTAAACTCCCACTCCGTCCAAATTTTTCAACACTTATTTAAATTTGTATGTTCTGCTGGTATAAATATTAAATTTTTGTTTCGCATGTCTTGCTGCCCTACGAAAACTACGAAAAACCCGACTCTTTAGAATACACATTGGCAGAATGGTTTCAGATCACATACATTCTTGGAGAAGATCTGCTAAAAGACCTACCGGGCATCCCATAGTAGGGTCAGTGGTCTTCTCATTCTGTCTTCTATAAAAAGTTAAGTTATTGTCTTCTATGAAATGGCGTCTATAAAAGTTTTAATTTTTAGTGAGACGTCATCATCAGAATACGAGACTACCCATTAGTGATCATCATGGGTTGTGGCATTCGTTCCTCTACAATGGCTAGAGGGGTATAGTGCTGGCTGCGAAGATGGATAGCTCTAAGTTGTGCACAGTGAATGAGGACACCCCTACCAGAATTAGCAGAGAGTGTCACAGTTCGCCAGAAATAACCATCGTGTCAAATGGTCTGACAAATTACGTAATCTGGCAACCCGTTATTTCTCTTGGATCAGACCATCCATCTCCCCATAATTGTCTCCATCAGCAGACCGCCTGATTTCATCACCTCTGAACGCTGTACTTTCAACAATCATAGGAAATCATATCGTTCTCGAAGTCTGGAAAATGGGCAGGGTAGTCCCGGTGTTGAAACCAGGCAAAGGTGAATCGTGCCGACGGATTTGACTGTCACCGGTAGCAAAGACTCTTGAGGATTTACTCCACACCAGAATAGTCGGAAATAGCTAGCCAGTGGCCGATAATCAACATTTATTCCGTAAGCAGCACATCACGTCAATAGCACTACACTCCATATCCACACATACTTGTCGAGGACTCAAATAGAGCAAGCTGTGCTATAGAACAGTGATGGCGGCGCACAGTGTTGCCGCTTGGACAAAAATCAAAAAATGTGATGTTAACTTTTACATATGTTTATATTTTTTTTACAGTAAACACATCCGGTACACCGAATCTGAAAGAATTTTGTCGATATGTGCATCCATAATGAAGTTATAGCTCTTTAAATATGAAAAATATTTCCCAGGTAATCTAAAGCGATAATCATATGAAAAATAGATGACATTTCAAATAACAATAACATAACATAACAAAAGTTTTGGATTGGGGATTTGATGAGTGGGCTATAAATATAACGTTTTAGTACAAAAAGTTCATATTAACTGCAAATGGGCAATGTACCGTTATCAAGAAATCAAAATTTAAATTTCATAAAAAAATTCAAAATTCTCTATATTTAGTAGAGCACATCTTTTGATTGCCACCTATTGCCACCTTGGCTCCTGTTTTCCGTTAATTGGACATCTCTTCCAAATCAAAATGTGTAAAAATATTCTGCCCATCCCTGCAACCTTCTGAGATATATCGGTTCAGATTTTATATAGCCCCCATATATATCTTTCCCCGATTTTGCTATAACTCGATCAATTTTGATCGAATAGGCTTCAAATTTACTATGTGTTATTTTCTTAGTCCCCTGAATAGCTACACCGATTTTCACAAAAATCGGTTCATATTTGGATATAGACCCCATATATATCTTTCCCCGATTTTGCTATAACTCTGTCAATTTTAGTCGAAAAGCCTTCAAATTTTATATGTGATATTTTCATAGGCCCATGATTAGATTCACCGATTATCGTAACCAGTAAGGAAAGGATCAAAGTCGGGCGGGGCCGACTATATAATACCCTACACCACTGTAAATATGTAAAATATAAATCGGAGCTATATCCATATCTTAACCGATTTTGATATAATTTGGCACATTTATTTCCAGACCGAATTCAGTCACACATTCCAAATATCATTGAAATCGGACTTATATATCGTGTTTGGAGCTGAAAATACACGAAATCGGCCGAAAATATATATGGGTGCTATATCCAAATCTGAACCGATTTCGATATAATTTATCACATTTATTTCTAGACTGAATTCGGTCACACATTCCAAATTTCATCGAAATCGGAAATATATAGCGTGTTTGGTACAGAAAATACGTGAAATCGGCCGAAAATATATATGGGAGCTATATCCAAATCGGAACCGATTTCGATATAATTTGGCACACTTATTTCTAGACCGAATTCAGTCAAACATTCCAAATTTCATCAAAATCGGACGTATATAGCGTGTTTGGTGCAGCAAATACGTGAAATCGGGCGAACATATATATGGGAGCTATATCCAAATCTGAACCGATTTCGATATAATTTGGCTCAATTTAAGTGGCGAAATTTCGTGGCCACTGGGAACCACATATGTAAAATTTCAGCTAGTTCAAGCAAAAAAATGTGGCTAAGATCCCTAAAATACCTTAAATCGGGAGGTATCGTTATATGGGGACTATACCGAACCGTGGACCTATCTTGACAATTTTTAGTGGAGCAATTTCGCGGCCATTGAGAACCTCAAATGTAAAATTTCAGCTAGTTTGGGCAAAAAATGTGGCTAAGATCCATAAAATACCTTAAATCGGGAGGTATCGTTATATGGGGACTATACCGAACCGTGGACCTATCTTGACAATTTTTAGTGGAGCAATTTCGCGGCCATTGGGAACCTCAAATGTAAAATTTCAGCTGGTTTGGGCAACAAATGCGGCTAAGATCCTTAAAATACCTTAAATCGGGAGGTACCGTTATATGGGGGCTATACCAAAACTTGGACCTATATAGCCCATCTTCGAACTTGATCTTCCGACGGCTAAAAAATGGTATTCCCCAATTTTCAGCGAAATCGGTCAACAAATGCGACCTGTATGTTGCGAACGGACGGACGGACGGACGGACATGCATAAATCGCCTATTTTCATAGGCCCATGATTAGATTCACCGATTATCGTAACCAGTAAGGAAAGGATCAAAGTCGGGCGGGGCCGACTATATAATACCCTACACCACTGTGAATATGTAAAATATAAATCGGAGCTATATCCATATCTTAACCGATTTTGATATAATTTGGCACATTTATTTCCAGACCGAATTCAGTCACACATTCCAAATATCATTGAAATCGGACTTATATATCGTGTTTGGAGCTGAAAATACACGAAATCGGCCGAAAATATATATGGGTGCTATATCCAAATCTGAACCGATTTCGATATAATTTATCACATTTATTTCTAGACTGAATTCGGTCATACATTCCAAATTTCATCGAAATCGGAAATATATAGCGTGTTTGGTACAGAAAATACGTGAAATCGGCCGAAAATATATATGGGAGCTATATCCAAATCGGAACCGATTTCGATATAATTTGGCACACTTATTTCTAGACCGAATTCAGTCAAACATTCCAAATTTCATCAAAATCGGACGTATATAGCGTGTTTGGTGCAGCAAATACGTGAAATAGGGCGAACATATATATGGGAGCTATATCCAAATCTGAACCGATTTCGATATAATTTGGCTCAATTTAAGTGGCGAAATTTCGTGGCCACTGGGAACCACATATGTAAAATTTCAGCTAGTTCAAGCAAAAAATGTGGCTAAAATCCCTAAAATACCTTAAATCGGGAGGTATCGTTATATGGGGACTATACCGAACCGTGGACCTATCTTGACAATTTTTAGTGGAGCAATTTCGCGGCCATTAAGAACCTCAAATGTAAAATTTCAGCTAGTTTGGGCAAAAAATGTGGCTAAGATCCATAAAATACCTTAAATCGGGAGGTATCGTTATATGGGGACTATACCGAACCGTGGACCTATCTTGACAATTTTTAGTGGAGCAATTTCGCGGCCATTGGGAACCTCAAATGTAAAATTTCAGCTGGTTTGGGCAACAAATGCGGCTAAGATCCTTAAAATACCTTAAATCGTTAGGTACCGCTATATGGGGGCTATACCAAAACTTGGACCTATATAGCCCATCTTCGAACTTGATCTTCCGACGGCTAAAAAATGGTATTCCCCAATTTTCAGCGAAATCGGTCAACAAATGCGACCTGTATGTTGCGAACGGACGGACGGACGGACATGCATAAATCGCCTATTTTCATAGGCCCATGATTAGATTCACCGATTATCGTAACCAGTAAGGAAAGGATCAAAGTCGGGCGGGGCCGACTATATAATACCCTACACCACTGTGAATATGTAAAATATAAATCGGAGCTATATCCATATCTTAACCGATTTTGATATAATTTGGCACATTTATTTCCAGACCGAATTCAGTCACACATTCCAAATATCATTGAAATCGGACTTATATATCGTGTTTGGAGCTGAAAATACACGAAATCGGCCGAAAATATATATGGGTGCTATATCCAAATCTGAACCGATTTCGATATAATTTATCACATTTATTTCTAGACTGAATTCGGTCACACATTCCAAATTTCATCGAAATCGGAAATATATAGCGTGTTTGGTACAGAAAATACGTGAAATCGGCCGAAAATATATATGGGAGCTATATCCAAATCGGAACCGATTTCGATATAATTTGGCACACTTATTTCTAGACCGAATTCAGTCAAACATTCCAAATTTCATCAAAATCGGACGTATATAGCGTGTTTGGTGCAGCAAATACGTGAAATCGGGCGAACATATATATGGGAGCTATATCCAAATCTGAACCGATTTCGATATAATTTGGCTCAATTTAAGTGGCGAAATTTCGTGGCCACTGGGAACCACATATGTAAAATTTCAGCTAGTTCAAGCAAAAAATGTGGCTAAGATCCCTAAAATACCTTAAATCGGGAGGTATCGTTATATGGGGACTATACCGAACCGTGGACCTATCTTGACAATTTTTAGTGGAGCAATTTCGCGGCCATTGAGAACCTCAAATGTAAAATTTCAGCTAGTTTGGGCAAAAAATGTGGCTAAGATCCATAAAATACCTTAAATCGGGAGGTATCGTTATATGGGGACTATACCGAACCGTGGACCTATCTTGACAATTTTTAGTGGAGCAATTTCGCGGCCATTGGGAACCTCAAATGTAAAATTTCAGCTGGTTTGGGCAACAAATGCGGCTAAGATCCTTAAAATACCTTAAATCGGGAGGTACCGTTATATGGGGGCTATACCAAAACTTGGACCTATATAGCCCATCTTCGAACTTGATCTTCCGACGGCTAGAAAATGGTATTTCCCAATTTTCAGCGAAATCGGTCAACAAATGCGACCTGTATGTTGCGAACGGACGGACGGACGGACATGCATAAATCGACTCAGAAAGTGATTCTATGTATATCCCTAGAAGGAACTATGGGTCTATCTCGCTTCCTTTTGTATGTTACATACAAATGCACTAACACATAATACCCCTTACCACATAGTGGTGTAGGGTATAAAAATCGGTCCAGATTGGGATATTGCCCCCATATATATATCTTCCCCTGATTTTGCTCAATTTCGCTCCATTTTTGATGAATAGCCTTCAAATTTAACATGGGAGGTTCCTCAGGCCCCTGTTTTACCGTTGACATAGGTTGATGAATCTTTTCGCAGGTACTTATGAGGGCCCAGGAATGAAAAATATCAAATTTGGTCCATATCGTTCAGGTTTGAATATGGTTTCATATATAATTTCGCCCGATGTCACTCAATTACAGATAACTACGTCATATTTTCCTAATTTAATTAATATCTCACATACATTGCGTGTTTAGTGCAGCGAATATATAGAATCGGGCGAAAATATATATGAGAGCATTAATCAAATCAAAATCGGTCAAACTGAAAAGGGGCTTAAGAAAACATCCCATGTTACATTTGAAGGCTATTTTCCAAAAATTGACCGATTTATAGCAAAATCGGTGAAAGATATGTGGAGCCTATATCCAAATCTGTACCGGTTTTCCGAAATCAAATCAAAATCGGTAAAACTGAACAGTGGTCTGAGGAAACATCCCATGTTAAATTTGAAGGCTATTCATAAAAAATTGAGCGATTTATAGCAAAATCGGTTGATGATATAAATGGGAGCTATATCCAAAACTGAACTGATTTTTATGAAAATCGGTGAAACTACTCAGGGACCTAAGAAAATGTTACATACTAAATTTGAAGGCTACTCGATCAGAATTGACCGAGTTATAGCAAAATCGGGGAAAGATATATATGGGGGCTATATCCAAATCTGAACCGATATGGACCAAAGTTGAAATTTTTCATTCCTATGCCCTTATAAGTACTTGTGCAAAAATTCATCAACCTAGGTCAACTCCTTCTATTTTTGTCCACTTTTGTATGGGAGCGGCAACACTGTGCGGCGCTTGGCTTATCAAGAGCCTTTGATACCATCAAACACCCCACGTTGTTTGATTACATTGAGCAGCCGGTCAAGTTTGAAACGTTGGAAAATCAATTATAGCTTCGTTCCAGTACCTTTTTAATGATAAAAGTGTCAAAAGAGCAAACTGTCGCAAATGAGTTCCACATAAACATTTCCCGAAATGTACGGGAACTAAAACTGGCAGAAACGTCAAAAAACTGCAACAAATGTCAAAGTCGGTGTATCAGCCTATCAGAAGCCAGCAAAGATGCTGCACATTTTTGCTCGGCCTAATTTGTCGTGTAAAAAGTTTCTAAAGCAGCATTCCGCAGCTCTTTACTCGCGAGCAAGCAAAGAGAGTTTCTCTCTCCACTCACTAATTGAAAAACCATGCACTGACAACAATGTTTGCTAAATTTTTTGTTGTTGTGTGCCGATGGCTGTTCTAAAGAGAAAGCTATTCAGCACCATATTTGTTCAAAGAGAAGTCAACATTTTGCAATTTCTTTGGTGTACGAGAACGCATTTTGGGTAAAAATGTGCAAAATGTGTAAAAACTTTTTAGTTCTGGAACGAAGCTTATATGTGTGGACGCCAGTCGTGCGTGAATTTCAGGAACAAATAGTCCAAGTCCCGTAGAGTAAAAGAGGAAGTTCCCCAGGTGCGGTGATATCTCCAGAACTGTTTAACCTCTACATGTCCTGTATTCCACCCCCTCCATTGAGATCGTTACGTATGCGGATGATTGTACGATCTTGGCGTGTTTTATTTTTAGTGGATTTAATTAAATCTTTTAGTTTTTGTTAACAAATATTTGTAAAAATCTAAATATGTAAATATTCCATGCCTTACAACCATTATTTCACATTATGGGCACTTCATACGCAGCGATACAATTTGTAAATAATTTTCTCGACATTTAATAGGTCATTTGCTGCAGATAACTACCCTCCCACCCTTGGTGTCAATTATGTGGTGCTATAATAATTTTCTGGCATTTAACGATTATCTCTTTTGTTCATGCTTGTTTACTGCCAAAGATGAAAAACTGATGGAAGCATAAATGCCGAAAATATAACGAGTTAACAAAAGTTTTTCGAAACGTCTGTGGTTTATGATTTAACTGGATCCATAAAATGTTGATAAATCAAAATTTTTACATAGAGAAAATTACAGTCAAGAAAATTAATGGCAAGAGAAAATTACAGGAACAAGTTGCAGTACGGAGATCCTTCATTCCAATAAATTATCTCTGGCCAAGATGTCATGAATTATGTAGGCTGTCAAATACACAGTTGCAGACAAAATTTGCCCGAAAATCATCAGTAAAATTTAACAGCCTGTTATTCGAAGAGTCTGGTCACACATACACGTACCTTTTGGTTATGTGATTGTTTGTATATACTGATCCCAAGGAAAATACTAAGCTAGAAAATTCATCTTTCATATTGCTACATTCCCTGTTGATGGCAGTTAAACAAGTAAAACACTAATGTCAAACACTGTTCCTATAGTCGGCATGCGTTTCAGAAACATGCATTTACTCGATTATTATTATCTCAACTTGGTTCAAAATTGAGAATAACGTTAAGTAATTACTCTAAAGTCAGATTATAAAACGATTTTTGAAAAAAAAAAATATGTTTTTGGCCAAACAAATTTGAAGGCATTAAAAATATAATTTTCACATTAAAAGTTAATGCCAAGAAAAATAAATAAAAACGTGTTTATTAAATCTAAAAATATACAAAATTTCGATTCATATCAACCTGACTTCAATATAAATGTACGTTTGCACTCGGAGAGTTGAAAAATTAAAAATAAGAAAATGCTTTAAAGGGCGACTATTGGTGCACTTACCCTATTCGTCATAATTTTTTTGGAGTTTTTGAGTAAGTATCTTAAGTGCAGTACACATTGTCAGTTTTGAATGTCGATTTTTCGTAATTATTCATAACTGTCTATCCGTCCAACTACCACAAAATATTTTGTCGGTGCATGATGAATGACAAAAAATGAACGACCACACTAGCAAGTAACCCATCATTTGAGCAAAGCTGTAATTCAAAACTTGTTTTTTAAATATATGCACTTTGAAACCTAATTTACATCAAATTCAGACAGGTAAAGTGGATTTTATCTTCAAACAAACTGAAATCGGGTAGTAACGTTATATTAGGGCTATACCAAAACATGGACCTACATATGTCCAAAATTTTGAGTGAGCAAAAAACAAACCTTAAAAAAACATATAAAACCTACCTTTATATGGTGCCATACCAAATCGTGGACCGATATGACTTATCTTCGAACTTGTCCCGCCTGCAAACAAACGACGCATAACGATGCATTTTTTTTCAAACTTTTACTGTCCTATCTCTATTTTTGAAGATGCTAGAGTGATTATCACAAACGACGGAAACCCGAAATATATCGACTCAGAATTTTACCCTGATCAACGGAACAAGTAAAAAGTCGAACGGGTCGAACTTTTTATACCCTCCACCATAAAATATTCTTGAACAAAAAGGGAACCTGTATATATCGACTCAGAATTTTACCCTGATCAAAAATATATATACTTTATAGAGTCGCAAATGATTATTTCAATGTGTTACAAACGGAACAAGTAAAAAGTCGAACGGGTCGAACTTTTTATACCCTCCACCATAAAATATTCTTGAACAAAAAGGGAATAATTAGTTTCCTTTCCTGTCCACAATTTTAGTTGCAAAAAGTTTTCGACCACGGATATCCCAAACATGAGCTTGTACCTTTATACGGGGGCTATATCACAGTGTGGGACTATTTTTGGAAAAAGTTTTGTGACTGCAGGGAACCTCTAATGTCACATTTCGGGTAGTTCCGTCAAAAAATGTTGCCAAAATACCTCAAATGGACCTATATTTACAACTTTTGGTGGAAAAGTGTTGTGACCAATAGGAGTTTGAAATGTCAAATTACAGCAAATTCGGTCAAGAAAAACAGCTATAATCCTCAAAAAATCGAAAATCGGGAGGTACGCTTAGATTGAACTATATTGTAAATTTTAAGTGACGACGTTTTCCTTCACTTTTGAGAGTTATGGTGCACACCATTTTAGCGACAAACTGGAACTCTTATCGGGGAGGTAGCCGAAGGAGTGGACGGATATGGCACATTGTCGAGCATGATCTAAGTTTGTACAAAAATTAACATATGCAAAGTTTGGACAGAATCATTTGATCAGTTCGAAAGGGTTACATCGACTTTAAATGATCTTAATCGGATTTCGTCCAAACCAGGGTTGCAGAGTCGGAGTCGAGCAATTTTGCTGGAGTCGGAGTCTGAGTCGAAAAAAATAACTCGACTCCGACTCCGGGCAAAATTTTTTCCACGTTATAGAAATATAATATTAAATTTGGAACAAGAACTTTTTTTTAAAATCATTATTTATTTTAAAAGAAAGGTATAAGAAAATATGTATGCAAATTATATATTATTAGAGGACAATTCACAGGATATTTACTATGCTTTGAAATGTAGTCTATTCATCCCTATTTTGTTGATCCAATTGATTCGTTACATTTTTGCAAACAAAAGTAAAGTTCTATGACAATCGAATTAAGATTGGACCTTTAACCTCTTTCGTCAGAAGTCTTACTGGTCTTCTCACAAAGGTCTATTGGTATTCTCATCTAGTTTTTACGTGAGAAGTCATCCTTGTCTTCTATTAAAGATCTTGTGGTCGCCATGGGAAATCTTACTGAACACCCTGTGACACGAAATGGATGTCAAGATCTGGGGGTGGAAAAATTCATTTTCGGAATGAAAGCCCCAATTGGGAACCCCAAAGGATCCCGTAGCTGAAATTTCTGAGTTATGATATAATGAATTTTTTGATTGACCCCCATCAGTCATTGTGAAAATAGATTTATATCTCTATTTGGAGATATTGTTTCATCATTTTTAGATGACATGTTTTAAGTTAAATAGAATGAGAAACCTTTTTGTCGAAAAGTAAAACAAAATGAAATCTTCTACAAAAATGTTCCACAGAAAGTTATATGTAGGTTTCCCACATCCAAGAAATCGATATTGTCACGTTTTCATTGTCCTTTATCTGTTTACCCGTTACTTTTTCAAAAAAACCGTATGTTTATTTATTTCGGAAAACTTCACATAATATGTTAACTATATATGACATTCGAATGGTTACGCTTCTGAATTAGGACATCATAAATTGGTTGGTTAACGACAGATTCATCCCACTATAACTCAGAAGTCTGACAAACGGCGAATCTTTCTTCTAGGATTCATTATATACTCAATGAGGGCTTTCGATGTAGACATTGAAATAAACGGATCTGACCGCCAGGTACAGATATAGTTCAGGCGTATCCGAGTTTTCTACACAATCAATTGCATATACGAAATTCAATGATATACATAATCATAGAGTTTTCATGAGAAAGGATCGGGTAAAAGTGATAAAGGACAATGAAAATATGACAATATCGATTTCTTGTCCTAGTTGAATATTTTCATGCACGAAATCTCATCATTTGCTAATTTTTCAGTTCCAGAAAACATCCATCTGCCTACGTGATGAGTGGTGTACACAATATATACCAAATATTTTAATAAAATTATGCACACCACACCAAAGTTCAAAATGTGAGCGCTGAATTTTATAAATTTCAGAAAAAAGTAGAAAGTATAAGTAGCATAGAATATGTGGTCAAATTTTTAAGTCGATCGGAACAATATTGCCTCTGTATGAGCGTTAGATGGGAACAATTTATTTTATTTTGTATGCAGCATATAAACTGTGCTGCGCAATCGTCCACAAAAATATATGACAATTGGTTTATTAGTTTTCGAGATAGAGTTGGCATCGCAAAATGTATTAATAAAAACAAGGGTTCGTAGACGACCTTAAAACTTGGTAATATTTTTCTCTTTCAGATGAAGAAAAGAATCTGTCAAAAAGTTACGTAGTTTTCTCGAAAAAAATCATGAAAAATGGCTTTTGTAAAGCTCAATGACAACTGGGGGTCTCCTTTTGAGGGTAAGCACACTAAAATGTTGGCTTACATCCAGTTTGAAACTTGGTCGTGAATTGCTTATAGTTTTTTTGCATATAGTCCTTACGATTTGTATTGCCCCATCACACATATTTTGAATGCTTAAAAATTTTCTCACGCGGAAGAATTCCATCTAGAATATACTCGTGCAGAAAAGGAAAACCGACAAAAACTTTCTAACTTTGCTACTTGTCAATGTAAGATTCGGCAGAAACAGTATTGATATGTTGGAATGTATTCGAACGAATGCCCTTTCTAATGAAAAACTAACACATTAGCCTATATAGGCCAAAATATAGGAAAAAATTACAATTTTGTGCACATTTTATTCATTTTTAGTGGTATAGGAATTCACTCTCGGAGTCGACCCGGAGTCGGAGTCGTGAAAAAAACTCGCCTGGAGTCGGAGTCGAACCAAAAATACCTCGACTCCGAAACCCTGGTCCAAACATACTTGAGTTCGAAAAACCATTATTTCGATTTGGTAATTTTTTTATCTTAGTCAGTGCATATGTCCATTTTAGACTAAAGGTGAGGGTCTAGCTTAATGTTTGGTATTTGGCATAAACTATGAAAAAAACTGTTTCAGCAATATTCTCAAAAAGATTTAAAATGATTAGCCCACGTGGAAGCTGGGATCACATTAAAGTAGGAATGCACAGAGATTGTCAAACACATTCCTGTTAAATATTAATTTTTTTTTTTTGCATTTTGTCACTCTGAATAATATTGTCATTAATGACTACGTTGAAGACAAAGTCGTTTATCTATTCATCAACGATAAGATACAATACAATATCCCTTATATCGTCGTTTGTCGATGAACTCTTTATTCGTTTACTTTGTCGGTCAATTCTTCGCTTACGATTTTCGTGAAACTAGAAAAAGTCGGCAATGATCTCAAAGGGCTGTCTGCAATCCGCCTTCTATGGATTGGATATGACTTCGAAGACGTATTGGCGACATTTTCCAACTGGATTATAACACCCTCACCACATAAGCTTCGTTTCAGTACTCTTTATATGGTAAAAGTGACAAAAGAGAAAACTGCTGAAAATTAGTTCCACATAGACATTTTTCCAAAATGTACGGGAACGGAAAAATAGCAGAAACGCAAAAAAAAAAAACTGGAGCAAATGTCAAAGTCGGCGTGTGAGCCAATCAGAAGCCGGCAAACATGTTGCACATTTTTGCTCGCCCAAATTTGTCGTATAAAAATTTTCTAATGAGAAAGCTATTCAGCGCCATTTTTGTTTTAAGAGAAGTAAACATTTTGCAACTTTGTTGGTGTACGGGAACGCATTTTGGGGAAAAAATGTGCAAAATATGTTTAATATGTAAAAAACTTTTTAGTTATGGAACGAAGCTATAGTGGTGTACGGTATAATTATTAGATGAGTGTTTTTATAATAATTCGCTAATAATGACCCAATTTCTTGGATGACCTAATTTCGTCTTTATATGAAGCTAAAGAACTGTATAGCCTAATTTAATCATATACAGTGCTGGACATATCAATGGAAACTTTTTTCAGAAAACTAAATATAATAATTTTTGACTAAGTACATTTATTCCTTAGTCAAATATACCTGCATATTTAATTTTATGCAAACATATGAAGGTATTTCTAGCTAAGGAATAAATTAATTTAGTCAAAAATTATTATATATAGTTTTCGGAAAAAAGTTTCCATTGATATGTCCAGCACTGTATATCATCATATCGTGTTACGAGATAAACACCTATGGATAATGTTAGGGGTGTTAACAACATCAATCACATTTAAAATTATTTCCTCCCTCCATCTCTATCACACTTCTTAGAAATCTTCCGCTATTTATCTACGATTTCTGGATATCAGTTAAAATGGATAAGGAGGTCGTTTTAACGCACTTGTTTGTAAACTATTTTATTTTTTTCGTTTTATCTGAATCACCTCCAGCACTGTGTATGCATTCCGGAGCAGAGTCTTATCATGCTTATCATTGATGACATGTGTGTGGCAGTTAGTAATGTTATCAGAAAGTCTGGCATAATTATCAGCATCTGGGTCCTGTTTACTTTACCCATTGACCTAATTTGTATTTTACCATCTACCCAAGAAAGGAGAGTTTGTTTTTATTTGTTATTGTTCTTTTTTGTGGATAAGCACAAATGCATACGAATATTTTTGGCATACGTCACAACAATTTATAACAGCTATAAAAACAATTATATCTTGGATTTATTTTATTTCACTTTAGACACAGCGTGAAACGCACGTCACATGTTTGACATACATATGTATGTATGTATTTAGATCGAATTAATAATTGTCCATAGCTCATACTAACGATTTTATCGATACGATGAGGATGAAAGCAATAAATAAAAATCATTGGAAAATTAGGAAGTTCGTATTTTATGACTATATAAAATTCTCTTCAAAATAACATACACACCAGCTCATAATAATAGATTGTAAATTTTTCTGTAAAGTTCAAAGGAACGGTTATATTTATTTAAATAATTGAGAATATTATACCTTAATGTCATAAAAGTATAGCAATCAACAAACAAAGTAAGTTTCATTCAAAATTAGTTAAGTTTAGGCTATGTTTCCATAGGCTGGTTTTAACTCAAAGGAAAAAAAATCGATGTCGGATTTTTTTATGCGGCACCCCCGTAAAGTGTTTAGTTTTGTTAAATTTTGAGATTGCCCAAGTTTGGGCACAATCGGAATATGTTAACACGTGCCACTGGGGCCTCAAAGTTTCCATATTAATCTGCATGGAGCCGAAGGCAATTTTCACGAAATCGCTCTACAGACCGCATTTATTGTCCAACCGCTGAACAATTTTACAAGTTCATTTCTGTGGCTAAACAAGTAATCCTACAAAAAATTTTGAAAATCGGGTCGGATTAAAATATTGGATATATAGGGCCCATGGAAAGTTTGAGGCCCCAGTGACACGTGTTAACATATTCCAATTGTACTCAAAATTTGGCAATCTTAAAATCTAACAACACTAAACACTTTAGGGGGTGCCGCATAAAAAATCAGACATCGATTTTTTTAAAACCACCCTAATGTTTCCACTAAGGGCATTTGATTTGCTGCTCATAATAATGGATACACTTCAGTTATAATCGGAAATAATAAACTTTTATTAATGTTGTATGTGAAATTTTGAGAGCTCTGGCGACCTTGTACATGAGCTTCTTACGGCTGCAAATACAAATCCTTGTTGTTATTATTATCTTAAGGGGTGACCTTCACTTGTAAAGCCCGAAAAAGGCAATTTTTCATGATTTTTTCCATACAAAACCCAATAATATTTTCCCTTCTAACACTCATATCTCTGGCAATATTGTTCCGATTTTACTATATTCTATGCTATTTATGTTTTGAAATAAGCCAATTAAAATTTCTCAATTTTCTGAAATTTACAAGTGGAGGCCACCTTTTAACATACCCTTGGATTTATTATATAAAAATCAAATTAAAATCAATTACACTAAAAAGTAGCATTCTTATTCGGAAGTTCTTACATATTGGTTACTTACCTCGTTTCATCTTTTGGGCATGGTATGAATTTGATGCATTCGCGTTTCTGGAAATTTGTCTCAATCCAACTACGAGGTTGATGCTGTTAGCCATAGCATTGCGGGGGCACAATTCAAAAGACATTTTATGAAAAAAAGACAAAAGAAAGCAATTCACAATAAAAGTATGAAAACAAATATTTGGCTAGAAATTACTAAATCAATATTAAAATAAAAAATATATTTTGTTTCATTATTATGGTTATTACTTTTATACATCACTTTGGCTAAGCACACGCTTCAAGAAACACATTAAACAAATAAATCCGTAAAATTAAATAAAAACGAAACTACAAAATGAGTTATTGTTTTTTTAATTAATTGTTGACAGAAAATAAATAAAACAGAAACAACTGAAATCAACTGAAATGAAGCTCAAATATTTAAATACAATAAAAAATAAAATTATAGTTTTTCTTATATATACATAACACAACACTATTTACACAACAACAATTCAATTTCGTTTTTAGGCATAAAAAATCTTTTTTGTTTCATTATTAATTCCATACACTTTAGCTGGGCATAGCTTGGTGAAAATGCACTTAACACTACTGTTTCAATTTTATGTATTTTTGTTTGTTTGTTTATTGCCAATGGTTTATTTGCTAATGGGAAATGAGGTAATTTGTATAATGGCAGGACGGTCAAATGTCATCGATACACTGGGATTTGAATGAGAAATGTAAATTGTTCTAAACACAAAAAATATCTACAAATTGTCATTTCTTTTTCTATGTGGTCATTTCAAATGTTTGTGTTTGAATTTGTATGTGCATATCTACAAAATCATTGTTAATTACTTACATTATTCCTTCCCTCGTTTTTTATAAATTTTTAGTAAAACAGAATTAGAACAATACAAAATTTTCAAAACAAAACGTTATATTTATAAAAACAAATAGAGATCTGTTTCTCTTCAATTCGAAACCGAATCCGTTCGAAATACAAGCAAAAAATTCTTCAAAAAAATTTTCTTAATTTTTGTTTCCAATCAAAGAAGTTTTTTCTATAATAAGTGGAGCTTGGTAAGTAATTCAAACGAAATTGGTTTGGTATCGTCTTGGAGAAGCAGGCCAAAAACTTCAGCTTTGGGTGATTTATAATTTGTCAATGGAGAGAAAACCTTTCCACCACACAATACAGCACTTCATATGTAGCGCGATTTTGTGACCAGTTCACGATATAATTACAGAAAATTATCGATAACATTCTGTTTGTATATACTTATAACATCGGTAATTAAAACACGTAAGAAACGTCTATAGTCGGGCCGAGGTCGTCTCTGTGATATGCTACAACACTACCCCTGTACATAAGCTTTTCACGAATGTACGTTTATTTTATGGACGTACTAGAGTTGGGCAATTGAACGACCTAGTTTACTGCCCTAGTTAAAACACGTATGAGTAACGTCATACAAACTAAAGTGTGATATTACGTACTCAGTATGTTCATACAAACGACCGGTGTCCATTGAACTAGATAGTGAATTAGGTCGTTCAATATAGTTCAATTGACACAACTCTAGGACGTACTAAAGTTTTTCGCCAGTCGCAAGATCGAAATCAAGGTATTTTCATGAATATACACCAAATTTTGCACTACTACAAATATTTTGCCCAAACTTACTTTAAGTTTGAAAATGGGCCATATCGGTCCACTCCTTCGGGTACCTCCTCCACAAAACTTCAAATCTTTCTGTAAAATGATGTGAACGATAACTCTCGAAGGGAACAATCAATTTCGTCCAAACTTGGCACGTCATATTGCTCCTTACAATTATAGATCGGTTTCGAATATGGACTATATCGGCCTACTCCTTCGGGTACGTTCCCACAAAATTCGGAAAAATTGAAGTTTAAGAGCTCCTCTCGGATCGTTTTGATTTTTTTCAGCAGGTTGTCCTTGCAGCCTTCTTTACAACGGTATAATTGTATTCGGGCGCAAGCCAATATTTCCTGAGATAATGGCCTAAAAGCTCTAAGAAACCCGGACGGCACCAACTAAAATGGAAAATCCACAAGATAACTCTCGCAGGGAGTTAGTTACTTATTGGTCCAATTTATGTAACAAGTTGGAACATGCACAATATCGGTCCCGTCCTTAGGTTACCTCCCACACAAAATTTGGAAAAACGGCAGCTTGAGGACTCGTCTCGGATATATTTGAAATTTTTCGCAGGATGTTGTTTTTACGGTAACAACGGTAGTAGATATAATGACCAAAAGCTCAAAAAACTCTGCCTGCACATATAAAAATGGATAGAGTGCAGGAAGGCAACTCTCAACGTTTTGAAAAATTTCTTCTAAACTTATTTTAAGGTAATTTAATATTTCGAGTTCTCTCTGAATCAGAAATTTGCTTACTAAAAATTGTTGGTAAAGATCCACATTGCGGTACCTACAGATTGGTCATAGGCTGAGGGTATATATCCGTCAACACAGCTGACTGATGCTTTCTTACCTGTTTGAATAATAGAAACAGACATACAGGCATGTCACAGAAACGAATTCCGATCGAAAGTGGAATTGATTCCGTATTTAGCTTCTTCAGAAAACGAAAAACGAAGAATTTTTCGGAATGAAACCACTTTTGATTTTGCAAACGGAATTGTATTTTTATTTTGTTTAAGTCTGCCACTTTAAAATATTCTAAAAACACTTAGAAATAATTAAAATGTTGTTTTATTAACAAATTTACATTTAATTTCGCATTTAAAATAAATAATTAAGTTTTTTGACTTCACAAAATCGATCGGAATCTAAAGAAGCTAAGACAAAAACGATCGAAATGAAATTTCGGAATTGCAACCATTCCGATCGGAATCTGTGACATGCCTGATTATTGTCATTAAAATAGGAAAATAAAAATAAATAAAATCAGATATCGCAATAAATCTGATTTTTTACCAACAACACATTTTGTATTGCTTAGAAGCGCAGTCGGCCTACTTTAATTGTTAGTCTTGTCCCTCATAAGCAGAACAGCTCACCACGGAAATATTTATGGGGAATTCTGATTGGAATCAGACACTTTTTCAAAAAGTTGTTTTTGATTTCCTTTGTGATTTTTTGCTGTGTTGATGCTGCTCAACAGCAAAATATTTTAGTATATTTTCAGATTTTTTTACTAACGGTTCCAGAGATATCGCGCCTCAAACAACTTCGAATTCTATACAAACTATGTGAAAAGAAAAACCCATAACTTCTTTAATATTGCTAAAAAATCTTCTTGTGTTTTTTATATAAGCTATCTAATAAACAAATAGAAAAAATTGCACTGTGGCCTTGGGTGAAACTTTCGTGATTTCATATTAAAAATCCGTTTTTGTCAAATATTGTACTCTTCGATTTTCTTGAACATTTTCTGTATTCCAATAATTACAATTTTTTTCTAAATTTTTTTATACAATTTTCTCTTTATATCAGGGTGAAACATTTATTGTTTTATCAAAAAATACATAAATAATTTAATAAATAAATAAATAAATAAATAAATAAATAAATAAATAAATAAATAAATAAATAAATAAATAAATAAATAAATAAATAAATAAATAAATAAATAAATAAATAAATAAATAAATAAATAAATAAATAAGTAAATAAATAAATAAATAAATAAATAAATAAATAAATAAATAAATAAATAAATAAATAAATAAATAAATAAATAAATAAATAAATAAATATATAAATAAATAAATAAATAAATAAATAAATAAATAAATAAATAAATAAATAAATAAATAAATAAATAAATAAATAAATAAATAAATAAATAAATAAATAAGTAAATAAATAAATAAATAAATAAATAAATAAATAAATAAATAAATAAATAAATAAATAAATAAATAAAGTAATAATAGAAAATAAATAAATAAATTAATTAATAAATAAATAAATAAATAAATAAATAAATAAATAATATATTTCCAACATTTGTTTTGTTGTTTTATTTAGGAATTTATCATAAAGATCTTAAAACCCTCTTCATTTTTCGATTTTGGTAATGGTTTAGCAATAATATAAGCTATCTAATAAAAAAATAGAAAAAAATTGCACTGTGGCCCTGGGTGAAACTTTCGTGATTTAATATTAAAAATCCGTTTTTGGCAAATATTGTACTCTTCGATTTTCTTGAACATTTTCTGTATTCGAATAATTACAATTTTTTTCTAAATTTTTTAATACAATTTTCCCTTTATATCAGGGTGAAACATTTATTGTTTTATCAAAAAATACATAAATAATTAAATAAATAAATTAATAAATAAATAAGTAAATAAATAAATAAATAAATACATGAATAAATAAATAAATAAATAAATAAATAAATAAATAAGTAAATAAATAAATAAATAATAAAAAATAAATAAATAAATAAGTAAATAAATAAATAAATAAATAAATAAATAAATAAATAAATAAATAAATAAATAAATAAATAAATAAATAAATAAATAAATAAATAAATAAATAAATAAATAAATAAATAAATAAATAAATAAATAAATAAATAAATAAATAAATAAATAAATAAATAAATAAATAAATAAATAAATAAATAAATAAATAAATAAATAAATAAATAAATAAATAAATAAATAAATAAATAAATAAATAAATAAATAATAAAGTAAATAAATAATATATTTCCAACATTTGATTTGGTGTTTTATTTAGGAATTTATCATAAAGATCTTAAAAATCTCTTCATTTTTCGATTTTGGTAATGGTTTAGCAATTATTGCACCAACAGTAGTGGGTATTACAGACTGAAGTTTTTTAGCCACATTATATCTCAAACTCAAATCCGCGTTAGTATTTAACTAATCATCTTCTGGAGAAAATTTGGTTGATTATTCGCTGTCCATTCATATAATTCCCATGCTGTGGTTACTTAATTATCAATTTAGTCAGTTTATTGTCCGGGCGGTACAATAACTGCTAAACCATTTTCAAAATCGATAAATGAAGCAGGTTTCAATATGCTTAAGATAAATTCCTAAATAAAACGAAAAAAAGTAAAAAACCTAATTTTTTTATTTTATTTCAAGAAAATTAAAGAGTATAATCATTCATAAAAATTGATTTTAAATATTAAATCGGAAAAATTGCAACCAAGCCCACTGTGCAAAATTATTTTCTACTAAAAAAATACCCAATTTCACTGATAAATTAAGATACATATTTTCAATATTTTTGTATTTGGTCACTTTTTGTAACACAATTGGCACCAATTCAAAGCTCATTATTTCCATAGTAGGGACAATTGACTACCTAAGTCAATCTAATTATTAGCTTATTAGCTTTACCTTTGGAAAATCCCTAAAGCGGGGTAAAAACGATCAGTTTTGAATGTCGATTTTTCGGAAATATCGATAACGGTCAAACTGTCCAGCAATATCAAAATATTTTGTTTGACAAAAATGAACGGCCACACTGGCAAGCAACCGATTATTTGAGCAAAACTGACAGTCAAAACTGGTCATGTGTACCCCGCTCCTTCATAAATTTTTGTTTGTCCATTCAGACACCTGAATATTATCTGGTAATTTTTCTACCAAACATAGATCAGGTTCGAATATGGACTATATCGGTGCACTCCTTCGGGTATCTCCCACACAAAACATCGGAAAAGTATAGTTTAAGACTCGCTGTCGCTTTTTTTGCAACAGGTTGTTCTCGGCGCTCGGAACCATCGTGAAGTTCAAGTTTTTGTTTTTCAGGGATAAGTCCATCCTTGTTGAGATAATAGTCGGAAAGCTGTGAAAACCAAACCCCCTACGGCCACCATGAGTAGTATCCGATGCACGCAACTTCATTTGAACTGGCTACTGCGTTAGTTCAAATTTAACATATTGTAATATTTATGCGAATCTTAGATAAAGTTCGAAGATTGTTCTTATCTGTCCTCTTCTTTCGGTATATCGCCCACAAAAAATCAACATTCAATTTCTGCTAAAATGAACGGAGCAACTGATTTGGTCCAAACGCTGGATCTCCCACAATTTTGTCCAAATTTAGTTTAAGTTCGAAAATGGGTCATATCGGACCCTCACAAAAGTTCAACAGTTTTCTTCAAGTGCAATTTAAGGTCTGTTCGAGGGTCCTTTGGAAATTTTAACCGAAGCTACTCTTTGTGAGCCTTTTTACATCGGTAATCTGTTTTTGGTGGGAAAATCCATGCTTTCAGATATAATGGTATAATAGCTAAAAATAATACGGTGACCAACTGAAACGACTGGAGGACGCGATATCTATCGAAAAATAGCTCTACTACCAAAATAAGATCCACCTCCAAAATGGACTATGTCGATACATTCCTTCAGGTACCTGCTCCACAACACTTTTGAGCTTTAATCCAAATCCACATTTTTTGTTCATACGCCCAACATAATACAAAATTTTTGGAGAAAGGATTTTTGTTGTGTTGTTCAATTTACACAGGCTTTGGGCTATCTTTATCAGCGAAGTCGACTGACACCTTTTTACTTGTTTTGCTTTAGTTTTAGCTGATTTTTGGCGTTTGGCAGTTAAATATCGAAACATCGAGAAACGTTGAATAATAGGTGTGTCTTTTTATTTATTAAATGTTGCTGAAACATTTTTTCAGCAACTTTTCCATTATACAACTGTCAAAATCTGCAACATTAGTAATAATTAGTACTAATTATCACGTAAAATGACACAGCTAATGTTAGACCTGTCATGAAAACGAAACTCTACCAAAAATGTTTTTTCGCTAATATCGTAAAAACAATCTTCAATATATTAACGATACTTCAAATGGAAGGTTTTTCTGCCACAAACTGAGCGACGAATGAATCGTTTGCAATTCATTCTGGTATGTCATTCTCGAACAAAATATACGCAAAACTATCGAGAAACATTAGAAAACGATATCGTTTTCGATAGCAATGGTAATGGTGGTATACTATAAGAAATAACTCTGTAAAATTTCCTTTCAAATCAATTACCCCATTTACAATATATTTATTCGAATTTATACATTCGGTGGGCGAAAACCGCTTTGCACACACACACCCAACTGTTATCCGATTTCACATTAAAGTTAGGAATCAAATTTCTAAAATTGTGTGGAGTATCACATAGACAACCTCTTCACACTTTGTTCTTTTCCTTACTTCTTCATTCAAAACGGTATTGGCTTTCGGCAAACAATTCTTACACATACGGAAATACTGAAAATTAATTAATTAGTATTATTAACTTTATTTATTTGAAGAACTCCTTCAGGCTTACAATGACTGTAAACTTTGGCATAAAGGTTGTGTGTAATTTTCAATTTCATAATTAGAATATGGGTTACCATTTTTTTATTTGGACCACAAAATTATTGAAACGAAAATAAATCTCAACCAAGAGAACATGTTCCCACGTCAATACAAAATCAGAAAAAATAAATAAAGAATTTTAGTTTATAACATTGGTGGCGTTTTTTATCGAGGTAGCTGATACAATTTTGCTTTTTTTTTAATAGTCTGGCTTAATATTCTCGGTGGAGAATATTCACAAACCAGAAACAAGGGAACTGATGATATCCTATGGCGAGGATCAAAAATAGTCTTCCCTGCCTTACCCCTTCGCGAACAATGCCAAACTTTTTCCACTAATAAATAAGTTGTTTTAAAATATTAAAACAACAACAAATATTAAACAGCCAGACTATTTTGAAAAAAAAAAAAACAAAATTGTATCAGTTATCTCAATAAAAAAAGCGCCACCAATGTTCTAAGCTAAAATTCTTTATTTTTTCTGATTTTTTATTGGCCCTTGGCGAACAATGCCAAACTTTTTCCACTAATAAATTAGTTGTTTTAGAATATTAAAACAACAACAATGGGATTAATTAAGCCACACTATTTTGAAAAAAAAAAAAAACAGAATTTTAGTTTATGAAAGATTGGGAATGCAAATATCAATATTCGAATAGGGTTTCAATGTAATAACAGCTTGTGATACTTTTAATAAAGAAGAAAGTGGATTTTATTATGCATTGAAGGATCAATGGCATTTCTGATTTTACATTAGGCTTATTCATCAGATTTATATGTTTCACTTAATTTGTCTGAAAAGTTTTTTTTCACATTCTGTCTTAGACATAAAATGATGTGCGACAGACTGTAATTAAATTCGTTACTCTTAAAGACTTGCACTTTCTTCATAGTTTATCACACTTCTGCCCTCCTTTTATTACGTTTTCATTGACGAGCATGCACGCACACACACGCGAGCACAAGAACTTTTACATGGATAAACAATAACTTTTAAGAGTTTCCAACAAAATTCAGTTTTAATGAATTTTTATCATTATCTTTATTCCAACTGCAAGGATAACACAAAAATCATGGAGTTTTGTACGCATTGTTGGAAGAGGGAGGGAATTGGCATAGATTCGTGACGTTAATGCAGCAACAACATCGAAAATAACTTGTTGTTAACGTCTATTAAACTTTGACTTGAACATGCGAAAATGTTTATTAGAGTATCGGTGTGAAGCAGCATTTTTTTGTTCTTAACACGAAAACATTCAACATTGGTTGTGTATCTGTGTTCAATGAGTCTGTTAAGAAGACTGGATGGGCGTACGGAGGGAAAACAGTTTTATCACCTACAGCTGATAAAAATGACTTGCAGCACACAAAGGCGCAAATTAAAAGAATGAAAACTGTAATGAAGACAAAACGTAGTTTGTGAGAAAACAATAAAATTAATGGACATTAGGTTGTCATGAAAAATACACAACTACACCTTTTTTAGTTGTAATTCGAAACATTTTAGTTGTAATTCGTAACATTTCATTTGTAATTCGAGAATTCCATTTGTAATTCGATTTATTCTATTTGTAATTCGTTTTATTCCTTTTGTAATTCGAATTACTTTATTTGTAATTCGAATTATTCTATTTGTAATTCGAATTATTCCATATGTATTTCGAATTATCATATTTGAAATTTGAATTATTCCATTTGTAATTCGAATTATTCCATTTGAAATTCGAATTATTCCATTTGCAATTCGTATTATTCCAATTATATTTCGAATTATTTTAATTGTAATTACAATTAAAATTATTCGAAATACAAATGGAATAATTCGAATTACAAATGGAACACTGCGAATTACAAATGGAATTATTCGAACTACAAATGGAATAATTCGAATTACAAATGGAATAATTCGAATTACAAAGGGAATAATTCGAATTACAAATATAATTATCGAAATACAATTAAAATAATTCGAATTACATCTGAAAAAGGGCTGGATATAAAAGTCGAAGTTCAACACCTGATACAACCTATAGTTTAGAGCCTGTATGTCGATTCAAAGCTTAATGCGAAAGAATGTACACTGTATTCCTTTGATTTTTTATATTTGTATTTTTCTTATTTGTATTGAAGAAATGAAGGAAATAACGTTTCGAAAACTAATGTTTGGTTGTTTCACGTCAGTAAATGTATAGGAAATTTTTGTCAAAAGTAAATTATTTGACTTAAAATAACCGGGATCGATATTTATCCTTAATTGCTAAAATCTGAATAGCCGCAATATATCATAGAAATTTTGTGGAAATGCTGAATTACGTTAAATGATAAATTTAAACAGGAATTTTTTATTTTTTGTATTTATTCTATCTTTTAGTGATTAAGCAATTACCTTAAGCATGTGCGAACTAGTAGGCAATGATTAAAAATCGAATCATTCATATTATGTGGACTTAAGAATAATAATAAAAAAATAGACAAGTGGCTGAACATTAAAAAATTCACCTATATCACGTAAAAATATTTCATCCGATACAACCCAATAACCAACAACTATAAACCACAAATTCATTGTCTAGTTAATCACTTGTTGTTTTTTGTTTACTTCTACTTCTTCTCCTCCATATTTCAGAGAGGATTGGTATATACCAAGTTTAACAACATTTAAAACAAGCACAAATTCTATAAATATAGTTGGTAGTGTACCTCCCCTTCATTATCCCTCGGATATGCTGCACGTAATAAATCACGAACATTTAAAACCAGCACTTTGCTAAGTGTTGAAGAGATAGAAGAGCGCTTGCGGGCATGCCGACGTGAACGTATACCCTTTGGCGAAACTTTGGGTATGCCAGACGCATCAGTGGTGGTTTCCGCCGGAGTTGAGCTAAAGCGACGTACAGTGGAAAAATCCTTCGACACACGTCTCAGATACTTTTGTGCTAATTGAGGTGAATCTACAGGCATTTTGGCGGGGCAAACAGGAGCAGCAACACTGTGTTAAGTAACGATGGTGTTTAATTGGATGATTTCAGTTTAATTAAATTTTTTGCATAGTTCTTTTCGCATGTTTTTTCAGTCGTATTCATTTAAAAATTTTAGTACGCGGGCACGGAACTTAGCAATACCATTAAAACAGGGTTGCTTTAGTTAAATCAAATAATTGCTGAGAATGGCTGAATATTTTTGCTAGTTTTTTTGTCTTGTTCTTACATTCCGACGTGTTAAAACAACGGTAGTCGATAGTCAAACAGCGAGTTTAGTTTACGAGTTTCCGTTCTGAAAATTGCTTTTGGTCATGGAATAAAGAATGAAAGAATACTGTTACGCGGTAATATTTGTTTGAGATCCGTATGCAACGATGCCGCCCGCAACAGTGTCACCTTTACACAGCCGGTGGGTGACGACGACAACAGCAATGGAAGCTGCTGAGATTATTTTTATGATGATTCCCATGTTGTTTTTAGATTTCCACACGAGCTAACTCACGCACACTGACTTATCAATAGAAAAGAGAGTCCACCCGACAAAGAGAGATAGAGAGAATGTGGCCAAAAGACATCACATTCATTTGGGTGATATGATAGGAACATTCCCATGCACAAACACACAACGTCAAAAAACGTCTATATTGATTTGAAACCTGTGCAGATAAAAAAAATGTGTGCTTCCAAACATCTTAACTGGTGGAAACTACAAGCCAATCATTTGTTTGTTGATATTACAATCGAAAGGATAATTAATTTGATATTGATTTGAAATTGCCATTACAAAAGCGAAGGTTTGACTATATCCTATACCTGTGTGCGCTATATGCTTAGAAATAGTTATAAGAAAATACATTGTGCAGCTTGAAAATATTCAATTATTATTTACTTTAAACTATTATTTTTATTTCATCAAGATACCTTTGACTTTTTCACAAACTTAGCATTTTCATAATTTATGTATTTCGTGATAATCAAAATAATTTTTATTTTGGAGTTTTTGCCTTTTTAGGGCGAAGGCCATTGTTTGTGAGATTTTTTAATTAATTTAATTATTCGAGCTACATATATGACCTAAGAAGATTATATTGATAGATATCATTTTCAATATAATCTCATTAGGTCATATAGCTCGATTAATTAAATAATTTTCATTTTTCTAGTACGTTCTAATTTTTCTTTTGACAACTTAGAAAGAGTCAGTCAGCTGTGCTGACGGAGATATACCCTCAGCCTCTGACCAAATAAATATATTGATTTTGTATCACGGATAGCTTCAAAATACGTGAAATTTGTAGGTACCGTAATGTGAGTTATACAAAATCAGATATATATAATGCAAAATTTTTAGTAAGCAAACTTGTGATTTTAGATAAATTGAAATATTAAATTACGTTAAACTTAAGTTGGAAGACATTTTTGAAAACGTTTGTGAGTTATTTGAACACTGGTAATATTAGTATGTGCCGGCAGTATGGACTTACTGTAAAAACAACCTTCTGCAAAAAATTTCAAATAGATCCAAGACCAGTCCTCAAGCTGCACCGTTTCCAAATTTTATGTGGGAGGTACACGAAGGGCGGGACCGATATAGTCCATATTTCAACCTGATACATGACTGGATGAAACAAATACAATGTGCAAAGTTTGGACCAATCAGAAACTCACTGCGAGCGTTACCATGAGAATTTGCCATTTTAGTTTCCTGGTGCTTTTAGGCCATTATCTCAGGTGGTCTTACTTACTTACTTAGTTGGCCCATTACAGAACATTTGTTCCATAGACCGAATTAAGAAAAGAGAGGTGGTCTTAAAATTCACTTATTCCGAATTTTGTGTGGGAGGTACCCGAAGGACTGGACCGATATAGCACATATACGAACCGGATCCATATCTTGAAGGAATAATACGATGTACAAAGTTTGGAACTAATCGATTGCTCCCTTCGAGAGTTATCGTTCAAATCATTTTGCAGAAAAATTTTGAGCTTTTGTGGTGGAGGTACCCAAAAGAGTGGACCGATATGGCCATCTTCGAACTTACACTAAGTTTGGGCAAAATATTAGGAAGTGCAGAATTTGGTTCGAATCGGTTGATCCATTCTAGAGTTATCGAGCGCACCAGCAAGCCAGACAGACGGGCATGGCTAAATCGACTCGAAATTGCCTGAAACCGAAATTCGATGAGGCAAATTTTTGGTCGTATCAAAATGTATATATACTCCCGTTATACAAAATAAACATTTAATATTTTTTTAATTAAATTTTTGTGATTTTATTCATCCAACCCAACAAATTGGTGACCTCCGACAGAAGAACTCAAAAATAAAAGAACTATAATGGCAACGAACGCTACAAACAAATCATCAAGTCCCAACAAATACATCATAAACAATGGAAGTTTCACCAGTAGCTGTGAAAGCTCCTCCATTTTGGCGTTCCGATCCGCTGCTTTGGTTAAAGCAAACAGAATCATCATGGCCGGCATTACGCAAGATTCTGCAAAATTCCACATCATTGTTGCATCGAATATTTTGGAGAAAGATGCTGAAAATATTTATGACATGTTAAAATGCAAACCTTTAGCAGTTACTCACATTCATTTTAACTGTCATTGAGCTCGGAAGAAAGAAGCCTTCAAAACTGTTATCCGAAATGCGGTCTGTACCTCAGGGTAAGATTTCCAACGATATTTTGGGGCAACGACTGCCGTAACAAATGAAAGCAATTTTATCCATTAGTGATGACAGCCTGGAAAAATTGGCATCGATAGCGAACAAGATTGCAGATAGAAAGGAATCAGGTGTATGCAGCTTCTCTCCATCAAACACTCGTTTACGAGTAGAAAAAATAGAGAAGAAATTAGAAGCCCTTTGCACGCAGATGGGTTCATTTCGGATGTCAAGAAGTCGTGGTAAGTCATCCAGAAGTATGTCGCCTGTATGTTCGAGACACGAAATCGAAAATCAAGTATTTAGTAGATACAGGAGCGGATTTTACGGTGTATCCTGTCTCAAAATCCAAGCGCAATCAGCCTTCCAGACAATTTGTTTTGCCAAAAAATGAGATACGTCATTTTTCATATCTCGACGAGATAAATGACCGTCTATAAAAAAAATGTAATCAAGCTTCAGTAGTGCCATTTTCTTACTCATTTTTGAGTTACCGACATAATCAATGCTATTTTTTGGTAAGTTAGCGACCAATAAAAAGTAGACGTAAAGTTTTACCAATAGCAAGAGTGTTGTCAACTTTATTTGAAATTTTCATTCATAATTTTGCTTTTTAACCCTTTGAACCCTGAATTTTTTTCCATAGAGATGAAAATATTTTTCATATTTATTATGATTAGTTGTCGCAAAAATGTCCTCTGCGAAAAAAGTTCTTAAACATTCTTCGTGGTTAGAGAGTTACAAATGTTGCATGTGGGCAACATTGGGCCATTGTGGTTATAAAAATTAACAAAGTTTGTTTCTTAAGTCCTTGCATTATCGTTGCTGATGAGTTTTTTTAATTCTAGAGGAAAATTTATGGAAATGGAATAGAAAATTGGTCTATATTATGATAAATATAGGTCACAAATTAGCAAATTTTAACGTATATGGTGGTGTTCATATAATTTGAAATGCTCATATTGAATAGAAGCGTTTGGAAAATATTTTCTATTTTGAATGCAGACTCTAAACCTGATAATGTTGTTCTTAATCCAATACAAACAATTATCATCGTCGTTATTTAAACAGATATTCGCTTGATATCTTACAAATTTCTAATATTTAATATGAATATTCACCAAAAAAATTGTCAATTTCCTCTTAATTCAAGTCCAATCTTCGAATAATAATATAAATACAACAGTTTTCACAAGCCCGAATGTCCCAATGATCCTTTGTATTTATTTTAATACCACTATCCAGCATTTTCGACTTCCACTAATGTAACCATTTTATTACCACAATGGCCAAATGTTGCCCACAGGCAACTTCCATGTTTCAAAAAATTATAACTACAATTGTATGTTTGATTTTTTATTTTATTTGATCAAGATCTCAGTAAAATTTTTCAAAAAATGTTGGCTGCAATTCTTCATTTCTTTTGACATTAACGTTATTTTATAAGATCATTAAAATATTTCATGTCCAAATTTTCACTCGACTCCTTATACTAAAACAAGTATAACTTCGCCAATCTAGCGATTTATTTAAAAGCAATTTCCATTTTTTTATTTTTCTGAAATCTGCCTACCGGCACCCACTTAGTGTAAATAAATACAGTGTGGCAAATACTCATACATGAACATGCAAAATTGCACACAGGAACATCGGGTCACAAAGGGTTAATTTTACCGATTTTTGTCGGTAAATCAAAAAATGTGTTAAAGAATCACCCTACGGAACAGGAACTCCTGACATTTCAATTAATGTAATTTATGGTTATGTACGTTGTCAGAGTTACAGCAACAAGGTCGGCCCGTCAGTCTTAAGAAAAATTTACTTCAAAGTGTAAAGAAAAATAAGCGAAAAGTGGGCGTCCTTTATATGGGAGCTATATGAAAATGGACTAATACCAATAATTATTAAGGGGTTATCTCTAGTTGCGTAGGTTAAAAAACGAATTTTTCATATTTTTTTGAAGAAAGTACCAATATTTGGTGAAAGCCTACCTGTGAAACTCTTTTTTTGTAAAAGTGTTTTGCGGTGCCCGTTCGAAAACCAATGAATCGATATATTTTTTTGGGCTTTTTAAGAACCTAGTAATACTGTCTTTAAACGAAACAGAATTTTAGAATATCTAATTAAAAACAAAGTGAACTGTCAATAACAAAATTTAGATTTTAACCGTATTTTGTTTAAAAATCCTAAGACAAGATTTTTATGTATTTAATATGCTCACTAAAATATATGAAGATAGGTCCATCGTTGGCTCCGACGTCAAAAATTCAATTATGAGAAACACGCGAATCACAACAAATTGTTCCCTTCCAATGCTCATGTCTCAGCCAATTTTGCTCCTATCGAAATTTTTTGCGGCATACTCTATACTACCTGTACTTCAAAATATGTCAATATTTTTTCGATTTTTTGAAAGTGCCAAGTAGGATAACCCCTTAACGGAAATATTTTGTACCCCCAACGGAGACTACAAAAAAAAAAACAAGAATAAGCCACTTAGGTTCCACAATGTGGCAAGTCTTCAATATACCGGTGAGGTAATAACCTTAAAATCTTCAAAATATCAAGAAAATATCGTACTATGGGGGCTATATCGAAACGTGGGCCGCTTGTCTTATATTTTGATCGGTAGACTGTATCAAAACGTGGACCGATATTTCCAATACCAGACATTCTATATGTATATAATGACAAAATGACCACCTTATGATGAATGCATAAAATGCAAAATGGTTAAGGTTGGCGCCTAATGCGATTCCAACATATAAATATTATTATACCGTTTCCAAAATGAATAGGCATCTTCCTTACAGGGACACCCACCATGTTTACAAGTTTTAAATGGACAGGCGGACGAACACATATTGATAGATCTACTCAGCTCCTCGCGACATTTACTTTGGTACAAAAAAGTGGGTCTTCGACCATTATATACGACCTTCTAGAAATCAAAATTGTGTGTATACGTTTATTCTTGGTAGGTAAAGGCACAAAAGTTCTAAAACCAAATCCAATCCTGTAATAAGTAAAGGAGGAAGGTATTTTCGTGACAACGACATCAGTTAAGTAATAAGAATCTGTCAGTCTCAGAACATAACAAACGAAACACGTTCTGTCATTATATTTACATAACACAGGCGACGACATGCTGAACTAGACTGGAAATCTTTCTTTCATAGATAATAAGTTCAGTGAAGTAGGATGACTCTATAATACCTGTCTAATTCATACGCTCTTCTCTATAAATCGCTCAATTAGTTCGTTCGTAAACAGAACAACTTTACATATTAAAGTAGTGCAACATCCATTTCTGTACTTTTTTAATCAAGTTTTTTGCTAACACTTCATGCCAATCAAATTATTTTCAAAGCGTGCTATTTTTAATCCATTTTATGTGGCTTTGGTATTACCTTTTTACCATCCCTTAATTAAATAGCACATTCGTGATTTTTTTACAAAAATAAAGTTTTACGAATTCGATCTGTTGGTTCATTTGTGTGACCATATGGACGGAGGGATTGCCACTAAATTAAATAAGCGATTATGTTAGAAAATTTAAACTTATTTCAGGATTATCAATATTTGTTTCCCCAAAACCGCTAAGTAGCGTACAAGTGTCCTTTTAGGATATTGAAAATCAAAAGGATGGGATGTCAATTTTTTTCTGCCAATAATGTGGGTAAATGTAAATATTGTTATAAGTAATTTTATCGAATAACAACAAGAAAAATACACGCACACTTTCATAACATTGCTCTCATACATAATCATAAATTTTGCACAAGCACACAACTGAATGCCATAATGGGCAAGTGCTTCATGTGAATTTAATACCTTCAATATGAAAAAATTACAAAATCCAATAATAGCATTATATATGCTAATTTTATACAAAATAAAATAACATTGTTGTACCTGCTGTGGTTGCATAGTAAAAAGTATGCTGTACAGCTATGAAGTCCAAAATCTTAGATTAAGTAAAATTATATAAAGGGCGGATACTTTGAAGGTTTGTTTGTCATGATTTGTTTGTCAGTGCACAAATAGGAAGTTTCTGCTTTTTAGTGACTGACGAGAACCGTTTATAGACATTTTATATATTCCAGAAAATTTTTTGTTGATATCTTTGCCACATTATTGTGGTTGATTGTTTTCTTGAATTTGTAAGGTATAGTATCTATGGAACGGAAACCGAGAAAAGAGGATAAAAATCGCACTTGCTTCGCTATTTTTGCCATTGCTTATTGAGTTCTAAGGAATACTTTTCTAGTTGGTTGTTTGCTACGGTTTGATATCTGCAGACTAAAATCCGAGAAAATATTATAATGGAAATTTGACATGTAAACTTTGAATATTATCTTGTTGCGGTTCCGGACTATTAAAAAATCCAAAAAAAAAAACAACCGAAATGCAGGCTTCAAAATTTCAGCATCATTTTTAGGTAGATGCAGTGAATATATCGAAAAATCATGCACAAGTATCATATTGTCCATGGAGTATTTGTTGCTTCTTTCTTTGGACATAGGTCCATGAACTGTAAGGTTAAGCCAGAAATCGGAAAGGAACATAAAAAACTTGTTCGCTTCATCCCACTTTTATCAATTTTTTCTACATTGATGCCAACACAGCTTCCATGTGAATTATTTTGAATGGTCGAAATTATGCGACCCCTCGCGAAACACTTCATTTTAAAGAATTTTTGTCATATTATATAGAATATGTTAGCAGTTCACGAATTCTTAAAGGGTGAAACTCGGATTCATCGATTGTAAAACATTTTTGGTTTTTACCATATATGTATGTAGGTTATATAACTCGAACAAATGGGGCAATGTCAAATTAATTAATTCCGTACAAAAGAAAATGCACAAATGCAATGGTGTTTTTACTGAAATGCATACCCGCTCTGCTTTTTGCATCTGATTCAAGGAATGCTGAATACTAAAAATGTGTACTTTTTGCAATAGAACACATTACAATTATATTCTAAACATTGAAAAACTATTCCACAACGAAGAATCAAGGGGAGACATTTCTCAGGCCAATTTCACTTTAGCTCGCCAACTCCGAACGAGATGCCGTACTTAGTATGACAACAAATCGTCGGTGTCATGATTAAGTGTTCCATACGCCATTTGCCTGATTCGAGAAAAACTCAAGTTAATGTTTGAGTCTATACAGTCTAAAAGTGGTGCAAAAATTCAATACTTTAAAAGCACAATTCTAATTAACAAAACTCAAAGAATATATTAGAAGTTGATTTTAGTCAGATATCTGTTATAGCCTAGTAGTTATGGTCAATTTTTATAATTGCAAAAAGTTTCTAATTTGTTCCATGGGTTCTTTTTTTCACGTTTTTGGCAGTTTGCTTCACATAGAACATGTTATGTCACATTTTACCAAACCAACCTTTTTGTCAATTGTGTTCCACCTCCCTTAAGTGAAGTGCTACTGTGAACCGGAAATTTGGGGGGGGTTAAATGAAACAGTTGTAAGAGAAAGAAATACATTAGATACATTGCCACTTGTCGCTTTAAAGAATCGAGATTTATCTTACATGTTTTGTGTATATAACAGTACAATATTCGAAAATATTTAGATTTAAAAACTATTATTCTTCAGTTTTTAAACCAACTCCTTGAAATCAATTTGTTCCATATGCCACATTATTCGTAACTTGACAAAATTGGACAATTTTTTGTTCCAAACGCCATCATTTTTGGTTAGGAACAATTCGTTTTTGTCTATTTTTGTTCCATACGCCAAACGACATGGACATGGAACTAAAAAGTTCAGTGTTTTGTTCCATACGCCATGTTTTGTGGATATGGAACAAACAGACAAATTTTTCGGTGTCGCAAGGCGGATATGGAACATATTTGCATCTGAATATTTCAGAAACTATAGGAGATAGAGAAAAACCGACCAAAAAATCTGAAAGATCTTGTTTTAAAACCGTGTAAGGCACCTTTATCTCAAAATGTCAAAAATGGCGTATGGAACACTTAAACCGACGAAATGTAGTGACGTTTTGCATGACTTAAATAATCAGAAAACTTATGTTGAGGGTTTTCAACACAGTTGCAAATGAAATGTTGCCTAACAGTACAATCTCATGTATGCGGGCATATTATCATTGCATAACCACAGCGCCTTGGGTTGCAATTAAACAGTAATAAAATTAAATAAATAATTAAATTCAATACCAAAACTGGTCCATATACACTGTAAAAATATAGCCTGTTGGACTTTAGATGAAAAGAGTGTGTGTTCGTTGGCTTAATAAATACAATTACTGCAAGATAAATCCTATTTTAATAGTAAAGCCAGATATATGCGTAAACCAGAAGCACGCACACATTTTTATTACTACCAGTTACGTTTTTAGTTCAAAAGATACATTTTACGAGACAAAAAGGTCCTGCAGCAGCTGCTGTGTTAAAATTAACTTAACATAATTAAAGCCTCTCACATGCAATAACACTTTCGAATTATTGGCCTGATTTATACACATAAAATAAAATCAATTTATATAATTAATTACATAATAAAATCATGGACAATAAGTTCAATTGACTAACGGTCTGTGGTAATTAAAAAGCTATGATTTGTACGAAAATTAATTTGTCGACAATGTGGACAAACATTCACGTGTAAATTCCATTTCTCATTTATTTGAGAATTGTAATTGCACTTTTGGTAATAAAATGCAACCAATTTAATTAGGGTCTCAATTGAATAATCCCTTAACAACGTAACTATAGAAATTCCAGGTTACGGGGCAAATAAATTGTACAATATCTAAAAGAAACTACAAAGATAAGTGCATCAAAACAACAATTGACACATGTAATACGTTAATATGACACATGGTTGTATTTTACTACCATTCAAGTAGATTTAAGTAAACTTAACACTCCTAAGTTATGTTTCTTTTTGCCCTGGGCCAAAGTAGAAATAATTCTTCGTATCTGGATAGATCTGAGTTCAATACTTAATAAATTGATCTAGTTGTTTTATTCTGTACGTACTGAGAGACATCATTCACCCCCTTTCGAAATCACTTAATTTTATCAATCCATCTCATACCACAAGCTAGAAAATGAAACTGTTATTTGTCATGGATACTAATCCCCTTAAGTGCTGTGTTGTTTTTCTATCTATGTACGAGTATGTACAAATAAGAAAGATGGCATCAAAAGAAAATGTGTGCATAGAAGAATAGACGATGTTCAGATAACAATGTCCTATCAAAGCAAACAATTGGTGTAATTAATGAACAAAGGACACTATGTACGTTCGAAGATAAACTATTCATCGTCTTGCTATTGAAGGATGGCAATTCATTTCCAGATTTGCTCAAGCAAACAAAATCAATGCTTCAGGTAATTAGTATTGTAAGTAAAATAAAGGAGAAATATCAAATTGAAAATCAAATTGATTAAAAGAAAAAAAAAACACGATGTGTTGTTCAATTGCAATTGACAATGTAAAGTGAGATGAAAATTTTATTCAAATTTTGATTTTTAATAAGGAAATTTATCATTGAAAAAGGCTTCATTGCCAAATAATAGAGTTTTGAATTATTTTATGATAGCCGTAACTTTTGACAACTAGAATACAAACAGGATGATATTATTTTGGTTTAAAAAATAGAAATTTTGCATCACTTGGTAAATGCACTTTCCCAGCAAAAATTTGGAAACCACATGAACTGAAAAACCAGTTACAAAGTTATGTAAACAAGCTAGGAAAATGAATTATTTCTTAAAAAGTTTACAAGGCAAAACTACTTACTTTACTCATTACTATGTAATGATTACAGTGGTGTAACGTGTGTGTCCGCCGACAAAACCGAGAGTTGTGTGTTCAACGCTCACCGTCGGCAAACACTTTTTTGTTAGCAAAATTACGAAGAGGTGCACATAAGTATAAGCTTTTAAACATGGCAAGTTAAAATAATGGCTTTATAAGTTGACTTGTAAGTAGATACGATTAGCAGAAAGTACTAGCAAAAGCACAAAAAAGTACTATGAGTGCAGGGAATGTCTTTAGTCAGAGCAAACATATTTTTTAGAAAAAATAGAACTTTTAAATTGTTAAAAATATAAAACCAATATTATGTGTGTGAGTTGAGACTTTCATGTGTGGACAGATGGAATAAAAACCAAACTCCTTTTCCACAAAAATTATGTACTCAGAATTTGGTGGTCCAAAATACATGAACTTACGAATGATTGAACTTGCCCACAAAAATATGGATTTAGTAGATTAAAGCTCAAAAATGTTCCGGTGGAGGTACTTGAAGGAAGAACGGATCGATATAGTCAATTTTGCAAGTGGATCCTATATTGGAGATATTCCTTTCGGTAGGTATTTCAATCACTAGTCATTTCTGTTGGTCGCGGTATAATTTAGAGCTTTTGAACCATGTAAGCATGGGCTTGCTTACTAAAAATATAATATTACTGTAAACAGGGCCACATGGAATACCTTCAGTAAAAAATTCCAAAGGATCCGCGAACAGACTTTAAACTGCACATAAAAAAAATGAAAAACTTTGACGGAGGTACCCCAAGGAGTGGACCGATATGGCCTATTTTCGAACTTTAACCATGTTTGGAAAAAATATTACGAGATCGCAACAAACAATAATCGGTTGCTTCGTTCAAGAGATATCGTGCGAAAAATTTTAGTGAAACATTTTTGAACTTTTGTGGGGAAGTAGACCAGTTTCAAGTTCGAATGTTGTCATGCGCACCAGCTACTAAACATGGTGGCCCTAGGGGTTCTTTACAGATGGCTCCTGGACGAGGGCTACATGATAACAACCTGGCCTAGACAACACTGCGCGTTGCCATTGGGAAGTTTAAATTTTTCTTAGCACAAATGTACTCAGGACAGTTTGACATACGACCATGCTTTATGTTGTTTACAGTCACTTTGCACAAAATGTTCGATGCCAAAGATGCCATTCAATCATCGGTGCAAGTGATCTGGCATGTCATCTTTTTAGCATCTTCATCGATGAATTTTATATGAGCGTGGACCCCAAAAGATGCTATTCATTTTTGGATCCAAAGCATGTCATTTACACCAATGCTTTAACATGTCATTTTTACACGTGCTTTGGCATGTCATTTCCATCAATGCTTTGACACGTCATTTTCACTAACCCTTTGCCATGACATTATCATTACGACGAGAGTTTTAACAACGTTGGTTGTGATTTCTAGTCTCCGACAACATCAAACCTATTGTAAATAATTAATCTTATATATTTATTATATTTAGAAAAATGTGGATCGATGGAATAGGTTCAAATGGTGATGAAAAGATCGAATGTTTCACGACTCCATTTGCATGGGTTCAAATGCTGATGAAAAGATCGGATCTTTCACGACTTCCTTTACATTGCACGGTGGCCAATTTTTCGAAAAACCTGGCCAAAACTCTAAAAATGAATGGATTTAGACCAAACCTTGGGTTCTTATGTTTTTCGGGTCGCTGGTTTAATTTTTCATATTTATTAACCATCAGACGGTCATAAAAGTATCGCTTTGGTCCCATCTCCTATAAAATGTGATCGTATCAGATTAAAATAGTGTACAAATTTGTTCGCCATCAATTTTTATTATTGGTCCTAAAATACACCAAAACTCTACATATTACCTAAACTCCAGAAATATTCAAAATTAAGGGTGTACTCCATATGGGTTTGGCAAAATTGACATACAAAGCAACATTTTAGAAGAATGGCGTCAAAGACAAAAATGTTCTCCGCTAAATTTCACTATAAATCACCAAAGAAATGAAATATCTTTTTGCATTACATACCAAGGAAATATTGGTATCATTTTTGTGAAAATACCAAGAAACTCAAATAGGGTTGCAAGCTTCTATCATTTCTACAGTTTTGGAAATGCTTGAGTTAAGATTACTTGGAATCATTGCATTTTAGGTGTATAATGTATTTTAGGTGTATAATGTATTTGTTGATCCACAAACAAAAAACAAGGGAACTGGTGAGATCCTGTGAGGATCGAACTAGTCTTCCCTGCCTTACCCCTTGGCGAACAATGCCAAAGTTTCTCCACTAATAAATTAGTTGTTTTAAATATTAAAACAACAATGGGATTAAGCCAGACTATTTTAAAAAATCAACCTGTGGCAAAAATCAGAATGTCTTAAACTACACTTCCAGAAAATTTTTAAATTGTATGTGGGAGGTACCCGAATAACTGGACCGATATAGTCCAATTAATTATCTATGGGATGGTAGCACTATTTCATTTTTTGATTTTATATTATTTTTGTCCCATAACACATATACTTTTCCTTTTTTTGGAGTTATGTGTATACATCGCAATTTGACGCGTATATAAAAAATCACTAAACTATTACAAAACAAGTAAAAAAGCGTTAAGTTCGGCCGGGCCGAACTTTTCATACCCTCCACCATAAAATATTCATTCCTGTCCCCAGCTTTAAGTGAGTACGTTAAAATGTCAGATAATGTACATAAAATGCTTCATTCGGGAGGCCTTTTTTATGGTGCCTATATCTAACTGTTGACAATTTTTGGTGGGCTAGAAATTGGGAGGTACTGTTATATAGGGGTTATAATAAAACATGGGCCTATGTTGACAGTTTTTGATAAGAGCCTTTAATGTCAAATAACTCCTAATTCGGTTAAAAAATTTAGCTAGAATCCTCAAAATATCGAAAATCGGTACATAACGTGGGAACTTCAAATGTCATTAACAGCTAGTTCGGAGGTATCTGGGCTATACGAAAATATGAACTTAAATGAACAATTTTTGTTGCAGAATTTTTGTTGACTTTTAAATTTCAAATTACAGAAAGTTCGTCAAACAAATAAAGCTAAGGTACGGAAAATCGGGAGGTTTGTTTTGGGGCTATACAAAAACATGGACCTACGTACGGTTAAACATTTTAAGTAAAATCCTCAAAGTACCGAAAATTGGGAAGTATCGTTATATTGGGGCTATGTTGAAAATTGTTGATGCAGATGTGTGGTGACCACTACAACCTTCAAATGTCAAATTACAGTTAGTTCTGTTAAAAACTGTAGCTAAAATTGCCAAATTACTGAAAATTGGGAGGTACCGTTACATGGGAGCTATATCCGAACATGGACCTATGTTGACAATTTTGATGGAGAGGTGTTGTGACCACTAAGAACTTCAAATGTCAAATTACTGCTAGTTCGGTTTAATATTGTAGCTAAAATCGTCAAATTACTAAAAATCGGGAGGTACCGTTACATGGGGGCTTTCTTGACAATTTTTGGTGGAGAGGTGTGGTGACCAATAAAAATTTCAAATGTCAAATGTTGAAATTACAGATAATTTGGTTAAAACTTGTTGGTAAAATTCTCAAAATACCTGAAATCGGGCGGTAACGTTATATGGGGGCTATTCCAAAACATGGACCTATGTCTACTAGTTATATAAGTTTATAGACATTTAAGAACCCTAAATGTCAATTGATAGCTAAATCGGTCTGAAAATGTAGATAAAAACGTCAAAATGCGGTAAATCGGGGGTACCGTTATATGGGGGCTATACCAAAACGTGGACCTAGGTCCACAACTTTTGTTATATAAGTTTAGTTACACTTAAGAATCCTAAATATCAAATTATAGCTATATCGGTCTGAAAATGTAGCTAAAAACGTCAAAATACCGTAAATCGGGGGGTACCGTTATATGGGGGCTATACCAAAACGTGGACCTATGTCCACAAGTTTTGTCACATAAGTTTATTGATATTTAAGAACTTCAAATGTCAAATTATTGCTTCATCGGTCTGAAAATGTAGCTAAAAACGTCAAAATACCGTAAATCGGGGGGTACCGTTATATGGGGGCTATACCAAAACGTGGACCTATGTCCACAACTTTTGTTATATTAGTTTATTGATACTTAAGAACCCTAAATGTCAAATTATAGCTTCATCGGTCTGAAAATGTAGCTAAAAACGTCAAAATACCGTAAATCGGGGGGTACCGTTATATGGGGGCTATACCAAAACGTGGACCTATGTCCACAACTTTTGTTATATAAGTTTATTGATACTTAAGAACCCTAAATGTCAAATTATAGCTACATCGGTCTGAAAATGTAGCTAAAAACGTCAAAATACCGCAAATCGGGGGGTACCGTTATATGGGGGCTATAGCAAAACGTGGACCTATGTCGACAACTTCTAATATATAAGTTTATTAACACTTAAGAACCCTAAATGTCAAATTATAGCTACATCGGTCTGATAATGTAGCTAAAAACGTCAAAATACCGTATATCGGGGGGTACCGTTATATGGGGGCTATACCAAAACGTGGACCTATGTCCACAACTTTTGTTATATAAGTTTATTGATACTTAAGAACCCTAAATGTCAAATTATAGCTAAATCGGTCTAAAAATGTAGCTAAAAACGTCAAAATACCGCAAATCGGGGGGTACCGTTCTATGGGGGCTATACCAAAACGTGGACCTATGTCCACAACTTTTGTTATATAAGTTTATTGATACTTAAGAACCCTAAATGTCAAATTATAGCCAAATCGGTCTGAAAATGTAGCTAAAAACGTCAAAATACCGTAAATCGGGGGGTACCGTTATATGGGGGCTATACCAAAACGTGGACCGATATAGCCCATCATCGAACTTGACCTGCCTGCAAACAAAAGACGCATTTTCCCAAAATTTCAGCGTCCTATCTCCATTTTTGTGGATGCTAGAGTGATTACCACAGACGGACGGACGGACGGACGGACGGACGTGCTCAGATCGACTTAGAATTTTACCCTGATCAAGAATATATATACTTTATAGGGTCGCAAATGAGTATTTCAATGCGTTACAAACGGAAAAACAAACTTAATATACCCTCCATACTATGGTGGAGGGTATAAAAACATAATTTGTGCTGAGTTTACTAAAAGTATAGACTAAATGTGTCAGACTTCTAATTATTGTATGTTAATCTTCGTTTTACAAAATTGTTAAAACAATCATCTAATTACATGTTTTAACACTTTTAAACATTCTCCTTGTTCAACTAAATCTATGAACGAGGGTATCATGCTTAAATTTTTTTTACGCCAGAGGGAAAATAATGTTATTTCTAAGCAATATCAATCACAATGCTGTAACATATTTTGAGGTGAAAAGGGAAACATTTAAGAACAATTATTATGTACATAAAGTTTAAATTTATTTAAAATGGAAATAATGTTCTGTTCCCAACTTCTTAGCAGAGGTAATAACCTAAAGGTTATCTACATAGAGACAGAATAGTTATATGGATAAAGCAGGTACATTAAAAGGGCTGAGCAGGATAATATATAAAGAGACATTGGGTATATTGGCAATTATTTAAACAATTACAAGAGAACACTAAATAATAACAAACTAACAGAATGGAAGCAAAACAAAAATACAAACAAAATATGGCAAAATAAATAATTTCTGTTAAAAAAGTAAAAAAAAGCAAAAAAGATTTTTTAAGTTTAAATAAATAATTAAGAATTTATGTTCATATTCATAGTTAAAAGTTTAAAGGCTATCAAATTTAATAGTCCCATACTAAAATGTCCCATTACGAAAAACAAAATTTGTTGTTCATAAGCGTCCAATTGAGAAAAAAGTTTTGTATATGCCTGTCCTGATGTAAGGGATTAATAAATCATGAATATTTATGTATTTGAGGTGCTTTCTTTCCAGGAGGTATAGACAAAACGTAATGGGAAATTACACTAAACGGGAAGTTGTTTAAAAGTAACTTACCATTTAGAAAACGTGATTAAGAGCCCTTTCTATAAAAACTTTGAAAGTAATGAGTTAAGAGTTTTTACAAATTACTTATATTTATATATTAAGGGGAATGATACTAATACAACGACACTACTATACATTCAGTAAGGTAACCACTAAATTTCGGGCTTCATGAAGGTTTAGAAGAAATAAAAATCGTGTTACAATTTTATGCTTTAATGTTTCTTGGCAACGACGGGCATACATACATATGTTATCCCCATCGTGCCAAGAAAAAATAGAATGACAATATATCCTGTACCATAGAGTTGTATATTTATCGAACGAACTACAAAATGTATCAAAATAATCATGAATATTAATTATATGGAACAAATTATAATTCTGAGGAAACAAGCATTCATTTAAGGGAGTTTCTTGTTACACGGCAGCCTGTTTGCGGGTAAAAGCGCAAAGCAGGTGTTTCTTTATTGCAATAAAAGTTTGTTCAAATTACGAAATAATAACTGCGGGTTTTAGCATTTGTTCATTGGAAACATTCTACATTCATGGAAACAAGACATTTTGTCATTGAAGCAACTTTAAATGGAAGGTGCTTACACCTGGGAAGTTTTTGCGGATTCATAGATGAGAAAATCAAAAAATTTTCAAGATTTTGCTCGGAAACCTTAAGTCCTATCGAATATGTTGTAGCTATGAAAATTCTGTACAAGTTTGACCCTTATGATAATTTCATAGGTTTTACCGCTAATGAGATATAGAAGTTGAAATTGGGACAATGCATTGACTGTATCGCTACCTCATAAAACAAGTTCATACATGGTGCGCCTTAACTAACTTTAAGTGAAAACCGCTTACACCAGGGAAGTTTTTGTGAATTCTGAAACAGCAATGTTCATAGGTGAGAAAAATCCAAAAACAAGAAAAAATCGCTGGAGGTATTTTTAAATAAATCGCGGTCAAAATTCACATTTAAGGTTTATTTTAGGTTTTTTTTGCTTGGAAACCGCAAGTCTTATCGAAATGGGTCTTAAGAAAATGTTGTAGCTGTAAAAATTCTCTAGAGGATTGAGCTTTATGATTTGTTCATAGGGTTTACCATTTTTGAGATATATAGATGTTCAGGTCACATTTTTAGCCTTTTAGTTAGGTTTTCAAAGTTAGGTTTTTCAAAATGGAACTAGAGAGAATCTTTTAGCTGTTAAAATTTGTATACCCTACACCACTATGTGGGGAGGGTATTAAAAGTTGGTTTTGGTCAAAAATTTTGTAACGCATCAAAATAATGGTCGTAGACCCATACTTATATATACCAAAATGAATGTCTCGACGAGCCGAGTCGATCTGGCTGTGTGTGTCCGTCCGTCCCTCTGTCCGTCTGTCCATCTAAACCTTGTAATCACGCTACAGGTCGCAATTTTGATAGGATCGTCACGAAATTTAGGATGTTGATGCGGGTCCCGGAGGGGAAGATCGGATAATATTTAGGCGTGATGATCTATCCGATCGGAATAGGAAAAACACATATGTGGATAAAAAGACAACGTTTTCTTCCAAAGCGAATATCTCAGTTTCTGTATGGGGTATACCAAAAGTACAATCTGACAACGAATGTAGAAAATATCACCTTTCTAATGATGTAAAGTAGGTTCCCGTAGATGATCAAACAACCAAGATATCACAATAGTCGCAATTAAAACCCAACTTTTAATTTTGGCGATTTTAATAATAATGACGGATATCACACCTTTGGTTGGGGACCATCTAAAAGCAAAGCCTGACTGAGAAAGTAGAAAATAATAGAGATATCGCAATAGTCGGTAATACATCACTTTTTTCCACTTTTTCTGCAATCACACTACAGGTCGGAATTTTGATCGGATCATCACGAAATTTTCTCACAGAGATAGAGGTATATTGATGATGGTGATGTCGATAGTAGTCAAATATAAAATTAAAAAATATTAATTATTTTAGTTCAGTTCGCATTAAGTCATTTGGCCAGATAGGTGAAAACTTTCGTATCTCCCTAAAAGAAATGTTTTCGAGTGAGAAGATAATGCACAGAGGTAGTGGGGTAAGGTATCACATAGTCGGCCTCGTACCGACTATAGCCTTTTCTCACTTGTTTACAAGATTAGTTTTCGTAAATTTTTCCTAAGTTGTACCATTTTTGAGATATATAAGTTTAAGTTGGGAAATTGCAGTCATGACATTGTTTTATAGTAATGCGATATAGTCAATGCATTCAACTTCTATATCTCATTAGCGGTAAAACCTATGAAATTATCATACGGGCCAATCTTGTAGAGAATTTTCATAGCTACACCATTTTCTTTAGTCCCATTTCGATAGGACTTGCGGTTTCCAAGCAAAATCGTGGAAACCTAAAAACCCCCTAAAAATGTCAACTTGAATCGCGAATTAATTAAAAACCGCTTCGGCGATTTTTTCGTTTTTATTTGATTTTTCTCATCTATGAACATTGTAGTTTCAGAATCCGCAAAAACTTCCCATGTGTAAGCACCTTCCATTTAAAGTTGCTTCAAGAGCACCGTCACAATGATATAAACAAATACTATTTTATTTATTTTTTCTATTGGCCGATTAGAACTAGCACGTCAGAATAATTCTTTCGCTTTGAGAAATCTTAGTCATTGAACCCTTTTGGAATCCCCTAAATATCTATCGTAAGCGTTCAGAGTGTTTTAGGATAAAATTATATACACAGAAGATATTACTTCTGGAAAACGATTTAGGAACGGGAGCATTAAGTTCACAAAATGTACCTGGAGTCCAAGTCTAGCCAAAATAGTGTTACGGAAGTAACTGTTGTATTTAAGTTATTTTACATGAATTTCCACTATTTTTGTAGAACTTAAATTGGAGCGTAAATTTTTATTAAGTATTTACTTTATTTAAATCAAATTTACAACAACAACTGCTGTATCACTATTTTCCATGTTTATTTTGTTATTGTTTTTGTCTAATAATATTTCTACATTGTGACGTCATTCTTTGTAACCCCTTCTACTCTCTCTTATTTATTACCTCTGTCCCATTTGTTGTTTACATTCATTCGTCTGTTTGTGTGTGTGTGTTTGCAAATCGGTTAGCATTTCGTCTGAACCACCTAGACTGTGGATCATGATGCAATAAATAAGGTTAATCAGGAACTACAACAACAAGACTATTTTGATTGAAAGTCGTTCGAACTATTAAAATATTGCCCACAACGTTACTAATATATTGCCCACAACGTTACTAATTGCTTAATGAAAGCACTGCCCGTTCCGAAAACATATGAGCTCAAAATCCATTCTTAGATACCAGAGGTATCCACGAAGGAACCCATTGTATGGTCAGAACCAACGCGTGGGGCACGAGTGAGGTATCGGGGAAAAGGATAAGAAATGAGAAGAAATAAGAACGAAATGGCGAAGATACCACAGATCCAATCCCAGAATATTGTATTGTGTGTATACCGCCCAAGAAGGGTAAAGTAAAGGCAGGAATAAACCAGCTGAAGAATAGTATATCAGCAGGAGCCGATGAAGAGCATTTTTTCGTCAACAATGAAGGAGATATTGTGTGCTAAAATGTTAGAGGCATAAATCTAATCCCTTTTTATACCCTCAGCATTTATGCTAACGAGGGTATATACACTTTCATACGGGAAAAATGTGCCTCATCGAAATAATGGTTTTAGACCCTAAGTATGTTTGGACGAAATGTGTTTTAGACAATTTGGAGTCGATTGAGCAATGTCCGTCCGTCTGTCTGTCTGGCTGGTTCGCACGATAACTCTCGAATGGATTAACCGATTCAGTCCAATATTTGGCTTTCGAAATATTTTGCCCAAACTTAGTTCAAGTTCGAAGATGGGCTATATCGGTCCACTTCTTCAGGTACCTCCCCCACAAAAGTTCAAAAATCTTCGGAAAAATTGTGCGGACGATAACTCTTGAAGGGTGTGACCGATGAAATCCATACTTTGCACATCCTAATATATCTACCAGATATAGATCAGGTTCGAGGTTGAGGTTTGTCCACTCCTTCGGGTACCACCCACACAAAATTTCGGCTAAATTCACATTAAGACCTGCTCTCGAATCACTTTGATTTTTGTTGAAGCGATTTGCATTCGCTACCTCCATTTTTCTTCGGAAAACAGCCAGAAATGTGTAAAAAACCCCTATGTCACCATATGTGGCGGTCGGAGAGCACGATAACTCTCGAACCGTCATGTTATATCCAAACTTAGTTTCATGGGGCAATACCGTTCCACAACTTCCTGAACTTCTCTCCAATATTTAAAAATGTCACTAAAATGCTAGGCGATATCACATGAATGGGGCAACCAATTTGGTCCAAACTTTGGATCTCTTAATATTTTGTCAAAATTTAGTTTAACTTCTAAAATGGCCAATATCGGTCCTCCATAATGGTACCTCCCCCACAAAAATTCAACATTTGTGTTTTAATGCAATTAATTCCTAATCCACATTTTGTCGGCAAGTTCAAATGTCCAAAAAGAGCCACAAAATTTTGAAGAGACCTTAAATACATTCGATCTGTCCGTAGGTGAAAGTTTCACTTCACATTGGCTGAGGGCTGGCACTGGCACTTTTTTACTTGTTAGCTATACGATTGTGTCCGCAATATTGTGTGAACGAATAAACCCTATGGTCAAGGAAACAATTGGGTCATACCAATGCGGCAAATCCTTACAAATTCAAAGACCTAAGAGATGCAGATCGCTGTTTAAAACAACCTTCGACAGCGCTACACGTTCAAAGATATTTCAAGCCATGTCTGAATTTTGTAGTCCTGCAAAGCCAATTCGGCTTTGTATGATGGTATGAACTGCTACTAAGTTTTCAGTCCGAACGGTTTAGTGCCAAACGTGAATTCGAACAAGGAGGTAGCCTTTCGTGTGATCTTTCCAACATCCTGTTGGAAAAGGTTATATACAAAGAGCCACCTGCGACGACATGGAGGTTTTCTACCTATTGAGAGTACAAAATATTAATTTACATCCACTTCAGGAGGAAAATGTTGCAAAACCCTTTAAAGAGCTTACGTGGGGCGTCATTGTTGTTTTTTTCAAAGCATCGATCAATATATAAATTTTTTGAATTCAGTTTTTTATCCTCTAAATTCTCAATAAGGTCTTCGCCAATCAAAAAAAGTGTCATAATATAACGGCTGATCCAACAAGAGGTACTTTTTTCAACAGCCTTTGTTTGGCAGATCACGCGTGAGTCGTGTCATATGTTCATGTTATTTTTGTTTAGTACTGTTTGACATTTTATCATGGAAACGCTTACGTCTCCACAACGTTTACAAATCGTTCAACATTATTACGACAATTGGCGTTATGTGGGGAGTGTGTTTCGAGCTTAATTTTGTTCAGTGATGAGGCACATTTCTGGCTTTATAGGTATGTAAAGAAGTAAAACTGCCACAAAGAGAATCAAGAGATGTCACTTCATCCAGAAAAAATAACGGTTTGTGGGTCGGTGGAAACGTCGGACCCCTTTATGCCGGTTAGGACTTCATCGTCAATGGCGACCGTTATTAGGCCGTGATAACCGACTATTTGTTGTCTGAAATTGAAGCTCATAATATCGGTGGAATTTGTTTTCAACAAAACGGCACCACTTCACACACATAGCATCATTCAATGGATTTACTGAATGAACACTTCGCGTTTTGCGCCAGTCGATTGGCCACCAAGATCGTATCTTATCACACCGTTAGACTTTTTCCTGTGGGAATATGTAAAGTCATAAGTGTATGCGGACAAAGCAGCTTCGATTCCGGTATTGGGGGAAAACATCAGACGTGCCATTCGCCAGTTACCAGTCGAAATACTCAAACGAGTCATCGAAAATTGGACTCAACGGATGGACCCTCTGAGACGTATCCTCGGACAATATTTGTTGGACATAATCTGATATCTTTCAAATAATAATAAACATTCCCCTTTCAATTTGATTTTTGGATCACACTTTATATTTTCCTATCAGAATATTGTGATATATATTTTATCTTTGTGAGTTGTAGCCAAGGCTTTTAATTGCCCATCGATAGCAGAATTTAATGCCAATTTTACTTTTAACATGGGACCATTAAATGACCATTCAAATGCATAATTCTGTTATTTCAAACATTGTTTAAATAATACATTTACAAGAATTCAATATAATCTGAATATTTAGAGTACTGTTAATAAGAGTTAACATTTATACGAATTAAGCTAAAAGAGGTCGTATGACTTGTTTGTTATTAGAGAGTGAAGCACACGGCAAACATAAAAATGAATCAATTGTTAAATAAAGAGTAGACACAAAAATAAATAAAACAACAATGAAACAATCAACACAAAAACAAAATATGAAACAAAAACATTTCAAAATATAAATACGAATAAAACATAACAGATGGAATTCATTTAAATAGCTTACCCTGGGTACAGTTATATTTATCAGTCCCCAACAGATTTTTTTTAGTCCCCATGGAATCTAATCGTGTCATATTGTGTTGACAGGACAGTTTTTGGAAATTGTGGATGGCACGATGAACATGGTGGCGGTGGTTGGGTGTTGATGGTGGTGTAATAATGTTGGTGCCAAGTACATTTCAAATGGATTGGTTGGTATGTACGTTGTGTTATTTGGATGTAGTAATGTGTTCATGCGTGTGTTTGTGAGAGCAAAAAGATACGAACATTAGATAAATACGATAGTAGTAGATATCCAAGCGGATTTTTAATCGTATAAAATTTTTGGTTTGGGCCGGGATATATAATATTTAACATTCAGGGTTTGGAGGGTAAGGTTTTGTTTTCATGTAACGTTGTGTGCGATCGATCGATCACAAACACAGACACATTGGCATCCGTACATACATAGCACGTATACGCACCCACGAATTCAAAAAGGGCAATGTTGTTGTTATGAGGACAAATAAATCATTCGTTTTAATGAATAAACATTGGTTGTTGTTGTTTTGTTAGTTGTTCACATATTGATTTAATAATAATTAAAAATTGTTTGGCGAATTTGTTTGTTGTTTGTGTATTTTGTTCATTTCATTGATTGTTGTTTATTGGTATTGAAATTTAATTTTACATGGAAATGAAAAACCAAACAAACACATAATTATCAAACAAACCAAAACAGAAGGAAAATTGTAACGAGTCGTATATCCACTCAATCAGTAGAGGAATATTAGAAGTGTGTGTGGGGAAGAGGGTAAAAAAATGAAATGAATACAAAAATTATTATTGATAGTCGCAAGATAGGTGCAAGAGGAAACCAACATTTGAAAAATTTAAAGATTAGAGATATAAATAGAGAATAGAAGAAGAAGAAAAAAGGAAGAGAAAAACTTTATTTAAAACAAATAAAATCAATTGTAAAAAATTTAATTTTATAGATTATTTCATCACTATAACTTTTAGATGGAAATTACATTTTAAAGGAGTGACAGTTCGACATAGAGGAATGAATATAGATCTAAAGAATACTGAACCACCAACTGACGATAGGTTTCAAACGATTTTTCGAAGTGACTAATTAATTTCATACCTTGCATTAACGGCCAGTTCACTTTTATTTTTACACCATTTGATTGAAATGTGATAACTTAAATTTCTATCAACATATTTACATGATACTTTACGTAATTTTACATTTTTATACATATTTATCATTTACATTCAAAAGGAGGAGAGGAAATGTTATGTAAAAGTTTCATTTACAGATCAGTCACAATAGAATTTCATGAAATCTTATAGTATTTACATATGAACAATCTGTTTGGCAAGTCAGGGCCAAATATACAAGATAGTTTTTTACAATTTCTGTTTAATAACCATTATTTTCTACAGAAGTTCATAATATATACAGATACGCAGCATAGATGTCCATAATGGACATTATGTTGAATTTAAAAAATACGACAGTTAAAAAATACTTTAAAAAAAATACGACCCGTTGAAGTTTTCGTTAATTTTGAATTCTATTCTGCCAATCCGCTTAAATAACACTGTGTATATTTCCTCATGATTTCCTTAAAACTCCTCTGGCGGTCAATAAAACTATTCACATTGACTAAATCTCCTTCTTAAGCATTTTTCAATAACACTGTGCAACAAATTCATTTTTTTTAAATTCGTGAAAAGAAGTAAAATTTTTCATAATAAAACCCAATAATAGGTATACTATTTTCTTAAGAAAATTACTTTACAAATGTATATATTATAGGATAAAATTATTTCTTTAAATTATGTTTTAATTTTAATTATTATTATTGGTATTGTTCGGCTACAGGCTTTTAAATAAAAATCGGGTAATGATTTTGTGTGTTTCTTTATTTTCCAATATTTCGATGAGAATCTCTAATCATCTTCAGGAAATCGAAAGAGTGTTTTGGACTATCTTTTCCAAGAGCTGTCTTCAACTTAATTTTACGTGATGGGTGACATAGGAGCTTTAACATGGCAAAACCCAGGACATACTTTGATCCCTCTTTCATCTCAAGCGGCCCGTTAAATGTAGAGAGCTAACATGTGCCGCGCGTTCGCCCATAAGAACGTTAACATAAAAGACAAAAGCCAACCCCTCTAAAGTTGACAACCCTCGCAAACGTTTTAATAAACATGATCTGCGAATCCGCACTTGGAATGTTCGACCTCTTTATAAAAAAGGTGTAGTTCAGGAACTGGCAGATGCACTTGAAAAATACAAGGTCGATCATACTGCCATACAGGAATACGATGGATTAGGAATTTTATAATACAATAAAAAACATAAATGGTGGAAATTGGTTCCGTACCTTGGTACGTACCTTGCTGCAAAAAGGTGGTGATCCTAATCGATGTTTGCTCCTCGGAACGATCATAGATCCCACAACCTCGATGAATGTCTTCCGTCCATCACAACGTACTCAATTTGAATTCATGTTTTTTGATCTGACGATAGCCAGGTGCCCTTATGAATGTCGAGATGTTTAAATCTAGTACTGCTACCTTCCAAATGTTTTGGCCCTGCAAAGTCTATCAGTCTTATTACATTGTCAAACGTTTGAATGTGGAGTATAAATTTCTCCTTTCCAATTTTGGCATTAAAATCGCCTAGAATTATTTTAATTTCATAGGCAGGACAACGGTCATATGTTTCTTCTAAGCGCTCGTAAAATATATCTTTGGTCTGCTCGTTCTTGTCTTCACTGGGAGCAAGAGAGCAAATAAAACTGATTGAAAATTTTAATTTTAATTCTATCCGAATTGTATCAATTGTTTCGTTCACCGGAGTAATGTTTTCAGGAGCAGACTTCAGATCATGGTCCGTTAAACGTTTGAGAGGGTCGTCAACATTACTTTTTCTTTATTTTTTTCATAATACGGTGTTTTTTTCCTATAAGTAAACGCAGAGCATATGTTAGCTCACTACCTTTGACGGGTGTTAAAGACAGTTCCCAAGGTGACACCACGTGGAGGTCAGTGTCCACTTGAGATGGAAGAGGGACCAAGATATATCTGGGCTTTGTCATGTTAAAGTTGGTCAGGGCCGTTGTTTGGTATCTTTCATCCCCTATGTCATAACACTATGTGTAATCTTTTGAGCCATGCAAAATTAATCCCATTCAGTAATAGAATATTAAAAAAAAAGACAAGGACCTCTATTACGCTGCGGCGTCAGAATATGGTTAATTTTTCATGACTCAAAAAATTACACCGTGTTGTTAATTTAAGGAATTAAATATTGACTAAGTCAAGAGATTATGGCTATGATATTTCTTAATTTATTAAAACGAAGAAAACATAACTAACAAGAAATATTTTGTTTAACGACAGTTATTGTACTTTGGGAAAATACTGTTTTAGTGTCCTTTGGCGATTACGCCCTACAAATATGACGGATGGTATGAATTCTCAAAATAAAATTAAATTTTAAAATTAAAACAAAATATGTGGAAAACATATACTAACATTTAATAAATAGAAAAACTTTATTGGTGTCGCTAAAAAAACATTTAAACACAAAAAATACGTATCCTCCCCTTTTACATTTCAATCACAAGAACGAAAAAATCTAAATGGATTTATGACGTGTATGGCAATGCACATTCCTACATTTTTGGTAAAACAAACGAGAATAGTTTTAGCCACCCTTACACATGCAGAGTTTATCATAATACCAAGGAATTCTTTTTCTTCAACCTTATATAAGTGAATCCTGCTACTGTGTGTCTGGCAATAAATTCCATTTGATGAAACTACACACCACCAAGGACGAAACGTTGTTCCGCCTCAGCCATCAATTCACAGTATGTGGCAATTGTGTAGCATGCACTTTTCACACGTTCTCAAGATGGCTTAAGACATTTACTTCATGTACGAGCAGTAGAGCGTCCCAGATTATAAGGAATAAAAAGGAATTTGTGTGTAGGCAGATATTTCCTGCCCATAAAGAACCCTTCAAAATACGTGAAACCGGAACGGGGCCGATAGATGGACCATATCAACGAATAGCCATATAGAAATATAGTTTCCTAATGGCCCCTTTTACGACGGAATTTCTGGATAAACATAAACATTATCACATTGCCTGAAAAATATATTTTCAAATCTTAGTCCCACGAATACCTAGAACAGCAAGGAGTTTCATATTAATGACACGAATTTATTTAAGCTGCAAGGCGGGCATGTCTACCACTGCTCCGCGGTGGTATCCTTACTATCAAAATAAATACTGTTTTATTTGTTTATTGGGACACCCTATCGAACTTTCCCTCATACATTCATATATACAGTATTCATTCTTTTTCATGTGCATGTGCGTCGTGTAGCAACCACTTAGATAGTGGGATAAGTGTTAATATAGACAATTGCACCGCAATTTCCTTTGTGTTTATTTTCATTACGTATGAAGTGGTAGTTGTTGTTACTTTCAAGCGATTGTTGCAATTTGTTAAATGTTCAACATGTTTCTTCACACCAACGCATATCTTCATGTCCACTTAACATTTTATTAGATTGTAACGAAGTATAAGTTGTTTTATACTCTTCATCATGGATAAGTTGGCAAGATGTTTTATGCAATGGTAATGACATTGTTCAGGTTCGATTCCCGAACCAAATAACATTACATTTTCCACGGTGGTAAATATACCTTCAGCGTAATGTTGGCGATTTCAACAATTTAAAAGTTTTCTCGTGAGACACGGCGTTCGGATTCGGCTATAAAAAGTGGCTCCTATATCATTGAGCTATTATCAATGAGGGTGCACTCATTTATATGTGAGAAGTCCCATGTTCCTTCCGCGATATTTCTGGTGACATATGTACATATGTATTTAAGTATATTCTTGGTTAGTGCTCTATGTTTGTTGGTGGGACATAATTGGAAATATTAGCAAAAATGAGATTCTCCGCCATTTTTTTCGATCGTTCCCCCTGCCGACCGAAAGGGCCACCTCCTCTTAACGTAGTAAGCGTGTACACCTCATATTCCGGAATATGGGGGGTTAGCAGACTAGGGAAAACCAGCTACAGCAAAACATCAGCCGGTTACAAAGTTACATTTTAAAGACAAAAACATCAAGAAATAAATTGGTCTAATCTAACATATTGCCTGGCAACTGTTGCAACAATACTAAGAACGTAAGATAAAGTTTTTTATGACATGCAGAGGTTCAGATAAAGACATCCTATTATATAACTTGTTATATTCATCACATAAAGATCGGAGTGGATTACTTTTTTCATAATTAGATTTCACTAACGTTAATTTAAGTGGTATATAGTTTCGAGTATTACGTGAAGGTACACTAAAATTTATTTCGCCTATTAAAAACTGTGATTCAATTTGTCCACGCAAGAGTTTAATAATGAATATAGATCTGACAAACACAAACTAATCCAAAACATTATCCGATGCAAAATAGTGGGAAGACAGTCCAGGGGAAGAAAAGAGAAGTTTTGGATAAATAATATTCAGGAATGGACCGGTATAAATGATGTTGCAACTCTACTCAGCGAATGCAGAAATCGACAATCTTTTGCTGAAATAATCAACAACTTATAAACACACATGTATGTATATATATATATATACCGAATATACTGTAATACATTTTATGTAACTGCATTGATCACCATAAATTCGTAAAACGAATAGGCAAATAAAAAAGAATAGATCTGAGCATTTAACTATCTTATCAAAATAAGATTTGTAGAAAGGACTCCAAAGTACACAACCGTATTCTAATGTTGGTCGGAAAAGACTAATGAATAAGCGTTTGGTCACGTATGGATCGTCAAATTCCTTAGACCAGCGTTTAATAAAGCCTAGTAATGACTTGGCTTTATTAACACAAGACTCTATATGTAAGTTGAAATGCAGTTTATTGTCCAAAATAACTCAAAGATTCACAAATGATCCACCAAAAGTTAGTTTACTTGACTTAGTTTGCGGTAAAGTTTTAATATTTGAAATATTATTGAGTGTAAGAGCTACCATAAGGGTAGGATGATACATATCTTCAGGTTCTGAGAATGGAGGACTTGCACATACAGAAGAGTTTAAGGTTGAAGAAAACACTAGGTCTAAAATTTTGCCTTTAGAATTATAGATGTTATTTATTTGATAGAGACATTGATCAAAAATATTTTCCCAGAAGGATAACATGTCTGTAGACAGCTCTGTTGATGAAACAGGTACATAATCTACTATGTTGTCGCCTGAGACCCATGTTTAGTTTGGTAAATTAAAATCACCAAGACAAGTCAGTACAGAATTTGATGAATGGCATAATGAAACTTCTTTTATTAATACGGAATGTTCAATTGGGAATCATAGCTGAATACTGCTGGATTCGTCCACAGGTTGCGGATAGTGGGGCGCCCAGTTGATGTACTGGGTATCTGCGAATCAAATAAGCAGCCACGGACAGCTCAACGTAGCAAGGGGGAGAGTTTCGGAGTAAATGTCCGAGTGCCTAAGATCCCTGGTTCGACGAGGCGAGAATTTGGCGCCCCTAAAATAAACAATACCATGCATATAGAGACATTAGTCTCCTGCGAGCCGACAGCCCCAGTACCATCATAGGATAACATGAACCAATCATCTATCTGAATCATAAACCGATTACTGAAACTGGTACAAGAGGACCACAAATTTAATCAACCGGAACGATGACGATATTTAGCAAACGAAAACGGATAAGTATAGAACAATGGAACGTTCGTACAATGTTATGCACCTGCTGAGGATGCAGAAGAAAAATTAAGGACCAATTTTACAGCCAGTTACCTGCCACTATCCATAAGGTAGCGTGACATACTTCTACTGACAGGGGACTTTAATGCAAAAATTGGTTTAATAATCATGGCATACCTGAAATTATGGGAAAACACGGATTGGGAGAAAGAAACAACAATGGAGAACGATTTATTGTATTCTGCCAAACATTTCAGCATTTCATTCAGGACATTTCAGGATATCCATAGACCTCAGCACATGGTTACACAAAAAATTAAATTGAATTGACGTGCACGCAACCAGAGGATATCGATAGCGACCACGAGCTAGTGGTTGCGACTGTAAAAATCAAGCTGAGGAGAATATACAAGAAAAGGCAGAAGAATATACCAAAATGCTTTAATGTATCAAAATTGAAAAATAGTCAGAAGAGAGATGACGTCGGAAACGCGCTAAGAGACTAGACTGGTTTTAACTCAAAGGGAAAAACACTCGATATCGGATTTTTTTATTCGGCACCCCCTAAATTGTTTAATTTTGTTAGGTTTTAAGATTGCCAAAGTTTGAGTACAATCGGAATATGTTAACACGTGCCACTGGGGCCAATTGTACTCCAGTTGTACTCAAAATTGGGCAATATTAAAATCTAACAAAACTAAAACATTTAGGGGGTTGCCGCAAAAAATCCGTCATGTACGCTACGGAAGCCACATTATAGTATAGCTAGAATTGCTCTTGAATGGAACCCTCAAGGTAGCAGATGCCCTGGACGACCAAGAAACACCTGGCGAAGAACGGTCCCGCGTAAAATACAAATTTCGAAAATTTAGAACGTATTTGTAACGATAATTTAAAATGGAATTCTCTTGTTGAAGCCCTATCTTCCCAAGCGGAATAAATAAAGGAATACAAAAAATTAGACATTTTATAATTATTAATATTTCCCAGTTGCTTTTTTGCAACCTTGCTCTTCGGGTTTTAGGAAGTAGAAACCCTTCTCGTAGGGAATTATTGGCTGTAAGAAAATTCTGGAAAAAGCGACATTATTTTTTTACTGGCCAGATATTGTAGTAATAGTTAAGCAAACAATGTAATGTTTGCTTAAATCTATATTAATAAAAGAGTAAAGTGATTGACTCACTGACTGACTGATTGATTCATCAACGCCCAGACGAAACGGCTGAAGCTAGAATCCTGAAATTTTGGGTGTGGATCACTCTTGGTCCGAAGGGGTCAGATAAGGCTGGGTTTTTGGAAATTCGAACTGGAAGGGTACGAAAAGTACTAAACGGTACTAAATATGGGACCGTTTGTATTTGGCGAACCGGTGCAGCTAGAACTTTGCAATTTGGAATGAAGGTCACTGATGGAGTGTAGGAAAGATGTGCTAAAGGGTTTTTGGAAATTCGAACTATAAGTGTACGAAAAGTACTAAAGTGTACTAAATTTGGTACCAATTCGTATTTTGTGAACGGATAAAGATTAAAGATTGAAATTTGGTGTGAGAATCAAGGTTAAAAGGTACGGTTGACATAAGGAGGTGGGTTAGGAAAAGTGTACTCATGTGTACGAAAAGTACTAAATGGTACTAAATTTGGTACAATTATGATTTGGGCGAACGGATAGAGCTGGAATCCTGAAATTTTGAACTAAGGCTACTGTTGGAGAGTAAAATGGAAGTAGTTTTGAAAATTCGTACTTATGGGTACGAAAAGTACTAAATGGTACTAAATTTGGTACAATTATGATTTGGACGAACGGATAGAGCTGGAATCATAAAATTTGGAACTAAGGCTACTGTTGGAGAGTAAAATGGAAGTAGTTTTGAAAATTCGTACTTATGGCTACGAAAAGTACTAAATGATACTAAATTTGGTACAATTTAGATTTAAATTGAATGGATAGAGGTGGAATCCTGAAATTTTGAATTAATGCTACAGTTGGAGGGTAGAATGGAGGTAGTTTTAAAAATTCGTACTTATAGGTACAAAAAGTACTAAAGGGTACTAAATATGGTACATTTACGATTTGGGCGAACGGATAGAGCGGGAATCCTGAAATTTGAATTAAGGCTGCTGTTAGAGAGTAGAATGGAAATAATTTGTAAAATTCGTACATGTGGGTACGAAAAGTACTAAATTTGGTACAAATATGATATAGGCGAACGGATAGAACTGGAATCCTGTAATTTGAATTAAGGCTGCTGTTAGAGAGTAGAATGGAAGCAGTTTTGAAAATTCGTACTTATGGGTACAACAAGTACTAAATTGTACTACATTTTGTACAACTTGGATTGAGGTTGAGCGGATACAGCTGGAATCCTGAAATTTTTGAATTAAAGCTGCAGTTGGAGCGTAGTATGGAAGCAGATTTGAAAATTCGTACTTATGGGTACGAATAGTACTAAATGGTACCAAATTTGGTACAAATACGATTTGGGCGAACGGATAGAGCTGGAATCCTGAAATTTTGTACTAAGGCTACTTACTATTGGAGAGTAGAATGGAAGTTTGTTTTGAAAATTCGTGCTTATGGGTACGAAATGTACTAAATGATACTAAATTTGGTACAACTATGATTTAGGCGAACGGATAGAGCTGGAATCTTGAAATTTTGAATTAAGATTGATGTTGTAGTATGGGATGGAGATAATTTGGAAATTCGTACTTATGGGTTACGAAAAGTAATAAATTTGGTACAATTAAGATTTGGGTCATCGGATAGAGCTGAATTTGTGAAATTGGGAATAAAACTTGCTGCTGGATTATAAGAATGGCTACTGTTGGATTGTAGAATGGAGTTGTTTTGAAAATTCGTACTTAAGGTTACGAAAAGTACTAAGTGGTACTAAATTTTGTACAATTTGAATTTAGGGTGAACAGATAGAGCTGTAGCCCTAAAATTTCGAATTAACATTGATGTTAGAGTATGGGATTGAGATAATTGGGAAATTAGGACTTCGTAGGCTACATTTGGAGTGTAAAATGGAAGTAGTTTTGAAAATTCGTACAAAAAGTACCAAATTTGGATTTGGGTGAACGAACAGAGCTGGAATAATGAAATTTAGAATTAAACTTGCTGTTGGGGTATAAGATGGAGTTAGTTTTGCAGAATCTTACGGGTAAGAAAAATACTAAATTTGGTACAGTTTGGATTTGGGTGAACGAATAGAGCTGGGTGCCACGCCCGCCTTGCACGCAGAAGGTCGGGGGTTCAATTCCCCGGCCAAGCAACATCAAACATTTTTCAACGGTGGCAAAATACCCCTCAGTAATGTTGGCGACATTTCCTGAGTATTTCAGCCTTGAAAAACTTCTCCATAAGTGGTGTCTTAAGACACGCCGTTCGGACTCGGCGATAAACAGTAGGTCCCATATCATTGAGCTAAATATGAATCGGGGTGCACTCATTGATATGAGAGAAGTCTCCCTTGTCCCGTATGGGATGTTGTGGAACAATAGAGCTGGAAACCTTAAATTCGTAACTGAGATAAATCTTGAAGTGTAGGATTGAGGTAGTTTTGGAAACTCGTACTTATGTATACGAAAATCACTAAATTTGGTATAATTTCGATTTGGGTCAACGGATAGACCTAGCTACAATACTGATATGTGGAATTGAGATTTCTGTTGGAGTGTAGGATTGTAAGGCTGATCTTTTGAAAATCGAACTGAAGCGGTACGAACAGTACTAAAATATTAAACAATAAATATTGATTAAAATTGCTATAAGTACAATAAAATGTTCAGTGTTCGCCATTTCCATTTTATATTATTGTTTTTTATATCCTTTCCGCATACGAAGTAGCGGGCACTTTGCTAGTAAATAATAAAGTTTAAGCGAAACTATTACTTTAATGAAAATATATTTTTTAAATTTCTATTTCCATCTTCGGTATACACTTATATTTTGTACGTAAATATAAAACTAAAAGATTTTTATTAAGGAAATGATTAAGCAGACACAGAGCATTTGCAATAAAGAAATACCACCACAAATAAACCACTCAAGCATAAATCGGAATTATGGATGCTTTTCATTTCTTCTTGAAAACGTCTTTAGATTGTATTTAATTTGAACAAATTCGTTCGAATTGAATAAATTGAAATCCAATGGCGAATAAAAATGCAAAATGCTATAAAAATATATCCTTGATGATTTCGAGTAAACGATGAATACTAAATGTATTCATTATTTTATTATTTTCATTTTTAAATGCACTTCAATTCATTCCCCTATCTAGTTTTAAAACAAAGTCAAAGGAATATGACGGATAAGGGCAAGCCAACATTATTGCTAATGAGAATAAATCTTAAAGCAAGTTTTGTTTGGTAAGATTACCCAGGAGTCGAATTCAGACCTTATTCTTCTCTTGATGTCAAAAGTGTTTGTAACGAGTTTTTGTAAACGAGGAGAACAAATCTAAGAAATATTATTGGAAAAATGTTGTTATGATATCGTAACAACATTTCGATCTAAATGAAAAGTCGAAATTCGATTTTAAATAAATTAAACATCGGTTGTTCACCCTCCTTTCCTTCCAATACTGGAATTCTCAGAGTAATGTTGGAGACATTTCCTGACTATTTCAGCCATGTAAAAGTGGTGTCTTAAGATACGCCGTTCGAACTCGGAGATACACAGTCGGTCCCATATGACTGAGCTAATATGCGATGTTTGTGAAAGAATTATATTTTTTATAGTAGAATTCTGCAACCCTTCTTTTAGTTACTGACAAAATTCGTCAAATTTAAACGAAAAGGTATGAATGAAAAATGTAAATAAAAGTCGACGGTAGGGTATAACGACTACTTTACTTTTATAGCTAACTTACTGCAAAAAATATCACTACAGGTCCGAAGTCGACATAAAAGGACTTCTCGGTTGATTTTAGATGTTTTTTGATACGTGTTGTTGTCAAAAGTGGGTGGCATTCTTAAAAATATTCAATTCAATCGAAGATTGATTTATCAATCCCTAATTCCAATTACTGATATAACACTGGCTTTACGAGTACATATAATCATATTTTCTTAATTTATTTAACAGATTTTTTAGCTTGTTCTTAAGCTTGTAACATGTAAAAACTATGAGATAACTAAAAAACTAGAATATATCTTATTATAGGGAATGATCGAACTTGATCTACGTTGTGAAAATTGGTTATTCCCTACGAGTCTGAAACTATCCAAACATAACATAACCTTTTAAATGATATAAAGCTGAGGGTTTAAAATGTCATATTGGTCGATGGTTACTTGTGGATCTTGTGTCTTCCATCACAAGGTATGGGTTTCTCAATCGGGATCCCAATGACTACTTATTGTAAATATTTCAAAACTATCCGACACAAAGCATTTAACTGGTGTCGAGCAAAACAGTTGCGGAAGGTTTTTTACGTGCTTTGCGCTCATATTGCCATACCGAAACTTTATCTAAATTCGAAAAAATATTACCATAAGACAACATTGGCCAAATCATCCAGAAACATATCATCGTTCCTTTAGGAAAATTAATAGGTCAGTGGAAACCACGTTGTACACCATATCGAGGCCACCTTTAACAAAGAAATGTATAGACTGTATACATCGTGGGTGCTTTCAATAACGAAAGAACCGAATCCCTTATCCAATTCTTCGGTAATTTCTAGGTGGCCGCGACACATTATAGGGAGGTCTTATCACATCTCCTATGGGTTTTTAGCATAAATAGCCAACTGTGGTCTTTAAACAATGAGGTTATACTACTTCTGAGGGGAGGGAATCCAAACTGCAGAAGGGTGCTTATAATTTCGGTAATTACCGATGTTTTTCGGTAAGATAGCGATGAATAAAAAGGAATCGAAAAGTTCTACCGATAGCAAGAGTGTTGTCCACTTTTATTTGAACTTTTCATTCGTTATTTTGCGTTTTAATTTTACCGATTTTGTCGGTAACTCAAAAAATGTGTTAGAGAATCGCACTACTGTAGGCAAACCTGGCAAAACCACGGAAGTATATGTTTTTACCAGGAAAAAAACTGGATCATATTGACGAACCAGTTTTCCTGAACAAGACAAACGGTATTTGCAGTAAAGTTGGGAGTAAATTTGGGTAGGAAACTTATATGTTAGCCCAAAAAAGGGCTAACAAAATTCACAGATGTTGGTTAACCTGTAGAAAAACTGGTTCGTTAATATGATCCAGTTTTTTTCCTGGTAAAAACATGGCTAGAGGCTGTAAATGGGGTCTCAATGCTAAGATGACACACTGACTATACAAAAGCGTAATTAGACCCATTCGAACATACGTATCAGTAGCCTGATGCGTATGTTACGAATATGTTGCTTATACAATCCACTAGGGAATTATAAACTATTAATTCAGATAAGACATAAGGGGACGGACGAGTGTATCAAAAAGACCACGTACTATACCATACAAATGTTAAGTAACTCGGGTGAGTCAATGGATAAAATTGTATCGTATGTCTAAAGCAATTTTGATTGCCTCATGTGACACAATAATTCCTGACAGGAGCTACTACAAATGCCTTCTGGAAACTGTTGTTACACAGACGGATTGACGCTAGAGGGATAACGAGACTAAAACTTTTTATTGAAAAAACCATAATTCGAAATCACTCTTCATTTGCAGTATCATAGCATTGTTCTTCAAGCGGATATCCAAGAAATTACAGACTGTCTGAAATGGCTTAATGCTGACTCGAGGCCAACTACCTTACGGACATTAAAACTACAATCCAAGCATAACATCCAATACAGTAATGGGTACTTTACACGATATGTTTTTTACATATGAGTTGTCACTTTGCATATACATTTTGTATGGGAGAAGTGACAACTCATATGCAAAATACATATCGTGTAAAGTACCCATAAGATATATAATTGCCAACCATCAAAAACTGGTAAAACGTTTGGAGTGTGTGAAGGAATTCGGACTAGAAAGAAGTTTGCCGAATTGTGTATATTGAAATCGGTTCAGATGTTGATCCCATATACATATATTGAACAGATATTTTGATAAAATTTGGAAAATGTGACGTAATTTGAAATCGCGGTATCATGTGGTCGGCCCCACTCGACTTTTATCCTTTCCTTGCTTGTTTAATTTTGTAAAATTGTTGGTGTATATGTAGGTAAATAACATCTTGATATAAAATTGATGACATAGGTCTATCTTTGGTACAACCCAAATTTGAAATATAATCCACTATTTACGTAGTTTTGGCATGCAATCCTCTATCGTATTCAGAAATTTCAATAGATATTACCATATTCAATGGATTTGAGACCTTGTTCTTCAATGAAACCAATTTGTGAAATTCCAGTGTGCATATTATTGTTTAATAGAACAGAAAAAGAAAACAATGTCACCATTCGTAAACCAAATTTGTCGTTTAAAGTTAAAATGCCTCTTTAATAGGATTTTTCTCAGTTTCGCCAATACTGATTATCACACAAACATACATCGCGTGAAGAAGTAGTGTGTAGACATTTTTTAACGACTTTAGTTATGCAGCTGTACTTAGCAATCAAATGTTGGAAGGACGTTTATTTAGAGCCAGTATATGGAAGAAAAACAACAAAAATAAATAGCGGTTACAAATGTGTTTGTTTATATCTGTATGTCTTAGGGTTATGTCTTTATGAAAAATTTTCTCAAAAATGATTTCCTGTAGTTAGAATTAATGAACTTTTGCCTATTAATGTCTAACTTAAAGTTCATTGTATTTTATTATAAAAGAGGTTCTGCACAAACAACTTTGAAAAAAAAAATTCTATGAAAAGAAAAACAATTTTCTAAAAAAAAAAATCCCTTTGAACGAATTAATGATCTTTTGCTTATTAATGAATAAAATAATTTTTATTCCATTTAAATATTGAAGAAGGTCATGCACAAGCCACTTTTAATTTATATGATATATGAAACAAAATTATATATTATATAAAATGATGCATAAAATATGATATAACTATAAAACTAGTGAGTAACAAACGGTTATGTCATTTTGGTAATGTCGAAAGACCCTAAAAGTGTTCTCAATGACTTCAAAAAAATTTTTCCAAAATTCTGAGAAATAAAAACTATAAAATCTTTTTATGCTGAAGCTTTTTTATTGTACAGCTTTATAATTTATATTTGATGTAATCTTAGGCAAAAACTTATTAAAATATCATACAGGAATACGAGGTTGTAAAAAAGTCATAACCCTAATATGCCTGTCTGCAGAAAGGATGTGCAAATAATTATGATAATATTGTGTGTGTGCGAATGAGTGTGTGTGTGTGTTGCCAATGCACACAGAACTGAAGAACAAAAACCAACCACACAACAGGGTCAAATAAACAATAACAACAGAAAAATAAACTTTTTGCAAATTGCAAAAGTTACCAAACAATAGCTTTGTGGTGAACATTGAATGTTTGCAAGCAATTTTGTATTAGTTTTCTTTCTTTCGTCCTTTCTCTTGTTTGTTTGCCATTGCGTTCAATAATCACATCACAAGCCTGAAGCATTTCCATTGCAGTACGAACGAATGTCAACATTTCCTGTTTAATATTTTTCTTATTGGTTGCAAAAATTAGCCTGTTGCATTGGGAAACATTGCAACTTATATCTGTATGCACATATGAAGGTTCATTTGGTGTAGGATGTGCCAAGAATAAGTTAATATGATAACTTTTACTTTGTTTATGAAAAAATTTTAACTGCACTCTGGATAACTTTTGTTGTAATTTGTAATATGGTAACGAATATAAGGAACACATGTTTGGTTGCAAAGGTTTCTCTTTAGAGAAAATTCATGCAAAAATGAGCATGCCGATTGCTCTTGGAGTAAAAAGGTATTTTCAATGTTTCAAAAGGCATTTATTAAAAATAAATGTATATTCACTTCATACAAACAGAGCTTTAAATATAGAATTTTATTTATTCACAAAAATACGTGATTTTATTTTATAAATAAATCTGCAATAAAAATAAACATTTATTTCATTTACCATGATTTTTATCGGGATGGGTACGACTGTTAAGTCTGGAACACTTTTTAATGCATTTCAAATTTTTTCAAACTCCCCCTTTTTGCTATTTTTCGCTATTCTTAAGGAGAAAAAGGCTTACAAACATGACTAATTTTGGAGAAAACATTGTTTTAAAATGAGAAAAAATGGTTATATTATAAGCGAGTTTCTGAAGAAAAAGGAGTATTATTCACGCCTTAACTTAAGTTGAATGATTTAGTAAATCTCCGAAGCTTCGTTTTCCTACTTATAACAATTCCTCTAATTTTTAAGGGTTACCAAATATTTTAGTTACAATGTTGGTCAAAATGAAAATATTTAATATAGATGTATGGATTTCCTTAAAGTTTTAGTTACATTCCAAGCATATGCAAGAATCGCCACTAGTACCAAAATAAAGCCATGGTCTATAGATTTCAACACTATTTGCGCACATTTGCGGTTTTTGCAGTTATGGCGAAAAGTTTAGCCCGACTTTTATGTGCTGAATTTATATATATATATTTTTTAAATATTTCTAAGTAATTTTATTATCCTTTTTTATATTTATGTTCAACATAATGTTTTTTGTGCTATTAGTGATTTCTTTTATCATGGTAACTTGGAGCCGCACTGAGAAGCAAATGCAGGTAATTCTGCAGAAAAAGGTGATTACATCTTATAAAGTACTGACAAATGGATGGTAACCCTATATGGAGACTGTGAGTTCTGAGTTGATTATTAAAACCCATTGGGCTTGAATATTTGGTTAACATATGCCAAAATAAATCAAGATATAATTCATATGGGAGTATACCAAATCATGGACCCTTACTGACAATATTTCGCGGTGAGGTTTACTATGCAATAAGAACTTCTGGTACCGGATACAGCAAATTCGATTGAACAATGTGTTGGTAGCAGTAATATACATCAATTCCGGATGATTCGTTACATGAAAACCACGCGAAAACTTGGACCTAGGACTACAATATTTTTGTTACAGTGTTTTAAGTCACTAGAACCCATTGATACAATTTTTAGCTCGATATATTGTCAAGAAGTATTTTTTTCAGACCTTTCACACACACTTATATTAAAAGAGAAGCAGAATATTTCAGATACTCTTTGATTTTAATGGCGAACTCTTTTTTAACGACTCAATGAGAAGCCAAATCGACACCTCCAAATAATAGTATGCTAAGTCTAAAAAGTGAGTTTTGCAGGAGAAGCTCTCAAAGTGTGGACATTTTTTTGAACTTCAGTACTATGCTAAGTCAATATTTGTTTATAACTTCTGTTCGGATTGACCGATCATTACCAAAATTTGACAGAATTTAAGTTAAAGGACGTTCGACACCTCCAAATAATAGTTTGCTAATTCTGAACAGTGAGTTTTGCAGGACAAGCTCTAAAAGTTTGGAAATTTCTTTGACCTTCAGTACTATGCTAAGTAAATATTTGTTTATAACTTCTGTTCGGATTGTCCGATTATTACCAAAATTTGACAGAATTTAAGTTAAAGGACGTTAAATATAAAAATGTAAAGAACTTGAAAACATGCTAAGTCGACTTAGCATACTATTGTTTGGAGGCGTCGAAATATAAAACAAAACAAAGAATACCGATCAGAAAATGAAAACAAAAACACACACCGAAAAAGTATCTGTGTACATTACATACATGTGCGACAATCTCACAAATACACAGGGGACTTCCCTCACTTCCCTCTTTCTCACTCACTAACAAGATTCTTTGTACTTATTCGATACTTTTCGTATTCATGCCGTTGTTGTTGTCTTTTGCGTAAAGATAACTTAAAGAAAAACAACACAAAAATACATTTTATTTGATATTCATTGGGTCGGTCAGCCGCCTCTATGAATGGGGACAGTCATTTCGGCACCGCACCGAGACAAGTGTTTTTAGTTAAAACAGAGCAATTATTTTAATATTACATTTATTCAATTAATTATCAAATTTCAAAATTGTTTCTTGAAGCGCACTTACTTAGCCATTGAGTTCAACATTATGGTGAATTCCAAAACACTTACAAATACCCAATTGGTGTGGAAAAACATTTTGAGGCAGGTGTCGGTAAATGAACTCTATACTACATAACTTTTTTAACTCAAGTATTATTGCTTCGGTAATGGAAACCACATTTGATTGGGTCGGTTTTCTTCGATTTACTTTCCCGATGTAACAAAAGAAGAAATTACAAACGATTGTATCTCCAAAACTCGCGAATAACCACAAAAAAATGTAAACACCGTCGTGACTTCAACAATACTCATTTAATACTATCTACAGCGGGACACGACGTATCAGTTGGTCAACACAAAACGCCAATCTCTTTGAATCGAATTTATTTACGATTTGGTAGGTAGTACTCAAAGCAAAACGTCAAAACAAACATTTCGACAAGTCGATGGTTTGCCTGGTTGGTTGTATATGGCGGAGATAACACCAGAAACTTATTATTCGATGCGTGATTCTCGCGCTCATTTATTTAGAGTTTCGTGTTCAGTGTTGCCAAGTGTGTAGACATTATTAAAATTAAAAGATTTGCAACTGATGTTTGGGTACTACGTCTCAACAATAATAAGGCTAAAAACGTGATACCAATGGGACGATTTTGCAAAAGTTCAAGTTCCCACCAGAATATAAACGATTAGTTTTTGGGGTAATCGTGAAACATTTAGGGAGTGAAATGAACAAAAAACAAAAATTGTATGCGGCGCAGTAGGCCGCAAAGATGGTCTGATCGATGTGACATTTTAAGTAATGTTTGGGTATAGGACAACGAAGAAGCCTGAAATTTAACATGATGATCAGATAATATTTAGCGGCTGAAATTGAACAAAAGTTTTGTGTGAAAATTGGTAAAATTTGTAGTGTAATGATTACATCTGAGTCAACACCTATTTATAACGGGTGATTTTTTATCTATTATATTTTTGGCAACACTGGTTTAAACAGCTGACGCACGTTTCGTGTTTTGTTTCACTGTCAAACATCTTCAGTTTGGTCTATAATTTAACAATGAAAGTTTGATCGACCCTCATTTTTGGCTCAATGGGTACGTTAATAAGCAGAATTGTCGATTTTGGGGTACAGATCAGCCACAAGCATTGCAAGAGCTACCAATGCATCCAGAAAAAGTCACAGTTTGGTGCGGTTTATGGGCTGGTGGCATCATTGGACCGTACTTCTTCAAAGATGATGCGAATCGTAATGTAACTGTGAATGGTGAGCGCTACCGTGAGATGATATCCATTTTTTTTTTGCCCAAAATGCAAGAGCTTGACTCGCAGGACATGTGGCGTAACAATGGACTTATTGAGAGGCGAGTTCGGTGAACATTTAATTTCACGTCCGGGACCGGTCAATTGGCCGCCTAGATCGTGCGATTTGACGCCTTTATACTATTTTTTGTGGGGCTATGTTAAAGCTCATGTCTATACACACATGCCCGCTTCAATTGACGCATTGAAAGACAACATTGATGCATTTATTCACGAGATACCGGCCGAAATGTTGGAAAGAGTATGCCAAAATTGGACTAAGAGGATGGACCATTTGAGGCGCAGTAACGGTCAACATTTGCATGAAATAATTTCAAACATTAAATTATATGGACCGTACTATCGACTCAAATAAAGATTTCATGCATTTTTCTGAATTTTATGTGTTTTTTTTAAACTTTTCTATAGTTCTTAAAAAATCACCCGTTATTAGGCAATTTTCCTTTGCAGCAATTGTCAGTTTGTCGGTGGGAGAGGGTGTTGAGAGGCAAAGGGTTAACATATGCCTCACCTCTCTCTCCCTCAAACTGACAATTGCCGCAACGAAAATTGTCTAATATGAATATGGACTTAGATAACATAGTTACAAACTAGTATATACTGGGATCCCACAGTATTAATTGTGTGTAGTGTAACCACAATTACGCTACTGGTCGCAGTTATATTTTAATGTTGACACATTTTTGCACGAAGTAAGAGGTTTGGTCAAGGCCGGCACCTTCCGACTATAGCAATATCTTACTTGTTTTAGGAAATAATATGTACAGTAAGCTGGATTAAATATTTCTACCCTGCATTACCGGATTTAAAGACAAATAGTTGTTCTATAGCAATTTTGTTATTCCCCAGAAAAAATGAGGATCCGTTATTCATTATGTAACCCATTACAAAGTAATGTAAACAAAAAAATTACTTATACTAAGTTATGAGTATGGTGGCACAGAGCGTGTGTGTCCTACTACAAATCCGAGAGTTGTGTGTTCTACGCTCACCGTCGGCCGGGTACTTTTGGCTAAAAAACCAAAAAACAGTTGGTGGTGCACATGTAAGCGTTTAAACAATCCTTAATGTCCGAACACGTGGCCTAGTGTGTTCGGCTACAAATCAGAAGTCCATTTTTTGCTTTCAGATGGCATTTAGCTGATATTAAAGAGAATGTTGTAACATTATAAAAATTGGCAGATGTAATAATAACGCTATTTTGGAGATTTTTGATGTTAAAATGGCTGATATAAAGACAGAATTTCATGTCTCAATACAATAAACGAAGTGAACTGATGATGATTTGTGATGAAATCCGAAACAATAGTATTTTCTGCCTTTCCCGAAAGTAAATCAATAGTCTGTTCTAGGAAAAAAAACTTTCAAAATTTCAAACTTTCATAGTACATTCTTGAAGGTTTTGTAACAAAGCACAAGTAAACTTTAAAAACTTGTTGTTTGTCTTTAAATAATAAAATTTGCAAATAATTTAGAATATTATGGCAACCATGTTTGTAAATATGAACAAATGCTCTTAAAATTTGTCAGCCGCAAATCACTCTCTTAAGGCTCTTTAAATACTATTATCCTAATTGAACAAAATGAAATAAACAAATAGTACGATTAATACACTAAAGGAGACTAAGATAAGTAACAGGTCTCAAATTGTAAATATTCATTTGTAAATGTCCCATTTCAAACACAAATGTATATTGATAAAACTCTTAATGCTTATTATTCTTGTTCGTAGTGAGCTCGTAGGATTCTTTCAGTGTCTACTTAAGGAGCAAGAAGACTAATTAGTATAGCTAGATGTAATTTAATTTTGAAACATTTATTATTAGTAGCTGATTAACATGTCAGCATTTGTAAGTTCATTTGACATCAATTTATATCAATTCAATGATAAGAAATGCAAAAAAATCAGTTAGAAATAAAAGTTGTGATACCTTTTTGGTATCTAATTATTCTTAACTGTTCTTACTTTATTATCAGTATCCAAAACAGAAATTATTATTGTACTTCAACATGTGCCAACTGATATAAAAACGTGATAGATTTGTCGTCATATAAACATTAGTATATATAGGGAATATCATTAAAGCAGAATTTTTATACACCAATTAGTACTAGGTAAATAAAAGCAAGTATTGTAATACTTACCATTGCACCGTGATGCAATGGTATGCATACCCGCCTTGCACGCTAAAGGTCGTGGGTTCGATTACCCGGTCAGTCAACACTTTTCAACGGTGGCAAAATACCCCTCAGTAATGTTGGCGACATTTTCTGAGTATTTCAGCCTTGTACATCTTCTCTACAAGTTGTGTCTTAGACACGCCGTTCGGACTCGGCGATAAACAGTAGGTCCCATATCATTGAGCTAATATGAATCGGGGTGCACTCATTGATATGAGAGAAGTCTCCCCTGTCCCGCCTTGGATGATTGTGGAACAATTATATATTGTAATACTTAATCAAATCATACTGTCTCGCATTTTGAGCGAGATAGACAGACAATTACCCAGCACCCAAGCTGGTTTCCGACCAAACCGAACCTGCATAGACCATATTAGTGCGGTCAGGAACTTCATCGAACAATCCGCAGAATTTAACTCCACCCTTTATCTGACGTGCGTGGACTTTGAGAAGGCCTTCGATGCGCTAAGGCCTTGGAAGTGAAGGGAATTCCACTAAAAATTATTAATATAATACGTAAAAGCTACAACGGAGGAGTTTCTAGGGTGATACACGATGGGTGCTTGAGTGGAGAATTCCCCAGCGTGAGTGGGGTAAAACAAGGGTGTGCACTTTCACCAATTCTATTTATTGCAACGCTGGACCTGGTTCTTAACAATCTAGACCAAATACAAGGCATTTCCTGGAGATTCAACAACCTATCTGCTCTCGCATACGCTGACGACATAGTTCTACTTGCAACCAGACATCAAGAAATGCAATCACAGATCTCAGAAATCTCTCAGGAGGCATACAAAATTGGGCTGAAAATTAACACGCGCAAAACGAAATGTATGCGAATCAACACAAATAATAACTCTCCCCTATTTATCAATAATGGCGAAGTAGAGATTGTTGATAATTTTGAATATCTTGGCAGCGTCTTAAACAGCACAGGGGGTACAATGGAAGATATTGACAACAGACTAAGCAAAGCAAAAGGAGTTTTTGCAGCTATGTACCGTGTCTGGAGAAGCAACAAAATAAATCAAACTACAAAGCTTAAGATATTCGGCTGCGAGACATGGTTGGTTACGCAAGCTGTCACCAATAAACTCCAAACATATATAAACAGATGCCTCCGCAACATCCTCAACATATGGTGGCCAAGAGTGATAAGCAACGAACGCCTGTGGCAGGTTACTCACCAGACATCAATAGAAGTAGAAATACGCAGAAGGAAATACTAATGGCGTTACGCATGCTGCACTGGAGTGGAATCCACAGGGTACGAGGAAGAGAGGAAGACCTAAGACAACATGGTGCAGAACAATAAGTAAAGAAACGTCCAAATCGTTTAATGAACCAGGTTATATAGCTCGAAACAGAATGGAAACACTTTGTAAAATATCTTTGTGATCAGGCTACGTTTTAACACATGTTGTGTTTTTATGTGATTTAAAGAACTGTTTGTACATCGTGAAAATTTACAACGCATTGCTCAATATTTAAGAATTTATTCGGATTCCCCAACATGAATATTATTTTTATGACGTTTTATTTTTGAAAGTTAGGGAATTAGAAGCTCGTAACCCTGGTACAATCATTACAAGGTAGGGCATAGCAAACAGCTGATTACAATTTTTTCTATTGGTTTGCTTATTCTTTCCAATCAGTATACACAAATTGTATATGAGTAACCCGGCGTTTACAAATGCCAATATTGGCAATACAATAGCAAAAATACAAACCTTTTTCACAAATATATTTATAAAGTTTTAAATATGTATAGAGAAAAGTATTAATGTTTTGATGAAAACGGTTTGTAAAGCCAAGGTTTTCACTATTATAATATGCGAACTATTGTAGTTTATCAGTAACTATTTAAAATATCCTTTTGAGTGTGCTGGTACCACGCGATATTTTAGTTTTTCGGCGTTCCGGATCATACAAATCATATATCGTGAAAATCCATCCACTAGATTGGCGAAAACGGCTACTGCAAAAATTTAAAATTTTGCGAACAATGTTTTTGAAAATTTTGCAGATTAATTCGCGTATTCTGTGGATCGTTTCTTTTTCAGTTAAAACCCCGACACATCACTCGCGTTTATGCGGAAACAGAGGTTTAAAAAGTAAAGCGGTATGGAAACTGTATCCGATTTATCCCAAAAATACTGCGTGATGCTACATCCACGGTTCTTGATGGATTTTATTGAAATATGTTTAGATCCAAGTATTTTTTCACGGTTGATAGTGAAATCGGATGCGCATAAAAAGTGTGTGCACTTTGTGCAAATTATTAGCGTTATACAATTTTTTGCACATTAAACTGCAGACGATGCTACATCCCCGTCGCCGAAGTAAATCTTGGTAAATGTTTACCAATGAAAAGAAAACAGATCGTTATGTCGGGAAACCGCATGCGCATCAAGTGATTTTGATAATTTCGCGATTTACACGCATTTTAAAATGTATAGGTATTATCCGATACAGTTTTCCTTCAAAATTATTCCTCATTGAAAGGTACCCAAAATGTATATGAACAACTTCCCTACCTTCCTCAAGATATTAGCGTGTATTCGGAAAGTGATTGTCGAAATGTTGTTTATTGCTGTAGTATGCAATACCAACAAATTAGTTATGTGTTTTTTCGTTGAGAATTAACGAACGCATAGCAGTGGGAAAGATTTGGTTTTGTTTGCAAGTGAAGTTGCTCGAGTTTAGGTAGTGCCAAAGAAATTCTCGATCTATTTGAGCGAGCAATTGACACTTGGGTATAAAAAGTTTCTTGTTGAAAAACAAGAAACAAGGGAACTGATGAAGATCTGTGGCGAGATCTGAAACTATAGTCTTTCCTGCCTTACCCATTGGTAAACATCGCCAATTTTGTTTCCCACTAATAAATTAAAGTTGTTTTAATAAAATATTAAAACAACGACTATGGGATTAAGCCTGACTATTTTGAAAAACAAAATTTTCTCAATATATTTTTTTTGTTTTTGTTATAATATGCGAAGCGCTAAACAGATTTGTAAAGTTCTGGTTTCATTTGAATCTTCGCGATGTTTAAATTACGTACATATTTTTTTTATTTCAATATATTTAAGGTGCATAAACAGCTTAAATTTTATTATAACAGGTTGCAAACTATCAGCTATTTAATTCTTTCTTATTTTCCGCGAAAATGTACATATTTTTCACTAAAGCTATGGGACCTCAGTAATCATATAGTATGTAGGAAGCCATTAATTTACAATACAATACAATAAAATGAGCTACTCTTCTTTAAAATTTTTTCTTATTATCAGAATTGAAACCGCTATAACTTTTACGCGCAATAACCGAAATTAGTATCTCGAACAGATTTGAGAATGGGAATTTTTTCTCAATCCATGTACCAAAAATCGTTTGTGTAACTTATAAAAAAATTTCAATTTTTTTTCGATGGAAAACTAAAAAAATTGTCTTTTCCTCATATGTATGTGTATTGTTTTGAAAACTATGACATATGCTCTGTTCCAGAACCTGCAAAAATCTACTTTTTTACTACGATAACAATTTTTCCTATATGTTATCGAAAAAATAGTAAAAATTAGTAGATTCTTGTAGTTCTGGAACAGACCAAAAATATGTTATCCCTTAAAAATTCAGTCGAAATGAAAATTGTTTTTACAACTTTTATTAAATTGAAATTCATGAACATTGTGATGAAACAAACTTTCGAACATGTACGGAAGCTGACTCTATAAAGAAAACATGGTCTCCCATGTACCAAAAATCGTTTGTGTAACTTATAAAAAATATCAATTTTTTTCGATGGAAAACTAAAAAAATTGTCTTTTCCTCATATGTATGTGTATTGTTTTGAAAACTATGACATATGCTCTGTTCCAGAACCTGCAAAAATCTACTTTTTTACTACGATAACAATTTTTCCTTTATGTTATCGAAAAAATAGTAAAAATTAGTAGATTCTTGTAGTTCTGGAACAGACCAAAAATATTTTATCCCTTAAAAACTCAGTCGAAATGAAAATTGTTTTTACAACTTTTATTAAATTGAAATTCATCAACATTGTGATGAAACAAACTTTCAAACATGTACGGAAGCTGACTCTATAAAGAAAACATGGTCTCCCATTCATTTTTCGCGTTTTTAGTTATTGATCCAAAATATCAAATAAGCAGTACAACCTGTTCCGAATTCAGTTATTGTAATTCTGACAGAATAAGCAAATACACCCAGGCCTTCCTTTTCACAAGTTGTTCGAACCTGACCTACTTTCTAAATTATTGTACCATGCTCGTAACCATTATCATCTTTCTATTAGGTGACACATTAAATGCAAACACATAATATATAAACACATTGGCCATGAAAACGCCTTGCAAATAATAATAATTATTTATTATTATTGATTATAATCAACTATTATGAGCAAATAGTTAGATTTTTTGATGATTTGATTTTATTTTTTCAACGATTTGGTCTAAACTGAACATACACATTTTTAATGTTACACATTTTCATACATTTAATTAATAAGGACTACACTTTTTTCCCAATATCACATTTTAAGGAAACAAGCTTCATATCCAGTACTGATCAGCAGTCGGCAGCTGCACTTTATTATTTCACGCAGGGAATTCCTTAAAAACAATTTGTTTCCAGTAACGGCGCGTTTTAGAAGTAATTTTTAAATAAAGCATACTTTTTGGCTGTAGTTTAATATCTACCATACGAAACACGTCTCTCTTTTACTGAAAGAGTGTAATAACTCAAAAAATCGATTTTGCAGAAAACACATTTTATGTTGGATATTGAATTTGGATTTCCGGACTTAAAAAGCAATTCTACCCAGAAACAAAAAATAAAATAATTATTAAGATTTTAATACATAAAGATTGGAAAACTCTATTGTTAGTCAATAGATGGAGTTAAGCTCTGTTTTTACGATATCTTAACAACATTCTCTTAAGTAGTTAAACCTTTCAGGCGTTTTTAATCGCCAAGTTCATATTCATTAAACTGGAAACTGCTATGGAATACAATCCTGAGTCCAACTTTTTGCTTTCCTACAATTTGTATAAGCCGAATTGCGCTTTAATGGGGTTTTTATCATTAACATACCCCTGTTATTGGTAAAATGTTTATATACTTTGTTTCATAAACATTTGTGCATTATGCATCTTTTCCAGTCTTTACAGTTCTATGTCTTTGATAACACTGCTCAACAAAATTGAAAAAGTTGAATATTTCAACCGAAGTTTTTGTTGTTTCTAAATGAATTCGTTGAGTTATTTTCAAATCCGGTCACGGTTTTTCTCCATCAGCTCTAGTTCTTGAGATATAGCTCAAAATCGGTTTTACGAGTTTTACCCAGAATTTCGTTATTTCCGGATACAAACAAATATTTTGTTGTGGGTTTTTCGACACTAATATATTAAGGAGATGTTGTACGTTCGATATAAATAGTTTTTGAAATAATTATGGTGAATATATATCAAAAAAATATAGAACACCTACGACGGACCTTGTAAAAATGGCATATTTTGAGTAGTTAAACTGTGATTACGTCATCAGGAGAAGTCATAGGATCTTCATATGGCATACCGGATATGCTTAGATATCAAGACTATGTTTCTAATTAATACCCCGGTTACACTTAACCGGATAAACCCAGTGGGTTTGGATTTCAAATGTCAATTCCATAGCGCAAACGTCAAATAAATCCTGTCGAAGTGGTTTACTGCAACACACTTTAATTTGTGAGGCGTTTTGAAAGGAAGAATTCTCACGCATAGATACATTTTCTTCAAATCGAGCTGATTCCATTCTCTGGTTTGGTTGTGGTCACCAGCTGCTCTGACGAAATCGGTTTCGGTAGAGTACAAAATTGTCGTAGATTCAAATTGTTACTTTCAAGACAGAGGAATTGAATCCATATAAAATGTACATTTATAGGTGAGGAGAAAAAATGTATCCAGTGGAATCGAAATTATTATTGCCTCGATAATTCGCAACAAACTGACGTCCTCTTCCAAAAATCGCGATAAATTGTAAAAATTACTCACATTTTGGTCCCTTTGGTAATTTGTATTTTTTCTGAAATTCAAACTCTGTATAATCTGAAATATTTCCATCAGAAAACCTAACATTTAACTTTTTTTGGAGGCATTTCTTTGTTGGTCTAGTAGTATGAAAATTCTCATAATTCTCATTTACACTGTGAACCGAAATTTTGGGCAGAGATAATTCCTCTTGGGGATGAAAGCCAATGATGAGTATATTAAGAATCCCGAAGCACAGATCCGCCGTGAGTAGAACTTCCGAGTTATGGCGGGATGAAGTTTCTGCTGAAGACCCTGTAAGGTATCTGAAATTCGCGTTACTGTTAACTGTTGTTTTAGCTCATTTATGAGATGACATGTCTTTAGTCAAATCGAATGAGGATTATTTTTGTAGAGCAGTTCGACCTATTAACTCGCTTCCTTTAAAGTCCTTTCCGTCCTTTATTTTAAGAACCGCTATAAAAGTACCACAAGATGACGTTTTTCTGCTTCGAAATGTTCTGCAAAAATGTCGCTCAGGTACGGTTCTCATTGTCAACTAATCGATATTGTCCCGTTTTCATAGTCCTTTTGTGCATTTGCCCGGTTTTTATACCCTCAGCATTTATGCTAACGATGGTATATACACTTTCATACGGGCAAAATGTGCCTCATCGAAATAATGGTTTTAGACCCCAAGTATGTTTGGACGAAATGTGTTTCAGAAAATTTGGAGTTAATTTAGCCATGTTCGTCCGTCTGTCTGTCTGGCTGACTGGATCGCACGATAACTCTCGAACGGAACAACCGATTCGGTCCAAATTTGGCTTTCCTAATATTTTGTCCAAACTTAGTTTAATTCCGAAGATGGGTTATATCGGTCCATTCCTTCCGGTACCTCCCCCACAAAAGTTCGGAAATGTTCGGAAAATTTGTGCGCACGATAACTCTTAAAGGAAGTAACCGATTTCGTCCATACTTTGCACATCGTGAAATTTCTAGCAGACTTAGATGAGGTTCCAATATGGACTCAATCGGTCCACTCCTTCGGGTACCTCCCACACAATATTTCGGAAATGTTCAGTTTAGGACCTGCTCTCGAATCCCTTTGATTTTTGTTGTAGCAACTTGTATTCACTGCCCCCCATACGACGCTATAAGTTTCATCAGGGGCAAGTCCATACTTCCTGAGAAAATAGCCTGAAAGTTACAAAAAACCATTATGACACGTGTGTAGTGGTTGGAGCGCAAGATAACTCTCTGTGGGCTTCGTAATATTTTAAGCAAACTTAGTTTAAGTTAAGATAAGCCATATCGGCCCACTTCTTCACGTACCTCCCCCACAAAAGTTAAAAAAAATATTCGGAAAAATTGTGCGAACGATAACTCTTGATGGAAGTGACCGATTTGGTCTATACTTTACACATCCTAATATATCTACCAAATATAGATCAGGTTTGAATATGGACTATATTTGTCTACTCCTTCGGGTACCCGCCCAAAATACATAAGTTTCTTTGGGGAAAAGCCGACTGATACCTTTTTACTTGTTGTTCAGAAAAAGACTATTGGTCTGTTCCAGAACCTGCAAAAATCTACTCATTTTTACTATTTTTCGATAACATAAAGGAAAAAATGTTATCGTAGTAAAAAGTAGTAGCTTCTTGCAGGTTCTGGAAGAGAGCATATATATTTTTTTTTTGTTTTTTGTTCTTTTTTTTCGTATATTCGTTATTTATTGGTTGTTCGAATATACAGAATATACCAAAACACAAAACATAGTTTTTTCTGAGACAAAACAGGGAAAATGTCAAAAATGACCATGAAAACGCGACAAAATCGATTAGTTCTCAATTAGAGTCGTACCTAAACTTTTCTGAGCGAACATTTGCAGAACATTTCGAAGCTGAAAAACGTCATATTGTGGTACTTTTATAGCAGTTTTTAAAATAAAGGCCGAAAAGGACATTGAAGGAAGCGAGTTAGAAGGTCGAAATTCTCTACGAATATAATACTCATTCGATTTGAATGAAGACATGACATCTCATAAATAAGCTAAAACAACAGTTAACAAAGATATAACGCTAATTTCACATACCTTTCAGGGTCTTCAGTAGAAACTTCATCACGCCATAACTCGGAAGTTCGACTCACGGCGGATCTGTCCTTCGGGATTCTTAATATACTCATCAAGGGTTTTCATCCCCGAAAGGAATTATCTCTGCCCCATATTTTTACCTCCAATTTGTGGCACATTGTTATAGGGAAAATAATAAAAATATTTATTATAATGCCAAATACGTTTGAATTTTATAGCCTAATTTAAATCTTACTAAATATATTTTCTTTTTGAAAATAGTCAGGCTTAATCCCATAGTCGTTGTTTTAATATTTTATTAAAACAACTTTAATTTATTAGTGGAAAAAAATTGTGAGACCGGGCACCGTCGAAATGTTGTTTATTGCTGTAGTATGCAATACCAACAAATTAGTTATGTGTTTTTTCGTCGAGAATCGACGAACGCATAGCAGTGGGAAAGATTTGGTTTTGTTTTTTTTTTTTTTTTTTTTTTATTTACTTAAGTCTATAGATTAATACAATCCTTACAGACTATAATACATACTAAGTACATGCATATATACAAAATATCAAATTTACAAAAAGTAAAAATAGAGAAAAACAGAAGCTATTTATTAAGGGATATTATAATTTTTCTTTTTACTGATTCTCGTGATTCACAAACATCTATTATACTACAAAATTTATTAAATTCCAAAAGCAGACGGCGTAAGGGATCATTATTTTCATAGTTTGACCGATAGTAATCTACATATAATAACTGATAGTTACGTGTTTGTCTGATTGGTACGTTAAAGCAAAGTTTTTTTAGGATATAATCAGAAAATAGTTTTCCTTGCATAATGTTTAGTATGAAGGTCACATTCAACATAGTTCTTCGACTTTTCAAAGTGGGGAGTTTTATTTGGTTTAACCTGTATTTGTACGATGGTAGTGTATGTATTGTCCAACCGCGACCCCTAAGACAAAACAAAAGAAATTGCTTTTGAACAGATTCTATTGCTTTTATATGGATTAAATAAGTTGGATCCCAGATAATTGACCCATACTCTAATGTAGAACGAACAAATGATATATACAGTTGTTTTGTTACCAACGGGTCTGAAAATTCTCTACTCCATCTTTTGATAAATCCCAGATTTTTGTAGGCCTTATTTGTAATCGCAGAAATATGTTCCTTGAAGTTGCTAGAGTTTAGTCGTCATCCCAAACAAAAAACGCCAACCCTCCTAAATATATTTTCTTCATTACAGATATAAAAACATTTTACATAGACATATGAGTCGTTCAGTGCACACATCGATTAACTCCACTTTTTGAAAAATCTTAAATTTAAGTGTCAAAGCACTTGATATAGTTATAACTTTTTATATTAAAAACAACTTTCCTGAATAATAAAGATTATCACCTTTAAATTACAAATAAACAATGGCAAATATACAGAGATACAATGGCAAGCATGAACTTCATCATAGTTTTTCTCAACTTTTCGTTTTATGGAGTTAATCGATGTGTGCACAGGGCGGCTCATATATCAGACATTGTTAACACATGTACCCATAATTAACTATTGGTAATAGACAAGTTTTATTATTGGTCCCAATATAGGTTTATTATTTTATAGATAATTGTTTTTGTTTTTCATATTCATGACATTACTTAAAAAGACAAAGGATATTTTGTTTCTTATCCTAGATACCAATAAGATAAATGGTACAGTTTATACACCCATACATATGTATATTGGTATAATTATTTGCAAATTCTCTTTCAATCAACTAAATAAAAACAATTAGTTCAGGCAATCATTTTGACTCTATGAAACACTACTTACAGACATAAGCACAATTATTTTCGTTATATGTATAATTTATTATATAGGATAGATGTACATTTCTAACATTTCACATAGATTAAATTCTAATATACAAAAATACATATATATACAAATATACTACACATATGAGCTATTTCAAGACAGCAGATACATTATGGATTTCTTACTAAGCGCACTGTGTGACAAAATGAAACTAATCGATGAAGCACTTCGTTCTGAAAACTAAAAGCCTTTTTAAAGAATATTCAGAACCCAAAAGGTCAGATTCGCATCAGTTAAATCTTTAAATTGTGTCTACGGCAACCAACAATTTCAGTAACAATATACAATGTCAACAAAGTATTGAGACAAAACAAAACCAGGAACGTAAGAATAATAACACATTATTAAATAATGTAAGTAGGATACCTTCTGAATTACTAACAGGCTACAAAATAATGAGTTATTTCTTTGACATGCTATAAATTAAAACTGCTTATTTTACACTTTTATTTTATTTTACTCATTACTAAGTAATAAGTACCGTGGCATAAAGTGTGTGTGTCTGCCTACTAAACATGAATTGTGAGTTAAATCCTCGTGCTCGGCAAACAAATTTTTTGATAACAAAATACGAAATGCTTTTCAGAATAGTCAGGCTTAATCCCAGAGTCGCCAATTTTTCCCACTAATAAATTAAAGTTGTTTTAATAAAATATTAAAACAATGACTATGGGACTAAGTCGGTCTATTTTAAAAAGCAAAATAGAAGTCATCATCACAAATAAAAAAACGCCAACCCTCCTAATTGTGAGACCGGGCACCGTCGAAAGTGTGGTTTATTGCTGTAATATGCAATACCAACAAATTAGTTATGTGTTTTTCGTTGAAATTCAACGAAAGCATAGAAGTGGGAAATTTTTGCAAGTTGTTTGGTTTTGTTTGCAAGCGAAGTTGCTCGAGTTTAGGTAGTGCCAAAGAAAATCTAGATCAGAGTGATGAGGACCTGTGGCGAGATCCAAAACTATAGTCTTCCCTGCCTTACCCCTTGGTAAACATCGCCAATTTTTTCCACTAATAAATTAAATATGTTTTAATAAAATATTAAAACAACGATTATGGGATTAATGCTGACTATTTTGAAAAGCAAAATAGAAGTCGTCATCCCAAATAAAAACCGCCAACCTTCCTAAAATACGAAATGTGGTTGATGTACGAGTACAAGCTTGTCTTTAAACAACCATTAATGTTTGAAAACGTGACAGATTGTGTAGTGTTTTTACCTATAAACAAGTAACAAAATATCAGTCGGCTTTGCCGACAGACATACATATACCCTCAGTCTGTATGAATTGAAACTTTCAATTATTGACAATATCGGATTGAATAACGGCTTTAGGCTAACAAGGGTATATACAATTTGATACGACCAAAAATGAGTATCATCGTAATAACGGTTTTAGACTCCAAGTATGTTTGGAAGAAATTCGTTTCAGACCATTGGGGGTCGATAACTCTCGAACGGATCAACCGATTCGAACCAAATTTTGCAATTCGTAATATTTTGCCCAAATATAGTTTAAGTTCGAATATAGACCATATCTGTCCACTCCTTCGGGTACCTCCCCCATAAAAGTTCAAAATTTTCTACAAAATGGTGTGAACGATATCTCTCGAAGGGAACAATCAATTTGGTCCAAACTCGGCACATCACATTATTCGTTCCAGATATAGAACGGGTTCGGGATATGAACTTTATCGGTCCACTCCTTCGGGTACCTCCCACACAATATTCAAAAAAAGCGAAGTTAATAGCTCCTCTCTGTTTTCGGGTGCAAGTCCATACTTCCAGAGATAATGGCCTAAAAGCTCCAAGAAACCCGGACGGCACCAACTAAAATAGAAAATCTGCAATATAACTCTCACAGGGAGTTTCTGCTCGGTCCAATCTTTGCACATCGTATTACTTCATCCATTCACATATCAGGTTGGAATATGGACTATATCGGCCCCTTTCTAGGGTAACTCCCATACAAATTTTAAATAAATTGCAGTCTGATCTATTTGAAATTTTTTGCAGAAGAAGGAGTAAGTCTTCCTGAGAAAATGACCCAAAAGCTCAAAAAAAAAAACTCTGCCTGCTCATATTAAAATTAATAGTGTGCAAGATTTTCAAACATTTCTTCCAAATTTAGTTTAAAGTAATTTCATATTTCCATTTCTCTATCACTCAGAAGTTTGTCTACTAAAATTTTTTGGTATAAATGGGGATTTCTGAGTGAAATCGGACACTTTTTCAAGATGAGGTTTTTGATTTCCTTTATTTTTTTGCTACGGTGATGCTGCTCATTAGCAAAACATTTTAGTATATTTTCAGTTTTTTTTGGACTATCGGTTCCAGAGATATCGCGCCTTGAAAAAGTCAAATTCTGTAAAAACTACATGCAAAGAAATACTCATAACTTCTTTAATATTGGTCCAATTTGAAAAAAATATTTTTTTCTTGTTTTGTTGTTTTATCAGCTGTTAAATAAAAAATAGATTTGCACAGTGGGCTTGGATGCTATTTTCGCGATTTAATATTTAAAATCAATTTTTAAAGATGTTCGACCCCTTCGATTTTCTTTAAAATTTTTTTGTATTAAACTACGTTCAATTATAAAAATTTTAAGTCATATGTGATAATGGGATTCGGACGATTACTATTTTTTCTGAATTTTTTAAAATTTGTCAGTACAAATTTTCCTTTATACCTTTGTCCAAAATTTGTATTTCCTGTATTTTTGAAGCTAAGAGTACTTATTTATCATTATATATTATATATTTATCATAAAAAATAGAAAAAATGCACAGTGGGCTTTAACGGAATTTTCGCTGATGCATTTTTAAAATCGAAAAATGACGCTGATTTAAGATGGCTGAGATAAATTCATAAATATAAAATCAAAACAAATGTTTAAAAATGAAACTTTTAATTTTTTTAATTAATTAATAAATAATAAATTTTGCACAAAGTTATAAAGGAAAAATTGAATTGAAAAATTTTAAAAAATTCAGAAAAAATAGTAATCGTCCGAATCCCATTACCACATATGACTTAAAATTTTTATAATTGAACGTAGTTTAATACAAAAAAAATTAAGAAAATCGAAGGGGTCGAACATCTTTAAAAATTGATTTTAAATATTAAATCGCGAAAATAGCATCCAAGCCCACTGTGCAAATTTTTTTGCTGTTTTTTATTTAACAGCTGATAAAACAACAAAACAAGAAAAAAATATTTTTACAAATTGGACCAATATTAAAGAAGTTATGAGTATTTCTTTGCATGTAGTTTTTACAGAATTTGACTTTTTCAAGGCGCGATATCTCTGTTGTACTAAAATGTTTTGCTAATGAGCAGCATCACCGTAGCAAAAAATAAAGGAAATCAAAAACCTCATCTTGAAAAAGTGTCCGATTTCACTCAGAAATCCCCATATGTATTTTTTATATACGGCATAATTGTTGTGTTTGCTTCTTGTTTTGGTCATACGCTTAGGGTACATCACCGTCAGCACAGCTGACTGATACTTTCTTACTTGTCATTCGATAATTTTTTACAACTTTCGGATGATGCAAGATCGTCATGTGACATACCGTGAGATAGAGATATCCTTGGTCATATCTTCCACCAGTATACATTCGATATTGCATGAACACCTGTCCGTAAAAAAAGTTTGCAAATGCAAAAATAAGATCGCGGTGCTCCAAATGATTATAAGATCGTCACAGGTGACGAGTCATGGATATATGCGTGTGAAAACGAAAAACAAAACAGCAATCGACAGTGTGTATCTTCGAAGACGAGCCAAATCCAACAAAAGTTGTTCGTGAAAGAAATACTTATCTTCTCAGGGACAAATTATTTCTCCATCCATTCAAATTATGAAAAATCATAACATTGGTAACAGAAACGTTTAGTATGGCTAACCGAAGTATATAGTATATTCAAATTGAAATTCGAAAATGTAAACACATGTAGAGAAAAACAAACACATTTTGTAACCGGTTACGGAAAGAGCACTTCTTCAAACCAATACTCAAAGGTGAAGTATAATAAATGAATATAATAAAAGCGAATTTTGGTGGAGATATAGGGATTGTCCCATGATTGCAACAAAAGTTATCCGGGTTCACAGATAGACGCGGACAAGTTTGGAGTTAATTAGTTTCCATGGCTTCCCGACCTTCGGGAAACACGGCTACTCTCTTTTGGCTTTTTTAAATCTTTTTGGATCATATCCGGTTCTAGAAATCTATATAGGTGAAAGCTTTAAAATCACTGGGAATATGAACCTTTATTTATTCCCAATTTAGAAAATGTTTTTTTTTCTATTGCTTTACTCTTTCTCAGTTAACATGAAATGACTCATATATAGGTTCATGTATATATACACTACAGATACAGATAATCTAAAAATACAACTGACATTGAAATTGATACGAATTGAAATTAACTAAAGTACGCAGTTTTTGCGTTCGTTAGATACAATACTTCAATACAGTAATAGTAATAATGACGGTAATAAAACTACATCAGTAAAATAAAAGCGAATTGGCAGTTAGTCAAGTTGCACATCGAAAAAAGAAGAACACGGAATAAATAGACAAATTTATAAGATGCTTTCTATCTCTTCTAGATATCTATCTGTCACTAGCGACAGACAATCGGCACGCATACAAAAATATCGTTTTAGTTTACTCTATTAAAGCCATTTACGAATATATAGTCAGTTTCTTTTGATGGCATTAAATCTACTGCAAAATAGTTTAGGTATTGAAAGAGACAGAAACTAAAGAATGGAAGTAGAGGGAAGAAGAAATAGATACGAAGATTTAATACAAACTACACAGGACGGAAAATGTAGAAAAAAAAAATATAAAACAAAGTAAGCTTTGAACAGGAAGGATATTAAGGATATACTTGTAGAATTTTAAGGAAATGAAATTGTATTATAATCTCTTGTCGAAAATGTCAAGGACGGACAATGGAAATGGTAGAGGAGTAGCAAAACTAAAATGAAGGAAAAAACAATACAGGACCGAATTGGATAGTGGAAATGGGTGGGTGGGTACTGTGGTTTCTGGCTTACCGGTTTTGCTTTAGGTTTCTGTTTAGCTTGTCGTTTAGGCTTCAACATATTCCGGAATTGCGGAATTTTTGTAATTTTCTTCTTGCAAAACGCCACCACACCCACTTGTTTACGTTGCGACACGTTTTTCGCCAAATGACTGATAATATTGGATGGATGACTGCTGCTTCGGCGGTGGCGGTGACGAAAGTGGTGATAGGAAGCAGAAAACTACTGTTGATGTTTGTTCTTCTGTTGGTCCACGAAGAGCCGTTTGCGAGATATTAAGGAGTAGACTGTTGTCATTCGCCACAAATGGCAAATTGGATTTCCTTGATGTTCATATAACCACCAGCTGCTGAAACAACAGCGTTGCCTCGTTTTACGTTTATTCAACTTTAGTTTTAAACTCGTAGCCGTAGTAGTAGCCTTGTTGATTTTGTCGTTCTGTGGATCTAGGCGAATGCGTGTTTTTGGCTAGATTTTGTTTTTATTTATGTTGCACTCGACAACAGTTGTTCTTTATTTGTCTAGAGTTGAGAAGGTGGATCATTTTCAAGGCAAGAAAAGAGAAAAAAGAAAAAGACAAAAAAACTGTATTCGAAGGATAAACGGTTTTATTGCAAATTATTACAATTTGCATATTCCTACAATCGCATGCACTACTGAAACGTATTTAACTTTACTTCGATTCTTTCGCCGCCTTTGTTGTCGTTTACACATTATTTTTTCTGGCTTTCCAAAAATAAATGATAACGAAAAAATAACATAAATTTCTCGAATAAGTAAAACAGGCATGCAAAATAAAAATAAATATTTTTGCGTTTAGGTGGAATAGAATTTAAAAGAAAAAAACGTTTTCAAAAATTCACGCTTCAATGACATTATAAATAATGAATTACACGCATCTCGTATTGTTTTGTCAGGTGTCGCACACGAACGTGTATTTGTATGTTAATATCAATTTGAGAGCAATTGTAAATTCCACGGTCTTTTATCGATGATATATTAGAGAATGATACGTAGGTTTGTAAAATGAATTACGGTAATTTTCGTCGAAGTAATTTTAAACCCAAATTGAGTATGTTGATATGTTTTGAGCACTGTAAAGCTATTAACACTCTGAATCAATATTAAGAGCCTCGTGGCTTTATGGTAAAACTGAATGATAAGGCCGAAATTCCCATAAAAAGACCGAGTGAAAGATAATATCTCAAAATATGGTATTGTTAATTGGACGAGCAGCGTAAAATATTGTCACATTTCGGAGTCTATTGTAATAACCTCTACGAGATCTGGGTCTTGATTTTCACATACCTCAAAATTTAGTTTTAATATTTTTCAGTAGTTTGCATCGTACCGTCTATCCGAACATTGTGAGCTTGGATATACTGTTCCAAAGATTTATCAGGCTATTTCAAACGACTTTATATGTTCATCTAGCGTACGCACTCAATGAAGTACAGCTGACAATAGGGTGGAAATTATAGTTAATTTTATTGTGCACACAGAAAGTGGTTGAATCCTTGACTAGAATATGAATATTTCGGGGGCTACATTTCCTGAGTATTGCAGCCATGCTAAACTTCACTATAAGTTATGTCGTATTATTTTCAATACACTCCACGTCAGTAGAATAGAACACCTAAATTGTTGTTAATGTTAGCTTATTTATCCCAAAACGAATGAATCTACGTTTTTAATCTTGTTGGGATTTAAGGTGTATGATGTTCCGTATCAAACACAGAAAAAATTATGTTTCTAGCTCTTCGCGAAATGATTTTCTTATCATTTTTCCGATGACACTATGCAACACTGAAAATGCAAACAACTTCTAGTATGAATTTTTTGAAAGTACATATTGGGATTACAAAAACCCTAGTAGGGTTTTGTACTGTCAAGTCCAGGTCGTATTTTATGGCCTCATCTAAACCGGGCTAAAACTACAGTTTTTTGCATTTATCGGGTCTTTATCTCAGAAACTCAGACCACATATGAAAAACTCCATCTAGGACATCAAAATCGATCAAATATAGAAAATTTTACATAATTGCTGAAATTCTGGTCAGTATCAGCTAAACTATTGGGAGTTGAACCAAGTAATCTTTTGCAAAAATCTTCCAAATAAAGTTCTCAGCAATTCTTCAGAACATTCTGAAACTCTAAAATGCTTATTTCATGTTGTTTCAACGGTATATTTTATCATATATTTTACAATACGTATTTCAAACACTGTTCACACCAACCGTTTTTCTCGCATTTTGGATTTCACCACATTATTGACATATTTAGCTCGTATTAAATCGTTTGCGGAAAAACCATTTTATTGAACAAAACATCACAGTTTTTATAAGATATTTCGACGCTTTTCATAATTTTTTTCCATCTTCCATCAGCATCCGAAGCACTCGATTGTATCCGCTGAGGTTGTCTGTGTCATTTTCTATCTTACTGTCAAGAAATATGACATAACTGCGCGACTCCTACTGATATTCCGAGATGTTTCAACTATCTGCCAATTTACTTACAGGTTTTCTTTGGTGAAAAATGATTAGAAAGTCCTACTTAATCCACTGTTAGAAAATTCGGCGTTAATATCTCACCAATTCGCGATAATATAATGATTGTTCTATCCTGATGACCAAAAATAAATGCCTATTTTTCATAGTATTATCGGAAAATGATAAGAAAATCATTTCGCGAAGAGCTAGAAACATACATTTGTCATTATAGACCTTAAATCCCTACAAGATTAAAAACGTAGATTCATTCGTTTTGGTATAAAAAAACTAACATTAACAAACATGTAGGTGTTCTATTCTACTGACGTGGAGTGTATGTTATTCATACTTGAAGGCAAATTTAGTTTTTTAAAGGGGTTGGGCGCTCTCCCTCTTTTCGTAGAATAATTTTCATACACTGATTCAGCATTTCTATAATGACTATAATTTCCACCTTCTCTTAATGGCTTCATCATCGTCGTCTAGTTTAACAAATTTAATTCTACATTCACTCAAAAACGTTATACATATTTCCGCACTTCAACGCACCAAACACTCATAGAACTTTTTAATGAATGTACGCTGATCGGTTGTCTGATTCTAATTTTAATAAATAATCAAAGTAAATTGGATAGTTTCTACGATAGTATACCAAGAAGCAAAACGTTCAACGAGTTGGTGATTTCCGTGTATTTGAATGTGATTAATCGACATGGATATTAAAACACTTCCAACACCACAAAATCATGACTAAACTTTATTGTGGACAAAATGAGGTGGCGGTATGGTTCGTCGTTTTTCATTTTTCTTCACAATAATTGAAAAAATAACGACACCATTGACGGCTGACAAAACAATACGACAAATAAATGGATTCATGGTTTGATCCTTATCCTGAACAATACAATGGAACATAACAGAAATGAACAAAAAATAACTTGTTTATGACACAACGAAAATATATGTTTATTAATAACAGAAGAAGCATATAAATAAAGTCGGAGCTATATTGAATGTTAATAATTTAGCGCAAAAAGGTCAATCAACAAAAAACAAAAAGACATAAATCATAATGGACGACAAAAAGGCTATATAATGGAATGTAATTGTCCTTTTAATTTATTAACACTGTTGGTTTACTTTTTATTCTCGTCAAAAAACAAATTAGTTAGAGAACAAACGAAACATGCAGCAGATAGACAAGATGCTTGTCACAACAAAACAAGAAGACTTACCTTCTTCGGTTTCTTCAATGATACAGTACGCGAATACTGATGATAAACCTGAACATGGTTCGATGTAAATTTGCCCAACATGGAGGAGGCCGATTCTTTTTATTTTCTTCCAGAATTAATCAACGGCAACGTATTGAAAATTTTAGATTCTAAAAAAAAAGAAAGAGTGACGAATATAATATATTTTTTAAAAGGTACTTATTTTTATTATAAAATACTGAGCTTTTAAAGGGGTTTTAATGCTGAGTTTTTAGCACTTGAATAATTCACATTCAAAAAATTTGAAAATAGTAATGTAAACACTCTTCAAATACTGAGTTTGTAATTTTGTAAAAAGGAGAACTCGGTAAAACGGTCAACTGTTTATTCCTCCACAAAAAAGTTCAAAATTATTGCTCATGTGCAGTTTCGGATCTTTTTTGAGTTGTCACCTCACCACACGGTCTGTCGATGTTGTATTGGCGAATCAATATAGTAAATTCCCAAAATAAATAACCAAAAATGGGTATTTACCCGGTATTTACCAAATTTACCGGGTATTTACCCATTGGGTATTTGCCCACATTTTGAACGTGTTTTCATCCAAGTAAATTTGAATAAAACGTTATATCGAAATTCTCTTCATAAGAAATCAATGTAGGCGAATTGAATAAGATAACCGAAAATGCGAATTCAACATTTTTTGCGCGAAATATCCCCAAAAGGTAAAAGAAAACGGTAAAATATATAATATTTGAAACTTAACAAAACAAATTGTTTGACACATTGATTATACACGACTTGTTAAAAATGAGTAAAAACATGTTCAATAACTTGAATATCCATTTTATGTTTGTTTTAATTAAACATATATGTATTTAAATATAACTAAATGAGGGCATTTTAATTTTTGGCGATTTTTTTGACGATTTTATAAATAGATTTCACGATTTATATTTTATTTATCGTCATTTCGACCATTTATCTGGCAGCCCTGGTATGGATCCGAAGCATTTGTAATGGCGAAAGTAGATAAGGCAGAACTTGGTGTGTTTGAGAGGAAAATGTTTCGAAAGAATTACGGACTAATATGCATTGACGCTGACCAGCCGACCGACATCGATCTAGTAAAGCCAACGATTGCGTTGGCAGGGCTATATCAACAGGATGGATAAAGAAAAACATATGAATACGAGCCACTTGACGGTATATGTCCCTGTGGAAGGCAAAAACTCAAATGGAAAGACCAAGTTAAAGATGATATCACAAAACCTGCATCCAAAATTGGGGAAGTAAAGTAGAAGATCGATGCGTTTGAAATTCTATTCTTACTTCGGCTTATGGAACAAAATGTTCTGTTTAGAATAAAAGCCATCTAAGTAAGTAAGCTGAGTAGTATCTATATACACCATCCTTATAAGTGGAGTTTAGATTCTTTTTATATAAATGGAGGCTTCTAATCCTAAACTCTAAAATATTCGAGAAAGGCCTTATAACTTCCGAAAATATTTCAAAGTGATTAATTGGAAAATTTGGCTGAAAATTTTAAAATACCTTATATCGCGTAGAACACGTGAATATCAATAAAAGTAAAATTGTGATTTATGGTAGTAAGGGCGGTTTAGAAATTATCAAGTACCTGATCATCGGGAAGCATGCAAGCCCCCTCTAAACTATATTCCTTTGTGTTTAGGCTACCTGCGATAAAAATCCAATCTATCCAAAACTCAGTGGTTTTATTGGAATACGACATAAATCGACTTATGTAATTTAGTACGTAGTTGTACTATTTAAGAGCTTTCCATATAATTTTTCCGTTTTTGAAAAAATGTTCCGTAACTGATATATTTTTTGGCAAAACTACGTAAGTGAGCCTTTTTTAAATGGTTTTATTTAGCTCACCCCGTTTGTTTTATTTATTATTTATTCTTGGGTCAAATTTAGTAATTCAAATTTCACCCTCTTCCTGTCAACCGATTAATTTGAAATTTTGTATACACTTTGGATTTTGGTGACAATACAATTATGTTTATTCATTATCATTATAAATTCAAGATGGCCGCCGCTACAAAATGGCGGATAATTTATGTTTTATCAATCCCATCAATATGGGTATCAAATGAAAGGCCTCAAGAAGCAGAATACAATATACTTTAAAAAATTGAAATCCAAGATGGCGGCCGCTACAAAATGGCGGATAGCGTAGGTTTTATCAATCCCATCAATATGGGTATCAAATGAAAGGGCTCAACAAGCAGAATAAAAAATTGAAATCCAAGATGGCGGCCGCTACAAAATGGCGGATAACGTAGGTTTTATCAATCCCATCAATATGGGTATCAAATGAAAGTCCTCAACCAGTAGAATACAATGTACTATATAAAATTAAAATCCAAGATGGCGGCCTCTACAAAATGGCGGATAACTTAGGTTTTATCAATCCCATCAACATGGGTATCAAATGAAAGGTCTCAACAAGCAGAATACAATTTACTATGCAAAATTGAAATCTAAGATGGCCGCTACCAAATGGCTGATAACAATTTTTTTTTATCAATCCCACCAATATGGGTATCAAATAAAAGGGCTTGACAAGAAGAATACAGTGCACTATACATTACATCTTATACACCCGAAAGCCATACAGTTTCCAGCTAAGTACAATTACAGGACGGCTGAAAGAAGAATGTTGCCTTTAATACTATCATGGGCTTCTACAATACATACAATGCAGGGCAGCACTGTGGATCACGCAGTCGTATACTTAGGTGCGAAACTGTTTGAAGAAGGTCAAGCCTACGTGGCTCTTAGTAGAGTAAGATCTTTGCAGGGACTACGTATAGAGGAGTTGGACTGCAATAAACTAACGGGCAAGAAACCTTGCAATAATGAAGAACTAAGTGAATTAAACAGAATGCGAAATAAAAACTAAAAACTAGAAAATAAAAATAGGTAAAAAAACTTTTTAAGGTTTTATGTTAAACATACATTGCAATGTTTATGATAAATGTACTAAAAACCAAAAAATAATAAAATAGATACAGTCGTGGGAATTATAAACATATGCATAGACTAGACTAAAATAAAACCGTGGGGAACGTCAATTGTCTACAAATTATCGACTTAATGTGCGATAGAAGAATCGTTTAATTCGTCGTTAGGCAGTTGGCCCGCATACGGTGAGGAAATTGCTTACTATTTTCTTGCTCATGGAAATTCCAATAGTTATACACTCCATGTAAATAAAAGAGATGTTCCAACTAGTTTATCGTTGGACATTCACACTGCTGGCTGGCGAGGAATCGTTTTACTGCTCGTACTTTGTCTTTAATCGACAAAGTACTACTCGCTCACCACTATGAAACTCTAAAACTCGCTTATAATCGAGCTTGCTAGCTTGTTTCCACATTCTATCCCTACTTATCACACGTCCATCGCTGTCGGTTGAACAACTGCCTTATTATAGTGTAACATTACAAAACGAACATTTTGATTGTAGACAATTGACGTGCCCCACGGTTTTATTTTAGTCTAGTCTATGCATATGTTTATAATTCCCACGACTGTATCTATTTTATTATTTTTTGGTTTTTAGTACATTTATGTATCTTAAACATTGCAATGTATGTTTAACATAAAACCGTTTAACTTAAAAAGTTTTTTTACCTATTTTTATATAAAATAATTTTCATAATAAACTTATCATCATAAGCAGCAATAAATCGCAAATATTTTCATAAAAAGGCACAAGATGACCTAGGTCATTTTAGATAAACATAAAATTAAAATATTTGTCGATTCTCTTCCAAGTGAAAACGACGTAAAACTACATTTGCTCTTTTGCATGCTACTTTATATTACTTTTCTGTTTTTATGTAGTTTACTCCCTAACACAAGTCTCATTCCTCCATAATCCAAAAAAGGAGAAAATGCTGATCATTTATTTAACTACTAAAATACATAATTGTGATGTAATCGCAGTACGGTTATATGCGGACTACCCATGAAAAATTGTTACAAGGATATTTTAGACCCATTGAGAACTCACTGTGCCAATGTGGCTAATAGGTACAAAATACCTTAAATCGGGAGGTACGGTTATATAGCCTATGGACCCAAAGGCTATATCGAAACATGGGCCCCATTTTCAATATCAGATGTTCTCTTGATATAAGTAAGATTTGAGCCTATGTTCGTCAGCCTACGTCAAGTGGTTCGGCAGTTAAAGAGTTTTTACCCAAGATTTGGGTAAATACTCGATATCGGGGTACTCTTATATGGGGGCTATTAGAAAACGTGGACCTATGTTGACAACTTTTTGCAAGGATATTTTACACGTATTGAGAACTCACTGCGCCAAATTTCAGCCACTATGATTGAAAAATGTCGCTAATAGGTAAAAAATACCTAGATATTCTCTTCATATAAGTAAGATTTAAGCCAAATTTCGTCAGCCCTCGTCAAGTGGTTCGGTAGTTAAAGTGTTTTTACCCAAGATTTGGGTAAATACTCGAAATCGGGGTACCCTTTCTTGCAATTGTTGCAAGGATATTTTCGACATATTGAAAACTCACTGTGCCAAATATCAGCCAATATGATTGTAAAATGTGGCTAGTAGGTAAAAAATACCTTAAATCGAGAGGTATATCAAAACATGGACCCAGAGACCATTTTCAATACCAGATGTTCTCTTGATATAGGTAAGATTTGAGCCAAATTTCGTCATCCTACGTCAAGTGGTTCGGCAGTTAAAGAGTTTTTACCCAACATTTGGGTAAATACTCGGGTATTTACCCAAGTATTTACCCACATGTTTAAAGTATTGTAAAACTATCCATTTTTAAAAGATGTCACAACCTAAACCCAGAAATAGGGTGTAAACTGTTGTATTAGCGATTCAATATAGTAAATACCAAATAGTAAATACCCGGTAAATACCATCTCGAGTATTGCTTATGACAGCAATAAACCACACTTAACGTTTTTATTTGGGATGACGACTTCTATTTTGCTTTTCAAAATAGTCAGGCTTATGGGTACTTTACGCGATATGTTTTTTTACATATGAGTTGTTACGAGCCACCTGCAGTGGCGCTACGGGGAGGTACCAACTAGCTCAGTTGGAGGTACCGTAGCCCTAGGGGACGAACAATTAAAAATGAAGACTACACATTACTACATAAAATGAAACGATTACAAACACAAGTACACTAGAAACAGGGGAGCTTGGTGTAGGTGCTCCCACACTTCGCCCGCCCATCCTTGACCCTTAAGTCCGTAAATAACCATAAATCATTATAAGGGCCCCACTCCCTACAGACACTCACCTCACAACGGCTTCCACTGCCTCCCTCTCTGTAATGTAAACACTATCACATCATGTCAATTTTACAACATTTTTACACAAAAACAGAATTTATTACATGAATCATTTTTGGTCTTAAACCTAACATCTAAACGTAAATAAAACACTGAATTTTTGGAACACTAACTCCCCAAGGGTGTTTGTAAAACATCATTAGTTTAGATTACCCTCAATTAACGAGGAAAACGCAATGATGCCAAATTCCTGGCCAACAATTACTTATATATCTCCTACCTAAGAGAGCTCTTTTAGGTCGGCCTTCGGACACTTCAATTCGTCCGCACAAAGAATAATAAAGTTTCAAAAATTATATAAAAACCACGTAATTTTGGGTAACCCTACACTTAAAATCGATCAACAAGATGTTAATGTTCCTTACAATGAGAAATAACTTATAGCTAACACTTATTAGACATCACATAAACAACACAACTTAATCTAGGTTATAAATATAGTTTCAGAAATTTAGAGGTTTTATATCTTTTTTTTTTGTTTTTTGGTTTGATAGTATAATATTATTTCTTATTTCTTATAATAATTTGTTTTGCTACTCTCTTTTTCTTTTTTAGGCAACACCTCGGTGCGCCAGCGCTCTTCCGGTATTAAGCAAATTTCAACTTGGGCTACTTCTTTTTACCTGGATTTCCCATAGATACTACTTTTGGATTGGTGTGCATTTCCCCGGGGGAATCCAATATATTTGACCGACCACGGTCAAATATATTGGGTTTATGTATGTAAAACATGAGCTGACCTCTCCGCATAGACATCCGGGGAGGTCAGTAAATGACAAAATTTGGCGGTTGGCGATATCTTTAAAAAAAAAAATAAACGAACGCCAAAACACCATAAATAAAAAAATTCAAAATTCCACAGCAAAACCTCTACAACTTACAATTTGTTTTTATCGCCCACAACAAGGGTTTATAGACAATAAAATTGTCTTTTAATAAAAGAAATTCACACCAAGTCACTTGTTTTATTCCAACAGAATTGGGGTTTCACTTTTTATGTTACCAAATTGACAACAATTACCGTTTGGGCAGAATACTGGAAAATGAGAGGACATTTTAAGTTTTTGGGCCCTTTTATATGCCGGACATAATGCTTAATTTTTCCTCATTTTCTTATTTCCCCGACATTCTATTTGTGTCTGTGAAAACCCAACCTAAGAAGGCCTGTAGATACCCCATGGTTGTATTTCGCCGCACGCCCCTCGTTATGAATTGCCTATGGCCATGCAACCTTGTACTTGGCCTCACTTTTCTGATAACCCCAGTAAACTGTTTCCGCTTTATTTTCATAGCGCCGGTACGTGGAGAGACGCTGCCGGCTTTCAACGTTTTTTGTTCAGAAATAATGAAATATAATTTACCACGCAACAGAGTTGACACTTTTTATATACAAAATGTATATGCAAAGCGACAGCACATATGTAAAATAACATATATTGTAAAGTACTTTTAAAATTTCTACACAAAGCTCAATATAAAAGTTAACACAGTTAATTGCTCTGTTCTAGATAAGAATCTATCTAATATTGTCAAAATTTCGACTTTTAGTTCCTTTATGAAGTTGTCAAAAAATTGTAGATTATTGCAGGTTCTGGAGCAATTACACATTTTGCTTGATTCAATTGAAATCAGTTCTGTTTTTGTTAGAGATTCATTTGCATATACACCCAAACATATGTGATTATATTTGTTGTTGTTGACCAATGGTAATTATGTACTATCTGCTACATCATTCACAAAAGTCGACCAAATAGCCCAAAAGTAGCAGATATGTGATTATAGTTTAACAATTAATTGTTAAAATCAACTAAGAATGTTTGCTGGCGCTTGTGTTTCCTTTTCCATAGTATGAAGCTTTTTTTAGGAATGGGTTCTCAACCCATGTTTTTATCCTAAAATTTACCGTAGTTTTAAACTGTAATCTTTGGTCATCCCCAAACATTAAACGTATTTTGTTAATCCTCTAGAAATCCTAAAATAATTTAAAGTCTAATTCCTTTCCCTTTTTGTTTTAGGGTTTTTACTTGAAACGGGAAAAAATGTCCTGATTTTATTTTGCAATTTAATATTTTGAAATATGTCATATCAGCGCATCCACTGTGCACAGTTCTTTTATGTCATAGGATTAGTGGCGTCAAAACGACTGATACTTTAGTTATTTACTTCAAAGCATATGTTTCTGTTGAAAATTCAAAATAGAGAATTGACCCTAAAAACACCAATGTAAATAAGCCAAATCCAAAATAATATAAAATCTTATATACTATACTAGACTGACGTACCAGAATATAACCAACAATTTCAGTGAACAAAGTAACATTTAAAATTCCAAAAATCATTGTTAAAAGATTCAGAAAAAATTGTTTTTATTTGCATGAACAAATGATGTCTTCTCTCATACTTTGTATCTGGAATTTGTATTTTTGAAATGTCTTATTTATTTATTTTATTGTAAACTATGCACAAAATTCTTTCTCAAAAATTCCATGTCGTAAAAATTAAAACAAAATAATCCACAAAATATTCATGACAAAATGGTAAATAACAATTCTGCCTTGAAGACATTGATACTTGTTATGGGTTTTCCATTTTCCACTCCATGCCTGTGGGCAATTGCCAAAGAATTATGTAAGCTTCGGAAAGAAAAGAATGGAAAAATGTCGAAAATGTTTGTTACATAAGTTAGGATGTTTATAGGAAACACTTGAACTCCAACTTTTGCTTCATCCTACACCGACAATGTTCCTTGACGTTTTTTACAATAACCATTTCTTAGACAACAAATGCCGGATACAAATGTTACCAATGCTGTTGTTAAAGCTTTTTCTCAATCAATTGCAGCGAACAGATTCCAAATAAATAAACTTGCGGATATTGGAGAAAGAAAGGAGAAAGTGAGGGACATAAATATCATTGCTTATCTGTCGTGGTGATAAATGATAATAAAAAAAATATACTGGCAACGTTGAGATTGAGTGAATTTGTGCGAATCCTGTCTAGTGGAAGAAAGTAAAATGCAAATAAATCTTCTGGCTGTTTAGTCTGCATGAGAAACTTTTATTATTTATTTGATGGCATAATAAAAAGCAACCACTTTCCACGCACGTTCACTTCCACTGACACTCAATAACAATCAATCTATGCACCCGACCGTGGAGTAAAAGGAAATCAAATATTCCAAGTGCAATCAATGATTATTTTTATGCGATTTGCGTGGTATTTTTTAATATTGCATATCATAACAAAATATGTATGAATATCATAATAACATGTATTGTCAATTTATCAATACACATAGCAGATTGAATAATAATTTAATGTTTAATATCTAAAAAAATATAATGAATGAAGAGCACAATTGTGAATAACGAGTACACTTTAATTATAAGGATATGAAAATGCTTCAAAAAACATAAAAAAATATTTTCTAATTTTCTAAATAGTCAAGCAAGCACTTCAGAAAAGGATATATCAACCTCTTTGCCTATACCAACAGCTAGCTATGCCACATCATTAGAAACTGCTATGGAATAAAATGCAAATAGTGAGCTTATGAAGCTATCAATTTTCATATTTCTATTTCTAAGAACCATAAACCACATAATCCATAGGTTGAGGTATTTGAATATTAATACAGTTCGGATTTAACGTTTATTCTACCTTCTCTTCTGTGGTTTCTAGCAAGCAAATCGATAATGTAAAATTAATTAAGTTTTGACTTCCATATTTTAGTTTTTCTTGAGTTTTCATTAGATATTTAAAATTGTTTAAACATAATTGTAATTTAAAAACTATCTGAGATGAATTAACTCAAAGATTACAACAAACTGTGATGTTTTGCTGGAATAACAACACTAAAGAGTATCTGGTATTTACGGCAGCGCACAGTGGTCCCACTCGTATGGAAAGGAGTGCCAAAAATAGTTATAATCGAGTTACCACCTCGGAATTTTAAACATAGTTTTATAACGAGCCCAAAAGAGAGAAAAGAAAATTTAAGACACGCCGTTCGGACTCGGCGATTGAGCTAAATATGAATCGGGGTGCACTCATTGATATGAGAGAAGTCTCCCTTGTCCCGTATGGGATGTTGTGGAACAATGTTTTATGTTTTTTTTCATATACATACATATTCGAAATATGAATGTATCTTTTTATTAAATTATATAATCATTTGATTTCAGATACCGATTTCCCGCTGACGATTCTATCTTTGAGGAGAATGAGTTTTATTTCACAACAAAAGAGAAACGTTCAACGGTGTTTCTATATTTTATAATTAACTAGCAAAATACCCGCTACTTCGTATGCGGAAAACAATATATAAATCATGAAAAAAACTATTATTCAGAGGATGTTACCCTATATATAGCAGTTAATTCTTGAGACATTTTTAGGCCTTTTTTCCATCTTCCAACCCAACGTCAAATTTAATACCATTTAGTACATTTCGTATTTCTCAATAAATCATCCAGCCCTCAGCCTAATTTTAGAATTTGTATGCATTTCAAAAAATCCGTATCTAAACACCAACACAATCCCTCATACAACAATTCCACCTATGTATATCCATTCATGCAACACCAAACTGGTACCAAATTTAATACTTATAGTATGTATAAGTTTCAAAAATTACTTCCCTTTATCCAAAACTATATCCCAACCGCGATTTAGTATTTTTCGTATACATTAGTACGAATTTCCAAAACTTGCTCTCTATCTCCACTCTAAACGTCAACTGCTATGCTAATACCGGATTTCACAATTTTAGCTCTACGCCTTTACACAATAACAATTTGGAACAAATTCTGTGCTACTTAGTAATTTTCGTACACTTATTGTACGTATATCCACAACCACATCCATATCTCAACCCTACACACCAACAGCGGCTATAATATCAAAATTCCACCTCTATTCATAATACCATTAATACTTTTCGTATGAAAGTTCGAATTTCAATAACTATCTCCAACAGTAATTGCGAATTTCAGGATTCCACCTCTATCCGTCCATCCAAATCTAAATTATACCAAATTTAGTAGCATTTAGTACTATTCGTACCCATAAGTACGAATTTCCAAAACTTCCTCAATCCCACACTCCAACAGTAACCTTAACTCGAAATTTCAGGATTCCAGCTCTTTTCGTTCACCCAAATATAAATTGTACGAAATTTAGTACCATTTAGTATTTTCCGTACCCATAAGTACGAATTTCAAAAACTACCTCAATGCTACACTCCATAGGTAATCTTAATTACAGATTTCAGGATTCCAGCTCTATCTGTTCACCCAAATCCAAAATGTACCAAAATTAGTACCATTTAGTACTTTCCGTACCTATAAGTACGAATTTCCATAACTACCTCAATCCTACACTCCATAAGTAATCTCAGTTCCAAATTACAGTATTCCAGCTCTATCCGTCCACCTAAATTTAAATTGTACCAAATTTAGTACCATTTACTACTTTTCGTACCTATAAGTACGAATTTCCATAACTACCTCAATCCTACACTCCATAAGTAATCTTACTTCCAAATTTCGGGATCCCAGCTCTATTCGTTCCCCCAATTCCAAATTGTACCAAATTTAGTACTTTCCGTACCCATAAGTACGAACTTCCAAAACTTCCTCAATCATACACTTCATCTGTTATCTTAATTCCAAATTTCAGCACTCCAGCTCTATCCGTTCAATCAAATCCAAATTGCGTACCATTTAGTACTTTTCGTTCCCCCTAAGTACGAATTTCCAAAACTTGCTCAATCCTACACCCCAATAGTAATGTTAAATCAAAATTTCAGTATTTCAGCTCTATCCGTTCAACAAAATTTATATTGTACCAAATTTAGTACCATTTAGTACTTTCCGTACCCAAAAGTACGAATTTCCAACATTAACTCAATCCGACACTCCAAAAGTAATTAAATTCCAAATTTCAGGATTCCAGCTCTATCCGTTCACACATATCCAATTTGTACCAAATTTAATACCGTTTACTACTTTTCGTACCCATAAGTAAGAATTTCTAAAACTACCTCAATCCTTCACTCCATCAGTAATCTTAATTCAAAATTTCAGGTTTTCATGCCTATCTAAATCCAAATTGTACCAAATTTGGTACCATTTAATACTTTTCGTACACATAAGTACGAACTTCCAAAACTACCCCCATATCTCAATCGTACACTTCAATCTAAATTCCAAATTTCAGGTTTTCAGCTCTATCCGTTCACATAAATCCAAATTGTACCAAATTTAGTACCATTTAGTACTTCTCGTATACATAAGTACGAACTTCCAAAATAATTTCCTTATATCAACACTACTTCCCAACCTTGATTCCCATAACAAATATAAAGATTGTAGCTATATCCGCTCAAAATATACAATTGGTACCAAATTTAGTAACTTTTCGTACACTTATAGGTCGAATTTCCAAAAACCCTATGGTACATCTTTCTAACTCTCCATCAGTTACCCTCATTCCAAATTTCAGAATTCTAGCTCTTCCCGTTTGCCTAATACAAAGGGTACCATATTTAGTACCTTTTAGTACTTTTCGTACCCTTCTAAGTCGAATTTCCAAAAACCCAGCCTTATCTCACCCCTACACAACGACAGCAACCCACAGTCAAAATTTCAGCTTTCTAGCTTCAGCGGTTTCGTCTGGGCGATGATATGTCAGTCCCTCACTCACTCACTCACTCACTAAGCTCTTTTATATATATAGATTATTTATGATTTATTATTTACTATTTATTATAATTTGCGGATTCCAGCGCCATCTCTCCATCCAAATGCAATTTATACCAAATTTAGTATTTTCCGTACTTAAAAGTACGAATTCCAGAATTACCTCAATCCTACACTTCAAAAGTAGTTTTAATTCCAAATTTCAGTATTCCATCTCTATGCGTTCACTCACATACAAATTGTACCAAATTTAGTACTTTTCGTACCCATAAGTAAGAATTTCCAAAACTTCCTCAATCATACACTCCAACAGTAACCATAATTCGAAATTTCAGGATTCCAACTCTATCCGTTCACCCAAATCCAATTTGTACCAAATTTAGTACCGTTTACTACTTTTTGTACCCATAAGTAAGAATTTCCAAAACTACCTCAATCCTTTACTCCATCAGTAATCTTAATTCCAAATTTCAGGTTTCCGTGTCTATCTAAATCCAAATTGTACCAAATTTGGTACTATTTAGTACTTTTCGTACACATAAGTATGAATTTCCAAAAGTACACCCACATCTCAATCGTAGGCTTCAACGGTAATCTAAATTCCAAGTTTCAGGTTTTCAGCTCTATCCGTTCACCCAAATCCAAATTGTACCAAATTTAGTACCATTTAGTACTACTCGTACACATTAGTACGAACTTCCAAAATCATTTCCTTATATCAACACCACTTCCCAACCTTGATTCCCATAACAAATATGAAGATTGTAGCTATATCCACTCAAAATATACAATTGGTACCAAATTTAGTAACTTTTCGTACACTTATAGGTCGAATTTCCAAAAACCCTATGGTACATCTTTCTAACTCTCCATCAGTTACCCTCATTCCAAATTTCAGAATTCTAGCTCTTCCCGTTTGCCTAATACAAAGGGTACCATATTTAGTACCTTTTAGTACTTTTCGTACCCTTCTAGGTCGAATTTCCAAAAACCCAGCCTTATCTCACCCCTACACACCGACAGCAACCCACAGTCCAAATTTCAGCTTTCTAGCTTCAGCGGTTTCGTCTGGACGATGATATGTCAGTCACTCACTCACTCACTCACTCACTCACTCACTCACTAAGCTCTTTTATATATATAGATAGTTTCTACTTGTTTTTTTTTTTTTTTTTTTTTTTTTGCTTTTACTAGTGTGACACAACTTATTATTTACTTTCTTATAAATTATTCCATTCTGTTTTTCGTTCATTAAAGTCTGTTATGTGTTTCTTGTATTTGGAATTTTGTATGTACCTATGCGTCTGTTGTTCCTTTTGTGTTTGGTATTTGCATGTATTTCAAAAAAAGGAAAAATTAATAAATGTGTGTATGTCACTTATAACCCGTGTGCGCTCACAGAGTAAGTGAGCATACTTTTCAATGTCTTTTACATCGAAATTTACGCTCACTTTATTTGCAGGAACCAAACATATCGCTCATTTACTCAAAGAGTGACTCATCTCAAAAAATCAAGTTTCGAGAAAAACCCGATTTTTGGTTGGCGATTGAAATTTGACTTCTTAACTTAAAAAGATTATTACACAACAAATAAAACAATTACCTGGACCATATTTTGCAAACACCTAGCCAGATATCAGTTTCTGTGCAAGATCAAGCATGATTTGAAGTGTTTTAGTGCTTAAAAATTCAAAAACTTTTTTGTTGAATCGTGCCAAACCCGAAGTAAATGAGCTGTAACTCGTTGAGTTTTAGAGATATGAAGATGAACATTTGACACAAGATAAAGTAGAAGTTGTAGAAAAAATAGAAATTGCTAACTCAGAAAACGCATTTTTGAGTTATGCCACTCTTTAAGTAAAAGAGGGATTTGCTGCAAAATATGTTTGGGACATATCGATCATTTCCTACGACTTACCTACTTACTTCTACGACTTCTACTTTATCTTGTGTCAAATTTTCGTGTTCATATCTCTAAAACTCTTCGAGTTACAGCTCAATTACTTCGGGTTTGGCACGATTCAACAAAAAAGTTTTTTGAATTTTTAAGCACTAAAGGCCTGGGTACATAATCTGCCTCGCCTGCTTGCCTTGCTTTGTCCATATTTACATTAGGCAATTTTCCTTGCGGCAATTGTCATTTTGTAGGAGAGAGAGGTGAGGCATATGGTAACCCATTGCCTCTCAGCACCCTCTCTCACCTACAAACTGACAATTGCCGCAAGGAAATTTGCCTAATGTAAATATGCACTTTGTTGCCCCATTTCTGACATAATAAAAATAAAAGAATAAAGAAGGAAAGGGCAACCTAGTTCGAAAGTGTGTCAGAAATGAAGCAGGAAAGCAAGGCAATCAGGCGAGGCAGCTTATGTACCCCGGCCATAAAACACTGCAAATCATGCTTGATCTTGCACAGAAATTTTAGCACTGAAACCTGGCTAGCAATTTGCAAAATATGGTCTAAGTAGTTGTCTTACATTATGTTAGAGAGGCCTTTTTTCCTGCGCGTATACTTCCCCATACTACTGAATGTTACAAAAATTTCCCCGTTTTCAATTCACGGTTAATATATATTGATATTGTAATACCACCTGTTTAGGTGAGGGATTTTCAATATTTCGACGATAGCCCAGGATACCGTTTGTAGATCAGTGGAGACAGAAAAGAAACCAAAAATAAAAAACAATCAGTATCAGTTTTTAATATTAAATAATATGCTGGTTTATTGGTGATGTTTATTTCTTTTCTCATCCAACAAAATCTGGGGTGGCGACAGAGGCCTGTTAGTTACAACGAAGATTACCAATTGTTATCTGGAGTGGCGACGGAGGCCGGTTAGTATTAACGCGAGACGGTTGGTTATACACACTTTTTTATGTGGGTACTATTCAATAATTCTAAAGTAAAAAAAAATTGAATACAAATGAAGGGTTCAGTTTGTAGACAAAATAAAATAAAATAAATTATATACAAAACTACAACTTTTAAAATTTTGTATAATTTTGAAAACAAAAAAACAGTTAAAGCATATAAGGGCTATAGTCGAACGGGGCCGACCATATGATACCCTACGCCACTTCTTCTGGGCATAACATTACGATACGTTATGCTATTGATATAATTTTGCATAATTTATTATTGACTTAATTTGCATCAAAAGAGAGGTCAAGAGTTGGTTTTCAAGTTTCTTGTTCGTAGTTTGTAGGAATATGGCCCCAAAATTTAAAATTTAGACAAAAAGTAACATTTGGATATTTTTCCCACAATGATCAATGGTAAATTTCAATAGCGAAAAACTACACAATCATTTTTAAAAAAATTTAAAAATTATTGGCATTTTCCTTGACCAAACCTCTTACTTCGTGCAAAAGGTAGTAAAATATAACTGCGACACATAATTAAAACTGACGGATCCCTGCACACGCAGAGAAAAAATATTTTACGCTTTTGTTGGAATAAAAATATCAATTTTTGTTCCAAAATTGTATTTGCTTTGTTCAAGCATTGTATTGCAAATCCAAAAATACAATATTTTGCTCCAAACATAAAAAACAAAAACAACTTTCGAAATTCCGCACTATTTTCAAAATTATTAACAATACCAATTGGTAGAAACTATCATAATCTAGAATTTTTACAAAAAATATTGTCATTTAAAAAATTCGCTTTTGTTGTAGTTTTAAATACGTATTGTTATTTTGTTTTTTTCAGTAGATACACAATTTTGGATTGAAAATTTCTATTATTAGTTCAAAAATACATATTTTTGACTGTACTCTCTCCCGTTAACTTGTTGAGTATTTTCTCTGGATTCTAGTAGCTGCCAGGGATGCCAGATAAGTTTGGTCGAAAATCGGCACTTTTCGGGTGCCAAAATCGGCAAAAACGGCAAAAAATTTTCAAAATCGGTAAAAAATCGGCAAATTAAATAACGTTTATTTCCGTTAAAATTATTGCTATATTTAATAAGCATAAGTTAAAAAATAACATTTTAAGTGCAACAAAACAATTAACAATTCATAAACCAAGACAATAATTCAAAATATGTCCGCAGAAGAAAGTTTCAATTCACAAAGGCTGTCAGCAAAGCCGACTGACACTTTCTTACTAGTTGTATTGGAATTTTGAAATGTTGGTTGTTAAATTCAATTTCTGTAATAAATATTTGAATTAAAGTTTTGTAACAAATCATTTTTAATGACAACATTATAACAGTTAGACTTATTTAATTTTAAGTAGTCTTTAGTAAAGAGAATTCCTTCCATCGAGTCCCTAACTAATCGATCTCGGCACTTGTTTTTATTTAAATTTACTTGGCTAGAAACTCTTTCCACATTTGCTGAAGAATGTGGCAAGACTAAAACATGTTTAATAAATTTGGACAAAATAAGAAATAATGATTCAGAATTTGCACATATTAATTCACACATTGTTTTCCAAAATTCTAGCAACTCTCCGTTTTTATCTTTAAACAAATTTTTGAAATTTAAACGTGAAAGTTCTCGTGATTCTTGCTTTTCGTTTATGTTTATAAAGCATTCGTATTCCTTTATAATGTTGAAAAATGAATCTTGTGTGACATTTATTATAAAACTTTGATTTATTGAAGCTAGGCACTTAAATTTATTTTCAAAATTAAACCGCTTCAAAATCTGACCACAAAGTTCAATGTAAAAGTTTGTGCAGTTTTTAATTATTTCCACTAACCCACTTTTCGACAATTTCGTTTTTCGAACAATTTCCTTGACGTACACTACCGCTCACGTGAATAGAACCCCCCTGCAAAATTTTTTTCAACCTCCATTTTATCCGAATTATACAAGATATGAAATTTTTAAGTTTTATTATATTTTGCTTCATGTGTTTGGAGTAAACATAGTCATTCATTTGCATTCAAATCCAAATTTTTTAAGAATTATGCAAGGAAAACAAATTAAATTAAAAAATTGAAGTAAAAAAATTGGCTCATTTGAATAGAACCCCCTTTAAAACTTGGGAATACAGAAAGATTGTAGTAGAATATCGATGCATATTTACTCTTTATTGAAAACGAAGTACTTTCAGTAATATCCAGTAAAAGTATATCCCTCCTGATTAAGGATACACCCGTATATCCTGCTTTGGCAAGGATTCTTTAAATAATCGGGTGTAATGCCCAACAAAGCTTGCTTTTTTCATTCAACAAGTTTATTTTTGGAAGCGTGCTGTCTCCTTTAGTCGTATATTTTACGCATAAATCATTCCCATACATTTTAGAGAATATTTACCACTGAAGAATATGGCGGACACGCAAGGATTTTCGCATTTCTTTTCAAAATTTTAAGTTGTTATGACTCGAAGTGTGATGAAATTTCCACACGGGATATCCAAAAATGTTACTCACTGCTGGATATGTCTGTTTCAGAACTCCTTTATAAATTGCCGTACGCATTAAGGTGACGTAAATTGACGCTCATGTCCTTAATAATTAGTAGTGCCTTCCAGCACCATAAAAGCACATTCATCGCTACAGAAACAATTTAGAAGATGGTCTTCCATTTAATAGAAGCGAAAAAATAGTTCTATAGTTATGCAATTGTTTACTTAATAAGGATAGTCCTTACTAATTATGAAGAACTTGATTTCTTTCGCCCTAAATGCGCACGACAATTTACAAAGGAGTTCTGAAACAGACATATCCAGTAGTGAGTAACATTTTTGGATATCCCGTGTGGAAATTTCATCACGATTTTATAAACGTTTGTACACTTCGAGTCATAAAAACTTAAAATTTTGAAAAGAAATGCGGATGTCCTTTCGGGACCGCCATATTCTAGAGTGGAAAATATTCTCTAAAATGTATGGGAATGATTTATGCGTAAAATGTACGACTAAAGGAGACAGCAATCTTCCAAAAATAAACTTGTTGAATGAAAAAAGCAAGCTTTGTTGGGCATTACACCCGATTATTTAAAGAATCCTTGCCAAAGCAGGATATACGGGTGTATCCTTAATCAGGAGGGGTATACTTTTACTGAATATTACTGAATGTACTTCGTTTTCAATATAGAGTAAATATGCATCGATATTCTACTACAATCTTCCTGTATTCCCAAGTTTTATAGGGGGATTCTATTCAAATGAGCCAATTTTTTTACTTCAATTTTTGACTTTATTTTGTTTTTTTTTTTTTTTTTTTGCATAATTCTTATACAAATTGGATTTGAATGCAAATGAATGACTATGTTTACTCCAAACACATGAAGCAAAATATAATAAAACTTAATAATTTCATATCTTGTATAATTTGGAAAAAATGGAGGTTGAAAAAAATTTTGCAGGGGGGTTCTATTCAAGTGATCGGTAGTGTATATACTGAAGTACACGTTATGGTAATCAAGAAAATTCAAACTGTTTTTATAAAATGTTAAAAAAATGTTATTATTATTAATCAAACTACTCTTGACGATAGGGTTGTCTTTGTTATTGTACCAAATTAGTTCTAGCAACAACAATATTCATACAAAATGGAAATTTGATGTGAACAAGTTGCCTTAACTAAAAATCGGCATTTTAGGGGTAAAAATCGGCAAATCGGCATTTCTACTTTTTTGGACTAAAAATCGGCAAAATGCCGATAAATCGGCAAATCTGGCATCACTGGTAGCTGCATTCTTGATTTGCCCTCTTTACTTTATTTGTGGCAGCCGGTGAAGTTATTTGTGTTTGTGCATTCTTTATCCCTAATCAGTTTTTGTTTGGCAGTCAAAGGAAGTGGATCAAAAAAAGTAAAACATTAGTGATTATAAACTTAAAAAAACAACATTCCAAAAATGCAAAAAATCTAATAATAAAAGTGTCATACATTATTAAATCTATTGAATTCTTTATTATTTTAAAACTGTCGGTGTTTTCTTTTTTTATGGCATTATCTACTTTTAAAATGCCATGTAGTTTTTTTGTTTTTGGTTTTCTCATGTGGTTTTGTGAAGCGGTAAATATAAAAGTGGAGGTTGAAGCAGAATTTGCGTTGCAAGGAGATATTAAAGAAGAATTCCGATAATTCATACATCTTTGACACAATAAATTAAATTTTCGTGAAAACGTCAATCCCCTTTGGGTTCTTTTTGTACTGAATAATGTTTACGACACGCGTTTGTAGTTTTGAGCAAAACTATTGTAAATATAGATAATTTTCCCTCAACTGTTCTGAATTCTAACAATATTTATTGTCCATTTTTACCAGTACTATTTTTCATTGTTGTTTGACACCACCTCTTTTGAATCTTTTCTTCTACTATCGTATGTAAGTTGTTATGTGTGTGTGTTTTGTGGAGAGCTAAAAACAAAAAAAGGTGGTTGAAACTTATTATACGAAGAGAAAATAGAAATAGTTTTTTTTTCTTAAATTTGTGTTTTTGTGAACGAATTGTCGGGATTCTATTTTAATTTAAAATATAAAGAGCGCGTTGCAACATTCTAATAATTTTTGCAATTCATGCTCAATGAAAACCAAAGAAACGACTACTGCTGACACTTGTATTTTATTGCGTAGTTTTGTGTGTCTGTTTTTAACTAATATTTTTTTATTTAGCGGGTTAAGGATTGTTTTGCTGCAGACTTTTTAAAATTGGGAAAACATAAAACTAATCACCGACAGCTGAAGTGGAAATTTTTAATAAGAATACTCTCTAAAACCAGTTATATTCAGTAATTTGTACAACAATACATTTCTTCAACCGATTTTGTTTTGGGCATAAAATTAATTAGTAAGTATCTTCTTTTTGTACTTTTACTAAGCGTTATTTCTAACATTTTTTCTTTTTTAATTTAGCTTCAAATTCTACTAACGACTGGGATTCACAATTTTCCTGACCGAATAAATCACAAGAAATATTTTACCAACATGCTTTATTTGCACATCAAGAGACGAATCTTTGTTAAACTAAATAAAATTAGCGTCAATCGAAATTAAAATTATCTCAAATCAGTGTTATTTAAATGTTTTAAAGATCATATATGAAATAAATAATACAATGAAACTTTTTATATTTTTTTAAATGTAACACATTAAAAAGGTAGTTATACAATTTTTATTCCAACCATTTCGCATTGCAACAGTAAATATTGTTAGTTCTGACCAAACCTATTCTGAATTGCAAAAATAAATATTGTTACTTCTGACCGAAACTATTGTAAGTTCTAACAATATTTATTGTCCGTTTTGACTAAAACTATTGTGAATTGCAAAAATAAATATTGTTACTTCTGACCGAAACTATTGTAAGTTCTAACAATATTTATTGTCCATTTTGACCAAAACTATTGTGAATTGCAACAATAAATATTGTTACTTCTGACCAAAACTATTGTAAGTTCTAACAATATTTATTGTCTATTTTGACCAAAACTATTGTGAACTGCAACAATAAATATTGTTAATTCTGACCAAAATAATTGTAAGTTCTAACAATATTTATTGTCCATTTGGACCAAAAGTATTGTGAATTGCAACAACACAAATTGTTACCTCTAACCAAAACTATCGTGTCAAAGTGACAATACATATTTATATTTAGAATACATAATATAGTCCAGTGTGACAATAACGATTGTTGGATTGACAATACTACATAAGGAATCCAACAATATGTTAACAATATATATTTTGCTCTTGGAATATTGTTGGATCAAACATATTTTTTTCTCTGCGTGTATAATCGAGGCAGTGACTGTGTTATCTGACCACATACATCAGCATAATCATCATGATCACTGGTAAGGTCAAGAGTTATCTTCTAAATATAACATAAGGGGGTGGAAGATATCTTCCAGGAATAAAGATATCATTACACCAACAATTTTACCAATTTGCATACAAAAACTATTATCTAATCATGATGTTAACTGGCATGCTTCTTCTTTCTCGTAAACCCAAACCTTATTTAAAATTTTGCGTTGAACAGACCATTATTGCGAACAACAGAGTCGCTACAAAATCGGATAAAAGTTTTGTTTTTGGCCCATACCATACGACCTCCATACAAAATTTCGTGACGATTGGTCCATAATTGCGGCTTGGAGTTTGAAATTTCAAAATCGCTTTATTTCGTTAATATATGAATTTTGGTATACCACATTTGGGGTGTAGGACGAATATTTCGCGGTGTTACATGCATTTTCGGGAAAAGTACTAAAAATAAAACATAATACCCTTTTCACATTGTGGTGTACACGCAGAGAAAATATATTAAAATATTCGCTTTTGTTGGAACGAAAACATCAATTTGTGCTCCAACAATTTATTTGTTTTGTTCAAGAATTTAATTGCAATCCAAAAATAACATCTTTTGCTCCAAACATAAAAAACAAAAACAACTTTCGACATTCCGAAATATTGTAAAAATCATTAACAATACCGATGGCAGGAACTATCATAATCTAGAGTTTTTACAAAAAATATTGTAATTTAAAAAATTAGCTTTTGTTGTAGATTTAAATAATAATTATTACAACACGCGTTTGTAGTTTTCACCAAAACTATTGTAAATATAGTTAATTTTACCTCAACTATTCTGAATTCTAACAATATTTATGGTCCATTTGGCTAAAACTATTATAAATTCTAACAATAAATATTGTTACTTCTGACCAAAGCTCTTATGAATTCTAACAATATTTATTGTCCATTGTTTTGACCAATACTATTTTGCATTGTCGTTTGAAACCATCTCTTTTGAATCTCTTCTTCTACTAACGTATGTATCTTGTTATGTGTGTGTGTTTTTGTGGAGAGCCAAAAACAAAAAAGGTGGTTGGAACTCATTATAGGAAGAGAAAATAGAGATAGTTTTTTTTTTTAATTTGTGTTTTTGTGAAAGAATTGTCGGAATTTTATTTTAATTTAAAATACAAAGAGCGCGTTGCAAAAGTCTAATAATTTTTGCAATGCATGGTCAATGAAAAGCAAAGAAACGATTACTACTGACACTTGTATTTTATTGCGTAGTTTTGTGTTTCCTTATGTGTGTCTGTTTTTAACTAACTTCTTGATACTATTTTTTTTATTAAGCGGTTTAAGAATTATTTGTCTGCCTTTTTAAATTTAGTTAAGAAAACATAAAACTTGTCTAAAACCAATTATATTCAGTAATTTGGTACAACAATACATTTCTTCAACCGATTTTGTTTTGGACATAAAATGAATTAGAAAGTATCTTCTTTTTGTACTTTTACTAAGCGATATTTATAACACGTTCTCTTTTTCTTATTTAGCTTTAAATTCTACTAACGACTTGGAATCACAACATGCTTTATTTGCACATCAAGAGACTCTGTGTTAAACTAAATAAAATTATCATCAGTCGAAATGAAAGTTATCTTACAGTTCTTAAATCAGTGTTATTTTAATTTTTTAAAAATAATTTATGAAATATGTAACACAATGAAACTTTTTTTATGTAACACATTAAAAAGGTAGGCATACAATGTTTATTCCAACCATTTCGCATTGCAACAATAAATATTGTTACTTCTGACCAAAACAATTGTCAATTGCAAAAATAAATATTGTTACTTCTGACCGAAACTATTGTAAGTTCTAACAATATTCATTGGCCATTTTGACCAAAACTATTGTGAATTGCAACAATAAATATTGTTATATCTGACCAAAACTATTGTAATTTCTAACAATATTTATTGTCCATTTTGACCAAAACTATTTTGAATTGCAAAAATAAATATTGTTACTTCTGACCAAAACTATTGTAAGTTCTAACAATATTTATTGTCCATTTTGACCAAAACTATTGTGAATTGCAACAATAAATATTGTTACATCTGACCAAAACTATCGCAATTACATGTTTGGTCTAAAACGTTATAGTGCCCAAGTGACAATACATATTTATATTTAGAACACATAATATAGTCCAGTGTAACAATAACGATTGTTGGATTGACAATACTACATAAGGAATCCAACAATATTTTAACAATATATATTTTGCTCTTGGAATATTGTTGGATCAAACATATTTTTTTCTCTGCGTATAGGGTATAATAGCATGAAGGCATGACACGACTCACACGTGATCTCTCAAAAAATGCTATTAAAAAAAGTACCTCTACTTGGATTTCCCGTTATATAGGAACCGATTTTCACCACAAGCGATAGCGTTCTTCCTATGGTTAAAGAAATATTCCTCCCAATTTGTAATACCTTGCGAACAAAAATACATGGCAGACGGACATTCATAAATCTACTCAAAAAGTGATTCTAAGTATTTTGTAAAAAGGAACCACAGACAGACCCATGGTTCGCTTCCTTGTGCATGTTACATACAAATGCAAAAAGACAAAATACCCTTTCCACAGTGCGGCGCATAGAGGGGAAATGTATGTTAAAAGTTGATTAAAACTCCTGGAAAGCTCATTTATAATATAATATTTTGCACAAATCATATCTTCGGTCCAAGGACTATTTTTGTAGAAAATAATGAAAATCGGTCTAGATTTGGATATAGCTCCTACTCGTATGTATGTATATTAGCATCCGATATGAGGTTAATAATGCGCTAAAAGCGCAATATAGGTCCGATCAAGCTGAAAATTGGTACATGCGTCCTGAACTAGCCTAGAATACCGTGTGCCAATTTTACATAAATTATTTCAATATTACTTCAGAAAAAATGGCACAAATCAAAAGTTATGACACATTCTGATAAATAAGAGCCCCGCTTATAAGATAGACCAAAAATTTGTGTTGGCAAACGTTGCCAAAATATCTTTTTATACCCTCCACCATAGTATGGAGGGTATATTAAGTTTGTTTTTCCGTTTGTAACGCATTGAAATACTCATTTGCGACCGTATAAAGTATATATATTCTTGATCAGGGTAAAATTCTAAGTCGATCTGAGCACGTCCGTCCGTCCGTCCGTCTGTGGTAATCACTCTAGCATCCACAAAAATGGAGATAGGACGCTGAAATTTTGGTAAAGTGCGTCTTTTGTTTGCAGGCAGGTCAAGTTCGATGATGGGCTATATCGGTCCACGTTTTGGTATATCCCCCATATAACGGTACCCCCCGATTTACGGTATTTTGACGTTTTTAGCTACATTTTCAGACCGATTTGGCTATAATTTGACATTTAGGGTTCTTAAGTGTCAATAAACATATATAACAAAACTTGTGGACATAGGTCCACGTTTTGGTATAGCCCCCATATAACGGTACCCCCGATTTGCGGTATTTTGACGTTTTTAGCTACATTTTTAGACCGATTTAGCTATAATTTGACATTTAGGGTTCCTAAGTATCAATAAACATATATAAAAAAAGTTGTGGACATAGGTCCACGTTTTGGTATAGCCCCCATATAACGGTACCGCCCGATATACGGTATTTTGACGTTTTTAGCTACATTTTCAGACCGATGTAGCTATAATTAAACATTTAGGGTTCTTAAGTGTTAGTTAACTTATATATTAGAAGTTGTGGACATAGGTCCACGTTTTGGTATAGCCCCCATATAACGGTACCCCCCGATTTGCGGTATTTTGACGTTTTTAGCTACATTTTCAGACCGATGTAGCTATCATTTGACATTTAGGGTTCTTAAATGTCATTAAACTTATATAACAAAAGTTGTGGACATAGGTCCACGTTTTGGTATAGCCCCCATATAACGGTAGCCCCCGATTTACGGTATTTTAACGGTGTTAGCTACATTTTCAGACCGATTTGGCTATAATTTGACATTTAGGGTTCTTAAGTGCCAATAAACATATATAACAAAACTTGTGGACATAGATCCACGTTTTGGTATAGCCCCCATATAACGGTAGCCCCCGATTTACGGTATTTTGACGTTTTTACCTACATTTTCAGACCGACGTAGCTATAATTTGACATTTAGGGTTCTTAAATGTCAATAAACTTATATAACAAAAGTTGTGGATATAGGTCCACGTTTTGGTATAGCCCCCATATAACGGTACCCCCCGATTTACGGTATTTTGACGGTTTTAGCTACATTTTCAGACCGATTTAGCTATAATTTGACATTTAGGGTTCTTAAGTATCAATAAACTTATATAACAAAAGTTGTGGACATAGGTCCACGTTTTGGTATAGCCCCCATATAACGGTACCCCCCGATTTACGGTATTTTGACGTTTTTAGCTACGTTTTCAGACTGATGAAGCTATAATTTGACATTTGAAGTTCTTAAATGTCAATAAACTTATGTGACAAAACTTGTGGACATAGGTCCACGTTTTGGTATAGCCCCCATATAACGGTACCCCCGATTTACGGTATTTTGACTTTTTTAGCTACATTTTCAGACCAATATAGCTATAATTTGACATTTAGGGTTCTTAAGTGCAACTAAACTTATATAACAAAAGTTGTGGACCTAGGTCCACGTTTTGGTATAACCCCCACATAACGGTACCCCCGATTTACGGAATTTTGACGTTTTTATCTACATTTTCAGACCGATTTAGCTATTAATTGGCATTTAGGGTTCTTAAATGTCAATAAACTTATATAACTAGTGGACATAGGTCCATGTTTTGGAATAGCCCCCATATAACGTTACCGCCCGATTTCAGGTATTTTGAGAATTTTACCAACAAGTTTTAACCGAATTATCTGTAATTTGAACATTTGACATTTGAAATTCTTAGTGGTCACCACACGTCTCCACCAAAAATTGTCCCCATATAACGGTACCTCCCGATTTTCAGTAATTTGATGATTTTAGCTACAATATTAAACCGAACTAGCAGTAATTTGACATTTGAAGTTCTTAGTGGTCACAACACCTCTCTATCAAAAATTGTCAACATAGGTCCATGTTCGGATATAGCTCCCATGTAACGGTACCTCCCAATTTTCAGTAATTTGGCAATTTTAGCTACAATTTTTAACAGAACTAACTGTTATTTGACATTTGAAGGTTGTAGTGGTCACCACACATCTGCATCAACAATTTTCAACATAGCCCCAATATAACGATGCTTCCCGATTTTCGGTACTTTGAGGATTTTACTTAAAATGTTTAACCGAACGTAGGTCCATGTTTTTGTATAGCCCCAAAACAAACCTCCCGATTTTCCGTACCTTAGCTTTATTTTTTGGACGAACTTTCTGTAATTTGAAATTTAAAAGTCAACAAAAATTCTGCAACAAAAATTGTTCATTTAAGTTCATATTTTCGTATAGCCCAGATACCTCCGAACTAGCTGTTAATGACATTTGAAGTTCCCACGTTATGTACCGATTTTCGATATTTTGAGGATTCTAGCTAAATTTTTTAACCGAATTAGGAGTTATTTGACATTAAAGGCTCCCATCAAAAACTGCCAACATAGGCCCATGTTTTATTATAACCCCTATATAACAGTACCTCCCAATTTCTATCCCACCAAAAATTGTCAATAGTTAGATATAGGCACCATAAAAAAGGGCCTCCCGAATGAAGCATTTTATGTACATTATCTAACATTTTAACGTACTCACTTAAAGTTAGGGACAGAAATGAATATTTTATGGTGGAGGGTATGAAAAGTTCGGCCCGGCCGAACTTAATGCTTTTTTACTTGTTAATTATTTAAATTGTTTTACATAAATCATTCCTATTTAACTTATTTAAGGTTTTAATGATTTCAGGTGAGAGAAATGTGACTATTTCAGATAAGCGCAACTAGGCTTAGAGTTTTATGTTTGAATCTGATGTTCGATATTTAGGCGCATGAAGCATCAAAAGTAATTATCGTCCGCAAACATTAGCATTATTTAGGTTTTCACCATTGAAATTTGAGTTATCATAAAATATATTTATGAAAGACGGGATGTACCGCAATTAACTAAGAGTGAAGATGCAAAAACAAATTTCTTTGGCGATTTTTTTAACTCTATAGACAAGAGTACAATTAAAATAAGTAGATTTGGCGAACGCTGAAACCAAAATATATTTCAATTTTGTAAATGTATTTTTGAAATACTTCCATATTTAAATATTTCAATGGTTTAAGTTGATAAAAATTATATTTTTCAGAATGGCGCAAATATGCGCAAAATATTACGATTGAATCTGACGTTTGGCACTTAAGCGCATAAATCACCAAAAGTAATTATGGCAAGCAAACGTTCGCATCATGCACTTTTTCACTTTTGAAATTTGAGTTATCATAAAAAATGTGCACGAAAAAAAAAAAAGAGACGTGCCACCATTATTAAAGATTGAAGATGCAAAAACAATTTGGAATTTTTATAAGTTTCTTGTACGGAGATTACACAAAAACAAAAAAAAACATTGAATAATATAAATTTTCGAGATTTTAATGTTCACCTAATTATATAGTATTCGGACATGTACTTTTTTTCCTTTCATTATGTCTGATTTCGATCGGCTGCTGCTTTGGATTGGTTAACCGCAGAAAGTTGCGGATGATCATAACGAATGGGGGAAAGGGTCAGGTTACAGTTTAACAACAGTTTGGTTTGAAACGCGCGATTTTTATATTTTGAGTTTTTAAAAACATAAGGGAGGGGTTCTATTCAAATGAAAGTCAGTATAAGTTTAAGAGCTTAAAAGCGATTAAAGTTTAAAAGCAAAAAGAGAAAACGTGAAAGGTTTTTGGAAGAAATTTCTCTCAAGAATTGCAAGCAGAGAATCTTCTGTAAGTACCAATATTTGGTCGGACGAGGAGATCTGTTTTGTTTTTGAAGTGTCCAAGATAGAATTTGCTGGCCAAAATATTTGTTGTTGTTTTTTTAATAAAATTTGGGGTGTGGTTGAAGATATTACAATGCAAGGTGCTTAAAGCTGGGAAGTTTTGCGGATTCTGAAACTACACTCTTCATAGATGAGAAAAAATTAAAAAAAAAAAAAAACAAAAAAATCGCCTGAGCGCTTTTTAAATAAATCGCGGTCAAAGTTGGCAGTTTTAGGGGTTTTTCAGGTTTTCGCGACCCGTAGGTCGTATAGAAATGGGATTAGAGAAAATATTGTAGCTGTGAAAATGATCTACAAGATTGATATGGTATTTTCATAGGTTTAACCATTTTTGAGATAAAGAAGTTCAGTTCACATTTGTAGGGTTTTTGTTAGGTTTTCACGATTTGCTTGAAAACGGTAAGTCTTATCGAAATGAGACTAGAGAAGAATTCTCTACAAGATTGGCTTTCATATTTTTTTCCTATGTTGTACCATTTTTTAGATATATAAGTTTAAGTTAAGAAATTGCAGTGTTGAAATTGTTTTATAAGCAGACGATACAGTAGTGAATTATCCCAATTTGAACTTCTATATTTCAAAAATGGTAAAAGGACAATCTTGTAGAAAATTTTCACTGCTACAACATTTGTTCTTGTTCCACTTTGATAGGGCTTGCTTGCGGTTTCCAAGCAAAATTGTGAAAATCTAGAAACCCTCAAAATGTGACCGCAATTTATTTAAAAAGCACTACGTCGATTTTTTTTTGTTTTTTCATTTTTCTAATCTATGAACATTACAGTTTTTAGAATCCACAAAAACTTCACAGGTGTAAGCACCTTTCATTTAAAGTTGGTTCAAGAGCACCGCGATTACACATTCAATATTATTTCAATAGGGAAAGCCGATACGCACGAAATTTTTTAAATTATCGATATATCTTGTCCTTCATGATTGAAGAAGAACCGGTCATTATGAACCATTTCACCCATATCAAGGGTATCACATCTCAACTCTTGTGTATGTCTAAAAACCGGCTACACGAACCATCGATCTTCATCCTTCGACCGGGGCTCTTTTGTTGTTTTGGTAAACAAAAATTGCATTTCTTTGCACGAAACGTATTTTAGAAAATTTGGAGTCGATTTAGCCCAGTCTATCTGTCAGTCTGGCTGGTGCGCTGGTCCAAACTTTGTGAACCGTAATATTTTGTTCGCAGTTCGAACATAGGGCATATTGGTCCACTTCTTCAGTTACTTCCCTTACAAAAGTTCTAAAACGGTGCGCACAATAACTCTCGAAGTTATGTTCAAAAAGCGGCTACGTAATCTAAAGTTTTTCTACATCAAATATTATCTTACTCATCCTTCAGTTTTCTTAAACCGCCGGCCTTCGACCAGAACTAAAGATTTTAATCTCTGGAGTATGTCCAAACCCGATTTGGTCCTTAGATCAAGTTCGGTCCAATCATTCGGGTACCTGCCACAAAAAGTTTGTCGATTTTTTGTAAATGTGCAGTCTAAGGACATGTCTGGAATCGTTTTTGAATTTGCTGCCCTATTACACAATTTTTTCGAGGGAATGTGGGTAATTCCTTCGGTAATGGCCCAAAGCACTAAAAACCCTGTCGGCACCAACTAAAATTACTGATGAACACGATAACGTATGAATAGAGTGTGCGACACATACATACATAGTAAAATTTCTTCCAAACGTACATACATCAAATTCCTAGAAGGTCTATATCGGACAACATTTTCTGGTACCTCCTTCGCAAAATTTTCGCTTACGTGTATGCTGTTTGAGGATCGTTTGGAAATTTAAACCGAAGGTACACCTTGTGGTCTTGTGTGTGCCGTGGAAAAGTCAATGCTTCCAAAACTTCTAAAAATTTTAATTCAACCTTTGCACATCCTTATATTTCTTTCACGCCTAAATCAAATTCGAATATTGGCTATATCGGTCCAATCCTTCGAGCATCTCGCACACAAAATTTCACAAAAGTTTTGTCCAAGCAGGTGGACAAAACAATTTTCACAAGGATAACTTCTTCCTTGCATGAAATTTTTCTCTAAAGCTGTAATACATCCTACGGCCAGCAACTTAACTGGCTTAGTCACATTTTCCAACCGAATTAACTGCAAAGTGATAACGGGTTGAGTCAGTTTGTACTTCATTCGCAATGTTTGCTGCAACATTACTCCACTAATCGAATTGTAGGTAAAAAACTAGTCGAGAAGTGCCTTCGATCAAATTGGTTTCTTGCGATTTGATCTAGCGACAGCTTCATTACCGTACGTACATCAAAATGTTTAGCATCGCGATTTATAAAAAATCATTGGAGTAAAGTAAAAAACTACATTATTTTTCCAAGTACCACATGGTAAATTCTACAGTAATGAGTTTCATATAAAATGAGTCAAACATTATAAACTGCACACATATAACAACTGACAAAGACGATACGCCATCGACACATCCATTAAAGTAAAATATTGCTTAAAACATAACCAAATATGAATGGCATAGAAGATAATACACTCACATCTGTAATAACAGAATTGTCTTCGCATGTGGAATTCAAGAAATTGTGGCATAGACGCTCGCTTCATAAACTGCATATACACATGTACGTATGTATGTATGTGTGTATATTTGTTGAGCCTTGTTCTTGGTAGAGTCATAAATTTAATTGCACAGACTTGTTATAAAAATATTATTACAAGAAAAATTGAGTCTTGGTCTCTAATAGTAGAAGAATAAGAAGAATCACACAAAACAATGAAAATCAACTCTTATGAAATGTAATAATGACATGGGTCGGGTAATCGGTACCAAATAGTTGTTTATGTTCAAATTATCCTGAATTTTGAATTTATGAAATCTCTAATTTAGTCTGTACAATACACAAATGCATGTCTGGAATATTGTATTAATTTTATAAAACAAAGAAAATTAACACAGTAACAATATGCGTATGAGTTATGATTGCATATTTATACCTCATTCGAGTAAAACAATTGCACTGTGCAAAAACAAAAATAATTAGGGCGACAAATGGAGAGCAAGTGTATCAGCTTTTTGAACAGCTTGTCATAATTTTGGAAGTATTAGGCGCACAGTGGGTGCCACCGTGGTGCAATGGTATGCACACTTGCCTTCCACGCTGAAGGTCGTGGTTTCGATTCCCCGGCCAGGCAACACCAAACAATTCTCAAAGGTGGCAAAACACCCCTTAATAATGTTGGCGACATTTCCCGAGTACTTCAGCCATGTAAAACTTATGTGCAAGTGGTGGCTTAGGACACGCCGTTCGGACTCGGCTATAAACTGTAAGTCCCATATCAGTGAGCTAATATGCATTGGAGTTCGCTCATTGATATGAGGGAAGTCTCCCTTGTCCCTTCCGGAACATTTTCAGAGATATGTCAAATTTGGTCTAGGAATTCAAGGTCAAAATGAAACTTTTGATTTTTTTTTTAAATTTGCACACAAAAGTTTTGGTCCATTTAACCCGCTGAACCAAAACTTTTGTGTGCAAGTTTAAAAAAAAATTGATGTAAATTCTCTATATTTAATACTGGAAGACCCATTCCAGAAAAAAAAAAATATATACAAAGTTTAAACTAAACCAAAGTAGTGTCGGGTTCGACAATTGTCGGTTGTATAGTAAGATTTTTACAACTTTCACACAACTTTCTAGGGAAGTATGCCTCAGAAATTGTATCGTCATAATTGGGGACAGGAGAACAACATTTGCAAACAAATCAACCTCCCTTCTAGAGTTATCCATGAGCACCATTTTTGCGAAAAAAAATTTCAACTTTGTGGGGGAGGGATCAGATGGAGTAGTCTGACATGGTCCATTTCGAACATGATCTAAGCTCTTAGCCTCTCTAATGGATAAGTCTATGCATCCTGAGAAAATTACCCAAAGCTGTAAAAACCACCTACGGCCACCATGTTTAGTGGTTGGTGCTCACGACAACTCTCGAAACAGATAATGCGGTGGTCCAAACTTTGCATATCATTCATATTTCTGCGAATTTTTTATAAAGTTGGTACCACTTTTTCAATACAGAGTGTCAAACAATTAACTCTGATAAAAATCTTTTCATATATGTACATAATAGATTTATAAATACAATAAAAAGTATAGGAGGTATTTGTATAAACTTAAACTCTTACGCACTCAAATTACAACTAGAAATCACACGTGCAAGGACAATAACAGTACATTCATTTCAGAGTCTGCAGTAATTTATGACGCTAAAATGAAACCCTTGCGTGCTCTATTCGTTTTTTACTTCCTCACAAATTTCATGTGTAGGCTGGATTTTGTGCTTTTAATGGACTGCCACCCTAGTCATTGTTCTGTTTGAATGGAATTTGTATTGTAAACAACAGCCAGCATGTACCTGCATTTGTATAGATTGTGCCACCAAACATCAACAAGCTGTTACAAGTGAGTTAGTGGCTAAAGGGCCGCTTTAGCTAACATTAACATTGACTATTCTTTGGTGAAAGTGTAATAAAAACGAATATATTGCCAATATCCAAGGGTATGTGGGGACCACAATGTAACAGTTACAAAATCTTTTTACAAGATATACAACAACAAAAGGGGTGAGGCAAGTGGAGCAATATTTGTACATTAAGCCAGTTAGCAACTGAATTGAAACGGAAGTTGTTGCACAAATATTTATGAAAAGCAATTACATTCAAATGACCCAAGACATTTTCGCCATTGCACTATAGGTCAAACAGCCTATTTTACTGGCCAAAAGTCAGATTCTCACTTTGTATTTTCACTTATTTTGTGTTACTTTCTTGTAAGAAACACTTCAAATATAATAAAAATGAATTTCGTTTTTGTATGAAAAATTATACCGTTACATGGCAGGCTGCCAAATATGTATTATCCAAATATCTTGCAAAACTTGTTAACGAAATATGTTTACTTGTATACGTTCAGGATGAAACAAAATCACAATATTAGCATAAGTAACGATTAGATTAGAAAGTATTCGATATATATTTATCAAAATGCCCTCCTATCATCATTTATGTGTATAAATAGTTATTAAATGGGTGTTAACTTTGAATTTTCGAAGAAAGTAGAACATTTTGAGGTTTTTAAAGTCTCGGCAACGTTCGGCAATGAAAGTGAAAATTGAAATTGGTTCATTAACTCGTGCCGAATGCAGAAAATTTTATGTGATTTTGCGTAAATTTGCTCGACAAGAATTATACAACTTTTTTTAGGTTACCATATTTTCCTTAATATTTATTTTTTTGAAGTCAGGGTTAAACCTCTTACCTTTGACTGTGTTCTAAAGTCAAATTATTTACAAATCTTTTATAAATATATACATTTATAGTCAAAATATGTCACATCATATTGTGGGATTTTCAAGGTAATAATTTTAAGGCATATTCACATTAAAACTAAAGCGAAACACAACAAAAAAGCTTCTGCACTTATCGGACGTCGATGCCTTCAATTTTGTAGACAAATAACAGACCTTCAAGTTTTTGTCCCCAAAGGGTTAAGGTACCAGTTGTGTATTTGGTCCATAAAGGGTTAATTTTTTGGCCCCAGTTGTTGCATTTTTCTCCCTGAATCTAAAAACGCTATATTAACTTAAACCAAATACTTGTTTTAACTTTAAGAGTTTTGGCCAATAAAATGACCCGTTTGACCTATAGTGCATTGAATAGCCAACACACAAAAGAACCAACTATTTGTTGTCGCCATACAGGTTTTGTGTAGTTTTTTTTTCGATAAATTGCAAAATAAGCTAAAAACTATATTCATGACTTAGATTACATATGCCAATATCCATTTGCAATGAAAACCTTTATTTCTAATGTCGTCGGTAGGTCGGTGTATATACATACATTTTGTTAGTGACCATTTTTATTTACATGCATTTATATACCGAAAATTTGATAACCTCATGACCTCATTTTCATGACGTACGAATTTAATATGTATTTTGAAGTAGTTACCGAGAAAAACTACGATTTTAAAAGAATTAATATACCACAACTGTCTTATATGGACTGGAATGAGATTTATTTTAAAAAATCTTGTGACGATCAACTTTCGTGTCTACAAAATAAAATATCCTTTGTTTTTTCATAAACACGTATTACTACGAGCTGTTAAAACCAAGCAGCGAGAATCATGGTTCAATAACAACATTAAAAAACTTATTGACACATGAGATAAACTGAATATGCATTGGAAGCATTACAAGATATCCTCAATCCATGATGAATATAAAACTGCAAGGAAAAAAGTGATGAAACAAATTCAAGGAGCAAAGTCCATTTTTTATCGTAACAAATTTAAGTCTGCTGTAAAATCCCAGCAGAAATGGAAAATTATCCGGGAAATTAGCAAAGGCAAATCGAAAAATCAATCTCTTGGGTCGGAAATTGATGTTGAGGCATTGTACCAGCAGTTTGTGGACCTCAGCCCGATAACATCAGGTATATCGAGTCCCATTATTCCCCAATCGGATAATGCACAAACAATATGACAATCTAGCTGGAATGTAAACAGTGAGCTCACTAACCTGCTCGAATTTAACTATGTCTCTCCACTTGAAGTCCTCTCCTCATGCATATCTGTTAAATCCAATGCTATGGAATCTGACATGTTGCATCCGAAATTTATCAAACTTCTCCTGCCTTTCATTCTTACCCACATAACCTACATCTTCAATACAATCATCACGGCAAGTACATACCTCAATACGTGGAAACATGCCAAAGTTATTCCAATCCTTAAAACCAACAAAGAATACAGACCAATTGCTATTTTACCTCTTCTCTCTAAAGTGTTCGAGAAAATTATCCACAAGCAAATTACCCACCACATTCAAGTACAAAACTTATTGTTTGAACGTAAATCTGGCCTCAGGCCAAATCACAGCTGCATCACAACACCAACGGATGTATCAGAATGTATAAGAAATAAGATTGTTTCTGGAAATATAACCTTCTTAGTGCTGTTGGATCACTCGAAGGCCTTCGATTGTGTAAACCATAATATGCTTTGCCAAAACTGAAAACACTGTTTCGTTTTTCTGATACCTCTGTTCGACTCATTAGTTCATACCACAGAACCCAATCTGTCTACTGCAATCAAAAAGTGCCAAATGCATTGATACGTAGGATCGATTCTGAGACTCCTCTTTTTTTCAATGTATATACAAGATCTTCAAGACCACATTTCACACTCAAAGTGCCATGTTTATGCTGATGACATGCAGCTATACTCAAGTACCCACAAATATGATACTCAATCCCAGACGACCATGCTGAACGAGGATTTGTTTAAGTGGGCCAGAAACTATGATTTATTCCTTAATCCTGCGAAGACTAAATGCCTAATTCTAAGCAAATCTAAACTTGTACAGTCCCTTGTTGTCACGATATTATATTAAACAACCAAGCAATTAGCATTGTCAAAGAAGTGAAAAACCTGGAAGTAATGTTTAATAATCGTCGTACATGACATAACCATATACAAATTACTACAGGTAAGGTATTTGGAATGCTAAGAACATTCTACGATTCACACCACTACATATAAGGACACTTATTGCCAAAACATACATTGTGCGACAACTGCTCTATGGATGCGAATTATTAGCATCATGCGACCAAAAGAGTCACTATCGCCTTAACGTTGCATAAATGCTTTTTTAAGATACGTCTACCGCTTACGGCGGCACGACAGAACATCTCTCTCACATCTTCTTAATATTAAAGTTAAAACTTTTCTTCACAAAATCTTATATACAATGAAACCAAGGTATCTCCTTGATTACTTACAATTCGCTTAGCCAAACAGAGGGAAAAAACTGATTATAACACAACACCACTCCAAGGTCTCTGAATGGCATTTCTTCATATACTCTGCTAAACTTTGGAATCAACTACCAGCTAACATCCAACTCCAAGGCAATGCATCAATATTTAAATCAACACACTACTGAATGTTTGGACAGACATAATCCATCGTTCCCTGTTTTTCTATTTCATTCTAATTATTCTACCATAATCTATCAGTACGATTACCTTAAATGCTATTTGCAATATTTCCCAATATATTTTTTTCATTCATATTTTTTTCGTTTTTTTGCTACTATTTATTTAAATAATTAATAGGTAAATTATTTAAATAAGTTCTTGTCACATTTATTATTTCAACAATGTACTCTTTGTTCCAAATTCCGCTTATTACATTTCCATTTTATATACTAGAGTATAATCTTAAGAAATAAATTTTCTGTTTGTAATACATTTATGAAAATACAAATCAAATCAATGACCTTCCCCTGTAGGATTATGTAAGTATCCATCACTATATTATGTCCACAGAAATTATAAATTAAGTTCCAATCAAATTTTCTTAAATCTCGCACTCATTGAAAAGATTTTGTAGATTGATCTCGCAGGGAAATTTGTTTCGAATTTAATGCAGTTCTTTAACATGTTTTGTTATCTGATCTTATCGTTTTCTACCTCAAACATATTTTGCATTGTTTTAAAATGGCGCCTAGAAATATACCACAACTCATATGAAATAAATTAATGTGTACTTCTAAGATAGTTCCTAAAAATATGCTACAAATATATCAACACATAAAACAATTTACAGCGTTGAACAAAAATACGAAATAAGTTGTCCTACCTCTTTAAGACAAGGTTCTGTAATAAAAAATTAACATTCTGTTTTGTAGTAAAAAATAATACAAAATGATTACGGATTATTTAACGAAAACCGAGTAAACTTTCCATACTAGAGAAATTAAAAAAATGGAACTATAGTTTTGCGCTTTTGGAAGTTTGTATTAATTTAAAGCTCCCAGTACCTTCTATGATTATTACCTTCTTCTGCTAGACCAAATAGAAACACAGATAGATATAATCAGTTTTTTATACAGAATGATGGTACAAGTCAAAACAAGTCGTATGATATAAAGAAAATGGTACTATGTCGCGTTTTTTATATATTTTGCCCCTGTAGGAAAACGCCGTAATTTGAGTACGAAAGGTCGTAAGTCCACAAACAAAGTTATATTTTGAATGAATACTACAGCTAATGTATTTCGGATATAATGATAAACGTCATCCATGGTTGGGGTACATTGCAAAGAAGCGGCCTATAACTTTGGACGATAATCGAATGGTATTTGGGAGCCATAGGAGCGAACTTTTGCATAAAAATTTGATAATTTCTATTAATAATTTAATTATTTATTTTGCAACGAAAGCGTATACTTGACAGCTACTTTGCTTTATAAGCGCACTGATTATGAAAGGTGGACTCCTGGCCTTTTCATTGATGCCAATTGGATGATGTACACACGTGTTCAAAAACCACGCATATTGCAGAATTTGTAAAAAAAAATTAATTTTTTATTGTTTTTATACCCCACACCACACTGTGGTAAGGGGTATTATGTGTTAGTGCACTTGTACAGGTCGCATTTCACGTATTTAATGCACCAACCACCCCATATCTGTCCAATTTTGATGCATTTTTGAATGTGTGACGGAGTTCGGTGAGATATAAGTGTGCCATTTTATATCGAAATCGGTTCAGATTGAGATATAGCTCCCATATATATTTTACATATTTACAGTGGTGTAGGGTATCAAATTGTCGGCCCGCCCGACTTTGATCCTTTCCTTACTGTTTTTTTTTTATTTTAATTAAAATAATATGTGGTGCTTATATGTAATACGTCCTTTGTTTTTTGAAAAATAAAAAGGTTGATATTTCCGCTGACTATAGGCATTTGTATGTATTTGAATCGTGCATTTTTTAAAGTTTTAAAAACGTTTTTTGTTTTTCAAAATAGTATGGCTTAATCCCATTGTTGTTGTTTTATTATTTTAAAACAACTAATTTATTAGTGGAAAAAGGTTGGAATTTTTCGCCAAGGGGTAAGGCAAGGAAGACTAGTTTCGATCCACACCACTGGATCTCATCAGTTCCCTTGTTTCTTGTTTGTGGATACTCTCCACCGAAGTTATTTTTCAATAACTTCTTCAGCAGGAAACTTTTTATACCCAGGTTGTTTTAAAATAATAAAACAACAACAATGGGATTAAGCCAGACTATTTTGAAAAACAAAATTGTATTAGCTATCCCAATAAAAACGACGCCACCAATGTTCGTTTTAAAAACTTTCCATTCTTTAAAAATATTCAATCTGGTCGATCTGTGCGTTTTTAAATATATGCCAAATTGAGATCAATGGTTTGAACTGAACTTTTCCGAACAGTGGAAGAGTTTACCTCAAAAAATAATAATGTTATTCCATTATTGTATTGCAGTTCTACTATCCGATCATCTTCCATAATTATTAGCATCGTCCTTCGTGGGAGATTTTGTCAATATTGAACAATAAATGCGTCCCCTAGCATGACAAAGAAATAAATCACGGTATTTATTTGGCTATCTGACCATGTACATCAACATATTTTGCATCAATGGAAAGGTCAAGAGGTCTTCGAAATATATCTTATGGCCTCATCTAAACCGGGCTAAAACCACATTTTTCTGCATTTATCGGGCCTTTATCTCAGATATAAATAGGAATATGGCCTTGCTGTCATTAGCAATATTGTAGCCCTAAGCCAGTAGATCTTATCTTTGAACGAAATCGATAAAATATAAAACATTGTACATAAATTCTGTAATTCTGGTCGGTATCATCTAAACTATCATCTAACTATTGCTATCGACGTTTACGGCGGCCACCAAAAATGTTTTTGGGTCATTTTGGGTCAAAAATAGTTGTTTTGGAGCCCAATATAAACAATGCTTTACGACAGCGATCAAAACGATAGTCATACTATCGATAGTTTGCCAGCTCTAGTTCTCACTGCTAGTTTATTCTCTTACTTGGGATTACAGTGGATTGTTGACATATTTATTAAATTGTCGTTGAAAAATATATATAAAACCACGTGATAGAAGGAAGCATTTTACAACAATGGCAAGCCCTGAAGAGTTGTGTGTTAAATTCCAGCGAATTAAGAATATTAAATTCAGAATAATTTAACAGTTTTGGAGATATGGTGCTAAATGTATACAAGTTATGTAATTTTTACATATATTTTAAAATTTGAGGCAATAAATGTAGTTTTTCAAGTTCATTATTTCTCCAGATATTTTATTCTTGCCCTTATCTACACATTTGCTTCAGAGGTCAGAAGAAGATTCGCATTGGTTTCAGAGATACGAGTATAGCCCCGAATTGCTTTAAAAGTCAACATTTAACCATCTTTATATGGAGCCATAAAATCCAAGCTGCTTCTGACATAACAAAACCCAACTTGGGGTTTCATCGTTTGGGTCTGTACTTTCAAAAACTCCTCAGTTCAAATTTTTTGCACAAGATTACCTTAAAAATGTCGCACAGTGATCATCATGTTAAGTTGCAAGCTTCTTCTTTTTGGTAAACCCAAACCTTACTTAAAATTTGCGCCAATCAAACCATGGTAGAATAAGAAAAGGTAGCAGCAATACACAGCTGACTGAACTGGGTTGTAACGTTAGTGTCAAATTTCATATGACAATGTTTACATTTATTTCTATTTCGATGTACATTAGGGGCATATATTTTTTGAGAACAAAAAAATATATCATTCGGAAAAAACCATTTCCCAGAAAGACTTCTTCATATCAATGATATGTAACCTCCTCCAAGTTCGAACGATAAGCCGCGCAGTAAATCACCGCTTGTAGAGGCGATACAACGTTTGTTAATATGTGAGGTATTTTGTTAAAATTTAAAAAAATAAAACCCTAATAAACATGTGCTTCTTTGATTTCTAAAACAAAACATTGAAACAGCTTCTCCTTTTTCTATGAATTTCCAGCGACCCCAAACTTTTCTGCAAGAATTCTACTTTCTGCGAGAATTTATGCATTTACATTAGGGACATATATTTTTTGAGAACAAAAAAATATATCATTCGGAAAAAACCATTTCCCAGAAAGACTTCTTCATATCAATGATATGTAACCTCCTCCAAGTTCGAACGATAAGCCGCGCAGTAAATCACCGCTTGTAGAGGCGATACAACGTTTGTTAATATGTGAGGTATTTTGTTAAAATTTAAAAAAATAAAGCCCTAATAAACATGTGCTTCTTTGATTTCTAAAACAAAACATTGAAACAGCTTCTCCTTTTTCTATGAATTTCCAGCGACCCCAAACTTTTCTGCAAGAATTCTACTCTCTGCGAGAATTTATGCATTTAGTGGAATGATCTGGAAACATAAAAATTGAAAATGTAACGAATTTTCATTCATGTTTTCCAAAATGTTCAACCAAATGTGAAAAATTATTAGTTTTTTAAATTCCAATAATTTATAGACATTTCCTTGTTTTGTTTACAAATACAACTGGCAGTAACGTTACAAACAAAAACAAATTCCTTTGTGGTTGTTGTTCGAGTTGTATTTGTTGTAGTATTAACTTTACCTTATATTTGTTCTACCATGCAATCAAACCATCATTTTATTTTTGGTTCATTTCACATTTTACGATCATCAGCAACAAATAATGGGGCCTCTTTTGGTCAGAACTTGACCTCCCCACAAAATTTCGTGACGTTCGGTCCATAATTGAGGTCTGGAGTTTTCATTACAATTTTTAATGGTCGGACGGACATACATAGTTATTTCGCTTTATCTCGTTGAGATAGGAAAAATAGCAAAGAAACTTATAATACCCTTTCCACATTGTTAAGTAACGTATACATATTTTATTTTAAAAAATCCGTAAATTTGAAGGAAAAGGTCTTAAGTCGCAACCAAAATTCAAAACTATACGAGGAAAAGTTCTTAAGACTAAAGATATCCAATTATCTCCCAAACGCGATGGAATTTGATTAAACAAAATACATAGGGGAAGAAATAAGAGAGGAAGTAGTAAGCAAAGAATACAGTTTTTACTACCATAATAAAATCTTTAATATACAAAGCGGTAGAATGTCTTTTCTTCCTCCTGAAAAATTTCTAAAAATGGACTTACGACCTTTTTTGGAGCTTCTGTACTTTTTTGCGTAGCAGACGATATGTTTAATGTTTACCGCCCTCGTACGTTTCCTGGTTTCATAGACGTATGCATTTTTAGGTATTTTGCGCTCTATATAGCTATATCAATATCTTATCCTATTTTCACGAATTTGTTTTAGGATTCCTTTTTTAGCCACAGCATTATTGTTAGTAAAGTTTTTTCATCGAGTGGACCATAATTTCGGCCTTTAGAGAATTTTCGTGAAAATTCACTTTTTGTCCCATACTTAATTACTATGGAAACAAAGATCGTTGGGGTTAACGTTAACATATCGCCATACAATTTCACATGTAAGGTTTTCTGATCAAATGGAAAAAATTTAAAGGATAGGAGTTAAAAAAAATGTTTTGAGTTGCCTATTGTACATAAACAGGATTAGTTTATCAAAACACATTTTAATATTATAAAAGATGGCTCTCTGATCTTTAATTCAATGTCAATAGGTATAAATTCATTGCTTGGGGTGTATTCCAAAATACAAGATTTTTTCTCTTTTGTGTTTAACATGTTTTGTGATTTTATTTTATGCAATCCTGAGGCCAACAAACAACTGAAAGCCGCTAACACTATTTTAAAACTTTATTCATTCTAATTTTATGGCTCTATATAAAACCTGTTAAGACTGTTTTAGGGGTTGGTTTGTACAAACACAGTGATAAAGCTGGTGTAGCAAGAATTCATTTTGGATATGTGTGTTCGTTCAGTAATCTTTAACACACATGTTAGCGAAATAAATCCTTGGGACTTTAAATATACACACATATATATGCGGAAAGCGCTATTCAAGTTTTATAGTTTTATAACTGCAAAATTGCTATTCATGTGTGTATGTATGTTTCACATACTGTTGTCTCATTATTAGTCGTAAACTTGACCTAGGCAAATGTTTTGAAGGGCTTTAAAACAGTTTAAGGACAAATAGCTTAAAAATATATACGTCATTGTTGGAGTTTGAAATATACAATCTCAGAAGTATTTTGTTTAGATTTAAGATAGCTTCAGAAACAATTTCGAATGAATACAATATTTTTAATGAGACATACTTTAATTTTATGAACATTTGATAATGTGTTTTCTCCAACAAAGTTTGTACAATGCAAATCTAGTATTTTATTTATTTATTTTACATAAAAATCAATTTCAGTAAAAATTCATCCATGTCGGTAGAAGGTAGAATAGTTGAATTTATAGCTGAATTTCCACAGAAATTAATATACGATATTGATTAGTCATATAAAAAAGTGAGAAACGTACGCACGGGGGCCAGAGGAGGGACATTCAGAGAGGCCATTTTCTAGTAACCTACGCAGGATTTGAATACGTTTTCCCACATAAATTGCTAGAAAATTTAGTTCTTGAGCAACAGCTGTTTTAAATTATTGCAATGGTTATATACAATAATATGTCAGAGGATTTTTTAGCCAAATAAGACAATAGTAAGACAAGTAAGAAAGTGTCAGTCAGCTGTGCCGATGGAGATATACCTTCGGCCTCGAACCATGTTGCCAAAAATTTAAAACCAATCCCAGGTGAGTCCTTAAACTGCACTCTTTCTAAATTTTGTGTGGAAAGTACCCAAAAGAGCTGTTCGATGTAGTCAATACTCGGATATAATTCAAGGCTGTAAGGAATAAAACGATGTACAATGTTTGAATCAAATCGGTTTCTCCCTTTAAGGGTTATCTTACGAAATATCCAGTGTTGTTGGTGCCGGCAGTCTTACCCCTGCAAAAAAGTTGTACCATCGTAAAGACAATATGCTGAAAAAATTTCAAAACGGTCCGAGAGGAGATCTTAAAGTTTACTTTTTCCGAATTTTGTGTGGGAGGGTACCCGAAGGTGTGGAGCGATATAGTCCATATTTGAACCCGATCTATGCCTGAAAGTAATATTACTATATGCAAAGTTATGACTAATTCGGTTACTCCTTTCGAGAGTCATCCTGCGCCCCATTTTAGCGAACATTTTTGAACTTTTGTGGGGGAGGTACCGGAAGGAGTGGACCGATATGGTCCATCTTCGAACTTAAACAAAGTTGGGACAAAATATTACGAATGCCAAATTTTGGACCCAATCTGTTGCTTTGTCCGAGAGTTATGGTGCGCACCAGCTAGTCATACCAAAACGTGGACCTATGTCCATATTTTTTGGTGATCACTGATCACTGAAAAACTTAAATGTCAAATTATAACTGATTCGAAAAAATGTAGCTAAAAACATCAAAATATCTCAAATCGGGCGGTACCGTTATATGGGGCCTATACCAAGACGTGGACCGATATCGTCCATCTACGAACTTACATTGATTACCACAGGCGAACGGAGAGACGGACTTTCATTAGTTTTCGTTCTCTGTGTTTGGTATCTTCTAAGCAGCCTAGGGCACAAGGAAAAAACATTTTTCCCATTTTTGTGTGCGTTTTTTCACACTTCAAACACATTTGTTAACCGATTTAAAAAAATAATAGCTTGTTCGAAGGATATTATTTTCTCCTTTAAAAGGAAAAAGGATCAATAGAAATCCGTTGTGGAAACAATAAGAAACCCCGTTTTTCACTTCATTTACCGTTATAAAACAAAAAACGAAGTGACCCAAAGGAACCAACGATATTTTCGTTGTCCATGAACCCCAACACGATAGAATTTTTGCATCAGAACGTAGAATATTTTCCTGGTGAACTTTTGTAGAATATTGTAATTTATAGACATTTTTCGATAAATTTTCACTGTCTCAAGACCAAAACTGCCTGAAGGAGCGTCTCAATGCATTTGCAATGAACTGGATCGAAATGGTTTAGCTGTTATATGTCAAAATATCCAAAAAACGTGGATAAAAAACTTCAAGTCAAAATCGGGATGCTCGATTTTTACCGTAGGTATATGGTCTAGTGGTCTTTTTTGATCAGTCCCAATCCCAGAAATCAGAATCGCGCCCAATAAGTTTTTCAAATCGCCGCGGCCTATTTTATACCCTCGCTAGCAGAGAGGCAATGAATATTTATATACATGTCAATATTAACATACAATTAACCTACATAGATTAGAGCTGTTGCGCGCTCTAGACTAAGTTTTTCTGAAGAAGTTATATCTAAATGCAATTATTTAAAGAATTCTGATTCCTTTCGCAAAAATTGGATTTTTATGTTTGCAAAAGCTGGGCAATGACAGAGAAAGTGCTCCAACTTTTCGTCACTCTCTCTCTCTCTCTCTCTCTGCATAAGTAAACTCAAATACCACTTTGCAGTTTAACGAATTTTTACCAAAAATGTTTCAATGTCTTTAATAATGAACATCAAATTTGCTGAAATTTGGTAATTTGGTATCGGGCTATTAGCTGGTCAAACATCTTTTGAAATACAACTAATAAGCTATGCCGACATAGTTTACCCAATTTGTTCTTTATCCCAAAAATTATTGATTTAGCGGCTTCCAGAGTTTTGTGAAAATTTTTTTCTGAAAGTACGAACTTCTGAAAAATATAAGGCTTTTTTGGGTTTCTTCATATCGACAACTGCGAACGTTCTGAATAAAGGTGAACTTTTACAAAAAAATTAGATACTCGTAGAGATATTCCCTGTCAACAGAGAACACAAAAACCTGATTCTGATTCGCCGGAGCGATTTTTAAATAAATCGCGATCAAAGTTCACATTTGTAGGGATTTTTAAGGTTTGAAAACGGCAAGTCGTATCGAAATAGAATTAGAGAAAATCTTGTAGCTAGGAAAATTCTCTACAAGATTTACAGTTATACTTTTCCTATATTTTATACTTTTTCCTGGGTTAAACCATTTTTGAGATATAGATAAGTTCAAATTGGGACAATGCTCTGACTTTAACGCCTCCTTATAAAACAATGTCATGTACGGTGCGCCTTAACTATCTTTAAATGAAAAGTGCTTATGCTTGGGAAGTTTTAGCGGATTATGAAAGAGCAATGTTCATAGATTTTTTATTTTCCCATGCGTAAGCACCTTTCATTTACAGGTAGTTTAGCCGATATGTGATATCGGCAGCCGCCTTCAAATCACAGCCAATTTATCCGTGAACAGGTCTCAACCTGTACTTAAGCCAAAATGTGTAATGTTTGGATGTTTTTTTTTTTTTTTTTTTTTTTTTTTGTTCGGGAAGGATTTTACTATAGTCTAACTTCGAATTTTATACATGTTTGGAAAGCTATTGAAAAATTGTCGCAAGTGGTAGTACTCAAAGAGTACAAGTTTTACAAGATTAGGATTAGGATTATGTAATATTTATGTCGATCAAAGTCAATGAACCTACTCTATTTTTTTCCATGCTCAGAACTCAATGGATTCAGCTCTTGACAATCGTGGACGATCCTAATAGATGTCAACTTATGCCAATACATTTGATAGCGATATTTCCTGTCCAAAAAGAACTCTATAACTCGTATAACACTGATTCGATTGGAAATTGGGGCTTGGGCAATATAGTTTCAAATTTAACGTCTTAAATAATAGTTACAATGTATCCTCCGTCATCTACAAATGAAGGAAGTTTAATTCAAATCCGTTCTGTAGTTGAATTCTGTAACTCATTTTTCGAGTTATCGACAAAAATCGGTAACATTAAAATGATTATAATTTCGGCAATTAAGGACATTTTTCGGTAAGATAGCGACGAAAATGTAGTAGTAGTTAAGTTCCACCGATATCAAGAAGTTGGCAACATTTTTATTAAAACTTTTCATTCATAATTTTGCGTTTTGATTTTACCGATATTTGTCGGTAACTCAAAAAATGAGTTACAGAATTCCACTTCTGATTCGTGCCAAAGATTATCATATTAATGCTTGCAGACCGATTCATATTAGTCCAATGATATGGGATCTCCTTTTTATCGCTGTCCGAAAGGCAACAAGATTTTAAGATGGATGATTGATGCTAGTTATGGATGACTAATGTTGACTGGCCTGGGTGTTTCGACATGTGCTTTGTAATGCAGGAAAACTATTATGTTTTGTTTTTCATTTGTTAAGCATTATCAAATAAGGTACGTGTTGATTTGGCAAAATTTAAAATAATAAATGGAAACTTTCTGTCTCTCCATTACATAATTTATCGTTATAAACCTTTTCCCAAAATGGTTTTGTAAATAATAAGTGATCCATATAAACCATAGAATACATTGTAACAAACCTTCAAAGTAACGATATTGAATACAAATATTTAGCTTTAATTATTCCTGGTACCGGTCGAACCAGCACCAGCACCGCCCTAATTATTTTTATAAAACTTTCCCAAAATGGTTTGTAAACGACTTGTAAATATTTCAATTAAAAATATATAACAAAAATACTCTTCAGAACGAAATCCTGCATACACACGTATTGATTTAGAGTAAAATCATAATTTTACTGAGCTTTAGAAAGCTGATGGTTTTCACACCCACAACTCTTCATTACATCCCAAAATGGTAGATGTACCAAAGTTTGTTAACTATCAACAACTACCACCGAAATCCATAAAGTTTTTAATATTTCTTTCCCAACAGTAAAGTATCTAAATATTTTTCGTTTATTCGAAATGAAATCCGAGTAAATTGTGAAAACTTTTATCAGACAATCTGTTTATCTGAAGAGGAATGTGGTGTTTCATATTCAATTCAAAGAAATATGTAGCTACTATTTTATGGCATAAGTTTTGGTTTCGTCCAATGACTTCTTATTGCATTGGCACGCAAATAAATTTTTTAGATTGTTTCATTAAAAGTTGGAAATATTTATTTTAAATGGCTTAAAGTATTGCCAATTATTCCTTGGTATGATTGCAAACAACATCAGATATTTAATTCCATTAAGCGGTAATGTTCAGCAATTTGTGGTTAAGTCCGCACACAAGACTCCACTTCCGACAACAATCCTATTACTGATGTTTCCATAGGCAATGTGGCATCACAATGTTATAAAAATAAAAAAGTCGTTCCTCAATAGACCAAACACAAGGACAATGAAAGGACACTGCTGCTATGTCAGAAGAGAGATGACAAAACACAAAATATTTGTTGTCCATGTGCATTGAGTTTTTTGAAATACGTTGACAGTTTGTTGGCCACGAATAGCACCAAATGTCGAAATATCTGAATATGTGGTAGGTACGATCTTGCCTAAATTGAAAAAATAACAATACTGAAATTAAAATAGTGTCATTAATATATCCAAATAAATGTAATGTCATAAACGAAAAAGTATTTATACCAGGATTATAACTTTTTGCATTTTTGGCAAATAACAAAAATACCATAGCCATAGCCGTGAAGAGCATGGACAAATATTTTAAAAATACGTTGTCAATTTTTCCCTACCGCCGAAAAGTTCCTCCAACGATTGTATGCATGTTTTCTACTGCAGATATTTCTTAAATAAGAAATTTGTTTATCGAAATTGAATACAACTGTTAATATCGGATCATTATACATTACGCCAGGGCGATTTGTATGGAAGAAACAAATTTTTACCGGAAGCGTCGCGTTTCTGATTCTTAGGATTGTACTGAGCAAAAAATTCTACTAAACCATATCAAGAGTGGCATAACTCAAAAATGTATTTTTTTTTTTTGGTTAGCAGTTTTTTCTACGACTTCTAGTTTATATTGTGTCAAATGTTCATGTCTATATCTCAAAAAGTCAACGAGTTACATCTCATTTACTAGGAGTGGAAATGGCATTTGAAACCCAGACCCACTGGGTTAACCCGGTTATATGTAAACGGCCTATAATAATCTTTTTAAATTGGGAATTTAATTTTCAATCTACAATTTAAAATGCATTTTTCTCGCAACATGATTTTTGCGATGTGACACTCTTTGAGTAAATGAGCGATATCGTCGGTGTCATGCTTTAGTGTTCCATACGCCATTTTTGACATTTTGAGATAAAGGTACCTTACTAGATTTTAAACCATGATCTTTCAGATTTTTTAATCGGTTTTCTTCCATCTCCTATAGTTTTTGAGATATTCAGATGTCAATATGTCCCATATCCGCTTTGTGACGTAAAAAATCCTGTCTTTTTGTTCCATATCCATAAAGCCTGGAACAAAACAACTTTGAAATTTTGTGTTTCGTATCCATGCCGTGTGGCGTATGGAACAAAAATAAACAAAAACGAATTGTTCCGCCCCAAAAATCATTGCGTTTGGAACAAAAAATTTACCAATTTTGTTAAGTTACGAACAATGTGGCATATGGGACAAATTGTTTTAAAGGACTGGGCTTAAAAACTGAAGAATAATAGTTTTTTTAATCTAAATATTTTTGAATAATGTAATGTTATATGAAAACCACAATTTCTTTTCGCTTGAGGTAACGACTCCTATGAAAAATCCCCTCGTTTTAAGACAAGATTTTGATTTAAGCCCACAAAAATATACGCATAAACGTTCATTCGTCATGAAGCTAATGTGGACAACGACTACAAAAATGGTGTTTTGAGAAAAATTCGTTTAAAGTTTTTATGTTACATTAGAAATGCAAAAATCAGTTTCGATCGTAAGTTTTACCACATATTCTACGCTACTTCTATATATTTCAAATATATAAATGTTATGGAGACCTATAATAATGGTCCTTAATGTATTTATTTGCTCATATAAATGTTTCATTTAAAGCCGTGCATTTTCAACCTCACAGTAGCACTTCATATCGACACCTCCAAATAATAGTATGCTAAGTCTAAAAAGTGAGTTTTGCAGGAGAAGCTCTCAAAGTTTGGACATTTTTTTGAACTTCAGTACTATGCTAAGTCAATATTTGTTTATAACTTCTGTTCGGATTGACCGATCATTACCAAAATTTGACAGAATTTAAGTTAAAGGACGTTCGACACCTCCAAATAATGGTTTGCTAATTCTGAACAGTGAGTTTTGCAGGACAAGCTCTAAAAGTTTGGAAATTTCTTTGACCTTCAGTACTATGCTAAGTACATATTTGTTTATAACTTCTGTTCGGATTGTCCGATTATTACCAAAATTTGACAGAATGTAAGTTAAAGGACGTTAAATATAAAAATTTAAAGAACTTGAAAACATGCTAAGTCGACTTAGCATACTATTGTTTGGAGGCGTCGATATAAGAGAGGTGGAACACAATTGATAAAAAGTGGTTCTGTTGAAATGTGACAAAATGTGTTCCATGTGAAACAAACAGCCAAAAACACGAAAATTATAAAAATCGCCCATAACTTCTATACTATCAGATATCTGAATAAAATAAACTATTGATATATTCTTTGAGTTTAGTCAAGTAGAACTGAGCTCTTAAGGATTGGATTTTTGCACCAATTTTAATCCGTATGGGCTCAAACATTAACTTGAGTTTTTCTCGAATCAGGCAAGTGGCGTATGGAACACTTAAGCATGACACCGACGATATGTCTACGGTGAAAATCGAGACTTCCAATTTTGACTTGAAGTTTTTTATCCACTTTTTTGACTATTTTGCATATAACAGCTAAAGCATTGATATTTTCGATGAAAAGATGAAAATTGTAGCCAAAACAGTGCAAATTTTTTAGAAAATGTCGATAAATGACAATGTGCTACAAAAGTTGACCAACAAAATATTCAAGCGTTCTGATGCAAAAATTGTATCGTGTTGGGGTTCATGTATAACGAAATTACCTTTGGTTCCTTTAAGTCACTTAATATTTTTGTTTTATAACGGTAAATGTAGTGAAAAACGGGGTTTCTAAGATTTTCAATTTTCTTTTGATCCCATACCATTTTAAAGGTGTGAATAATATCTTTCGAATAAGCTATTTTTTAAATCGGTTACGAATGGCTAAGTTATAGTGGTTGAAGTGTGAAAAAACGCACAAAAGAACTTTAACTGAATTTCTCATAATTTTCAAAATAAATATTGAACAAAAAAACATATTTTGACTGTTTTAGCTACGTTTTCGGACCGAATTAGCTATAATTGTATTGGCACATAGAGCACTCCATGATCAAGAAAAGTCTCCACAAAAAATGATTGTCATAGGCCCACTTTTGTTCTAAAACATCAAAATACCTGGAATCGGGAGTCACCAAAATCGGGGCTATACCAAAACGTGGACCTATGTCCATAATTTTTGATGGAGAAGTTTCTTGATCATATCTATAGCTAATTCGGCCAAAATGTAGCCATAGCTAGCCAAACTACAGCTTATTCGGCAAAAAAAACGTCAAAATATCTTAAATCGACGGTAGCGTTATATGAGGACTATACCAAAACGTGGACCGATATCGTCCATCTACGAACCTGACATGCCGCATACAAAAGACCCATCTTTTCAAAATTTCAGCGTCCACTCTCAATTTTTGTGGATGCTAGATTGATTACCACAGACGGACGGAGAGACGGACTTGCAAAACACAAAAAATTTCAAAACTCATCTATTTTTCACCCGATTTCATTAGTTTTGGTTTTCGTGTTTGGTATCTTCTAAGCAGTCTAGGGCACAAGGAAAAGCCGTTTTCCGTTTTTTGGGCGTTTTTTTTTCTGGGAACTTTTGTATCTCAGTGTCATTTAACTACATTTCCAGTGTCATTTAACTACTGTCTCGAGCCAAGAACTGCCTGAAGCCGCGTTCCGATGCTTTTGCGATGTACTAGAGAGTTCTTAATTATTGTCTGGATCGAAATCATAATGGTTTAGCTTTTATATGCCAAAATATCCAAAAAACGTGGATAAAAGTCGAAATCGAGAGGCCCAATTTTACAGTACACATATCGCTCATTTACACAAAGAGTGACATATTTCAAAAAATCAAGTTTCCACAAAAACGCGTTTTAAGTTCCCGATTTAAATTTGACTTACCAACTTTAAAAGATTATTACACAAAAAAAAAAAAAAATAAAATAACTACATATCAAAGCTAAATATCTGTGCAAGATCAAGCATGATTTGAAGTCTTTAGTGCTTCATAAACTCAAAAAACTTGTTTGATGAGTTATACAAAACTCTTAGAAAATAACCTGTAACTCGTTGTGTTTTAGAGATATCCACTTGAAAAAAAAATAAAATAGAAGTCGTATAAAAAATAAAAATTGTCAACTAAAAAAAATTTTTTTGAGTTGCGCTTTTGGAGGAAAATTTTGTATGGTGGTTAGTTGTTGGTGATGATCTTAAAATGTTTAAGGAGTGAAATGGACCAAAAACAATTTGTTAACCGATTTTGAAGTTGCTCTGTAGTTCGCAATAATAGTCCCATCGAAATTTAAAAAAAAAAGTTTGAGTTTATGAGGAATTAAGATTTAACGTGTTACATGAACCATAACTTGTTTGTGATAATTGTATTTTGGATTAATCCCATTTTTTTGTTTTAATATATTATTAAACGACTAATTTATTAGTAGAGACAATTTGGCGTTGTTAGACAAGGGGTAAGGCAGTGAAGACTATAGTTTCGCATCTCGCCACAGGTTATTTAAATATGTTATTTAAGATAACTTTGCCAGAAAATTTCCACAAACAAACAAACTAGGGAACTGATGAAAAATATACATAAACTTCCTTGTCTTACTCCTTGGCGAACGATGTCAAATTTTCTCCACCAATAAATTGTTGTTTTAATAAAATATTAAAGCAATAACAATGGGATCATTTCTGGAAGGCCCATTCCAGACGAGTAAGTATTATTTGGTAGAGTAACTTGTGTCCTTCCATTTATATCATTTATTGGAAAAAAGTGACGAAAAAAAGTGCACCTCGTGAAAATGAATATTTTTGATTTAATTCAAGATCAAAGGATCTTGGGCGAGTACATGTGTAAGATTATTTAGATGCGAGAATAATTCTTCAAAACAGTGTAGCAAGGAAGACTAGAGAAAAGTGTCCAAAATAGAAAATTCCTTCACGGAAGCAAGGAAGGATTTTTTACATAATTGAGGGGAGCTCAATCGCATGGGAATGGTTCCATACAATCTCAGATTATTCTCCTTAGTAGAGCGGAATGCTGAGAAGAGAAGATGGACATATGTTTACCTATTAAATCTCTTTGTTTAATTTGCATAGCTGAGGTGAACAGCTTAAGTTCACCAGAGAACTATAAAAATAGTTATTCTCTAATAACATAGGTTATGACTTAGTGGGAAATCAGAAGATATTGAGGTTGCCACCTAAGAGGTCAAATATTAAAAAAGATTATGAAGAATATTACCATTGTATTCTTGTATATGGGGTTCCCATATGGGGACTCGTAAGTGAGGCAGACAGACACTAAAGATATGAATTATGAAAATAAAGTTAGTGACAATGGAGTAATGAAATTAGTAAAGTTTTCAGCCAGTGTAGGGATTCAGCAGAAATCTGTTGAGGACTCAGAAACTACGGAAACGAAAAATGAAAACGTCCATGTTGATATTTCGCGGAAGTTAAAAAATTAAATTACAAGATATTGGAGGAGAATGAAATGTTAAAGTCCAAATTTTCTTTTTATTTATGTTTTTCTCTTCATTTTTTTTCAAGTATTGCCTTCCCTTTTTAGATATCACCCACATCTACCCCAAGAATGATCATAATGGACGAAAAGGATGAGTAGCCACTTGAGTGGCTTATTAAGGATGAGTAGCCACTTGAGTGGCTTATTAAGGATGAGTAGCCACTTGAGTGGCCTATTAAGGACTCAACAAAACTGTCTTTAACATGTTCGAAACAAGTAACAATAAGCAATGTTAAGACGAGATAATAATATTTTGGATCTTAGTTCTGCTTGAACTCAAAATTCCTAAAATATTGCATGGTATTATTTATAAAACAATTGATTAAACACTTGAATATTTACTATGTACATATACGTAATAATTACCTTTTTGATATTAGAAACAGGTGATCTGAAATGATAAAATAAAACTTAATTAGCTGTAAAATACAAACACAAAACAAAGAACTTAATTATTGACAAAAATGTCTGGGCTCAGATTAGAGATTCTTCTCGTTTCCAATATTACTTCAGATGGATTCAGCACTAATGGCTTTCCGCATGAAATAAATTATTATTTTTTATATTTCCAAAGAAAACATAAAATAATGATCTGATCTGCAGGAGAAAATGAAATCGGTAATTTTAACGGAATTACAAACTCACAAATTAAAACTCGCAACTGAAATATTTTTAATATTCGCCTCATACAAAAAAAAATCAGGCCCGTAAGACAGGCTATCCTGTGGCCGTAAATGGAAAATTTAAAACTTGTTTACAGTTTGCACCAAATTAGTTAACGATGCCGATGTACAGCCACTACCAAAACGTAAGAACTTAATCCTTGATTATATTAAAAAAGACTTGAGATCCGTCAGTCGAACGATTTCATATAGATTAATATTGTCAAAAATAATTCACCCCAGAAACCGCCTAAAAACTTTACGTTTCCGAGGTTGCTAAGGAGTTCAAGGTGGAAGTGAAATGATTCTAGATTTTGTATACATTGTTGCATAACCTTTTCTTGTCTCAACTTCTACGCGGTTTTCGCGTCAAAAAATAGACCTGGAAAAATTATTTTGAAAGTGTAAAAACTTAAAAGATGGTCACCTCATATTTGGAAAGTAGGACGAACAGACCTTTCACTATTTATCGCGTCGAAACATGACGACCGCTAATAATAAAGGTTTATTCAACGTAAAAACTCAAAAAATCGGAACTATCCCGCAAAACACATAATATTTTCAAGAGTTCAAGTAAATAATTTAAATAAATAGTAAATCAAATTCATTTAAAACACCTATGCCATGATAAAGTACGTAACATTTTGATTTGTTTCCTCTAAGTAAGGATGATGATGTCAACGGAAAAAATTAATAAAATTCGCAATTGTTGCTTTTACATAAATTGGTTTCATTGTATCAATCTACAACGGCAAAAGAAACTCTCATTTCTTTTCGCAAACTTGAGCAAACGACTCGCAGTTATGCTTCGAGATATTTTTGTATTATGAGATTTGCCTTCTGACATTTTAACTAGCAGTCTGTTATTTTTTGTCGCTGAAGCAAGACGAAAGGATAGGAGGTGGAGGACAAATAGCTGACTTTTTTTCTTTTTAGCTTGTTAGCTTATTTATCCATTGTCGAACAGCTATTATAAATGCTCCCATTGAGACGAAAGCAACAGGGTGGCGTTAACAATGGCCATGAAGAAGAAAACACATTAAATTCTGGATGGGGACACTAACCCAGGACGCTGTGAATAATGTTTGTTTTGAATTGTGTCTAAGAATATGTATGTTAAATATACATACATATGTATGTACGTGTAAATAGATACAAATAAGAATATAATCATATAATCAACTTCCCGAGTTCAATTTCTCCACTGCGCGTCGATAACTTCAACTCCATCTTATCGCCGTTTACTGTCAGACCCGTTTAACCAGATTCTTCGCCACTTCTAACCTTTTTCATCAGGAAAATAACGCACGGAAGACTATTTCATAGTCTGAAACATCTACTTGCTACCTCTCTTAGTTCATTTCTTGTGTACGGAATGTACGACGTTTACGTTCGAACCATCATGCGGGATTATTATTCTTCAGCCGACCTATTTATATTTTGGTCTCATTTGTTATATGGTAAAAATCAAATTTCTTTTGCAATTCCATTTGAAAAAAATTCTTTTTTTGCGAGCACATCTACCATTTTTGGTGTAGAGGTTAAGGAAAAAATCGTTGCTTCAAATCCGTTGGCGTTCACAAAATTGCCCGCGCATCGGGCGGTTTTTATTATCATATAAAAACATTTATGTATAATTCGTTGACAACATTCCATATCTATTCGTAGATGCTTAAATATTAAAAAAAAATATTTTTATTTTCGCGGAAAATCGACAAATAATAAAAAATCTTGAAGTTAATCCAAATTATCTCGCCCCAGAATCCATACAATCATCAAAAAAAATTAAAAATATCTACATATTCTAGACAATGCATAGAAATATATGAAACCAAATTTATAGAGATTGGGTTTATAAATTGCATATTATAGGAACAACAAAAGAGGATTACTTATTGTTGGAATATTGTTCCAAATATAGTTTTTGGTATGAGTACAAAAATTAGAAACAAATATTTGGGAGTTCTCCAACTAGAGCTCATTAGATCAGTCGCGAAAAAAATTAAATTCACGCGGGGTTCAAAGAAAATTGAATGGCACTTGTAAATTTTACTCGCCAAAAATAGGGTTTTTAAGAAAATTTACGCATCAAACTTTGGACTCCAATTACTAGGTTGCTGTACGGAGCACGAGATATACATACATTTAACGACGTAAAATTACGAGTTCCATAATCCTATTATGAGTTTTGAATATGATGTGGTTGCACGTCCGAATTATTAAAAAAATCCAGCTTCAAAATGTCAGCATCAATTTTAGGCTGATGCAGTGGATATATCGAAAAATCATACACTAGTATCATGTTGCCCATAGAGTATTCTTTGAGGCTTTTTTGGGCATAAGTCTATAAAATGTAAGGTTAAGCCACAAATAAAAAAACTTGTCTAAAATACTAGACTTATCTTCTGGAATTTGTCTCTATGATATCTTCGTCATCACTCCTATAGAGCTTAAGGTATGCATCCCGCCGATAAATAGCTGAACTCCAGACCGTCTGGTCTAGGGGGGCTTTAATGCTCATCATGAGTTGTGGCAATCGATTCTCTAAAACTCTGGCTGGTATAGTACTGGCTGTGCAGATTGATAGCTCTACGTCTTGCACAGTCAATGAGAACGCCCCAACCAGCATTAACGGAGAATGTAACAGTTCGCTAGACATAACCATCACGTCACCTTGTCTGACGAATGACGCCACCTGTCAACCCGCCGTTTCTCTTGGATCAGACCATCTCCTTATAATTGTGTCCATTAGCAGACCGCCCGATTTCATCACATCTGAACGCCGCACTTTCATCAATTATGGAAAAGCTGATTGACCGAGTTTCATAGAGTTCACTAATCATCGCTTCGGAGATCCAGAGTCAGGGAACTGACATTGGAAGTTAACAGGTTGGTCGGTGAGTATAAGCGAAAGAAGTGGTTAAATCGTCTGAAGAATTGCGACATTAAAGTGAGGTTTAAGAGATTTGTGGACAAGGGTTAAAACACTCTCGAACCCTGTGAAGAAGGAAGATAGGACCTCTGTCACGTTTGGGCGACATTACACTGACTGTAACGACGCAAGTTATTTAATAGATAGTTTGTCGAGAAGAGAATAATTAAACAACATAAAGAAACGGAAAACGGCATATCTAGGGCACATTATCAGCAAATACATCATTCTCCTGCAAATACTACAAACAAATATAGAAGGAAGACGTACCTGAGGCAGAAACGAGATGTTCTAGATTCAAAATATCCAGCAATGGACAGAATCCCAGAACACAGAAAATTTAATAAGCATAGCGAGGAATAGCGATATATTTTACTATTTTGTTTATAATTTATAAAAATATAAGTATGTAATTTTTTGACAATTGTAATATGATCGCTAATCGACTATACAATAAAGAAGAAGTTTGTCGAGTACCCTGGGAGTGATAGAGAGAAGAGAAGAGTACTACGCCGCATTAGATCTCTTTCTGCTTAGGAGGAACCACCACAATTTACAATGGGTGTTGCGAACGCCATCAGGAACGCTGAATCGTCCAAAGCGTTGGGACCTGTTGGATTCTCCATGGGAATGCTGAAACAGCGAGAAAAAATGTTGGATTTCCTATTTCTTTGTGTCTACAAAGTGTTCCTTACAAAAAGCAAAACCAACCTTAGCTTGTCTTAGAGGTTCTCTTCATTCCGATACCTCTAGACAGTTATTTTAGGACTTTTAACATTTATTTTTTGGGTTTAATTAATGATGAAAAGTAGTGTTAATTGTATGAGTGAAACATCAAAAGAAAAGAAAAGCCTGCATTTATTATATGTCTAACAATATAATATGTTGGTATGCGTAGAACGCAGAACATGTCTGTTGTAAACCACAAACTTTTTTAATAAAAAAATTTCAATTTGTTTTAACTTAACAATATAGAACGGCAGTAAATTATCTCACTTTACTTTAAAACAAGCAATACTTATGACCACTCTTAAAATCTATTGTTTTTGACCTTTAACGCAATAAAGTAATTGCAAATAACGACGACCATAAATTCATTATGACCCTTCAATTTGACAGTTGATTAAAAAGCCCTTAGGTTTTGTTTTTATTCATCATCGGGTTTTCTTTTTCACATTTCAAATATTCGTTGAAAATGGAAAACTTAATCAAATTTGGTAATTTTAACAAATTTATCAAAAGAAATTTGAGTGTTAATGTATTTTGTATGAAAAGAGAGTAACTTTCAAATTTATTTATTTACCATAGCATTCAGTATGAAAGAAAAAAAGGAATTTCTCATCGAGCAAAAACCATAAAATATTGTACTTGTATCAAAAATTCGGCCTTTAATAAAAACAACCAAACAGGGTCAATGATAGTTGGTGAAATTAACTTTTTTGGAATATTCGTTTTTGAGATTGATACTTAGCGAGTCCTCTTAGTACCGCACTGTTATGGGTGTTGTTGTAAAAATATCATGTAAATCCCAATTCAAATCTGATTTCTAAAATTTAAACAGTCGTTTGTTCTCGCCAAAGTAAGGATGTGAGTGAATGACGAATAATAATGAATAAAATATGAAATGAATAATAACAAGTAAAAAAGCGTTAAGTTCGGCCTGGCCGAACTTTTCATACCCTCCACCATAAAATATTCTGATCTAAAATGGAAAAATTAGTTTTCATTCTTTTCCCCAACTTTAAATGGGTACGTTAAAATGTCAGATAATGTACATAAAATGCTTCATTCGGGAGGCCCTTTTTTATGGTGCCTATATCTAACTATGTACATATGTTGACAATTTTTGGTGGGCTAGAAATTGGGAGGTACCGTTATATTAGGGTTATAATAAAACATGAACCTATTTGGACAGTTTTGATGGGAGCCTTTAATGTCAAATAACTCCTAATTCGGTTAAAAATTGTAGCTAGAATCCTCAAAATACCGAAAACGTGGGAACTTCAAATGTCATTAACAGCTAGTTCGGAGGTATGTGGGCTATACGAAAATATGGAATTAAATGAACAATTATCGTTGCAGAATTTTTGTTGGCTTTTAAATTTCAAATTACGGAAAGTTCGTCCAAAAAAGGTACGGAAAATCGGGAGGTTTGTTTTGGGGCTATACCAAAACATGGAACTACGTTCGGTTAAAAATTTTAAGTAAAATATTGGGGCTATGTTGAAAATTTTTGATGCAGATGTGTGGTGACCACTACAACCTTCAAATGTCAAATTACAGTTAGCTAAAATGACTGAAATTGGGAAGTACCGTTATATGGGAGCAATATCCGAACATGGACCTATGTTGACAATTTTTGATGGAGAGGTGTTGTGACAACTAAGAACTTCAAATGTCAAATTACTGCTAGTTCGGTTTAATATTGTAGCTAAAATCATCAAATTACAGAGAATCGGGAGGTACTTTATATGGGGGCTTTATCAATACATCGACCTTCCTCGACAATTTTTGTTGGAGAGGTGTGGTGACCACTAAGAATTTCAAATCTCAAATGTTCAAATTACAGATAATTCGGTTAAAACTTGTAAACATGGACCAATGTTCATAATTGTTCTCGAATATAAGTTTTTTGGGCACTAAGAACCCTAAATATCAAATTATATCTAATTCGGTCTAGAAATGTGACTTAAATGGGATGGGGGATATTCCAAAACATGGACCTATGTCCACTAGTTATATTAGTTTATTGACATTTAAGAACCCTAAATGTCAAATTATAGCTAAATAGGTCTGAAAATGTACTAAAAACGTCAAAATGCCGTAAATCGGGGGTACCGTTATATAGGGGCTATACCAAAACGTGGACCTATGTCCACAAACTTTGCTATATATGTTTATTGACATTTAAGAACCATAAATGTCAAATTATAGCCACATCAGTCTGAAAATGTAGCTAAAAACGTCAAAATACCGTAAATCGGGGTGTACCGTTATATGTGGGCTATACAAAAACGTGGACCGATATAGCCCATCATCGAACTTGACCTGCCTGCAAACAAAAGACGCATTTTTCCCAAATTTCACACAATTTTGGTGGAGAGGTGTGGTGGACACTAAGAACTTCAAATGTCAAATGTTCAAATTACAGCTAATTCGGTTACAACTTGTAGGTAAAAATCTCAAAATACAGAAAATCGGGAGGTACCGTTATACGGGGCTATACCAAAACATGTACCTATGTTCATAATTTTTTTGAATATAAGTTTTTTGGTCACATAGAACCCTAAATATCAAATTATAACTAATTCGGTCTAGAAATGTGACTTAAAACGTCAAAATACCTGAAATCGGGCTGTAACGTTATATGGGGGCTATTCCAAAACATGGACCTATGTCCACTAGTTTTGTTATATAAGTTTATTGACAGTTAGGAACCCTAAATGTTAAATTATAGCTAAATCGGTCTGAAAATGTAGCTAAAAACGTCAAAATACCGTAAATCGGGGATACCGTTATATGGGGGCTATACCAAAACGTGGACCTATGTCCACAAGTTTTGTTATATAATTTTATTGGCACTTAAGAGCCCTAAATGTCAAATTATAGCAAAATCGGTCTGAAAATGTAGGTAAAAACGTCAAAATACCGTAAATCGGGGGGTACCGTTATATGGGGGCTATACCAAAACGTGGACCTATGTCAAAAACTTTTGATATATAACTTTATTGACACTTAAGAGCCCTAAATGTCAAATTATAGCTAAATCGGTCTGAAAATGTTGCTAAAAACGTCAAAATACCGTAAATCGGGGGGTACCGTTATATGGGGGCTATAGCAAGCCGTGGAACTATGTCCACAACTTTTGTTATATAAGTTTATTTACACGTAAGAACCCTAAATGTCAAATTATAATTAAATCGGTCTGAAAATGTAGCTAAAAACGTCAAAATACCGTAAATCCGGGGGTACCGTTATATGGGGGCTATACCAAAACGTGGACCTATGTTCACAACTTTTGTTATATAAATTTATTGACACATAAGAACCCTAAATGTCAAATTATAGCTAAATCGGTCTGAAAATGTAGCTAAAAACGGCAAAATACCGTAAATCGGGGGGTACCGTTATATGGGGGCTATACCAAAACGTGGACCGATATAGCCCATCATCGAACTTGACCTGCCTGCAAACAAAAGACGCATTTTCCCAAAATTTCAGCGTTCTATCTCCATTTTTGTGGATGCTAGAGTGATTACCACAGACGGACGGACGGACGGACGGACGGACGGACGGACGTGCACAGATCGACTCAGAATTTTACCCTGATCAAGAATATATATACTTTATAGGGTCGCAAATGAGTATTTCAATGCGTTACAAACGGAAAAACAAACTTAATATACCCTCCATACTATGGTGGAGGGTATAAAAAACGCAAATACGTTTTCACGTTTTCACGTTTTGTCCAACAACAATAACAAAGCAAAAATGTAAAGTACTTTGTGTCACTGACAACACCATTATGCTTTATTTTTCATACCTCTTGTTGAGTCTTCACTTTGAACAATTGTATCATCACCAGCACGAACAGCAACAATACTTTGTTAGGATTTGTAATCCTCTTTCCCGCAAAGTAACCTGTTACGTGTTACGCAGTGTTTCAAACAACCAAAAAGAAGGATAATTTTGTCACTTAAATATTTTGCAATTCAAATTTAAACTGTAAACTTGAAGGTGTTTATGTCTGCATCTCATTGAGGATATTAGATATAGCCTGCCTTCTGTGTATTTAATTTCGTAACATCTATACATACAGTGGAGATCAGTTAGTTCGATTTCACTTTAAATATTCGATTTTTTTAAATAAATTTTGTATATAAGGCGAGGGCCTAGATATAGTAAAGTCTAACAGGAAGAAGTCATGAAGAAGCATGCTATTGTGTTGATGTGCTGGAAGAATAATTGTCTCCTGATGTATATGGTCCAATGAAGACATTGGAGGGCACCCTGTTGCAGTTCTCATGGCGGCATTCTGACCGGTTTAAATATTCATCCATTGCGTGACACTTTTATTTTCGGCCGTATATTAGTGGCGGATATTTGCATATCTCTCGCGTAAAAAAGGCGTTGAGATCAGTCAAATAGGGGTTGAGCCTTTCACAAATGACCTTGATGCCTTAAAGATACATGACGCTAACATCGTACAATACCTTACGATCTCAATTATGCCTGCAAGAGCGGTAGAGGTTAAACAGTTCTGTAGATACCATCCTATCTTGGGGAACTGCCTGTTTCACTTTACGGGGCTTGGCCCTCTTGTTCCTGAATTCCGCATACGACTGGCGTCCACACATATAATTAATTATTTTACGTTTCTAAATTAGCCGGAGGGTGGCCTGCACAATTCCGTGGACTGCTAGGCAGTATCAAAGGCTTTTGATAAGTCTAGCGCCAACAACACTGTCATCCCGCACTGCTTGATCTGGTTGAATCCCCGACTAAAATGTGTGGAGATGGCGTGCAGCGCTGTTGTCGTGATGTGCTGCTTACGGAACCCATCAGAATGGGATCGATAACTGGATAGCTATTTCTTAAGCTGGGAAAACAAAGCCTCAAGAGGTTTTTGGTATGTTCGACAAACGCGAAATCCTTTGCTGGCATCCTTGCCTGACTTTAGTAGCGACCACCCTCCCCATTTTTGAGACTTTGGATACGATGCACGATGGGGCCAATGGCAGGTTTTTGAGGCAAAAAATTATTTTTTCAAGTCAGTGATTGAAATCAAATAATAATGGAATTATATTCCTAACACTTTCAAACCTCCAAAACCAAAAAATTACAATCTGGCAACGGCCCCGGCTGCATGCCAAGCCGTTTATTTCTGACATTCAGTCGTAATTAAACAATTTAAGTATTTTGGCGCCAAAACATGATCTGTTGATATTATACATTTTTTAAAAATGGAAAATACCGGTAATAATATGTAAATTAAGATTATTATTAAAAACCTTAACACGTTATAGACTGGATTTCTGCGAAATTTAATAGAGTTGTTAAAGACAACTTCGTGACGGAAGTTAAAAAACAAGTTTATAATATTTGTGCACGCCTTAACCAAAAATGGATAAAAAATTGGAGGTCAAAAAATCGTGTATTAAAATTTGAAAGCTTATGGTTAGCTAGCGACACAGTATTTACGCTAGAACAAGGTAATGATACAAAGAAGAGAGGGCGCCCTAATGTGAATTATAGTGAAGGAAGAAAACTTGCTTCGGAAGTCTCCTATGAACACGGCAACAGTACCAAGCTCTTGATTCATGCTGCCTCTGTTTCGGCCAATTTGTCAGAAGAAAAATATATAAACTATGTTCTCAAGGAAGTTCGATATAAACCAACTAAAATGAGAAAACAATTAACTTCGACAAAGAAAATTTATGAACGATATATCCAAATCTGAACCGATTTCAATATGATGTCTCAATAATGTTTTCTAGACCAAATTCCGTCAGACACTTTAAATTCCATCACAATTGGACATATATAGCGTGATTGATGAACGAAATACCTAAAATCGGGTGAAAATATATATGGGAGCTATATCCAAATCTGAACCGATTTCGATATAGTTTGGCATACTTTTTTCTAGACCTAATTCCGTCACACATTTTAAATTTCATTGAAATTGGACAGAAATTGCGTGTTTGTTGCACCAAATACCTCAAATCGGGCGAAAGTATATATGGGAGCTATATCCAAATCTGAACCGATTTCAAAACTTATTTCCAGTCCGAATTCCGCCACATGTTCCAAATATCATCATAATTGGACAGAATTTTCGTGTTTGGTCCATCAATTACTTGAAATCGGAGGCACATATATATGAGAGCTATATCTATATATGAACCGATATCAACCAAATTTGGCAGATTAGTTTCTAGACCGATTATAAACATCTGCACGAAATTTTGAAGGTCTAGCTTGCCCCTGTGAGTTTTTGCCTCAAAAACCCATCGTGCGATCTACGACAATCGAATTAAGATTGGACCTTTAACCTCTTTCGTCAGAAGTCTTACTGGTCTTCTCACAAAGGTCTATTGGTACTCTCATCTTTGTTTTTATGAGAAGTCATCCTTGTCTTCTATTAAAGACATTGGGGTCTCTATGGGAAATCATACTGAATACCCTGTGACTCAAAATTGAAGTTAAGATCTGGGGGAGGAAAAATTCCTTTTCGGAATGAAAGCCCCAATTGAGAACCCCAAAGGATCCCATAGCTGAAATTTCTGAGTCATGACATAATGAATTTTTTGATTGAAAAAAACCGTATGTTCATGTGTTTCGGTAAATTTCGCAAAATCTATCAACTATATATGAAATTCGGTTGGTTACGCTTCTGAATTAGGGCATCATAAATTCGTTGTTGGTCAACGACAGATTCATCCCGCCATAACTCAGAAGTTTGACAAACGGCGAATCTTTCTTCTAGGATTCATTATATACTCAATGAGGGCTTTAGGCATGTAGGCATTCAAATAACCGGCTCTGTCCGCCAGGAACAGATATAGTTCATGTGTATCCGAGTTTTCTACACAATCAATAGCGTATACGAAATCCAATGAAATACATAATCGTAGAGTTTTCATGAGAAAGGATCGGATAAAAGTGATAAAGAACAATGACAACATGACAATATCGATTTCTGTCCTAGTGGACCGACCCTAAATAAAATTTTCCTAACAACATTTTTGTAGAATATTTTCATGCACGAAATCTCATCGTTTGCTAATTTTTCAGTACCAGAAAACATCCATCTGCCTACGTGCTGAGTGGTGTATACAATATATCTCAAATATTTCAATGAAATTATCCACTCCACACCAAAGTTCAAAATGTGAGCGCTGAATTTTAGTTTAAGGGGCGATCCCTACTTATAATTCTCATAAAAGTAGAAATTATAAAAAGCATAGAATATGTGGTCAAATTTTTAAGTCGATCGGAACAATATTGCCTTAGTATGAGCGTTGGATGGGAAAAATTTATTTTGTATGCAGCATATAAGCCTTGTTTTTCTCGAAATCGGCCACAAAAATATATGACAATTGGTTTATTATTTTTCGAAACAGAGTTGGCACCGCAAAATGTTTTAATAAAAACAGGGTTTCGTAGACGGCCTCAAAACTTCGTAAAATTTTTCTCTTTCAGATGAAGAAAAAATCTACCAAAAAGTTACGTAGTTTTCTCAAAAAAAATCATGAAAAATTGCTAAGCAAGGCTAAGCACACTAAAATGTTGGCTTACATCCAGTTTGAAACTTGGTTATGAATTGCTTATAGTGTTTATTGCATGTAGTCCTTATGATTTGTATTGCCCTTCATTTTCACATATTTTGAAAGCATAATGATTTTCTCACGCGGAAGAATTCCGTCCAGAATATACTCGTGCAAAAAAAGGAAAACTGACAAAAACTTTCTAACTTTGCTATTTTTAAATGTAATATTCGGCAGAAACAGTATTGATATGTTCGAATGTATTCGAACGAATGCCCTTTCTTATGAATATGAAAAAACTAACACATTAGTCTATATAATCCAAAATATAAGAAAAAGTGAAAAATTTGTATACATTTTATTAAGTTTTAGTGGTTTAGGAATTCACTCTCGGAGTCGACCCGGAGTCGGAGCCGGAGTCGTGAAAAAAAAACTCGTCGAAGTCGAGCCAAAAATACCTCGACTCCGAAACCCTGGTCCAAACAACTGCAATACGAACACTGAGTAGCCGAACATCTGCGACACAAGAGCCGAGTGCCTGAACAACCGTCATGCGAGCACCGAACCACAATCTGTCCGAGTACCCATCGCATGAATTTTGTGTACGCGAACACCAGCAATACAAGCAACGAATCTTCAACTACCCAGCAACGAAGCACTGAGCCGATCATTTTTAAATCGTCTACCACTAAACAGCGAATCATCCAGTTCCAAAGCATCTACGCCTCCATCCGAACCAAATAACGAATAGTTGAGCCTTATCACTCCATCAGACATTTATCTCGTACGAAGCTTCTAACCGCAAATACTCCATCCAAGTTGCCGATCCCCCCAGCGCCAATTATATTCTGCTATTTAAAACACATCTTATCGTTTTCGCAATCAGTAGATTATAAATTAGTTTTACATCAATAAATATCCGATTCAACTCCCAGGAAATGATTACTCGTCTTAGCATTCCGTAGGTGAGTGAGTCCTTATGGCGACCCTGGATACGACTGAGTTTGACCCAGCCAAGGACAAAACCATAGGAAATATTTCAAAGGGACTTAAAAATAGCATTCGTCGTTTCATCGAATTTACCAAAAAAGGGTTTTAATCCTAATTGGTACTTGAAGTAGTAGGCCGCCAGTTTCTCTATTATTTATATGATTAAAAACGGACCGTTTTTTAAACTTGAATCACTTATCTGTCAAAACCTATTTTCTACAAAGGTTTAAATTTAGTAAATATTACAAATATAGATACACATGCAGTTGCTGAAATGTTTATTTATTAAACTTCTTTACATTTGTATTTGTACAGTTTAGAAGCTAACAAGTTCCTGCTGAAATATTTAATTAGCACTTGTTCACAACTTTCCATCATTCAATGGCACACAAAACAAAAAGCAACAAAGCAACTGGGTTTCTTTTTTGCTGCACGCAACTGGTGTAAAAAAATGTGGGTTTTTGTTCCATTTTCAGAATAAAAACTCCATTAAACTATTCCACCGACGTAGCCGAAAATGATTTTCGTTCCCATAGAATATTAGCTTATGTTACACATGTTTTTTAATTTTTGAGTAAAATTTTAAAATGTTTTAGATTTTTAAAGAAATATTTAAAGTATTTGGGTCAACTACATTGGTTTACTTATTGAAAGTATGAAATAATGAAGAAGTTAGGTTTTTTGAGCAATTTTCTGCATAGTTGTTGGTAAGTTTTAAGGTGTTGTTTAAGCGTTAAATAGTAATTTTAGGTTAAATATTGAGTTTTTAAAGAAATTCGGCGCTATATCTGTGAAACCAATGCGAATCTTCTCCTGACCTCTGAGGCAAATTTGTAGATAAGGACAAGCATAAAATATTTGGAGAAATAATGAACTCGAAAAACTGCATTTATTCAAATTTCAAAATATATGCAAAAATTCCAAAATTTTTATACATTTCGCACCGTATCTCCACAACCGTTAATTTTTTCTGAATATTTTCTTTTGGAAAAACATTCCCTGAAGTAAGCATTTTAGAGTTTCAGAATGTTCTAAAGAGTTGTTGAGAACTTTATTTGGAAGATTTTTGCAAAAGGTTACTTGGTTCAACTCCCAATAGTTTAGCCCATACTGACCAGAATTTCAGCAGTTATGTAAAATTTTCTATATTTTATAGATTTTGATGCCGTGGACGGAGTTTTTCTTATGTGGGTTTTTCAGAAGATAAGTTCTTCTAGTACAGGGCTACAATATTGCTAAAGACAGCAAGGCCAAATTCCTATTCGTTTCTGAGATAAAGGCCTGATAAATGCAAAAACGTGTAGATGAGGCCTTAAAATCCGAACTGGATCTGACAGGACAAAACCCTACTAGGGTTTTTGTAGTCTAAATATGTATTTTCAAAAAATTCATACTAGAAGTTGTTTGCATTTTCAGTGTTGCATAGTGTTACTCTTTGAATTGTATTTTGGGAATTATGGATACACATTTGTAGAAATGTTCCTTTTTCCTGCTTTGACAAAGGACTTTGTGACGACAAACGAAATCAAAAAAAAAAAAAAAAAACAGAAACAAAAACTGATCGGAAGCAGATTCTCTTCTTCGTCAAAATCTCAACAAGAATCAGTCGGCTTTGCGGACAGGAATATACCCTGAGTCTGTGTGAACTGAAATTTTCATCTATGGACAGATCCAATATGAAGACAACCAAAATCCTTTAACCCAATGCTATGTATTAGGAGATTTTCAGAATTGTGTAGCCATTTTCGGACGTATGAACTTGGCGACAAAATGTGGATTATATCATTGATCACAAGTGTTGCGGAGAAGGTACCTGAAGAAATGGACCGGACCGACATAGTTCATTTTGAAAGTAGATTTTATTTTGGAAGTCATTCCTTTTAAAATATTTTGCTCCCAAAAATCATTTCAGTTCGTCACAGAATATTTTTCAGTTTGTTTTTCAGGAAATATGGACTTGCCCACGAAAAACACAATACCGTTTTAAACACAAGGAATACCTTCAGTAATCATTTCTAAAGATCCTCGAACAGACCTTAAACTGCATTTAACAACTATTTTGATGGTTTTACATTTGATGGTTCTTTACAGCTTTCGGGCCATTTTCTCTGAAAGTGTGGACTTGCCCCTGAAAAACTTGTACTGTAGTAATAGTGGCCCCGAGAACACTTGTTGCAAAAAAGGAAAGCGTTTCCAGAGAGGTATTTTTATTTATTAATTTATTTATATCATATTTTTACTTATAACTAAATTATTAGCAAAAAGGAAGTGAAGCCATGACTACTTAGGTTACACTTATCCACTTATTTATTGTCGAGAAAGGTCTTAAACTGCACATCTCTGAACATTTTTGAAATACTGTGTGGAGGGTTACCGAAAGAATGGATTGATATGGTCCATCTTCGAAGTTGTTCAAAATTTGGACAAAATAGAACGAAGGCCAAATTTTGGACTGATCTGTTCGAGAATCATCGTGTCCTCCACCAAGACGTACGAACATAACTAAGTCGACTTCAAGTTTTCTGAAACAGATTTCTTCCAAACACACTTTGGCACTAAAACCATTATTTCGATGAGGATTATTTTGACTAAAGGCTGAGAGTATAAAAAATGTAGATTGGGAAACATTTTGTTCAAGGATTTTTGATAAAAGAATGTATACATGTATTGATCTTGGATTGGACGCCAAAGTTTCATTTTAAAAGAATTCAAGACTGGTTGCCAGAGTTTTCCTAGTTCCTGATCAATTTATGAGAAGATCCACGATCGGAAACCAAAATTTCTATAAGAGAAGTCCGACGATTGGACGCCAAAATAGTCTATTTATATGCACGATTGGGCAATAGAATTCGTCATTTACATACCCGCGATTAGGTGCTAGAATTTCATGATTGATAGACTCACTATTGCTCAGAATATTTTTTGTATCAAGAAAACCACTATCGGCCTTCAGAAATTCTTTGTGATAAGATCTACGATTGGACACCAAAATATCTTTAGGGAAATAACGATAGTTGGTTTCTTTATGACAATAAAAACGAACTTCCGACACCTGAACTTCCGAAACTGAAAAATTGACCATACTGGAGTGGAAAATTGAAGCCTGAAACAAGGGGAAATTGGCCAAAAAATCTTACGCCATTTTAATTAAAAAATAGTAATGGAAATTATTTCATCAGTAAAATAAGCCTAAAATAAAGTTTAAATCATTGCTAAATAACAAATTTTCGCTAACCTTAATTTTAAAAATTTTGGTCAGGTGGGCCCCCCCCGAAATGAAATCCTGGCTACGTCCCTGAACTATTCATACGAATACGAATGTTTGTATGAGTTTCTATTTTTTTGTATGTAGGTGACGTCCATTGGACACTAGTGTTGCGTATTAGTGCTATGGTAACGTTAGTGAATGTTTGCATACGGCACCATGGTAGGGGGTTCTAATTTGTTTGTTTCATCGTGTATTAGTTGCATGCTGTTTTATTTACAACTTTTACCCCTACAGCAAATCATTAGTTGTTGTATTGTCCTGCGAAACCGAAATCAAGGCTAGCTGTATACATTTCAGTCACGCTATTTATTTATATTTCTGTTACCCTCGAAAATTCTACAAGTTTTTATTTCGCTGTTAAGCATGGAATTTCAATAAAAATGTCCACAGAGCAACATGTAGTTCAGAGCATGTCATTTGACCTTTTTTAAGCATAAACATTGTTTATTACATTTTAAATAAAATCAAGTAAAAGCGACGTAAATTTCAAACGGCCTGTAATTTTTATACCCTTCTCCATAGGAAAACATAAAATTTTAAATATACTTATGTTAATACATTTTACGCTCGACAGTGTTAAACATGGCAAACAATTTTTTACATGCGTTAAATCGAGACCTAAAGTGTTGGTATATTCCAGGACTAAAAAGTTTTTAAAATGTTTACCACTTTTAGACATTTTGCGTTACACACAATTTATTTGAATTTATCTATTTTACAATTTTTGCCAGTTAGTAAACTACGGTAAAAATCATTTCACAACTTGACTTAAACATTCCAAATGATTAACATGGCTGTTTAAAAAAAACTATGTTTTTACAGTGTTTTATTTAACTTGCTTCGGTGTTTCCATTATGGGTCTCAGATGAACATTTTAATGGGTGGCAAAAAGAATCACAAAATTATTATACTACCCATCATATAGTAGAACTCAAAAAAACTGAAAAACAACGTCCATCACGTGCATCGCATTGTACTGATGGCTGTGTCACAAGCTTTAACGAAATATGTTGACAGTTTTTAAATTTATGACTACCACCAGCAATTCAACAATTCTTTTTCTTGTAAAATTAAACCTTTATAAAAACCGAAGGTAGTAGTAAATTTGCATTACAATTTATTGAAAATATATAATAAATTAATACGATGATCTTTTAATAAATAAATTATGAACATATGTGAAGAATAATAAACTAATTTCGATTGTGAATAGATTATAATACCCTCCATCACAAAATGAAGGGTGTATTATATTTGTCATTCCATTTGTAACCCCTCGAAATAATCTCGAAATAAGTATACACATAAGGACGGCAAAAAACTAATAAAGCCTACCACTTAATGTTTTCCATTTGATCCAAAACAATTTTATATGAAATTTGATGGCGGTCGGTTAACCCGTGCCATCTGAACGATCTTTGTTTCCATAGTACATTGTATGGGGGCCAAAGGTGAAGTTTCAGGAAATCGCTCTACAGGCCACAATTATTTTCCAATCGATGAAAAAATGTTGCCAGTTCATTGTTGTAGCTAAAAAAAGAATTCTACAAAATTTTAGAAAATCGCCCTGAAATATATCGTCAGCATAAATGCCCGAAGACGTAACCCACACACATATCGAAATTCGTTTTTTGATGGGATCTGATACATAAAGCTAAAATACATCCTCTGACAAAATTTCAAGCTTCTACGTTCAAAAAACACTGTAAAACTAAGGATCCTATTGAAGAAACGACAAAATGGGATAATATTGCAGATTTTGTTGTAATGACGGATCACAAAACCAAGCGTTTCCGCGGTTTTGGTTTCACTAATTACTCCCATTCATATAGGATTGATAATATACCAAATATTCGTCCTCATAAGATTAATATTCCATAAAAGAGTTTTTCATTTTATAATGTTTTTTGCTTCTCCTGTAAAGTTTTGATTTTTTGGGTTACGTCTTCGGGCATTTATGGTGACGATATGTAGTTAATACTAAACTTTGAGCCGATTTTCAGAGACTAAAAAACATTTATACCAAACCTTGTTTATATAGGTCCAAATCATATCTCACTTTATGTAAGTTTGACGACCGAATTGATTGTCCACGTTTTGAGATAGACCCGAATTGATTGTAATTTGGAATACCATAACGTCCCATATAAAGCCACCGAATTAATTGTAATTTGTATTTTTTTGTAATTTTAACAAAAAAATGTCTGTATAGGTACACGTTTGGATATAGCCCCATATAACACTACCACCCGATTTCAGGCATTTTAACATTTTGGTGGAGAAGTTAAAAAATTCTGAAAATTGTATTAAGTCTTTGCACGAGCTACAAAACATTTATCCAGACATTTTCTGGAGCAGGTCAACTCTTTAACACATCCCCCATAGGTCTTAGCCACATATTCGTTGGGAGATTAAAACATTCCCGCAGAGAATGGTCGGTACAGGTCCGCTTTTTGATATATAGAACAGTACCTCCCGAATTTTGGGGATTTGAAGATTTTAGCCACATTTTTCTCACACACATTATTTAGTATCCACTAGAGCTATAACCCAGTAAAATTTTATGGCCTATTTTGCATTGGTTCAAAGGAAATCGTGAAAGATCCTATTTTATCACTAGCATTTGAACCTATGCAAAGTCGTGAAAGATACGATCTTGTATCCGCATTTGAACCCATTAGAAGGAAGTCGTGAAAGATCCGACCTTTTCATCAGGATTTGAACCCATTCCATCGATCCAATATAAATGAATTTTGTGTTTTTGATTACACACATGTATATACGAGGGGCACTAGATAACTTTCCGGCCTAGGCAACACGCAGTGTCCATTTGACATTTTTTGGAAAGTTTGACAATTTTCGGCCTAAGCGTACTCAGGGCAGTTTGACATACGACCATGTGTTGGGTTGTTTACAGTGGCTTGATTGAGACCCCTCCAAAACATGGTTTTTTAACGCTTGTACAGCATCTTCTGGCGACAAAAATCGTTGACCACGCCTTTTTATCTTGATATTCTGGAATCAAATGAAGTCATTGGATCCCCAGTCGGGGCTGTTTGGCGCATGACCCATCAATTCCACTTTTTGTCCGGTCAAACAGGCGCTGGTTTGAATCGATGTGTGAAAGCTCGCATTGTCATGAATTTTCTAATTTCTCAGGAGACTTCAGTCACATTGTAGTGTAACAATCAGAATTAACCTTCCTACATTTTTAAAGTCATATAGTCGCCAAACGGTCAGTTTTGCCGAAAAAACAGTCGACCATTTGCTTCGAAGGTCTTCCTCCATAAAAATTTCAAAATTTTTGATATAAAATAACATAATTACATATTAAAAATAATTCACGAACTAGAAGTTATTAAAGGAGTGTAGTTGGAGTCCATGTCGAAATCGGAACTGGCGATGAGAATACAATTGAAACATGTAAGAACGGCGTTAAGTTCGGCCGGGCCGAACTCTTTATACCCTCCACCATGAGTTGTATTGAAGTAATATGGAACAATTAGTTTATTTTCGTTTATGAAAGTACTAAATTCTGCGATACGTCAAGGCTTATTCCTAGGAGAAGTGGAATATGCTACTGGAGAATATCACTTTCTTTTAAACAAGGTTTAATACCAATGAGACATCGATGTTTTATACCCATTCAGAATCGGAAATACCATGTTACAGTCATTCCACTTCGACGATGCGTGCACAAAAGTCAGGAGGTACCTGCGTACGTACCAAAATATCAAAACACAGTAATTTTGGCTCAACTACGCTCGGGATGGTGCAGCCGTCTAAACTCCTATAGGGAAAGGGTCAACAACACTGTGCAAAACAACTGCCCAGCATACGGCAAAGGCGCTTCCAACACACGGCACCTTTTCATCTGCCCCGCCAAACCTATTCAACCCATTGAAACAGTCACATTCCTGGAACTGAAGATTGCCCAGGTTAATTTTAATAACAAACACTGTTTCAACATCAAATACATACATTTATAAAAATACATGCATGTATACGGTGACCAATACTTTTGGATGAAAATAGAGAACATATACGAGGGTTACAACATATGTTTCTGGCATAGGCAACATTATGTATTGCCAGGCGCCATTTGACATTTCCATTAAGAGTTTCAATTTTTTTTGCCTCAACGTACTGAGTACGGTTTGACAAACGACCATGTGGTGCGGTGTTTACAGTAACTTGGAAAAATCAATTGATATTTTCATAATATTTGAAAGATAACACAATCATCTTTCCGGTGAATCAAAAACTGTCAAATTAGGTCTAGTGTTTGCAGAGGAATTGAAGGTCAAAGTTAAAATTTTGAGTTTTAAATTTAAAATTTGTTTGAAAATATCAGTGTTTTTGTAAACTATAAAAAATTAAACAATAAATAAAAACAAACCAAAGAATTTTTTGAAAATTAAAAAAAATACTTTCATAAAACTCATATGTTTAAAAAAATGTCCATTTGTTTAAAAAAATTATAATTCTTATGGGAAAAGTAAGAAAAAACACAAATTTTTACCCATGTAATTTCAATAAACTAAAAAAGTATTAAACCGACGGAATGTGACGTGTACAAAAGTATCCCTTTGCGAAAATGAAACGTTGCTACATGTTGTTCTCCACCAAAATTTGGAATGTTACCACGAGTTAGTATCTGAGGAAAAATAAAATAGTTCACTTTGTGTAAACGGTACGGCGATTTTACGGTAATAGTTAATAGGAGCACGCCGCACCCACACCTTCCAATATTTTTATCTGTTTTTTGGTTGCCTTAGTTTCAATATGTTTACTATCGAATTCCATAAAGAAATTAATAATCGGTGACGACTAAAAATTGTGGGTTTAAAAACCGTGTCGGTGGGTGCAATTATCGTGGTGCATTATCGTTCTTAGCAATAACAATTGGTGTATAAATAAGAAAAATTAAGTTTTTCAAAGTTTTCGGTCCACATCTCGTCTTTCTGGCTAGTTACCGTTGACTTACTTATACAGTCAATATGGAATTAACTATTTGAATATGTTGAATGATTTTGCTACTCTTCAACCATTCATGGCTGACTATGATAAGCAACAGTATCTTAAACCTAGTGTTGGGTAGTCTAGTTCCCTTAGAAATCTATGTTGGGCGTTCCTTTCCTCTAAAGGAATTATTTCTTTAGCATTCAGAGCATGCAATGTATTCCTAGAAATGTTTAAATCATTTAAAGCTTTGGGACTCAATTTTTTCAGATTCATTTTTTGAGTTACCGAAACGGTAAAATTTAAACGCAAAATTATGAATGAAAAGTTTAAATAAAAGTTGACTGCACTCCTGCTACAGGCAGGACATAACGACTATTATTTTTGGTCGCTAACTTACTGAAAAATATCGTTAATTACCGAAATTATAAGCAATTTAATTTTGCCGAGTTTTTTAGGTAACGCAACAACTCGGATCTTTGTATTGTATTCTCATAATTATGCAACCATTAGATTTAAATTCCATTGTCTTATTGGAAGGATATAACATTTATATAAAACAATACATATTTATTTATAAAAATGATCTTATATTAATATAAGGTAAATTGGAACAATAGCATTAGCAACTTAGGCCATCAGCTAATAAAACAATACCTTTTTCGATTTCGACTACAATATAAAATCAGTTGCTGATGTTCATAAAAATGGCTAAAATATATTCACCATAATGAAGTAGTGCATTTGAATTCTGAATCACAAGTCGTAAGAGGACACTGAAAATCAGTAAGTGTACGAAATTTATATCCTTGAAAAAAAAAACTATGAACAAATATATACCAATTGTAGGGAAGTTTTAAACTAAAAAAATGCACAGGAAATGTCACCTAAATAACGCTGGAGGAGTAAAATTAAGAAGTAAATTTGGTAGCTGCTTAAACTGTTCGCAAGCCGTGATATTTGCTTAATATGAATTCGTTTACCTTAGATGTCAAGTTATTATCTAGTAAAGGTCCGATATTAATGATTTTAGCTTACAAAATTATATGTTTTTGTAACTACTCGGTAATCCGGACAATTCAATAATCCGGACATCATCGAAACATCTAATGTCCGGATTATCGAGACTATACTGTATATTCTGTGACCGAAGGTACAAATAAAAATTGTACTCTAAAAAATATAATAATATAATTGTAGGCTTTGAAATTCAAACTAGGAAATATCAATATTTGTATTCAAAATATGTTGTACAGAAAATATTGAAAATTAATTCAATTCGAAAAGTTTAACAGCCAAGACATGCCTAAATATTGGGAAACGAGGGATTTTTTTTTAAAGGAAAGGCTGTTATATCTTTTTTCTTCGAATACGAAGGATACCCAAGGATATTTAATTATTTCGGAGAAAAACAATATAGATTCACATATTGGTAAGGAGTTTTACTGGTGTGAGATATATTCGCGTGTTTCATATAAATAAATATTTGTTATTTATAGACGGCCGATTCTTGGGGAATCGGCTTATCCTCGGACCAACAAATATACTTATTCCTCGAAGTCCTTTCACACATTTTTCTGCTATAAAAACATTCTATCGCCCCGATTTTCGACGGATTTAAAATTTAACAACAAAACAGAACATCAAATATAATATAAAATACGGATTTAACAATACACGGTGCTCTTGAATCAAATTTAAATGGAAGGTGCTTACACCTGGGAAGTTTTTGCGGATTCTGAAACTACAATGTTCATAGATGAGAAAAATCAAAAAACAAAAAAAATCGCCGGAGCGCTTTTTAAATAAATCGCGATTCAAGTTGACTTTTTAGGGGTTGCTTAGGTTTTTGCGATTTTGCTTGGAAAACGCAAGTCCTATCAAAATGGGAATAAAGAAAATGTTGTAGCTATCAAAATTCTCTAGAAGATTGACTTTAATGATATTTTCGTAGGTTTTACAACTTTTGAGATAGAGAAGTTGAAATTGGGACAATTCAATTCAATTTTGTATCGTCACCTTATAAAACAATGTCATGACTGCAATTTCCCAACATAAACTTATATATCTAAAAAAATGGTACAACCTAGGAAAAAAATCATAAGCCAGTCTTGTAGAGAATTTTCACAGCTATAAGATTTTCTCAACTCCCATGCCGATAAGACTTGACGTATTCGAGCAAAATCGTGAAACCCTCACAAAAAAACCTAAAAATGTAAACTGAGCTACTTAATCTCAAAAATGGTACAGCCTGAGAACAAATCATAAACGTCAATCCTGTAGAGAATTTTCACAGCTACAACATTTTCTTTAGCTCCATTCCGATTGGACTTGCGGTTTCCAAGCCAAATCGTGAAAACCTAAAAAAAAAACATAAAACTGTGAATTTTGACCGCTATTTATTTAATAATCCCTACAGCGATTTTTTCTTGTTTTTAGATTTTTCTCATGATTTTTCTATGAACATTGCTGTTTCAGAATTCACAAAAACTTCCCCTGTGTAAGCGGTTTTCATTAAAAGTAAGTTAAGGCGCACCCTTCATGACATTGTTTTATAAGGGGGCGATACAGTCAGTGCATTGTCCCAATTTGAACTTCTGTATCTCAAAAATGGTAGAACCTACGAAAATACCGTAAAGGTCAGTCTTGTGGAGAACTTTCATAGCTACAACATTTTCTTCAGTCTCATTTTGATAGGGCTTTCAGTTTCTAAGTAAAATTGTGAAAACCTAAACAACCCCTAAACCCCAATTTGAATCGCGATTTATTTAAAAAGCGCTCCGGCGATTTTTTTTTTGTTTTTTGATTTTTCTCATCTATGAACATTGTAGTTTCAGAATCCGCAAAAACTTCCTAGGTGTAAGCACCTTCCATTTAAATTTGATTCAAGAGCACCGTGAATATAATTGCTGAACCAGATTTGTCAATTTTGTGAATTACCAGGGGCAACAAAAGGGATAATATCAATTAAGAGAAAATCCCGCTAAGGCGGAAACTAGACCCTCTCAAATATCTATTCAATATGAAGAGCATTCATTGAAGCTATTGTGAAATGAGAATGTTCTCCGCATAACTCCAACAATTTCCATTATTTATCGTGATCTATATGTGTGTGAAGATAAATTGGATTTCAAATTGGAAAATTTAAATTTAGCAAAGACACGAACCAACAACAGCGTACTGTACAGATCACTTCTAGGACCAAATTTAAATTTGAATTTAATGAACAAAATTTAATTTAAGAATGAAAATTAAAATTTTTATAATATTTGAACAATATTTAACTGAATTAAAGGAAACTATAAATATTTAATTAGCATAAAATTTTATTATATTAATGAGGTTTGTTTAAACGTTTAAATAATTATAAACGTGTCAAAAAAATTGGAAAAAAATTATTTTATATACCCACTACGAAAGCTGGTAAAGGGTAATAACTTTGGGGCCCCCACTAAATAATGGGGAGGGGTTCGTCCACGGAATGTTTTTTTTCTGGATAGGGCATCGAACGTCCATCAAGCCCATGTCTTTCAAGAGATTCTAAATATATTCAGATGTTGGAAAAAAATTATTTTATATATTCCCACTGCGAAAACTGGTAAAGGGAAATTATTGTGGGGCCCCCCACTTAATAATGGGGAGGGGTTCGTCCACGGAATATTTTTTTCTGGATAGGGCATCGAACGTCCATCAAGCCCATGTCTTTCAATAGATTCTAAATATATTCAGATGTTGGAAAAAAATTATTTTATATATTCCCACTGCGAAAACTGGTAAAGGGAAATTATTGTGGGGCCCCCCACTTAATAATGGGGAGGGGTTCGTCCACGGAATATTTTTTTCTGGATAGGGCATCGAACGTCCATCAAGCCCATGTCTTTCAATAGATTCTAAATATATTCAGATGTTGGAAAAAAATTATTTTATATATTCCCACTGCGAAAACTGGTAAAGGGAAATTATTGTGGGGCCCCCCACTTAATAATGGGGAGGGGTTCGTCCACGGAATATTTTTTTCTGGATAGGGCATCGAATGTACATCAAGCCCATGTCTTTCAATAGATTCTAAATATATTCAGATTTTTGGAAAAAAATTATTTTATATATTCCCACTACGTAAAGTGCTAAAGGGGAATTATTGTGGGGCCCCCCACTTAATAATGGGGAGGGGTTCGTCCACGGAATATTTTTTTCTGGATAGGGCATCGAATGTACATCAAGCCCATGTCTTTCAATAGATTCTAAATATATTCAGATTTTTGGAAAAAAATTATTTTATATATTCCCACTACGTAAAGTGCTAAAGGGAAATTATTGTGGGGCCCCCCACTTAATAATGGGGAGGGGTTCGTCCACGGAATATTTTTTTCTGGATAGGGCATCGAACGTCCATCAAGCCCATGTCTTTTAATAAATTCTAAATATATTAAAATTTAGGGAAAAAATTATTTTTTATATTCCCACTACGAAAACTGCTAAAGGGAAATTATTGTGGGGCCCCCCACTTAATAATGGGGATGGGTTCGTCCACGGAATATTTTTTTCTTTTAGCAGTTTTCGCAGTGGGAATATATAAAATAATTTTTTTCCAAAATCTGAATATATTTAGAATCTATTGAAAGACATGGGCTTGATGTACATTCGATGCCCTATCCAGAAAAAAATATTCCGTGGACGAACCCCTCCCCATTATTAAGTGGGGGGCCCCACAATAATTTCCCTTTACCAGTTTTCGCAGTGGGAATATATAAAATAATTTTTTTCCAACATCTGAATATATTTAGAATCTATTGAAAGACATGGGCTTGATGGACGTTCGATGCCCTATCCAGAAAAAAATATTCCGTGGACGAACCCCTCCCCATTATTAAGTGGGGGGCCCCACAATAATTTCCCTTTAGCACTTTTCGTAGTGGGAATATAAAAAATAATTTTTTCCCAAAATCTGAATATATTTAGAATCTATTGAAAGACATGGGCTTGATGGACGTTCGATGCCCTATCCAGAAAAAAATATTCCGTGGACGAACCCCTCCCCATTATTAAGTGGGGGGGGCCCACAATAATTTCCCTTTAGCAGTTTTCGTAGTGGGAATATAAAAAATAATTTTTTCCCAAAATCTGAATATATTTAGAATCTATTGAAAGACATGGGCTTGATGGACGTTCGATGCCCTATCCAGAAAAAAATATTCCGTGGACGAACCCCTCCCCATTATTAAGTGGGGGGCCCCACAATAATTTCCCTTTAGCACTTTTCGTAGTGGGAATATATAAAATAATTTTTTCCCAAAATCTGAATATATTTAGAATCTCTTGAAAGACATGGGCTTGATGGACGTTCGATGCCCTATCCAGAAAAAAAACATTCCGTGGACGAACCCCTCCCAATTATTTAGTGGGGGCCCCAAAGTTATTACCCTTTACCAGCTTTCGTAGTGGGTATATAAAATAATTTTTTTCCAATTTTTTTGACACGTTTATAATTATTTAAACGTTTAAACAAACCTCATTAATATAATAAAATTTTATGCTAATTAAATATTTATAGTTTCCTTTAATTCAGTTAAATATTGTTCAAATATTATAAAAATTTTAATTTTCATTCTTAAATTAAATTTTGTTCATTAAATTCAAATTTAAATTTGGTCCTAGAAGTGATCTGTACAGTACGCTGTTGTTGGTTCGTGTCTTTGCTAAATTTAAATTTTCCAATTTGAAATCCAATTTATCTTCACACACATGTGATCTATGACGGCTACATAATCAAAATATCATATATTAACCATACGACCCGCAGGGCCTTGGAATTCCTGATTTTATGTTAGTTTCCGCACATTCAACATCTATTTATTGTGAGCTAAGCAAACTTAAATCTTTTATAACAACAGTCGCAGATTATTCAACCATGAATCAACCAAGTCAACAGGCCTTATGACAACGCGAGATTTAACTGGTGAGTATTTTGTTTAGATTTTGTTTGTCTTGGCTCTCTTCACTTACTCTTAAGTAATACATTTTATTATTTTACACATAACACACACATACATAACGGATCATAACATAACGCACACATTTACACATTTGCGAAAGGTGAAGGTGTTTAAGTAAAGAGGTGTTGTAGGGCTGAAAACATATTCTTCAGCATGGTAGGGTGGGTAAGCTGAAGCGGTGGAATAAGCTCTACCACTGTATATAAAGTAACATCATCATCTTATTTTAATTATCACGTATCTTTACCCAGTTTCCTCTATCATTTCCATTTCTATTCCTTCTTATAAATGAGCTACCTTATTTTACTTTTATGATGACGAAACCGAGCCTACTTCCGAAGGAAAAGAACTGCCCCAAGACTGAGCACGGCCGGGGCAAGGAGGTAGCCACTTCCGGAGAAAGTAGGACCCGAGTGGTGGTTCGTTACAATTCGCGTTTTCATAATTAAGCCTGAAACTTATATAGCAGCTCTAGTACACATTGTTACAGGCCAAAATAAAGGACGAGAATTTTGTAATACGTTAACAAAAATTTATCTAATTTCAAGATAAACCAAGACAATAGTTCGTTTAATTTCTGCCTAGGGTTGGGTCTCTGATTTCGTTGGATTACGTATGTATATTTACATACATTTGTAAAACAAATCAAAAATAGAGGACATAGAGTACGTTAAAAAATAGAGTACTGTGCTCTATAATAGAGTACGATTGGTCACCGTATGTATGTAATTATGTTGTTTCAGTTAGCCATTAAACTCCAGGGTGGTGGATACCTTTAGTATCTGATCCGTGCAAAACTTATGCACAAGGGTAGTGGTGTACTTGCTAACATGTTTTTTTTATAAAAGTCAACAAAACCCGAAAATCGATTTATTCCAATATTTAATGTGCTTCTATTCTGGCGAACCGCTTAAACATACTAATACATATTTAATGTTTTTTTAGAATGCGAATAGGAAATACCGTAATAACGCAGATCGCTCATATATTCAAAAACGCATATTTCTATGCATTCTACCTTAAATTGTGCCAAATTTCATGGTAGTGTGTTGATAGAAGCATGATTTAGAGCTGATTTGTAAGAAGATAAGCACAAATAAAAAGGTATTCGAATTTTTGAAGCACAAATATCATATCGCTCATTTAGTCAAAGAGCGACATAACTCAAAAAATGTGTTTCTATTTTTTCTACGACTTCTACTTTATCTTGTCTCAAATTTTTAACACAAAAGTTTTTTTTTAATTTATGAAGCACAAAATCACTTCAAATCAGGCTTGATCTTGCAGAGAAATTTAGCACTGGTATTTGGCTATCTGTTTGCAAAACATTGTCGACGTAGTTATTTTAGTTTTTGTGTAATAATCTTTTTAATTTAGGAATTCAAATTTCATTCGACAACTTAAAACGCGTTTTTCTCGAAACAGTTTTTTTTAGATGTGTCGCTCTAATTTCTAAATGATCGATATCTGTTCAGCTACATTAAAGAACAACAAATGGATCTATTGTCTTATTTGTCAATCTTGAGAGCAAATCCATCTAAACTAAACAATTAATTCAGTATTATGTGTAATACCCATTTTAGTTAGGGAATGGTTTCACATCGTTTTGATAAATTCTATTCGTGAAGTCATGTCCATGAATCAGTGTTTATATTTTTCTTTTGCCATTGTTTTTGTTGATGTTTTGCAAACTTGCCGTAGAAAATAGTCAACATAAAAGCTTCCCTACCTAATACATAATTAACTACGGGTGGTAAACACCTGACTATGAAATATTCAAAACGTGGGAAATATAAAATGTTCTTGTGTCATTTAATAACATTTTCGTTGTGCGTTTAGGGACAACAGGTAGCGTTAACGAAATTACTTTGATACCTAGAGGAGAAATTTGATTTAAGTGTGTGTGTTTTCTTTTTATTATGAGTATAAACTTATTTCAAGTCACCATCATTTGAATATTCCTTGAAGCATTTCATTATGAAATTGGGGTACATAATTTAGTCGTTCAAGGATATAAAACCACGGAAGTTTACATACCATTTATGTTATTCGCATTCGCATAGTTCATAAATATGTCGGTTATAATGATATTTAATGTGGACTTTATGGCAAAAGTGACAAGTAATTCATAATAGGTCTGTTCGATAACCTAAAAATTTGTACAAACTTTAAAAAAATGTTATTCGATAACAAGCTTGAACTTAGAAGAACTTGCACTTGTACTTTTTACTTGGGAAGTTATCGAACAGACCTAATGTGAAAAATACGCCAATGTATGAAAACTATAAAATATTTCAAAGCTTTAATACGTATATTACAAGTGCTTATGAACGGTACAAGGGCATTCATAACGCATAGGAATAATATAAGCAAGATTAAATGAGGTTGTAGCTTAAAACGCTCATTGTTTCATTATTAGCATGAGATAACCATGCTCAATTTTAAGTTGGCCATTTCCTTTAGGTTAATAGCATCAAAAAATGAGCTGTTATGACAAAAACACAATATAATTCCTTCGATATTCTTTGGCCATGAGCATTCCCCAGAGAGGAGCATTCGTTTCCTATCTATTTTATAAATCTGTAGTGTTCATAGAAAATTTAAAGGAGTAATTGAAAAAAATTACATTTTTATATTCATTAATCCATAAAGCATACTTCGTTCATTGCAAATGTGCAAATAAATCCAAAAAAAAAATAATTTTCAACGATATTTAAGCAAGGCTAACCTTGAAATTTAAACAATTATTGACAAAGCAATTATTGCGGCTGTTCTTAAAGCAACTTTTATTTTCCTACAAGAAATTCATTATCAACATCGTTGTTAAAAAGATTTCGAATAAAAAGTGAATCAAATCATAAATAATATCTTATTTACGTGGTTTCGACACAACAACAAATAAACATAAGCATCATAACAACCCAACGAAGTGAGTGCGTAAAAGGGTGACACTGGTGAAATTGTTTGTTGTGATTAATTGGCATCCTAAATGAGCGAGAGACACTATAAAAATCCCCTACAATAATTATACGTTGGCTGATAACAAACGTGTCTAGGCACATTTTCTACTACGATAAATATGTTTCCAAATTTAGATAAGAGATCCCAAACAAAAACAAAGAACCAATGTGTTTCTTCCTAATCTCAGTTACCAAATTTAGATAGAAAACAAAAATAAATATGAAACTATATCTTAACCAGCATTAGAAGCTCAAACATCCACTAAATACCGGCAACCGATAGCTGCGAATGATTTATACGAGCATCATGTGAATCAGAGAAATTTCAATGTCACCAACCACACTCCGGATAGGTGATAAGATAAACAGCAATTCATGTGCGATGTGATGCGATGCGATTACTCGACATTGGGCAATTCGTGAAATAAAGAAATATAATAAAATTTGTTTTGCGTAAAGTTAAGATAAGGAGGCTGGATAATAATATCGTCTATACTATTTCGATATAGAGATTTCTTTATAAGCATTTCGAAATACAAAGAAAAATGAAGAAGAATACAGAAAAAACATTAAATGCACACAACGCAACAAATTTAACCCCTTCCAAACCAGTGTAATTTAAACTGAAGTGTGTCATAGTTTACGTCATTCAACCTTAAAATTCGCAGTTATCAGTATCAACGTGGACAAGCGGACAGTTACTTAAGGACCTGATTGTAAGATCATACGGGGCCGGACCCGCTATACTGTGCAGCGAACATTTTCCCATCACAGCGAACGATGTATGCTACGACTGTGAAATCTGCGCAGCACATAGCATAGTCATAGAAATCAAAAACGAATGCTATTGCTATGCTGCGCTGCAGATATTTTTACAGCATAGTAAACAATCGCAGTCATGAAAACAAAAAACTAAAACTGTTGCTGTACTGTGCTATTAATTATTTAATTTTACTCGCTTTATAAAAAATATCAAAATATTAGCATGTTTTCATGGTTCACCAAGATAGAACCACATTTAGAATTTACAACTTTTACAAAAAACTATTTATAATTAAAAATAAAGACCGTGAGTGTTTATTGCCAACAAATATTAGGCAAAAAATGTGTATTAAGGTCTTGGAATATGATGAAATCGATGTTTAGAGCTCCAAAAAATATTCTTATATAGAAATCGGTCTTTATAAATTGTCTCTTATAAAGTCAAAATTGTACACAAAATTGTATTCAAAAATTTTCAAGACCGCATCAAAATTACAAAGAAGTAACACGGTGCTCTTGAAGCAAATTTAAATGGAAGGTGCTTACACCTGGGAAGTTTTTGCAGATTTTGAAACTACAATGTTCGTAGATGAGAAAAATCAAAAAACGAAAAAATCGCCGGAGCGCTTTTTAAATAAATCGCGATTCAAGTTGACATTTTTAGGGGTTGTTTAGGTTTTTGAGATGTTGCTTGAAAACCGCAAGTCCTATAAAAATGGGACTAAAGAAAGTGTTGTAGCTATCAAAATTCTCTACAAGATTGACCTGTATGGTATGGTCGTCGGTTTTACCGTTTTTGAGATATAGAAGTTCAAATTGGGACAATTAAAATTGAATTCAATTCTGTATCGCCCTCTTATAAAACAATGTCATGAAGGGTGCGCCTTAACTAACTTTTAATGCAAAACGCTTACACAGGGGACGTTTTTCTGAATTCTGAAACAGCAATGTTCATAGATGAGAAAAATCCAAAAACAAGAAAAAATCGCTGTAGGGATTTTGAAATAAATCGCGGTCAAAATTCACATTTTTAGGTGTTTTTTAGGTTTTCACTATTTTGCTTGGAAACCGCAAGTCCAATCGAAATGGAGCTAAAGAAAATGTTGTAGCTGTAAAAATTCTTTAGAGGATTGACGTTTATGATTTGATCCCAGGCTGTACCATTTTTGAGATAAAGAAGCTTAGTTTACATTTTTAGGTTGTTTTGTTAGGGTTTCGCGAATTTGCTTGACTACGGCAAGTCTTATCGATATGGGACCTTAGCAAATCTTAAAGCTGTGAAAATTCTCTACAAGACTGGCTTAAGTAACTTATCCTAGGTTGTACCATTTTTTAGATATATAAGTTTAAGTTGGGAATTTGCAGTCATGACATTGTTTTATAAGGGGGCGATACAGAATTGAATTCAATTTTAATTATCCCAATTTGAACTTCTATATCTCAAAAACGGTAAAACCGACGAGAATACCATAAAGGTCAATCTTGTAGAGTATTTTGATAGCTACAACATTTTTTTAGTCCCATTTGTTAGGACTTGCGGTTTCCAAGCAACATCGCAAAAACCTAAACAACCCCTAAAAATGTCAACTTGAATCGCGATTTATTTAAAAAGCGCTCCGGCGATTTTTTTCGTTTTTTGATTTTTTTCATCTACGAACATTGTAGTTTCGAAATCTGCAAAAACTTCCCAGGTGTAAGCACCTTCCATTTAAATTTGCTTCAAGAGCACCGTGGTAACATTTGATAGGTATATAAAACAAAACAGATGAAATATGGTAAAAATATGTAATTTCAATTTCTGACTTTCCAATTCAAAAATTAATATTCTATATGAGGTAAATGAATGCAAATCCATGCGTTTCTAGCAGTTTCTTTGGATGTGGATATCTACGACTCCGAAAAAAAAACAAAAATTCCAACGCTGAACGCTTCATATCAACATAAGGGGCTTTGATTTAGGGAAAATCGCATGACATGAAATGCACAGAAACATAAACGCTTTTTATTGTGTAACAAGTAAAAAAGCATCAATCGGCTTTGCCGACAGAGGTATACTCTCAACCTATGTAAATTGAAACTATCATATACTGACAGATCGAATGTATTTATGGTATTTTCAGAACTTTGTGGCCCTTTTTGGATATTTGAACTTGCCGACAAAAATGTGGATTAGGATTAAAGTTCAAAACCAGTAAGGAAAGGATCACAGTCGGACAGGGCAGACTATTTGATACCCTACACCACTGTGAATATGTCATATATATATGGTAGCTATATCTAAATCTGAACCGATTTCGATATAAAATGGCACACTTATATATACACCGAACTCCGTCACACATTCAAAAATTCATCAAAGTTAGACAGATATGGGGTGTTTGGTGCAGCAAATACGTGAAATCGGCCGAGTATATACATATATGGGAGCCATATCCAAATCTGAACCGATTTCGATCAAATTTGGCACAGCTATTTCTAGTCCGAATTCAGTCACACATTCCAAATTTCATAAAATCGGACATATAAAATATAAGTGGGAGCTATATCCAAATCCGAACGGATTTCGATATAAGTTGACACATATATTTTTAGGCCGAATTCAGTCTCTCATTCCAAATTTCATCGAAATCGGACGTATATAGTGTGTTTGGTGCAGCATATACTTGAAATCGGACGAAAATATATATTGGAGCTATATCCAAATCTGAACCGAGTTGCACCATAATGGCACATCTATTTCTAAGCCGACTTCAGTCACCCATTCCAATTTTCATCCAAATTGAACGTATATAGCGTGTTTGGTGCAGCAAATACGTGAAATCGGCCAAATATATACATGGGAGCTATATCCAAATCTGAACCGAGTTGCACCAAAATAGGCACATCTATTTCCAGGCCGACTATAGTCACCCATTCCAATTTTCATCCAAATCGGACGTATATAGCGTGTTTAGTGCAACAAATACGTGGAATCGGCCAAATATATACATGGAATCTATATCCAAATCTGAACCGATTTCTATCAAACTTGGCACATCTATTTCTAGGCCGAATTCAGTCACACATTCCAAATTTCATAGAAATCTGACATATATAGAGTGTTTGGTGCAGCAAATACGTGAAATTGGCCGAAAATATAAATGGGATCTATATCCAAATCTGAACGGATTTCGATATAAGTTGGCACATATATTTTTAGGCCGAATTCAGTCTCTCATTCGAATTTTCATCGAAATCTGATGTATATAGCGTGTCTGGTGCAGCAAATACGTGAAATCGGTCGAAAATATATATGGAAGCTATATCCAAATCTGAACTGATTTTCACCTTAAGCATAGCGTTTTTCCGACGGCTAAAAAATGATCTTCCCCAATTTTCAGCCAAATCGAACAATAAATGCGACCTGTACGTTGCGAACGGACGGACAGACGGATATGTAAAATCGCCTCAGAAAGTGATTATATGCATATCCCTAGAAGGAACTATGGGTCTGTCTCTTTTCCTACTGCATGTTACATACAAATGCTAGCACAGTGTGGTGTAGGGTATAAAAATCAAATGTCGTTCGTTGGTAATGGCACCAGTTGAAAAAAGCTGGTCTGATTGGGATAATTCTCTTTCTGAAATGTTCGCCATAACCCGACTTAGGTTTTTATGCAAAGAAAATTTGACCAAATCCACTTTTACGCCCACTTTTTTCAATTCTCAATTTTTATATTTTCTACAAAAACTACTTAACCGATTTTTCTTAAATTGTCAAGGAATGTACAGGAATGGCTCCCGGTTAAAATGGTCTACAAATTTTGTTGAATTTCGGAGGGGGCGCGGTACTCCCCCTATACCCTATTTCTTTAAAAATGCTATATCTTTATAAATAAAAATCAAGTGTCGTTCATTGGTAATGGCATCAGTTGGTTAGCGCATTAAAAGTCAACATCAGAAGGTTAAATGCATAAATCACGAAAAATTACAAAAAATTTAAAAGCAGTAGCAAAAATGAAAATAATACCAATAATTAAAAACAATAATATATTTAAAATGCTTTCTCTATAAATTCCATCGAAGTAGTTTTTTTTTCGCTGCCTATTATAGTATTTAGTAGAACATCCAATATCATCACATTTCATTTCATTTATAAATCTGAGAAAATTTCATTAAGTATTTTTGCTAGGTTTATTCAGGTTTCCTTTTGAATTTCGGTCCAATCCAACTTGAAGCACTTTTTACATGTACTTTACCGCTTCATTATTTTCTTTCCTCCCCATCTCCAGCAAAAGTTTTCACGTCTATCTTAAAAGTTGTTTTCATGTGATATCCTATCCCACCTTTCTTTCGTCTGAAAAGTTTACTTTTATACCGTGAAACTTAGTGCATGTGTACATGTTTACTGGTACTGGCTTCATTGTTGCTTGTTCATTCTCTGCACATAAGGATACGTGAGATATTACAGGTGTTAAGGTGACATTATTGTTGCAGTGGAAACAAAAATCCTTTCACATGCACTGGATTATATCACACGGCAATGCAATTATTATGCCATCTGGCTTTGGGGTGGCTTCACACAATTTTCTAGTTTCACTCCATCTAAAGTACAACAGTCAACTATATGGAACTTAAGTAAAAAAAAGTAATCCTTGAATCCAATTCTCAGCAATTATTTGTTGTAACGAATTTTAAGCTCCCCACCGCTTCTCTCAGTACCTTGAATTGCAACAGTAAGTATATTGCTAATGTGTTTCTACCAAGCATTATATGAATTATATATTTTTTCTTTGTAGCGTTGTGTAACCCGCTGACGCGTTCGTTTCAAAGAATAAACAAAATAAATAATAATGTTGCCAAGGAAATTTATATGTAGTAACGGTAATGAATAGAGTAACGTCTTAATACGAGTTTTTGTGGGAACTCTTATTGAGGGTGAATTAATTTAATTAATTAATTAATAAGGGTTTTTTGTTTCATTTTATGTAAAATTTGATTTGATTTTATACACTTACATTATATTTTACAACAAAGCGTTAATACTGATTGAAGTTCTTTCCTGAAAGAGAGAGAGAGTAATAAATATTAATACGTGCATATGTTTAAAAGTTAAAAAGGTGACTCCAGTAAATACATAAATAAGCTTGACTTTTGACATAACAAAATAAAGGAAGAGTATACATATCCCAGATCAAGGTAACCAAATACAAGATGAAAACACATTTGGCAGTACATGTTTGTATGTGTGTATATTGAGATGTTCACTGATAAGCAAATCCTCCAATATAATACCAATTCCAACAAACTGTTCTGGGAAATTAATAATTTATTTAAACGTTTTTTCTGGCACATTTGCATTGTAATGTAGAAAGCCTATTCAACAAATTGTTGTGATTTCTATTATGTTGGTGTCATTTTTTGATAACCATGTCGCTGGAGAATTGGGGGTTAATGCTTCCTTTATCAAGTAAACATCTTTGACATTTACACGACTAATTTTAACAACCAACAACAAATGAAAAGGTCCCATGTGGATAAAGAATCAACAAAAGTCAGACGATAAACTAGATTACCACAAAGTGTCAATTTCCATAAGCATAAATATTAATGACAATGGTCGAGGAGGAGGAGATAAAAAAAAGCAACTACCGTTAACAGTGATGACATTAGAGATGGTGATAGCAGAAGGATAACTGCTGCCAAACGCACCAAGTTTTATAAAACTACGTTAAGAATTTATATAAATCTAGCCAACTTATCTTCATAATGGAACAAAAACAAATTCTACATACTTCCTATGCTCCATTCTAAACAAATATTACCGAACATACAAATATATACATATATTTCCACACTATACAAATGTAAACGGGAGTAAAAATTCATAACCACAGCAATATAATGTGGCGGATAGAAATAAAAAATAATCGAGAAAACGAGAACAAGCGAATGACACCACCACATCCTTATCCCACGTTGGACGAATTGCCATTCTAGTTCACTGCCACTGTAAAATATGTATATACTAACGTCCTGAAGCTGTCAATTACTTACAAGTTATGCCATTTCGATGTCTTTTATGATAAAGTTTGAGCAAAGTCAGGGAGTGTAAGGGGAAGAGGAAGAAAGAACATATCATAGTAGTGTTTAGTTATATGTCAGTTTTGTTTATTTTGCAGTTTAAATTGGTAGGGCCACATATTTCTCTAGTAAAAAATTCAGATATATTTTATATTTCTATGCAATACTATAAAGGATAATGTATTTAATGGTAAAATGAAGTGAATATAGTTCAGGCTATTGATGTCCACGCCTGCACGTTGTCGTAACAACAGAGAATAACGAATTCAAATGAGAGCAGTGTCAGCCGTTATTTAACAGAGGGACATTACTCTCCCATCAATTCTCTCTCATCTATTTTGGACACCAATGGTTCAGGCTGTTCCAAAACGTCACAGAATAGTATTGCATATATATTGGGAGTGTTGATCATGGGACCGGATCTTATCTGCATATTCGGGAAAGAGTTTTTGGTGGAGAACTTTTTAACCATTTTGAATACTAATACTAAATGCTAAATTGGGCGTTGCAGTTTTATGGAGACTATGTGGACTACGTGGACATATTTCCACAACTTTTGGCGGAAATCTTTTTTGATCACTACGAACCCTAAATACTAAATTACAGCAAATGTAGACCGCAAATGTAGATAAAAATATAATAATAACTTAATTCGGGCGTCACAGGAATATGGGGGCCACCTTGAAAATTTTTGTGGAGAGAAGTTTTGTGACCGCTCGGAACTTCAAATGTAAGATTACAGGCATTTCCGTAAAATGTAGCAAAAAATGGGGAAAAACAATAAGATCGGTTGAAAAATGCGTGAGTTATGGCATTTTTTCTGTTTTAACTTTTTGGGTTTTCCTTTATAAAAGTTGGTACATTGGTGCGTATGATTGTAGTTTGAATTTGTCTAGTTAATAATTACGCACAAGGTACCAATCTTTCATAAAGGAAAAACCAACAAGTTAACACACCAAAGATGGCATAACTCACGCATTTTTCAACCGATTTCATTGGTTTTCTCCAATTTGGTAAAACTAACTAAATTTCCTCCTTGATAAAAGTAATTAATTACGCCGTTTGGTGTCTTCTACGCAGCCTAGAGCACGAGGAAAGCATTTTCCTGTTTTTTAATGCGTTTTTGTCACACTTCAATCACTATAACAAAACTATTTGTTACCCGATTTTTAAAAATTATGGCTTCTTCGAAAGCCATGATTCTCACCTTTTATATAAAAAATAAGCTGTAAATGCCCGTTGTGGAAAAAAGAAGTTATGTCCGATTTTAGTTGAAAATCCAAGAAACCCCGTTTTTCACTATATTTTCCGTTATAAAATCAAAAAACGAAGTGACCTAAAGAAACCAAAAGTATTTTCGTCTTCCATGGACTCCGAACGTAGGGACAATTAAGAATCAAATTACAAGAATCAATAGATTTCAAAACACAAAATGTCCCTAAAAATAGATTAAATGTGATATAGGCATTTGAGTTGCAAATGTTTTGAGCAGCACTGCATATATGGACAGTTCGTTTGCGAGTAAGTTTTCTATCTTCTGGGAACACAAAAATCCAATTAACGACCAATTCGGTAGAAAAACTAAAATTTTCAACAAAAAACCTAAATGTTGGCTACGCTTATGTGGGGGCTATACAAAAACGTGGACCTATACTGTCTGATTTTTGAAATGCATGTTTTGTAGCTTTAGCGAAGACTAAATACCAAATTTCAGTTATTCCGGTTGAATAATGTGGCTAAAACGCCGAAAATCGGAGGGTACCAACATTTCAGGTGGAAAGTTTTACAACCCCAATGAAGACTAAATGCCTAGACTTCGTCCTTTCGTCCTTTCTTGTGTTTTTCTTTTGTCCGCCAAAAGTTCGAAAACGATATAATTTTCGAACATTTGGTGAATGTTTTTTCTTCACAAGAAAAATTTTTTCGGGAAACATTTTTTACTTTGGACTTTTTTTGTTTCAAAAATAATTTTATGTTTGTATAAAATTCCCATTTGAATTTTTCAAATAATTTCGATATAAATGGTACGTATAATATAAACAATAAGAGTTGATAAAGACAACATGTTGGTAGGGTACCAAATACAAGACAACAATGTTTATCAACAGTATCGCAAACACAACAAATAAAGACGAAAAAGGTACATAACAGAAACGTCAAGAAACTCCACCAAAAATTTTTTTTGCCAATATCCTAAAGACTATCGTCAATTAATTCGCTAATAATATTATTACCGATATTCGAAATCGTTTTTACCTGCCACAAACTGAGCGACGAATGAATCGTTTTCAATTCATACTCGTGTGTCGTTCTCGAACAAAATATCCGCAGAACTATCGAGAAACATTCGAAAACGATATCGCCTTCGATAGCAATGGTATGGCGATAAGGCAAACATAAAAATTTTTATTTTTGTAAGGTAATTTTATAGTGATACATTTTTAACAAGTACATCATAACATTAAATTTTACACGCACTGTCCACATACTAGCGAAATGGTTCGATACTGCAGAAAACCATCTAAATTTTTTCCAATTTTCCATTGTATCTTTTACGAGAAGATATTTGTTTTTGAACATTAACAAAATAATTGACTTGAAATGAACAACTTTTGTTGCGGTACTGGTGAACAGATCGAAACAGCCCACTGCACCATACACATATTTATAGCTCATGTTACCAAATCAAATATGATTGGACAATTTCTTACATATGTTTTTTGTGAACCCATTATTTATTTATATTACCGCAATCGACTGTGGAATATTAAACACATACATACATAATAAATAACGACATTCGGCGAAAAACCACAACGATAAATTACAATATGTAAAACAAAATTTGGTAGTAGTCCAAATTACAGAAGCATTTGAAACAAATTCGAATGTAAATGCCATCCTGATCCAAAAGTCTACCGACTGACACGTAAGAAAGAATTGATAATTGCCGCCTTATTTTATTGCCTACATTCATACGGTTCAATAAAATCCTCAAGTTACTTTCGCTTTAAATCGTTGGGATATTGCTATTTTTATTTTCCAGTTCTATGAACTCAAATCGAATTTCAAAATGGTAATCAAATTATAATGAATCTATAACAAGATTTACATTTATATGATACGCCTAACATATTAACTTTCGTCTGGCCAACATCACACTCATAAAAAGTCTAAAAGTTCACATATGTTGTCTCATATATGTACATATATGTATGTGTATGTGAGTAGTATCTCTGGTTGCTGTGTGGCTATCCTATATCATAAGACGACTTCTGTTAATTGACACATTGATAAGGAGTCCAACACTGTTGTGGGAGAACCTATCTATTTATCCAACAGAGTGTTCAAACCCAATGAAACACCACAAGCAATACCCATTCATAACGTTTGGTTCGTTGGTTGGTTGGCTGGCAGGTTCGTTGTGTATATTGATTTTGGATTTTTGCCAAATGTTAGAAAATAGGAATAATAAATGTTGGTGACAGCAGCACCACTGGCAAAAGTAGCAAATAGATAAAAAACAACACTCAAACAAACACGCCAACACCAGAATATAACAGTGCGAATCAAGGAGGGGACGCAAATACACAAATGATTCCCGCTAACCTCAAACATCCTTAAGTGCACTCGGAAACCATGAATACAGACAGAGTGGTAAATGGAAATCACTCAACAAAAAGTCAACCAAACAAATTCTATTAGGAAATTGGTTTTTCGTCATTTTTTTAAGAAACAGGATGTAGCCACATATGAATGAAGGTATTATAATTTTTATATTTAAGTTTCTAAAAATACGAGTATATGTCATCATTACCGAAATAATTTGAAAAAAATTTAATACAAAATATAATTAAATAGAGTACCAGTTCCAGATTATGTTCAAAAATTTACAAAAAATTTTAAATCCGAAGATTCTGTTATGTGGAAGCTATTCAAAACGTGACTGATATGGTTCATCTTCGAATTTTCGATAAGTCTGGATAAAATATTAGGCTGTGATATATTTGTAGTTATAATGTCGATTTTACCATGTCCGTCTGTCCATCCGTCCGTCTGTCTGTCTGTTGAAATCAAGATACAGCTCGCAATTTTAAAGATAGAGAGTCACAATTTGGTACTGACGCTTTTATTACTTGCAGGATGGTTGGTATTGAAAATTGGATATATCGGTCCACGTTTTGATATATCCCCCATAGAACGGTACCTCCCGATTTTCGGTATTTTTAAGGTTTTAGCTTCATTATCCTTTCAAAATGGCTGAAATTTGGTACGTAGTCTTCTTTAGGGGTATAAAACTTTCCCCCAGAATTTTGTCGGTATCGGTCCACACCCTCATATAGCCCCCATAGAACGGTACCTCCCGATTTTCGGGAGGGGGTATATTAAGTTTGTCACTACGTTTGTAACTACTCGAAATAATCATTGTAGACCCCACAAAGTATATATATTCTTGATAAGCGTGCAATTCTACATCGATATAGCCATGTCCGTCCGTCTGTTCGTCTGTGGAAATCACTCTAGCGTCCGAACGGATTGACGTAAGTTGATGAAATTTTGGGAAAATATGTTATATTTACGTAGGACTTTTGGTATTGAAAGCGGGCTATGTAGGTCCACGCTTTCGTATAGCCCCCATACAAAATGACGCGTCGTCGTTTTAAGGAATTTTTAAGATATTTGGCCCATTTTACCACCGAATTGGTTGTACTTTGGTACTTTGTGTCTCCAGAGGCCTTAAAATATTCCTACCAAAGTTGGGTTATATAGGTCCACGTTTTGGTATAGCCCCCATATAAGGCCCCATATAAAGTACGCGTCATTTTAATATATTTTGAATGTATTAGACCCATTTGACCACAGAATTGGTTGTAATTTGGTATTTTGTGTCTTCAGAGGCCAGAAAACATTCCTACCAAAGTTGGGTTATATAGGTCCATGTTTTGGTATAGCCCCCACATAAGGCCCCTTATAAAGTACGCGTCATTTTAATATATTTTGAATGTATTAGACCCATTTGACCAAAGAATCGGTTGTAACTTTGTATTTTGTGTTTCCATAGGCAAAGAAACATTTCTACCATAAAATGTTTATATAGGTCCACGTGTTGATATAGCCCCCATAATACAATATCTCCCGATTTTCGATATTTTGAACGTTTTAGCCTCATTATCACACCGAGATGGCTGAAATTTGGTATTTAGTCCTCTTTAGGCGTACAAAACTTTCCCCAGAAATTTGTAGGTATAGGTCCACGCCATCATATAGCCCCCATAGAACGGTACCTTCCGATTTTCGGTATTTTGAAGGTTGTGGCCACATTAATCCACCGAAATGGCTGAAATTTGTGGTGGAGGGTATAAAAATTTCGGCCCGACCGAACTTAACGCTTTTCTTACTTGTCAAGGTTTTAACTTCATTATCCTACCAAAATGGCTGAAATTTGGTACGTAGTCTTCTTTAGGGCTATAAAAGTTTCCTCCAGAATTTTGTCGGTATCGGTCCACACCTTCATATAGCCCGATTTTCGGTATTTTGAAGGTTTTAGCTTCATTATCACACCGAAATGGCTGAAATTTGGTACTCAGTCTACGTTGGTGGTATAAAACTTTCCCCCAGAACTTTGTCGGTATCGGTCCATGCCTTCATATAGCCCCCATAGAACGGTACCTCCCGATTTTCGGTATTTTGAACGTTGTGGCCTCAATATTCCACCGAAATGGCTATTTAGACTTCGTTGGGGGTACTCAAACTTCCCCTTTAAATTTGTCGGTATAGGTCCAAGCCTTCATTTAGCTCCCATGGAAAAGTACCTCCCGATTTTTCGTATTTTGAAGGTTGTGTCTTCAATATTCCACCAAAATGGCTGAAATTTGGTATTTAGTCTTCAATGTGATATAAAACTGTTCGCCAGAAATATGTCTGTAAAGGTCCACGCTTTCACATTGCCCCATTTCTGACTAAAATTCGTCGGTATAGGTCCACGTTTCGATATAGCCCCCATAGAACGGTACCTCCGGATTTTCGTAATACTGAAGATTGTGACGTCAATATCCAAGAGATATAAAATATTCCAGAAGAGTATTATCAGTATAGGTCCACGTCTTCCCATATCCCCATAGAGGCTTAATTCTTGATTTTCGGTATTTTTATAGTTTTAGCCACATTCTCTTACCGAAATATAGGAAATTTGGTATTTTGTCTTCTTTGAGCCTAAAAACTTTCCGTCGGAAATTTGTCGGAATAGATCGACGTTTTGAAATAGCCCCCATAGAATGGTGCCTCACATTGTTTTACGGAAATTGCTGAAATTTAGTATTAAGTCTTCTTCATACACGAAAGGAAACTAATTATTCCATTTTACTTCAATACAACTTGTGGTGGATGGTATAACAAGTTCGGCCCGGCCGAACTTAACGCCGTTCTTACTTGTTTCTATATGGGATTCGATAGTAAACATATTGAAACTAAGGAAACCAAAAAATTAGGTAACAATATTGAAAGATATGGGTGCGGCGTGCTCCTTTTTTTCCCATTTGTTGAAAATACGTAATTTTTGTAAATTTTTGGAGAAAGAAATATCTATTTCTCGGAAACTATAACAGTAAATTAATAATAAATTACCGTAGCGTTTTCATGTAGTGAGTTTTTTTATTTTTCCCAAGGTACTAAATTTTAGTGTATTTCGAAATTTAGTGGACTAGAACTTTCAGAGAACAACATTAAACAAAGATTCGTTTTCTCAAAAATTACTGAGAGTATCCTCTTTCAGTCAATATATACCCGTTTGTACCCGTCCAGTTCCGTCCGTTTACCACTTTAGCTTCGTTCCCGTACTTTTTAATAGTAAAACTCGTAAAAGAGAGAACTGCAAAACAATTGTTCTCACACACAAGTTTTTTGAAATAGTTCGGGAACGAAAAATGGAAAATACGTAAAAAAAAACTGGAACAAATGTCAAAGACGGCATATCAGCCAATCAGACGCCGGCAACCATGTTACTATATTTTTACTCCCCATTCATCGCCATTTTTTGTTTAAAGAGAAGTGAAAATTGTACGAGTACAACTTTTTTGTGTACGGGAACGCTTTTTCGGGTAAAATGTGTAAAAATGGTAAACATTGTAAAAACTTTTTAGTTCTGGAACAAAGCTTTTTTTAAATTAATTGAAATTACATGGGAAAAAATGTCTGTTTTTAAATAAATTTTATATGAGTTATGTGAGTTTTATGAAAACCTGAAGTTTTTTTGGAAAAAAACAGTATTTTTTAACAAAATTGTTTCCAATATTTTGTATTTTTATAGTGGGGTTTGATATTTTTATTTGATATTTTTTGGTGCCACGGTTTCAGGCTAACTGATCGCGATAAAATTTCATATATAGGGTTTTTGGGTCAAATGGAAAATATTTAGAAGGTAGGCGTTTCAAGAAAAAAAAACTATGTCGTTTTTTGTGTCGACCTAATATTACAGCTTTAGCGAAAGGATGAAGCTAAAATCATAAAATTTGGTCAAATAAGGCGTCTTTTGATTACCAAACCGCTTAATACATATTTCCTTTTTATTGCAATACGCTTTTCACTAAAGAAGTCAGTGTTATCGGCTAGTAAACATACATTATTTATGGGGTCCCAGATGACGTTAAATAAATGGTATAATAAATAAACCCATTTTATACATAGCACGGGATATAAAATCATAAATAGTAAAAATAAAAAAGATTAACTTAGAAAGAGGTGACAAAAATTAAATATGTTTTATAAATATATGTATATGAATGTTTGTTTATTATAAATAAATTTATGTATACATTACGGAAGGACATAACCATTTTAACATAACATAATGGTGTTGACCGACATTTTTATACGTTTGTGGATTGTTTTAGAACACAGCAGATATCGAAAAAATTGTGCTATACATTTTGTTGTCCTTTCCATGTCATTAGTTAATGACCCACATTTGTTAAGGGGCTGCTGACTTTGGCTACTACTGAATGTTTCCTAAGCGGGAAGTTTGGATGTGTGTATTTAACACTATCATCAAAAAGACTGTAACATATAATCCTCTTTTATGAATAATGTTAATAAGTCATTTATGGTAGCATAGCATGGACTATGCGAGTGTTAAAAAATACATTAAATACATATATATGAATAAAGTTAATAAAAATACGTGAAATGTAACTGTGTCGGAGTGACCATTTAAATACCAAGATGAGAATATAAAGCTTTAAAAACACAAAAAATGCTAACACAAACTGCCAAATTACCATATACTCATAAAAAGGCAGTGTTTCCACAATATCCCGCCATGGTAATACCAGAATCAGATCCGTTTGCATGTTGAACATTTGGCACTTCGTGTTATTAATACTAACCACATTTTCTGAGTACGAGGGAAACTAGAAAAGTTTCTGGCCTAATAATGAAAATGTGAATATTTATCATCAAAATTGGTTTTATTGTTTTTCAAACCAATTGTTGAAGTACTTTTTCCACTCCGATTAAAACACCTCCAAAACGTGGTTTTTTGAACGCTTCAATGGTCAACGATTTTCGTCGCCTTTTCTTCCTGATGTGCGGGAATCAAATGAAATTATTGGATTTCAAGACAGGGCTGTACGGCGGATGACCTATCAATTCCACGTTTTGTCCAAAAGCGCAGCTTTGAATCGATGTGTGAGAGTTCGCATTGTCATGGTGCCCAAATTTCTCACGCCGTATAATAATAGCCACATGGTCAGTTTCGCCTAAAAAACAGGCGGCCATTTGCTTCGAAATGATTCTTCCATGAACAATAAGGTTATGACTTTTTTACAACCTCGTATCCCTGTATGATATTTTGATGAGTATTTACCTAAGATTGCATAAAATCTTAATTATAAAGTGTTTCGATCAAAAAAAAACTTCAGCACAAAAAGCTTTTAAAGTTTTTATATTTCGGAAATTTTGACAATTTTTTGAAGTCACTGTAAGCAGATATTTAACTGAAAACAAGATGTAGGGGCACACGACATAACCGAAATGACATAACTGTTTGTTTCTCACTAGTTTCATCATCGCATTAAAACATATATATCATTTTATATTATATATAACTTTATTTCATATATCATAAAAACTAAAAGCGGATTGTGCGGTACCTTTTTAAACTTTAAATGAAATAAAAGTTATTTCAGTCATTAATAGGTAAAAGACCTTTCATTCGTGCAACAGGAAATATTAAAAAAAATCGAAATAATTTTAAATCTTACTTATTTACAGATTTTTGCAATATTTCCAACAACCCACAATATAAACCAACTTTGTTTTAGTCACTAGCCTTTATACACCGTAATAAAAATTTCATCTAGTGTTACTGGAAGGTGTCCAATTCACAAAAAAAAACGTATTACCAACTTTAAAAATAAAATATCAAAGTAAAGGTACAACACTACATTGAAAACTTGCTACGGAAACCACACGGGGCAAAGTTTTACTCTCAGATACACTCTCTTTTTTGCAGTCTTTATAAGGACATGCGTTCGCTTTGCATTTTACAAAACACGTCCATGTTAACTTTGTTAAGTTCAAATAAAAAAGAAGCAACCAACTAACTGGATTCGAACAATTTCGCAAATTACATCCCGAAGTTTACCCTTAAGTTTTTAACGACCCAAGCACCCACCCACCACTCACTCACATGCATGGTGTGAACCTAGCAACTAAATATGCATGTTGTCTGTGACTAATGATATCAAGTACAACAACAACAACTACCAGCATCACTATTGAGGCTAAAAAGGGTCATTCAAATGTGTTGCAATGTAACCTTTCTAATGGAGTTGTATTTTTCGCCCCTATCCACCTCTTAGAAGTGGAAAAGATACAGTTTAAAATTCTTTTGATTTTAATCTGTCATATTAAATTGTTGAAAAGGTCATTTCAACTAATGTAATTCTTTGATGACAATAGGCTAAAGTTGGGATCCATTTTCAGACGCCGGTTAGTTTAGAAAATCAAAAAGTTTTAATAATAAAGGTTAATAGGTATACTTACGAGTATGTACTCATGAATATGCGTTTGACAGAATGGACTTAGCATTAGAAAGAATTTGTCATTTCGAATGAAATAAAACATAATTATGTATAACTAGCATGTGCCCGCTACTTCGTTAGCGAAAAGTTCACATTAATAGAAAATGGGATGCAAACAGACTTGTTTTAAGCCGTTCATATTTTGAAAATTTATAAAGTAAAATATGAAAAATATCAAATTACAAAATTCGATTCCTAACATGCCTAAAACTAATGGTACATAATAATACTTTTCTTACACTTATGTCGGGTTTCTGTAAGACGATTCGAATTCAAATTCGTTCGTATTAATACCAAACACATCAACAGTGACACTCACACCAAATTTCAGAATCCCAAGTCTATCCTTTCATCCTATACAAAATTTAGTGATTTTTGCAAATTATTTAAACCTAAGCACCAGCAGTGACCCTAATATCAAAATTCCAGCTTTATCCTTTCATCCAAGTTTTTATAGTACTTATAGTTCTTAAACGACCTCATTAAAGTTACCATATTGCCAAAATTCGGAATTCCATTCCACGCTTATAGTTCCAATTTTCTCCTCATATCAACCCCACATATCACCTGTGACCCAGTTCTATCCCTTCATCTAATACCAAAATTATTCCAAATGTTGTACCATTCAGCATTTTTCGTACACTTATAGTATATACTATGCATTTACACAATTTCAGAATTCCAGAAAGACCCAATACCAAATTTTGTACAATGTATTAATTTCGTACCTTTATGGTACAAATTTTCATAACCACCTCCATATCTCAACCCCACACACTAACGTTGTATTGGGTGTACCATTTAGTACCTGTCGTAATAATATAGTACATATTTCAAAAACTTTCCCTACAACCAATACAAAATATAGTTCCATTTAGTACCTTTCCTACACATAAGTACGAATTTCCAAATGACCAGCTCTATCCATTCACCCAAATTCAATTTGTTCCAAATTTAGTACCAATTAGTACGAATTTCCAAAACTCCCTCCATATCTCAATTCTACACTCCAACAGTAACATTAAATCCAAATTTCAGGATTCCAGCTCTATTCGTAACTCCAAATCCAAACTTAGTACTTTTCGTACCCATAAGTACGAAATTCCGAAACTACCTCAATATCCCAAACCTACACTCCAACAGTAATCCTAATTCCAAACTTAAGGATTTCAGCTCTATCCGTTAACGCAAATCTAATTTGTATAAAATTCAGTACCATTCAGTACTTTTCGTACACAAGCCACCTGCTTATATTAACCCTAATTCCCATACTTGATTATCATTCCAAATTTCAAGTTTTAAGTTCTATCCGTTCACATAATACCAAATGGTACCAAATTTAGTAGATTTTAGTACTTTCTATACATTTATAGTTCAAATTTCCGAAACCCCTTCGGTACATCTATCCTGCACACCCTCGCACAGAGGGGAAACATAGGCCTAAAGTCATATATGGAAGCTACATGTACATCTGAACCGTGTCTGAAAAGTGTCTTAGTGAAAATTTAGAGTACATTTTATCAAAAATAAACGTGATCTGAGGTATATTGAGGTTTTTGTGAAACTTTAACAAAATGTGAAATAAAAAATATATGTTAGGACTACAAATAAATCTGAAGTGATTTGGACCAAATTAGAAAAACTTTGACATCGGCTAAGTTTGGATCCTCTCCGCTTCTATCAATCGTATATAGCGCTTTTTGTGTATGATTTATGTAAACTCGGATGATTTTCTGTAGTGTTACTCTTTAGGCCGTAAATATAATGTGTGCCAAATTGTACGTCAATCGGACTACAAATGAGCTTGTTAGGAGTTTTAATCAACTTTTAACATACATTTCCCCTCTGTGCCTCATTCCATTTTAGGTACCTTTTAGTACTTTGCTTACCCTTCTAGTCGGAATTTTAAAAAACCCAACCTTATCTGACACCTTCGGACCAAGAGGGACCCTCACACAAAACTTCAAGTTTCTAGCTTCAGCTGCTTGGTCTGGGCCTTGATCAGTCAATCAGTCAGTCAAATGATACCAAATTTAGTACCATTTAATACTTTCTGTACACATAAGTACGAATTTCCAAAACTATGTCTATATCAGTAATCTTTATTCCAAGTTTTAGGGTTCCAGTTTCCAACTTTATCCGCTGATCCAAATCCAAGTTGTACAAACTTTAGTACCATTTAGTACTTTTCGTACACATAAGTACGATATTCCAAAACTACCTCCATATCTCAATTCTATTCTTCAACGATAATCATAATTCCAAATTACAGGTTTCCAAATCTATCCGTTCACCCACATCCATACTATACCAAATTTAGTACCATTTAGTACTCTTCATATACATAAGTATTAATTTCCAAAACTACATAATTTCTACACTTAATCTTAATTCGAAATTTCAGGATTCCATTTTTATCCTTTCACCCAAATCCAAATTGTACTAAATTTAGTACCATTTTGTAGTTTTCGTACACCTAAGTACGAATTTCCAACCTATTTCCACATCCCAACCCTATACTGCAACAGTAATTTTTTTTCCAAATTTCAGGATTCCAGCTTTATCCGTTCGCCAAAATCCAAATTTGGTACCATTTAGTACTTTTCGTACCCATATGTACGACTTTCCAAAACTACCTCCATATCGCTTATTTACTCAAAGAGTGGCATAACTCAACAAATGCGATTTCTGAGTTCAATTTCTATTTTTTCCACAACTTCTACTTTATCTTGTGTTAAATTTTCATGCTGATATCTCTAAAACTCAACGAGTTACAGCTCATTTACTACCAGCTTCGCATAATTCAACACAACAGTTTTTTGAGGTTATGAAGAACTAAAACAATTCAAATAAAGACGTGGACCGATATCGAGAAATTTCTGGTGGAAAGTTTTATACCCCAGGGATGACTTAATACCAAATTTCAGCCATTTCGGAGGGATATTGAGGCCACAACCTTCAAAATACCAGAAATCCGGAGGTACCGTTCTATGGGGGCTATATGAAGACGTGGACCGATATCGAGAAATTTCAGGTGGAACGTTTTATACTCCCAAGGATGACTTAATACCAAATTTCAGCCATCCGGAGATACCGTTCTATGGGAGCTATATGAAGACGTGGACCCATGCGGACAAATTTCAGGTGTAAAGCTTCATACTCCTAACGAAGACTTAATACCACATTTCAGCCATTTCGGTGTGATTTTTCGACCACAAATCCTTGTATATATTTTTGCATATGGTCTTGCATATGCTCATTTTATGCAAATATGTAAAAATATGCACGATATGCAAAATATTGCAAAATTTCTGTGCCTAATTCGGTTTATTTTGTGATAAAACGAGTTTCTGTCTAATCGGATTTTCTCTACGACCATCCTAACCATATATGCATTTGCATAGGATTCCGCTGTCTATTTATAAGGTAACCGTTAATATGGTTTCGGTCTTAAAAAATAAAATGAATTCAAGATTCTACAGAACAAGGTTACGAGTTCAATATGCTCTTAAACAGACATTTAACACACTTATTATTGTCAATGGTTATTTAAACGTCATAAAAATGGTTGAAATACGTAAAACTCGGTTATTTTCGCATATTTTGTGGGGTTTTTTGCAGTTTCTTCGCTAATAAAGTTCCATTTGGGTCATATATTTCAACGCATTTGGTCTAAACCGCAGACAATTCCAAAAAAATCCATTTTTTTATAAATTTGATCGTAATTGTTACATCCACATATATTCAGGAATTTATTGGGATTGTCAGTAAAAGTATCTTCTGAATCAAGAAGCAAGAGATGGTATAAAATATATACAAAGTTTTCGGCATTTTTAAAAGAAATCCCAAGTACCATTTTTACACACACATGATTGTTTGATGCAGCCCTGCTCAAAGAGAACAGGATATCATTAAATAGAAATTAGAAAAAACGGATTTTGGAAGTTTCTTTCTACGTTTTATCCATTTTTGGACTTAAATATCCTCAAAAATAATTCGCTGGTTAAACAATAAACAAATAGAAAACTACAAAAATATTCTCTTTTTAGTTTCAACATAAAGCAAAAGAGAATTTAAGGTGAAAAAATTCACCGTTCTGCAGTGCGATTCTCTAACCCATTGTTTGAGTTACCGACAAATGTCGGTATAATTAAAATGCTTATAATTTCGGAAATTAACGATAATACGTTTAAAATAATTCCTACGCAAAAAAATAAATTAAAAGCTTTATTACCATATTTTTGTCGAATGGTGATAAAATACTACAAATATATATTGTGAAAATGTCTAACAAACACGAAAATGTTACTAAAAAGCGACCGATAAATGTTTTCAAACAAATAATTTATTGAAATTGTTTCTGATTATTACTAATTGTTTGTTGTTAATTTTTTTTAACGATTGTCACATGTTCTCGCCCTCAAGAGCGTGGGAAAATAACGTTTTTATGGCATAGTGAGATTTTGCGTGATTTTGTATGTGTGTGTCGTTGCTATATTTATTTCAAAGCAAGAGGATGGTATTTTTGCGGCATGGAGAGAACGATGCTTGTAATCTACTTGATCTAGTATTCGCGAATAACTCTAGTGATATTTTGATATCTCAGACCGACAGAAGATAAATATCATTCCACTATTTACATTCAGATCCCATTATCCTCCCAATTTACCAACAAAGTTAAACACTGTGCCCGCGACGGCCGGTTCTATGTACCGGATTGACTCGGAGGAATCTTCGACTAGGGGCCGTCACCTCAACAATTATGTGTTTGTGTTCGTGTATTTTTTTCACCATGGGAGCGGCAATTTATCCCGGAATGCCTGCTCCGAGCTCTTCTGGTCCGTGCCGGGATAGAAATGAACCCCGGGCCAGTATGGATCTGTTCCGTTTGCCAGATCCGCATCCACCTCATGTCAACAATGGTGAGATGTAATGGATGTATGGAATGGGTGCATTTTCGTGGGTGCTCTGGCCTTAGTAGCACCCGGGATTACAGCGACAGGTATGTTGCTGCTTGCTGCGTCAGCGCATCACCCAGTGCGTCTTCTACGTCGTCGTCTGACTCTTCGTCGTCGTCGGAATACGAGACGCCCCCGCAGTCTCCCCAACAACAACAACAATCATCTAACACCACATGTTGTTGTTCAACGGCCCAGGAATGCATCATTCCTGCAATTCAATTGCAACGGTCTCCGCAATAAGGTCAGTGAAATTGTGGACCTTATGAGTCGGAAAAACATCATGGTCGCCGCGATCCAGGAAACAAAGCTCACCGCCACCTGTAGCTTACGTTGTGATGGTTATAACGTTTTGCGGAAGGATCGCACAAGAAGCGGAGGAGGAGGACTTGCCTTCCTAAAACACCAGTCTGTCCAGTACAGACATATCTCGCTTGAGCTTGGCTCTAGTGACCCATACATGGAGTGTATGGGGGTAGCAGTAAAGTGTGGTACTGCCGAGGTAGAGCTGCTTAATGTGTACATACCGCCGATGAATAGCTGTGCCCGACGTTATATGCCCAATATTAGTTCGCTGTTAGAGGGCGATAACCGTCTGGTGCTAGGGGACTTCAATGCTCATCATGAGCTTTGGCACTCCGTCCTAGGTAATGACCAGCGGGGTACAGCGCTGGCAGAGCAAATCGATAGCTCCACGTTTTGCACGGTGAATGAAGACTCTCCTACGAGGATTAGAGGAAACTGCCACAGCTCGCCAGATATCACCATTGTGGCACCAGGTCTGATAAATGACGTAACCTGGCAATCCGTCATTTCCCTTAGTTCGGACCACCTTCCTATCATCGTCTCCGTAAACAGACCACCCGACTTCATAACCTCTGAACGTCGTACTTTCCTGAACCATGGGAAAGCTGATTGGCAAGGTTTCAGAGAATTTACCAATCACCGCTTCAGTCAATTGCCCACCCCCTCAGATCCTCGGGTAGCTGAGAGAACTTTCCGAGACATCATCACTAAAGCAGCCGCTCGCTACATACCTGCTGGTCGAATACCCGAAATAAGACCAAATTTCCCAGCAGAGGCGACGGGACTAGCAAATGAACGTGATGAGCTTCGTCGTACGAACCCCGAAGACCCAAGAGTTAGAGAACTTACTCTTGAAGTCAACAGGCTAGTGGGCGAACATAAGCGGAAAAAGTGGCTAGACCATCTGAAGCAGTGCAACATTGGTGCAGGAATAAGTAAATTGTGGGCAACGGTTAAATCACTCTCGAGTCCGGAAAAGAAGGATGACAGAACGGCTGTTACTTTCAACGGCGTGACAGTAACTGACCCAAAGAGGTGCGCGTGTTATTTTAACCGGCAGTTCATAGAGCACCGCGAGAGCGATAGGGCGAAGAGAAGTGTGCTACGCCGTATAAGAAGAACTCTTCCAGCCGAGGTACCACCACAATTTACGAAGAGCGATGTTGCAGATGCCATCCGAAACGCTAAATCATCCAAAGCGTTGGGCCCGCACCGAATATCGATGGTAATGCTTAAGCAGCTGGATGAACCTGGAGTTGAGTATTTAACAAGTGTTCTCAACCTATCGTTAGCCAACCATGTTGTACCGGATGCCTGTAAAGTTGGCAGGGTGGTCCCGCTACTGAAGCCTGGCAAGGATGCCAGCAGAGGTGAATCGTACAGGCCGATTTCACTCCTGTCGCCAGTAGCAAAGATCCTAGAGGCGCTACTCCTCCCCACGATGAGAAGGTGTTTTCCAGTTGCCCAACATCAACATGGATTTCGGAAAATGCATAGTACTACAACAGCATTAGACGCCATATCCACACATATCAGTAGAGGACTGAACCAGAAAAGGCCGTGCGACCGAACAGTCATGGTGGCTCTTGACCTATCGAAGGCCTTCGATACCGTCAACCATGCCAAGCTGTTCGAGGATATAGAGAAAACTAATCTCCAGCCATGTTTGAAACGTTGGGTAATCAACTATATGTGTGGACGCCAGTCGTTTGTAGGGAGTTCCCCAAGGAGGGGTGATATCTCCGGAACTGTTTAACCTCTACCTTTCTGAAATTCCACACCCTCCAGACGGCATAGAGATCGTGATGTATGCGGATGATTGTACGATCTTGGCGTCGGGTCCTATCGTCGATGACATATGTGATAGGTTAAATGTCTACATAGCTGACCTAGTGCAGTTCTTCCATCTGAGGAATATGAAAATATCCGCCGCTAAATCCACAGCCACGCTGTTGACAACATGGACGGCTGAGATGAGGCTCCCACTGAACATATTGGTCGATGGTGCACTGATTCCGACCACTTACTACCCTAAAATACTGGGTGTAACGTTCGATAGCATGTTCAAGTCGTCCGCGCATGCCACAGCTATTTGCAATAAGATCAGAAGTAGGAACAAGGTTCTCAAGTCGCAGGCCGGCAGCACTTGGGGTGCTGATAAAGAAACCTTGTTGATCACCTACAATGCAATAGGCCGGTCTGTGGTAAGCTATGCGGCGCCAGCGTGGTCCGCAAAGGTTAGCGCATCGCAGTGGAAGAAGATTCAAACCTGCCAGAATGCCGCCCTGAGGACTGCAACAGGGTGCCTCCTCATGACACCAGTGGACCATCTTCATGAGGAGGCGAAGGTTTTACCGGTGCGTCAGCACAATAAGATGTTGTCGATGCAGTACCTGCTTGGGTGTTACCGCAGTGAGCATCCCTGTCACGATTTAATGGACAGGCGCCCCCCACCCAGGCACGTCAGGAGAGACCTTCATGATCTAGAGAGAGAGGTCCAAAGGTATAAAAGAGAACCGCTAGATCAACGAGCCTATCAGGCAGGCTTGAATCGCATTCACACCAACATGGTTGCGCAAGCAGTACGAAGATACAGTGTGAATGCCGTACTTGGAAACCATGCCCCCATCCATCGCAGCAGAAGAGCGACAGCTGCCAAGGCAAACACGAGTGGTTTTAGCTCAGTTAAGATCCGGACGATGCGATGCCCAGCATGTGGATTGGGACCACACGATACTCTGCATTTATTCAACTGCCCAGCTAACCCCACTCACCTGTCTCCTCATTCTTTATGGACGCAACCAGTCCAGGTTGCAGAATTCTTGAGTCTGGATACAGAGGAACTTGATAACTGAAATAATACACGAACGAACATATTTGCGTTGCTACAACAACAACAACAACTGTGCGCGCAAACACAAATACTGTTTTTCAAAAACTGATTATTTTCAACTGAACCTGCTTTTGAGTAAAATTAATTGGTGTAAAGTCCACACATTATATTCATTAGACGATATGTTGGATATGTTTTATTTCACTCTTGAAAGTTGCATATCAAAACTGTCCCTAAAATCGCAATCTTTAATAACGTAAGGCCACCTTGGAATGCTACTACATTATCAATGTTAAAAAATAGGAAGAATAAGTTATATAAAAAGTTTAAAAGAAGTAGATCAACTTTAGACTGTGCAAATTATTCAATTGCTAGATCCAAATATACATTACGCAATAAACAACATTACAACAACTATATTACCAAAATTAAGAAAGAATTAGTACCCAATCCTAAAGCTTTTTATGGTTTCGTTAACACAAAACGCTGATCTAGTGTCTTTCCTAAAATTTGAAAATATTGTTGTAAAAGATGACACAGGAATCTCTAATATATTTGTCTCATTCTTTCAAACAACTTATTCCAGTAAAACACATGACGACAATTTTGAGTATCCTTATAATATTTCTGAATGCTCATGTATAATGGTAAGAAATTTAGATTCCGCCGTAGTGTATACCAATCTAAAAAACTTAAAGAATACTACCTCTCCTGGAACAGATGGAATTCCAGCTCGTATATTAAAACACTGTGCCGATAATCTGGCGCTACCTCTATCGATTATGTTTGATAAAGCACTAAATTCTGGATATTTCCAAGCTGTTTGGAAGGAATCTTTTATTTTTGCCCTTTTTAAGTCAGGCAATAAAGCAGATGTATGTAACTATAGAGGCATTGCAAAATTAAATGTCATACAAAAATTATTCGTAAAACTTATCGCTGAACTGTTATGTTTTCAAGTATCCTCTGTTCTATGAAAAGACAAACATGGGTTCCGAAAAAATCGTTCTACGGTAACAAATTTGTTAGAATTGACTACACGTGTTAATGCTGCTTTTATAAAAAGGAGTCAGACTGATTGTGTGTATACAGACTTCAGCAAGGCATTCAACAAAGTAAATCATGGTTTATTGATACAAAAGTTACATCGCATGGGTTTCAGTGGTCTATTGTTGAATTGGATAAAGTCATACTTAATCGATCGAATACAAAGTTGTAAAATTTGGTAGTGCAACTTCAAATAAAATTTATGTAACTTCTGGTGTACTACAAGGTAGTCACCTTGGACCAGTATTGTTTACATTATTTATCAACGATTTGCCAGATATAATACACTATTCTAATGTCCTAATGTATGCGGATGATGTAAAAATATTTGATCAACTGAAACTACAGCATGATCTTGACAGTTTTTATCAATGGTGCAATATCAATCTATTGGAATTAAATATTCTAAGGTGTAAACTCATGTCATTCTACAGATTACAAAAAAAATCAACAAAAATTACTACTTTAACGAAAATATGTTAGAATCTGTCGATAGTATCAATGACCTTGGTATCCTCTTGGATCGTAGGTTGGACTTCAGGGAACATATTTCATTAATTACAAATAGAGCACATAAAAACCTCGGCTTTATTAAATGTTGGAGCAACGAATTTTCCTATCCAGCTGTTACTAAACAGCCATATATTTCATTTGTACGTTCTCCTTTGGAATATGGATCAATAGTTTGGGATCCAGCATATTCCATACACTCCAATTCTACTGAATCTGTACAAAAGCAATTTTTTATGTTCTGTCTTAGAAATCGAGGTTGGAAACCACAGACATTGCCATCTTACGAATTTCGCTTAAATTTGATTAAACTGCCAACTTTAAAAAGTAGACGTACGATGCTAAATGTTACATTTTTACTAAATGTCATTTAGGGAACGATAAAATCAGAATTTATTTTGGAAAGAATTTATTTAAACGTTCCTTTCAGGCCAACTCGTCATTATCAATTTCTACAAATAAACTATTTCACCTCCAACTATGCTAATAACGATTCTTTGCGACGTATCTTCGTCGAATTTAATAAGTTTTATCATCTCATTGATCTGTCTGAAAATCGGCATTCGGTCAAAAATAAAATAATATTATTCCTAAATACTTAAATTGTTAATACTCTGTTAATAAATTCTGTATATAGTTATTTTGTATTTAATGTAGTCTGTAAGGGTTTTTGTAATCTATAGGCTTAAGTAATAAAAAAAACATGCATGTGGCATTTGATTTATTTATCTGCTTGTTGCTAGGGTGAATGCTTGTATATATACAAACAGTTTTTTATGAACCTAACAAACGAAGAAGGAAAAATGGTATGGGTTCTCATGTTCTGTTCTGTTTTTTCGTTAATGCAAGAACGGCGGAGAGCACTTTTTGTTTGGGCAGTTTCTTTAAGACAGTCGTTGTATTGGGAATGTGTAGTGTAGAAATAAATCAGTGTTTATGTGTTTTCTTAAAGTAAGGGTGTTTTTCAAGTAAATTAAATGTCAGTTAATTTAATGATTAGAAATAATTTTTAAAATTAAATCAACAAATCAACAAAGAATGTGATATTGGTAATAACAACAATAAATTTTACATATTTGATATAAAGATGTACCTATTTCTTACATTACATATACCCATTTTCCGCTTATGATTTTCATCTTGGCAGAAAAATGTGTTTTATTTTACAACTAACGAAAAGCGATCAACGATGTTTTCCCTGTATTAAGTTCATATTGCATCTGTTATTTCTTGTACGACTTATAATTTTGTATGTTTAGTATTTCTACGCATTTCAATAAAAGAACAGACCACCATTCATAAATGTCTGTATGTATATTTTTTATGTTTGATTGTAAATATGAAAAAGTTTTATCGATTGAAAATAAAAAAGGCTTTCAAAATTTTTAGCATTATATCTTTTGATTTTATCAAGCAAAATGTGGAATATTTTGATAAATATTTTTGCCAATATGTGAAGTATTTTATCAATTTTCTGTTTACTATGTGATCAAATAATTTTATCGAAATATGTCAATACCACTTTTTTATCGTCGGAAAATAGATAAATATTTGATTGAATATTTGAATTTTATTATCAAATGGCTACATTCTTTTCTGTGTATACGAAACCTCAAAACAAATGTCAAAAAATGTAACTACTTATTTTGGTAAAATAGTTTTGTGCCAGACTATGAAAATTTTCATGAAAATGTTTTAAGTTCATTCATTCATTCCTATCTCTACCAAAAGATAAAAAATATATTTTCAAAGTCTGGCACAAGAGATAACAAATGTATCATAATGGTATAAAGGAACAACTTTACTGAAAAAATTAAAAAAGTTTAGAAAAATAGTAATTCTCCGAATCCCACTACCAAATGGGTCTTTCCATTTTTGTATTGGTCGTAGTATAGTATAAAAAATTTCAAGAAAATCGAAGTACATAAATCTTGAAAAATCATTCAAGCTCGATGTGCAAAAAATATTTCCATTTGTTGAGTTTTTTTTTTGCCTTTTAGGCGAAGGCCATTATTTTCCATTTTTTATTAGATAGCTGATAAAAAACATAAAAAGATGAGCAACACAGCACAAAATAAAGGAAATCAAAAACCAAAGTTGTCGTATTTCACTCAGAAATTACGTTCAAGTGTATTTTAAAAACATAAACTAAAATTGTTCATTAAATAAATTATTAACTAATAACAAAAAAAAATGAGCTCACACAATAACAGCAATGATAATCTTAAGTTTTCCTGGTGGTGACACTCTCGGATTAAATCACTATACCAAGTGATAACACCCCTACTGCGTCGACAATAACCTTTTCTAATTTGCCTATTTTCAAAATCAATTAATTTTATAAGTTCTAATACAGAATGAACACATAATTATCCAAATGGCACCACACCACATCTAATTACATAGTACAACACCCTATCTGGGAAGTGATGGTTTTGTTCAAAGCACATCCTCCTGTAGAAATAAACAAACAATCGGAAGGTTTAGAAATCTGCTCTTATTTCGGGGACAACGGGTCGCCTAAATAAATAAGATGTAAACATTTTTGGTCCTAAAAATGCAGACAGACCCTTTTGGAACTATTTTTTACTGATTTAAAATGTTATTCTAATATACAATTTCCCACCTCATATCACAACCAAAATATTGTTACAAATATATTATTTAATTGAATAGCATCAGTATCGCCTTACCATTTCAAGGAATCGAAATTTGAACGCTTTTCAAACTGTTTAATATCAATTTTCTGTCTTAAAGCATCAAGATATTAAAATGTGAAATCACCATCCCCATCCCGTCGTGGTGGTCAGACACTCTTGCCACAAATACACATTGCACATGACTCAGATATTTGTGATGCCATTGGCATTATGGTCAAATGTTAGGTAAATATCATATCGCTTGTGTTAACGGTATACATACATACATACATATGTCAGTCACATGCATTTGCCATGTCCCTGCAAACAAAAACTATCGCGGAAGTGACTTAGGTGTGTCGATCACCCTGTAGTGATCTCCGTGAGAAAAGAACCACACCGGCGTGTTGTCTTGGAAGTCACTCCAGCGACACTTCTAGAAGATCATTTTCGCGATAGTTCTTGGAATTAAAAAAAATATTTTTTTTCTATTTATTTTTATTTATATTTTTAATTTTTTTTATTTTTATTTCTCTTCTCTTTTAGAGAAATTATTTTTTGCAATTTCCGACTAGATTGATTTTGTCATTTTAAAAATTGTATGTTTTCATGCCTGACTTGGGAAGCGAACCCGGACCTTCAGAGTGCAAAGCGAGTTGCTTAACGCTGCACCACCGTCTATATTTGTTCAATGTGTTGAATTATTAAGTTAATATAAACAATCGCCTTGGAAGTCACTCAGAAGTCACTCTGAAGTGTCGGCATACGCGATAAAAGGTAATCACAATAAGGCTATAGAAATTGTTTGTGTAATTCACCAACGATCTTCCTTGGCGTGTCTCCGGATTGACTTCCTAGGCGAGGGAGTGAGAAACTCACTTTTAAATGCTGGCAGGGGTGACTTTATTCAAGAGTGTTTGTCTACTAGTGTATGTGTATGATGTGTGAATAAAGTTGAAGGTAATTGCAGGACATCTTTAAGGTGAACATCATTATTAAATGCAAGAAAAATATGCTTTAATGGCAATGCAAGAGGAATATTTAGGCAAAGTGGGGGTGATATGTAGCTTATTAGGAGGAATATCTAAGAATTCGGTGAAATTAAACCTCTTAAGCTGATAATTCTGTATAGCATTATTAACCCACTCAAAATAGGCATTGAAGTAGCAAAAATTCACACAAAGCTGGATATTGGTGGAGAGCTATGGTTTGTCATTATAAGCAATGTCAATGGAATAAAAGTTATTATAGTCAATAATAGGGAAAAGGTCATTCTTCACCAAAGGAAATAATTTTATTGAAAAAATAAAAAATCTTTTCGTAGCAATTTTGTTTTTATTAAAGTGTTTTTTGCGTGGCCGTTTTTATACTTAAATAGAAAAAACGTTATTTTAATCATTAATAGGCAAACGTTCATTAATTCTTGCTACAGGAAATCGTTTTTGAGAAAAAAACGTCAAAAAATCATAACCCCAATGCACATTCAGGCGAACCGACTAAGTTAAAAGGGGCAACCGGCTCTGTCCCCCAAAGAGCGCGATCCCTTAAAGAGCGCGATTGTACCTATCTTTAAAAAAACAAAAAAGTATCAATCGGCTTTGCCGACAGAGATATAACCTTAGCCTACCTGAATTGAAACTACGGACAGGTCGAATGCCGGCTACAAAACCAAAATCCTTTTACCCAAAAATTATATATTTAGGGGTTTTCAGAATTTTGTAGCCATTATTGGACATTTGAACTTTCCGACAAAAATGTGGATTAGGATTAAAGCTCAAAAGCGTTGCGGAGGAGGTACTTTGATCTACATATTCCATTTTGTAATCTTAATTTGGGAGTCATTTCTTTTCGATAGATGTCACGTACCACTACGTCAGGAAGCATGGACTTGCCCACGAAAAATATAATATGGCTGTAAACGGTATAAATTTCCAAAGGGTCTTCGAACAGACCATAAACTGCACTTAAACAAAAATGTTGAACTTTTGTGGAGGAGGTACCATAAGGAATCTTTTCGAAGTTAAACAAAATAGTAGTAGACCCATAATGGTTTTTACACTTTTCGGGCTATTTTCTCAGGAAGTATATGAAAAAATATGTACCGTCGTAATAGGGGCGAATACAAGCTATTACAACAAAGCGATTCGAGAGCAGGTATTGAACTGAATTTATCCGAAAATTTGTGTGGGAGGTACCCAAAGGAGTGAACCAATAGAATCCATATTGGAATCTATGTCTGCTAGTAATTTCACGATGTGCAAAGCATGGACCAAATAGGTTACTCCCTGCAAGAGTTATCGTGCGTCCAATTTTTCCGAACGTTTTCGAACTTTTGTCGGGGAGGTACCTGACGGAGGTACCTTAAACTAAGTTTGGACAGATTCCACCCTACACCCACCAACAAATTGAGTACCATAAAGTAATTTTCGTATACTTATGATACGTATTTCGACAACAAAATATCTCTATCCGTTCAGCCAATCCAATTGTACCAAACTTAGTACCATTTGGTACTTTTCATACCCATTTCGTACCCGAAACTTCTTCAATCCTACACTCCAACTGTTACTTTAATTCCAAATATCAGAATTCCAGCCGTATCCGTTCACCCAAATCCAAATTGCATAAAATTTAGTGCCATTTAGTACTTTTCGTACCCATAAGTACGATTTTCCCAAACTACCTGAATCATACACTTCGACAGTAATCTTTATTTCAAATTTCTAGATTCCAGCGCTACCCGTTCACTCAAATCTAAATTGTACCAAATGTAGTACCATTTAGTACTTTCGGTACCCATTAGTACGAATTTCCAAAAGTACCTCAATCCTACAGTCCAACAGTAATTTTAATTCAAAATTTTAGGATTCCAGCTCTATCCGTTCACACAAATCCAAATTGTATCAAATTTAGTACCTTTTCTACCCATAACTTCGAATTTCTAAAACTACCTCAATCCTACACTCCAAAAGTAATCTTAATTCAAAATTTCAGGATTCCAGCTCTATCCGTTCACACAAATCCAATTTGTACCAAATTTAGTACCATTTAGTACTTTTCGTACACATAAGTACGAATTTCCAAAACTTTCCCCATAATTCAATCCTACACTTCAACATCAATTTTAATTCCAAATTTCAGATATCCAGGTCTATCCGTTCACCTAAATCCAAATTGCACCAAACTTAGTACAATTTAGTACATCTCGTACACATAAGTACGAACTTCCAAAATCATTTTCTTATATCAACACCACTTCCCAACCTTGATTCCCATACCAAACTTGAAGATTGTAGCTATATCCGTTCAAAATACCAAAATTTAGTAACTTTTAGTACTTTTCAACCGAACCGACTTCAAAGAAAACTCTCCGATTTTTTTTAATTTTTGTATAGAGATAGAGTTTATTGCGTTAATTACGGAAGTGCATAATTATCTATGGGAATGGATACGGTTATCCGGATATTTGAAGATTCAAAAACTGGGTTAGACCCAGTTCTACTGAACCGATTCCTACAAAGTGGATATAGTTTGAAAGCTTATTGAAATTCGTAACGCATGGTGTTATTATTGTTTACGTGGCTTATTTATCCAAATGTATAATTAAGATAATTTGGTAACTCCTTTTTTTAAATCGTAGAGAACATTCGTGTACTCGTAGACAATTTTTAAATGTACAACTTTTACTTTAGCCCGTTTTTTGCTAAGTCGATAAACAGTAAGTCTTCGAAACATCCAAAAACTGATCAAGGCCTCCAAAAAATGACCTTTGAACACAAACAACTTTTTTGCACACATCGGATGGAAGGGGACTTTTAGGACATTACTTCCAATGTCAGACACTATCTCTACACCAAAATTCCAATGTCAAACACTAGCTGTCCACCAAAATTCCGTTTTATGGGAATTTCTGTTATTTCCCCTTTATAGGCATTTCAATTTAGGCTGAGCTATATATATCTGGTGTGAGAGAAAGCAGGCCCAAAATTGAAATAAGAATTATAAGGGAAGTCAACTGACAACAGAGAATAAAATCTTCTAATGGAAAAACACTTTTGACGATGTGTGTGACGTGAACAAGTGTGAAAACCGCTACATAAAGAGATGAAGGCCCGATGATGAATGTCAACCATACATAAACGTGAAGTTTTTTCTAAATTTCATTTGACCAGTTTCAATTTCAGACCACTTCAATTTGAACCATGGAAATAAAATAGAGCAAGACGTTATTGATAGTAAAGCTCATTATGAGAATTGGCGTTCAAATGGAAATGAATATGTATAGTGAAAATTATATTTATATTATATATTACACTAGCTGAACCCGGCGCGCTTTTCTGCCCCGACTACGATAAAATATAATGGAATGCCATAATTATATTAACGTTTTTAATATTTTAACGAATAAATATAGGAGATATGAAGGCGTTATATACCTATTCAGGGTTGTTATGGACCTACTATGATATTTTTTTAAGTTTCAGGAGGTAACACTCCTTCGAAAGCCTTTCCGCCTATTAGTATTCCTAATGATTTAGATATTCATAATAAAACATAAATCTTAAGAAGTCTCTCAAAGATATGATACTTAACAGCCTTGGTCAATTCCTTCCCAACTATAAGTACTTCTGTAAATAATGATGACTTTTACTGACTGCCAAGTCTTCAAAATTTCATTGAAATTGAACATACGTAACAAAAACATTAAATCGACCGAAAATATATATGGGTAGCTATATTCCTATATGAACCGCTCTCGATATAATTTGTCATATTTATTTTTAGACCAAATCCCGTCTTACATTCACATTTTGTGCATAAAATACGGAAAATCAGCCAAAAATATATATGGGAGCTATATTCTAATCTGAACCGATTTAGGTATAATTTGTCCCATTTATTTCTAGAACGAATTGCGTCACGCTTTCCAAATTTCAGTGAAATTGGACATATCTAGTGTGTCCAAATCTGAATCGGTCTCGATAGAATTTGGCACATTTATATTTAGAACAAATTCCGTCAGACATCCCAAATTTCAGCGACATTGGACAAATATAGCGTGTTTAGAGCATCAAATACAGAAAATCGGCCTAAAATATAGATAGGAGCAATATCCAAATCTGAACCGATTTCGATATGATTTGGCACATTTATGCCTAGACCAAATTCCGTTACACATTCCAAATTTCAGCGAAATTGGACGTATATAGCGTGTTTAGTGCATCAAATGCGGAAAATCGGCCGAAAATATATATGGGAGCTATATCCAAATCTGAACCGATTTCGATAAAACTCGGACCAAATTCCGTTACACATTTCAAATTTCAGCGAAATTGGACATATATAGCGTGCTTGGTGCATAAAATACAGGAAAGCTATATCATCAATCTCAATATAATCTGGTACATTTATTTCTAGAACAAATTCCTTGAGAAATTCAAAATTTCAGCGTAATTGGACATATATAGCGTGTTTGGTGCATAAAATAAGGAAGTCAGCCGAAAATATATGTGTATGGGAGCTATATCCAAATCTGAACCGATTTTGATATAAATTGGCACGTTTATTTCCAGACCAAGTTCCGTCATACATTCCAAATTTCATCGAAATTGGACATAAATAGCATGTTTGGTACATAAAATAAGGAAATCGGCCGAAAATATATGTATGTGTGAGCTATATCCAAATCTGAACCGATTTGAATATAATTTGGTAAATTTATTTTTACATCAAACTCCGTCACGCATACACAATTTGGAGATTGTATCTGTAACAGCTCTAAAGATATTTGCATACAAAATCTAATTTTTTTGGACGTACCTCCGGTTTTGATGCTATATCTCCAGATCAACGCGAAATTTCAAAAAATGATATAGCCTATTTTCATTCCAAGCCATGTAGCAATGTACCCTAAACATTTCAGTAAGATCTGTTCAGCGGTTTTCGAGTCTATAAGGCACAAACAAACAAACAGACAAACAAATTTCAATTTTATATATATAGATTATCAGGCATGTCACAGAAACCAATTCTGACCGAAAGTGGAATGGATTCCGTATTTAGCTTCTTCAGAAACCGAAAAAACCACTTTTGGTTTCTCAAGTGGAATGGTAATTTTTTGGAAACATGTCACTTTGAAACACTATAAAAACACTTAAAAATAATGAAAATATTGTTTTATTAACAAAACCACATTTATATTCATATTTGTTATCATTTTATTTTAAAAATTCACAAATTTGCAACATTTCTCAATTAACAAACCAATTGTTAACAAAGTATTGCCACACAATTTTCTTATGAAAACCACTAAACAATCTGGCACTACGAATGATAAAATAAAGCAAAGATAAAAAACAAAACAAAAATAATTCAAACAAGGTATTTGTTCAGTGTTGTTGTTATGTTGATTATTTTGCGCCTCGATTACCGAAACAATAAAAAAATTTAAATTTCAATAACTTTCTTTTTGCGCACACAAACTTTCTTTAAACAGAATATTTTCACAATTCATGCTTCCACAGTGTTTTCTAATCATATGTTAATGTTTTGATTCCTCTAATGTTGCCATATTTATACTAAATGAAACGATATTCGAAGTTCACCAAATCGATCGAAATCTGAAGAAGCTAAAACAAAAACGATTGAAATGAAATTGCGGAATTAAAACCATTCCGATCGGAATCTGTGACATGCCTGTATATTTAGATTTCAGTGGATTCGCCAATAAGCAGAATTGTCACATTTTGGAGCAAGACAATTTATGAGTGACCGTCGAAAAACCAATATTCCCACAAAGAGTGACTGTTTGGTGCCATTATCGTGCCCTACTTTTCCAAAATGTAGCCGGTCAGGTCAAAGAATCTCAATTATGCTTTAGCGTCATCCAAAATTTAGAAGATTGGATGGAGTCGCAGCGGTAATTGGACCGATATTACTTCCATACATAATTGAACCATACCAATATCAATACAATAATGCGAAATGACTACAATTTAACAAATAATTTTTATTTCACATAAAATCTACATTAGCTTTTAACCATCCTTTGTATTTAAGTCATACATTGTTACAGTCAAACATATCGCTATTTTTACATTTTAACCATTTTATATCAAAAAATGTAACTGAAATTTTTAAAAATGTTTTCCTGAATAATTTCTCACCTATACACCTGCATTTTTTAGGTGATTCTAGTGTTATCAGTCAAAGAAAGTGTTTTTGGGCAATTGAAAAAATCACTAATATTTAACAAAGAGTAGCTTGTTATACGTTGTACCAACTTTGCCTTTGGTTTCATACATACAACACTGTTTTAATGTTTGCATTCTCTTTGATGTTTACAAAACCTTGAGAGTAATTGAACTCCATAAATTTTTGCTTATACTGAAAATTGTTTGTATTCAAAACAGAATATTGTTCAAAAGCGTGTATTTAATGAGTGCTGAGTACAACATTGTACGAAATTGTTAGACATTGTGCAACTGACACTCAGGTAAGGGAGTAATTACTTTTTGTATATGCAAGTTTCCATATTGATCTACACAGCAATCATTACTCCATTCCTTCACCTAAATTGTTACACTTCTTTCGGGGGAAAATCCAACCGATTTTAATTTTACAATAACAAATTTTATTATATTTTGATTTGACAAATTTATATATGCAAATGATGGTATCAACACGAAATACATGCAGTGGATCGGGCAGACAGTGGAAGCTGGAAGCTGACACTTTGAGATGGATACCTTGGAATCGTCATCAAGAACATTCGACTTTGAGATAAAAACTAAATATAAAAAAATAATAAGCAACAACAGATGCTGCATTGGAATGAGTAGGCAGATTAAAAACAACATCTTGCCCAACCAAAGTCAATTTATATATAAAAAAACACCAATAACCATTAACCCATTAACCATTACAGAAAAATTCAATCAAATCAAAAATTCATCAACTCAAAATCAATGAAGCTGTAACAAATCAAAATGATGACAGGCTTATGAAAAGTATTGGTGGGCATTTGGTTGTTACTTGACGAGGATATTTTTAACTTTTGACCCTCACACATTGCCACTTTGTCCCATGGTCATTGTCAATGCTAGAAGCAATATGTTAGCAGACACAAAAAAACTCGAACCCAAAAATCCTTGATGCGTATAAAATTGTTATTTGTGGAACGAACGTAAACTCCCTAAAATTTATTGAAACCAAAACAAAAACAATGCATCCAAACATTATTTGGTCATAAACACCCCGAACATCAAGAACAAAATACATTTTAGAAAACAATTTAGGCTACCAAATGTCAGCGACAATTGCTTGAAAGGCAAAACGGAAACAGTAAAATGGACGAAAAGGATTTAGACAATAATTTAAAGTCAACTTAGGGGTAATGTTTTTTTTTTTTTTGTTAAGCCGGAACTTTAAATTTACCCAGAAATAAAAAGAGGCTAAGGTTTTGTACAGCCTTAAGCTGCAATGGTGTAGAATCATCAATCGTTTTATAACTTTAGAATAGCAATACTCTTCGAAAGTGAGTAAATCAGGTTTACGACGTTTCTGACGTATGCAATATACGTCTGAAATGTATGTCAGATACGACAGACAGACCATCTATGAATACGGATAAAACGGAAAAATGAAAAAATGTGGTGAATACTATCTAACTTTCCATTGAGGTTTTTAAACCCGAGAGTTCGGTTTCTAAAAAGCTTCTACCGCATAGTTTGCGTTTTCGTTATTAACGCCTAACAAGTAAAAAAGTTGGATTTGCTAAATACTCTCAGCCTATGACTGTACAAAAATAGCAACAAATTGCATTTTCGCAGGTAACATAAGAAGTTTTAAAGGTTTCCAGCGGAAATTTGTAAACGTTTATGGGGTTGGTATCATAAACAATGAGACTAATTATTCCACTAAAGGCCCCAATCAACACATTCTTCACCAAAAAACATAATCCTTCTTATATTACAAGAATACCTCCAGAGCGGGGTTTTTACAACATTCAGACAATTATTCATTTCGATAGTTATAGTGCCAACCAGCAATTTTAGTTGATCACGTGGTCACCAGTCATGGACTTGCACCTGAAAAAGATTGCAGCATTATAATGGGGTCCGAGAGCCCAACACGCTGCCAAAATATTCAAAACGATGAGGCAAATTTTTCTTCGTATCAAAACCCCCTCTTTAACCCAAAGACTGAAGATATATAAATGTATAAAAGACAAACTTAACTTAGGACATATCATCCCAAAAACACCATACAGCCGAAAGAAATGGTGTTGCGTAACTTTTCAATGCGAGTGACAATTTTACAGATTTTTTTTCGAGTTTGATTTGCGGTAATTTTATTGTGGTTTTTGAAATAAAAGATTAAAGAAAAGCCACTCCACAGCCGATGAGCCGCTAACCAAGGGCGAAACCGGTCAAATAATGGTGGTTGTGTGGGTTCGAATCATCGGAGTTCCTTTTCACTTGCAAAATATCATCGGTCATTAAGCTCGACTCTAACGAGAAATTAATTTAGACGGAAGGATGTATTGAAGTAAATACAGTTCGAACATAACGCCGTTCTTAGTTTTTTTTAGATTTTTGATATTTTCGTAGAGCATTTCGATCTTCTAACTCTCTTCCTTCAACATCCTTTAATCCTTTATTTCAAGACCCGCAATAAAAAAATACCACAAGCTGTCAGTTTTCAACCTTTCGTTTATGAAAGTATTTAACTCTTCCTCCACATTAGGGCTTATTCTTGGAAGAGTAGGAAATATTAACTGATTAAATCGCTTTATATTGATAATTTTCTGAAGGTTGTCTACCTCTTCAGAAGGAAACTGTAACAAAACACTTTAAAAAAGTTCACATGGGGAGTCATTGTTATTCTTTTCAATACATGAATCAACATTTGAATTTTCCGAATTGAGCTTTTGTATCCTCTGAAGTTCAAAAAACTCCCGATGTACATAAAATTTGGCAATACCGGTTCATGGGGGTTAGACTAAGACCTGAATGTACATATACGTAGAGTTATTTGCGAGTAAGTTTTCTATTTTCTAGGAACACAAAATTCCAATTAAAAACCAATTCGTAGAAAAATCTAAAATCTTCAAAAAGCGTAAATCCGGTGGTACTCTTATATAGGGGCTATACCAAAACGAGGACCTATACTGTCGGATATTTTGCAAAGAATGTTTTTATCTGTTATAATGTTTTGTTTCCCTGGCGAAGACCAAATACCAAATTTCAGTCATTTCGGTTGAATAATGTGGGGGCTATAGACGTGGACCTATAGCGACAAATTTCTGGTGAAAAGTTGTATGCCCCCAACGAAGACTAAATACCAACATTTTTTGAAATTTTTGTTTTTTTTTTTAAATACTCCCAAATGAAAAAAAACTTTGTTTGAATGACCTTTTGCCTAGTATTGACTATAATAACTTTTATTCCATTTAAATATTGAAAATGGTCCAGAACAACCCACCTTTAATTGATATGATATATGAAATAAAAATATATATGATATAAAACGATATATATGTAATAATATGATGATAAATTTCGTGAGAAACAAAAGGTTATGTCGTGTGGCTCCAAAGCTTATTTTCAGTTATATATCTTCTTATTGTGACTTCAAAAGTTTGTCGAAAAAGCTCATATTGGATCAGGATTTTATCTAATTTTAGGTAAAAACTCATCAAAATATGATACAGGGATATGAGGTTATAAAAAAGAAATAACCCTAGTATACAAATGTATTTAACCTCCTAATTATGTATTAACCCCTTTTTGGACGTGTGAAATTGCCGACAAACCCATATATTTGAACAAATACCTGAAGAAATAGACCGACATAGTCCATTTTGGAAGTGAACCTTATTTTGGGAGTCATTCCTTTCACCAGATATCGAGCTCAGTAGTCATTTTAATTGGTAACCTTATAGTTTAGAGCTTTTGGAACATTATGTGAGAAAGCCCACGAAAAACATAAAGTCGCGGTAATTAAGGCACGTTCGATAAAAATTTCCAAAGTATCCTCAAACAGACCTTAAACTACACATAAACAACAATGTTGATTTTTTTGTGAGAGAGGTACACTGGAGAGTATAGACCGACATGACGCAATTTCCATTTTAGCGAAAATGTTTGAATTTTTGAGGTGCAGAACTTTATCTAATATTCACAGAAATATTACGATATGCAAAGTGTGGACCAGAGCGTACCCGGTTCGAAAGTTCTCATGCGCATAAGCCACTACACATGTTGGTGTTTTGCAGCTTCCTGGTGATTTTCTCAGGAAGTATGAACTTTCCCTATACGACGTGCAAAGGGTGACGGACGGGCATGGCTGAATCGGCTCCATATTGTCTGAAACGGATTTCATCCTAACATAAGTGGAGTTAAAATAAATTCTTAAAATATAGCGATTTGGCGAACATTTTTCATTATGTAAAGTGTTTCAATAATGAACATTATGTTCAAAATCAATACATGAATTGGTTATTTGCGAAAGATTTTCTGTCGTAATGAGAAAATAAAAGAAATAACTGTGTTAAACCGGTATCCCATTCCTAAGAGAAACAACGTCTCTCTAGTTCGATTGCTTTCTATGCACTGATTTATTTAATCTAAAAATATTCTTATGAACTAAGTAGCAAAATATGACTAAACCTAACTTAGGCTAATGTGTAGAAGAGAAAGGGTGAGTGCACATATGTGTACGAACGCATTGATTGGATGGGGAGGTCGTATACACTTCGTTATCTCACATGTGGCAAGCAAACAAGCTGCCCATGGTTATCAGTCCACACATACTTTACATCCAGCAATCTAACTCAAACATACCACATTTGGCAAAGGGAATTGTAATCACATTTTATTCTAACGACCTTCAAGAATAAGGCGGTCTGCTTACCACACGTTTATCTTTTTCAAGTGAACTGTATTAAAAATAGATCCCTGCTTAACAAAAATATCTCTCGTCTCTACAGACGCAACCCTCACCAAGACATTCAATATCTTTATTAGAAAATCAGCCTGTTCCTACGTGAACAAACTGCAATGGAAAGATTGAATGCAATCGGTGCGGGAAGATGAAACGTGCGTTTCGAAGAAAAAAAAAATTTGTTGTGTATTTATTTCAGCTAAAGTCCATTTTTTTTTTGTTCCTTCAAAATTTGAAGAAACAAAATGTTTTACAGTGGGTAATGAAATTGATTACTACGAGCGGAGGCAGAGAATACTATAGTTTCGGAAGCAGCCAAACTTCCTCATCAGTTCTCTTAACCGCTGACTCTGTATCGATAAACTGGTCAATAAGAGTGACCAGAAAATTAAACAGAACGAGAAATTTTCTGTATCCTCCTAAATCTGTTGACCGCACAATTGAGTCAGAATAATCAAAATCATATACCCACTACTGTTTTTTAATGCTGTCTTTGCATCGCAAAGAAGACAAGCAAAAGTAGTGTTGTTTGCAGTAAGCAGAGATCACAACAAAATGTTGTTACTTTTGCTTGTCTTCTTTGCGATGCAAAGACAGCATTAAAAAACAGTAGTGGGTATATGATTTTGATTATTCTGACTCAATTGTGCGGTCAACAGATTTAGGAGGATACAGAAAATTTCTCGTTCTGGTCACTCTTATTGACCTGTTTATCGATACAGAGTCAGCGGTTAAGAGAACTGATGAGGAAGTTTGGCTGCTTCCGAAACTATAGTATTCTCTGCCTCCGCTCGTAGTAATCAATTTCATTACCCACTGTAAAACATTTTGTTTCTTCAAATTTTGAAGGAACAAAAAAAAATGGACTTTAGCTGAAATAAATACACAACAAGTATTATTTTGCAGTCCAACAATACAAAGCCAACAACAATAACAGGCAATCAGCACGGCCTTACTTGTTGACTACGCATAAAGCAAAAACAACATTTTGTTGTGATCTCTGCTTACTGCAAACAACACTACTTTTGCTTGTCTTCTTTGCGATGCAAAGACAGCATTAAAAAACAGTAGTGGGTATATGATTTTGATTATTCTGACTCAATTGTGCGGTCAACAGATTTAGGAGGATACAGAAAATTTCTCGTTCTGTTTAATTTTCTGGTCACTCTTATTGACCTGTTTATCGATACAGAGTCAGCGGTTAAGAGAACTGACGAGGAAGTTTGGCTGCTTCCGAAACTATAGTATTCTCTGCCTCCGCTCGTAGTAATCAATTTCATTACCCACTGTAAAACATTTTGTTTCTTCAAATTTTGAAGGAACAAAAAAAAAATGGACTTTAGCTGAAATAAATACACAACAAGTATTATTTTGCAGTCCAACAATACAAAGCCAACAACAGAAAAAAAATGCAAAAACGTTATAGACCTAGTGTATATACACTCCTTATTCCAAAGACTGAGGGTATAAAAATATTGGTCAACAGATGTTACTTTGGATAAGTTAATAGTTTTAAAACAAGCCAGTTAAGCCAAAGATAAGTTACAAACTACTATATATGTCTTAACTATCTATATTGATAAATGTATCCGAAGCTTGCGTACTTGCTCAAGAATATAAAACTGTATTTGGTGGCTTTGTATGAACCACGTGCTGTCCCAACATCGACATAGTTTAACATATGAAGTTACAACGATTACTATGACATGAGAATGGATAAAGTGCACCTCCCTCTAAAAATGCTTATAGACGACGATACACCAAATATGGGAAGGCTAAAGGCCGGCGTACATAAGCTGCCTTGCCTGCTTGCCTTGCTTACTTTTGATAAAAGAATAAAAAAGAAAAGTTCGAAATTTCCTCGGCCTTCTTTATTCTATTATTTTTATTATGTCAAAAATGCAGCAGAAAAGCAAGGCAATCAGGCAGAGCAGCTTATGTACGCAGGCCTTAAGACTCCGATTCAAGGGTCAGGTAAATGATATTGAAAAGCATAGTTGTGGAAAATTGGATAAAAAAATCCAATGTTCGGCAAGAAAGGAAATCTATTCTTAGTTCCGCTTGCGGTAAGTACGAGTGCTACACGAAAACTATCTGGCCTAGACAACACCGCGTGTTGCCAGGCGCCATTTGAAATTTTTTTGGACAGTTTGACAGTTTTTAGCCTGTACGTACTGAGGACAGTTTGTCATACAACATTTTGTTGTGTTGTTTACAGTCAATTGAAATAATCGCTTTGCAAAAAAATAAATTTACTTGTGAACATTTTCGTCCGAATATTTTTCACAACTTTCGACTTGGATAATCACGGCATGAATGCATCGATCAAATTAAAATTTTGTATTTTGATGAAGGGTCATCCTATAGCACTATGAAAAACTGGTTTAATGAATTCAATAGTGGCGGACACTAGCCAAACAAATTAAGCCTTGCGTGAACGGATAATACAAGATCGCCATGTTATATGCCATGAGATAGAGACACCCTTGGGCCTTTCTTCCACCAACTAATATTTGATATTGCATGAACACCTGGCCGCAAAAATGGATTTTTCTTGTTAGATCCAGCAAAATTGGACAATCGCTCAAAAAGAGACTCTTTTGGATTGGTGCAAAGAAATCGTGAATAAAAACGATCGTTGTACTTCAAACGAAGTTTATAGGATCTTCACAGACGAATCTTGGATCTATGCTTAGGAGCCCGAAACAAAACAGGAATCGACCATTTAGGTATTCGAAAGCGAGCCAAATCCAACGAAAGTTGTTGAAGCACTTCCAAGCAAACGGTCGCCTGTTTCTTCGGCAAAATTGACAGTGTGGCGACTATACGGCTTCAGAAATGTAGGGCGGTTAATTCACACTACAATTTGTTTGCCTGAAGTCTCCTGAGGAATTCGAAAAACAAACAAGAGAAGGCGAATCATTCTGCATCATGACACTGCTAGCTCTCACACATCGATTAAAATCAGCGCCTGTTTTACCGGACAAAACGTGGAATTGATGGGTCATCCGGCGTACAGCCCTGACTGGGGATCCAATGACTGATTCCAACATATCAAGAAAAAAAGGCGTGGTCAACGATTTTTGTAGCCAGAAGATGCTCTAAAAGCATTCAAAAACCGTGTATTGGATGTGTCTAAATCGGAGTGGAAAAAGGGCTTTAACAATTGGTTTGAGCGCATGAAAAAGCTGATTTATATGCTGGGGAATCCTTAAGAATACAATAAAACAATTTTTGATGGTAAATATTCGCGTTTCCGTTGTTAGGCCAGATAGTTATAGTTTAGCCCTCGTAATTAAGTAAATACGTACAAGTATTGCAAAAGATGTATTTATTTTAAAATATCTTGGTAACATGTTTAGTTCCACATACTGTATTATTGGGTAAATATGGCTAAATATTAATTCGCAAAGTTCAGCAGTAGATAACATATTCGCCAGCTTTTTTCCAAATATGATATCTTCTATTAAAGACTAATATTCAAGAATTCGACTGGATATTTAGCTCCGTATGAATTGTAATGTCTATGGCATTAGGTATTGATAACGAAGTTGGCGCGCAGAAAAAAATATGTTTGGTTTCAAACAAATATATGTTTGGGACTGGTTGCAAACAAATATATGTTTGGATCCAAACATATTATGTTTAGGTCCCAACAAATATATGTTTGCACCATTTTGTAACATATCTCAATTTTATTTGTTTGGGTGCCAACATATTTTTTATGTTAGAACATATCGCTCATTAACTCAAAGAGTGTGAATAATTTAGATTTAAATTATTGTTTGTTAACAATGGGTTAACACATTTTAGTCCTTAAAGGAGTCGGCCAAAAGTTTAAGGTCCGAAACCCATAAGGTGTCATCTGCGGCCTCACATAAATGTCGCCTTTGTGCTCGCATGCACCCGCTGGATAGATTTAGTGACTTCCGGGTTATGAATGTTGACATGCGACGTCGCATTGTTGTAAAATATAATGACCCCATACGGTGTTTATCTAAATCCCACTAAGCTAGGGACTGCCGAAGCAAAAGAAAATGTGCCGTATGCAATGAAGAACACCACACGCTCCTTCATGAAGATGCCAAGACCGTGGTTAAACCCGCAGACCGATTATAGATATCGGCCACGTAACAGTCCGTATAGTCGTCCGTCAGATAACGCTCCCTCATCGCAGATAGGATTGGTCGGCTTGTTGTCCCTCCAGACAGGTATCTGCCTATCCCCGACTTTGATAGTCAAGATTGTGTCGTCCGATCGACCCACTATTGTGAGGGCGGTTTTGGACCAATGCAGTAGGCAGAGTCAGGTATGTTCCTCTTTGGTGCATAGTCTTCGACTCCCTATTTCTACACGCAAAAAAACGGCCTCTCTAACATATGTCCCAAACATATTTTGCAGCAAACATAAATATGTTTGCAACAGTCCCAAACATAATATATAATATATATTATGTTTGGGACATAATATATTGGGTCTGCAAACAAATATATGTTTGGGTGGAAACAAATATATGTTTGGGTGCAAACATATATATGTTTGGGTGCAAAGATATTTATGTTTGGGTGCAAACAAATATATGTTTGGGTGGAAACAATTTTATGTTTGGGTGCAAAAAAATACAAACCCGAAAGGCACAAAAAAAAACAAACACATGCACCAGCGGGCGCTTACTGAGAGCAAGGGAGCGTAAAATTCAATGTAAAACACTTTGAAATGTGTGCTCACTTGCTCTCAGTAAGAACTCACTGGCAATCTTTATAGTATACACACAAATGTTGTGGTTTTTTAATGAAAGGCAAAAGAACAACAAACATATAGGTACATACAAAATTCCAAAGAAATACATAACACACTTTAATAAAAGAAAAACTGATTGAAATAATTTGTAAATAGTCACGCTTTTAAAAAGGAAAACTATATAGAAACGTAGTTGAACGCTTCTCCTTAGTTGTGAAATAAAACAAATTGTCCTCATAGTTGAAATCATCAGCGGGGAATCGGCATCTAGAATCAAATGATTATGTAATGTAATAAATAAATATGGATATGCCATATTTCAAATATACATAAGTATGTATGTAATTACCAATATTAAATGCGATTTCTTCCTTGTCCAATAAAACAATTCCATTCAACTTTCCGATTCAATTATAAAATGTATTGGGCATTTAATTTACTAAAAAGCACAATTTCTTTAAGAAAATACAAAACACTGATTTATTCACTCACTTTACCGTCTTGACTCTACAAAGGCATCTAAAACACTGAAGAAAGAAAAAAAATATAATTCATATCATTTCTTCTTTTCTTCTTCTCCTGCTCAGTTGGTTAACAACAACAAAACAATAAACACACGAGTTTGACGCATACATGCCACCAAAGCCCCCTTCTATTCTACAATACACACAACACTTCATTATAAAACAGCATTCCACAGCCGCGAGAGCACTGTTATTACTCTCGTTCACAAACATCCTCTCTCCACCCATGAAAAAGATGTTGTAACATAAAAAATATGTTTTACCCAAACATATCAAATTGAGATATGTTACAAAATGTTGCAAACATATATTTGTTTGGACCCAAACATATTATGTTTGGATCCAAACATATATTTGTTTGCAACCGGTCCCAAACATATATTTGTTTGGATCCAAACATATTTCCAACATAAATTTTTCTGCGTGTATGATCGAAGGTAGCCAAATATGTCGGCTGACCGTTAGTTCGATCTATGACCGGAGTCAGTCCATTTCAATTGTGGCTGTGGTGACCAATTTGGACCATGCGCTTACGCCTACAGCGGCAATCTCAGAGCGCATTCAAGACTCATTTTTTAGGTCTTCCATTGGCAGATCCCGATTTTAATAGACCTGGTCGGTTGGCCTTTGTACTCGGGCCGGAAGTTTATACCAGGGTCGTAACTCATCGGGTGCAAGCGACGCACTGTGGGCGAAATTCAAATCTAGCGGGGAAAAAGTCCGAAAACTGACCAAGAGCTAAGTAAAAATCATTAATGCAGTATTTTTCCAAACATACTGGAAGACCTAAAAATAACAATCAGTATTGCATTTAATGGTTATAGGCCGTTATAACGGTACATTTACTAGGAGTTTTTTTGCAAGTGATACAATCGACTTTTTTTGATGACTTGTATATTGACAAGTAATATGGACAAATGAAAATAAATATGACCGTAATTTAATTTTTTGCAGATAGTTTGGAAGTAGTGTTTATTAAATAAAATAATTGTAGCATTATTTGATGTTGTAAATATTCTGAAAAAAATCTTTAAACATTTATATGAGATTTTTTCTACTTAGAGTATTTTGAGTAAAGTGCAACTTATGGGAAACACACGGAAACACTACAGGACTTTTTTAATATTAAATTACATACTCCGAGGTACCTTTTTTTTGCCTTTTTTCATGTTATCAACAATTTTATAAACCCATTTTTACATGAAAATACTTAATATAAAGTAGGTCATTTTTGGGGGGATATATCGTCGGTGTCATGCTTTAGTGTTCCATACGCCATTTTTGACTTTTTGAGATACATGTGGTTTCAAGGGTTTTCCGATATGCTCTTTCTGAATTTCTAGTCGGCTTTCTCCTATCTGATCTAGTTTCCGAGATATCCACGCATTGACACGAAAGCTAAAACTTTTTGCAGTTATGAAATTAATATTTTAAAAACTTACAAGTTTAAAAACACATTCCAAAAATCAGAACTTTAATTTTCGATTTAGAAGTATTTAATTTATTGAGGCAAAGATGGAAAATTGTTTTGTCACTTTGTTCCATGTGATTTACAATACATATTTCACATATGTGTCATAAGTGTGGATATGGAACAAATCGACAAAAATTCTTTTTTTAAAAAATTCTCTATAACTTTTATATTCCAATACATATTCCTCTGTGTTTTTGCAAATATGTTCTATATATTATTTTTAATATTTTAAGTCAAAAATATAAATATATTCTTTAGTCAGCTCCACGCAGTTGTGGCGCAAAACATTAAAATGAGTTTATCTCAAAACGGGCAAATGGCGTATGGAACACTTAAGCATGACACCGACGATATGTACTAAAACGTGAACCTAAGTGAATAATGTTGGGTGTGTAGATGTTTTGTCTATTTAAAACCCCAAAACAAAATTTGCAGCAATTTCCTTTGGAAAATGTTGCTAAAACCTTCTTAATTCTGGATATCGGGAGATACCTACATATATGTGCACTATGTCAAAACGTTGATCTAGGTCGAACATTTTTGTACGGAGGTTTTGTGTGTACTTAGAACCCGAAATACCAAAGTACAGCCAATTTGATTGGAAAATATGAAGAATACATTCAAAATAACCAAAATCTCGGGGATAGACCAAAACGTGGACCTACGACCCCCATCATTGGAACTAATGTTATATATCCATTGAAGATCCTAAATACTAAAATACAGCAAAATTAACAGTGAAATGTGCTCCACGTACCCAAAATACCTTATATGCGGAGGTACCGTTACGAGGACGATATACTTTAACGGTGAGCTATATTCGCTATATTCAGTGTAATCATACCTATACAAATAAGTAACATCTGTACCAAATTATAGCCGCTTACCTCAATTAGTTTAGGAGTTATTAATTTTTCCCCGCTAGATTTGGATTTCGCCCACAGTGCGACGCCAGGGTTGTCGATAGCCCACTATACCATTTTTGGTTGGGTGTTGTCGGGCATATGTAACATATAGTGTTACCAACATGTTTTTTGAAAAAATAGAATGAATTGGAAAAAAATAAAACAAACAAAAAAATGAATTGAATTTAAAACATTTATATTTATGTATTGTATTTTAGTTACAACATCGCAATGTGTTGTAAGGTGGCCGGCATGAATTATTTAGATTTAAATTATTGTTTGTTAACAATGGGTTAACATATTTTAGTCCTTAAAGGGTTAACCTCGTTTAGACCGGTCAACGTCAATGTCAACAGATTTCAACGACTGGCGAATGGCGCCAAAGCCTCCACCTTCCTTCATGTTATGATCGTTGTGTTTTTATTTATTTATTGGTTTGGGCTTTGCATATTTCCCCGCATTGGCGCAGAGTGGCTTAACTCAACAAATTCGTTTTCTGAGTTAGCATTTTCTATTTTTTTCTACGAATTCCACTTTATCTTGTGTCAAATTTGCATGCTCATATCTCTAAAACTTAACGAGTTACAGCTCATTTACTACGGATATGGCATAATTTAACAATAAGGTTTTTTGAGTTTATGGAGCACTAAAACACTTCAAATCACGCTTGATTTTGCACAGAAATTTAGCACTGATATCTGGCTAGCTATTAGCAAAACATGGTCCACGTAGTTATTTTATTTTTTGTATAATAATCTTTTTAAGTTGAGAATCAAATTTCAATCGCCAACTTAAAACCAGTTTATCACGAAACTGGATTTTTTGAGATGTGTCACTCTTTGAGTAAATGAGCGATAATATTCATTGGTGGAGAGAGGATTTTTATCAAAGAGCGTAACAATAGGGCTCTCCCTTATTTTGATGTAAAGATCTGTGCAATAGAAGACGCAGAATCTACGACGGGAGGGTAAAAAAGTTTGTTTTTTCTTTGGTGGTGTGTATGAGGTATGCGCATGTATGTGTGTAATGTGTTTCGTTCTTTGTTGTTGTTGTTGCGATTTATTCCCAGCCAACCAAATGTCTGATGTCCGACACGTCTGAACAATTTCGGAAGCAAAGTCGTTCAGATTTCGTTCCGATTTCTAAACGATTTTTCGAAGAGGAAATAGTTCAGATTTTGTACCGATTTCGGGAAAAATGTGGGAAAGAAGTTTCCTTTCCGAATTTCCCAAGGAATTTCTTCAGATTTTGTTATGAAATCGGACCGAAATCGATCCGATGTCGCTCCGGCATTTCGTTCCGAAATTATGTCAACCACTTCATACAACTTTCGTTAAGACATCGTTATGATTTCGGATCAGATGTCGGACGTATCGTCCAAATTTTGTTCCGATTTCGTTACGATATCGGTACGATGGTTTTGCTGGGTTCTTTCACGAGCAGTCATTTTTTCTGTAACTCGCAATCAACCAACCCAGTAAGCGAGTAGGAAACGAAAACATGGCATGAATTATTTTTGTTCTATTTGCGAGAAAGTCAGAGAGAATTTTTTCTTCAGTTTCCTCAAGACAAATAGATGAGAAAAGACGGTAAAGTGAGTCAATAAATCAGTGTTTTGTATTTTCTTAATGAAATTGTGTTTTTTAGTAAATTAAATGCCAATAGATTTTATAATTGGAAAGTTTATAATTAAATTAAAAAGGTGAATATTTTATTGGACAATGAAGAAATAGCATTAAATATTGGTAATAATATTAATACATTTTCCATATAGATGCACATATTTGAAATATGCCTATTACATATTTATTAAATTATATAATTTCCAGAGCCCGATTCCCATTTGATGATTTCAATATTGAGGAGTATGTGTTTGTTTTATTCAACAATGTTTCTCCATTTTATAATTGATAGTTTTTATTTGTTTTTCTTTCTACAAGTGTGACACTATTTCTTGTATTTGGAATTTTGTATGTATCTGGAATTTGGAATTTTGTATTCTTCCTTTTGGTTTCGCATTTCTATACATTTCAATATAAGAAAAACGACCACTATTTATAAATGCGTGTGTTTGTGCATGTTTGTTGTGGCTTTTGAGTTTGTATTTGTATTTCATCCAAACAAATATTTGTTTACACCCAAACATATATTTCTTTGCACCCAAACTAATATTTGTTTGCAGAACCCAAACATATTTTATGTTTGGGACTGTTGCAAACATATATATGTTTGCTACAAAATATGTTTGGGACATATCGCTCATTTACTCAAAGAGTGACATAACGCTAAAAATGCGTTTTCTGAGCTAGCAATTTATTTATATTTTTTCTACGACTTCTATTTTATCTTTTGTCAAATTTTCATCTCTAAAACTCGACGAGTTACAGCTGATTTACTACGAGTTTCGCATAATTCAACACAAAAGTTTTTGGAGATTATGAAGCAATAAAACACTTCAAATCATGCTTGATCTTGCACAGAAATTTAACACTGATATCTGTCTAGATGTTTGCAAAATATGGTCCACGTAGTTATTTAGTTTTTAGTGTAATAAGCTTTTTAAATTGGGAAGTCAAATTTCAATCGCCAACATAAAACGCATATTTCTCGAAACTCGATTTTTGGAAATGTGTCACTCTTTGAGTAAATGAGCGATATGTTAGAGGGGCCTTTCCTTCCTCTTGTGCTAGTCGTTTATTATCCTTTTTATTGAGCTATACTTTATTTAAATTTATGTGAACCATAATTTAGAGTAAGTTTATGTTGGTGCTTGTTATCGTGATAATGAATCTATCTTCATTTGGTTTCATATATTTTTGAGGTAGAATATTTGAAAACAACAGTCAACCAGAACAAGAAATAGGTATTATCATAATAATTCGCGCAATCATACCTTAGCACTCTACACCTTAGCATAATCACATGCATGCGCTATTTTGTTAGTACTTCCTCCCCGATATTATATTTTTAAAACTCCATTGCGATATTAATTCTATAATATAACATTGTTGTCCTAAATTTTATTTCATTTTTACCCTTCAATTTAAGAGTTAGATGTCTGCATGCACAAGTCCGATAAGAATAAGGTCACTAATGGCTGGCAGAACGCCAAAAATAGTAAACATGAGTTGGGCGTAGGTGAATGAATGGCTACTTTTTTATTTCTATGTCTCAGGAGATTTGAGAACATAATCCCAACTGACCCAAACATAAACACGTAACAGAAAAGAGAGAAAAAACAGCTAAAATAAAACTTCTAACAATAATCTAAAAGAACAAATCCCCAAGCACTTTCATATACATATGTGTGTCGGTGTATGTGAATGCGTGTGTGTAGTGCATACTTTCATGAGTGCTTCCATAAGAAAAAAAGAGCAAAAAAGGATAATCACATGAAAGCACGACAGCCATACACAAGGAAATAAACCCAAGTGTTGAACATAATAATAGTTCCTTTATTTTTATTATTATTTTCTTTTTCACTTGGCACCTAGAGGCCAAGGGCAACATAACTTCTTTGCTCCAAAGCACCAAAAGAATTTAATAAAAAAAGAATCAACTATCGTTAATAGTTTCATAATGCCAACAGAGTGAGTTATTTCAGGTAGTCTGCGAAAAAATCACAAAGGGATAAATAAAATAAAAATACGTAAGAACGGCGTAATTTTCGTCCGGGCCGAACTTTTTATACCCTCCACCACTAAATGTATTGAAAATGGAACAATTAGCTTACTTTCGTTTCTGAAGGTATTTAGCTCGCCACGCTAACTGAAGAATATCCCTTTCCTTTAAACATGGGTTAACACAAATAAGACATCAATGTTTTATGCCCATTCAGAGTTCGAAATACAACGATACAGTCATTCCATTGTGCCAATGCACAAAATTTGTAAAATTCGTATTAGGAATATAGCAAAATATGAACCTATAATGATCATTTTCTTTATGGAGCTTTACTACCCACGGAGAATCCAAAATAACTGTTACTACAGTCGATTAACCTTTAAAAGACTTCACATCGAGTGGTAGTACCTTCATATCTGAGAACCGTTAATAAAAAATTTCAGACATTTCGGTAAGATAATGTGGTTAAACTCTTCAAAATATCGAAAATATGGAGGTGTGGACATATACTGGAAATTTTCCGGGAGAAGTTTTGTAGCCCCATGGAAGACTAAATACCAATTTCAGCCATTTTGGTAAGATAATGTGGCTAAAACCTTCAAAATACCTAAAATCGGTAGTTAACGTTCTATGGAGAATATATCAACATGTGGACCTATAATGACAAATTTCGGGGGAAGAGTTATGTAGCCTTAAAGAAGACTAAAAAACTAATTTCAGCCATTTTGGTAAGGCTACGTGGCTAAACCTTCAATCTACCGAAAATCCGGAGATACTATTCTATGGGGGCTATATCAAAACGTGAACCGATATAGCCCATTTCAATAGCAAACATCCTAGGAGTAATAGAAACTTCTCTACCAAATTATATGGCTCTATCTTACATATTGCGAGATGTATCTTGATTTGAACAGACGGACGGACAGACATACATGGTTATATCGACTTAGAATTTTATGCGTATCAAGAATATATATACTTTATAGGTTCTCCGGCGAATATTTCGATGTGCTACAAACGGAATAACAATGTTAATTATTCCCTCCATATTATGGTGGAGGGTATAAAAAACAAACCCCTCTGAAATTGACGACCCCCGCGAATTAGCACCTGGTATGTCCGGACCATTTACAGAGTAGGTGCAGTTTGCATACTGACAGCTGTACTTGGTAAGTACAAAGCTGATATTATCGCCTTACAGAAAGTCCGATAGAAAGCACTGTATTGTAGCTGCCATGAGCTAGGGATTTATGATAAACCACGTCTCCAGGTTCACAACAATTCTTAACAAAGCAAAGTTCTTAAAATTCAGTCTCATTCTAAGAACATTTCCTTGTAGCACCCAAGGAGCGCTCAAACACAGGACAGAAGCTAAATGACAAGAAGCTGTAAACACAACAAATAGCACACGCCTACTCCGTTGAACTTCTTCACATGCTCGAAGACAGTACTCGTTGCCCCAATAATGTGAAAGCGAAGTGGCAAAGTATAGATCACACTTTTCAAACTGCGGCAAAATCTATACTTGGGTACGAATACCCATCACCTAAAAATCTACTGAAAAGAAGAACGCGACATACAGAACAATCCTGCAGTCAGTAGCAACACGAAGCGCGAACGAAAAATATTTTGAGAAGAGAATCTTTTTGAGGTCACGGCGGCAATTAATCAGCTGCCGAACAACAAGTAGCAGGATGGGCTGTTTATAACCGGTGGCGACATACTGGTATGGAGAATGCATCATTTGATTAGCAAAATTTGGCTGGAGGAACGCTTACCCAACAATTGGAACCTCAGTCTGCTATGTCCCGTGCACAAGATAGGAGACAAAACGGTTTGTGCCAACTTACAGAGGCGTATTGTGTGATTGTCAGGCGTATTGTGTGAGGGCCAAAACATGTGGTCAATGGAATAATCGGGTCATACCAATGCATTTTTAGACCTGGGAAATCTTCACTCTACACCAAACCCTAGAGAAGAAACTGATCGACACATACCTCATTTTTGTCTAATAAAAGGCCGACTTCGAAAGCCCAATAATATCAAAAGTGTCCCACGCCATGCCTGATTTTGGTATTCCTGCAAAATTAGTAAGATTATGCAGAATAACATTAACTTACACTACATCAGGAGCTATGATAGGAAAAAAACTCTCTGAAACTGTCAATACCAAACGATGTTTCAGCAAGGCGACAGTCCATCGTGTGTGCTAATGTATATCCAAACAAGTAAAAAATCATTTTGTTCTGCCGGACCGCACTTTTTATACCCTCCACCATAAAATATTCAGAACTTAAATGGAATAATTAATTTTCATTCCTGTTCACAAATTTACTTGGATATGTTTTATGATCACGGATACCCCAAATGCCTTCATCAAAGTGTGGGCCTATGCTGACAATTTTTGGTGGAAAATTTTTTTTGACTAGGAAAAAAATTTAGTTAATATCCTGAAAATACCGAAAATTGGGATGTACCGTTATATGGGGGCTATACAAAAACGTGGGTATACACTGAGGGGCAAAAATGGAGAGTTCCTACTCAATTGTTATGGACGCTAGAGTGATTAATGGCCCGTTTCTCCAAGACGATTCGAATTTAAAATCGTTCGAATTACTACGAAACTCCTGTTTCTATAGGATATGTGTGCTTGATTGAAAATAAAAGCAATTCAATTTTTTTCAAAAACAAAAGTTTAGTTATAATACGAACGAATTTGTATTCGAATCGTCTTAGAGAAACAGGCCATAAAACAATGAGTTACAAACGGAAAAATAAACCTAATATACCTCCACCACTAAATGTATTGAAAATGGAACAATTAGCTTACTTTCGTTTCTGAAGGTATTTAGCTATTTCGCCACGCTGACTGAAGAATATCCCTTTCCTTTAAACAAGGTTTAACACAAATGAGACATCAATGTTTTATGCCCATTCTGAGTTCGAAATACAACGATACAGTCATTCCATTGTGCAAATGCACAAAATTTGTAAAATTCGTATTAGGAATATACCAAAATATGAACCTATAATGATCATTTTCTTTATGGAGCTTTACTACCCACGGAGAATCCGAAATAACAGTTACTACAGTCGACTATTCTTAAAAGACTTCACATCGAGTGGTAGTACCTTCTAATCAGAGAACCTGTAATAACAAATTTCAGACATTTCGGTAAGATAATGTGGTTAAAATCTTCAAAATACCGAAAATAGGGGGTGTGGACATATACGGGAAATTTTCTGGGAGAAGTTTTGTAGCCCCTCGGAAGACTAACAGCCTGTTCATGTATGTCGACCGAAAGGTTTCTTGCGCTTCGGAAGTGGAAAAAAATCATTTTCTGTTCATGTAAACACCTTCGAAACGAAAATCTATACGACCGACAAGCCCTACGAAATAACACGTAAACGTACACTTTTCCATTAAATTTGGGTTTATGTATTTCGAAAGGACTGTCTCTTATAGAAAGAGAATGTCAAAATCACTCACTTGCTTTGTAGCTGCCGAGTAGAACGTAAACTCGCGAATAACACCGAAAATCTTAAAACAAATTTATGCAACACATTCTTGAAACAAAATAAAAATTTTACAGATACGATTCAATGGCGCTTTCATTCATTATTTTGAAGAAATGAATTAAATAAAATAATTCAAAATACCGACACATTTTATTTTTCAAACAAAACAAATCACACATATTCCAATATTTGTATGTATATGTGGATTTTGTTTTTATTTCTCTTTTGGCTCTCTTTAATGGAACATAGTTGTACAAATGTACATTCAAATTAGTAGTATTTCGCATAGGATACGTAACGGCAGTCGCACGATAGTTTGCGAAATACATGAACGCATTTTTAGACGGAAGCGAGTGATTGCTTTCCTTTCGTACAGGTTTCCGTGCGACATACATGAACAGGCGGTAAATACCAATTTCAGCCATTTTTGTTAGAAAATGGGGCTAAAATCTTCAAAATACCTAAAATCGGTAATTAACGTTCTATGGGGAATATATCACCATGTGGACCTCGGGGGACTCGGGGGATCCTAAGAGTAATAGAAACTTCTCTACCAAATTATATAGCTCTATCTTACATATTGCGAGATGTATCTTGATTTGAACAGACAGACGGACAGACAGACATGGTTATATCCACTTAGAATTTTATGCGTATCAAGAATATATATACTTTATGGGTTCTCCGACGAATATTTCGATGTGCTACAAACGGAATAACAATGTTAATTATACCCTCCATATTATGGTTGAGGGTATAAAAAGAAAACAAACCCCTCTGAAATTGACGACCCCCGCGAATCAGCACCTGGTATGTCCGGACCATTTACAGAGTAGGTGCAGTTTGCATACTGACAGCTGTACTTGGTAAGTACAAAGCTGATATTATCGTAAATCCACCTCTCGTCAAACAAAACATACACCCTATCAGACACTCATACTACACGTACTTACATATGTGTATGTGTGGATGCAAATCATGGGTACTTGCGAAAGTAGATGAGGCAGATCTTGGTGTGTTTTAGAGAAAACTTTTTTAAGATTTATACGTTGACGGGATTATCGCTGTAGGCTTCTCCCTAAGGTGTCATTTAGAAAGAACATTCTTTCAAATGTAATACTCAACTACAGAACTTTAATATAAATTAAAATTCATATTCAATATTGCTGCTGTATATGGACTACACCGACGCACAGTGGTTCAGAATCGATTTTTCCTGATCAAAACTTTGTAAATTTTGAACGGATAAATATATTTTCATAATTCTTTTTTGTTCGACAGATAACACTTTCAGCTTTCAGACACATCAAATGCCACCGAATTCGGTCGAGCGATTGCAGAGGAATTCCAGTATAGGAATTCTGTAACTTTTATCGATTGAAAAGTTGTTAAAATTTCTTTTGTTTTTGTAACAACTACAAAACAAACAAATGAAATTGTTGTAAAATAAACAATGAGTAAAGTTGTTAAAAAGTTACTGAATAGGGGGGCAGGTCAAAGTTAAAAATTTGAGTTTTTTCATATGTTTAATAAAAATTTGAGTGTTTTTGAGTTTTTCATATGTTCTAACTATTTAAAAAAGGTCAAGCCCCAATAAGCAAACCACAACAATACAAAAAATTATTATTATTATTATTATTATTATTTTTTTTTTTTTGAAAAAATGTTTTTGAAATTTTTTTTAACAAATTTAATTTTTTTTCCAAAATTGAAAAACATACTCCTTGGGTTTTCATAAAACTCTTATAATTCTTATAAAAACTCATATGTTAAAAACATGTCCATTTGTGTGAAAAATCTATAATTTATATGGGAAACGGTTTCCGTACCGTTTTACCGTTTTTTATTTCAAAAGTATATATGGCCTAAAAGAGTATACTCTCGGACATCATTCTGTGAAAACGGAACTTTGTTCCATGCTGTTGCCTAAAAGTTTTAGTGAACTAAACTAAAAACTTATTCTAAAAAGGCACAAAGTAAAAAACTTGAATTAGGAAAACTTCAAAACCAAACACTAAAATCGGATATATGTACAAAAATAAATACAGAGCTGAATAATGTCGACAGCGAAGATATAGAAAATATATGGAATAATGTAAAGAATACTATAAACTCAATAGCCAGAAACACCCTAGGCAATTTTATAAAACCAAAGACCAAAAATTGGATGACTCAAGAAATCCTGCAGCTAATGGATGAAAGAAGAGCATTTAAAAATAAAGATTACGAAAAGTACTGGGAACTAAATAGAGAAACTCAAAGGGAGATACGTAACACTAAAAATAATCACCTAAATACTCAATGTCAGGAAATTGAAAGACTTATGAGCCTACATGACGATTTCAACCTGCATAAGAAATTGAAAGAAGCATCTGGACAATATAGGAATACAAATCCATCTATCCTTTTCAATAACAACAATGAACCGGCCTTTGAAATTGCAGAAAAGAAACATATCTGGAAAGAATATATCCAAACACTATTTAAGGATGATAACAAATCAAGCTACGTTAACAATGCATCAGATTATATGACAGGAAACAGCATCACAAATAATGAAGTAGAATCAGCAATAAAATCCCTTCGAGATGGAAACTGTAGCTTTTCCATCTCGAAGGGCCTGATGAAATTCCAATTGAATTATTAAAAATGCTAAACAACAGCATCATTGAGCTACTGACAAAACTGTTTAACTACATCTACGATACTGGTATATACCCACAGGATTGGCTAAAATCCACCTTCATAACAATACCAAAAAACCCCATGCCAAAAAATGCAATGACTATCGTCTCATTAGTTTAATAAGTCATGCTCTTAAAATTTTTCTTAAAATTATCCAGAAGAGAATATATGAGAAATGTGAAAAGGAAATGGGAGAAACTCAATTTGGTTTTAAGGAAGGAAAGGGAACCCGTGAGGCTTTATTCTGCATACAAATAATCGTTCAAAAATGTAGAAATGTCCACAAAGACGTATTTTTATGCTTTATAGATTACGAAAAAGCATTCGACACTGTGCAGCATAAGCTCTTGGAAATTCTCACAGCAATTGGAATCGATGAGAAAGAGATAAGGTGTATTAAAAGCTTGTACTGGCATCAGACTGCACAAGTCAACATAAATGAAGATTTAACTGAAGATGTAGCAATATCTAAAGGAGTTCGACAAGGATGCATTTTATCTCCACTACTCTTCAACATTTACTCCCAAAAAATTTTCACGAAGCAGTAGATGGCATCTAAGAAGGTATATTGATAAACAACAATTACCTAAATAATATCAGATATGCTGATGACACTACATTAATATCCGACAGCATATCAGGCCTACAAAATCTTGTTGATAGATTAACATCAAGTAGTGAGTTGTATGGGCTAAAAATAAACACCCTTAAAACAAAATTTATGATAATAAGTAAGAACAACGCTCATAACGAGTTGATTTTAAAAATACAACATTTCCATATTGAGAGGGTACAAAGTTTCAAATACCTGGGAGTTTTGTTAAATGATCAATGGGACTACTCAAAAGAAATCAAATGTCGCATAGAAATAGCAAGAGATGCATTTCATAAATATAAAAAAGTCCTAATAAGCCATGATATAAATGTTGCAACAAAATCTCGTTTCATAAAAGCGTATCAAGATATCAAACGACTCGAAGCATTTGAGATGTGGGTGTACCGTGGAGCACTAAAAATACCATGGGTCCTGCATGTACCAAATATTGAAGTATTTCGAAGAATGAATACAACAAGAGAATTATTACACAACATAAAGAAACGGAAAACGGCATATCCAGGGCACATTATGCGAAACCGTAAATACATCATTCTCCAGGAAATACTGCAAGCAAACATAGAAGGAAGACATACCAGAGGAAGAAAAGAGATGTCATGGATTCAAAATATCCAACAATGGACAGAATTCCAGAACGCCGAAAATTTTATAAGCATAGCGAGAAATAGAAAAATAAAAACATAAATATGTAATTTTTTGACAATTGTAATATGATCGCTAACATTCGAAAATCGAATACGCAATAAAGAAGAAGAAGAACTAAACTTGGAATTTCACTAAAATTTAGTACCTGAGGAAAAATAAAATACCTCACTTCCAAAATTGGAAAACATTTTTGGTCTTTGGGAGCACGCCACGCCCACACCTTCGAATAGTTTGATCTCATTTTGTGCTTTTCTTAGTTTCAGCATGTTTCTATCGAATCCCATATAAATTAACAATCGATAACAAGAAAAACTGGGGGGTTTGGCCAGGAAAATCGATTTCTGAACCACTGTGCGACGTAGTCAGAGCCTGGTGCACGATATTAGATCAGTTCTTAGGGAAACGGCTGAGGCACATCTCTGTTGGCAAAGCCGACTGAGTCCTTTTTCTTGTTTTCTTTCTTAACACAGTACTTTCTTCCATGTTAAAATATATTATGTAATAAAATTAGGGAGACTAGCTTTTTTAACTTACCCAAATGTCGGATGTTGATTTTATTTGTAATCTGAAATGACAAAGAAATTATTAAAACTCAATTTTTTTTCTTAATTAATGAAACATACAAAAATGTAAAAAAGAATCGGTCTATGAAAGACGAAATTTAAGACAAAATAACTTCTGCAAAGTTTTTTTGGAACTTAAGTAGTGTGAATCCTGTTGTATAACAGTAAAACACACAGTAACACTTTTATAAATCAATTTAGTCAAACCTTTTGATTGGTAATAAAAAATCAATCCCAGTTTTTACTTCACACACAAACACATAAAACAAAATTGTATTTTCTTATCACGACTTCATAGATTTAGTTCACGGTACAACGCCTGTTGCCTTACTACATAGTTTAGCAAAAACACAAAGTTTTCCTAAATGGTACATAGCTAAAAAGGATAACAAAAAGAAAAAATAAATATTCGATCAAATCATCAGTAGTAAATCAAAGTAGTCTATAAATTCAAAGATTAGGCAGATAACAAAAAGTATTACAAAGGGCTTTAAATGAAAACACAGACTGCTCAGATTTTAGGGGGATTTTAATAGACAACATTTAAGCAAAAATAAAACATCATGTTTTTTTGTGAATATATACCCAGACTTTATCCTTAACCTGAAAAGCTAAGATGTTTTATGTCTTTCAATAGTGCTTTTATTCGTAATATACACACAAATTACACTGTGCGACACAAAAATAATGACAAGGAAAACTAAACGGCTTATGAAAGTACGAGTGGATCAATAAAAAAGATTATGAAAGTAGAGGTAACCAAAATAGGGGCGAAATACTACACTTCACTTTAGGCACATATATAACTCAAAACAAGTTAAAGCCACACCAATTTTATCGCCATATCATTTCATATATATAAATTTATATCATATATAACTTTATTTAATATATCATATCAATTGGAATTGGCTTTTGCGTGACTTTTTTAATACTTAAATAGAATAAAATTTATTTTAGTTATTAATAGGCAAAAGGTAATTCATTCGTACAACAGAAAATAATTTTTTAAGATTTTTTTTTTTTTTTTTTTTTGAAAAAAAAAAATCCAAAGTGCTTTGTGCGTGAACTTTCTTAATAATTAAATGGAATGAACGTTATTTTTATTATTATTAGCCAAAAGTTCATTCATTATCGCTACAGGAGATTATTTTTGAGAAAAAAGGTCAAAAAGTCATAACCCTAATGTAGATACTTTATAACGTCTCTGACAAATATTTCGATGTGTTGCAAACGGAATGACAAAGCTAATTATACACTCAATATTATGGTGGAGGGTATAAAACAAAGAACATGAAAAACAAACCCCTCTAAAGTTGACGACCCCCACAAACGTTTTAAGGACAATGATCTGCGAATCTACACCTGGAATGTTCTCACTCTTTATAGAGAAGGTGTAGTTTACACAAATGTACTTGAAAAATACAAGGCCAATATTACTGCCATACAGGTGGCTGTCATGAAATAAAGCATGTGGTTGCGGATTTGTAGTCGGTGGGAGGTTAACAAAATTGGTATCCAGCTACACCCTAGTGAATGAAAGATTTGCTGCAATACAGATAAAAGCTAAATATTTCTACATCCTTTTTATTTTTGATCATGTTTCCACTGAAGACAAGTGAATTGTCCCAAATTAAGTGAATTGTTTCAATTTCAAAGCGCTTTGGCGATTTTTTTTTCTTTTTTTTTTTTTGATTTTGCTCATCTATGAAAATTGTAGTTTCAGAATCCGCAAAAACTTCCCAGGTGTAAGCTCCTTTCATTTAAAGTTGGTTCAAGAGCACCGTGAGAACTAATTAAAAATACTGACATATAAACGGTTCCAAAACAAATCCGGTTACAGAACTGTAACTTCTATGTACATTTTAATAGTTCAGATTTCGTAGTATCGCATAGCAAAAAATAACCATTAACAAGTAAAAAAGAGTTAAGTTCGGCCGGGCCGAACTTTTCATACCCTCCACCATGAAATATTCTGAACTAAAATGGAATAATTAGTTTTCATTCCTGTCCACAACTTTAAGTGGGTACGTTAAAATGTCAGATGATGTACATAAACAGCCTGTTCATGTATGTCGACCGAAAGGTTTCTTGCGCTTCGGAAGTGGAAAAAAATCATTTTCTGTTCATGTAAACACCTTCGAAACGAAAATCTATGCCACCGACAAGCCATACGAAATAACACGTAAACGTAGACTTTTCCATTAAATTTGGGTTTATGTATTTCGAAAGGACTGTCTCTTATAGAAAGAGAATGTCAAAATCACTCACTTGCTTTGTAGCTGCCGAGTAGAATGTAAACTCGCGAATAACACCGAAAATCTTAAAACAAATTTATGCAACACATTCTTGAAACAAAATAAAAATTTTACAGACACGTTTCAATGGCGGCTTCATTTATTATTTTGAAGAAATCAATTAAATAAAATAATAAAATAATTCAAAATACCGACACATTTTATTTTTCAAACAAAACAAATCACACATATTCCAATATTTGTATGTATATGTGGATTTTGTTTTCATTTCTCATTTGGCTCTCATTTATGGAACATAGTTGTACAAATGTACATTCAAATTAGTAGTTTTTTGGATAGGATACGTAACGGCAGTCGCACGATAGTTTGCGAAATACATGAACGCATTTTTAGACGGAAGCGAGCGACTGCTTTCCTTTCGTACAGGTTTCCGTGCGACATACATGAACAGGCGGAAAATGTTTCATTCGGTAGGCCCTTTTTATGGTGCCTATATCTAACTATTTATGTTGACAATTTTTGGTGGGCTAGAAAGTGGGAGGTACCGTTATATAGGGGTTATAATAAAACATGGACCTATGTTGACACTTTTTGATGGGAGCCTTTAATGTCAAATAACTCCTAATTCGGTTAAAAATTGTAGCTATCACCTCAAAATACCGAAAATCGGTACAACTTCAAACTTCAAATGTCATTAACAGCTAGTTCAGAGGTATGTGGGCTATTCGAAAATATGAAATTAAATGAACAAGTTTTGTTGGCTTTTAAATTTCAAATTACAGAAAGTTCGTCCAGAAAATAAAGCTAAGTTACGGAAAATCGGTTGGTTTGTTTTGGGGCTACACAAAAACATGGACCTACGTTCGGTTAAACATTTTAAGTAAAATCCTCAAAGTACCGAAAATCGGGAAGTATCGTTATACGGGAGCTATATCCGAACATGGACCTATGTTGACAATTTTTTATGTAGAGGTGTTGTGACCACTAAGAACTTCAAATGTCAAATAACTGCTAGTTCGGTTTAATATTGTAGTTAAAATCATCAAATTACTGAAAATCGGGACGTACTTTTATATGGGAGCTTTATCAATACATCGACCTTTCTTGACAATTTTTGGTGGAGAGGTGTGGTGACCACTAAGAATTTCAAATGACAAATGTTCAAATTACAGAGAATTCGGTTAAAACTTGTAGGTAAAATTCTCAAAATACCGAAAATCCGTGATATGGGGATTCCGAAATCCGTTATACCGAGGTACCGTTATATGGGGCTATACCAAAACATGGACCTACGTTCATAATTATTTCGAATATAAGTTTTTTGGTCACTAAGAACCCTAAATATCAAATTATAGCTAATTCGGTCTAGAAATGTGAACTTAAACGTCAAAATACCTGAAATCGGGCGGTAACGTTATATGGGGTCTATTCCAAAACATGGACCTATGTCCACTAGTTATATAAGTTTATTGACATTTAAGAACCCAAAATGTCAATTTATGGCTACATCGGTCTGAAAATGTAGCTAAAAACGTAAAAATACCGTAAATCGGGGGTACCGTTATATAGGGGCTATACCAAACCGTGGACCGATATAGCCCATCATCGAACTTGACCTGCCTGCAAACAAAAGACGCATTTTCCCAAAATTTCAGACAATTTTGGTGGAGAGGTGTGGTGACCACTAAGAACTTCAAATGTCAAATGTTCAAATTACAGCTAATTCGGTTAAAACTTGTAGGTAAAAATCTCAAAATACCGAAAATCAGGAGGTACCGTTATATGGGGCTATACCAAAACATGTACCTATGTTCATAATTTTTTCGAATATAAGTTTTTTGGTCACTAAGAACCCTAAATATCAAATTATAGCTAATTCGGTTTAAATCGTAAAAATACCTGAAATCGGGCGGTACCGTTATATGGGGGCTATTCCAAAACATAAACCTATGTCCACTAGTTTTGTTATATAAGTTTATTGACACTTAAGAACCCTAAATGTCAAGTTATAGCTAAATCGGTCTGAAAATGTAGCTAAAAACATCAAAATACCGTAAATCGGGGGGGGTACAGTTATAACCCCCATATAACTACCAAAACGTGGACCTATGTCCACAAGTTTTTTTATATAAGTTTATTGACACTTAAGAACCCTAAATTTCAAGTTATAGCTAAATCGATCTGAAAATATAGCTAAAAACGTCAAAATACCGTAAATCGGGGGGTACCGTTATATAGCGGCTATACCAAAACGTGGACCTATGTCAACAAGTTTTGTTAAATAAGTTTACTGACACTTGAACCCTAAATGTCAAATTATAGCTAAATCGGTCTGAAAATGTAGCTAAAAACGTCAAAATACCGTAAATCGGGCCGTACCGTTATATGGGGCCATCATCGAACTTGACCTGCCTGCAAACAAAAGACGCATTTTCCCAAAATTTCAGCGTCCTATCTCCTTTTTTGTGGATGTTAGAGTGATTACCACAGACGGACGGACGGACGGACATGCACAGATCGACTCAGAATTTTACCCTGATCAAGAATATATATACTTTATAGGATCGCAAATGAGTATTTCAATACGTTACAGACGGAAAAACAAACCTAATATACCCTCAATACTATGGTGGAGGGTATAAAAAATTCCAATAACTCGTAATAATATGGTCCACATAAATCGACGAATTTCCTTGCCGTTATTGAACATTCTATTAAGAAAAAAAGTCATGTTGTAGGTACCGTTACTTCGAATATAACGCTGCAACCAACGAAATTTTAATGTTTCTCTCGCAACAAGCTTCTTTTCTATCACTTCATGCCAAATTTTTGGGAATTTTTGAAAAAAATATTTTAGCATTTTTGGCACTGTGCAACACTGAAAATGCAAACAACTTCTAGTGGGCATTTTCTGAAAGTACATATTAAGACTACAAAATCCCTAGTTGGGTTTTGTGTTTTTAGATCGGGTTTGGATTTTATGGCCTCATCTATATCGGGCTAAAACGACCCTTTTTCCATTGATTCGGGCTTTATCTCCCAAACTAATAAGAATTTGCGGTCTTCAGCAATATTGTAGTCCTAAAATAGTAGAATTTAAGTGTCAAATAAATAAACTAGTAAAAACATCACCTAGCGCATCAAAATTGATAAAATATATGAACGTTTACATAATTTCTGGAATTATGGTCAGTTACAGCCAAATTATTGAGAGTTGAACCAAGTAACCTTTCCCAAAAATTTGCCAAATAATGTGCTCAGCAATTCTTTAGAACATTCTGAAACTGTAATACGCTTATTTCATGTTGTATAGGTGGTATTTCATATCATACTTTCTACTAAAAATATTTCAAACAACGTTCTCACAGGCTGTTTGTTTACTCTTGTTTGAAATTTCAATGTATTGTTGATATATTTTTCAAATTGTCGTTGAATAATACGCTAGAAGCAACATGATAGAGGCATTTTACTACAATGATATGTTCTGAAGAGTTGTGTATTACATTCCAGCGAGTATTTTCCGCAAAGATAACATTAAGAAAAATTGAACCGTTTTGGAGATATGCTGCGAAATATAAACAAATTACGGAATTTTTAGATATATTATAAAATTTGAGGCAATAAATAACGTTATTTCTGTTCATTATTTTCCCAAATACTTTCTTCTTGTTCTTATCTTCACGTTTGCTGCGGATGTCATGGAAGGATTTGCATTGGTTTCGAAGATATAGCCCCGATTTGCTTTAAAAAGTCAATATTTAACCATGTTTAGATAGGGCCAAAAAACCGAACTCGATCTAACTAAACAAAACCCAAAGACGGTTTTTATCTATTGGGTCTGTACTTTCATAAAAACCGCATTAGAAGTTGTTTGCACAAAATTGCATTGAAAATGTTGCACACTGTTATTGAAGATTAACGTAGTGTGTGTTAGGGTTATGAAATTTTTACAACCTCGTATCCCCGTATTATATTTTGATGAATTTTTATGATGATTAGATAAAATCTTAATAATAATGTGATTCGATAAAAAAGCTCACGAATAAAGTTTTTCTATATGAGGATTTTGGCAAATTTTTGAAGTCACTACAAGCACATATATGCATAACTGAAAATAAGCTTTGGAGCCACACGGCATAAAATAACATAACCCTTTCTCACTAAATTTATCATCACATAATTCCATATATATCATATACGTATCATATGAAATAAAAGTGGGTTGTGTTTGATCTTTTTAATTATTTAAATGGAACAAACGTAATTTTAGTCAATGATTCGTGCAACAGAAAATTATTTTTTGAGAATTTTTTTTGTTCATCTCAATGTATTTTTTCACAAAAAAGATTAGGAAATCATTTTTGAGAAAAAAATTCAAAAATTATAACCCTAGTGTGTGTACTTGCCCACAAAAGCAATTATATTGTTTCAACCAGGATCACAAAGAGAACCTTTGGTAAGAACGAACCTCGAACAGCTTATAAACTGCATTTGAATTTTCCACTTTAGTGGGGAAAGAAATATTTCGATGTACAAATCTTAGACCACATCCTTTCGAGATTTATTCTGGGTAAAGGGAAGCGGAGTTGGACTTAATAAATGTTGAGCTGAATGAGTTAAAAGCAATATTTTCATGTGGTACATTTTGACTTATCAACCACATGGCAGAGGGTGTAACTGTAACCGCTTTGGTACGTGAGTACATATTTTTGAACTAGCATAACTGTGTTCAAATATAGATAGATATTTAGTTAGCAATAATACACAGTTGTATGCTTATTAAAAAATATCAATTACATACGAGTGTATGTAGGCGGTTTTAATTATGTAAGTTATCAATAGTTTCTGTACTGCCTACCTCCTATGATTCTTTGTTGGTGTGAAATTGAAACAGTAATAAAACCAGCACAAGTAGATGTTGCAAAAAATCTAATTAAGAAAATGTATAAAACCATAATCCCAGTAATAATCAATGAGATTTACTGAGCAGACCACAAATTAACCATTTCACAACCAACTTATTTCGGCTAACAACCCTTGGCGTTTTATGATAAGGATTACAGAGAAAATAGATAAAGACTTTTGACTTCTAAACAAAATAAACAAACATACATACACGTGCAATGTACATACACATACAGTGTTGTTCAAAAGAACAATTTGAAGAATGTATGCAACAATTCCGAATAATTTAATTAATTCAAAGCCATTAATGTTGTATTTATGTTTTGATTACCACTGCTTGTGTATGCATGTCTGAATGCAAATTTCTTTAAACTGAAAATTACTGCAAGACAAATATTGTGATTGTAAAATTTTGGCAAAATTTTGATTCTCCTATATTAAGAGACATATTTAACATTAATTAGTTAAATTAGTAAATAATTATATATGTGTTGTAAATATATTTACATCTTATATTCACGGGCAATATCATTGAACTAAAAATAGTATCGAGCTGAACCCATCGATATGAGTCAAGTTTTACTTGCTCTTTCGAGGATTTTCGTGGGAAAAATATATAGTTAGTTAATAAGATTTAAAGTCAGTCTCACCGTGAAAAATCTTCTCCGTCACCAAAAGTTGTCGATGCTCAAGGAGGCTTGATCGAAAATCGTCTATAAAATTTGGAAAATCGTCAATATGCTCCGAAACTAGATTTGGTTGCAGTTTAATGCAATTTTTTCGCGGATAGTAATGGCAATGAGACTGACTACATAAGACACGCAACACTAGGGTTATGATTTTTTTACAACCTCATATCCCTGTATGATATTTTGATGAGTTTTTACCTAAGATTACATAAAATTTTAATAATAAAGTGACTCCATTAAAAAAGCTTCCGCAAAAAAGCTTTTAAAGTTTTTATTTTTCAGAACTTTTGAAATTTTTTTTTTTTGAAGTCACTGTAAGCAGATATTTAACTGAAAACAAGGAATAGGTGCACACGATATAACCAAAATGACATAACCGTTTGTTTCTAACTAATTTTGTCATCACAAAAATTAAAAGTGATTTGAGGGGGCCCTTTTTAATATTTAAACGGAATAAAAGTTATTTTAGTCATTAATCAGCAACACGCCATTCATCCGTGCAACAGGAAATAATTTTTTGAGAATTTTTTTCATTTCATAGAATTTTTTAAATTTTTTTTTTTCAAAGAGGTTTGTGCGGACCCTTTTTTATAATAAAATCGAATGAATGTTATTTTAGGCATTACTAGGCCAAAGTTCATTCATTCTTACTACAGGAAATCATTTTTGAGAAAAAATGTCAAAAAGTCATAACCCTATCACAACACACAGCAAATTTTCTAACCAAATCCCACTTAAATACCGCTATAAATAACAGCTTCCAGAAAATTAGATTAGTAATGCTGCAAGGTAATGCTGGGTACACATTGGCAGTTCTAAATGACAGCTTTGCTCACACTACAGATCGGAATTTTGTTCGGATCGTCACGAAATTTTGGGGGTTGATTGGGGTCTCACAGAGAAAGAAGCCTATTGGTGGTTGGCGTACATCCTACTTTTCCAGTTTTTTTTATTTGGGTTGTACTGACGATGCACTTAAATGCGTTTCAACAAAATTGACTTGTATTAATGAAGACATTCGAGCAAAGGCGCTAAGCTATCCCAATTTTAATATTTTGAATTTTACCAGTCAAAAGCTAATGCACAGGGGTAGTGGTGTAGGGTATCACATAGTCGGCCCCACCCGACTATAGCCTTGGCTCACTTGTCTTGTTTTATTTCATTTCTCAATTTTGGGCAAAAAAAATCAAAATGACGATAAATCGTCAAATTTGGCAACACTGGCCACGATGCCATTTGAAAAAATTTAAATTAAAGCAATTAAAAACACACACTTTTGTCAATTTCTTAACGAAATTAAACCGTTTTCGAAAAACCAAGACATCTAATTTTTAAAGTTCAAACCAATGGAAATTTATTAGAACGATTTTGTCAAGAAATTTATTGCTCAGTCATTAGACGTCATGTTAACATTATTATGGCCTCAAGAAATAAAATAAATGAGCAAAGCTCCCTATGCTGCCTTTGCAATGTCAACACAGATGAAATACTTGAATTTCTAAAAGATGAATGAATGTCATTACCAACAAATGGTAAATTCCTTGCCTTATTATGCCACGGAAGACATTTCAGAACAGTTTACCTACCCCCATACCTTCCCTAAATTATTATTTTCTTAGGACATACTTACACTTGTTGATGTCTATACACTACCACTGACATTTCCCGAAATAAATCTAAATACCACAATTTATCCGTCCGTAGCAAAGATTCATTTTAAACCAAATGCCATAATAATTCATGACAAACTTCGTATGCTCAGACGTCAAGTGTACATTGCGCTCTGTCATTTTTCATCAATTTGCATTAATAAATTTTTAATGAATGCAAATTTCAGCCGCTGACTCAGGGAACATATTCCGTTGGATGGTATCGCTGTCTCCAATCATTTTGCTTGATGAATAAGCATTCAGCCACTACTGCGTAGTGGTATCTAGCACGGAATATAGTTGGTACAAATTGTTGTTTTTGAGGGGAGCCGGAGATATGTATATTAATGCATACACACATTCCACTGAGCATAATGTCATCCTGTTAGTCTTTCCTGTTCACAGTTGTCAACGTTTGGTTTAGAGGCATTATTCAAACTTAATTAATGTACAACTTCGGTTATTGTTGTTATTCGAGTGTTACAATTATGAAAGTTAATAACAAAACAATAACTACGAAATGGATTTTGAAATCCTCCTTGGAATATCCTAATACATATGTGTAAAGAAAAAAAAATCAATTAAGAATAATAAATGGACAAATTCCAACAAACTTTTTAGAAACAAAAGACATTTTTATTATTTATCACCACCACCCCCATAAGAAAAACTGAAATCTATCAAAATATGTCGAAATGTAGCTGAAGCCTAACATTTAGCCTTCTGGGATAAAAACTTATTTTGCATCAATCAAATTCGCTTCAAAAATATTTTATTCAAATACAAAAAGACATAGCTTTAATTACACTGCGCTACAATAGTTGACCAAAAAATATTCAAGGATTCTGATCTATAATTTCTGTCTTGTTGGGGTCCATGGACCTTTTCTTTCTTTAGGTCACTTCGTTTTTGTACCCTCCACTATAGTATGGAGGATATATTATGTTTGTTTTTCCGTTTGTAACGCATTGAAATATACATTTGCGACCCTATCAAGTATATACATATATTCTTGATCAGGATAAAATTCTGAGTCGATATAGCCATGTCCGTCTGTTGAACTAGAGCGTTGGTCACAAAACATCTCCACTAAAAACTGTCAACATAGGTCCATGTTTTGGTATATCCCCCATACAACGGTACCTGCCGATTTTTGGTATTTTGAGGATTTTAACTACAATTTTTAACCGAACTAACTATAATTTGAGATTTGTGGTTCCCAGTGGTCACAAAACATCTCCAGCAAAAACTGTCAACATAGGTCCATGTTTTAGTATAAACGCCATATAATGGTACCTCCCGATTTTCGGTAGTTTAAGAATTTTAGCTAAATTTTACGACCGTACTACTTGTAATTTGCCGTTTGAAATTCCCAGTGGCCACAAAACTTCTCCACCAAAAATTGTCAACATAGGTCCATGTTTTGGTACAGCCGACATATAACAATAACTCCCGATTTCCGGTATTTTTAACCGAACAACCAATAATTTGACAGTTGAGATTTCTAGTGATCACAAAACATCTCCACGAAAAACTGTGAGCATACATTGGTACAGCCCCCATATAACGTTACCTCTAGATTTTCGATATTTTGAGGATTTTAGCTACAATTTTCTGTAATTCGACATTTGGTCACAGTGGTCACAAAACTTATCCACCAAAAATTGCCAACGTAAGTCCACAATTTGATATAGCCCCATATAAAGGTGCAGACCGATTGAAGACATTTGTATATGCATTTTTTAAACTTATTTTGGTATCAGTGGTCATAAACTATCTCCGCCTTTAATTGTGGACAGAAAAGAATAAATAATGAATCCGTTTTAGTTTAGAATATTTTATGGTGGAGTAACGCTTTTTTACTTGTTTTATTTTATAACGGTAAATGCAGTGAAAACGGGGTTTCTAAGATTTTCATTTTAAAACTGACATAAAAACTATGGATTTCTATTATTTTTTCTTTAAAAGGGGAGAAGAATACCTTTCGAAGAAGCCATAATTATATTCTACACCACTATGTGGGGAGGGTATTAAAAGTTGGTTTTGGCTCACTTCTCCAGATAAAGCGTTCTTGCCAAGTACTGCTTCAACAAGTGAGGCACCTGACTGATATGACGTTGGGATTTTAATGTTATCAGAGGATAGCTGCTGGAACATCGTTTCCGCATTGTTAGGCAACAGCTTTTAACTCGAATGCCTGTTGTGTTATGCTTCCTATCAGTTCTGTTGTCGGAGGAGTCTGAGCTATTTTCGGAAGAATCAGGTATCGCAGAGCTAGTAAGTGATTACACAGACGCTTCCATTATCATCCTTCGCTTGAGTATGTGGATGGTATTGGCACCAGCAGGTTTGTCGCTGGTATAACCGACGTACTCTTCCAGAAGTTTTGTTAATTTTGCACATATTGGTTGATCAGATATGCTACATATGCGGTAAGTTGAGCTTTAAATAATGATCGCTCATAAATGTGGCCTCTGCAAAAAATAATCCCTAACAGTTATCCAACAGAAAAACACATATCAATACTTTTCTCCCTCAAATTGAATTTGAAAGGTGTAGCTACCATAAAACCCCGAAGAACAATTCAGCATAAATGCATCAGAATTTATTAGTTTCTTGCCGCAATCGTAAAAATGACACAACCTTTTCTTTTTTCATAAATGTTCTTTAATTGTGAAAACAAAACAATTAAAAAAGTATCAGTCGGCTTGGCCGACAGGGATATACCCTCAGCCTCGAACCTAAAGAAAAGAAGGTTTCTCCCTTCGAGGGTTATCTTACGTACTACTCAGTTTTGTTGGTGCTGGCAGTTTTTTTTCTTTGGAGTTTTGGCCATTATCTCAAGGACTTGACCCTACAAAACATGTACCGTCGTAATAGGGAAAGCGATTACAAGTTGTTACAACAAAAACCAAAGGGGTTAGCAGTCCAAATTTGGGACCGATTCGGCTGATCCGTTCGAGAGTTATCGTGCTCTCCAGCCACTACACATTGTGCCATAGGGCAGGGACGTAGTCAGAAATGCATCTCGACACTATTTCGGGGGGCAACAGACAAAATTTGATGTTTTGTGAGTAAAATATACAAAAATGTCAAAAAAATAGCATTTCGGGTGGGGCCCGGGCTCTCCCACTGGCTACGTCGGTGCCATAAGGGTATTTTAAACTATTTGAGAGCAGGCCTTAAACTGCACTCTTCACAAATTTTGTGTGGGAAGTACTTGAAGAAGTGGACCTATATAGTCCATATTCGAACCTGGTCTTTTTCCCGATATTACAATACGAAAACTATGGACCAAATCGGTTACTCTCTTCAAGAATTATCGAGCGCACAATTTTTCCGAATAAACTTTGGACCAAATCTGTTCATCCGTTCGATAGTTATCGTGCGCACCAGCCAGACAGACGGACGTACATAGCTAAATCGACTCAAAATTGTCTGAACACATTTCGTCCAAACATACTTGAGGTCTAAAACCATTATTCAGCATAAATGCTGAGGGTATAAAAACAAGTAAAAGAGTATAAGTCGGCTTTGCCGACAGAGATATACACGCAGCGTATGTGAATTGAATCTTTCATCTACGGACAGATCGAATACGATCGAAATGGAACTGATCGCATAGTCCATTGTGAATGTGGATCTTATTTTGGTAATCATTTCTTTTCAATATATATCGCGTCCACTAGTCATTTCAGTTGGACACCGTATAGCTTAGAGCATTTGGATCACTATGTCAGGTAGCATGGACTTCCAAAAGAATCTTCGAACACTTCGAGCACTTAAACAAAGACGTTGAACTTTTTGGGGGAAGGTAACCCAAGTAGGAGACCGAGGGCCATTTTCGAATATGGACAAAATATTAGGAGATCCAAAGTTTGGACCAAATCGTTTGTTCCCTTCAACAGATATAGCGTATACCATTTAAATGAAATTTTTTTCAATTTTTGGGGGGAAGGTACCGGTAGTTGCGGACCGAAATTGCCCATATTCGAACTTAAACTAAGTTTGGAAAAATAATACGAATGCCAAATTTTGGACCAAATCGGTTGATCAGTTCGAGAGTTATAGTGTGATCCAACTTTTCTATTTTCTTGTCCCTTATGAAACTTGTACCATCGTAACGGAGGCAGTGAATACAAGTTGTTACAACAAAGCGATTCGAGGGCAGGTCTTAAGCTGCATTTTTCCGAAATCTTGTGTAGGAGTGGACCGATTGTGTCCATATTGAAACCTCATCTATGTCTTGTAGAAATTTCACGACGTGCAAAGTATGGACCAAATAGGTTACTCCCTTCAACAGTTATCGTGCACGCACATTTTTGAAAATGTTCGAACTATTGTAGGAGAGGGGTACCGGAAGGAGTGGACCAATATGGCTCATCTTCAAACTTTAACTAAGTTTGGACAAAATATTACGAAAACCAAATTTTGTTCGAGAGTTATCGTGCGCTCCAGTCAGACAGGCGGATGGACATGGCTAAATCAACTCTAAATTGTCTGAAACGGATTTTGTCCAACCATACATGGGGTCTAAAACCATTATTTCGATGAGGCACATTTTGCCCGAATGAATGTGTATATACCCTCGTTACCATAAATGCTGAGGGTATAAACAAAAACAAAACAAAAATTGGCAACGTTTTTTACAAAGAAATACATTCGATTCACAATGAGATACCTGCACTTAATTGTAAATATAAAATTTAGATATTCATCGATTTCTATGACAGGAATGTGTCTTTTTCGTTCCCAGGAATGTGACTTTTCGTGAAAGTTATAAGACTTGACATTTCTTTTCCGTTTTGGGTTTATATGATTAACAAAATATATAATTTTAAAGAGGTTTGTGCGTGACATTTTCTTAATTTAAAATTCATTCAGAAAATCATTAAAAAAGCAAAAAGTTACCCTAAAAATTAAAGTTCGAGGAGCCGTAAATATTGTTAATATAGCTTCCCACAGCTCTTCTCTTTAAGAAGGTTATATTGCCTTTGTTATTTTTAGCAGAAAATGTCCAAATTTTCCGACCCCCATTATTAAATTTCCCAGCATGTTTAATGGAACTATCCTTATTAAAACCAAAAATCGCAATTGTCATCATTGGTAATATTTATTTCAAAGCTTATGCAATTATTTGCTCGTTTTTAATTGAAATAAATTGCCGAGTTATCGAATTTTAAGCACAACATTTATTTCCAAGTTCAGACTTATCGTAGCTCAAAAAATGTTAAAATTGCTGTAGACACCACCATAACACACATTCTTCTTATACATATGTACATATGTGTCTATTTACAGAATATACACATACATAGTTACGCAAGTATCAACTTAATGTTAGTCAAGATGACAGTCACATGCATCCAAAGTTATAATTGTGGAATAACTACCATAGAAACTTTTTCGAAAGTTCATTAAAAGGAAATGTGTGCGGTAAGGAAGAAATAAAAAAGGAAATTACAAAAATTGGAACATAATATCATTTAATAGCATTGAATGTTCGAGCACATCCTCTTAGACTCTATAGCAATGTCGTGAACTTTTTCTAGGACACACACACATGTTGAATGTAGTTTGTTTTTCATTGAGTCGTTTCCGAAACGCACTATGCGGGCTGTTATTGAAAAAAAAAAACAGTCAGCATCATCGTCTTCATCGTCGTTGACATTGACAATGGCAATGACATTATGACAAAAAGTATTATCATGAAGACAGAATACGTATGTCACAAATGAGATTTGTTCTATGAAAGAACAAAGAGTTGAAATGGCATTCTGGCATTTAGTCAGTAATTATCATCATTTTAAAATGATTATCGTTAATCATAATCGCTGTCATTTATTTTTGTTCTTTTCGACTTGGGAGACTCTTTTGATAATTTTCTTAAAAAGGTTATCTAAAAAAAGCATTTTTGTAAAAAAATTGTAGACTTTTATAAAACGGATAATGTTTTGATTCTTTAACGTATTAGTATGAGTTAGCAACACTGTTGATATAGACGGTAAGTATTAAAGACAACATTATTTTTCCCGTTAACTTACCGGTAGCTTTCTGTAATTATAGTTCGGGATTTTTAATTATAATTACGAATATCCCTGTTTTGATACGTTTCAATGAAAGTGGCAAATGTTAAAGAGTCCGATCTGTACTTAAAATCAGTACCAATTATTTAAGTGTTAGTAGTCAAATCTCACAGATATCACAAAAAGCGTTCTGTCATATCAGATCAGGTGAATATCATCTCTGATAGATCTGAGATTTAAACCAATACAAAATATATTGGTATTATAGGGCAAATACCAGAGTATTTTCAATAAACTCTAGTCTTACTCAATTTTAATATTTTGACAAATATGACTATTTTAATACAAAAATGTAATATATTGATTATCATCAAAGCTCTAAATCAAGACCAAGTAGACTGACCTACGTAAAAAACAAACAAAGATGGGCAACGTAGTTTTGCCTAAAGTCATGTACTTTTATAGGTCCCCTCGTTGTGAATTTTGTAATAAATTGACTTTTATTCAGGCTCAAATATTGTAAAACATTTTGAATTTTTATTAACGCTCTTGTCACGTTGGGATGCGCCCAAAGACAAAAATAAAAAGAAAATAAAAAAACAAGTAACAGTGTTTTATTTATAAATGCACTGAAAACTAGAAAATAATTTATCGCTTCGCTTCAATATGTATATTCTTCTTCATGATGGAATCTCTCAAATAACACGCTTGCCATTTAATTTTGTAAATATTCTTAATTCATCTTGAAGAAGAATATACATGTTGAAGCTAAGCGAAAAAAAAAAATATTTTCTAGTTTTCAGTTCATTTATAAATAAAACACTGTAACTTATTTTTTTAAATTATTTTTTATTTTTAACTTTTTAGTAAATAAATTTTATTGACCACTGAGAACTTTATAACAGCCTATTTAGGCTGAAAAATTAGATACAAAGTTTAAAATGCCTGAAATCGGGTGGTACCGTTTATAGGGGCTATACCAAAACCTGGACCTATGTCCACAATTTTTGGTGCGGAAGTTCCTGTACAATTGGGAACTCCAAATGCCAAGTTACAGCCAATTCGGCCTAAAAATGAAAGATAAAATCCTTAAAACAGTGGAAATCGGGTGGTACCGCTATATGGGGGCTATACAAAAACCTGGACCTATGTCCACAATTTTTGGTAGGGAAGTTTCTGTACCATTGGGAACGCCAAATGCCAAATTACAGCCAATTCGGCCTAAAAATGAACATAAAATCCTTAAAATACTTGAAATCGGATTGTACCGCTATATGGGGGCTATACCAAAACCACAATTTTTGACAGGGAAGTTTCTGTACCATTGGGAACCCCAAATGACCCCCAACCCCAACTAGATTTGAACTAAACGAGGACTATAAGAAAAAATGGACCCATATTGGTTTTGATTTCATACTCATGTATTGTCATCCAAATTTAATATAGATGTATGAATTTCCTTAAATTTTTAGTTACCTTCAAAGCATATGCAAGAGTAAAATACTTCAATTCAGGATAATTCGTTACATGGGAACCACGCGAAAACTTGGACCTAGGACTGCAATAATTTTGTTAGGGTGTTTTTAGGCCAATATGACCCATTCGTCACACCTTCCCATGTAAGTGCCACCACTGTGCATTGAATTCAAATTATAAACGCATAGAATTTAAAAATTTTGTTCCTAATTATATTTTAATTAGTTTGTAAACCATCGAAGGGAATCAAAAGGAAAATAACAATTAAAATATGGTAAAATCGATATCATGCCCTTGATGACCCTACCTTAAATTATATGAGTGACATCATTGCGAAACACTTCAGATCTGAAAACTGTCAGCTTGTGCTGTTTTACTTCGTGTTGTAGAAAAGAGCTCGAAAAGGACGTAGAATAAAATGTCTGAAAATCCAAGTTTTTCTCGAGAACAAATTTCTAATTAAAATTTACTGAGAATATACTCTCTCAAAAATTAAAAACAATAGTAACAAATAGACATTTCTCATCCTCATGTATTAATTCTAAATTCAATACCAAACATCCTAGGATTACCAAATTATAATGGTCTAACTTAAATACATATAACGAGCTGTGTCTTGATTTCATCAGACGGACGGATAGCCGGACGTGGTTATATCGAATTAGAATTTTGGGGAAATTAAGAATATGGTCTCAGACGAATGACAAAGTGGACCCCATACTATTGGAATAACCAACGAAAATATGAAACCACTTAAATACATATTCAAGCACTTAAATACATATTCAACCACCTGTGCGTATTATATATTTTTTAGACAGTTTCATGGAATACTAATACGCTACGGTGCACAGTGCGAAATATGGGAACTATGGTTATATTTTTGCAATTTTTGCAAATATCAAAAATAGGACTGCAGTGTGGCCGATTTTCGAAAAAACTTAGCCAAAATTCGAAAAAGTCAAAAATTTACACTAAAAAGTGTTAAGGGGTTGTAGTCACTTATTGTGCACCAAAAAGCCATTTAATGACTTTTTAGAAGATTTTTTCGACTGAAAGGCTACTTTATGATTTTTTGAGAAATATAGCATAGTTTTCTGACAACACAGCTTTTACTAAAGCAGTTTGCGGTGCCCACTGTAGCTCGAAAACGAATAAACCGATCGGCATATATTTTTGAGGGACCATTAAGAACCCAAAAAACTTGTCCTTAAGCGAAATTGAGTTAAAAATATTCATTTAAAAAAATATCAATTTTAAAAAATGGTGAACTGCCACAATCAAAATTTCGATTATAAAGAAAAATTGATAGTTTTTCACCATAAGTCCGTTTTATGTTTATAATAATCGTACAAAAACATATGAACAGCGGATTATCCGCTTCGAGATACAGATGGCACCGCGTTTAAAAATTCCATTTCGAGAAAACCGCGTTTGAAGTTTTTAAGTTTACATGAAGCATATATTTTTTATAAACTTACAAGGAGTCATGTATTCCTGGTCCAAACAGGAACTCTGCCGCCGTCGATACCACATGTAAAATGAAAATTTGGTTTTGCCTTCGCAACAACCTTCTTTCGCGAGTACACTCAATGAATGAACGTCCATATAGCATACCTGTTTCATTCAAACGTACCTGTTTCATTACAATACAAGGCCCATAAAGAATGCCGTACAAATTTTAAGGAATTCCCCAACAGGGAATTTGTATAATAAAACAAAACAGAATACACATAACCTGCGACTCTATGCATAATCAACACAACGAGTTCAAAAGCTTCAACAGTCATATCTCAGCCAATTTTTTGCAATATATTTTATTCAATCTATACTTTAAAACGAATAGTTAAAAAATAAGATTTTTAAAATGTTCAAGGGGCTATGACCACTTTCATGTTGATGATAAGTTTCTATCTCCAAAAAGTTTTCCTTTTTTGAATAATTGGGTACAACAGCAGGTCAAAGTCCTTTCATAATGATACATTTTAGTCTTGTATAAAACAATTAATATGTACAGTCGAAATCGCTTATAATGACGGCCAAGGGATCGAAAATCGGTGGCCATAAACGACATTCGGTATAAACGATATTAATAAAATGAGGTGACTTATATAGTGATTTTTGGGCATAAATACCTATGATGTTATCAATTCAATTATAAGGAATTCATAGATTTTAAATCTTACTCAGATTAGAGTTTCCAAAACGCTGTGTTTGCTTGTAACATCCTCTGAAGCTGACGGTACATGAAATTAGGCTTCTGCAGCATCTACGTTGCACAGTGGTTCAGAATCGTTTTTTCCTGGTCAAAATTCTGTAACTTTTGAATGGATAGAGATATTTTCATAATTCTTTTTTTGTTCGACTAATAAGCTTTCCAACATATTAAAAGCCACCAAATTCGGTCTAGCGGCTGCAGAGGAATTCAAGGTCACAGTTTTCAGTTTAATTTTTTTTTTCATATTTTGCATTAAAATATGACTGTTTTTGGGTTTTTCATATGTTCTAGCTATTTGAAAATAGTCAACCCCTAATAAACAAACCATAACAATACAAAAAAATTAAAAAAAACGTTTGTGAAAAATTTTTTTAAAAAATGTTTTCAAATTTTTTGTTATTTTTTCAAAATTTAATTTTTTTCAAAATTGAAAAAAATACTCCTTGGGTTTTCATAAAACTCTTATAAAAACTTATGTTAAACAAAATGTCTATTTGTGTAAAAAAGCTATAATTTATATGGGAAACGGTATGAAAAAAACACACATTTTTACCCATATAATTTCAAAAACTTCAAAAAATTGTTAAACAGACGGAACTGGACGGGTTCAAAAGTATACATGGACTGAAAGAAAAAACTCTCAGGCATCAGTCTGTGAAAACGGAACTTTGTTCCAAGCTGTTCCCTAAAAGTTCTAGTCCACTAAACTTGGAATTTCAATAAAATTTAGTATCTTAGAAAAAATTAAATACATCACTTCGTGTAAACGCTACTGTAATTTATTAAAACTACTCTTAAAGACAACACTCCTACCTACCTAACAAAAAAAAACAAAGAATAAAATATCTGCTATAGTTTCAGAGAAATAGCTGTTTCTTTCTCCAGAAATTTGCAAAAATTACGTAGTTTCCAAAATTGGGAACAATTTTTCGTCTATAGGTGAATCCCTTAAAGAAATTAACAATAGGTGACGACAAAAAATTGGTTTTGGTTTTGGCCAGGAAAATCGATTTCTGAACCACTGTGCGTTGGTATTAGTCACAATTTGCAAGAATTTGCCTGAAAAAATCATTGCTTCAGAAGTTGAAATTGTTTCTAATAAATCAGTCAGAGGCATAGGTTTTTATACGAAATTAATTTGTTCAACCTCATCGTTGAACATTAAATGACTTTTCAGACTTGGTCATATCAGATGATCACCGTATAATTTAGAACTTTTGGACCATTATGTCAAGAAGCATGGACGTGCACCCGAAAAAACATAAAGTCGCTGTAAACAGGACTACACGGAGTACCTTCTGTGCAAATTTACAAAAAATTTGAACTTTTGTGTGGGAGGTACCATAAAGAGTGTAGCGATATGGCCCATTTTCGAATAAATTTGGACAAAATATTTCGAGATCAATAGGTTGGACCAAATCGGTTGTTCCGTTCAATATATACCGCGCGTGCGAGAATAATCGTGCGCTCCAGCCAGCCAGAAAGAGAGACAGATGGACATTGCTACGTCGACCCCAAATAGTATAAAACGGATTTCGTCCAAACATACTTGGGGTGTAAAACCATCATTCCCATTAGGTCCACTTTCATCATACCAAAGTGTATAAACCTTCTTTAGACTAAAGAGTGAATACGCCATTTTTGAATTTTAATGAGTTAATACGAAATATGTAATCAGCGACCCAAAAAAGCATAAGTACAGTAAGTTACGTCAGAATTCTTTTACGGTTAGAATTTTGGGTGGGTTTTTCAGGAAATCAGCCACTATCGTAAAAATATTCCGCAACAAATGCATTCAAGTTTCGTTATTTTCTTAAACAGACAGATAGTTTTTTTTTTAATTTGTTAATTAATCATTAATAATTTGTTTTTCATTTAAATGTTCAATATCAAATCGTTTAAATGTTCAATACCAAATAAGCATAAATTGAATTTTGTAATACAATCAAATTATCACTGCAAACAATAAAATGAATAACAGAAATAGCTCAATGTAGAAGAAAATGAATGAGTGTCCGGGCTAAAACTAAACTTTTTTGCATTTATCAGGCCTTTATCTCAGAAACGAATAGGAATTTGGCCTTGCTGTCTTTAGCAATATTGTAGCCCTAAACTGTAGAACTTAACTTTTGAACAGACCACATAAGAAAAACTCCATCTAGGGCATCAAAATCTATAAAATATAGAAAATTTTACATAATTGGTGAAATTCTGGTCAGTATCGGCTAAACTATTGGGAGTTGAACCAAGTAACATTTTGAAAAAATCTTTCAAATAAAGTTCTCAACAATTCTTTAGAACATTCTGAAACTCTAAAATGCTTACTTCATGCTGTTTCAGCGGTATTTGGATCATATCTTTTACAACACGTATTTCAAACACAGTTCACACCAACAGTTTATTCTCGCATTTCGGATTTCACTACATTATTGACATTTTTATTAAATCGTTGTTGGAAAATGTACTGAAAACAACGGCATAGAGGCATTTTACAAAAACGACATGTTCTGAAGAGTTGTGTATTACAATCCAGGGAATATTTTTCCAAAAGAAAATATTCAGAAAAAATTAACGGTTTTGGAGATACGGTGCGAAATGTAAAAAAATTATGGCATTTTTGCATATATTTTGAAAATTGAGGCAATAAATGTAGTTTTTCGACTTCAATATTTCTCCAAATATGTTGCTCTTGTTCTTATCTACAAATTTGCTTCAGAGGTCAGAAAAAGATTCGCATTGGTTTCAGAGATATAGCCCCGAATTTCTTTAAAAACTCAATATTTAACCATGTTTAGATGGGGCCATAAAATCTGAGCTGGAGCTGACACAACAAAACGCAACTAGGGTTTCTTGTCGTTTGCGTCTGTACTTTCAAAAAATCCTCAGTTCGAATTGTTTGCACAAGATTACCTTAAAAATGTTGCACAGTGTTATGCCAAACTCCTAGTAATTGACACAAGATAAAATAGATGTCGTAGACAAAATAGAAGTTGCTAACTTGGAAAAAGCATTTTTTGAGGAAATAATTTTTTGAGAAAATTTTTATTCACTTCATAGTATTTAAAAAAATCAAAGTGTTAAATAGAATAAACGTTATTTTAGTCATTGTTAGGCAAAAGTCCATTTATTCTTACTACAACAAATCGTTTTATGAGAAAAAGGTCAAAAAGTCATAACACTAATGTATACACCTTGATACGACCAAAAATGTGCCTCATCCAAATAATGGTTTTATACCTCAAGTATGTTTAGACGAAATCTGTTTCAAACAATTTGAATCCGATTTAGCCATGTCCGTCCGTCTGTCTGGCTGGTTGGTGCGCACGATAACTCTCGAACGGATCAACCGATTCGTTCTAAAATTTGGCATTTGTAATATTTTGTCCAAACTTAGTTTAATTTCGAAGATAGCACATATCGGTCAAATCGGAAGGTACAGTTCTATGGGGGCTGTATGAAGGCGTGGACCTACACCAAATTTCAAATGGAAAGCTTTATACCCAAAATGAAGAGCAAATACCAAATTTTAGCCATTTCGGTGGGTTGTTGTGGCCACAACCTTCAAAATACCGAAAAACGGGAGGTACCGTTCTTTGGAGGCTATATGAAGGCGTGGACTTGTACGGAGAACTTTCAAAGGAAAGTTTTATATCGCCAACGAAGACTAAATACCAAATGTCAGTCATTTATTTCGGTGGAATATTGAAGCCACAACCTTCAAAATACCGGAAATCAAATTTCATATGTAAAGTTTTATACCCAAAATGAAGACTAAGTGCCTAATTTCAGCCATTTCGGTGGGTTGTTGTGGCCACAACCTTCAAAATACCGAAAATCGTTAAATGCCGTTCTATGGGGGCTATATCAAGGAATGGACTTGTAAGGAGAACTTTCGGGGAAAAGTTTTATATCACTAACGAAGACTATGTACCAAATGTCAGTCATTTTGGTGGAATATTGAGGCCACAACCTTCGAAATACCAAAAATCGGGAGGTACCGTTGTATGGAGGCTATAAGAGGACGTGGACCTATACCGGCAAAATTCCGAGGGAAAGTTTTATACCCTCAATGAAGACTATGTACCAAATTTCAGCAATTTTGGTTTGATAACGAGGCTAAGACCTTCAAAATAACCTAAATCGGATGGTACCGTTCTATGGGGGACCGATATAGCCCATTTTCAATACCAAACATCCTAGGAGTAATAGAAACTTCTATACCAAATTAGGAAGCTCTATCTTAAACATTGCGAGCTGTATCTATCTTGATTTCTACAGACGGACGGACGACTTAGAATTTTACCCTGATCAAGAATACACATACTTTATAGGGTCTCCGATGATAATTTCGATGTGTTACAAACGGAATGACAAATTTAATTACACCCTTCATATTATGGTGGAGGATATAATAAGAATTACAGAATCACAGCAGTTCTATTTCGCAGACAAAAAGTATGTCTGCGTACTCAATACTTTGTAAAATTTGTTACATTTCTTGGCAACATTGAAAATTAAATTAATATTCTCTGGTATTCCTAGCAACTAAAGTTTATGATGTTAAAGGATTTGAAATGCATACTCAAAGGAATATAGAATAACAAATAAAAATAAATTCAACAAATCAAGAGATAATAAATAAACAAAAGGCTATGCCGGGTCAGTTTACGTGACACCTGTTCACCCAAATAGCAGCAAAAAATGTCACATGTTAATCACACACACTTCACGCACAAAAAGCACGTTGTTCTACATCCCATAGTTACCTGACTGACACCGTATAGCCGAACTAATCCGTCTTAGTCAACATATTTTCTTTCTCTCCACAGACAATAACACACTTAGGGCCAATTCTTTTTTAATTTGGTAAGGCCTTTTTGAGATGAAATGTTATTTTTATTCTTCATCAAGATGTCACTAAAAGTGTCTATGTTAAAGCGATTATCTACGTTTTATTTTGATTTATGATTAATGCCGCCTCTTGAAAGCGTCTGGGCCGAGCAACACACGTTGGTGGTGGCCGGGAGGACCTTTTAACACAATGCCAACCAATTACTCCTAACAAGTTTTCTTAATAACCACACAAAAAAGTTTCTCAGAACTTGTTTCTCATAGTCGTGTAGCTACATATTGTGGCAATGTGGCCTGTCAAAAGTAATTGAGTTGTCTCAAATTGACCCAGACAACACTACAAATGAGTACCGTGCATGTCATGGAGAATGTGTTGCAGCCCAAAATATTAATTAGGCTTGTTCTTCGAATGGACGTCGTTCGTTACCTAAACCACACTACACAGTAGACAATTACCATTAAGGGGGGTGAACTACAACATTAAGACATTGGTAGAAGGGAAGGACAAAATTCTTAAGGATACATGCAGTGATTCAATCAAGGATTTTGACAAAACTACCATATATTCTAAGCATAAAACGAAAAATCAAAATATTTAGGATGCATTATGTTTGTAGATATTTCAAGCTAATTGGCCTTTCTTATTGAGGTAACCACTAAGTACTCGCATCTCGATTGAAATTTTTATCAGGAAGTTGAACAGTGGGACTAAATTCAATATTTAGTGACAAAATGCTATTTTTCGGATTTGTTTTGGAATATTTTATCATAATTTGATTGTTTTTAAGTCTGGAGTGTTACCCCCAATGGCTTAAACTTCATCATTACTCTCTGTTACAGAGAGTAATGTTTTTCAAAACGAACTGACAGTGTTGCAAAATTTTACTGATCGCTACCAATATCATGATTTCATCCCGGCGAAGGGAATTATCGATTGGCATCTCAGTTTTTGAAATGATGCCTTTTTGGCGAAAAACCGAACTCTTTAAGTGTCTAGTATGAGAATCACACTTACTTTTCGGCTTTTCCAAAGAAACACCAAAATCAAAATATTTTGCAACATGTCAACACGTATCAACTAAGAACACTGTCAGTTCGTTTTGAAAAACATTACTCTCTGTAATAGAGAGTAATGATGAAGAATAATACGATGGATAGAATAATACGATGTATGAAGTTTGGACCAAATCAATTGCTCCCTTCAATAGTTATCGTTCACACCATTTTACAGGAACATTTTAAAGTTTTTTTAGGGAAGGTACCGGAAAGATAGGGCCGATATTATATCTTCGGACTTAAACTAAATTTGGACAAAATATTACCAAACCCACAATTTGGTTCGCATTGGTTCATCCGTTCGAGAGTTATCGTGCGCACCAGCCAGACGGATAGAAAGATATACAGACAGACAGACGGTCGGACATGGCTAAATCGACTCCAAATTTTCTGACTCCAAATTCGCTTCAAGAGTTATCGTGCGCACTAATTTTCCGAACATTTTTGAACTTTTGTGGGGGAGGTACCGGAAGGAGTGGACCGATATAACACATCTTCGAACTTGAACTAAGTTTGGACAAAATATTGCGAAAGCCAAATTTTGGACCGAATCGGTTGAACCGTTCGAGAGTTATCGTGCGCTCCAGACAGACAGACAGACGGACGGACATGGCTAAATCAACTCCAAATTGTCTGAAACGGATTTCGTCCAAACATACTAGGGGTCTAAAACCGTTATTTCGATGAGGCACATTTTGCCGTATGAAAGTGTATACACCCTCGTTAGAATAAATGCTGAGGGTATAATAAAAGACTAACTGACTGATTGATTCATCAACTCCCAGACGAAACCGCTTAACCTAGAATTTTGAAATTTTGCGTGAGGGTCACTTTTGGTCCGAAGGTGTCGTATAAGGCTGGGCTTTTGGTAATTCCAACTAAAACGGAACAAAAAGTTCCAAAAGGTACTAAATATGGTACCATTTGTATTTTGCGAACCTGTAGAGCTGGAATTTGGAATAAGGATCACTGATGGAGTGTGGGATAGATGTACCAAAGAGTTTTTAGAAATTCGAGATATAAGTGTACGAAAAATGTATAATGATCGGCTAACCTTAAACCAAATGGCAAAAAGTTATTGGTCTGGCCTTTCAAAAATTTGTTTTTGTTCCTCTTTTGGTAACCCTAATGTACATATCTGTTATTATTATTATTATAACAAGCTGACTTTTATACTACATATATATTTTACAAGAAGTTATTTTATGTTTATTCATGTCTATACATAAAGCAAAAAATGCATTTACTTCAATTATTTTACTATTATTTGACTGCTATTTATTTGATCGTAATTGTTTTCTTTTATTACAATTACTAGCAAAGTGCCCGCTACTTCGTATGCGTTAAATATACAAAACAAATAAACAATATATAATATAGAATGGTGGAAACATTTTGTGTACTAATACGTACCACTTTAGTTCGATTTTCGTCACGCCTACACATCAAGAGCAATCCACATTTTTTGAGATATTTTAATTGAGGTTCTCAGCGCAAATACGGCCTAACCCAACAACCGCCATCCTCATTTCCAGCTCTATCTGTTCCCGTAAAACCAATTATAGAACTATTAAGTACTTTACATGTAAATACATAAATACGAACCTCCTCCTATTATTTCAAAATTCCCTTTACATAATAACAAATTGTACCAAATCCTGTGCCATTGACAACTTTTCGTATATTTATGGCACATATTTCTGAAATCGGAAGTTATAAGCAAATGATAACAGTAATCTTAATTCCAAATCTCACGAATCCAGATCTATCCGTTCATCCAATACAAAATTGTACCATACATGGAACCATTTTGTACCCCTAAGTGTACCTAATTCCACATTTTAGGATTCGAGCGCTATAATTTCACCCAAATCCTTAAATCCAAACTTCAAGATTCCAGCTCTAGCCGTTCGCTCAAATCCAAATTGAACCAAATTTAGTACTTTTCGTACTCATAAGTACGAATTTCCAAAACTTCTTTCATATCTCAATCCTACACTCCAACAGTAATATTAATTCCAAATTTCTTGATTCCAGCTCTACCCGTTCGCTCAAATCCAAGTTGTACCAAATTAAGTACCGTTTAGTAGTTTTCGTACATATAAGTACGAATTTCCAAAACTTCCTCAATCCTACACAGTAACAGTAATCTTAATTCCAAACTTCAAGATTCCAGCTCTAGCCGTTCGCTTAAATCCAAATTGTACCAAATTTAGTACTTTTCGTACTCATAAGTACTCAAATCCAAATTTAGTACAATTTAGTAATTTTCCTACCCATAACTAAAAATTTCCAAAATTTTATCAATCCTACAATTCAACAGGTATTTTAATTCCAAACTTGAGGATGGCAGCTACATCATTAAGTACTTTTCGTACCCATAAGTACAAATTTTCAAAACTACCACAGTGCTATGTTCAAACAATAAGCATAATTCCGAATTTCAGGATTCCAGATATATCCGATAACTCAAATCCAAATTTGGTACCATTTAGTACTATTCGTATCCATAGTACGAATTTCTAAACCTACCTCTATCAACACTCCAACATCAATTTTAATTCCGAATTTCACGATTCCAAATGTATCCTATCACTGAAATCCAAATTGTACCAAATTTAGTACTATTTAGAACTTTTCCTACCCATAACTACAAATTTCCAAAACTTTATCAATCCTACACTCTAACAGTACTCCTTATTCCAAATCTCGGATTTCCAGCTATATCCGTTCACCAAAATGCAAACTGTACCAAATTTGGTACCATTTAGTACTTTCGTACCCATGAGTACGAATTTCTACAACTACCTCAATCCTACACGCCAACAGTAATCTTAATTCCAAATTTCGGGATTACAGCTGCATCCGATCACAGTAGTCCAAATTGTACCAAATTTGATACCATTTAGTACTTTTCGTATCCAAAGTACGAATTTGCAAACCTCCCTCTTTCAACACTCCAACAGCAATTTTAATTCCGAATTTCACGATTCCAAATGTATCCCATCATTGAAATCTAAATTGTACCAAATTTAGTACTTTTCCTACCCATAACTAAAAATTTCCAAAACTTTATCAATCCTACACTCCAATAGTACTCCTTATTCCAAATCTCGGAATTTCAGCTATATCCGTTCACCCAAATCCAAATTGTACCAAATTTGGTACTATTTAGTACTATTCGTACCCAAGAGTACGAATAACTACAACTACCTCAATCCTACACGCCAACAGTAATCTTAATTCCAAATTTCAGAATTACATCTGCATCAGATTACCGTAATGAAAATTGTACCAAATTTAGTACAATTTAGTACTTTTTTCCCATAGGTCCGAATTTCCAAACCTACCTCTATCCAGCACTCCAAAAGTAATCTTAATTTCGAATTTGAGGATTCCAAATGTATCTGATCACCCAAATCCAAATTGTACCAAATTTGGTACCACTTAGTACTTTTCGTTGCCATAAGTACGAATTTCCAAAAGTATCCCAATCCCACACTCCAATAGTAATCTTAATTCCAAATTTCACTATTCCAGCTCTATCCGATCACTTAAATTCATATTGTACCAAATTTGGTACCATTTATTACTTTTCGTACCCAAAAGTACGAATTTCCAAAATACCTCTATCCTACACCCCGACTGTTATCCTAATTCTAAATTTCAGGATTCAAGCTGCATCCGTTCCCCCAAATCCAAATTGTACCTTATTTGGTACTATTTAGTACCTTTCGTACCCATATGTACGAATTTCGAAAACTAACTCCATATCTCAAACCTATGCTCCAACAGTAATAGTAATTCCAAATTTCAGAATTCCAACTTTATAGGTTCGCCCAAATTCAAATTGTACCAAATTTAGTACCATTTAGTACTATTCGTACACATGAATACACGTTTTCAAAACCACCTCCTTTATCAACTCATCTTCTAAACCTTGATTTTCATTTCAAATTTCAAGGTTTTAGCTCTATCCGTTCACGTAATACCAAATAGTACTAAATTTAGTAACTTTTAGTACTTTTCGTACACTTATAGTTCGAATTTCCAAAAACCATTTGCTACACCTTTCTAACTCTCCATCAGTGAACCTCATACCAAATTTCAGAATTCTAGCTCTTCGCGTTTGCCTAATACAAAGGGTACCATATTTAGTACCTTTTAGTACTTTTAGTACAGTTCTAGTTCGAATTTCCAAAAATCCAGCCTTATCTGACACCTTCGGACCAAGAGTGACCCTCACCCAAAATTTCAAGATTCTAGCTTTAGCCGTTTAGTCTGGGCGTTGATTATCAGTCAGTCAGTCAGTCAGTGAGTCAGTGAATCAGTGAGTCACATTACTGAACTCTTTTATAAGTATAGATACACATTTGCTATAATTATTTGTTTCTCTCATTTTGCTATTGAAACACTCATTTAATATTTTGTAACAACAAATCTATTATCATTCAAATGTTCTCAATGTCTCTTTTGTTAAAAAAACGCTCAAGTGATATTTTGTAAAAACAAATAAATATGTATTTAATTCCATTTTACTCTATGTCTCATTTTGTTCCCGTTAACTTTATTTTGTTACATTGTAAAATTCTTATAAATGATGGTCATTTCAAAAATCATACCATTCTGCTTGTGATCGTCGTCAAATAAAGACTTTTAAAAATACAATACCCGCTTTCATTTGGGGTTTTATTGGGATACCAATATAAAATTATATATTATTATAAATAATATTATTCGGGAAGATATCCAGATTGGACGTTCAACGTATGTAACGGATTCTCCCTTATAAATAAAAAAGTAGGCGAATTTGACGGAAACGTCTGTTCGGCCCCATAATAAAGTCATATATTGGAACCTAAAAGCAGAACATCTCATCTCATGCTCACCCCCCCCCCCCCCCCCTTATTACATTATGTTAATGTCATCGGTAGAAATCGCATGGAACACATTTGACCAAATATCGTAAACAGGGAGCACTAAGTACTTCGTACGCTGTATTTGACAAAAATATCTTCTTCTTTATTCGCCTATTCGATTTTCGAATGTTGGCGACCAAAATGCAAATATAAAAATATTATTACAATAGTTTTATATTATCATACTTAAATTATTAAATATTGTTTATAATATCGGCAAAAGTCTCTCTGTTTCTGGCTTCGCTTAGCAGATTTATGACATCACGTATGCCAGTCCATTCTTGGATGTTGTTGATTCATAGTAGTTATTTCCTCCCTCTAGTAGGCCTTCCTTCAATGCACGATGGGGCCAATAGCAGGTTTTCGAGGCAAAAAGTCAATTTTTGAAGTGAACAATTTGAAAAAAATAATAACGGATTTCGATTGCCAACACTCTGAATCACTAAAAATAAAAAAATAAATCAATCTGGTAACATCACTAGCGACATACTGATCTGGCAATGGTGATACATTTTCTTATGCATCATTTTTCGACATTCATTATAAATACAGTCAACCAAAAAAGTCTACATACACCCTATAAATCTCGAGTTTTAAGGGTAAGAATCATTTTTATGAAAATCCAGGTACATAGGTCTATATCATATCCCTAATAAACAATATTACATAAAACAAAAATATATTCCATAATACGAATAACGGCAAATTCTATAAACATTAAAAAATTAATAGGGAAAAAGTGTACATACACCCAATGAAATATTAAGATTACCGTAAAATTTATGGAATAAGCAATACAAATTTCACATTTTATTGCTTTTTCGAATATCTCTGGTTGTCTATGATATATTTTAGACGAAATAGGAACATATTTGTGCTTTAATTGACGTTATTTAAGGTCAGACTTCGCGTATACCTCGGTAAGGCGGACCCTTGCAGATATCTTTGAGTTTTTCAGTCTGGTAGTTTATGAAACCCAGGAAATACAGTGGGACTAACTATTTTGAGATCCTAGAGCGCTTTGAAGTTGTTCTTATGGATAATATATGCTCCTGAGCTTCGCTAAATATGCGAATTCCTGGGTTTTTCATAAATTTTATAGTTCTTACAGCATTCCAAGGGTCAAATTACAAGCAAGAACCTTGGAATTACCTTGTAATACATTTTTGGACCTTAACTCAATCAGAAATGTACAACATTATTCTACAAACCCGCTCCTTAAGTTTCCAAAGCATCAAAATAAAAGCACCACCAAAGAATGCATGCAATTTGTATGAAATTTACACTGTTAACTAGTATGCTCTCGTATTATGATCGTTAGGGTCACGTGAGCGCTATAAATGTCGGATACTTTTACATTGCTTATTCAATGGATGCTCGAGGATTGCGCCAGACCTTATTACAAGGTAATTCGAAGGCTTCTGCATGTAATTTGCCCCTTGGAATGTTGTGAAAACTATAAAATTTATGAGAAACCTCAGGATTTCTTATATTTAGCGAAGCTCAGGAGCATATATTATCCACAAGAAAAACTTCATAGCGCTCTTGGATCCCAAAATTGTTAGTCCCACTGTATTTTCTGGGGTTTCACAAACTACCAGAATGAAAAACTCAAAGAAATCTGCAAGGGTCCGCCTTACCGAGCTATACGCGAAGTCTGACCTTAAATAACGTCAATTAAAGCACAAATATGTTCCTATTTCGTCTAAAATATATCATAGACAACCAGAGATATTCGAAAAAGCAATAAAATGTAAAACTTGTATTGCTTATTCCATAAATTTTACGGTAATCTTAATATTTCATTGGGTGTATGTACACTTTTTCCCTATTAATTTTTTAATGTTTATAGAATTTGCCGTTATTCGTATTATGGAATATATTTCTGTTGTAGGTAATACTGTTTATTAGGGATATGAGATAGAACTATGTACTTGGATTTTCATAAAAATGCCTCCTTACCCTTAAAACCCGAGATTTATAGGGTGTATGTAGACTTTTTTGGTTGACTGTAAGTAGTGAAAGCATTTTAGGCGCCAAAAAGAACATTTCAACATTTTTATATTTTTTAAACATGGAAAGCTCTTCAATGGGTTTGCAAAATAAGATAGTGTTAACAAATAATAAAAATTTTATGTGTGGTAAATGTATTGTTGAGTTAAGATGTTATGTCTTTTTTGGAGTATTTTCTTTGTTATCCATGTGTTCTCTGGAGTATAACTTTTGAGATCTAGGTAGATCTAGGATATTACAAATATGTGGTGAAAGGTATTAATGTGTACTATCATTTTGTGAAAAAATTAGCTGCGCCCAGCTGCGCCTTTTCATAAAAATCTGATTTCAGATGTCGTAATACTTAAAAATATGGACATTTTTATGTTATGGTTCGAAAATAATCGGAAACCCATCAATGTTATCAATTGGATTTCGGAAAAATTTAATAGACGTATATAATAATAATATATAATTTCCAAGATATCGCAGACAAACGTTGGCTTTTGTGGCGGAATCTTAGCCGATTTTTACTAAATTTGGAATCTTGTTTTATTAACTTATAACAAACCACAAACCATGAAATTTGAACATATGTATATAGGGGAGCTATTTCTATATCTGAACCGATTTCAATATAACTTGAAAAACTTATTTGTAGTCCGAATTCCGTAACATTTTCCAAATTTTATTGTAATTTGATGGAATTTGCATGCTTGGTCAATCATTTGTCTGAAATCGGGCGAACATATATATGGGAGCTATATCCAATTCTGAACCGATTTCAATATGATTTGCCAAAAATATTTCTAGACCAAAATCCGTCACACATTTCAAATTTCATCCAGATTGGACATACATAGCGGGATTGGTGACCAAATACCTAAAATCGGGCGAAAATATATATGGGAGCAATATCAAAATCAGAACCGATTTCAATATAACTTGGCAAACTTATTTGTAGTCCTAATTCCGTGGTATTTCCCAAATCGCATAAAAATTGGGCAGAATTTGCGTGTTTAGTCCATCAAATGCTTGAAATCGGACGAACATATATACGGGAGCTATATGTATATATGAACCGATATGAACCAAATTTGGCATATTAGTTTCTAAGCCCATTGTAAACATCTGTACAAAATTTGGAAGGTCTAGCTTGCCCCAGTGATTTGTTGCCTCGAAATCCTGTCATTGGCCCCATCGTGCAATGTTTACACGGATAATACTTTGCAGCATTTTGTATTTTGGATTTCTCATAATGTGGCCAAAGTATGCCGTTTTCCGTGGCATTATGTTATTCAGCAGTTCTTTTTTTATGTAATCTTCTTAGAACCTCATTATTTGATATGAATTGTGTCCTTGATATCTTTAAGATGCGACGATATGTCCATATCTCAAATGCTTCCAGCTTTTTCATATCTACGGATTTTAAGGTCCATGTTTCCATGCCATACAATAGGACAGACCATATATTTAAAGAATGTATCTCTGGTCATTTCAATCCTGCAGGCTATTAGTTTAGAAATGTCCCATTTGTCATTGATTATCGCTCCAAGATATTTAAAGCTTTGGACTCTTTCCACATTTATTTCATTAATTTTTAATGGGACCACATTAGCATATGTATGATGTTTACTGATGACTATGTATTTCGTTTTTTGATGTTAATTTTAGGACCGTATTTTTCGCTGCAAGTGGTCAATCTGTTAACCAGTTCTTGAAGTGCTATCATATTATAGGCTATGGGACAAAAATATGGTAAGCATAAATATGCTTTTCTTGAACCTTCCGATTGGACGTATACTGGTTTACGTTTACGTTACGTTTGTCCATAGACCGAACTAAAACTAACTAATTTGTTTCTCCTATTTTGAATATCATTATTTCCGATATATTTGGTCACTTGTTCAGTTCATCGTATCTTAGGTTATCATGTCTTCAGTGTGGCCTATTTTCTTTTTCCCATGGCATGTCCTAGCCAAGCTTATCGCTATAGCTCGATACACTTGTCGAGGTCGGTTTATAGATTGTGGATCATAGGCCAATTGTACACAAACCCTCTCTAATTAATGCTCGGATGTTTACATAAGCAAGATAAATACCAGTATGATGTAGAGTGTGGTTCTTAAACTGCTTACGTAGACCAAAGTTGTAACAGTCGGAATAATTATAAAAGTGAAGAAAACGTATCACTTGATGTCATCCTGCAAAGACCTTTGAGCTCTTCCGTTGCTATTCCCGCCTTCAGGGATGTCCTGTGGGCGAAGGACTGTGGCAAGCGGTTTTTAAATATGGAAAGTATCAAAAAGGTATGACAACGATATATACATATATATATGAAGAAAAGACAAAATTTTTTAGTTTTCCATAAAAAAAAAAATTAAAAAATTTTTTTTAAGCTACATGAAAGATTTTTGGTACATAGATTGGGAAAAAAATCCCATTCTTAAATCTGTTCGAGATACTAATTTTAGTTGTTACGCGCAAAAGTTATGGCGGTTTCAATTCTGATAAAAAGAAAAAAATCTTTAAAAGGCTCTAATCATTATATTGAGAAACTCTCATAATTACATACTATATGTTTACTGAGGTCCATAACTTTAGCGAAAAAGTTGAAAATTTTCGCGGAAATTAGGAAAGCATTCAAAACAATTGGTAGTTTACAACTTGTTCTAATAAAATTCAAGCTGTTTATGCATCTGAAAAATATTTAAAAAATATGTACGTAATCTAAACATCTCGAAGATTCAAATGAAACCAAAACTATACAAATCCGTTTAGCGGTTTGCATATTATAGCAAAAAACAAAAAATATATTGAGGAAATTTATAAAATTTTTGTAAGAGAAAATATTTATGAAAATTTATTTTGTGAGTTAGTTAAATTTCACGCAATAAATCAAATTTTTTATTCTAATCACTTCTCGAAAACACGCTAACATCTAGCAGAAGATATGGATATCTTTCAAATAAATGTTGGGTTCCTTTAAATGGGGTATAATCTTGAAATAAAATTGTATCGGGTAATGTTCATTTTGAAATGCGTGTAAATCGCGAAATCCTCAAAATCGCTTGATGCGCATGCGGTTTACCAATATAGCGAATTCTTCTCTTTTAATTTGTACACATTTGCCAGTATTTACTTTGGCCGCTAAGATGTAGCATCGTCTGCAGTTTAGTGTGCAATAAACTGTATAACGCTTATATTTTGCACAAAGTGCATACACTTTTTATGCGCATCCGATTTCACTATCAACCGTGAAAAAATACATCGATTTAAACATATTTCAATAAAATCAATCAAGAACCGTGGATGTAGCATCACACAGTATTTTTTGGATAAATCGGATACAGCTCCCATGCCACTAAATTTTTCAAACCGCTGTTTTCGCACAAACGCGAGTGATGATTCACTTTCTTCATTGAAATGGAAACGATCCACATAAAACGCGAATTAGTCAGCGATACTTTGAAAAACATTTTTCGCAAATTTTTCATTTTTTGCAGTAGCCATTTCCGCCGTTCTAGTAGATGGATTTTTACGATCTGTGATTCATATGATCCGGATCGTCGAAAATATATATATATATATATATATATATATATATATATATATATATACTTTGATACGAATAAAACGGTTCCTGATAGAAAAAATGGCTTCAGACTCCAAATATGTTTGGTCGCTTTACAATCGTGCGGTGACCAACTTAAATGGCTGGTGGTCTCAATAATCGAAAGACATTGGTCCAAACTTCACACAAAGTAATTTTTCTTTCGATCGATTTCGAAGAAGATCTTTGTATATCGGATATAGCCCTTAGATAAGTCCCTCACAAAAATTCAAGTGCACTTTAAAGGCTGTTCGATACACGCAGAACGATATTCCAAGTTGAAAAAGTAAAACAACAACTTTTTTCGAATTTTGTGTGGGAGGTACCCGAAAAAGTGGACCGATATAGCCCATATTCCAACTTCCTACATGACTGGATGAAATAATATGAGGTGCAAAGTCTGCACCAATCAGAAACTCCCTGCGAGAATTATCTTGCAGATTTGCCATTTTGGTTGGTGCCGTCAGGGATTCTTGTAACTTTTAGGGCAATACCTCAGGAAGCATGGACTTGCGCAAGAAAAAATTGTACCGTCGTAAAGGGAGCCGCAAGGACAACTTATTGAAACAAATTTCAAAACGATCAGGGAGGAGCTCTTAAACTTCACTTTATCCGAATTTTGTGTGGGATGTACCCGAAGAAGTAGACCAATATATTCGAATCCGATCTATATCTGGATGGAATAATACGATGTGCAAAGTTTGGACCAAATCGATTGCTCCTTTGAGAGTTATCGTTCACACCATTTTACAGACAAATGTTGAACTTTTGCGGTGGAGATACCCGAAGGAGTAGACCGATATGGTCCATCTTCGAACTTAAACTAAGTTTGGACAAAATATTACGATACCTGAAATTTCGTTCGAATCGATTGATCCGTTCGAGAGTTATCGTACGCACCAGCCAGCCAGACAGACAGAGGGACGGATATGGCTAAATCGACTCCAAATTGTCTGAAACGAATTTCGTCCAAACATACTTGGGGTCTAAAACCGTTATTTCGATGAGGCACAATTTTGGTCGTATCAGAGTTTATATACCCTTTCTAGCCTAAAGGCTGAGGGTATAACAAGTCTGTATTAATTTTTTTAAAATAAGTCCACCTTTTGTCATAGCCTCCATATAACGGTACCGCCCGATTTAAGATATTTTGGGGGTTTTAGCGACACTTTATAACCGATTCGGCAGTAATTTGGTATTTCGACTTCTTTTAAGATAAGAATTCTTCGTACCAAAAATTATTAAAATATGTCAATGTTTTGGTTTAGACCCCATACAACGGGACCACCCTGTTCAACGAATTATGAATATTTTTGGTAATTTTGGGGAAAAGCTCAAGAATTGCTGTTTTTACACATTTATTATAAATAATACTCAATTTCAATACAAAACGGACGTTGAAATAATTTTGGCCAAAAAATTTGGTCTAGAGACCACAATGCAACTGTACAATCTTTTCGAGTTCAAGTCCATACTTTCTGAGACAATGGTCCAAAGGATCTAAAAACCATGATAACTTGCAAATTGAATATCCGATTTAGCCAAAACTTCCGTACCATGTCTTCTAAACGTACATCAAGTTCCAATGTCTACATCGGGTACCCCCATCAATTTGAAATTTTTACCGAAGATACACCTTGCGTTCTGTCTACAACGATATAATGTGGTTCTTGGGCAAGTCGAAGCTTCTTAATATGATGCTCCGAAAGGTTTAAATACCCTACGGTGACCAACTATAGTAGTTGCTGGGCGCGATAACTCTCGAAACGATTAACCGACATTGGTCGAACCCTGGCACATTGCAATATTTTTCTCAAACTTAAATCAAGTTCGAAGATATACTACATGGGACAACTACTTACGATAATTCCCTCAAAAAAGTGAAGAATTTCGCTCAATTTGCAGTTTAAGAGCTGTTCGAGGCTTGTTTTGACATTTTCATCAAAGATACTCCATGTAATTTTGATTACAACGATATTTTTTCATAGGCAAATCCATGCTTCCTGACATAATAACCCAAAAGCTGAAAAATATCTTACGGTAACCAACTAAAATGGACTATGGTGTGTGGAAATTTCAATACCGTCTAGACACTGTAATCACGATTACAACATTACATTTTTTCTTGCTAGGGGAAGACAATGCTTCCTGAAATATGGGCCCTAAAGGACCCAATACTTAAGGTAGATGATATAATGCTATAATTTTATTCTGTGTAAACTTTGTCGATTAGGTCTGTCAGTGGAAAATATATCCCACAAACGCCTAAAATTATTGCAGAAAAACTTCCAAAACTACTTTTGTCACATTCGAAAAATGCTATTTATTTTTAAAACTGGGTATCCCGTCGTAGCACATTTACGTTCACCGCTCTTGTTATTGTATTTTTTTATCTCTGTAGGCAAAGCTAACTTATACTTTTTTTAAATGTTTCCCTGATTTTAAAGGACTTACAGATTTTCTTCCAATGACAAACGAATATTTCAAATTTGTACAATCGCTTTATTGTGGAGGGATTACAAATATATCGACTATACCGTTTCGGGTTCGAATGCAGGCAAATGCAACTAACCATTTTCTTAGCCGTAGCGCTAAAATATTCGATCCTATAGAGATTCATAAACAGCGACACTAGTCAGTCAACTACAACAACAACAGAGTCGATGAGAAGTTTGCTCTACCAGAGACATTAAAAAAGTCTACACCTCTTCAATTCTTCCCCTAACAATGAACATATTTGCAATACATTAATATAATTTGCAAACCAAAGACTGACTTTTGATTTGCATTTTAAAGTACTGTGACCACAAGTAGGTCGACCTTTTCTTAACGGCTGAGTGATATTTTACTTTGAAAAAGTAGGGGGAGGTTGGATTAGGGTATTACTTGTTTGGTTCAGTATTTCAATATTTTTCTTTGATCACAAAATCAAATTATTGATAAAATGAATGTAAATAAATGCATGACGTTCAATACGAAAATAGGAATCCAATTTTAAAAAGTGTTTGTGTTTAATATCCAAATGTTTATTTTTGTTGTTCAAGTCTTAAATATTTTCTACAACTTTGTGTGAAAGTAATAACAAAATACTTAAAATAATTGCAATTTTAATTAAAATGTAACATCAATGTAATAACATTGACCTCTCATCCATGAATATTTCACATTTATTTTATTCTCTTAGCATTCTCAATCATCATTTTTATTGATAGCAATGAACTAACATCCTAAAGCTAAATCAAATAATAGTCCATTTCCAAGAAAAATAAGAAGTGGATTTTCTTTTTGACTTTAGACATTTAAATAAGATTCTTTTATTATTCTTATTTATTGGCAACTTTTGTAAATTTTATTGCTTGACATTAAAGACTTATTACAGAGATTTTTTGATAAAGTCAAATCGACAAGGTGAGAAATAACGAAAAGCGACGCCTGTTTTGTTTAGTGAAAAATATTCTAGAAATGTTGAGATAATTCTTTAATGGAATTGATGCAAAAAATAAGCAATTATTTCCGAAAACATTATATTTAATCATCACAGTCGATTAAATGAAGAATTCTACATTGGAAAATTTGTAATTTAAATTTATTTTAACTTAAACTTAAATATGTTAGAAAACAACTTTTTTGGTGGCTAAATAAATAATGTACCATTCACGTAGTATCGCAATGTAATTAACTATAATGGGTATGAAAATATTCAGGTGCTATATTCAACAGCAGAAGTAATAACATTTGTATTGTCTGTGTTGGTGCTCGACCATAAGAAGGGAGGCCCATATCATTGAACTGAAAATAAAATCATACACTCAATAAAATGAGAGATTATCTCCACCCTATTCCCTTGATGTACTAACGGAAACACAGATACATACATGCAGTATTTGTAAAACACATTAGAGGACATGGCATTAGGCTAATGAATTCCACGAATAAAATAGTTTAAAGTGCACTGAATAAACTTTAAAGTGCAAACTGGTTTTATCATCGAAATGGCAGCAATACCTACTACCTACCCATTATGAATGGGAGGAGGGAGGAAGCTTCTGTCATATCGTTGAGTGCAGCCGGATTTTATTTTAGTACAATAGAATAATATCTCTTTCCGTATTAAAGCTTAACAAAGATTTAAAGATAAGACGATGACAATGCCCTGCACACAAACTCACACACACGACATCATCAATATCCAAACTCCAATCAAATTCAATTTCAAAAGTAATTTAAAAGAATTTCCCCAATAGCAAAAAAATCCAAAGGCTATGTAGAGGCATCGTCGTCATTGCTGTGGGAAAACGATTACGATGAACAAATCAATCGACTAGTATTTTGTGTCGGCCTTTGTCAAATCTTTAACTTTTTACTTAGAGTCCCACCAACTACAAGAAAGTTATTGATAACGCAACAAAGCCCATGAAGGAGGAAAATAAAAATAAAGCGCCAACCATTTAAACCGCAGTTTTGTAGCTTTTCTTTAAAGCAATTCAGCCGTAACATCAAAAATTTTCAAGTGAAATTCTTCCTTGTTTTTTTCTTTGTACCAACATTTTCTTTTAACAAAATTTAGTAAGAAAAGATTGAAAGTTGGACGTGCTGATTATATGATGCCCTACACCATTACAGAAATGTACTCACTTATACTGTCGAACTTCTATATAACGTAATAGATGGGAATGAAGGTTATAGAGATAAGTTCTTAAAAAGGGACAACAATCAAACTTCTCTACAACGTAGCTTTTGGAGACGAAAAAAGAATATGTTACAAAGAGACTATTTTATGTGAAAATGAATATTTTTTTGGTCCCAAAGAAAATCCGTTATAAATAAAAACTCATTACAGGGATTTCCTTATAAAGAAATTTGATTGTAGTTTTTAGTCATTCGAGTCATTCGACACACACATTTGGAATCTCACACAAACAATGTGAAGTAATATTTATTTCTGAATCAAAAACTTGAGAGTCTTATAGCCAGGGCTTCGGAGTCGAGCAATTTTTGGTCAGACTCCGATTCCGACTTCAGTTCAATTTTTTTCACGACTCCGACTCCAAATCCGGATTCGCCTCCGAAAACAAATTCCACCACTCGAATTATATTAAATATTTACTAATCAGTTAGGTTTACCTCGCTGGTATCTACCCAGTGATAATACAAAATCCAAATTATAGTCATTCCACTGTGAAACCTTTAAGAAACGTTACATCGGGAGGTATACGAAACCCGAGACCTATATTGTTAGTTCGGAGGTTTCCCATCTTTTGGGAATCCGGAGTGCAAAGTAAACCCCACTTCAGTATGAACATGTAGCAAAATCCTTCAAAATAAATAAAATCGGACGGTATCGTTATGAGGTTTTTCTACCAAAACGAAGACCTACGAGTGTACATATTTAAAATTTTCTGAAATTTTGCCCAATGAGACCCAAAATACCAATTTTCCGTAATTGCTGTCCGATAACACTGTTAGTAATTTTTTGAGTTATGGAAAATTAACCATACTCTAACACCTCAGCATGATTGAAGATCCAAGAAGAAGACTTTCGCGGTAATGGACCCCAAAAGACTTGAGGCTTTGATGTCAATATTTTGCCTAAACTGTTAAGAACTTTGATTTACTCTTGGAGGCAAAGTTGTAGCTCTTTACCTTCACGGTCAAAATCGCCGTGGTCAAAATTCTTTTATAATTTTTCTGGGGTTTCGGTCTGTAGAAACGGTTCTTAAATGTCAAAATAGCAAAATAAAAAACTCAAGAAAACAAGTAAATACAAAAATTTCTAGAATATCTGAACTTTCTAGGAACGGTTCTTAAAGATCAAAATAGTAAAATACAAAAAATCGGGCCCTACCGTTATATTGTTTTATATTTAATCGTAAACCTATAACTTAAATTTTTTGCAGGAATGTTTTATAGTCATCGTTAAAGGATGACTACATAACAAAAGTAAGGCATTTCTGTTCGATAATGTGGTAAAAATCCTTCAAAATACTGAAAAATCAGTTGGTACCGTTCTATAGGTTTATATCAAAACGTGGACCGATATGACCCATTTTTAATACCAAACATCTTAAGAGTAATGTAAATTTCTGTACCAACAGACAGATGGAAAGATAGACAGACATTTTTAAACTTTATAGGATTTCCAATAATATCTCGAAATGACAAACTTAATATCTTATGGCAGACCACTTCAAAAATAATACAAGTAAAACCAATGTTAAGTTCGGCTAGGCCGAACAGACAATCGGAAATGATGAAAAAACATAGAAATTAATATATCCACGATCCTATAAATGTAGTACCCATAACTTAATCCGATTTGTTAGATATTTTTCCTTTCGGTCATTGTAATTATACCTCCATTATAAATAAATCTATAGACAAATTTACTCCACCAACCTAATAGGGGCATTACATTTAATCGAAAATTCATTTGACCTCTTTTCATCGAATAACCACAGGATTTCTCATAGCATACGAGTAGGTCCTTTCATAGAGAGACAAAAGATCAAGTAGGGTTTCTTCCGGATGATCGCATGCTCTTCTGTTATAAAAAACAGACTTCATCGTTCTCAAAAGTCCTGCAAACTGGCCAAACATCGAAAAACAAATTTTATAAATTTACTCTAAATACTTTTAAATGTTGTTCAAAAGAGTCCGCTGCGTGTATTAATTAAAGAACAATAAATAGTTTTGTCAGTAATTTGGTTTAATAGCCGTTCAATGTGACGATCGTTGGAAATTTGCTCGAAAAGTTTCGTATCTCAATTTTTAGACGCATATAAAACAAATTATATAAAGAGAAAACAGATGCAGGAAACAAAACATATGTTCAGGTGCAAACTATATGTTCTGCTGCATTTTTATCCGTCTATATCCAAAAATAATAGCACTTGGTCTGTTCCAGAAATGCTAGAATCTACTAATTTTTACTATTTTTTCGATAACATAAAGGAAAAATTGTTATCGTAGTAAAAATTCGTAGATTGTCGCAGGTTCTGGAACAGGCAAATTTTTTAAATACTTTTTAAATAGTAATGGAAGGTATATGAAGAAAATGTTCAGTGTCGCCAATAAGCGTGAGTATTTTAATAATTGACGTCAAATGTAGCCGTACATGATATTTTTTTCGTGGTAAATTCTTACAGTAAATTAGGAAAATAGTTGTGAGTTTCGTCGAGTTGAGTTGTCTACCTTATCAACTCTTAAAAACGGAAGTGTTTTTGTACATATATATTATTATGAGATTGCTGCATTTGTTATTTTTTTGGCAACACAGTCCAAGGATTCGATTGTGGTGGTGGACCCCACAGGCTGGCATTTGGATTTTGTCCTGTTAGAACTCCACCAGATTCTTGACCAGGAGCTGAACCAATATATTAGGTAAAATTAAATTAGAGTTTTGATGTATTCTAGAACATATGGTAAAATGTTATGGCAAACAAATTCTTAGAATGTTTAAATCGGATAATGACATTCATAAGGGTTAATTAATATGAAAAACGAAATCGGTGACTCAAAAAACATAAGTACCCAAGGTTAGTTCAAAATCTATTCATATCGTGATTTATGACCAGGTTTTCTTCGGAAAACTGGACACTGTGCAACGTTAAGGAAATCCACTTTTATTGCCGATTCTGAACAGTGCATTAAATGTAGTACGGCACCTCTTATAGAGATGTTATACGCAGCCGAAATACTCAGAAAATGTGGCACGTAATTTGTTAACATTGTCTTGCCGAAGCCACAAACTAATATGTGATTGGAATAGATAGTCACGGTGTGCCGTAACCAAATTAAAATGGAAAGTGCTTACACCTGGGAAGTTTTTGCCGATTCTGAAACTACAATGCTCATAGATGAGAAATCTCAAGAAACAAAAAAAAACCGCCGGAGGGATTTTCAAATAAATCGCGATTTAAGTTCACATTTTAGGTGTCCTTTAGGTTTTCACGATTTTGCTTAGAAACCGCGAGTTCTATGTAAATAAGCCTAAGGGCAATGTTGTAGCTGTGGAAATTTTCCAAAAGATTGGCCTTTATGATATTTTCGTAGGTTTTACCGTTTTTGAGATATAGAAGTTCAAATTGAGACAATGCACTGGCTGTATCGCCTCCTTATAAAACAATATCATGTTCAGTGCGCCATAACTAACTTTTGATGAAAACCGCTTACACTTGGGGAGGATTCGCTGATTCTGAAACAACAATGTTCATAGATAAGAAAAATAAAAAATCAGAAAAAATCGTCAGAGGGATTTGTAAATAAATCGCGATCAAAATTCACAATTTTAGTGTTTTTTTTAGGTTTTCACGATTTTGCTTGGAAACCGCAAGTCGTATCGAAATGAGTCTAAAGAAAATGTTGTAGCTGTTAAAATTCTCTCTACCTTTAGGTTTTGTCGTAGGTTTTACCGTTTTTGAGAGATAGAGGTTCAGTTCGAATTTTTAGGTTTTTATCTTAACCCTTCAAGATTTTGCTTAGAAACAAAATGGGACTAAAGAAAATGTTGAAGCTCTGAAAATTCTCTACAAAATTGGATGATTTATTTTTTCCTAGGTTGTACCATTTTCAAGATATATAAGTTTAATTTGGGAAATTGCAGTAATGCCATTGTTTTATAAGGAGGCGATACAGTCAGTGCATTGTCTCAATTTGAACTTCTATATCTCAAAAACGGTAAAACCAACGAAAATACCATAAAGATAAATCTTCTGGAGAATTCTCACAGCTATAAAATTTTCTTTAGTCCCATTTACATAGGACTCGCGGTTTCCCAGCTAAATCGTGAAAACCTAAACAACCCCTAAAAATGTAAACTTAAATCGCGATTTATTTGAAAATCCCTCCGGCGATTTTTTTGTTTCTTGATATTTCTCATCTATGAGCATTCTAGTTTCAGAATCTGCAAAAACTTCCCAGGTGTAAGCACCTTCCATTTAAAATAAGTTAAGGCGCACCGTGTAGTCATTTATAAAATTCCCAAAAAATATCGATATCGGAAGGTTTATATACTGTCGGTAAGTTTTATACACTTTCGGGTGAATTATATGATGGGGATATAACGTAACCTGGATCGATCCGAAATTGGCTATAATACCAAATATCCACGTTATTAAATACAAAATTATTTCCTCGGAGCGTATGGGCTAAACTTATATCACAACACATTTCAACCACATATGTCTATATGGAAGTTTTGCCTATATTTAGGCCAATGAAAAAAGTAAAAAAAGAAAACTTTCGAGCACATCAATTATTTGCAGTTAGTGCACCCCTATTCATATAAGTTCAGTAATAAGGGACTTACGGCATGTCTTAAGACATCCATATCTCAGGAAGTATTGGCACGATGAAATAATTGGCCTTAAACTGAATTAAACGCAAAAGTATTTACTTAAAAGAATTGAGTCCATCTTCGAACTGAATAATTTTTGGTGTCATTTTTTTCGATAGTTATTGTATTTTTGCGCCCTTGTCTAAGACATGGACCTATCCACGACCAAAAATTATATCATTGTAATTAAAATCCTTAGGCCTACATACGATGAAAATTTCAAAACATTCATCGAACAGGAGTAACTGCATTTATGCACAAATTTTGAACTTTTGAGAGAGAGGGAGGTACCGGCAGGAGTTGTCCGCTATAGTCCATCTTCGAACATGTTTTACTTTTAGAAATATATTACCATGTGTTAAGGTTGGCCCAATGTTAATCACTCGTTCCCACCAGCCTTTTTAGTTGGTCACCCTACATTTTTGGAGCTTTTTGAACATTATGCACAAGGACTACCCTCGGTAAAAATTTCAAAACAATCCTCGAACAGGCTTTAAACTACACGTTTGTGAGGGAGGTGCCCGACGGCAGTGTCCGATACAGACATTCTTGGATTATGCAAAATACCGTTCTAATCGGGTACTCAATGTGTAAGTTGTCATGCTCATTAGCCATTGTAGTTGGTTCCGGCAGAGTTTTAAAAGTTATTGGGACATTACCTCCGGAAGTATGGACTTTCCCAAATCCATACTCAAACTTGATATATATCTAGAAGAAATATTACGATATACGAAGTTGGTAACCAATCGCGAGTTATAGTGCGCACGATTTTAGCGAATAAATTGAAATGGAAGCGTACATGATCTAAGTTTGGACAAATCCATTCTAGAGTTATCGCACTTAACAGCCACGCAGATAAATCTACCCCAAATTGTATGAAACCAATTTCGTCGAAAAATAGTTGGCTACTCATGCCACGATAGTTACTGTATATATCTGGCCCCATCTGTCATTTGCATTCGAAAATTTTACATCTTTCAGCCTGAATGTACTCAGTACTGTTTGACGTACGACCATGTGTTGCGTTTTTCAAAATCGATCATTTTTCACAAGCCATCCTATATAGGGTGCCCAAAACCGAAACTAGTTAACCGGTTATCCGGTTTTGAGTTACAAAAACGAACCCGGTTTTTGCCAAAAAATTAATTTTCGGTTTAAAAATTAGTAATATTTTTTAATATTTCATTACAATTGTATTCTTGAAAGTGGACTAAACTTAACTAACGCAAGGTACGGCAAAGTTAAAAATGTCAGATACCTTTAAATTTGAAAAAGTATTTTGTAGAGTTGTGCCAAAGGAACTATATGGAATTATCTAGTTCACTTCGCAGTTCCAATAGCCCACATTTTTTCTTTCGTTTCACGTTATATTTCATGATGTTACTCATACGTTTTGGAACTAGGACAAGGAACTAGGAACTAGATTACCCAACTCTAGTATTTTGTGTAAAATGTAGAGTTGTGCCAATCTAGTTCAATTGAACGATCTAGTTCATTACGCCGTTCCAATGGTCTACATCGTTTGTATGGAAGAAACTGTGTATATGTAATATGACACGGTAGTTTGTTTTGAACTAGTACAGTGTACTAGGAACTAGATTGCCCAACTCTAGTAAAATGGTACTAAAAAATAACGAAATGGTTATATTTAAATTACCCTTTGCCGCACATATTTAATAAAATATCTATAAACTATTAGCAATTTTGTACCACTTTAACATAACCGGTTTTGAAAAATTTTGAAAACCAGTTTTTGAAAAAATTGAAAATTTTGCTTAACCGAAAACCATTTTGTTTGGAAAACCCGGTTTTTTGGACACCCTAAACCTATAGCACTGTGAAAAACTAGTTTATTGAAGTTAATCGTGGCCGATGCTTGCTCAAAGACGAAGGCGTGAAAATTGTAAAAAACGGCCGTTGTGCCAGAAAACATTGGACCCGTGAACTGATAATCCATGATCATCATGTAACATAACGTGAGATAGATGCATGCTTGGGCATTTCTGGCCGTAAAAATAGGTTTGTTCTCGTTAAGTCCCGCACAATTTGACAACCGCTCAAATAAGGCTCGTGTCGATTAGTGCAAAGAAATTTTGAAAAAATACGATCGCGGTGTTTCAAAATACGTTTATAAGATCGTCACAGGTGACGAATCAACAGCAATCGACCGTGCGGGTCATCGAAGGCGAGCCAAATTCAACGAAAGGTGTTCAGGAAGAAACACTTCGAAGCAAATAGTCGCCTGACATGTGACGACTACATGGCTTGAGCAACGTAGGACGTTTAATTCTGAGTTATGCACAACAATTTGTTTGCCTAAGAAATTCGAAAAACGAACAAGAGAAGACGAATAATTGTGGAACATGACAATGCCAGCTCTCACTCATCAATTCAAACCAGCGCCGTACAACCCTGACTTGGCACCCAATTACTTGGTTTGATGCCCGCACATAAAAAAACGTAGTCAACGGTTTTCGTCGCCAGAAAAGCGTTCAAAAACCATGTTTTGGAGGTGTCTAAATCGGAGTGGAAAAAGTGCTTCAACAATTGGTTTGAGCGCATGAAAACGTGTATAAATAATGCTACAGACTTGTTAAGAAAACAAGAAAACTATTTTTTTATGTTAAATATTCTAGATTTCATTGCTACGCCAGAAAGTTATCGAGCAACTCTCGTATATACAAAGTGCGTAATCGAAATCCAGCCAGCAGACAAACGGACGGTCAGGGCTGAATCGACTTCAAATTTTCTGAAACTGAGTTCGACAATTCATATGTGGAGTCTAACATATCTCTCATTTACCCAAAGAGTGACATAACTCAAAAAATGCGTTTTTGAATTAGCAATTTCTATTTTTCTAAGACTTCTACTTTATCTTTTGTCAAATTTTCATGTTGATATCACTAAAACTCAAAACACCTAATATTCTATGTGTTTGGTATAAATCATGGTGCAAGCAATAATGCCAACTGATGTCTTCATTTGCTGTCAAAACAAAATTTTAATTAAAAATAAATAACAAATATTTCGCTTCCATAAAGAATATTTGTGTACACCATCTTTATTTATTAAATATTTTACCGTTTACTTCTAAATTTTGTGGATATTTCACGCACAACATTTTGACAGCAAATGAAGACTACGGTCTGAATTCGCCCCAATTCGCCTTTTGGATCACCTTGTTAAATTCGCCTTGGCATAAATCAACAAAATAGTTTTTTGAGAATTTCAATCGGCAACTTAAACCGCGTTTTTCTCTAAATGAGATTGGGCGAAATTGGTTTCACAAAATTTGGAGTCGAGTTAGTCCTGTCTGTCCGTCTGTCTGCAGGCTATAGCGCACGATAAACCTCGAACGGATCACCCGATTCGCTCCAAAAATTGCACCTCGTAATATTTTGTCTAAGCTTAGTTTAAGTTCGAAGATGGGTAGTATCGGTCCAGGTAATGTTTTTTCGCCAGAATGGTAGGGGTCTTCTATTGAAGGGAGAAACTGATTTGATATAAACTTTGCACGTCGCAATATTTCGTCCAGACATAGGTCGGGATGGAATATATACTACATCGATCCACTCCTTCAGGTATATATGCCACACAAATTTTCAAAAATTTTCGCAAATGCATAGTTTAGGGCTTTTCGCAGTATATTGTCCCCATGGCCCCTATTACGTTGGTGCAAGTTTTTCGGAAAAAACTCCATACTTCCTGAGGTACTGGAGCATCAGCTAAAATGACTGATGTGCACGATAATTTGACTGAAACTTTGCACAAGTTCAACGTTGTTGTTCAAGTGCAGTTTTCCGAATGTACTCCTTGTGGTCCTGTTTATGTTTTTCGTGGGATAATAGTCTTCCTGAGATAATAGTCCAAACACTTTAATTCTTATGGTGAACAACTGAAAGGACTGGTGGGGTGCGATATCTAACGCAAGAAATGACGCCCATAATAAGATCACATCGAAAATTAACTATGCGTCTGGACCTTCAGGTAGCTCATCCTATGACATGGGTATATTTAAAAAATTGGTTTTTATATTACAAACAAATGAACCAACACTTTGTAACCAATACCACAGTCTGTTGCTGTAGGGTGCAATGAGACTAAAGCATGTCGACGACATTAATTTAAATTAAATTTCTTAAAGTTTTGGCATAAATTATGGCCACCGTAATGTTGTTGCCGGTCTAATTGTTCATCATCATTCGCCAACGTGTAGCCTTCACATCACTGCTGAGCATTCCTTTCATTTGCTTTAACATTGTCGTTCTAAGTTTGGTCCTATGAGACGACATTGTAAGGTTGTCTGCATACATTAAGGTGTGCATGAGTGTACGTGGTAATCGCATACATACATATACAGTTAAATACAAATAAAAAATGTAGTTGAGTTGCTGACAATGCGTGCGTGTGTGTGCCTCAAAACGTGTCAATGTTGAGAAACTTTAACAAATTATTATCCTTAAGTGAACACAATTAAGATCTCAAAGTGTCCATGTAAGTGTCAGCGTTTAGAACTTTCATTCTTTTCTGTTGATATACACATACATACAAACATATGTATGTACGTACACCATATGAATTTGACAGTTTAACATTTTAACAACAAAAGTATGTCGTCTCGACCTGCCCAAAGGTTAAAATATTAAATCTCAAATGCCTTGAAATCTTCAAGATAAATGGAATTTTTGTTTTGCTATATTCGCATTTCTTTAAAAAATGTCGAGTAAAATGCCGATAATTTGTAACAGGGTTAAAATAAATAAGAAATGGCCCAAATAGTTTTGTATGAATTATTGAGGTTTTCGGAATATCAGGGAAGATTAATGGTCTTTCTACTATACAACATAGAGCTATTCTTATTCGATTTTAAATCATGATGGTACGTCATCATGATAGCAATGCAGCATATATAAGAATAAACTTTAACAATTGATCTCATCGAGGGAGGGAGATTGGTTTATCATTTTATATTTATACAGTCCACCCTTGCCCTTATACTAAATTTCTCCTAATAACGACATACAAAGTGCACAATAAAATATGAAAATGAAATTCAACGGCAAAATAGAATAATTCGGTACTCACCACAATAATTAGTTGAACGTTTTCGATGGGCCTTGTTTTTACAAACGAACAGTAAGCCGATAACAATTACAACAAAAATTACAATTATGGTCAACACTTGCAATTAGAATGTGGTTAATTTATGCGTAGAATATTTACTAACAGCAGCAGTCGTCGTCCACAATGAGAATAATAATCTGGTACAGCAGCTAATGATGATAGACTCGTGGTAATGGCCTTTTATTTGATAACTGACAGACTATCTATCATGTCACACAATTGTATTTAATCCTAGTGAGCAATGGTCCATTGAGCAGGGCAATCAGTCGACAAGGTAACAAACAGCAACAACAAAATAAATAAACATTCAAACGATAGCCTTAATGGAGAACCATTAACAAGAATAACAACAATGACCAGTCGTCAGTCAGACAATCGAATAGATGAATTTAATTTGTTTTTACCCACACTCACTCTCACTCACCCACGGACACACACGGAGACGGAGCAATGTTTAATTTCGAATTAATTCACATTTGTTTTATTCGATTCGGAATATTTCTTTTTATGCCATAAAGATCGCAAAATTACAATTTATTTTCTTTTCCTCCTTCTCGTTCGTTGCTAATCTATTTATTGTTTACATGGCCACGGCGGGATCAAATCGAAATTGTTGAGAATTTTTATTTCTATTTTGATATAAATTTTGATTTCAATTCAATTGTTTTTTTTTTCGGAAAACTATATTGGTGAAATGAAAAAAAAGAAAACAAATAGACATTAAATGGAATGGAACACAGAACAGGGTGTTTTTCACAGGAGGCACATTTTGCAATTTTTGTTGTTTTTTTTTTTTTTTTTGAGTTTTTCTTTTGTATTGTTTGTTTTCTCGTTCTCTGTTTTTAGTGTATATTTGTTACTTCATTTATTTTTGTTTCACTTCTTGTGCTCAGCAATAAAAAGATACATATCTACATCGTTTCGTCTTTCCGTAAACAAAACATTTTGAATTGTTGCGATCTGAGAAGATGTTTCAATCTCATTTCAAAGCACAGTGCATTGTCCTAGGACAAAAGAATTATTATCTACGGTCAATTTCCGTCATATTCGAAATATTTCACTTGCAATTTGAAAATTTCGTGTAATTTAAATAATGTCATGTGGAATTTTCTTATTTAATTCTAATTTGACTTTGAGAATTGCAATTGAGAATACAACATGAAAGATTTTACTTGAAATTCAACTAAATATTCAAAAATAAGTTAAATTTCCTTTAATTTCTGTCGTTTTTACAATGAAATATAACCAGTTTGCTCTTTTCTAGGAAAGCGTTTTTCCTTAGTCCCAATTTACATTAGGCGAGTTTACTTGCGGCAATTGTCAGTTTGTAGGTGAGAGAGGGTGCTGAGAGGCAAAGGGTTACCATATGCCTCACCTCTCTGAAATGTAAATTGGGACTTAGGGCGAAATTTTAATTATTTGCTGTAAAATATAATATTTTTAGTATTTGAGTAGACCCTATTATATTTTGAAACCCAAATTTCCAAAAAAAAGTAAATAAAAATATATATGTATATATTTATATATAAATGTGCCTCGCAAAAACCGAATATTTTTGACGTATAGAATACATGGTTTACAATTTTTTCTTTGTTATTCTCGCTTATAATGTTGCCATTGATCCATGTTTTATACATTTTTTATACACAGGACCAACATTTTTTATACCCTACACCACTATGTGGTAAGGGGTATTATGTGTTAGTGCATTTGTATGTAACATACAAAAGGAAGCGAGATAGACCCATAGTTCCTTCTAGGGATATACATAGAATCACTTTCTGAGTCGATTTATGCATGTCCGTCCGTCCGTCCGTCCGTTCGCAACATACAGGTCGCATTTGTTGACCGATTTCGCTGAAAATTGGGGAATACCATTTTTTTAGCCGTCGGAAGATCAAGTTCGAAGATGGGCTATATCGGTCCAAGTTTTGGTATAGCCCCCATATATATTTTCGGCCGATTTCACGTATTTTCTGTAACACACACGCTATATATGTCCGATTTCGATGAAATTTGGAATGTGTGACTGAATTTGGTCTAAAAATAAATGTGCCAAATTATATCGAAATCGGTTCAGATCTGGATATAGCTCCGATTTATATTTTACATATTCACAGTGGTGTAGGGTATCATATAGTCGGCCCCGCCCGACTTTGATCCTTTCCTTACTGGTTTAAGTTTGGTTTTGTTTTTGGTTATTGGGTATGGGCTTCTAAAACACAGAGGTGTTATTATTGGTAAAATTGAAAACCGAATATTTTTGACACTGTAAGTGAAAAAAATGTTTCCGTATACTCGATATTTTGTAAAAATTACCAAAGACATAAATACAACAAGATAAGACATTTTTTTGCTATCATTCTTCAGTGAATGGCTTTTGAATTTAACATAATGTTATATTACGATATGGTGATATAACATTTTTTTCTTTTATACATTTTTACGTATTTAACCGAATTTAACGATCCAATTGACATAGAATTATTCTTGAATAGATCCTTGAATTCATAGATTTCGTTTCTGATACCATTACATGAAATGTTCCTCCTTGGTTGCGATTTTGAATTAACTGCAACCTGTTAAGGGTAATGTTTCTATACAAAGTTTCGTAAACATTTTTTATTGCATGCATTTTGTCTAGTCTTACCCACAGTTTTTGTAAAAATTTTTATTCTTCTCACACGAATTGTCAAATTTTGTAGATCGATTTACTCGCTTTAGCGCAAATGTAGAGCGCTGATTTTTAAATGAGGAATCCTTAATGATATATGGAACGGGTATACGAAAAATTAGATGTGTATGTCATCTGGGGGCTGAGCTATGAATGCCTAAATTATTACGAATATAGACGAACGAACAAAAATAAGTTACAAAAACTGGGGGTTAGTTGTATTTATGTCTTTGTAATTACGCACTGGCAGATGTACTTGTACAAAGCCGATATAACCGGCATACTGGAAATACGATGGATTGGGAAAGGCATCACAACAGCACCTAAAGGTGACGCACTGTATTATAGCTGTCATAATAAGAAGCACAAGCTTCTTTGCGGATTTGTAGTTAATTTAAAACATATAGTATTAAGTTGAACTCTGGTGGATGAAAGACTTGCTACACTTCGGACAAAATCAACATTTTTCGACATCAGTCTTATCTGTACCCATGCCCGCAGCGAAGACGAAGATAAACAGACCAAAGATATAAATATTTTACAAGCGCTTAGAAAAAATATATGACCATTGTCCTGCCCATGAAATTAAAATTATTCTAGGCGATTTTAATGGTAAAATTGGAAAGGAGTATATATTTGACCCAACAGTCGGAAAATTCAGACCCAACAGTGAAACGTCGGACAGTGGCATGAGACTGATAGGCTTCGCAGCGGCAAAAACGTAACAGTTAGCTACACCAGATTTAGCACATCGATATTTATAAGGGCAACTGGCAGCCTGCAACCAAACTAAAAAAATAAAAAAAAACAAGAAATCAAATTGACCTCGTTGTGATAGATGGAAGATATTCTGTCTGTTCCAGAACTGCAAAATTATTATAAAGAAAAAAATGTTATACAATTAAGCCTTAGTAGCTTCTTGCGGGTTCTGGAACAGACATATTGATAGCTTGTGTGATACACGATCATTCCGAGGAGTAATCATCGATGCGGTACGTAACAAATAAAATACTTAACAAATAAACGTAACAAATAAAATATGAGCTTAAGTCGATAGCCTTTGTTGCTAATGCTTTGTAATTATAATTTTATTATAATATGTTATACAGATAGTGTGCAGGTACAGATAGTGGATATAGAAAGAACACTTCTCCAAACTGTTGGTATCCAATACTAGCGAAGACGATGACGAAGATACCACAGATCCAATCCCAGAAGATAGCATTGAGTGTATACCGTCCGGCCAATATGAGGTGCAGACATCAAATAAAAAATAATAATGCACCACGAGCAATAGCTTACCGGTCGAGATGTTCAAAACTGGAAACGACACCCTGATAAGGTGTGTACATCAGCTAGTTAGATCTCGTTCCCGACGATTGGAACCCGGGCATCCTATGCCGTCTTCGTCTAATCGAGGGATTAGTGGAAGACGTGCACTTTTTGAATCCTCAGGACCTCAGCAAAATACGCATTTGAACACGAATTCTTGGATCTAAAGTGGTAGACGCGAACGTCCGACGACCTTGAGATTTGGGCGACAGTTATTGCAAAACCTAAAAATATAAAACAATACTCTCAATGTCCATCCAAGTGGCAAAAAACTGGTATGAGGAAAAGAAAGTGAAAGTGACCAAAGTGAAGAATTGCTTAAGTCCTGAAATCAATCGGGTTGTCTTCGGACATGACATTATACTAATGACAATTTCCCACATTTTCCTGTGTGCTCTAATTATAGCGGCATAAGTCTGTTCCATATTGCATATAAGGTAGTGTCAGTTATATTGCATTATTGCGACTAAAGCCTATGGTCAATGGGCCATACCAATGCGGCTTTAGACCAAGCAAATCTACCATTGACCAGATATTTACCTTGCAGCAAATCCTGGAAATGAGTTGTAGATCGGCACTTCCCATACACTTTTGTTGATTAAAAAGCATCATTCGACAGCCCCTTATGTTCCAAGGTATTGCAAGCCATGTCTGAATTTGGTATCCGCACAAAGCTCATTCGACGACATTAGCTAATACCCGGTCCTCAGTCAAAATAGGAAAGTACCTCTTCGAGCAGTTTATAGGTTTCAGACAAGGAGACAGCTTTTCGTGTGTCTTATTTAACATTCTGCTGAAAAAGGTTATACGAGATGCATATGTTAAAAGAAATGACACAATTTACACCAATAGCCACATGTTACTTGCCCATGCTGACGACACTGACATCATGGGTCGATCTGTAAAAGAAGTAGCCGATACATTTGAAAAGGTCGAAAAAGAAACTGCCAAAGCGGATGTGTCAGTAAAAAGGCCAAGTTGATGTTATCGACGTGCAATGCGTCCACAGAACTCGGACCAACTGTGGAAGTTTTGAGGTAGTTAAACACTTCATCTACATCGGCACTGCCATAAACACAACAAGCAATATCAGTTATGAAATAAGAAGGCCAACATATGCTTCTTCGGCTTAAGTAAGCAGATTAAAAACAAAGTCATATCTCGTCAAGCAAAAATAACACTTTATGCCGGGCATACACTATACTGCCAAACTGCACTGCCAAATGAACCCTTTGTGTACGTGTGCGATTGACTAGTGTGTGGCATCCCTTCAATCCAATTTCAAAAAAATATATATTTTCCTCCAAAAATTCGATTTTGAGTTGAAATTTTCCAATTGTTTAATTTTATCACAAATAGAAGTTGTTGTTTTCAAAAATTATTTGTTTGTCACTTGGAAAATAAACAAAATTCATCCGATTGAAAGGGGTTCATTTTCAAAATCAAAATCATTTTGATTTCTATCCTGCATAAAATATTCACACATACATTGACAAATGTTTCAAAATTTACTAATACTATTACAAATGCTGTCTTGCATGCCCATAGTGTATGGGCCGCATCACAAAGCACTGATACTACCCGTACTAATGTATAGTTCGGACGCCTGGATACTGGCGTACATCAAGTTCCAGGACGGTCCACATCGGATAACACCTTATGGTCTCATCTGCAACGATATAATGCTGTAAGTGGACAAGCCCATGCTTCCTAAGATAATGCTCCAAAAGGTTTAAAACCCCTACGGTGACCAACTAAAATAGCTGATGGGCACGATAACTCTTGAAAGGAGTGTTTGTTTCACTTTCGAGTCGAGCTATTATCACCTAAGAGGTACATTGAAAAATAAGGAGTCTACCGAAGTCCCACAAGTCGATCATTATGCTACGCGTTTCACGGGTGGTTAAGTTCGATCATCAGGCATATTAGATGTTAATTTTAGTGAGTAGTTTTGTCGTGGGAGAAAGGAGACAAGACGGTGTGTACAAACTACAGAGGCATAAATAAGTCTGCTTCCAATCGCATACAATAACATAATCGGGTCATACCAATGCGGTTTTAGACCTGGTAAATCGACAATTGACCAAATCTTCACACTGCGCCAAATACTGAAGAAGACCCACGAAAGACAGATCGACACATACCACCTGTTCGTCGTCTATAAGGCCACCTTCGACAGCCCAATTCGATCAAAGGTGTTCCAAGCCATGTCTGAGTTTGGTATCCCTGCAAAACTTATAAGATTATGCAGGATGACATGGGCTAATACAAGATCAGCTATTAAAGTAGGAAAGAACCTCTCGGAACCTTTTGAAACAAAACGAAGTTTCAGGCAAGACGACAGCATATCGTGTGACCTATTTAACATTATATTGGCAAAGGTCATACGAGAAGCGAATGTATATACCGATAGAGATAAAAATAGCACTATATACAATAAGGATATAATGTTACTGGCCTACGCAGACGATATTTATATAATAGGTCGATCAACTCGATCCGTAACAGCCCCCTTTGCGAAAATTGAAAAAAGAGTCTGCAGTCAACGGCGATAAGACTAAGTGTATGGTATCAACACGCAAGACGTCCAGTAAACTCGGACTCAGAACTACAATTTTGAGATAGTAAATGACTTTACTTACCTCGGCTCCGCCATAAATAAAACGAACAACATCATTTTTGAAATCAAAAGAAGAATAATATTGGCCGACAGATGCTACTTTGGTCTAAGTAAACAGTTTAAAAGCAAAACCACCTCTCGGCAAACAAAACATACACTCTACCAGACACTGATACTACCCGTACTTATGTGTGGATCTGAAGCATGGGTACTTGCGAAAGCAGATGAGGCAGAATTTGGTGTGTTTGAGAGAAAAATTCTTCGAAATATTTATGGACCAATATAGCTTTACCAGCCGGCCGACATCGACATAGTAAAACGTATCGAACTACAACGATTGCGTTGGCTTGGCCATATCAGCAGGATGGATAAAGATCGGTGCGTTTGGAAATCTATTCTCTGTTCGGCTTATGGAACAAGCAGCGTACGTAAAAATACTTTAAATAACATTTCCAATCGTTTCGTTTCGTATTTTCCATAGGAACAATACAAAACGAAACATAACCCACGTTGGCCGAGCTCGCTGTTTAGTTTTGTTTTGATTACATTCGTGAGTGCAAACAAAACGAAAGGCGAAAAGTACTCAACTCCACAAGAGCAGATAGAAAACGGAATAGTACTAAACACATGTGAATAAATCAAAAACGTTTGGTGGTTGATAAAATTCACTGTGGTATGCTGATGCTAACTTATAGGGTTGTTAAAATCACATGTGCGTGTGTCTGAGTGTGTCATTGGCAATACGCACGGGAAACGTTTCCCAAAAATACTTTTTGTTTCGGTGGTGAATGAAACAACTCGGCAAAGCATAGCCGAAGTTACAATTCAGCAATCGTACCGTTTCTATCTTTTTACATCGAAAAGTTTGTGTTTTTGTTTTGGTTGTGAGAATGAAACGATTCAGAGAAGCTGAAAAGTTTGTGGCTTTGTGTGATTGGTACGGAAATCGTTTTGTTTCTTTCCGTTCATTGGGAACAAGACATTCTGTTTAATACAAAAGCCATATAAGCAAGTAAGTTTTGTCGTGGGCAAGTTAGTAAATAATTATTCAACAAACATCCCATAAGGGACAAGGGAGACTTCTCTCATATCAATGAGTGCATCCCGATTCATATTAGATCAATGATATGGGACCTACCGTTTATCGCCGAGTCCGAACGGCGTGTCTAAGACACCACTTTTGTAGAGAAGTTTTACATGGCTGAAATACTCAGTAAATGTCGCCAACATTACTGAGGGGTATTTTGCCACCGTTGAAAAGTGTTTTGATATTGCCTGGCCGGGGAATCGAACCCACGACCTTATGTGTGCAAGGCGGGTGTGCATACCATTTCACATGGCACCCGACCGACCAGTAAACTGAGAAATAATAGGTCATTTCTTAAAAATGTTGTAAGGCAAAAAACCGAGAGTTATGTGTTCAAAGCTCACCGTCGTGTCGCCAAACATTTTTTTCATAATTCATAATTTGGCAGAAAAATCAAATTCGTACTTAAACGATAGGACGCTAATTCCAAACTTCTGTTTTATTAGAATTTGCTTCTCAATAAAAACACTGTACATAAAATAGATTTGAAATACAGCAATTGATTTAGTCATAAAGTAATTATTTGTATTTGTTTTAACTGTAAAGTTTGTTTCTTAAATAAATATTTGTCTTCTTTCTGCTCTCTCTATCTCCTTCATTGTACTCGTAGAGCTGTTCGACATCCTCTCACATTCTATTTATCACACCCACTTATTCCCACATTTGCAGATACTTTTTCCACAAAGAATATTTGTTTTCGAACAACAGAAGCTATGGTACATTTTATTGCATTAACATGTAAAAGATTGTTGAGAATTGGCTGATTAACTTTGAGCTGCTTCCATGGCGGAACAATTAACACATGGTGATTTGCAAAATTCCAATAGTTAAAAATATTTTTAAGGAAATGGGTTAATGTGTCCACTTATAGTATAAACATTGGGAAACTAGCTGTTTTCAAATATGAAAAAATATCAGTATTCTCCATATGCAAACTATTTCAACACAGTCAGTAATTCGTTTGACAAAATGTGAACTAAATACCAAATAAAGCCAAAGATAAATGTAAAATCATTATATCCAAAATCTTATCATACACGTTTTATCAGCTTTGTCGTTGGATATTTCATACAAATCTTCTTATCTCTCTCTTGGGCAATCTATTACAAAACTCTTACAACTTATGTTACCTTAACTGAGATAATATGAAGTGGAATAGCGACAAACATTTTCTGACAAAGCGAAAATGAACAGAACTGATTTCAACGTCTATTTATAATCGCAATAAAAACATATCAAACGCTTGAATTTTCCTTGTTGGGGTCCATGGAAAACGAAAATACCTTTGGTTTCTTAGAGTCATTCCGTTTCCTCACATAGGATCAATATGACTTCTATGAAAGACTTATGTAGAAGAAATTATTGTCTTTTTATTGATGATCGGTAAGATTTACCGCAATATTTCTTCTAGGAATAAGGATATGGGCTGTATATTAAAATTTTAAACCGCTAAATGTTATTAGATCATTATCAAAAATGGAAATATCTCCTTTGTCATACACGCAATCCTTATTTAAAAATTTCGTGTCATTCGGACTACTATCGCGAGCTAGAGAGAAGCTACAAAGTCGGAAAAAAATTATGTTTCTGATCCATCTCACCCCCTAAATAGTAAATAGGAACAGGTCTTAACCGCGGCCTGTAGTTCGATTACAATTTTTAATAAACGGACGGATGGTCAGACCTAAGTTGATTGCTTTATTTTGATGAGATATGAAGATCAGAATACAAAAAGGAACTCTTGGGCGAATACATATTTCGCGATGATACAGGAATTTGGACAAAACAAGTTCATAATACCCTTTCCCCATTGTGGTGGCATACAAATGTTAAAATATGTAAGTCGCAAATGGCAATATAGCGCCTGCAATAATTGAGATAGAACGCTAACTTTTTGCACCCGAGTGTCTTTTTTCCATAGACATAGTCGAGTTCGAAGGTGGGCTATATAGGTATACGTTTTGGTATTTTTTGACCAAACTAGCTGAAATTTGACATTTGAGGCTCTTAAAGGACTAAAATTTGTCAAGATATTTCCACGTTTTGGTATAGCCCCCATATAACGGTACCTTCCGATTTAAGGCATTTTGAGGCTTTTAGCTCCATTTTTTGACCGAATTAGCTGAAATTTTACATTTGAGGTTCCCAATGACGAAAAAATTTCTCCACTAAAAATTTTCAATATAGCGCAACGTTTTGGTATAGCCCCCATATAACGATACCGCCTAATTTCAAGTATTTTAACGTTTTTAGCTATAGACAGAATTGGCTATAATTTGTCATTTAGGGTTCCCAGTAATCAAGAAGCCCCCAAATAACGGTACCGACCGACCGATTAGAGTATTTCATGGTGGAGGGTATAAAAAGTTCGGCCCGGCCGAACTTACCGTTTTTTTACTTGTTATAACTAAAATGAGCCTTTTTGAGCACTATAAACAATGGTTTTAACTAATTAATAGTTATTATATTAATTAAAACTTAACAGTAAATTTAATAATGTTTATATTTTTTGCATGCAAAAAATCTGGGAAGCACAAACATTTTTTGCTTTTTACTTTGGCTTACCAGAAAATTTGTAATTTCGAATAATGCTGCTTTCTATGAATTGTTTCATTCATTTGATTCACTTTGTTGCCGTCGAAGCGGTCAACCACGACGTCCGGTCTATGACAAGTACTTCAACGTCATAGCTGATATTGTATTTATTAGCATAGTGCCCGCTAATTCGTATGCGGAAAAGATATAAAAAAAAACAAGTAAGCAAAGGCTATAGTCGGGACGGGGCCGACCATGTGATACCCTACACCACTACCCTGTGCATAAGCTTTTCACTGGTAAACATTTCTTTTAGGGTATATAATCCGAATACCACCAAACATAATATGCCTCTTTCTCTCTGGGACCTTCATAAGCAACGAACATTTCGTGACCATCCGATCAAAATTACGACTGTAGCGTGATTGCAAAAAATGGAAGAATTGGATGCATTACCGACTATTGTGGTATCTCCCTTGTTTGACCACCTTCGCCAACCTACTTTACACCAATGTAAAAGTAGTTTTTTCTTTATCCATTGACAGGCTTTGCCGTTGGAATACCCTTACTAGAAGCCGATATATTCACAAAGAATAAAACTTTGAATTTGTCTCCACATGAGTTTTTCCCCATTCCGACCCCTAAATATTATCCGACTATCACAAAAATCAATACGCTTCTTCCTCTGTGGGGCCCCCATTTACCCCAAAATTTCTTCCATTGTCGGGCTTTCCTTTTGGAATACTCCTACCAGAAGCGGAGATATTCGCATAAAAAAAAACAACGTTGAGTTTTCTCCATATACGCTTTTTGCTTATTCCGACTCCTTAATATTATCCGACTATCACCAAACTTAATAGGCTTCTCCCTCTGAGGGACACGCATCAACTCCCAAAAATTCGTGACGATCCGATCAAAATTGCGACCTGTAGCGTTATTACCAAAAAGTCGGAAAATGGAATGCATTACCAACTATTGCGACATCTGTGTTATTTGACCACCTACGACAACATACGACATCGTTGTAAAGGTGATATTTTCTACTTTCCTTGCCAGGTTTTGCTTTTGATATACCTCTTAAAGAAACAGAGATATTGGCTTTGAAATAAAACGTTGACATTTCTCCAAATAAGTTTTTGCCCATTCCGACCCCTGAATATTATCCGACTACCATCAAAATCAATAGGCTTCTTTCTCTGTGGGACCCCCAAAATTTCGTGACGATCCGATCAAAATTTCGATCTGTAGCGCGATTTCGAAAAAAATGAAAAATGGGATGTATCGCCGACTATTGCTATATCTCCGTTATTTGGCCACCTACGCCAACCTACTTTGCATTATTTTAAAGGTGGGATAATCTACTGACTATGAAGGCTTTGCTTTTGGAAGTTCCCCATCCAAAGCTGTGATATTCGTCATTATAATTAAAATCGCAAAAATGAAAAGTAGGGTTGTATTAGCGACTATTACGATATCTTCGTTGTTTGACCACCTACGACAACCTACTATACATCGTTGTAAAGGTGATATTTTCTACTTTCATTAGCAGGTTTTGCCTTTGATATACCCCTTATATGCGATTTGAAATAAAACGTTGACTATTTCTCCAAAAAAGTTTTTTGCACATTCCGACCCCTGAATATTATCGGACCATCACCAAAATCAGATCGACTCAGCTCGTCGAGACATTCATTTTGGTATATATAAATATGGGTCTACGACCATTATTTCGATGCGTTACAAACTATTTGGCCAAAACCAACTTATAATACCCTCCCCACATAGTGGTGTAGGGTATAACAAATAAACAATAATTAATATGGGAATGGCCAACACTAAAAATTAAATTTTTTTTAAAAATTTGTTTTTAATTTTTAAATTTATAAATACATAAGCACGAATTTCCGAAACCTCCTCCTAAAATTTCAAAAATTCCTGCTAACCCCTTTATACAATAGCAAATTATACCAAATTCTGTACCATTTAGTACTTTTCATAGTATGCATTTCCAAAACCATATCTTAGCTCCACATACTAACAGTGACTCTAAGAACAAATGTTTTTACAACCGATACAACAGTTAGACCGCTTTAGAACTTTTTGTACGTATTTCTTAAAACACGTCCATATCCCAGTGTTACACTCCAATACTCACCCTTACTCCAAAAAATACAGATTCTAGCTCTGTCCCTACACCCAACAAAAATTGAGTACCATATGGTAATTTTCGTATACTTATTGTACATATTTCGACAACCACATACCTCAACCCTACATTGACATAAATACAAAATAATAACAGCAATCCTAATTCCAACAACTTCCTCAGTTCTACACTCCAAGAGTAATCTTAATTCCGCATTTCAGGATTCCACCTCCATCCGTTCAAATTTAGTACCATTTAGTACTTCTCGTACACATAAGTACGAACTTCCAAAACCCATCTCCTTATATTAACACCACTTCTCAACCTTAATTCCCATACCAAATTTCAAGATTCTAGCTATAACCGTTCAAAATATACAACTGGTACCAAATTTAGTAACTTTTAGTACTTTTCGTACAATTATTGTTCGAATTTCCAAATATCCTTTGGTACATCTTTCTAGCTCTCCGTCAGTAACCCTCATTCCAAATTTCAGAATTCTAGATCTTCCCTTTTGCCGAATACAAAGGGTACCTTTTAGTACTTTTCGTACCTTTCTAGGACGAATTTTCAAAAACCCAGCCTTATCTCACGCCTACACAGCAGCCCACAGTCAACATTTCAACTTTCTAGCTTCAGCGGTTTCGTTTGGGCGACGGTCTGTCTGTCACTCACTCACTTACTTATCACTTAGCTCTTTTATATATATCAAAACGTGGACCTGAATTGAGAAATTTCTGGGGGAAAGTTGTGTAACCCAAACCATGACCAAATACCAAATTTGAGCAATTTCTGTGTGATAAAGAGGCTAAAACCTTTAAAATATCGAAAATCGAGAGGTACCGTTATATCAAAACTTGGACCGATATAACCCATTTTCAATACCAAACATTCCAGCAGAAATACAATCTTCTGTACCAATTATAAAGCTCTATCTGGAATATTGCAAGCTGTACCTTGAAGTCAGCGGACGGACGTTGCTCAGTGTTGCCGCTTCCATACAAATGTGGAAAAAAAATAGAAGGCGTTGACCTAGGTTGATGAATTTTTGTACAAGTACTTTTGAGGGCACAGGAATGAAAAATATCAACTTTGGTCTATATCGGTTTTGGATATAGCCCCCATATATGTCTTTCCCCGATTTTGCTATAACTCGGTCAATTTTAATCGAATAGCCTTCAAATTTAATATGTGATATTTTCTTAGGCTCATGAGTAGTTTCACAGATTTTCGTAAAAATCAGTTCAGGTTTGGATATAGCTCCTATATTTATCTTTCCCGATTTTGCTATAAATCGCTCAATTTTTGATGAATAGTCTTCAAATTTAACATGGGACGTTTCCCAGGCCCCTGTTCAGTTTTACCGATTTTGATTTGATTTCGTAAAAATCGGTACAGATTTTTTGTATATAGCCTGCATATATATCTTTCGCCTGTTTTGCTATAAATCGGTAAATTTTTGAAAAATAACCTTCAAATTTAACATGGGATGTTTTTTTAGGCCTGTGCCCTCATAATTACTTGTGCAAAAATTCATCAACCCAGGTCAACGGTAAAACTGAACAGGGGCCTGAGGAATCCCATGTTAAATTTGAAGGCTATTCATCAAAATTGATCGAATTATAGCAAAATCGGGGAAAGATATATATAGGGGCTATATCCAAATCTGAACCGATTTTTGTTAAAATTGGTGAAACTACTCAGGAGCCTTAGAAAATATCACATATTAAATTTGAAGGCGATTCGATTAATTGACCGAGTTATAGCAAAAAACGGGAAAGATATATAGGGGCTATATCTAAATCTGAACGATTGTTGTAAAAATCGGTGTAGCTACTCAGGGGCCTAAGAAAATAACACATACTAAAATTGAAGGCTATTCGATCAAAATTGAACGTGTTGTAGCAAAATCGGGAAAAGATATATATGGGGGCTATATAAAATCTGAACCGATATATCTCAGAAGGTTGCAGGGATGGGCAGAATGTTTTTACACATTTTGATTTGGAAGAGATGTCCAATTAACGGAAAACAGGAACCAAGGTGGCAAGCAAAAGATCTGCTCTACTAAATATTAAGAATTTTGATTTTTTTATCAAATTTAAATTTTGATTTCTTGATAACGGTACATTGTCTATGTGCAGTTAATGTCAACTTTTTGTACTAAAACGTTATATTTATAGCCCACTCATCAAATCCCCATCCAAAAATTTTAGTATTATCAACAAATTTTTCAGAAAATGTTATTTTATATGTCGTCTAATTTTAATATGATTATCGCCTTCGATTACATGAGAAATATTTTTCATATTTAAGGAGCTATAACTTCATTATGGATGCACATATCGACAAAAATCGTTCAGATTCCTTGTATCGGATGTGTTTACTGTAAGAAAAAAACATAAACATATGTAAAAGTTAACATCAGATTTTTTGATTTTTGTCCACGCGGTTTCAGAAACATTTGTCCTGGTCAAAATCCTGTAATTTTTGAACGGATAGTTCGTTTTTTGTTAGACAGATAACAAAATCAGCTTTCCGATGAGTTATAAGCGGTCAAATTCGGTCTGGTAGTTGCAGAGCAATTCAATGTCAAATTTAAACTTTTGAGTTTTTTACTATTTTTCATCAAAATATGAGTGTTTTTGTATTTTTTATATCTACCTATATAAAAATGGTCAAACATCAACAAATAAACTATAAAAATATCAACAAATTAAAAAAATTTAAAAAAATATTTTTTTTCCAAAAATTAGAAAAAAAATACTCCTTGGGTTTCATAAAACTCATATAAAAACTCATATACTCAAAAAATGTGTATTTGTGTAAAAAATCTATAATTAACACATTTTTACCCATACAATTTCAATAAATTTAAAAAAAGTGTTAAATGAACAGAAGGGGGCGGGTACAAAAGTATATATCAGCTGAAAGAGGACACTCTCGGACATCATTATTCGAAAACGAAACTCTGTTCCATGCCGTTCCATAAAAGTTAAAGTCCAATTTCACTAAATGTTAGTACCTGAGGAAAAATAAAATAGCTCACATTGTGCAAACGCTACGGTAATTTATTAAAACGATTCTTAAAGGCATTAATCCTACCTACCTAATAAAATAACAATGAACACAATATCTGTTATAGTTTCCGAGGAATAGATATTTCTTTTTCCAGAAATTTGCAAGAATTAGGTATTTTCCGAAATTGGGAAAATATTGTCGTTTTTAGGAGCACGCCACGCCCACTCCTTCCAATATTTTGATCTAATTTTTTGGTTTCCTCAGTTTCAATATGTTTACTATCGAATCCCATATAGAAGTTAACAATCGCGACAAAAAACAAAATGGGGGGTTTTGGCCAGGAAAATCAATATCTGAACCACTGTGCGTCGTTATTTTGAATTAGAAACTTTATAGGGTCTCCGATGAATCTTTCGATGTGTTACAAACGTAATAACGAACATAAAAATCATGTTTTGGTAGAAATTTTTTTACTCAGTGGCAACCGTGCTTGTAACATGCAAAAGAAAACACCAAAAATCGGAGTTATAGTACGTTTATATATAACCGGATTTAATAAATCCACTGGGTTTCAAATGTCAATTCCATTGCATATACGCCAAATAAAAGAAGAAGGTAAACCTTGCAAAAAGCTATAATATAAACAGGCCATTACATATATTTAAATCAGAACTGATTTCAATATAATTTGGCAAACTTTTTTTCTAGTCCAAATTCCGTCACACATCCCAAGTTTGATTAAAATTGGACAAACATAGCGTGATTGGTGCACCAACTACCTCAAATTGATTTCAATATAATTTGGTACACGTAGGGGATGGAAGATACCAAGGAACGGTCCTGGCCGCCTTTAACATTGCAAAGCCAAGGATTTATCTTGGTCCCTCTTTCATCTCAAGTGGACACTGACCTCCACGTGGTGTCACCTGGGGAGCTGCCTTTAACACCCGTTAAAGGTAATGATCTAACATGTGCCGCGGGTTCACCCATAAGAACGTTAAAAACTTGGGTTTGGGCGTCGGGTTAGTAACCCTCCCCTAGAAAAAAGTAAAACAAACCCCTCTATAGTTGACGAACCCCGCAAACGTTTTAGGGACCATGATCTGCGAATTTGCACCTCGAATGTTCGCACTCTTTATAGAGAAGGTGCAGTTTACGCATTGGCAGATATACTACATTACTGTCATACAGGAAATACAATGGATTGGGAAAGGCGTCACAACAACACCTAAAGGTGACGCACTGTATTATAGCTGCCATAAACAAAGCATTAGTTTTGTTGCGGATTTGTAGTTGGTCGGAGGTTAAAACATCTGGTCTCCAGCTTCACCCCAGTGAATGGAAGACTCGCTGCAATTCGATTAAAAGCAAAATTCTTGAACATCAGCTTTATTTGCGCTTATGCTCCCACTAAAGACAAGGACGAACAGACCAAAGATATATTTTACGAGCGCTTGAAAGGAACTTATGACCGTTCAAAACCTGAGGCGACACGCTGATAAGGTGCATTCATCAGCTAGTTTGCACCATCTGGCAGGAAGAACGAGTACCCGACGATTGGAACCCGAGCATCCTGTTCCCTGTCCACAAGAAAGGAGATAAGACTTTATGCTCTAACTATAGGGGCATAAGTCATATCCCTATTGCCTACAAGATAGTGTCAGGGATAATGTGCGAACGACTAAAGCCTATGATCAATGAAATAATTGGGCCATACCAATGCGACCTGGCAAATCCACCATTGAGCAGATATTTACCCTGCGGCAAATCCTGGAGAAGACCCAAGAGATGCAGATCGACACTTACCACCTTTTTGTTGATTACAAAGCAGCCTTCGACACCCCCCTACGTTTAAAGGTATTCCAAGCCATGTCTGAATTTGGGATCCCTGCAAAGCTCATCCGGCTTTGTAGAATGACGTTAACTGATACTCGATCGTCAGTTAAAATAGGAAAGAACCTCTCCGAAGAGTTTGGTACCAAAAGAGGTTTCAGACAAGGTTATGGCCTCTCGTGTGATCTTTTCAACATTCTGCTGGAAAAGGTTATACGAGATGCGATGGTGAAAAGAAGTGGCACAATATATACAAACAGCCATATGTTACTTGCTTATGCCGATGACATTGACATCATAGGTCGATCGGTAAAGGATGTAACTGATACCTTTGAAAAAGTCGAAAGGGAATCTGCTAAAGTGGGGGTAAACGGCGAGAAGACAAAGTTAATGGTGTCGTCGCGCAATGCGTCCATAGAGATCGGTTGGTTCCTATAATTTTGAGGTAGTAGGGGACTTCGTCTACCTCTGCACCGCCGTAAACACAACCAACAACATCAGTTGTGAAATACGAAGAAGAATAGTGTTGGCCAACAGATGATACTTCGGTTCAGAAGCCTGGGTACTTGCGCAAGAAGACAAGGCAGTGCTTGGTGTGTTTGAGAGAAAAATTCTATGGACCAATCTGCGTTTACGGTGAATATCGACGTAGTATGAACCACGAGCTGTATCTGCTATACAACGACATCAGTATAGATAAACGTATCGAGATGCAACGATTGCGTTGGCTAGGCCATATCATAAGAATGAGCGATCATGAACCCGCTATAAAGGCGTATAAATTCGGGCCGCATGGCGGTGCACGCAGAATTGGCATGCCAAAGAATGGCGCAAACAAGTGGATGAAGAGATGACAAGGCGCGGTATTCCAGAAAGCGAAGCACTAAACAGAGAGAGTTGGAGATCTTTTATTAGTTCGGCTTATGGAACAAATGATCGGTAATGGGCCAGCTAAGTAAGTAAGTATAATTTGGCACATTTCGAATTTCATTGCAATGGGACATATGTACATAGCGTGTTCAGCGCATGAATTCGGCCAAAAATATACATGGGAGCTATATCCAAATCTGAAACGATTCTCATCTGTGACTCGATTTGAATTATCTTCCCCAATTTTCATCTGAATGGGACAATAAATGCGACCTGTACATTGCGAACGGACGGACGGACGTGCATAAATCGGTTCAAAAAGTGATTCTATGTATATCCCTTGAAGAAATTATGGGACTATCTCGTTTCCTTTGGCATATTACATACAAATGTACAAAGACATAATACCCCTTACCATAAAGAAAGATACTTATTCGATGCTTTAGTTGATAAGCAAGCCATTAAACTAACAGAATATCCTCTATGTAGTATTTATTATTTGAAACTGGAGTTAATCACTTTGTCAACGGAATAATTCATACTTGAATGATAAAATAAACCATCAAACAAAAATATATATTTTTTCAAACAAAATAAATTACTGAAAACTGTTGTTAAATGTAAACATCATTTTATTTTTGCATAGACGAATTACAAATTCGTTCAACTTGCACCCAACCAGCAGTCCCCCTGCGTCTACTCTCTTGTGCACTTGAACTTACATCCATCCCAACACTGGGCAGTTGTTTTTAAATCGAATTGATTGAAAATGCGCTCTTATTAATGTTGTACATATTTTGTATCTAAAAGAGATCAAATCGATTTTCCCAACCCCTCCTGTATGGCAGCGCTATGCACCTATGCAGTGCCGTGTGATGCGGTGCGGTGCGGTGCGGTGCTGCCGATGGCGGATAAAATAAACATGACGGAAAACATGAAAAGACGAGAAATTGCAATATTTATTCTTTTGGACGGCTAAAAAGTAGCAGCATTACTTACACCTTCGATAGAGTTGTTTCATTCGTTTTGAAATTAAACAGAATATTTTATTGAAATGAAATGTAACTTGCCTGCCTGCCTGCCTCCCAGCAAATTGGTGCGGGTGTCAGTTGTAAGGGGTCGGTCGGTGGGCAAATGCCTGTATTTGTGTGTACGTATGTGGATGAAGAGAAAGTTTATACTATTGAATAAGTTGCTATTGTTGTAGGTCTCATGAAATAAACAGTATAAACAGAACGCACGGAAATAGACCGATCGATCGATCGTTGCCACAAAACAAAATATTTTAACTGAAAAGGAGGGGGCGGCAAAGGTGATTAAGTTTCTTGTCGGTCGGTGGGTTATGTTATGAAAATTGTACAGCGTAATTGAAAATATAATTATTTTGACTGGAATCTGCACTATACAACAAGATATTTGCCATGTGAGAATGTTTTTCTTTTTGATCTCTCATCAAGAATGATGAGAAAATACCAAGTGTAACTAAGAACTTAGCACTATAGGTAATTTGCCCAGTTTTTGAGGCAAAAAGTCGATTTTGCAACTTTTAATAATAATAATTTTTTAGTTGGCACTGAAAAAAGAACATGTCAAAATGTATTAGTATGAATGATATTTTTCAAAATAGCGCTATTATCGCGACTTAAATTGCAGCCAAAGTGAGAATTTCGAAGAAAAACTAAAAATAAATTAAAAGGCATATTTCAATGTGTTTAAAACCGCGGAAAAATGAACCAAATATAAATTTATTTAATAAATAATATACCTTAAACATTTTGTGTAGCGACCAAAAAACACAAAAAGTCAGAAATAAATATTTTATTTTTCTTAAACTCAATTCATATAGAATTTTACTAAATTGGCCGTGTTTGGCCGTAATTTTGCCACCTAGAACAAATTACTGAAAGTCCTTGGCATTGGTATTACTAGGTTTCAAAACCCGATTTTGCCCGTTCTTTGGTATTTATCAGATTTTATTGGGTTACTTGTCAATAAAAATTCTTCAAATTATGGAAGTTTGATTTGAGGAAATAAATAAATATGAAAATATTGTTTTTTACAAGGCAAAATTACTTTCTAATGAGCACAGTGGCACAGACCGTGTGTGTCCGAACACCGACACGTGAGTTTTTTGTTAACAATATAAAAAAAATAATTTTAAAAATTAAGCTAAATGCACTTAAAGCTAGAAAATAAATTTTCACTTAGCATCAAGTAGCATATTCTTTTTCATGATGGAATCTCTTAAATAAAACGCTTGCCCTTAAATGTTGTCACCATTTTTTATTTAAATTTCTAATTTTGTTTTTTCAAAATAGTCTGGCTTAATCCCATTGTTGTTGTTTTAATATTTTAAAACAACTATTTTATTAGTGGAAAAGATTTGGCATTGTTCGCCAAGGGGTAAGGTAGGGAATACTATAGTTTCGATCCACGCCACTGGATCTCATCAGTTCCCTTGTTTCTTGTTTGTGGATATTCTCCACCGAAGTTATTTTTCAATAACTTCTTCAACAAGAAACTTTTTATACCCAAACATCAATCGTCAGCTCGAAGTATAAAGGTAAGCAAAGAAAAAAGTTCAATGAGAAGTTTTTCCTTGGCAACCTCATACAACTCCGACGAAAGTGTCTGCGAAAACAATTCAAACCTCTTCCACTTGTATGTGTCGTCGAATTTCGACAAATGCACACACCAAAATTTGGTTGGTCTGCTTTACAGCAAAAACAACACACGTCGTGCCAGTGTCTTCAATTTGAAGCATTGTGGCGTTTTTTGATTGGGATAGCGTTTGCAATTTTGTTTTTTCAAAATAGTCTGGCTTAATCCCATTGTTGTTGTTTTAATATTTTAAAACAACTATTTTATTAGTGGAAAAGATTTGGCATTGTTCGCCAAGGGGTAAGGTAGGGAATACTATAGTTTCGATCCACGCCACTGGATCTCATCAGTTCCCTTGTTTCTTGTTTGTGGATATTCTCCACCGAAGTTATTTTTCAATAACTTCTTCAACAAGAAACTTTTTATACCCAAACATCAATCGTCAGCTCGAAGTATAAAGGTAAGCAAAGAAAAAAGTTCAATGAGAAGTTTTTCCTTGGCAACCTCATACAACTCCGACGAAAGTGTCTGCGAAAACAATTCAAACCTCTTCCACTTGTATGTGTCGTCGAATTTCGACAAATGCACACACCAAAATTTGGTTGGTCTGCTTTACAGCAAAAACAACACACGTCGTGCCAGTGTCTTCAATTTGAAGCATTGTGGCGTTTTTTGATTGGGATAGCGTTTGCAATTTTGTTTTTTCAAAATAGTCTGGCTTAATCCCATTGTTGTTGTTTTAATATTTTAAAACAACTATTTTATTAGTGGAAAAAAAAGTGGAAGAGGTTTGAATTGTTTTCGCAGACACTTTCGTCGGAGTTGTATGAGGTTGCCAAGGAAAAACTTCTCATTGAACTTTTTTCTTTGCTTACCTTTATACTTCGAGCTGACGATTGATGTTTGGGTATAAAAAGTTTCTTGTTGAAGAAGTTATTGAAAAATAACTTCGGTGGAGAATATCCACAAACAAGAAACAAGGGAACTGATGAGATCCAGTGGCGTGGATCGAAACTATAGTATTCCCTACCTTACCCCTTGGCGAACAATGCCAAATCTTTTCCACTAATAAAATAGTTGTTTTAAAATATTAAAACAACAACAATGGGATTAAGCCAGACTATTTTGAAAAAACAAAATTGCAAACGCTATCCCAATCAAAAAACGCCACAATGCTTCAAATTGAAGACACTGGCACGACGTGTGTTGTTTTTGCTGTAAAGCAGACCAACCAAATTTTGGTGTGTGCATTTGTCGAAATTCGACGACACATACAAGTGGAAGAGGTTTGAATTGTTTTCGCAGACACTTTCGTCGGAGTTGTATGAGGTTGCCAGGAAAAACTTCTCATTGAACTTTTTTCTTTGCTTACCTTTATACTTCGAGCTGACGATTGATGTTTGGGTATAAAAAGTTTCTTGTTGAAGAAGTTATTGAAAAATAACTTCGGTGGAGAATATCCACAAACAAGAAACAAGGGAACTGATGAGATCCAGTGGCGTGGATCGAAACTATAGTATTCCCTACCTTACCCCTTGGCGAACAATGCCAAATCTTTTCCACTAATAAAATAGTTGTTTTAAAATATTAAAACAACAACAATGGGATTAAGCCAGACTATTTTGAAAAAACAAAATTGCAAACGCTATCCCAATCAAAAAACGCCACAATGCTTCAAATTGAAGACACTGGCACGACGTGTGTTGTTTTTGCTGTAAAGCAGACCAACCAAATTTTGGTGTGTGCATTTGTCGAAATTCGACGACACATACAAGTGGAAGAGGTTTGAATTGTTTTCGCAGACACTTTCGTCGGAGTTGTATGAGGTTGCCAAGGAAAAACTTCTCATTGAACTTTTTTCTTTGCTTACCTTTATACTTCGAGCTGACGATTGATGTTTGGGTATAAAAAGTTTCTTGTTGAAGAAGTTATTGAAAAATAACTTCGGTGGAGAATATCCACAAACAAGAAACAAGGGAACTGATGAGATCCAGTGGCGTGGATCGAAACTATAGTATTCCCTACCTTACCCCTTGGCGAACAATGCCAAATCTTTTCCACTAATAAAATAGTTGTTTTAAAATATTAAAACAACAACAATGGGATTAAGCCAGACTATTTTGAAAAAACAAAATTGCAAACGCTATCCCAATCAAAAAACGCCACAATGCTTCAAATTGAAGACACTGGCACGACGTGTGTTGTTTTTGCTGTAAAGCAGACCAACCAAATTTTGGTGTGTGCATTTGTCGAAATTCGACGACACATACAAGTGGAAGAGGTTTGAATTGTTTTCGCAGACACTTTCGTCGGAGTTGTATGAGGTTGCCAAGGAAAAACTTCTCATTGAACTTTTTTCTTTGCTTACCTTTATACTTCGAGCTGACGATTGATGTTTGGGTATAAAAAGTTTCTTGTTGAAGAAGTTATTGAAAAATAACTTCGGTGGAGAATATCCACAAACAAGAAACAAGGGAACTGATGAGATCCAGTGGCGTGGATCGAAACTATAGTATTCCCTACCTTACCCCTTGGCGAACAATGCCAAATCTTTTCCACTAATAAAATAGTTGTTTTAAAATATTAAAACAACAACAATGGGATTAAGCCAGACTATTTTGAAAAAACAAAATTGCAAACGCTATCCCAATCAAAAAACGCCACAATGCTTCAAATTTAAATTTCTAATTTAATTATTTGCGATATTCCATGATGAAGAAGAATGATAACGAAAAAATATTTTCTAGCTTTAGTGAATTTATAAATAAAACAATGTAGCTTAATTTTTTAAATTATTTTTTTATTTTTAACTTTTTAGTAAATACAACTTTTTGTTGCCCGAAAATGTAGATGAAAACATTAAAATGCCTGAAATCGGGTGGTGTGGGGGTCTATACCAAAACCTGGACCAATGTCCACAATTTTTGGTGGGGAAGTGTCCGTACCATTGGAAACTCCAAATGCCCAGCTACAGCCAATTCGGGCTAAGAATGAAGTTAAAATCCTCAAAATACCTGAAATCGGGTGGTACCGTTATATGTGGGCTATAGGAAGAAATGGGCTCATATTGGTTTTGGATTCATATTCATGTATTGTCATCCAAATCTAAAAAGTGTGCAAAGTTTTAGTTCGATTGGTCAACTGCAACTGTCTTAAAAATTAGTTACTTGATTTGAACTAAACAGACATGAAATAAAGCCAGTTAAATAAAGCACTGCAAAAACGGCTGGTGGTGCACATGTAACCATTTAAACAACACTTAATGTTCATAAGCGTGGCATAGCTACAAATCAGAAGTTCGCATGAAGTTCTAGCGCAGAGCAAAATAAAATAAAACAAGTGAGCCAAGGCTATAGTCGGGTCGGGGCCGACTATGTGATACCCTACACCACTACCCCTGTTCATAAGCTTTTGACTAATAAAATTCAAAAAATTAAAATTGGGATAGCTTAGCGCATTTGCTCTGAATGTCTTCATTAACACGGGTCAATTTTTTTTAAACGCATTTAAGTGCATCGACAGTACAACCCAAATAAAAAATGGAAAGGTGGGATGTATGCCAAACATCAATAGGCTTCTTTCTCTGTTAGACCCCCATCAACCCCCAAAATTTCGTGAGGATCCGATCAAAATTTCGTAGTGTGATTGCACAAAAATGGAAAAAGGGATGCATTACCGACTTTTGCGATATCTCTGTTGTTTGACCACCTATGACAACCTACTTCACATGGTTGTAAAGGTGATATTTTCTACTTTCCTTGCCAGGTTTTGCTTTCGATATACCTCCTACAGAATGGAGATATTAACTTTGAAATAAAACGTTGGTCTTTTTTCCAAATAATATCCGGCCATTATCAAAAATCAAAAGGTTTTTTCCTCTGTGGGACCCCCAATAACACCCAAAATTTCGTGACGATCCAATTAAAATTGCGACCTGTAGCGTGATTTCCAAAAAAGTGGAAAAATGGGATGTATTACCAACTATTGCGAAATCTCCGTTATTTGGATACCTACGCCAACCTGCTTTACATCATTGTATTGATGGGAATTTTTACTTTCATTGTCAGACTTTGCTTTTGGAAGGTCCCGAACCAAAGCTGTGATATTCTTCATTATTATTAAAATCGCAAAAATTAAAAGTTGTGTTCTATTAGCGGCTATTGCGATATCTTCGTTGTTCGATCACCTACGAGAACCTACTTTACATCACTAGAAAGGCGATTATTTCTACTTTCATGGCCAGGTTCTGCTTTTGGTATACTCCATATTGAAGCTGAGATATTCGCTTAGGAAAAAAAGCGTTGTCTTTTCTCCAAATAAGTTTTTTGCCCATTACGACCCCTAAATAGTATCCGACCATCACCAAAATCAATAGGCCTCTTCATCTGTGTGACCCCCATTAACCTTCAAAATTTCGTGACGATCCGATCAAAATTGCGACCTGCAGCGTGATTTCCAAAAAAGTGGAAAAATGGGACGTATTACCGACTGTTGCGAAATCTTCGTTATTTGGTCACCTACGCCGACCTAGTTTACATCACTGTAAAGATGGTATCTTCTACTTTCATAGCCAGGCTTTGCTTTTGGAAAGTCCCCAACCAAAGCTGTGCTAATCGTCATTATAATTAAAATAGCAAAAATGAAAATTTGGGTTTTATTTGCGACTATTGAGATATCTTCGTTGTTTGATCACCTACGAGAACCTACTTTACATCATTAGAAAGATGACATTTTCTACTTTTATTGTCAGGTTTTGCTTTTGGTATACTTCGTATAGAAGCTGAGATATTCGCTTTGGAAACAAACGTTGTCTTTTTATCCACATAAGTTTTTTGCCCATTCCGACCCCTAAATATTATCCGAACATCACTAAAATCAATAGGCTTCTTCCCCTTCGGGACCCCCATCAACATCCAAAATTTCGTGACGATCCGATCAAAATTGCGACCTGTAGCGTGATTACAAGGTTTAGATGGACAGACGGACAGACGGACGGACTGACGGACGGACACACATAACCAGATCGACTCAGCTCGTCGAGACATTCATTTTGGTATATATAAGTATGGGTCTACGACCATTATTTCGATGCGTTACAAACTTTTTGGCCAAAACCAACTTTTAATACCCTCCCCACATAGTGGTGTAGGGTATAAATATCAGGTTTGTTGTCCACCTGTACTATTTTAAAAATTTTACATATCTCTCTCATTTACTCAAAGAGTGACATAACTCAAAAATGCGTTTTCTGAGTTAGCAATTTCTATTTTTTCTACGACTTCTACCTTATATTGTGTCAAATTTTCATGTCGACATCTCTAAAACCCAACAAGTTACAGCTTATTTACACAATTCAACAAAAAAGTTTTACGAGTTTATGAAGCACTAAAACACTCCAAATCATGTTTGATCTTGCACAAAAATTTAGCACTGATGTCTGGATAGCTGTTTGCAAAATATTGTCCAAGAAGTAATTTTAGTTTTTGTGTAATAATCTTTTTAAGTTGGGAAGTGAAATTTCAATCGCCAACATAAAACGCTTTTTTCTCAAAAGTGGATTTTGAAAAAAATATTCTTAGTCCCAACAGTAAATAATTCCAAATCCGAGCAACTCGTATCACAAAAGATTTCTCAAACCAAGAATTGTATATCCTCGGTATAAGTATCTGCGTACTCCTAGACGACAAATTAAAACCGAACATGTTCGTCAGGAAAACTAGTGAACCCCTCCGAATAACTTTATAGAAAAAACATAATACCTTACTAGCCACAAAGTGCTCAAAATTCGCACCCAAAAAGTTCCTAACATAGTTCGAGACATGCTCACGACGTCTAATCCCATAAACATAGCGCACAATAGAATTTACAGTACGTTGCAACCTCAAAAACACCCGTTCCAGTGACCCAGAAATGACCTCTAAACCATAATTAATATGTGGCATAAGAAGAGCATGAGCTAATCCTTTTCTAACCCAAGGCGGTACGAATAAATTTGTTGAATACAACCTCCTTAAAGTCCCATACACCCTTCGCTGGACGAAGTCCATATGATGATCAAACAAAAGTTTATCATCAACAAATATGCCCAGAAACTTATGACAATCCACAAAACTTACTGGACACTGGTCTAGAAAAATGTTGATTACGTGGGTCTGGCTACCAAACATAATGGCTTTGGTCTTAGCAGTATTCAATGTCAAAGCATTGTTCAGCGACCACTCCTTAACAAGAGAAAGATAGTGATTAACCGTACTTTCCAAACTAGATACAGAGCACCTATCCCCACTAAAAATAAGAAAAATATCATCAGCAAATAACAGCGGTGTACAATTCACATCGCAAACCGATTCAGCAAGATTATTTACATAAAGAATAAAAAGCCGAGGACCTAAAACAGATCCCTGCGGTAATCCATATGCAAGAGGTAGATTTCGTGAAGATCTTCCATTGTACGAAACAAATTGAGACCGCCCAACCAAATATTTAAATATTTTCTAGAATCAATCAGAGAATATTCTATACAAACATATCGCTCATTTACTCTATGATTGACACATCTCAAAAAATCCAGTTTCAAGAAAAACTCATTTTAAGTTGGCGATTAAAATTTGACTTCCCATCTCAAAAAGATTATTACACAAAAACTAAAATAATTAATTGGACCATATTTTGTAAGCAACTAGCCAGATATCACTGCTAAATTTCAACCATGATTTGTGCTTCATAAACTTAAAAAACATTTTTGTTGAATTATGCCAAACTCGTAGTAAATGAGCTGTAACTCGTTGAGTTTTAGAGATATCAACATGAAAATTTGACACAAGATAGAGTTATGCCAATCTTTGTAAAAAATGTAATGTTGTCTGTCCCAAAATCTCTCAGTCCAAAATCTTTTTATGAAAATGGGAGATGTATTTCATTATTTGCAATAAAATCGGCATTTTTCTTTCGGAATTTGGTAAATTTAATAACGAATTAGTTTCATTTCCAGTTGGGCTACTACAGGCGATCTCAGCCACAACAACAATATCAAGTCGACTAGTCGACTACTGCTGACACCGACAGCATCGATATTGCCAGCGACTGTAATGGCAGCAGTGGCATCTCTCTCATGCCCCCAAGACTCAATTAAAAATGCCTCTCAAAATAAAAAACACAACATTTTTTCATTTAGTTTTATTTTCTTTTTCTTTTAATTGTTTTACACCTCACACGCGCCACAAAAAAATCATGCGAACAACAGCAGCTACCACAGAGAATATTTTTTGTTTTTGAAAACATTTTTAAATTTATCTAGCCGCTGCCGTATCATTCAAAACAAAGATGTTGTTTATTTTATTTTTCCCTGGTTTTATTTAATTTTATTAATTTAAGGTCGTTTATTGCAAGAATGTTCTTTCGTTTTGTTTTTTTTTTTTTTTTTTTAATTGATCTCATCTGCTTTTCATTTCGGAAACTGAGGAATTTACGATTCACACTAATAATATTTCATTTATTCACATTTTTACATACGTTTTATTTTTGTTTTTGCACTTTAAGCAATTTGTCTATTTTGTTGCATTTCCGAGACGATTCGACGATGCACGTTTTGACTTTTATTTCTTTCCTTTTTGTAAACTCTTTTTTGTTTTGGTATTGAAAGAAAAAAAATCAAACAGAAAATCAAAAACGGATACTTGGATACCGTCGGCCGTGCAATTGCAAACACAAAAACGTCAGTATCTAGTAGTTTTTTGTTTTACTTTTTATTTTAAAAGTATTATTCACTATTTCACATTGCCGAAAGGAAATGACGAACGACTGAACGCGGCGAACTCCAAATTGCTTTTGCCAATGTAGAACGTTGCTCACTGTGAGAGAGCACAATTTCGACGTAACAACGAATATTTAAGGGGGGATTCTCGATTCTGCCGAAGTTTTGTTTTGGTTTCATTTCGTGTGCGTATGACGTTGTTTTTGTTGTTATTTGTGTTGCTGCGTGTGAGTGTTGCTTTTTTGGTCTTCCTTTATGTTGTTTATGTGCAGTGGGGTTTTTTTTTAGTTTCCCCCATTCCATGTTTGCACAGACATTCCCCACCACAACTGAACGGAACAGCTGTTCATTGTTGTTATGAGCAACACGATCTGCCAATACCACTTCAAAGATTGGGGAAGCAATAATATAAAATATGGCAGGGTTGTTATCAGCCACAAGTTGCCATATTTTTTATTTCGAATAAGAGCAATGTAACGATAAATTGTATTTGAATATTACTTCCGTTTTTATGTAGGATTACAATCAATAGGTCTGTACGATAACCCAAAAGTTTGTACAAATTTGTAAAAACTTTTACAAAATGCTGTTCGATAACAAACTTGAGCTTTACCCCCTGTTTTTGTAAAAAATTTTATTCTTCTCACACGAATTGTCAAATTTTGTAGATCGATTTTCTTGCCATAGAGCAAATGTAGAGCGCTGATTTTTAAATGAGGAATCCTTTACTGAAAATGGCACGCGTCTACGAAAAATTAGGTCTGTATGTCATCTGGGGGCAGAGCTATGGATGCCTAAATTATTACGAATATACACGAACAAACAAAAATTAGTTACAAAAACTGGGGGTAAGTCTCGTTTAGGGGCACCTCTCGGATCGGGCTGAAATTTTCACCATAGGTAGTCCTTGGGACCCTGATTACTACAATATATATGTCTTTTCCGGGGGAAGTACATACTTCCCGAGATATGGGTCTTGACATTTTACTATTTTTACTTTGGCAATATGGGTATCATTTTAAAGCTCGTGGTGAGTACTTTTCTTTGCTATTGCGACTTTTGCTTCGGATTACAACAATATATAGATTTTTCGGGAGGAGTCCATACTTCTCGAGGTATGGGTCTTGAGATTTTACAATTTTTACTTGGGCAATATGGGTATCATTTTAAAGCTCGTGGTGAGTACTTCTGATTGCGTCTACGACTTTTGCTCCTGTCCATATTAGAAAGTCTTAAATCCCGACCGAAGGGCGGCTACTTAAAGAAAACTTATAATTTTGGAAAAACTTTTGGTCGCGTAACTCACTTTTGCTCCTGTCCATAGGAGAAAGTCTTAAATCCCGGCCGAAGGCCGGCTACTTAAAGAAAACTTATAATTTTGGAGAAACTTTTGTTCGCGTAGCTCACTTTTGCTCCTGTCCATAGGAGAAAGTCTTAAATACCGGCCGAAGGCCGGCTTCTTAAAAAAAATTTATAATTTTGGAAAAACTTTTGTTCGCGTAGCTCATTTTTGCTCCTGTCCATTGGAGAAAGTCTTAAATCCCGGCCGAAGGCTGGCTACTTAAAGAAAACTTATAATTTTGGAGAAACTTTTGCTCGCGTAGCCCACTTTTGCTCCTGTCCATAGGAGAAAGTCTTAAATCCCGGCCGAAGGCCGGCTTCTTAAAGAAAACTTATAATTTTGAAGAAACTATATATTGTTGTAATCTGAAGCAAAAGTCGTAACAGCAAAGAAAAGTACTCACCTCGAGCTTTAAAATGATACGCATATTGCCCAAGTAAAAATAGTAAAATGTCAAGACCCATATCTCGGGAAGTATGTACATCCCCCGGAAAAGATATATATCGTTGCGATCAGGGTCCCAAGGACTACCTATGGTGAAAATTTCAGCCCGATCCGAGAGGTGCCCATAAATAATGTAATGGTGTTAAAGTAGGACTTTCCCGAAATGTCAAGAACCATATCTCTGGAAGTATGGACTTCCCCCTGGAAAGATATATATAGTCGGACTACCTATGGTAAAAATTTCAGCTCGATCGGAGAGGTGCCCCTAAACGAGACTTGTTCCCAAACTTGTTCAGTGAAAGAGAAATGAGAAGTAGTTGCAAGTACTTGCAAGAAATTGCAAATACTTTTTACTTGCCAAGTTATCGAACAGGCCTTATGTGTCTGTCTTCTTACTTGCTAGTTCGTTCTATAAGAATTTTGTCCACGAAAAAATGTCAATGAAAAAAGTCGAAATTTGATGTCAACAGACAGTATCCAGTAACATTTTTTTGCAAACATTTGACCTAAACCTAAAAAAATAGGATTCGTTTTTCAGCCACAACAACGATTGGAAAATAATTTTGTAGAGCGATTTTCTGAAAATTCTACGTCAACAGAGAATACTAGGTTGGCACGGGTTAACGTTAACCGATCGCCATAAAATTCCACACATGCGGTTTTTGGGGATACACTCCGGTTCATCCGATTAGAGCCACCCTCATAGAATTTACAAATACCGTTATATCTAGCGGTAGGAGAGGAACTGTTAGTTTTATTTTTGTGGACATGTAGAGAATATAGTAGCCGATATTTTCTATAACTAACTTGTTTCATGTATGCGTTATAACGGTACTTTTTCTCGCTTTATGAAAATATAGACTTTTTACATGGTTCACCAGAATAGAACCATGCTAAAAATTTACATAAATCGATTGTTGGTTACGGTAAACTGTTATAAAAAGCAAATATAATTCAAAATAATGGCCGAGAGTGTTCATTGTCAACAAATATTGGGCTGAAAATGTGTGTTAGGGTCTTGGAAAATAATGAAAATCAGTGCGTTTTTGTAAACATTTTTCTCTGCAAAGAGGAAAGTGATGAAGTTAAGCCAATGGGGGAAACTCCAGACTTAGACAATCATAATGAAAATCGATGTTTAAAAGTCCAAAAAATATTCTTATGGACAAATCCGTAGAAACAATTTGTAATCTCAAATGTTTATACAGAATTGTGTTTAAATTTTTTAAAAATACAAGAAAATTACAAGACAATCACATTTGATAGTTTTACATGTCGAAAACGGAGGAAATATGGTAAAAGTAACTCCAATTTCTGCCACTCCCATTCAAAACTTAATGTTTTATCTGAGGAAAATGAATGCAAATCGAGATAACAACACCGCGTGGAAGTTGGATAGATTGGCAGTGGCTTAGAACACTAAGACCTCGACAACATTGTCTGTTTGTTGGAGAAGACCCAGGTTTAAACCGCAGGCGGGGCAGCCGGGCTCATTCTAGGAATTTTTATTTAATTGTTGTCTTATTAGGACGAAGGTTATTTATTTGTGAGAGTTTTTATTTAATTGAATTAATTGAGCTATCATGACCTAAGTAGCCCGGCTGCCCCGGCTAAGGTTAGAACCTGGGTTCTCTCCAACAAACAGAAACAGAACAAACACTGTTGTCGAGGTCTTAGCGTTCTACGTCACTGCCAATCTATCAAACTTCCGAACTGGAAGGCATTACAATTCTTGAAGGAAAAAAGATAAGAAATCCTTTTTGTTATATCAAACTTTTAGTGTGGTGAAGGTAGAAATCGATGTTTTTATCAATTTTTATATTTTTATCTAAATTTACCTGATTTTTGCTAATTTTATTTACCTGATTTTTGCTAATTTTATTTTATTAATTAAATATAAAAAACAACAAAATCCTTTTCATTAATTTACTGTAAGCAATCACAGTTTTAATGAAAGAAACTGAAGTGAATACCTTTCACTGTGACTCACTGTATGTAACAAGTTACAGTCACTACAGTAGACTAATACTGTAAAAGGCTTCACATCGAGGGGTCCTGTAGCCAATCTGAGAACCCGCAATACATATTTTATAGAGGCCACATTATAAGGTGCTTATATACCCGCAATTATCTGTAGGCATGTTTTATACCAATATCAAATGCTAGGTACCAAATTTCAGTCATTTAGGTATGATAATGTGGCAAAAATCTTTGAAATGTCGAGAATCGGCAGGGACCGTTCTATGAAAACCTGGTCCTATACCGAAAATTCTTTGCAGGAATGCTGTAAATCCCCCACGAAAACTAAATACAAAATATCGGTTAGACAATGTGAAAAACCTTGAAAATACCGGAAATCCGGAAGTACCGTTCTATTAGGGGTACATCAAAGCGTGGTGCTATACCAACAAGTTTCTGGGGGAAAGTTTTGTAGCCTCAAAAAAGACTAAATATCAAATTTCAGACATTCCGATAAGATAATGTGGCTAAAACCTTCAAAATACCAAATGTCGGAAGGTACCCAAAACCGGTTCTGTAGGGGCTATATCAATGCGTTGACTTACACTGACACATTTCTGGGGAAAAGTTTTGCGGCGCAAAGAAAGACCGAATATCAAACCTTCAAAATACCGAAAATCGGGAGATACCGTTCCATTGGGGCTATATCAAAACGTGGACCTATATAAACAGTCTTTGGTGGAAATGTCTTTTAGCCTCTGGAAACACTAAATACCACATTGCAATCAATTCGGTGGTCAAATGGGATTAATACTTTCAAAATACCTTAAAACGTCGATACGTCTCGGGTCAGATCGTGTGAGGGCTACACCAAAACGTGCACCTATATAGCCCCACCAAAAGTTCTATTGATCTACAATATATTTCACGAAAATTGTATCCAAGTACTCCAATCCGGGCCCTTAGGGACTGCTAAGGAATAGGCCACATGCTAAGGAATAGGTGGATAAGCTACGGGCTACTTGACGTAACAATAAAGGTCAAAGCGAACGCCGCAGTGGGGATCATATCCCCACTCCTATGGGTCACTACCATAAATAGCCTATTAAGGACTCTAACCGATGAGGAATTTGACCCAGTCTGCTATGCAGACGACGTTATTATACTTCTGAGGGGTAAGAATCCAAATTTGCTATGCAGAAGAGCTGAATCAGACCTAAAACTCGCGTACAACTGGGCTAGACGAAGAGGTCTTAACGTAAACCCGGAAAAACGGAAATATGTCTTTTCACTAGGAAAACAAAACTGGAACACTTTGAAAACCCAATTTTCCTAAACAAGTCAATCAGTATTTCCAATAAAGTTAAATATCTGGGGGTAATCCTGGATAAGAAACTGGAAGGGAATTAGCAGCAGTAAACATAGAGAACGCAAAGCCACTGAACGCGTCTCACAAAATTAATTGTGCACATAACAGCATATGCAGGGCATGCGGAGAAGATGACAAAACACTGGAACATTTTTCAGGTAATGGTAAACGACCTAAAACAATTAAGAAGTTTTGTTAAGGGCACAGAATTCCTTAAATAAAATCCAGGCCTACTTCTGGCTTAAGTGTATGCCCACCAGGGCATGTGGCGATTACTGGCCCCTCTTTTCAACCTAACCTAACCTATACCAATCTGTTCAAACGCAATTGTTTTCATTTTTATACCCTACACCACTATGTGGGGAGGATTATTATAAGTTGGTTTTAGCCAAAAAGTTTGTAACGCATCGAAATAATGGTCGTAGACCCATACCTATATATATCAAAATGAATGTCTCGACTAGCTGAGTCGATCTGGATATGTGTGTCCGTCCGTCTGTCCATCTAAACCTTGTAATCACGCTACAGGTCGCAATTTTGATCGGATCGTCACGAAATTTTGGATGTTGATGGGGGTCCCGGAGCGGAAGAAGCCTATTGATTTTGGTGATGGTCGGATAATATTCAGAGGTCGGAAAGGGCAAAAAACTTAGGTGGATAAAAAGACAACGTTTTGTTCCAAAGCGAATATCTCAGCTTCTACATGGGGTATACCAAAAGCAAAACCTGACAATGAAAGTAGAAAATATCACTTTTCTAATTATGTAAAGTAGGTGCTCGTAGGTGATCAAACAACGAAGTTATCACAATAGTAGCAAATAAAACCCCAATTTTCATTTTTGCGATGTTAATTATATTGACGAATATCACAGCTTTGGTTGGAAACTTTCCAAAAGCAAAGCATGACTATGAAAGTAGAAGATCCCATCTATACAATGATGCAAACTAGGTCGGCGTAGGTAACCAAATAACGGAGATATCGTAATAGTCGGTAATACATCCCATTTTTCTATTTTTTTTTTTGGAAATCACGCAACAGGTCGCAATTTTGATCGGATAGTGACGCAAATTTGAAGGTTAATGGGGGTCTCACAGATGAAGAAGCCTATTGATTTTGGTGATGGTCGGATAAAATTTAGGGGTCGGAATGGGCAAACACTTAATTGGAGAAAAGTCAACATTTTATTTCAAAGCCAATAATTGACATTACATTTCTTTCAAAAAATTTCTACAGAAGTCTTCTGGCAACTGCAAAACAAAATCCTAAGTTACTCCCATCTTACAATTGTTTCGATCAGAAAATTTTGCTAAAATCTTCAAAATTCTTAAAATAGTGTAATTCCTTTGTAAAACGTGGACATATTTCACAATTTTTATAGGAGAAGTTTTCGGGCTACTGGGAATGGGGGCTATACCAATTTTTAATGGAGAAGTTCTTTGACCACTAAGAACCCCAAATGCAAGTTATAAGTATTAGGCCAGAAAATGCATCTACATATAAACTACACATTACTAATATCCTCAATTTTTGGTAGATAAGTTTTTTGTTACCACTGAGAACCCTGAATGCCCAATTGCCGACAATTTAGGGCGGCAATTTAGAAAAAGATCTAAACGTGGACCTATATCCACAACTTTTATTGAAGAAGCTTTTTGAACATTGTGAACCCCAACTACCAGTGGAGAAGTTTTCTGACTACTAGGAATCGGGCGTACCGTTGTTTGGGGGCTATACAAAATCGAGGACCTACTTTAGATGGAGAAGTGTATTGGCCTTAGTGTTCCCAGTGGTCAAGACACTTCTCCACCAAAATTTACAGCTAATTTGGTCAGAAAATATTTTTTTTAGATATTTCCACTGTTAAAGAAGAAGACCGCAGAGCTTATACAAAAAGAAAATTATTCCTGGTGATATCCTCCTACACAGGGAGTTATAAAAACTGTATTTTGAAATAATCAAGAGGAAGTATTAGTATTTAGACTGTCTCACGGTTTCATTGTGTCGATTTATATTTCTACGCTTAGAGTAAAGTCGAAAACATTTGCTTTACAATTGAAGTGATACGTTTTAGTGTCTTTAATGGACACTTTTCCTTTCAAACTTCGATGACATTTCCACACAAATTTATTTTGATTTACATTTTCATAAGTAATCTTTGAACACCAATATTTATTTATGCCTTATTTTTTGCTGAAATCGTATAATTAAAATTTATTCATTTGACCTATTTCGATCATAATCACGATGACAAGTCATTTTTAAGCTATTACCACTGTCGTAAAAGGATTAAAAAGTGTTAATGTAAGCACAATCAGCTTATCATTTTCAAGAACAATTATTGGCAACAAAACGTTTTAATTTATTCAACGATTTTTCACTTTAACGTTTACTTTAGCCACCTCAACTTGAAAACTTATTCCTTGTTACTGTGAAATATCTTTAAAGGACTTCAACATTACTTTACAACACATTATATGCGAATCAATATCACTTCCTACTATCAGTATTTCCCGATCCGTGTTGACAGCACAAAAGTCCGCAAAGAACTGATTTCGGTTTCTTGTAGTACTTTCACTATCGATGAGAATGTTTTTTTTTTTGTCTGATGGGAATTTTGGAAGCTCTCACGAATTTATGGAGACATGCGCTCAACGCACCGACCTTCTCCCTCCTTTTTGGAGATACTATAAACAAAAGCAACAATGTGCTTTCTTGTCTAAAATGTGCCAATGTGAACAAATGTTTGTTTGTCCTTTTTCACCCCACCCGTTGCTGTTGCTCAAAACCAAACCAACATGGGCTGTCGGAGGTTAGGCAAAAACAAAGAAAGGAAAAGTGAAAATGTGCATTTCCGTACAGGTATCCTTGAGACTTGAATGCGGTAGCCTTAGTATCGCCCATACTTGTGTACATGTGTGTGTGTGTGAGTGCCACAATTAGTATAGACGGATGTTCTCATTTCCGTTTGCACCCATTTTGGCGTACGGAAGCAGCCAAAGTGAAAAGTAATATATGGTAATGGCTTTCCATATCAGTGATGTCCTTAATTCCGATAAAGTTTCGTTTGTGTTGCTTCAAACTACTCAACAACCAGCAAACGAACACCAATACCAAACCGCCACATGATTTTCAAAAGCACGTGCATTTGTTTTACTCTCTGCGTTTCGTACTCTCGCCGTGGTATATTTGTCTGTGGACAAAGGAATTCAATGGATTTGGACTGTTTTTGTCGTGGCATGCTGGTGAGGCGATAACGAAAACTCAACAAATAATCCATGACCTAACACAACCGGAACATTTTCTGCGGCCATTGTTTTATGTTTGGCGTTCTAAACACGATAACGCTGGCCAAATGTAATTTTGGAACACATTCCAGATGGCAAATGTTTGGCATTTCTCCTATATACAAGATACTATGTACATACATATGTATGTATGTATGTACATAAGTGTGTATATTTTTGGAATGTTGGATGGCTTTTTAAACAAGTTACACTTTTTGCCAAGAAATCTGTAAAACTGATGTGGAGCATGTGAAGGAAAGTGTTTACTTCACCAAACGACGACTGTATTTAGTCCTTGTCGGTCTTTGATGTTATGCTAGTGACGTCACTGTTGACGACACATATCATAGAGTGAACACCAGGCAGACATGCTAAAATTGATCGAAAGTGCGACGCGTTCAAAAAAAAAAAAAATAACAAGGTCGAACGACCAACATCACAGCACGATGGAGGTTTCACACAAACGGAATGAACTCAGCAAGGATATGAAAAAAGTTATTTCGCATAATTTCCAATTAGCCGAGTTTAACTAATGAACGACGAACACACAGCTATTCAAACGAGGTGTAGCTGTAATTATAGAGAGGAACTTTGAAAGGCAAAGTCAAATGATTAACACACAAGATGGCATTGCCAGGATTGAATAGGTGACGATTTAAATGTGTCGCGAAAAGTGTCAAAGAAATGCAAGGACATCTTTAAAGTAGACACACATACATTGCCATTGACACACACGCACTTGGGTTGTGTGGATTTTTTTTTTTTTTTTTTTTTGGAAGCACAAGTATGTGTGTGGGTGTGGTTTTCAAGGCATTGATCCACAAATATCCCAGAAGGGACATGGGAGACTTCTCTCATGTCAATGTGTGCACTAGGGTTATGACTTTTTGACCCATTTTATCAAAAATGATATCCTGCACGCAGAAAAATATATGTTAGAAACGTGTATGGATCCAAACAAATATGTGTTTGGGACTGGTTGCAAACAAAAGTTTATTTGTTTGGGTACCAACATATTTAGTATGCTAGAGCATATTTTTTATGGGTGGAGAGAGGATTTTTGCCAAAGAGCGTGACAACAGAGCCCTCGCATATTTTATAATAAAGAACTGTGTGTATTAGGGTTATGACTTTTTGACATTTTTTCTCAAAAATGATTTCTTGTAGTGAGAATGAATGAACTTTTGCCTATTAATGCCTAAAATATCATTCATTTCATTTTATAATAAAAAATGATCCGCACAAACTACATTGAAAAAAAAAATTATAAGGCAAAAATAAAAAAAAATAAATTTTTTTTTTTAAATTTTTTTCCTGTTGCTCGAATTAATGTCCTTTTGCTATTACTGTCTAAAATAACTTGTATTCCATTTAAATTTTAAAAAAGGTCCCGCACAAACCACTTTTAATTTTTATACCCTACACCACTATGTGGGGAGGGTATTATAAGTTGGTTTTGCCCAAAAAGTTTGTAACGCATCGAAATAATGGTCGTAGACCCATACTTATATATACCAAAATGAATGTCTCGACGAGCTGAGTCGATCTGGCTATGTGTGTCCGTCCGTCCGTCTGTCCGTCTGTCCATCTAAACCTTGTAATCACGCTACAGGTCGCAATTTTGATCGGATCGTCACGAAATTTTGCATGTTGATGGGGGTCCCGGAGGGGAAGAAGCCTATTGATTTTGGTGATGGTCGGATAATATTTAGGGGTCGGAAAGGGCAAAAAACTTAGGTGGATAAAAAGACAACGTTTTTTTCCAAAGCGAATATCTCAGCTTCTATAAAGGGTATACCAAAAGCAAAACCTGACAATGAAAGTAGAAAATATCACCTTTCTAACGGTGTAAAGTAGGTTCTCGTGGGTGATCCAACAACGAAGATATCACAATAGTAGCAAATAAAACACCAATTTTAATTTTTGCGATTTTAATTATATTGACGAATATCGCAGCTTAAGTTGTAAACTTTTCAAAAGCAAAGCCTGACTATGACAGTAGAAGATCCCGTCTTTACAATGGTGCAAACTAGGTCGGCGTAAGTAATCAAATGACGGAGATATCCCAATAGTCGTTAATACATCCCATTTATCCATTTTTTTGGAAATCACGCCACAGGTCGCGATTTTGATCGGATCGTCACGAAAATTTGAGGCTTAATGGGGGTCTCACAGATGAAGAAGCCTATTGATTTTGGTGATGGTCCGATAATATTTAGGGGTCGGAATGGGCAAACACTTATTTGGAGAAAAGTCAACATTTTATTTCAAAGCCAATATCTCTGTTTCTTTAAGAGGTGTATCAAAAGCAAAACTAGGCAAGGAAAGTAGAAAATATCACCTTTACAACGATGTGAAGTATGTTGTCGTAGGTGGTCAAATAGCATAGATATGGCAATAGTCGATAATGCATCCCATTTTCCGATTTTTTTGTAATCACGCTACAGGTCGCAATTTTGATCGGATCGTCACGAAATTTTGGGGGTTAATGGGGGTCCCACAGAGGAAGAAGCCTACTGATTTTAATGATGGTCGGATAATATTCAGGGGTCGGAATGGGCAAAAGCTTATTTGGAGAAAAGGTCTACGTTTTATTTCAAAGCCAATATCTCTGTTTCTTTAAGAGGTATATCAAAAGCAAAACCTGGCAAGGAATGTAGAAAATATCGTCTTTACAACGATGTAAAATGTTTGTAATCACGCTACAGGTCGCAATTTTGATCGAATCGTCACGAATTTTTTGGGAGTGGATGCGGGTCCCACAGAGGAAGAAGCCAATCTAGTTTGGTGATGGTCGGATAATATTCAGGAGTCGGAATAAGCGAAAAGCTTATGTGGAGGAAAGTCAACGTTTTTTTCTTATGCGAATATCTCCGCTTCTGGTTGGAGTATTCCAAAAGGAATACCCGTCAATGGAAGAAGAAAAGATCTCGTTTATATTGATGCAAAGTATGTTGGCGTAAGTGAGCAAACCGAGATATTGCAAAATTCAGTAATAAACCCAATTTTTCCATTTTTTGTAATCACGCTACAAGTTGGAATTTTGATTGGATAGTGACAAAATTTTGGAGGTAGATGGGGGCCCCACAGAGGAAGAAGCCTATTGATTTTGTTGATAGTCGGATAATATTTAGGGGTCAGAATGGGGAAAAACTCATTTGGAGATAAATTCAAAGTTTTATTCTTTGTGAATATATCGTCTTCTAGTAGTGGTGTTCCAACGGCAAAACCTGTCAATGGAAGAAGAAAATATTACCTTTACATTGGTGTAAAGCAGGTTGGCGAAGGTGGTCAAACAAGGGAGATACCACAATAGTCGGTAATGCATCCAATTCTTCCATTTTTTGCAATCAAGCTACAGGTCGTAATTTTGATCGGATGGTCACGAAATTTTGGTTACTTATGGGGGTCCCAGAGAGAAAGAGGCATTTTATTTTTGGTGGTAGTCGGATTATCCCGACTATATCCTTTGCTCACTTGTTATGATATATGAAATAAAGGTATATATAATAAAATGATATAAATGATATATATGTTATAACACGATGATAAAATTAGTGAGAAACAAACGGTTATGTCATTTTGGTTATATCGTGTACCCCTATACCTTGTTTTCAATTAAATATCTGCTTACAGTGATTTCAAAAACTTGTCAAAAGTCTTGAAAAATAAAAACTTTATTTATTAATTAATTTATTTATTTATTTATTTATTTATTTATTTATTTATTTATTTATTTATTTATTTATTTATTTATTTATTTATTTATTTATTTATTTATTTATTTATTTATTTATTTATTTATTTATTTATTTATTTATTTATTTATTTATTTATTTATTTATTTATTTATTTATTTATTTATTTATTTATTTATTTATTTATTTATTTATTTATTTATTTATTTATTTATTTATTTATTTATTTATTTATTTATTTATTTATTTATTTATTTATTTATTTATTTATTTATTTATTTATTTATTTATTTATTTATTTATTTATTTATTTATTTATTTATTTATTTATTTATTTATTTATTTATTTATTTATTTATTTATTTATTTATTTATTTATTTATTTATTTATTTATTTATTTATTTATTTATTTATTTATTTATTTATTTATTTATTTATTTATTTATTTATTTATTTATTTATTTATTTATTTATTTATTTATTTATTTATTTATTTATTTATTTATTTATTTATTTATTTATTTATTTATTTGTATTTATTTATTTATTTATTTATTTATTTATTTATATTTTAAAAATACTACACACAGAAAAATGTCCCCTGTAACATATGTCCCAAACATATTTTGCAGCAAACATATATTTGTTTGCAAGCAGTCCCAAACATAATATATGTTTGGGTCATGCAAACAAATATATGTTTGGGTGCAAACAAATGATATGTTTGGGTGCAAACAAATACAAACTCAAAAGCCAAAAAAGAAAACAAACACATGCACCAGTGGAGCATGGAAGCGTAAATGTCAATGTGAAACACATTGAAATGTATGCTCACTTTCTACCTATAATATCTAATTTTGTAACGTCATTTTCTTAACAAAGTATTTTACATAGATATATATTTTGTTCTGGGACTTATAGTGAAAATTTGTGTAGAATATTTCTTCTTTTAACAACTTTCGTCTAAAACTAAATTTCATGTTAAATTCATGGATCAACCCGAAAAAAGAACAAAACTAATTTATTCCAAAAATATTTGGGTGTTTTGTTGGCAACATTGATGTATATATTTTCTTGATATATATTGTAAATATATATTTCATTTATTCGGCGACTTATATTGAAATTTGATGGAGAATATTTTTGTATTTGACGTCTTCTATCTAGAATGAAGTTTTGTGGGACAAAACTGAATAAACTCAGATAAAGTATAACATTAACCCTAAAACGTGATTTTGCTTTTGGCAGATTCCTGGCGTTTAGGTACGATTTAGAGTTTTGGTGTATTCGGGGACCTATAGTAAAATTCTATGACAAATAATGTAGAATATTTGATCTGATACGATCTCATTTTGAAGGACTATTTAAACGTTTTTGAAAAAATGGACCAAAAAGACCCCTTTATTGACTCGCATGAGGGTTAATTTTTTTCATAAAAAGATACCCCGCATTGTTTTCAGTAATATTGCCAAAGACACTTTATACCTAAAATGCAAGGATTCCAAGGAATCTGATGTAGAATATTTCAAAACCTGTATAAATGGCCGGAAATTGCCACGCCTATTTAGGTTACTTCCCGACGTAAACTTTCAAAACGCCGATACACGTGTCTTCTTTTTTTCGGTCCTCTTTCATAATCTGTACGGGGTTTCTTGTAATTTTAAAAAAAGTTCGATTTTGTTGTACAGTGTAATTAATACCATTTTTTTCTTTTCCTCTTCGCTTGCTACGTTGGTTAACAACAACAAAGCACAGCATTCCGGAGCTGCGAGAGCCCTGTTGTTACTCTCTTTGACAAAAATCCTCTCCACCCATAAAAAATATGTTCTAACATAAAAAATATGTTGGTACCCAAATATATTAAATTGAGATATGTTACAAAATGTTGCAAACATATATTTGTTTGGATCCAAACCTATTTCTAATATATATTCAAAATAATTTTCCTCCAAAGCTTATTTTTAGTTATATATCTGCTTATAGTGATTTCAAAAGTTTGTCAAAAAAGCTCATATAGACAAATTGTTATCTAATCTTAGGTAAAACCTCACCAAAATATGATACAGTGATACGAGGTTATAGAAAGTCATAACCCTAGTGTGCACCCCGATTCATAATAGCTCAATGATAGCTCAATGAGTCCAAATGGCTTGTCTTAAGATATCACAATACACTGAACGGTATTTTGCCGCCGTTGAAAATTGTATGTTACCATTGCACCACGGTGACAACAAAACGGTATATAAATAATACCAATTGATGATAGGAAGATACATATGTATATAGCCACCATGTATGCTTTAGGCCACTGTTAGAAGGTGATAACCGGCTGACGAATGACGTGACTTGGCAACACGTCATATTCTCATCTGCATCAATAGACTACCCGGCATCATAACCTCTGCACGCCATACTTTCCTTAACCATGGGAAAGTCAACTGGCAAGCATTCAGAGAATTCACCAACCAACATTTCAAAATTCACAAACCACGGCACGGTAGTTTACAATCCCATGGCAGCGGATTTTTCGTACCGGATTGAAACGAAACTAAAAGTGTTTCGACCAGCAGCTCCCAACCCAGCATCATATGCTGATACAACAACCAACGCTTTAGAGATGACTTTCTGAGACATCATCACTGCTGCAGCTGCTTGCCATATTCCTGCTGGTCAAAAACCTAAAAAAGAAAGGATTAGCGAATGAGCGAGATGAGATTCGCCGTACGAACCCTAGCGACCCCAGAGTCAGAGAATTGACATTGGAAGTCAATAGATTAGTCGGGGAACACAAGCAGAAAAATTTGCTAGGGCATCTGAACTGCTGCAACATTGGAACCGGTAGTAGTAAATTGTAGGCAGCGGTTAAGGCGTTATCGAAACTAGATACAAAGAATGTTCGGAATAGAGTTGTGCCAAATGAACTATATGGAACTATCTATTTCACAACGCAGTTCTAATGGCTCTCATAATTTGTACGAACAAACTGCGTATACTTAATATCACACGTTCGATTTTATGACGTTACTCATACGTTTTTGGAACTAGTATCAATGGGTGATGTTGCAGATGTTATCCGGGGCGCAAAATCATCCAAAGCGATTGGACCTGAAGCAATTTCAATTGTGATACTAAAACAGCTGGATGATCCAAAAGACAAGTATCCCGCAAGCAAGGATGTCAGCAAAGGTGAATCATACGGGCCGATCTGTCACCAGTAGCAAAGATCTTAACTCCTCCCCATCACCAGAGTGTGTTATCCCGTTGTGGATAATCAACACGGGTTCCGGAAGGAGCATAGTATCATAACAATGATGATAACAACAGTAAGTCTATAGCCAACAAACCATCACAAATCAATATACAAGGTGTCACTACTTGCGTTTCCTACCTGCGACTTCCTCAAAATCCGAATCGTCGGTATCACCGCTTGCAACCACGGTTGGGGCTGGCCTGGTTTGGTGTCTAATCGACTTGCGTTAAGATTTGGTTTTATTTAACTTTGAAGGCTCTTTTGCATGACGATCCCTGCCACTCTTCATCCTAGCATCCTCCTCTTCTTCATCATCGTCCTCCACCGATTCTTCGTTGTGAGATCGATGTTGTTTTTCGCCCAATGCAAGTAGTGAGTACACATCCATGGTGTCAATTTGTGAACCCAACGATTTTTTTGATGGTGTACCAGTTTTTTTGGCCGCAGCATCCTCGGCGGCCTGTTTAGCCAATGACTCTTTTACTCTTTCCAGACTATTGGCATTTTGAAGTAAGTCACTAAAATCAAATGCTTTTGTGTCTTCAGTTTTATGATAATTTCCGGAATCATTATTTTCATCTTCAGATTCGGAATCGGACAAATTGCCCAAACCAGCGTTACAGTCAAAGTTAGGCACCGGAGACACAGAAGGCTTGCACTCATTTGCTTTGTCCACATTGAAGAAACTCGATTCGATGTCAATTTCATTTGGATCAACCAAATAATTGTCGATGCTACCATCGCTAGTGGAACCGTCATCCTCATTATCGTTACGTTGTTTTCGATTACTTTCATTGGGCGTTTTGGCGTTTTTTGAGTTCGTGCGTGAAGTTGACGCCGAAGGAGAATTTTTACCTTCACTGCTTGGTGGCAGTGGCCTATACTTAATGTAGAGTTTGGCACGTAACGAAAGACCGGGTCGCTTCTTCGATGTTCCTTGTTTTGTTGCGCTGCGTGCTTTAGATGGTTCCCGCTCGCCAAATTGGGTGGTCTGCTAGTGGAGACAATTATGGGGAGATGGTCTGATCCAAGGCAAATGACGGGTTGCCAGGTAACGTCATTTGTCAGACCAGGTGACGCGATGGTTATGTCTGGCGAGCTGTGACACTCTCCTCTAATTCTGGTAGGGGCGTTCTCATTGACCGTGCAAAACGTAGAGCTGTCAATCTGCTCAGCCAGCGCTGTACCTCTTTTGTCGTTTCCGAGGGTCGTATGCCACATCTCATGATGCGCATTAAAGTCCCCCAGGACCAGACGATTATGACCTTCCAAAAGCGGGCTAATGTTAGGCACGTAATCTAAGATACAGCTATTTCTCGGCGGGATGTATACGTTCAGCAACTCTATCTCGGCAGTTCCACACCTGACTGCTACCCCCATACATTCCATGTACGGGTCATTAGAGACAGGTTCAAGCAGTAGGAAAGCTAATCCCCCACCTCCACTTCTGGTGCGATCCTTCCTTAGCACGTTGTAACCATCGCAACGTTGTGAGCTACAGTTGTTGTTGAGCATGGTTTCTTGCACCGCAGCGACCTTGATATTCCTTGCATTTATATGGACTGTGCACATTTTGGACCAAATCGATTGCTTCCTTCGAGAGTTTTCGTTCACATGACATTAGATGCACATCCTCTTGTGGTTGAGCACAGTAACAGATACATATAGCATACCTAGAATATGTTAATAATTTGTAATTTAATGTACACACGAAATCGCTTAAGACGACATTGTTTATAACGTAATGTCGTTATCCAAAAGACGATTTGAATCGGAATACCCTAAGGATGCGTGATGTCTCTGTTTATCTGTTTCACCCATTTCGTCGTAATTGGTGTTCGATTTTTCGAATAGTAAACAAAAATTTATGGGTGGAAAAGGTAAAATTTTAAGCAAGTTTTATTATGTATATTAAGTATTCTCTGTCAGCAAATAAAAAAAAAATATTCCCTTGAAAACTTCCCCTCCTCCTCGATGGTAGCGGTGCATTTTCTAAACCTATATTTTTGGATACTTTTTAAAATTAATTTTAAAAAAATTAAAAAAGCATGAAATTTAAAGAGTAATCATGGTCAATTATTGCCAATACACAAAACCGTTTCACAAAATATAAAGAAGGTGATTTAGATGCACAAGCAGGACTTTACATACATATGTGCAAAGTTGGCTGTTCGAAATCGTCATAAATGTCAAAACGTGGAAATTTCAGCCATTTCTGTAGGGCTATAATCCTGAAAACCTCTAAAATCGGGAGGTACCGTTCTAGTTTGGCTACATAAAACATGGACCAGTACTGACAAATTTCTGGATAGAAGTTTAGTAGGCCCAAAGAGGACTAAATATGTATTAAATTACTTCGGTTTCTATATGATAATGTAGCTAAAACCCTGAGAAATTTAGCGGTACCGTTCCGTGAGGGGTAATCCAAAACGTGAACCAGCACTGACACATTTCCGGGGGAAAGTTTTGTAGTCCCAAAGAAGACTCAATACTATTCTTTAATCATTTTTTCGTTCACTCTGGTCCATACTTTGCACATCGTAAATTTTCTACGCGACATAAATCGTCCAAACATACTTTTATGAATTTCATCTATGCCTTCTTGAATAAAACCGTTTTCAATGATTAAACAAAAAAATATATTTAAAGCTAGCACAACACATTTTGACTTCATAAACAATTAAAAGGCGGTCCGATACACTGTGGTCCCACTTATATGGAAAGGAGTGCCAAAAATAGTTCTAATCGAGGTACCGCCTCGAAATTTTAAACATAGATTTACAAAGAGGAAAGGTGATAGAAAAAAATTTGAGTAGATGTAGGTCCAAATTTGATTTCTGGTATTTTGATGAGTTAAGACACATTTTCCAATTGATTTGGTTGAAATTTCGCATTTTGAGTTCTCAGTGAACAAAATACATCCTTGCAGGAGTCTCCCAAATACTCCCAACATTAGTAAAACTCAACATAAATTTATAGTACTGATCATGGCACAATTACCCAGGTAGTGGCATCGTAAAATTTTGAATATGTTATGTCAAAACTTTCTTTATGTTGTTGGGGAAATTACAACAAAAATAATTTTTTTATAAAGGGATTTGACTTTTCATATTCGATCAGCTGGTGTGATACCACTACCTGGTAGTTCTGCCATGGTACTGATTTTAAAAGTACTAGAAAAATTTATTTAAAAGGAATTTAGAAACATTGTGGCGTTTTTTGGGATAGCGTTTGCAATTTTGTTTTTTCAAAATAGTCTGGCTTAATTCCATTGTTGTTGTTTTAATATTTTAAAACAACTAGTTTATTAGTGGAAAAGATTTGGTATTGTTCGACAAGGGGTAAGGCAGGGAATACTATAGTTTCGATTCTCGCTACAGAATCTCATCAGTTCCCTTGTTTTTTGTTTGTGGATATTCTCCACCGAAGTTATTTTTCAATAACTTCTTCAACAAAAAACTTGTTATATTGTGGCGTTTTTTGGGATAGCGTTTGCAATTTTGTTTTTTCAAAATAGTCTGGATTAATCCCATTGTTTTACATTACATTGAAATTTAGATAAAAAAGGACCACATGTTCAAGGAACTGTATATAAACAAGTTATTAGAAATATTAAAACTTTTGAGTTGGGAATTAAAGAGTGGCCAATAGACTTCCTTTTTATCAACAAAAAAGTTTACATAAAATGTTTATATATAAAATACCGTTATATTGATTGAAGCAATATCATATTATACATTACTCACGAATTTCGCTTCTTTCATGGAGTGTATCTAAAAATTGCAACTTCCTCCATTTGGTACATGAAACAGACATCCCTTTCGAATAAAATTATGCAAAAATTACATCCGACAAAATCCGATTCTTTAAGACGCAACCACATTTTGATAAACAGTGTGTACGAAAAATACAAGTTACCTGATTTTGTCTCAGTTTACCAATTCACTTTATTTGACTGCTCCTGTTATTTTATTAATACGTTGTCTAAAAAACTTAAAAAGGCTTGAATCTGAAATAATTTTGCCGATAGTAATTACCACTATGAATCGAAATAGAAAACCGTTATTATAAACATGACTATAGTTTCATTTAATTTATTTCAAATTCAAACAAACTATGTGGCAACTCTAGACACTTTATTAAAGAAGGAATATTAAAAACAAAAGTACCTTTATATAGGGACTACATCTAAATCTGAACAAAGTTTTGTTTAAATCTGCAAAATTGAACAGGGACCTTAGAAAATATCGCATTTTAAATTTGGATATTAAATTAAAATTGACTGAGTTATAGCAAAATCGGAGAATGATATATACGGACTATATCAAAATCTAAACCGATTTTTGTTAAAATCGATAAAACTGATCAATGACCTAAGAAAACATCGCATATTAATTTTTAAGGATATTTAATTAAAATTGACCAATTTATTGCAAAATCAGGGAAACATATATATAGGGGCTATATCCAAATCTGAACCGATTTTTATCAAAATCGGTGCAATTGATTAGGGACCTAAGAAAATGTCAGATATTTAATTTGAAGGCTATTCTTTTAAAATTGACCGAGTAATAGCAATATCGGGGAAAGATATATATGGGGACTATATCCAAATCTGAACCGATATAAACCAAAGTTGGTATTTTTCATCCCTATGCCCTCATAAGTACTTGTACAAAAATTCATCATCCTAGGTCAACTCCTTTTATTTTTGTCCACGTTTACAAGGAAGCGGCACCACTGTGCGCCGTTCGGACTCGGCGATAAACAGTAGGTCCCATATCATTGAGCTAATATGAATCGGGGTGCACTCATTGATACGAGAGAAGTCTCCCTTGTCCCGTATGGGATGTTTGTGGAACAATTATATATATGGTAACATGGGGCGCCTTCGCCACGTTTTTTTCAAAATGTTCTCATATCGACATCATTAAAGTTTTTCCAAATATAATTTTTGGTAAGAATATTAGCATGTCTTGACTAGAGGTTTTGATATATAAATGATTGAAATTTTGTTTTTAAAATAATATTTTTGAGAATTTACAAAATGTCTAAAAGTGGCGAAGCCTCCCCACCCATGGGGTAGCTTCGCCATCGACATAGGACATATATCAACGGACTCTAAAACTGGCATTTACCATACTTCCTCCCCAAATATCAACATTATGCATAAAAGGAACATGTTTTCTATTTAATAATCAAAAATGATTCTAAAATTTACAAAAAGAAACATATTCCAGCCGTTAATTGAAGTAGGTACCTTGAATTTAGACATAAAAATGAAATTTTTGCCAAATTAGATAGGTTTAGCACAATATTTGATTTCAACTTCATATTTTAGCGTGGTATATCAATAGCATAAACAATTTAAATTAAACCTGACATATTTCTCACATTAACCCACAACACCCCTATCATGGCGTAGCCGCCCCACCCCCTACATAGTTCATAATATGAATATATTGACATTTATAATTACTTTTATCATGCAAATTATTTGGATTTATATTCTTCAGTAGTTGTCTATTAACGGTATAAAATATAATAAAAGGTATAAAAGATATCACAAAATATACCTACCAAGAATATTTTTCGCAATACCCCAAAAACATGAAACCGCGTGCATCAGCAATCATATATCTGATAGAAATGCCAATTTTTGGGAGATGAAAGATCTTCGTTAAACTCACAATTTTCCCTTTAACGGCATTTCTGTAGCAGTTATAATTATCAAGAAAATCGGTGCTGGCGAAGGCGCCCCAGTGGCGAAGCCGCCCCATGTTACCATATATATATATATATATATATATATATATATATATATACCCGCCCCGTTCCGTCCGTTTAAATTTTACTGATCGCTACCAATATCATGATTTCATCCCGGCGAAGGGAATTATCAAGTGGATTTTCAGCTTTTGTAAAATTTTGCAACACTCTCAGTTCGTTTTGAAAAACATTACTCTCTTTAATAGAGAGTAATCAAAAGGTTAAGCCATTGGGGGAATACTCCAGCACAGGGATGCCAACTATTCCGAGGTAAAAATCGCTACAGCCACATACGCACCATAGGTCTGTAGTGATTTTTACCTTAAAACAGTTGACATTCCTGCTTAAACAGTGGTTTTTGTACGTCAAAAATCACCACAAGTAGCGGGAAAACCACCAACTTGGCACCCCTGCAATCAATGAGATTGAATCTTTAAACAATAAACAAAACAAACAAAAAACAGCGGATGGCATGCGCAGGAGAATTTTAAACAAAATTCCAACAACAATCATTCACAGGCAACTGATGGTGATGTTATTTCAACTTATAGAATTCGATGAATTCTTAGTTGATATGTGCTGGCATGTTGCAAAATATTTTGTTTTGGTGTTTTTTTGGGAAAGCCGAAAATTGAGTGTCATTCTCATTAACTTGAGAATACTCGATATTTAAAGAGTTCGGGTTTTCACTAAAAAATCATCACTTCAAAAACTGAAAAGCCAATTGATAATTCCCTTCGCTGGGATGAAATCATGATATTGGTAGCGATCAGTAAAATTTTGCAACACTGTCAGTTCGTTTTGAAGAACATTACTCTCTGTTATATAGAGTAATAATTAGACAGAGGAATCCTATGCAAATGCATATATGATCAGGATGGTCGTAGAGAAAATCTGATTAAACAGAAACTCGTTTTATCAAAAAATAAAACGAATTAGGCCCAGAAATTTTTGCATATTTTGCATATTGTGCATATTTTGACATATTTCTACATTTTTGCATAAAATGAGCATATGCAAAACCATATGCAAAAATATATTCAAGGATTTGTGGTCTAAAAATCCCACCGATATGGCTAAAATGTGGTATTAAGTTTTCGTTAAGGGTATGAAACTTTACACCTGAAATTTGTCCGCATGGGTCCACGTCTTCATATAGCCCCAATAGAACGGTACCTCCCGATTTTCGGTATTTTGAAAGTTGTAGCATCAATATCCCACCGAAATGATTGAAATTTGGTATTTACTCTTCGTTGGGGGTATAAACCTTTCCACATTAAATTTCTCGGTATATGTTCACGTCTTCATATAACCCCCATAAAACGGTACCTTCGGATTTCTGGTATTTTAAAGGTTGTCGCCTCACTGTCCCTCCGAAATGGCTGATATTTGTTATTAAGTCTTGGCAGGGGGTTTAAAACATTCCACCTGAAATTTCTCGATATGGGTCCACGTCTTCATTCAGCCCCTATAGAACGGTACCTCCGGTTTTTTGGTATTTTGAAGGTTGTGGCCTCAATATCCCTCCAAAATGACTGAAATTTGGTATTTACTCTTCGTTGGGGTATAAACCTTTCCACATGAAATTTCTCGGTATATGTTCACGTCTTCATATAACCCCCATAGAACGGTGCCTCCGGATTTCTGGTATTTTGAAGGTTGTGACCTCAATATCCCTCCGAAATGGCTAAAATTTGGTATTAAGTGTTCCTTGGGGGTATAAAAAATTCCACCTGAAATTTCTCGATATGGGTCAACGTCTTCACTTAGGCCCCATATAACGATACCTCCGGATTTCTGGTATTTTGAAGGTTGTGGCCTCAATATCGCTCCAAAATGGCTAAAATTTGGTATTAAGTCTTCCTTGGGGGTATAAAACTTTCCACCTGAAATTTGTCGGTATAGGTCCACGTCTTCATATAGACCCCATAGAACGGTAACTCAGGATTTCTCGTATTTAGAAGATTGTGGCCTCAATATCCCTCCGAAATGGGTGAAATTTGGTATTATGTCTTCCTTAGGGGTATAAAACTTTCCACCTGAAATTTTTCTTTATAGGTCCACGTCTTCATATAGCCCCCATAGTACGGTACCTCCCGATTTCCGGTATTTTGAAGGTTATGACCTCAATATCCCGCCAAAATGGCTGAAATTTGGTATTAAGTCTTCCTTAGGGGTAAACAACTTTCCACCTAAAATTTGTCGGTTTAGGTTCAGCTTGACCAAAAATCATGAAAATTAAAAATGTTATGTATCGTTACGTAAAGCTATTTTAAAGGGTTTTTGATGACTTTATTCACTAGGGGCACTAAAAACCTTCTGGACTAGGCAACACGTAGTGTCGGCAGGCGTCATTTGACATTTTTTAGAAAGTTTGTCAGTTTTTAGCCTCAGTTTGACATACGACCATGAGTTGTGTTGTTGAGGCTATTAGCATAAGTTTTAAAACTATCGTCACTAATATGGATTTTGGAAATCCTTTTGGTGAAAGAACTTCCATGCAAAAAGTGCGAATATGTCGAATAGATATATACAGTGTTTGGAGGATGTAAACAGTTTGACCCGAACATAACGCCGTTTCTTCTTTAAAGTGCATATATTACACACTAATTTCAGTGCCATTAAAAAAGTTTTGTATTGTTGTTAGAAAATAATATTCTTTAATTGCTTAAAAACACCAAAGCTTTACTATTTTACCAGAAGCGATAGAGTCAATGAAAGCCAACTAAACATTCAGAAAGTTACATTAAAAAAATATCAGGAGCTGGGTGATGCAATCTACGACTCATAGACTGCGAATCCAACTCGTAGTACTGTTTGAGGCTTCACAAAAACATGATCGAAAAAGATGTTTTTGGGTATTTTTAAGTAATAACTGCTAACTTTTTACAATAAAATTATTTGATTTTTCGTTGCACTCAGTCGCTTTTTAAAATGATTTATTTGAGATATTTCATTGTTTTATATTCATTATATTTCAATTTCATTAAGACTACACGGTGTGCCTTAAACAAATTTAACTGAAAGGTGCTTACACCTGGAAAGTTTTTGCAGATTCTGAAACTACAATGCTCATAGATGAGAAATATCAAGAAACAAAAAAAATCGCCGGAGGGATTTTCGAATAAATCGCGATTTAAGTTCACATTTTAGGGGTTCTTTATGTTTTCACGATTTTGCTTGGAAACCGCGAATCCCATGTAAATGGGCCTAAGGAAAATGTTGTTACTGTGAAAATTCTCCACAAGATTGCTCTTATTGATATTTTTGTAGGCTTTACCGTTTTTGAGATATAGAAGTTCAAATTGAGACAATGCACTGGCCGTATCGCCTCCTTATAAAACAATGTCATGCTCAGTGCGCCTTATCTAACTTTTGATGAAAACCGTTTACAAATGGAAAGATTTCGAGGATTCTGAAACAGCAATGTTCATAGATAAGAAAAATAAAGAAAACGGAAAAAATCGCCGGAGGGATTTTTAAATAAATCGCGATCAATATTCACAATTTTAGGGTTTTTTAGGTTTTCACGATTTTGCTTGGAAACCGCAAGTCGTATCGAAATGAGTGTAAAGAAAATGTTGTAGCCGTGACTATCGAACTATTATCAAACTATTGTTTTTTCAAACAAAAATTTTCTACAAAAAAACATGACTTTGTTAGTAATTTGAAAGAAACTAGACAAACAGGCCATAAATATTAATTAGAAGTTACCACAACTATTTTAAATACTCTTTTCCAAATGGCCCTGAGGTCTCAAATCAGTGAAAAATCCTCGCTTAATAGATTTTAACTTCTCCCATATCCTCAAAATGCATGCTTTCGAATCAATTTTTAAATTAATCGAAAAATCAATTCAAAATACATTCCATGGAATGTATATTTATTCACTACAAAGAACTAATGCAAAATGTGTGCTTAAGAAGCAAATTAGACAGTATCCTCACTGCACCATGCCGTTGTAAAAATCAAGACTTCTTTCACGTAAAAAGATGTAGTCGGAAATCACTTGCACTCATGATTCAACTACTTCCTTGGCTACAAACATTTTGCTGGGTATGACTAAAAATGTGACTTCGATGAAAGCGCAAAAGTTTTGCACTTTTGTACAGACGATATCTGAAAGATTAGACTGATATAGTCCATTTTGGAAGTGGACATAATTTTGGAAGTCAAACTAGTTGGTCGGCGTAAAATTTAGAGCTTTTGGACTGATCCTGATATAACCATTGACTCACCCACGAAAAATACAATATCGCTGTAAACAAGACCTCAAGTAAATCGATCTATATTCAAACCAGTAGGTCTCGAAAAAATCGAATTGGACTTTGCTCAAGGTTTTAGAGAAATAGTTTGAAGTCTGGCAGGGGAAGTGTCCAAAATATTGCGAGATCCAAATTTTGGACAAAATCTGTAGATTTGTTCGAGAGTTACAATGGTTTGGGAAATTGCAGTCATGACATTGTTTTATAAGGAGACGATACAGTCAGTGAATTATCGCAATTTGAATTTCTATATCTCAAAAACAGTAAAACATAGGAAAATATCATAAGAGAACAAGAATTTTTACTGCTACAACATTTTCTTTAGTTCCATTTGGATAGGGCTTGCGGTTTTCAGCAAAACGGTCAAAACCCGAAATACCTTAAAAATGCGTTTTTTTATTTTTTTTCTATGAGCCAGGCGTAAACTTCATTCGTTTAAAGTTGTTTCAAGAGCACCGTGATATACAATACAAATAACAGCAGATTTTAATACAATACCAAATAACCAAAGTTTGAGCATTAATTTCGTTTACGGTTGTTTTCAGCTACAAATAGTGATAGGAAAAAATTCAGATGGGCATGCTATTTATAGCAGATATTATTTATTTATTTATTTATTTATTTATTTATTTATTTATTTATTTATTTATTTATTTATTTATTTATTTATTTATTTATTTATTTATTTATTTATTTATTTATTTATTTATTTATTTATTTATTTATTTATTTATTTATTTATTTATTTATTTATTTATTTATTTATTTATTTATTTATTTATTTATTTATTTATTTATTTATTTATTTATTTATTTATTTATTTATTTATTTATTTATTTATTTATTTATTTATTTATTTATTTATTTATTTATTTATTTATTTATTTATTTATTTATTTATTTATTTATTTATTTATTTATTTATTTATTTATTTATTTATTTATTATTCATACATAGTAATGCAAAACTTTACTTTCACTTTATGATTCACATCAATAACTTTTTCTCCATTATTTTCTACCACTATTTAGCAATAAGTTAATATAAAATTGGAATACAAAATATTGATTAAGGCAGTAAATCAATTTTCTAATTGGTTTTCGAGATATACTCCACGGAAAACCCTTGATATGTCGAACATATTGTCCAATAGACACTTCATTTTATGTACTTCTAATCCGCACGATAATGAATTTGTAATCCTTTTGAATACGAATTCCAAAACACAGGCATGGCATAAGGAAGGAATTCAGTTTTACTGGAAGTTTCTCTCAAAGAGCGTATTCAAACAAAAAATTTTAAATATTTCTTCAGATAGCTTGTTGATAAAGTACATTTTCAGTACAGAACCTTCAGAACAATATCAGTTTTCATTTGAAATTTCAAAAACAAAAATTATTCTAGAGAAAAAATCTCAATAATTTGTTAAAATAGCTCAAAAAATTTTGCCGGGTCAAACCAAATAGGGGGCCCCCCGTGCCCCCGTGCCCCTGCGTACGATTCTCGCCTGTATCGTTGGACCTCCTCCTATAGAACGTGAACGTTTTGATATGCCTGCGTGTGTCAGGCCTACCCACCAGATGATGATTGGGGTGGGTCTTAGGGTAACACCCAAGCAAGAACTGGAACGAAAGCATCTCATTGTGCTGCTGTACTGTCATCTCATGTATATGGTCCACTGAAGACATGAGGAGGCATCCTGATGCTGTTCTCAGGGCAGCATCCTTACAAGTTTGAATATTTTTCCTTTGTGTATCAACCCAAGTACTGCCGGATAGGAACTCAAGGACCTTGTTCCTACTTTTCAGTTTGTCGCAGATTGCTGCACGCTGACGACGTGAGCGTAGTGTCGAATGTGACCTCTAGATTTTTGGGGCAGTTTGAGGTCGGAATTCTGCTACCATCGACCACGATATTCAACTCTCTTCCAAACTGCGCCGTCCATGTGGTGAACAGAGTGGCCGTAGATTTAGTGGTGGATATCTGCGTATTACTCGCGTGGAAAAGGTGGTAATATCGGTTAAATAGAAGTTCAGTCTCTGACAACGTTCGTGAGGCCAGGATCGTGCAATCATCCGCATACGTTACGATCTCGATGTCATCTTGGGGGGGGGGGGGGGGGGTATACAAAAGAGGCAGAGGTTAAACAGTTCCGGAGATATCACCCCACCTTGGGGAACTCCCTGTTTCACTCTACGTAGACTTCTTGTTTCTGAATTCCACGTAAGACTGGCGTCCACACATATAATTGATTATCCAACGTTTCAGATTGTTTGCTCAATGTCAACAAACATCGTGGAGTGCCTGACAGTATCAAAGGCTTTTGATAAGTCATGCGCCACCATCACTTTTCTGTTACACGGCTTATCCTGGTTGGTTGAGGCTGTGCTGCCTACGGTATCCATGCCGATGATCAGCAACTACATATATAGCTTCTGACGCTGGGGAGGACTAAGGTCTCTAGGTTCTTTGCTACAGGCGATAAAAGCGAAATCGGCATGTACGATTCACTTTTGCTAGCATCCTTGCCTTGCTTCAGTAGCGGGACCACCCTGCTCAATTTCAAGACTTCGGGAACAATGGGGATGACTAGCGACAAGTTGAGAATTTTAGTGAGATACTCCACTCCCGGCTCATTCCGCTGTTTCAGCATTACCATGGAGATTCCATCAGGGCCCAACGCTTTGCATGATTTAGCGTTCATGATGGCATTCGCAACATCATCCATTGTAAACTGTAGTGGTTCATCCTCGGCAGGAAGAGATCTGATGCGATGTAATATTCTTCTCTTCGCCCTGTTGCTCTCGGTGTGCTCGACAAACTGTCGATTGAAACGACTTGTGCACCTCTTCGGTCTTCAGTCAACGTAACGTCGACAAACATGACTGAGGTGCTATCTTCCCTCTTTCCAGGGTTTGAGAGTGACTTAACCGTGCCCGTCGCTTCTGCCGGGAAGTTTGGTCTCAATTCGGGTATTCGACCAGTATATATATATGTCGTGCGGCTGCAGCAGTGATGATGTCTCGGAACGTCCTTTCCGCTAACCTGTCATCGGAAGGATTGGGGAGATCTCTGAAGCGGTGATTAGTGAACGGCCAATCAGCTTCCCATGATTGATTAATGTACGGCGATCAGAGGTAATGAAATGGGGCGGTCTGCTGATGGAGACAATTATGAGGAGAAGGTTTGATCAAAGAAAAATGACGGGTTGTCAGGTAACGCCATTAATCAGACCAGGTGACACGATGGTTATGTCCGTCGAACTATGACAATCTCCTCTAATTCTGGTAGGAGCGTCCTAATTGACCGTGCAAACGTAGAGCTATCAATCTGCTCAGCCAACACTGTACCGCTCTGGTCGTTTCCGAGGATCGAATGCCACAACTCATGATGTGCATTAAAGTCCCCCAAGACCAGGCGGTTATGACCTACCAAATACAGCTATTTACCGGGATGTATACGTTCAGCAACTCTACCTCGGCAGTTCCACACCTAGCTGCTACCCCCACATATTCCATGTACTGGTCCTTAGAGACAGGCTCAAGCAAGATAGGTCTGTATTGGATAGACTGGTGCAATAGGAAAGCTAATCCCCAACCCCAATTCTGGTGCGATCCTTCCTCACTAGTACTTGGTTTCCTGCACCGCCACGACCTTGATCTTCTTCCGATTCATGAAGTCCACTATTTTCTCAAACATACCACGGAGTCCATTGCAATTAAATAGCAAACAAGGTTGGGGGACTGCGGGGGAGTTTCGTAATCCGACGCTGTGGGGACTGTGTTCACGCAGTATAGTGCCTGTCGTAGTCCCTCCCGTGGATCTGGGTTCAACACCCTAGGGGATGTATAGCACTGAGTCATGGACAATAAAGGCCAGGGTACATAAGCTGCCTCGCCTGGTTGCCTTGCTTTCCTAGTCCATATTTACATTAGGCAATTTTGCTTGCGGCAATTGTCAGTTTGTCGGTGAGAGTGGGTGTTGAGAAGAAAAGGATTACTACATGCCTCACCTCTCTCTCTATATAACTGACAATTGCCGCAAGTAAAATTGTCTAATGTAAATATGGACTAGGAAAGCAAGGCAACCAGGCGAGGCAGCTTATGTACCCAGGCCTTAAAGGCAATTCAAAGAAAAATATGAAATCAATTCATTTTTGGAGGAAAATTTCAAGATCTCGAGTATTGACTGAAGGCTTTGCTACACACTAGTCATATACCCTAGACAGACGGCAGCATTAAATTGCATTAACTGCCTTAATTCAAATTAAGTCGTGCGTTATACACATTCTTAATGCACAAAATCAAACTGAATTTAAAGGGCATTTAGGTATTTCAATATGGTAATACCTTAGAAGAGAGCCAATATTCATATGAGGGAGAAAGACTATTCATACTCTGAGACACAAGGAAAACAAAAAATACCGTGCAAACAACAACAAAACAGCAATCAGCTGTTTCGTAAATGCAGAAACTGTCGTGCGTTATTCACATTCTTAATGCACAAAATCAAACTGAATTTAAAGAGCATTTAGGTATTTCAATATGGCAATACCTTAGAATAGAGCCAATATTCATATGAGGGAGAAAGCAATATTCATGCTCTGAGACACAAGGAAAACAAAAAATGCAGTGCAAACAACAACAAAACAGCAATCAGCTGTTTCGTAAATACAGAAACTGTCGTCTGTCAGGCTAAAATTAAATGCACCTCTTAATGCAAATTAACGCTGTCGTCTGTCTAGGGTAATACACACGTATACACGAAGATAGTGAATGGAGCCTTTTATGAATACTACCAAAATACTTTGACCGTATTTTATTTCAAGTTGAACAAATTCAACTATGACAGCACGTATAAATTATACGGTATAATATGTTTTGTGTACGAATGAAAAATTTTAAAAAAGTTTAATATTGTTACGAATGTAACTGATAGGTTTAGGTTAATTTAGTTTAATTTCCGTTAATTTAAAAATTTGAATTGTAACGTAAAGTTTTTATTACGCAGTTACTTTATTTAAGCAACAACAACTACCATGTAGAACTCTCTTCATTATTCTAGATGTTACTTTACCTTTTATTAATGTGCTTTTGTCTGTTTTGCCATAATCATGTAATTATCGTTTAGTTGCTACTTCTTCCATGCATTTGTTTGTTGTTGTAATTACGTCATTACCGTGCTTGTCGTCCGCCTGTATTCCCCCCATGTATGTATGTGAGTATGGTTGTTCGCTTAGTGCGAATGTGCGTCTGTGTGTTCGTTGCACAGATTCGAGGTGTTGCCAGACTTTCTGGATAATTCTAGACCAAGGAGACTTTGGGGTATAAATACAGGGGAACTGGCAATGACGAGTGAGTTGTGTTTTAAGCGTTGAACTGAACATATCGGTTAAAGAATAGCTGCGTGCTAACTAGAGACTTGCTGTGTGCTTAGTAATTAAAGTCGGTTCCGAATAAGTGTAATAAAGTAAATAAAGCATTGTAGAAACGTAATCTAAAACGAACCCTGTTTTATTTGGTACAAATCGTATCGGGGAATAAAACAACGTCTACACGGAGATTAGTTAAACCTAATTCCGTAACAATTGGTGTCAGCAGTGAGATTACGATCATCCTACAATGAAGTTTAAGGATCTACGAGTGGAAGACTTGAAGAAGGAGCTAAGTAAGTTGGAGTTGTGTTTTACTGGCAGCAAGGCCGAACTACAAAAACGCTTGTTGGAAGAGTTCGAGCGCCGTGGAATGAACATCGATGAATATGAGTTCGACGGTAAGGAGGAAGTCGAGTTATCGGCAAAGGGCGAATCCAGCGTTGAGGAAGTTTCGTCGGTAGCTGCCAGGGGTGACGATTTGAAATCAATGCTGGCTATGATGATGCTGGAAATGAATAAGAAAAATGAAGAAACTTCCAGACTTATGACGGAAATGAAATCTGACAACTGTAAGATGTTAGAAGAGATGTCTAGAAAGAATGAAGAAAATTCCAAAATGATGGAGAAATTGGATGCTAAAATGGAAGAAAATTCCAGAAAGAGTGAAGAATATTCCAGGAAATTAGAGGAAAAATTAGAGGTAAATTCTAGAACAATTAACGAGAAACTCGAGAACATCACGATGGTGATTGAAAAGAGAGTAGAAAACGTGGAGGTACAAATTAAAGAGTTGGATAAAAAGATTTTGTCTGTTGACGAGAAATTTCTGGCTCAAGATGAGAAGATTCTGGGCATAGAAAAGAAAATGTCGGAACTGGAAATTAAAGGCGGTCCAGTGAGAGCTATCCATAACGCGTTAAAAATTAAGCCTCCATTGTTCGACGGCTCTACCTCTTTCAATGTGTTCAAATTACAGTTCGAGACAGTGGCTGTTAGAGATTCTTGGAACGACAACGAAAAGGCGGTATCACTCCTTATGGCATTGAAGGGTGATGCTGCTGACGTATTGCAGAGTGTTCCCGCCGCTTCTAGGAACAACTATGGAGATATAATGGCTGCTCTTGAACGTAGGTACGGTAGTGAACACAAGCAAGAGATCTACCGAATGGAACTGAGGGGAAGAGTCCAGAAGCCAAATGAGACCTTACAAGACTTTGCGGCTGATATAGAGCGATTGGCGCAGCTGGCATATCCAGGAGAGACACATCCATTGGTGGACCGCATAAAGATTGAGACATTTGCTAGTGGTATTCGTGATCCAGAGATAAAATTTGCGACGTATGCGGCACCGATAGGAACATTTGCAGAAACTGTGTCATTTGCCCTGGCCCAAGAAACCGCGAGGATGCTGGTGAAACCTAAAGCTTACAACGTGCGGAGGCTGGAAGTCGAGGACAACAATTCCCAGACCGTTGTCGACCTGCTGAAAGATGCACTAATGCGTGTGAAACGAGGTGCTGGCAGAACGAAAAAGACGTGCTACAACTGTCGGAAAACTGGACACTTGGCCCGAGAATGCAGATTGAGACAAGCAAGGCCCAGATCCTCCTCACCGCCTTCAAAAAGCGACGACCAACTGGTGGCCAAGAATCTGGAAAGAGAGACATCAGGTGAATCAACAAAAGTGAATTCCGTCAATCACGAGGCGCCGCTGGCAGATGAAGAAAACGATGGTCCCACCATCTCTATAGCCATAGTCCAACAGAAGAATCACAACTTAACGGTTAAATGCTTTATCAATGGTGTATTGCGTACCTTGACATTGGACACCGGTGCAACAAAGTCCATTATTAGGCCGGATTTGGTTAAAGGGAAAGTATTGCCGTTAAATGGAGTCAAATTGCGAACGGCCACAGGCGAGACGACAACGGTACATGGAAAGGCCTACCAAAGGCTGAGCATGGGTAGAAAATCTGTAAATTATGATTTTGTAGTGGCCGATATTATGGACGAAGTTATACTTGGTGTAGACTTCATGATTGCCTTCGATATCAACCTGGACATAAAGCACCGTGTGATGACATGGTCCAATGTGGAAATACCGATAAGTGTGGGCTACAACGAGGAAAGCAAACATCGCCCGAAGGCAGAATCCGGCGAGATCGCTGTCGATGTCCGTACGCTGAAGGTGGAAGCCGCCGACAATTGGCCCGTAGGAAAGCGGAAAAATCCAGCAACGAGGACGAAAAAGCGAAGGTGTACGTCGAGGAAAGGTCCATCGAAAAGCGGCCGTACAACAAGGAAGGACAAGTCCGATGAAGACCAGGTGGCACTTAGAAAGGTGACCACAAAGCAAGAAGGTATAACGTCAAGATTCCTGGAGAGAAAGCAACGTCGTCCAGAAGAGCAAAAGACCAAAGCTGACGCAGTAGAGGGTACATCTAAATCGGTTGCCACCACTACGGAACGAGAATTGCGTCTAGTCAATAGGAACAGGCTTAAGCGGGAGGCAGTGTTACCAATGCCCATACCACCGAGAGGGAACTGTGCCTATTCGGGACGAACAGGCTTAAGCGGGAGGCAATGTTACGAATGTAACTGATAGGTTTAGGTTAATTTAGTTTAATTTCCGTTAATTTAAAAATTTGAATTGTAACGTAAAGTTTTTATTACGCAGTTACTTTATTTAAGCAACAACAACTACCATGTAGAACTCTCTTCATTATTCTAGATGTTACTTTACCTTTTATTAATGTGCTTTTGTCTGTTTTGCCATAATCATGTAATTATCGTTTAGTTGCTACTTCTTCCATGCATTTGTTTGTTGTTGTAATTACGTCATTACCGTGCTTGTCGTCCGCCTGTATTCCCCCCATGTATGTATGTGAGTATGGTTGTTCGCTTAGTGCGAATGTGCGTCTGTGTGTTCGTTGCACAGATTCGAGGTGTTGCCAGACTTTCTGGATAATTCTAGACCAAGGAGACTTTGGGGTATAAATACAGGGGAACTGGCAATGACGAGTGAGTTGTGTTTTAAGCGTTGAACTGAACATATCGGTTAAAGAATAGCTGCGTGCTAACTAGAGACTTGCTGTGTGCTTAGTAATTAAAGTCGGTTCCGAATAAGTGTAATAAAGTAAATAAAGCATTGTAGAAACGTAATCTAAAATGAACCCTGTTTTATTTGGTACAAATCGTATCGGGGAATAAAACAACGTCTACACGGAGATTAGTTAAACCTAATTCCGTAACAATATGTTTTTATTGAGGTCTTGTGTTTTATACGCGATTTCGGTCTTAACGTATTTGGGTAATACGGACGCCCCAAGAGCGCTTTTGTGGTAAGATGGTTAATTATTTTAGTACGTCGCGTTGAATATTAGGTATGGGCGTTATGTTTACTGTTGTGTATGTACACATCATGATGTTTTCATAAACAAAAATCAGTTGACTGTTAAATCCAGTGTAAGATTTATGTAAATCAGCTATAAGTGACTGCTTTGAACGAACCAAAAGTGTATACCCCACTTTATACTCGCAAGATGAAAAAACGGCGTATTTAGTTCCGATAGTTCACTAAACATAATCAGATCTTTGAACTAGTTCGTAAATTATTTTCGCAGGGAAAGCAATCAGAATCAGAATCGCGTTTGAAAATTGAAATTATTGCTGAAAAATAAGAAAAATAACTGCAAATATTAAACAACCAAATTAACTGTATGTATTCAACGTAGAAATTCTATAAACCAATAGATTAGGCGTACAAAATACTGACAAACTATTTTGATTCCGTTCTAACAAAAAATCGATAATCCTTATAAAAACGACGAAAAGGAAACACAAGCCAAACCAAAGGAGGAATGAAAAAGTAACTTAAACAAAAAATCAAACCTAACCTGGTCAGCGAAAAAAAAACATGTCTGACGAAGAAGAATCTATGTCGGAAGGATTCTCCGCCAGCGAGGATGAATGGAAACCGAATAAGGAGATTCGTGGCGGAGAGTCATCGGATGATGATGATAGTGATTTCGAAGAGTCTTCTCCAATAGCTGCTATTAGTGCATCTAGTGGTGGTGGAGGAAAGAAACGGTAAACTAACAAATAATTTTTTTTTTATAAATTTACATTAATTAATAATAATAAAATTATTATTGTCTTTTATTAGAGGCGAGCGGGAACCACCTAAAGCACGCAGCGCAACAAAACAAGGAACATCGAAGAAGCGACCTGGTCTTTCGTTACGTGCCAAACTCTACAACAAGTATAGGCCACTGCCAAAGACATGTTCTCCACCAAGCAGTGAAGGTAAAAATTCTCCTTCGGCGTCAACTTCACGCACTAACTCAAAAAACGCCAAAACGCCCAATGAAAGTAATCGAAAACAACGTAACGATAATGAGGATGAAGGTTCCACTAGCGATGGTAGCATCGACAATTATTTGGTTGATCCAAATGAAATTGACATCGAATCGAGTTTCTTTAATGTGGACAAAGCAAATGAGTGCAAGCCTTCTGTGTCTCCGGTGCCTAACTTTGACTGTAACGCTGGTTTGGGCAATTTGTCCGATTCCGAATCTGAAGATGAAAATAATGATTCCGGAAATTATCATAAAACTGAAGACACAAAAGCATTTGATTTTAGTGACTTACTTCAAAATGCCAATAGTCTGGAAAGAGTAAAAGAGTCATTGGCTAAACAGGCCGCAGAGGATGCTGCTGCCAAAAAAACTGGTACACCATCAAAAAAATCGTTGGGTTCACAAATTGACACCATGGATGTGTACTCACTACTTGCATTGGGCGAAAAACAACATCGATCGATCGATGAGGAGGACGATGAAGAAGAAGAAGAGGAGGATGCTAGGATGAAGAGTGGCAGGGATCGTCATGCAAAAGAGCCTTCAAAGTTGAATAAAACCAAATCGACTCGCGTTAAGCGCCACACCAAAACCAGGCCAGCCTCAACTGTGGTTGCAGGCGGTGATACCGACGATTCGGATTTTGAGGAAGTCGCAGGTAGGAAACGCAAGTAGTGACACCTTGTATATTGATTGGTGATGGTTTGTTGGCTATAGACTTACTGTTGTTATCATCATTGTTATGAATGATTGTAGTTAATTTAAATAGGATGTTTGGAGTGTGTGTGTGTATTTTTACGTATGATTTTTAGTATTGTTTCACCCTGTCCCTAAGTCAAAAACATACCAAGATAATAAACTAACAAATTAATATTTTTAATAAAAGGTCTCTATTGCGCGCGCTTCCACAGTTTAATATTACAAGAGACTGCAAAGATATTAAATGCTATTGCAAAAAAAAAGAAACTTTTAAGACCCATATCTAAAGGAACACACACCCAAAAGAAAATATGATAGAAGCCATCAAAAGCAAAATGCAAGTTGATATTTCATATATCATCTTTAGTTTCTGATAGCAATGTAGAAGAATACCGATATAAAGGATATAACACAAATGGGCGTTAATCGTTTATAACGCGTTTAACTCGATGTTCAATTACAATTGGCGTTGTTAAACCGAGTAGCAATTCTTATTCGTTGCTATCAAAAACAAATCAAATTTTTTTATATTTTTATTAAATATTAAAGGTTGTGATATTTTATATTTAAATTTAATATTATTGTTTAACATTTATTATTTTTTGATTTCTATTTACATAAATATTCGTTTTATAGTTTCTCGCTGTTGTCAGATTACATATATCTGAAATTGTTACTTATAATTTTGAAAATATTTCTATGTGATAGGGAAGGGATCAAAACCCGCCAGACTTTATCGGGGCAATCATGAATAAAAATTCCGGGCGGTATTTGTTCTCTTTCCCCAATTTCACGATTTTATATTTCCATATTTATGTCCAAAAAGGGGATATTTTTGTCATTCGGCGAGAATATTGTATAATTAAGTGATTCTAATTGTTTCCAACGTATCAAAATATTGATTTTAAAAGAAATTCACCTTTTAAAATTATTTACCGTGCGGAAAATTTCGAAGCAAATATTCGTGATTGCCCTGTATATAAAAAGATATCCTACTTATGATTGTAATTTGAAGAGGTGTTTATTACAGCAAATTACGCATGTGTTTATCGTCTGCTTACTTCGGTTTTTGTGTGGCTCAAATAAAGTTTCAGAATCGATTTGAATGAACCACATATATTGGCATTTAAACTATTTCGAAAAGATAGTAGATATGAAGTCTTTGTCGAGACCGAACGGCGTTCGGAACTAGCACATTGCTGAGGGGAAAAGGTAATGTTTCTGTCAGGGATCGAACTACTTACTGATCTTCTGTGTATAAGACGAGCATACTAACCACTGAACATGATAAAAGTACGAGTCTATTATTGAAACCTTCTACCCTTCTTACAAAATGTGCGACTAATAGAGAGATAACAATTTCTCTGAAGCTGTTGTCGATATCAGAAAAAACTCCACCTTGATCGGATTCCTTCATAACGATATGGGAGTTAGGTTAATATGAGTAGCTGTCGTTGTATGTTCACAGCCACTTCACTCAGAGACCAGCGGTCCATTGTGCTCATCCTATGCCCCTAATTTCTAGCTCTAGGTAACCGAGTAGGTAGCTACCTATTAGTTATCTTTACTTACGCATTTGGTAATTTCTACGTCCCATTTACCGAGGCGTGTAAATTTTGAAAACATGTAACATTGGTGATTTTCATTCATGATTTCGTAAAAACATTGCCACATATAAGTGTTTTACAATTTTTAACACATTGACAACGATCAACCAGGCAAAATCCTTGGTGTAAGTAACACGGCCGTTTTCGACCCGGTAACGTAATGGGTACTTTACACGATATGTTTTTTACATATGAGTTGTCTCTTTGCATATACATTTTGTATGGGAGAAGTGACAACTCATATGTAAAAAACATACCATGTAAAGTACCCATTACCTATGGATTGAAATTATGAAATTTTGCTTACACGGGGGATATCGGGGATATCCATGAATCATAGATAACTACGCGTAGAAATTACGGGCACTAAAAATATATTCAGGGCAATCATGAATATTTCCCTCGGAATTTTCCGCACGGAAAATAATTTTGAATATTAAATTCTTTTAAAATCAAATATCTTAAAACGTTGAAAACTACTAAAATCACTTATTTATGAAAAATTCTTGCCTAATCCACAAAAATTAATCCCTTTTTGAGCATAAATACGAAAATAAAAAATTGCCAACTTGGGGAAAGGGAACAAATTCCGCTTGGAATTTTTATTCATGATTGCCCTGATAAAAAGATGGGAGAGGGGAAAGGTAGCGAGGAAGGACAGGAAAAAGATAGGAGGAGAGTAGATAGAACAGGTAGGTAGGGAAGAGAAAGCTGGAAATTGAACTTGTAGAGTCTAAGATGTCTGAGGGATCTAAGGAGACGAATTAAAAAAATATGCAATCGCTCACAATGACCAGTAATGACCCCTACAACAATTCTCTGCTTAACGTAGTGAGATTGCCGGTCAGGCTACTACCCAAGCTTTTACCTATGGAGGAATAATGTGCAATTAGGCCACTTTTGGTACGCTGCTAAGTGTTCGTCTTCCATCATAGCCGATGGTCAAGAACCACCACCAGGAATTTCGTGACTGTACCAATATGAACAGACTGTAACTGTAACATACTGCTGTAACCGTATTTGCAAGCTTTTCCCTATAAAAAATTATTAATGAATTAGCACAGTTGGAGACTAGTCTTGTGAGTGGGTGATCAACCTGTGTGCAATTATTGCAAAATAGTCCTTTTGTGCTTCTGTTCCTCAAACTGCAAGAACCTACTTTTTGAAAATGTTACAATTTTTTACTTTATAAAATTGAAAAGTTTTACAAGCTTTTCAGTACGGGAACACGCAGATATATAACATTTTAGTATTGGTGCGAGAATTTTTTGTTTATATATTCAGTTCAACTTTTATTTAATTTTTGGTTATAGGTAATTAAATTTTTTTTATTCTGAACGAAAATTCCCCGTGAGTTTTGTCATTTCGGCGTTTCAACTTAAAAGAGAAAGTGAGAACACTCACGGGGAATTCACGTTCCCCCAATATTTATTTCACGATTCAAACTCATCGTTCAGTTTATATGCATTTAAGGGTTTTCTCGAGTATACCGTATTTATCGTTGTAGAAGTCATTAGATATAGTTAGGAATAATGACAATTATTATTTATACGAAATTCTAAAAGAAGATTTGATAATATTAAACGTGATTTTCAAGAGACAAATTAACATTTTGTAAAAATAACTGATACAGTGGTTTACATGTATGTACTCATTTGTGGTGCAATAATAAACTTAACATATTACAACAACACAAATAAAATAATGGTGAAGACATTTATAATGTGTTTCTCATAACGTTTACTGTATGGTTTAGGTATAACATTCAACCTAAATCTTTGAAAATTCAGATATGAAATAAACCAAACACAAAGAAAACGTTATTCAGTCAAATAAACAAACAAATTAAAATTAGTCAATGTAGTTAATTTCTATTTAGAACTGAATTAAAACGAATTTACTTTAAAAAATGTATTCATATGTTTAATAAATAACTATATTAAAACAGAAAACACAGAACACATATAACGAATATAAATTATAATAATTATTTTTTTTAAACCCAACACTATACATGATCCTGGTATTCATCGAATTAGAAAAGTTAATTCTTATTAAACAATTTAATTAAAAATTAGTTGAATAATAACAAAACATACAACTTTCATTAAAACAAAAACAATAATTGTTTAAGAATATCACAACAATACACAATAACAAATTATAATAATATACCAAAGCCAAAATCAAAAACTATTGAATAAAACTAGTAAAAAATTAATAAAAAATATCAAAAATGTCAAGATGTTACAACAAGAACAAGAAGTCACCACAATTTATTATCATCAGTGTCAATCATACATAATATGTATCGTTATTATGAGTGTGTGTGTGTATTTTTCACAAAATTTAATATTTGAATGTCATGACTTAATTCAAGTTGTTGGATGAATGTTGAACAATGAAATCTAATTTAGAGCACTAACTTGACATTTGCTGAATACACACAAAAATAAATGTTACAAAAGATATGCAAATGAATACACGTGTTTTTGCCTTTTTATTCTTTATGATGCTCTAGCTTCAGTGTTTCCTTAATAAGTAGTTACAAACAATTCGCAAAGTATTCATTGTTTAATAGCACTAAACTTAGAAGAAAACTCGATTCCTAAAAACCCTTAAATGCATGCTTTTCGAATTGCTTTCTTGGTTCTGTAAAGGGATTAAAGAAGTCACGGAGAATTTTAGCAGAGTTCGTATCTTCGTACGTACTCCCATACTTTATACATACATTCTGATTGAGTTTTAAGTAGTAATGCCTATTATCCATAATTTTGAATACGGTCAAGAATGGACTTATTTAAAAAAATAGGCATGTTTCCCTTAACTGGTGACTTGGTGGTAAATTTTATCCTATCATACTAATGTTTTTACAGTATGATTGAGCTTCCCGTTAGGAGTAATTATTTTTTTTTTTCATGTCTGTCACTTTTGGCTTTAAGAATCTACCAACTTTTGCTAATAACATAAAGGAAAAAATGTTATCGTAGTAAAAAATAGTCGCTTCATTAATAACTCAATATTTTTCAAAGCAGTTTTATTTTGTTTAGTATGAACATAAATGTCAAATGAGAGTATTCTGTTTGGTCAATAGTGGCAAGTATCCAATTCTCTAAACTAATCTTCAATTAAATACTGTTAAAATTACTCATAAATTATATATACAGTGTAGTCTCGATAATCCGGACAACGCGTTAGTAAAGACACTAGAATTTTTTACATCAACATTTTTCCCTATATTGAGCATTTGATTCTTATTTATTTCATTGACGTTTTCGTTCTTAGCAATATCAATTGATGTATAAGTAAAAAAACTTAAGTTTTTTTAAACGTCTATTTTCCGTGTTCTTTCCTCTAAGGGAATTATTTCATTAGCCTTCTGATTAGTGAGAAAGTCCCTTTGGAGCATGTAATGTACTCCAAGGATATTTTACCTAGAAATGTTTAAAACATCGAGAGCATTGAAATTAATAAATTTGTCTTAGATTTTTTAGATTCCCTATCTCATTTTTTAATCGTAGTAAAAATTTGTAGATTCTTGCAGATTCTGGAACAGGCATTATGTTTGAAAAGGCACAACTTAAGGACTATTTTCTTTGGTCCATGTAGTGGAATTCTGTTACTCATTTTTGGAGTTACCGACAAAAATCGGTAAAATTAAAAGGCAAAATTACGAATGAAAAGTATTAATAAAAGTTGACAACACTGTTGCAACCGACCGGTAGGACTTTCGTTAATTACCGAAATTATAAGCATTTTAATTTTACCGATTTTTGTCGGTAAGCAAAAAAAGAATGAGTTAAAGAATCGCCCTACTTGTATAGAAATATCAATAAATTGTTAAAAAAAATCGTATTTTCATTTGTTGACATACAAAATCACTCAAGTCGTAAGATGCTCATGTCCCATGGACACTGAAAATCAATATGTGTACATGGACTACGAAGTTTATATCCATGAAATTGTAGAGAAGTTTTAGACCACAATAATGCACAGAAAATATCACCTAAATTACGCTGGAGAAGTAAACTTGGTAGCCAGGAAAGCTGCACGCAGTCTTAAAATGTTTGCAACCCGTGATATTTGGTTAATATCAATTAGATGTCGTCAGGTTATTATCTAATCGACGTCCTTTATTAATGATTTTAACTTACAAAATTATATGTTTTATTACTACTCTGTAATCCGGACAATTCGATAATTCAGACATCGTCGAAACCTGTGGTGCCTCGATTATCGAGACTATACTTTATGTACAAATGTATTATTGGGCACATCCTGGAAACATCCACATATGTTCCTCCGTTGGCCATCAGAGTCTGACAAAAACTTTTTGATTTTATTTTGCATTTTAAACTAGGTTTTGATAACATTGTGCAACATTTTTAGGATAATCTTGTGCAAACAATTCGAACTGAGGATTTTTTGAAAGTACAGACCCAAACGACAAAACACAAAAGTTGGATTTTGTTGTGTCAGAAATTTGGAGCTTTATCTGTGAAACCAATGGGAATTTTCTTCTGACCTTTAAAGAAAATATTTGGAAAAATAATGAACTCGAAAAACTGCATTTATTGCCTCAAATTTCAAAATATATCTAAAAATTCCATAATTTGTATACATTTCGGACCATATCTCCAAAACTGTTTATTTTTTTTTTTTCAATTTTCAATTTCAATTTATTTACATTCAATACAAAGGAAGCCGTTTAAGGCCATTATACATGTATTGGAAGATTAACTTAATATAGTGCTAAACTATGATAGAATAGACAGATTAAAAAAAAAAAACTAACAATAATTAGGATGACCCCCCAGCCATATGAATATTGTAAAATTATAAATAAATAATAAATGATCCCATAGCAATGAGTAAATCTTATGTATTCAATTCACCATTAAAATGTGATTTCAATAACTTCTTATAGGTGGAGTAAGAATAGCAAAACTTTCTTAGCGATCTTGGAAAACAGTTCCATACACGATAAACACGTACTAGGTAAGAGTGTTCAAAAGCAGAAGTTGGAACTAATGGAACATCAATTTGTATGTTGCGTGTGGAATTAATAAAGGAGAACTCTCGAACCAAAGCTAGAGGTTGTTGAGTTCTCATTATTTTGTAAAAATGAAGAACTGTACGCAGATTAATGTAATCCCGACAATTGCAACCAAGAAAAACAGATGTTAATTGGAAGGCACGAACATGTTCATGGATACCCAACTGAAAAATATATCTTACAATTTTTCGCACTATTAGTTCAATCCTATCAAGATTGTAAGACCAAGTTCCTGAAAAAACTTCAATGCCATAATTTAATACGGACATTAATAATGAATTAGCCAAAAGTATTCTAACATTTAACGGTGTAAAAGGTTTAAGGCTATAAAGTCTTCTCAAAGTCAGGCAAACTCTTCTAGAAATGTCATTAATATGATCAGTAAAAAAAAAAGTTGCGAATCGAGAGTTAAACCAAGACATTTTAAAGAGTCTAGAAATTCAATATTTTGCCCATTTATTGAAATATTGCAATGAGAATTAGGTTGATTACGTGGATGAAAATACAAAGCTTTAGTCTTCGCAGGGTTTATTTCCAACTTGTTACAAAATAATAAATTTGAAACGGATGTTTCCGAAGAATAATAATGAAACAGTAGGAAAATGTCGTCTGCGAAAACATAAGGCTTACATATAGAGCTTTCAAGTGCATCTACGACATCATTAATATAGGCAAGAAAGAGTATGGGTCCTAAAATCGACCCTTGCGGTACACCAGAAGTCACGTTACCAATACCAGAATTTAAACCATTAAAAGAAACATACTGCTTACGCTCAATTAAAAACGAATAAACTAATTTACATGCTGTTTTAGAGAACATAAATTTATCTCTCAATTTTTGGAGTAAGATTACATATTTGTGTTTATTTCAGCTTTAGTCCATATTTTGTTGTATTCAAGTATTTGAATAACAACAAAATGTTTTACAGTGGATATGAAATTGATTAGTTGCGGGCGGAGGGTAGGGAATACTATAGTTTCAGTTGTCACCAAACAACTTCATCAGTTCCCTTTTCCGCCGACTCTGTATCGATAAACAGGTCAATAAGCCCATCCAGCAAATTAAACAAAATGAGAAATTTGCTATATGGCCCTAAAACTGATTACCCTACAATTTGAGTCGAACTAAAGAATTTTATATCCACCACTGTTTTTATGTCGTCTTTGCTTTGCAAAGAATACGAACATAGGAGTGTTGCTTCAATAAGCGGGGGTAAAACAACGAGAAAGTTGTTGTTTTTGCATTACGCATTGATCAACAAGACCGTGCTGATGCCTATTATTGTTGTTGGCGTTTTTTATTGTTGGACTGCAGAATTTTACATCTTTGTGTTTATTTCAGCTTTAGTCCATATTTTGTTGTATTCAAGTATTTGAATAACAACAAAATGTTTTACAGTGGATATGAAATTGATTAGTTGCGGGCGGAGGGTAGGGAATACTATAGTTTCAGTTGTCACCAAACAACTTCATCAGTTCCCTTTTCCGCCGACTCTGTATCGATAAACAGGTCAATAAGCCCATCCAGCAAATTAAACAAAATGAGAAATTTGCTATATGGCCCTAAAACTGATTACCCTACAATTTGAGTCGAACTAAAGAATTTTATATCCACCACTGTTTTTATGTCGTCTTTGCTTTGCAAAGAATACGAACATAGGAGTGTTGCTTCAATAAGCGGGGGTAAAACAACGAGAAAGTTGTTGTTTTTGCATTACGCATTGATCAACAAGGCTTATTGACCTGTTTATCGATACAGAGTCGGCGGAAAAGGGAACTGATGAAGTTGTTTGGTGACAACTGAAACTATAGTATTCCCTACCCTCCGCCCGCAACTAATCAATTTCATATCCACTGTAAAACATTTTGTTGTTATTCAAATACTTGAATACAACAAAATATGGACTAAAGCTGAAATAAACACAAAGATGTAAAATTCTGCAGTCCAACAATAAAAAACGCCAACAACAATAATAGGCATCAGCACGGCCTTGTTGATCAATGCGTAATGCAAAAACAACAACTTTCTCGTTGTTTTACCCCCGCTTATTGAAGCAACACTCCTATGTTCGTATTCTTTGCAAAGCAAAGACGACATAAAAACAGTGGTGGATATAAAATTCTTTAGTTCGACTCAAATTGTAGGGTAATCAGTTTTAGGGCCATATAGCAAATTTCTCATTTTGTTTAATTTGCTGGATGGGCTTATTGACCTGTTTATCGATACAGAGTCGGCGGAAAAGGGAACTGATGAAGTTGTTTGGTGACAACTGAAACTATAGTATTCCCTACCCTCCGCCCGCAACTAATCAATTTCATATCCACTGTAAAACATTTTGTTGTTATTCAAATACTTGAATACAACAAAATATGGACTAAAGCTGAAATAAACACAAAGATGTAAAATTCTGCAGTCCAACAATAAAAAACGCCAACAACAATAATAGGCATCAGCACGGCCTTGTTGATCAATGCGTAATGCAAAACCAACAACTTTCTCGTTGTTTTACCCCCGCTTATTGAAGCAACACTCCTATGTTCGTATTCTTTGCAAAGCAAAGACGACATAAAAACAGTGGTGGATTTAAAATTCTTTAGTTCGACTCAAATTGTAGGGTAATCAGTTTTAGGGCCATATAGCAAATTTCTCATTTTGTTTAATTTGCTGGATGGGCTTATTGACCTGTTTATCGATACAGAGTCGGCGGAAAAGGGAACTGATGAAGTTGTTTGGTGACAACTGAAACTATAGTATTCCCTACCCTCCGCCCGCAACTAATCAATTTCATATCCACTGTAAAACATTTTGTTGTTATTCAAATACTTGAATACAACAAAATATGGACTAAAGCTGAAATAAACACAAAGATGTAAATTTCTGCAGTCCAACAATAAAAAACGCCAACAACAATAATAGGCATCAGCACGGCCTTGTTGATCAATGCGTAATGCAAAAACAACAACTTTCTCGTTGTTTTACCCCCGCTTATTGAAGCAACACTCCTATGTTCGTATTCTTTGCAAAGCAAAGACGACATAAAAACAGTGGTGGATATAAAATTCTTTAGTTCGACTCAAATTGTAGGGTAATCAGTTTTAGGGCCATATAGCAAATTTCTCATTTTGTTTAATTTGCTGGATGGGCTTATTGACCTGTTTATCGATACAGAGTCGGCGGAAAAGGGAACTGATGAAGTTGTTTGGTGACAACTGAAACTATAGTATTCCCTACCCTCCGCCCGCAACTAATCAATTTCATATCCACTGTAAAACATTTTGTTGTTATTCAAATACTTGAATACAACAAAATATGGACTAAAGCTGAAATAAACACAAAGATGTAAAATTCTGCAGTCCAACAATAAAAAACGCCAACAACAGTAAGATTACATAGTTGACACGATCAAACGCTTTAGAGACATCTAAAGATACCAACATACAATTAGCATGGTCCTCAATATGTTTTCTTATGGAATCAGTGATTGCTAGTAAAGCCGATGTAGTGTTGTGGTTTTTGCGAAAAGCAAACTGGCATGGACTAAAAATAGAGTAACGTTGGCAATGTTCAAGAATTTGGGTTTTCATTACGTTCTCAAGAATTGTTGACATAGACGGAAGTACAGAAATTGGCCTGTAATTGTCTAATGAGTTCTGTCCACCCTTAGAGATAGGGACCACCCGAGCAAGTTTCCACGCAGATGGAAAGCATGAAACCGTAAGAATTGTGTTAAAGAAATGTAGAACATAAGCTGAAATAGCCGGAAAAATCAGTTTTATAAATTTAATTGGAATTTGATCATAACCAGATGAATTTGATTTTATAGAATTAAGTGCAAGAACCAAGTCATATTCAGTTATGGAATGAAAAGAGAAAGATGAATCGGTAACATCAATAAATTCTTCAAAGTTGAAAGAAGTACCATCTGATGGAGACATGTTATTAAGAAAATTATTTCCAATGGCTTCGACATCAATGTCTTCACCAACTGAAGCTTCTTCCCGACCAATGCAACCTAAATTTTTCCACATTTGTGAGCCGTTTACATTAGAAAACATTCTACTTCCAAAGCGAAAACGAGCTTTCCTTATAGTGGACTTAGCCTTATTTCTAAGACGAGTATAACTTTTCCAATTAAGCTCTGTTGGATTCCTAAGATAAGCACCATAAGAAGCGTCTCTATCTCTTCTGGCTACCTTAACTTCAGATGTGTTCATCCAAGAATTATCATTAGTATTACGTTTAAATCTAACCGTAGGAACATATGAATGAAGTATATCAATAGCCGTATTTAAAGTAGATAGCTGAGAGTTCACATCATTAGAATGATATATTGAATCTAAATCAACACCAATATACGTGTCAGCAATCTGATCAATTCTGAAATTATTGTAATCCTTTAATTCAACCCAATCACTTCTCACCTGAGATACAAAATCTAAAGAAATAAATATAAAACTGTGATAAGATGAAAAAAATGGATATTGTATCTGGGTGTTATGGGCAACATATGACGGTTTGCTAGTTAGAAAGTAATCAACTGTTTATTTATAACTGTTTATTTTTTTCTTTTGGAAAAATATTCGCTGGAGTGTAATACACAACTCTTCGGAAAATGCTATTGTTGTAAAATGCCTCTATCACGTTGTTTTCAACGACGATTTAATAAATATGTCAATAATGAAGTCAAATCCGAGATGCGAGAACAATCTGTTGGTGTTAACTGTGTTTGAAATAGGTGCTGTAAAAGATATGATACCAAATACCGCTAAAGCAACATGAAACAAGCATTTTAGAGTTTCAGAATGTTCTGAAGAATTGCTGAGAACATTACTTGGATGATTTTTTCAAAAGGCTACTTATGTAAAATTTTCTATATTTTATCGATTTTGATGCCCTATATGAAGTTTTTCTTATGTGGTCTGTTCAACAGATAAGTTCTACTAGTTTATGGCTACAATATTGCTAAAGACAGCAAGCCAAATTCCTATTCGTTTTTGAGATAAAGGCCTGGTAAATGTAAAAAAGTGTAGTTTTAGCCCGGTTTAGATAAGGCCATAAAATACGAACTGGATCTGACAAACCCCAACTAGGGTTTTTGTAGTCTAAATATGTACTTTCAAAAAATCCATACTAGAAGTTGTTTGCATTTTCAGTGTTGCATAGTGTAATGCTAGGAAGCTGAAACTAATTCCTTTAAGAAATTTACTTACCTTTATGGCTTTTTGATTTACATATCACATGCGTAACACACATTTTTCAGGATAATTTTCATAATAGTTCAAATTTTTTTTAGCTATTTTTTGTACGAAATAAATACGTAACTATTTATGAAATTTGCCTGCGGTATACGTCGGGGTTGTGTGTGATAATAGAGAACGTGCCACATCCTGAAGAATTGTTATTTGTCAATTTTGTCAAACCATTGTTAAATATTCTTGGAGATTTTGGTGGTTATAGGATTTTTGATGGAACTGAATATACATACATATATATGTACATATTCTTCACAATGTATACCATTTTTTGCCTTTCCAATTCATCATATTTACGTATTCAGATAAACTACACAAGTGTAAAGTGGACAATCCTTTTTTCCTACCACTTTCGATATATTGGATAATGCCAAAACAAAGCAATTTGATACAAGAAGGGGTTTTGTTGACAATATTCTTCATGGTGGCTTTCTAACCATTGAGAACATATCAAAATCGATAAAATGTCATATAAAGATGTAATGAAATAGAAACATTGCTATGGGTTATTACCTTTAATAACAACTTGCGTAAGTATTTTTAGCCTAGCAAAACGTTGACTAAGGTCTCTCGTTTGAGCAATCTTTGATGAATGAAAAACTTTACATTTACTTTCAGATTCTTCCCAATATGCCGATACTTCAACCACAGCCCACAGTGATATTTCCCACACGGGCAATCTTGAAATTCACATTGAATTGCCCGGAAGACAACGTGATAAGAAAACACGTACCCAACAGGATTTAGAAATGGCTTTAAAGCGAAAATTCAATCGCGAAATGAAAGAACGTCAAGTCTTAATGCACAAAGCCAGTTTATTGTGTCATTTCGGTCGTACTTATCGTTACAATCGACTACTTAATGACACAATCCTTATGCAAAAGTCACTTAAACTATTACCCAGCAAGAATGCATATCCTCCTGACAGAGGTACCGAAATAAAATACTACCAATCATTGGTGACATGGTTTAAAAGTACCATATCATTGAATTCGCAAAATTTGTATCCGGACAAAAAGGCTATAAAAAAGAAAAAGGCAGCTGCTGCTCATACCCACCTCCTCAAACAGATTGAAATGAAGCAAGCCAGTTGCAAACAGGATTACATATTCATTTTTATAATTTTATTACGCGGAATGGGTCTACAGTGTCGTTTAATAAATAATATACAGCCTTTGCCATTAAAGCCCTCACAATCCGATTTGATATCAATGAAGTTGAAAAAAGATAATGATAAGGAAGATGGCAAACGAGTTGTCGTCAAAAGGGAAGATAGCGCAGAGAAACCCACAAGCTCAAAACACCATGAAAAACCTTGTACGTCATCCAAAGTCAAGCCAGTGAAAGAGGAAGTAGCAAAAAGAGACAGTAAGCGCAATGAGTTGAAAGAAAAACCTAATATTTCAAAGCCAACTGAAAAGAACAAAGATAAAACTGTACATGCAGGTAGGAAAAAAGTTAAAATCAAATCTATCGCTTCGATGGAGGAAGAACATTCCAGCGTTAAAGTAACCGTAGTGGAAGAACAATCTGCTATTAAAACATCTTCCAACACCAAAAAGACAAACGAAAAACCTAAGTTGCATAAACTCACGGTTCCAAAGGCTAATGTCGCCAAACTGGAAAAGAACGAAATTAATGTTCAACAAGAAACTTTGGCTGATAAGAAACCACATATCGAAAAACTAGACAATAAATCTACAGATGGAGAAGACGTACCAACAAAGGTAAAAGCTACAAAGCCACGAGCGAAATCATCTGCCAAAAATAAACCATCTGAAAATCCTGCTGGTAACGAGAAATCAGCTGACCTTCAATTGGATGCAGTTGAGATTAAAACCGCAACCAGAAAGCCACCAACAAGCAAAAAAGCACTTGCTAAACTTCCAGATTCTTCTAAAACAATACAATCTGCAACAGAAAATAAAACAAATACCGCTTTTAACCATGAAGAAGGTGATTCTACCAAAACTGATGAAATGGAAAATTCACAAAAAGAAAATTCACCTCAACCTAGAAAAGCAAATTTAGCTAGATTAAAGCGGAGTAAGGCCACCGAAGCGCCCGATAGCATTCCCAAAAAGAAACTCGTTATAGAGTCGGGAACTCCTTTAGTTCCAACAATTGTAGTAAAAGGTGGCAAAGAAGTTGTAAACACACCATCAACAACGGATAACCAACCACCAACAACATCAACTCGAACTCGTGTCACACGATCACGTTCTAAATCTCCACAGATACACATATCAACAGATTTCCTGCAAACCAAACAGTATAAAGAAAAGTTCCCTAGAATTATACAACAAAATGCCAATGCCAAGAATCAACAAGAGCGTGGAAAAAGTCCCAGCGAAAAAGTTAAAATATCCACAAATTTCCTCTCCCATGTTGATAAAAACACAACTAATAAACGGATATTACGTTCTACGCAAAAAAACAATGAAACTGCCGAAACGAAGGACAATGCCGTTCATTTACAGATTCCACAATTAGATGGCGCCCACGATGTTGACGATAATACTCAGAAACATGACTCTCGAAGCAAAAAAAGTACAAGAAAGAAGAAATTAACCTCAAACACTAATGCCAACCAGGATTCTGATGAAGACTTTGAACCGTCGCCGATTAAAAAGCCTAAAATTGCTCCAACAATTGCTAAGAAAGATCGTCGGGTACTTTCCACTGATGAGGAGAGTTCACCAGACAGACAGAAGAAGCCAACGGCAGGTGATATGTGGGTGGAAGTTTGGTGTGATGTTGAAGAGCAATGGGTTTGTTTGGATTTATTTAAGGGAAAAATACATTGCGTCGATACAATAAGGGTAAGCATGTCCAAATTGCTTGTATTCTTAAATTCGATTAAATTACGTTTTATATACATATATAGATTATTTAATATGTTTTGAACAACGTTATTGTGTCTGAAATCCAATATGTTACATTTTGGCTCAGCTTAAAGAATACTTACATACATACCTACACATACATACATATGTAATTCGGTCGTGTACAAGGTGCATTCCGCTTGAAATTTTAGTGTAATGTTGTCTAAGGTACTTCTCCACGACATATGACAATTGAACTTATGATCTTCTGATAATTGAGTACAGCTAGCTAATTTTATACGATATTGGACCTTGAATAGAGTTAAATTATTACACAACATTGAACAAATTTGTCTTCACAGTAATTATAATTTAATTACGACTCGTTTTTGCACAGAGACTTCTTTTATGTCAATTATGTTGTTAGTATTGTGTGTTATTGCACAACATTCGCTCGTGGCATGTGCAAAGTGTTTCAACGATGGCAGTGAATCATTATACCCAACGTGGAGCCAATCTGTCTCAGCAATGGAAAAGTAAATGTTTGAAAGTTTGTTTTTTTTTTTGTTTGTTTTATTTGAAATTATTAGGAGGTGTTTCTGTTGAAGGTGGTGAGGAATGATGATTATCCTAAGGACTTAATACATATACGAAATCTACTATTGATACATATTTAAATCTTAGAAGCGATTTACGACTTCAAACGCAACATGAAGTAACATATTCGCGCTTAAGGTTGCCTGAAAGAGAAAAATACTTTATTGAGGACAACAAAGTCTCCTAGAATCAGAATGTCGCAAACATTACTCATCTTAGTTACTATTAAATTTATTGCAGACAAATGTTGAACATACAAATTTTGATCAGATGGGGGTGTTATATATGAACAAATAATTTAAATTAAATGATTAACCGCTCATTTGTTTACTGTTCACGAAAAATTGGCGGTGAAACATCATAAACGAGGTTGGATCAACAGGTCCCGATGTGGTCATTTTAGGAATTAATCCGTAATAGATAAGTAAGTGAAAGCTTGGCAGATCCCAATTTTGTCAAAATTTTTTATTGATACTGTTATGTTCTTACGGAGGTGGTCGATTGAATGAAAGACGATGTTTAAACATAACAATCAATTCATTTATTGAATAAAACTTTAAGTTGTTTTATGAGTTGAAATAAAGTATTAATTATGAAGAACAATGAAATATATGACGAAATATGTACAGATGAGATGTCTATTAATTGGTGGTTGCGAAGTAACTAACTGACTGTGTACTGACAATGAGTAGAGAGAGATGATAACTTAAAACTACTGATGCATGCAACACTGCTATGATGCTGCCAGATTGTTGCATTTTATGTGGTAGTACTAGGGTTACCCTAATATCTCCCCTTTTAAGTTTGAACCGGGGTTCTGGATATTACTTCAACTGGTTGTCTTCTGTGGGTGATTCTGGTTGATATGCTGTAGAATCTGTATACGGCAATTTAATGTTGAATTCTCGAAGTAATATGTCCAAAGGTGATAATTTGTTTGATGAAGCAGAAGTATCGCCTATTTTTGTTTGAAGTTGATATGCATGTACCTTGATGCGACTTCCGTGTTTGGAATTATACTGACTTTCCTTTTTCTGATTTCTGTCCATGACTGATGAACATAGATTTTTATGAACGTTGAATACGTTGTGAGTTTTTCTTCTTGAAGATGCTTTTGCGGTCGCTCCTTCCTCTTCCCTTTTTTTGAGTGCTGTTTTGACTTGTCTATTTGGGCTGGGATGAAAGTGAGCATTGAGTACTTGATAAACATTGTTCAATGACTTAGTTCCTGTGAACTTGATCTGATGACACCATTTTGCTATTGGAATATCCCATAGATTAAATTTCTCAATCCAATCTATGCCTAGGACATTTAATGATTCCAAATTTGAAATGTAACAATCCACAATTTTTGATTTTCCTGCAACTGACACTTCTATTGGAAAAAGTTTTGCAAAAAATGTGAGTTTATTGCCACCTGCATCTTCGGCGGTGTCTGTGGTTTCAAATGCATCCGGCTTTCCGATTCTTTTCCACGTTGATTTAGAAATTATGGTAATGTCTGATGCCGTGTCCAACTGTAGTTTCACTTGCTTTGAATTAATACTCACTGTAGCATATTTTCTTGCCTGCTTGATTTTGACTGGATCTGTTGTAGATACTGTTTTTGTGCTGAATTTTGTTTTGTTGGTGTTAAAATTCTGATGACTCACATTGTTCTGTTCTGAGTTTTGATCATGATTGGTTTTGCTTTGTTGATGTTTGTCGTTGTTGTGTTTTGATTTGCTCTGCCTGTGCATGCTGTTGCAAAATCCTTCTTTGTGACCAATCTGTTGACATTTGGTACACTTGTGCTTGGAGTAGGGACAATGTTTTGCATAATGCATATCTCCACAATACCAACATGCTGTTTTTGGTATCTTTTGTTTTTGTTGAGGCTTACCAATTTTGTTGCACTGTTTTTGGCTTCCCTCAATTAGTGCTGTGTCACTTTTCAAATCCAAAATGCTTTGTGTTTCATCAACTAGCTTTTCTAAGTTGACTACTTCCTTACTTTCATTGAGATGCCTTAATAAACGGATTCTGATGTCACTGTCTTGTGATGATTTAAGACCAAGTATGAAAATTAAACACTTGAACTGGTCTGTAGTTAAGTCATCCAGTTTAAAAAGTTCACACTGAAGATTGACACGACTGGCGTATTCTTTAAAATCTTCATTTTCCATCTTTGTGATTTGGAGACACTTATAACGTAGACTTACTTGTGTTTCTGTTCGGCCAAATAGCTTTGAGGGTTTTCACACGATAAAGTTTGCCTGCTCAAAAATGCGTTGTCCGTTTTGGTTCTCATTCGTTAATTGTGTCAGTGTTGAAACAAAATGTGGAAGTAAGTGAACGAAAACGTACATAAAGTACCATACATACAACACTAGCATGTAAGATATTATCTACCTGTTTCATCATATTTTTTACAAATAAAGGTGTTCTTCAAAACATGACTTCTATGTACCTGTAATAACAAAGGTATTTCCCTATTTCATAAAAATCTTTCTTGAAAAATTTACGCTGGTAACGCAGGTATCATCTTACCTTCAGGTGGTAAGAATTATTACATTATTTTTTACATGGCATGCAACAATTTTAACAACGCATACATTTTACCCAATTTTATGGGATTCACAAGAATTACTTTTTTAATTTTCAAATACAATACACACATAAACCTTTTTGGTACAATTATGTAAAACCGTACTTCTTTTTGTTCAAAAAGTACGCTTGTATACAATGACTTCATAAACGCAACACTAGATGTGAAAATTACGAATGAGAGTCAAAACGGAAACCACGTTTTTGAGCAGTCAAACCTTATCGTGTGAAAACGTTCTTTGTAAGATGTTTGATTGTGTCTGCCAATGAAAGTTCTTGGGGTTGTTTTGGTAGAACAAAATTCTTGAAACGCTCATGAATGTGGTTGGACATTTTTCTCCACAAAAGTCCTACTTTGTCTGCATCGTCCAGTGCACTTGCTTCCCTTTCGAAGATGTGTTTGAAACGATTGTACCACGATTCAAATAATAAACCACTGTCAGGCTCATAGTGAAAATCCGTCATGGAATTAGCTAAAGATTCCATGAGGTGGGCTTTTGCCACTGATGATTCACCTGGAATTGATGATGAAACTGTGTTTGCACCTTGTTGTCCAGCAATGATTTGTGTGAGTTTATTTAGTAATTCCTGTTGTTGCGCAAATTGTTCCTGCTGCTTGGCTATTTGCTCTTGCTGCTGTGCAAGTAATTTTACAATATTCGCTTGTTCCGACATGTCTAGATTTTTCTAGTGTCTGTGTTTTCAGCCGTTACAATTTTGTTAGAGACGCTGCCGTCGTATATCTGTATGTGTGTACAGCAAAAATGATGAAATTCCCAACGTTGTAGTGGTGTGTGTTGAGCTAAAAAATGTATATGTGAGACTGCAACCTGTTGTTTGTGTGAGCGTTGATCGCTGAAGATTTCTTGAAAATTCTTGTTAGAATATTCCTGATGAACTTACGCCTGTGCGTTTTGATGTTTTCCTTGAAAATCTTCCTGCCACAACTTTTATTGTGTGCGATGTCTTGATATTATTACGCAGAATTGTTGAAAGTTCTGATGAAATTGTGAAATTCCTTTTGTTACTGAGTGTTGTTTTCAATTCACAATCCTCGTCGCCAAATTGTTATGTTCTTACGGAGGTGGTCGATTGAATGAAAGACGATGTTTAAACATAACAATCAATTCATTTATTGAATAAAACTTTAAGTTGTTTTATGAGTTGAAATAAAGTATTAATTATGAAGAACAATGAAATATATGACGAAATATGTACAGATGAGATGTCTATTAATTGGTGGTTGCGAAGTAACTAACTGACTGTGTACTGACAATGAGTAGAGAGAGATGATAACTTAAAACTACTGATGCATGCAACACTGCTATGATGCTGCCAGATTGTTGCATTTTATGTGGTAGTACTAGGGTTACCCTAATAGATACACAGAATCTCTTTAATAAATTATACGTCTTCTATTTGAGTCGTCCGAAGACGAAATGAGTAACATTATATTCAATTTTAATACATACATTGTACATTGTTTATTTTAATTTTGTTGTTGCTGTTTTCATATGACAAGCCCCATTTTGTATCAAGCAAGACCGGGTAGATTCTTCAAAACTTCCAAATGGCGTTTACATTCCTTTTGTGTTATTGTGTTAACGTACATTTTTGATGGCATCCCACTTAAATAATTGCAATGCATTTAATTATTTAATTTAATTTTATAAGTAAAACATATTTCGTTACATATTTGCCATTAGAAATCTGCATCCTCGAATATGGCTTACGTCTTTGCCTTTCAAAATGACCTCAGTATTAAAGATGTGACTGCACGTTATAGTCCACATTGGACAAATGTTGTTCGCAAATCTAGAGTTGAGAAGTCATGGCTGGATACGGCATTGCACAAACTACTTGGCCATCGCACAAAACGAGATATCAAAGAAGACCAAGAACTGCGTCGCATACACGAAGAGAAGCCTCTGCCAACATCGATTAGCGATTATAAAAATCATCCTTTCTATGCACTGGAACGACATTTACTTAAATTCGAAGCAATTTACCCACCGACAGCACCAACTTTGGGTTTTATTCGCGGTGAGGCTGTGTATTCGAGAGATTGTGTTCACACCCTACATTCTCGAGAAATTTGGCTGAAACAGGCTCGCGTAGTAAAGCTGGGCGAAAAGCCATATAAAATTGTAAAAGCTAGACCCAAGTGGGACAGGGTAAGTTTGTATGTTGTTAGAAGGGTATATGATTGAAGTTATCACAGTTACTTGTTCTCTCATCTTAGATTACACAAACCGTCATAAAAGACCAGCCTCTCGAAATTTTCGGCTACTGGCAAACTGAAGACTACGATCCACCTACAGCGGAGAATGGAATTGTCCCACGCAATGCCTATGGTAATGTGGAATTATTTAAACCCACTATGTTGCCTAAGAAATGCGTCCATATACGTCGTAAGTACAATTTGTGGTTCGTTCCTAAACTTAATCTAACTACTAATTTTCTTTTTATTATTGTAGTACCTGGTCTCAATCGTGTTTGTAAAAAACTTGGTATTGACTGTGCCAATGCTGTGGTTGGATTTGATTTTCATCAAGGTGCATGTCACCCTACCTACGATGGTTTTGTAGTTTGTGAAGAATTTCAAGATACAGTTACTGCCGCTTGGTATCAGGAGCAAGAAGAACAGGAGCGTAAAGAAAGAGAAAAATATGAAGCTCGAGTGTACGGCAATTGGAAGAAACTAATACGAGGTCTTCTAATTAGAGAACGTCTTAAATTGAAATATGACTTTTAGTCCCCAAATATCTTATAAATTGTCTTTACTTGCAAATAACTGCGTTTTAGGCAGCTGGAATACCTGTCATGAATCCATATATTTTTTGTTTCCTTATTGTTTATTTGGTCCCATTTTTGTGTATTTTTCGTTGTATGTTTTTTTGTGTTTATATGTATTTTCATTGCACATTTCATTCTTTATTTTGTATACCTATTTTTGTCCAAGCTTTAATAAATAAATGTTATTAAAAACATTTTTTTTTGTTTTTTTGAAGAGGGAGGGGAATAGAAGTTTTAAAGCCACTATAGATAAATTTAACCACCTCTTGTCATAATGGTTTACTTTGAAATCAAAGTAAGAATTAATTTGAGAATCGATGCTTCAATATAAACATTGCATGACTGGCTACGTCGATTATATACAATACCTATTTTTATACTCTTAACCTTTAAACGAATGACGGTATATACACTTTGATATTATGAAAATGCGCCCCATCGAAATAATGATTTTAGAGACCCCAAGTATGTTTGTCCGAAATCTGTTTTAGACAAATTGGTGTCGATTTAGCAAAGTCTGTCTGACTGGCTGGCTGGAGCACACAATAACTCTCGAACGGATCAACCGATTCGGTCCAACTAAAATATTGACAATTTTGGTCCTAAACTCAAATAAAAATATTTTTATTGTCCTTTTTCTTCCACACTCCTATTTTTTAACAAAAAATTTTAAGACGATTTATATTGTTGGTGTAAACAGTAAATAATTTCAAACAAATTGGCACATTTCTGTTAATGAGTTAACAGTTGGGATGTCAACAATGTAAAACAAATACAAAATAAGCCAAAATGGAGAAGTGTAACCATGTTTTTTTGACCATTCCCTCGGTGTTTATGGGCACTCCTGTTATTTTGAACACAGCTGTAGGTCCACTTCTTCGGGTGCCTCCCCACAACGGTTCAAATAACCCTATTGGTTCCAAACTTTGCCCATCGTAATATTTCTTCAAAGCATAAATCAGCTTCGAATATGTCCACTCCTTCGGGTACATCATGCAGTTTTAAGGCTGTTCTATGATCGTTTGCAATTTTTCTACAGAAAGAACTTTTATCGCCCTGTTTACAGCTTTTGGTCCAATCTTTTCATATCGTAGTAGTTCCTCCAAACTTACGTCAAATTCGAAGATGGACTATAATTTACTTCTTAATTACATACTTAACTTATTTCACATTTTGGAAGTCTTTACAAAATGTATTTACGAAATTCATTATTTTTTCATAACTACTCTACTGTTATGCCATACATAATCTTAAGATTTTGGGCAAAAGAGCCAAATCAGCAGAAACCTCCCGGAGGTATTTTTTCTTTTTTTTTACAAATTTCTATGACTCATATAAAGTTGTTAGAACAGGAAGTATGAATGTAGGGTGCTTTTTCCAATGACGAGTGGCTGCTAAGTTGTTAAATGGAGTTCTCGTAGCATTGGATTTATCCAAAGCATTTGATCGAGTGGATATTTCGAAGATGATAAGTAAACTTCGATCCAATTATTTATTCGATTCATCTGCTTGTGCATTAATTTCATCTTTTTAATTGGGTCGCTCCCAATTCGTTACATTCAATGGTAGTGTTTCCGATATTCGTAATATATACAGTGGAGTTCCCCAGGGTTCCATCCTGGGTCCCCTTCTGTTTATTTTATACATCAGTGATATTGCCAACAGTGTACACGGACGTGGATGTACTCCGTTTTTGTATGCTGAATGACATTCATCTATTTTTTAATGGCAAAACTGCTGCCGAATTGCAGTCTAATATTAATTCTACATTATGCGGCATATTACATTGGTTAGATAGCAACAATTTGGTGATTAATGTTTCTAAATCTAAATCTAAGTCGATGATATTTGGTCCCACTAGTCGTATAGGTGGTAGTGTAAATATATGTACTTATTGATGGTTCCCCTATACATTTCGTGGACAAGATGAAGTGTCTAGGTGTCATTATCGATTTTAAACTTGATTTTTCCGCACATATTGAGGCTTTGTTTCCTAAGATCATAAATGTTCTTCGTAAATTATATAGCACTGAGTTCTACCTGCCCCTCTTTGTTAAAAGGAATCTGGCTCACGCACTGCTAATGTCAGTTATTTCTTATGGCATCGAGGTTATATCAGGTACAACTGATGTGCAGTTGAAAAGAGTAGAAAAGCTTTTTAATATGGTTGTCAGATTTGTTTATAGTTTGCGCAGAAGGGGCCTTTTTTGCAATTTTTGTTTTAATAATTATAACTTACATTGTGTAATATATACATATCTATTTTGTCTTATCTCTTATCTGTAAGTCATTTTGTAATATGAAAGAATGTTGTAGTTTCTTGCTGTGTTGCGATGCCAATTGGCCAATAGGCTTCTATCGCAACGTATAAATAAATAAATAAACTGTTTACTCTGTCCAAAGCAGCGTTGAAAAAAACAATCTCTTGTGTTTCAGTTTTTATAATTGATTTCCTTAATATTTTACTGAATTAATCTTATATATTTATATACCGTATTTTTATATACATACATACGTAGTTTTCTGAAAAAGTTTTTCCTAATATGATGGCATAGGCGTGCGATTAAGTGATAGGTTTGTTTAGTTTTTTTTTTTTTTTTTTTTTTAATTATCGGATTTTTGTTATTTTTGTCATTAGAAATCTGCATCCTCAAATATGGCTTACGTGTTTGCCTTTCAAAATGACCTGAGAATAAAAGATGTGACTGCACGTTATAATCCACAATGGGCAAATGTTATTCGCAAATCAAGAGTTAAGAAAGAATGGTTGGATGCGGCTTTTCATAAATACAAAGGCGCTCACACAAAACAAGATATCCGAGAAGATGAAGAATTGCGTCGCATACATGAGGAAAAACCTCTGCCAACTTCAATAAGCGATTATAAAAATCATCCATTTTATGCGCTGGAACGACATTTACTTCTATTCGAAGCTATATATCCACCAACAGCACCAACATTAGGTTTTATTCGCGGCGAGGCTGTGTATTCTAGGGATTGTGTATACACCTTACATGCTAGAGAAACTTGGCTTAAACAAGGGCGAGTCGTAAAACTAGGCGAAAAACCGTACAAAATAGTTAAAAGACCAAAGTGGGATAAGGTAAATCTGAATGTCCATAGAAATGATTGTTTGGTACTATTACATATTTACGACATCTGCTTTCTCTACCTCCCCAGATAAACCAAACGATTCTAAAAGATCAACCTGTCGAAACATTCGGCTACTGGCAAACTGAAGAATATGATCCACCTACAGCGGAGAATGGAATTGTCCCACGTAATGCCTATGGTAATGTGGAATTATTTAAGCCCAGTATGTTACCTAAGAAATGTGTTCATTTACGTCGTAAGTACAATTTTTATTTAAATTGGACTTGCTGCTATTTTTTCCTTGGTTATTCTAGTGCCTGGTTTGAATCGTATTTGCAAAAAACTTGGTATTGACTGTGCCAATGCTGTGGTTGGATTTGATTTTCATCAAGGTGGCTGTCATGCTACCTACGATGGTTTTGTAATTTGCGAAGAATTTAAAGATCAAGTTACAGCCGCTTGGCATCAAGAACAAGAAGAACAAAAACGCAAAGAAAGGGAAAAATACGAAGCTCGTGTGTACGGTAATTGGAAGAAACTAATACGAGGTCTTCTAATTCGAGAACGTCTTAAATTGAAATATGACTTTTAGTCAACACCAACATACATACATACATATATTTTTAAACTTTTTTCTAAATCTTCAAATTATTGCACTTTAGACAGCTGGGTTTTCTGTCGTTTATTTCATATATGTTTTTATCTTTATATTGTTTTTTTTCGTATGTACCAATCGTAAACCAAGTTTTTCTAACATTTACATTTTGTGCGTTTTTGTATGTTTTATCCAAGCTTTCAGGAAAAATAAATATTTTTTTTTAAAGTACAGTTGTTTTTTGTTTAGTAAATGTTTAACGTTCAAGATGAGAATACGGGCAAAGTGGGGTTCTTGAGTTGGGTGAAAATGAGAAGAAAAAAAAATGGAACGGGCAAGTGGGATTCTAGTGTTGGGTGAAAATGAGAAAAAAATGGAACGGACAAAGGTTCCTGAAATGGCAAAAAATTGCTAGTTTCTCTTATTAAAATGTAAATGCATTTAAAAACTGTACTCTTAAACCATAAAGCCAAAGAAAATTCTGGAATTAATTGGTGCAGTGTCATGCATGTATTTCATTTAGGTGATCCCAACAAACAATTCACTGTCGCATTAGTTGTACCCAATTAAAAACATTTAGAGGAGTTATCATTACGGCATGGGCTTAAGGGCAAAACATTTGAAGAACTGTGCTCCAATGTAAACATTGAAAAGGCAGTTATTAAAGAAATAGCGGAACACGCACGCAAATGTAAGTGACTAATAATCGAAGATGAAGATTTCTATATTAAAAGTATCCTACCCATGCGAATAATTATAAGATCTTTGCATCAGGTACCTTCCCTGATGTAATTTGTGAAAAGCGGAATTCCTTATTGATAGATCTTACTACCTATTTCCGCGAGAGGAATATGCAAATATCCTCCTTAGAATGTACTGGTCGATGGCAGTAAAATCAAGTGCGTGCAGACAAAGAAACCTGGTTGGCCACATATAACGCGATAGATCGGTCTGTTATAAGCTATACGGCGCTAATGTAGTCCGCGAACATAATTGCAACACGATAGAACATTTGGGTATGTTCTGCGACACTCTTCACCTTTCACATCAAACTTGTCAGAACGCCGCCTTGAGAACTACAACAGGATACCTCCTCATGTACCGTACCAATGTGGATAGGTACACTACGATGGTGTACCGCTCCGGAACACAAACACTAAAAAATATTTTAGTGATACTGTACCGGAACACAACGATAAACGTCGTGTACCGCATGCCGGAGCACTAAAAATCGTAGTGCTCCGACTGCGGAGGACTAAAAATCGTAGTGTTCCGACTGCGGAGCACTAAAAATTTTAGTGTTCCGACTGCCGGATCACCAAAAATCTTTTTCTTAGGAAAATTAAATATTTGGTTAAATTTGATCAAATAAAAATTAAGATAAACTGTTACATTCATGTATGTTTAAATATTTTAAACACATTGCGAAATTTGGTCAAAATTATGAAAAAACTATATTTAGTTATTTGTGGAATGAAGCACAAAGATCGTCGTGTCGGAGCACTAAAAATCGTTTTTACCGGCAGTCGGAACACTACGATTTTTAGTGCTCCGGCAGTCGGAACACTACGATTTTTAGTGCTCCGCAGCCGAACACTACGATTTTTATTGATCCATTGTCCAAAAATCAAATTAGGCGTTTTCACGTGTTCTATTAAATTTTATTTCTTAATTTGTATTTATTAAAAAAAAAATTAAAAAATATTTAATTTTCATTACAAATCATAATAAACTCATGTATCCACAGTCAGGACACTGCAATTTGTAGTGCGCCATTGTACAACAACCGAATCAATGTTTTTCATATTTTCTACTTAAGTTCCCAACGTTATTAATTAATATGTATACATACATGGATTTAAGAGGTGTATCTGAGTTTTTATGTCTTAATTTGTACTTATCTCAAAAATTATAAATATTTAATTTTCCTCGCAAATCATAATAAACTCGTGTGTGGTACATTATCATTACGTTATTTTTTAGTGTTCCGACATGTGGTACACAACGATTTTTTAGTGCTCCGACTGCGGAGCACTACGATTTTTAGTGTTCCGACTGCGGAGCACTACGATTTTTAGTGTTCCGACTGCGGTACCCAACGTTTTTAGTGTACCAAAATGTGGTACACTACGTTTATCGTTGTGCTCCGGAACAGTATCACTAAAATATTTTTTTTTTTGTGTTCCGGAACACTAACGCTAAAAATATTTTAGTGATACTGTACTCGGAGCGGTACACTATGTTAGTGTACTGTTTATTTTCGAACTCTGCTGAGAACTACAACAGGATACCTCCTCATGTCAACAGGGGACTTACTCGGGTGTTACCGTGGGAGTCACCCCAATTATCATATGGGGGATAGGACTCCCCCAGCCAGACATGTCAAAAGAGATCTTCATAATCTAAAGAGCGAGGTCCAATGATATAAGACAGAACTCCTAGATCAGCAAGCCTATCAAGCAGGTTTGGATAGTATTCACACTCATGTAGTCGCTGATGCCATAAACAAATATCTTGTGAATGCGGTCCTTGCAGTACATTCCGCATCTGTCGCAGCTGAAGAACGTGAGCTGCCTCGACAGACAAGATCATTTTGGGCTCAACTATGTTTAAGATGGTGCAGCCATCGAAATTCCTTTAGGGCAAGGATTGATGACAACATGTGACCTGCAGGTGATACAGGCCTGCACGACACTCTGTACCTTTGTAACTGCCCTGCTGGGTATGCTATTAGAAAAACAAGAAAAAGGTTATGTATGTTCAATTAGATTGTTGTTAAATAAATTTATTTATAGATTTAAAAGCGAATTGGAAATATTTTACAATATATTTGGGTATACCATTGGTAAGTAATAAACTCTTATATTCATTCTGTCGTAATGCATTCATACATATATACGTTTTTAATTATGCGATACATATGTATGTATGTATAATGTATTTTTATAAAGTAAATTATGACATTTATTTTTCACATTTATACTGCTTTTTGTCAAATTTTACATATGACTTATTTGCTCATGAGATGGAATGAAGGAATGTATTTATAGATGAACATAACAGACTAATTAAATAGTAAATACAAAATGAAAAAATACAAAAACAAATGCACCACTAACTTTATTCCTAATAAGTACATAATAAATTCTTCTTTGTTACAAAATAAAATCTAGTTTTTTAATAAACTAAAATCGATAAAGTCAGTTTTGTAAAAACCTAAAACCAGTCACTCTTAACAATCTTTGGTGTTTCTTTCCTTTCTTATTACATACATATAACTATAAATGAAATGCAATCAGGATTTTAGTTTGCGCTTTTCTTACGATTTCGTATAGTACGACGACGATGAGGATGGGCCTTGATTGCTGGATTGTTGCATTTATGTTTTGCTTTGATATTTTTGTGAGTGCGATTGCATTGTCATCGTTGCACTTCTATTTAGATCGTTTAAATGCTGCGGTGGTGCATTACTGGCTACTACTGAGGATTGTTGTTCGTGTTGCTGATGTTGCTCCTTCAGATGGTTGGGCTGCTGTTGTTTACCTTGGTTGTATGCTGCATAACTTTTCAAATAATCGATGTACATACGTCTAGCTTGGTTCAAGACCCGTGTTACATCATGCTTTCGTACCATTTTGTCAAAGTGCATCGCTATTTCGTTGTAGTCCATGTGGCTTTTCATAATAACATTGCGATGCTGGAGCAGAAGCGTCAAACAAAGAAACATAAGGAAGGGATTACCACCACCGAATTCTGAAGGCGGTGGCAATCTGGCTGCCGGCGAGGAGTTTGTTGAGTTTCCGCTATTGAGTTGGTGCTGTATTGATGAAGCTTTCGAAAAAGCTACTTCATCGGCATTTGTGGCCATCTCATCAACATCCCCCGTATCAGGTATAGTGGTGGAAACTGGTATCAAAACTTCGGGTAATGAACTCGAACTACTTGAAGGATGGTTATAAAAATGTTCACAACTACTGCTAGTCTTAACTCCTTTCTCTTTTTTAGACGATAAATCGTAGGTGCTGGAAGTTTCTTCAATAAATGGGTTTGATATAACGCTATCTGCATTGGGATTTTTATCATTCATATTCGAATTACTAATTATTTCTCCATTTAAAACTGGCACAGCTCCGACTCGATTGTTTATCTCAACAGAGTTTCTTTCATGGTCTGCATCAAGATCTTCTATCATGTCTAAAGAGTCTTTGCCCAGCTTTTTATACTCAATTTCAGAACTTGTTGAATCTTTAGTGACTGTATTATCGCCAAACAAGTGTCTATCTAAATTATCCGCTTCCATATGTAATTCCCTTATTATTGACGGGTAATAATCTATATCTTGACCCTCCTCTGGTGTAGCATTTGCATCGTCTTGTTTCATTAGTTGATGGTTCGGCGTCAATTCATTGGGACGTTTATATTGTTTTGTGGTTTCCAATGTTGGGGTACGTTCTGGGGTGTGTGTTTGGGAAGAAAGTGAATTGAGCTCAAGATGTAAACTATTGCTGCTTAAGTTATTTGCTTGTTGTATTGCTGTTGCCGCTGTTGAACAGCTCCAGGTGTTATTGGTAGTGTCAGGTATTGACGACGAGTCAGACTCTTCGAGGGATGAGGTAAAACCTCCTTTAGTTAGTTGTACAAGAGGATGAGGTGTTGGAGAAAGCTTTTGAGGTGATGGCGTTTTGCAGGGCCTTTGTGCATCGATGTCTTCGCTAGACAAAATGGTTGTATTAGCTCTATCGGCATTGCCTACACGGCTCTTGTTCATAGATGCAAAATTAAGAAACTCATTGAAATTTTTTACCAGTCTTTGTTGGGATTTTTCATTGCATTCCTCGAGAGATAAACCTGTAAATGAAATAAACATATGACTTAAAAGTTCGACATTCTATTTGTTTTTAGAGTTAGCCCAAAACGCAATTTACCTTTTCTACTGGTTGCTGCTATCTTTTCCTTCAAGTCTTTAAAATGGCCTCCGCTAGTATTACTTGCATTCGCTAACTGTTTTACAATTATATTGCTCACAGTATTATAATTGGAGATTATCTTTTTATTTTGCAATTTTGCAATTCCCTTAGGTATCGGAAGCGATTTCTTTTCGTTCGTTTCACTACTGACATCACCTTGCCCAACATTATTGGTGTCACTGTTTGCAACATCGGCAACTATAGATGATGAAGAGCTGCTACTCAAAAATACTTTGTGTATTCCCGTAGATCTGGATGTTGGTACATTTTCGCCGTTTGTGGAAGTATCTTCTTTGAAGGGGTTTGTGTCATGAAATGTAAAATGACAACTTTGGTCGGAGAACACATCGTCATCCTCCGATTGGTCGGTGTCAAGCTGTCTATCTGTTGATTTTGTTGAACAAATCACAAAGTCGTCTGTATTTTCATGTTTACCTTCTAGTAGTTGTAACATTTTGGCCTCATCCAAAGACTGCCGATTTGAGGGAATTTTCCGCCTAGTGCGTTTGGAGGCAACATGTCGTGACATATTGTCATCAAGACTTTGATTTAGACGTCTAGTACCATCTAATTTAGATGCCATTGATCCAACTCCATGGTTCAGACTTGAGGTAAGGGATGAACTCAGTGAATGCAACGATGCGGATGAGCTCTGCCTTCTTAAATCGCAAACCTTCGTATAAGCATTCTCACGCGGCTTAGCCATGAAGTAAGAGGGACTAATTGGAGGTACTGCGCCGCCAATACTAGTTGGAGTGGATGGAACTGTGGTCTCTTTTATGGGGACAAACTCTTTTTCAAATAACTTCAGTTCTTTGTCAACTGTAGTTTCATACTTTAAAGAACTCCATTGAACCTCCAACATACGTAACGCATCTTCGAATGGAAACTCCCGCTTCAGTTCGAGTAACAACCAACGGTAACAAAACAGTAAATCATCCGCTTGCTGTGATTTGAGGTACTCCCAAAAATCAGAGTCATAATAACTTAAAGCTTCAGTAAGGTGAGCGAATTTCTGCGTCATTGCAATGCCATCGAGCATAAAGTTACCCCTCACCCTTTCCATGATAGCACAAAAACATATGTAAGCTTGAGCTTCATCATTCATTGTCACCAATAGAGGCGAAGCTATATCAGACATGCCCTGGCAATAGCTAACAGATGGGTGATTCAAAGCATACGTTGTGAGTATATTGAAAAGGGAAGCTATATTCTGATTGTCATCATTGCCCGCATAAAATGGATGTAGTCTATCCGTGCGCAAAACATCCTTTTTAACCATGCTGGTGACATATGCCAACTCACCAACAACGTAACCTGCAAAAGATTATTTTGATCAATATACATAGATCTAAGATTGTCTTTAGTATGCATTTGGTTTACCCTGTTTTATGGCAGTTTTCCAGACGTCTCGCAATTTATAATACTGCTCTGATTTGCAACGCATGTAATCCATCCGTTGATGACCATTCATACCGGCCGGATAGACATTTAAAATGTGCTTCCAAACAACTCTTCGCAGACTGGGATCTATGCCACCCAAAAATATTACCTTTCGCAGCTCGTCTGTACGTTGAATCTGACCCAAGGCATCCAAATACATGCGAAATTCATTGTCGGCCAGTGATGGTCTTGGTGGCATTGCAGCCATCGTCTCTTCGTTGAGATTGAAAGCTTTTTGGACCATTGAGAATGTCTTTTCCATTTGATTCATAATAATACCAGGCAACTTTGTTTGCATTTGTTGGACATATTTTTGCGAAGCTCCAATCGACTGTTGTAGTGGTGATATTAACTCACGGGCCGATGAACTTGTAGGAGTTGCCCCTGAACTGCTACTAACCGAGCCCGAACCAATCAAGGCTGATGAAGCATTTGCCGTAGTCTCAGGATCCCATTCCTTCACCTCTGTAAAGGGTTTTATATCGATTTGTAACATAAGGCAAGGTTCCGTAGATGTTTGTATAGAAATGTTATGTATTCGTAGGAATGCCGCATCTAAATCCCAATCAGACAAAACAGACAAATATATTTCATTCCCAGCTGGATCGTAAGCCTTGTACTTAATAGAGAAATCCGATTTAATATCGAATGCTTTGGCCAACAAAGAATACAACACCTCCAATGATGTTATCTGAGGGTCAACACTAAATTTACGCCATTCCGGCGGTTGATTTGGTTCACATTTCTGCAATTAAATTAATATCCTTGAGACAGCCATTCACTTTCACATTCCATTGTGCAACTCACCTTCACTTTGCAACGGACTGCTTCCCGTGTATGTGCAAACACATTGGACATTGTGGCAGATATTCATGTATCTAAACAGAAACAATGTCCGGAAACAATGTCAAAACTCAAAACATCTTTAGATTAGCGAAATATTAAATATTTTGCAAATAAAAAAATTTAGCCAGATGGATCTATAGATCGAAAAATGGGTACCAAATGGATCTAGAGGTCGGACAATGGCTAGATGGATCTATAGGTCATGTTCTAAATACAGGTTTATAAAAATCGAATAATTAGCTGTGTCTTTTTACTTTTTAGTAAGATAAAGGCCTGCGTACATAAGCTGCTCTGCCTGATTGCCTTGCTTTCCTGCTTCATTTTTGACATAATAAAAATAAAAGCCGAGGCAATTTCGAACTGGGTTGCCCTTTTTATTTTTATTCTTTTATCAGAAGTAAAGGCCTGCGTACATAAGCTGCCTTGTCTGCTTACCTTGCTTACTTCTGATAAAAGAATAAAAAAGAAAAGGGCAACCCAGTTCGAAATTTCCTCGGCCTACTTTATTCTTTTATTTTTATTATGTCAAAAATGAAGCAGGAAAGCAAGGCAATTAAGGCCTGCGTACATAAGCTGCTTTGCCTGATTGCCTTGCTTTGCTGCTTCAATAAAAAAATAAAAGAACAAAGAAGGCCGACCCAATTTCCAACTGATGGCAACCCAGTTCGAAATTTCGTCTTTATTCTATTATTTTTATTACGTCAGAAATGAAGCAGGTAAGCAAGGCAATCAGGCAAAGCAGCTTATGTACGCAGGCCTTTAGGCAGAGCAGCTTATGTACGCAGGCCTTAAGTCCCAATTTAGGTGAGAGAGGGTGCTGAGAGGCAAAGGGTTACCATATGCCTCACCTCTCTATCCTACAAAATGACAATTGCCGCAAGTAAACTCGCCCATTGTAAATTGGAACTAAGCAAGGTAAGCAGGCAAGGCAGCTTATATACGCAGGCCTTTAGATTTGCTCAGTGACTTCTTTTCAGAGAGTAATATGCTGTTTATATTATAGGGTTTTGCGGGGTTAACCTTCTTTAAGAGGATTTATTTGACGTATAGGCAATGGAAATGACATTTGAACCCCAGTGGGTTTGTTAAATCCGGTCATATATAAACGTACTATAATAGTATGTTTATATATAACCGGATTTAACATATCCACTGGGTTTCAAATGTCAATTCCTTTGCGTATACATCAAATAAATCCTCATTAAGAAGGTTAATCCTGCAAAAGGCTATAATAGCTGTGTCTTTTTACGTGATAATTAGTAATAATTATTACTAATGTTGAAGATTTTGAAATTTGTATAAAGGAATAGTTGCTGAAAAAAATGTTTCGGCAACATTTAGTAAGTAAAAAGACACGCCTAATATAAACACGGCCTTAATGTGAGAACACAGTCAGCTCTTCGCTTATTTTTTCTGCTTGGCTTATTTTTTCTCTTGGCCGCTTATTTCTTGGTATCACATATCGAAGCGTAAAATTCATGGGCGCTATAAACATAATTCTTTCGATATATCAAATAAAATTCAATTTTTCAATATGAATTTTTCATAAGTAATTAGTACCGAACATAAAAATTACAGCCAAATTCTATTTTTCACATTGATCACGTGTTTATATCAAATTAAATGTCGAAACGAAATGTCAAAAATGAAGCCAGGCGAAGAATTCAAAAGTTAAACAATTTTTAACTTTGTTGTGGTCTGTCCTATAGAAAACAGTACAATTTCACTTTAGCAATTTGAAGCGAGGCGGAAAAAATTAGCAACAAAAATCCATTGTGTTCTCGCCTTTAAGGCCAGAACAGAATCAAACGTCGCTTGCTTTGCTTGCTTCCCCAAATGTCAAATTATAAAGGAATGCCAGAGCCTCTTTTCAAATCCGCCTGCGTTCTCCTTTAGGAGGCTCTGCTCATGCCTTTATAATTTGACATTTGGGAATCAAGCGACGATTGATTCTGTTCTGGCCTTAAGAGTATCTTTCAGCAGCCACCAGTGGCCATTGATATAAACGTACTATAACTGAAAGAGAAGAGCAAAGGGAATGGAAACAAACGAGGGAGCAAAAGGAACTAGCTGAACCGCATAGTCGGACATAGTACCGGTCGTTCCTTTTGTGGAGTAGTTCTTTTGAACTAGTTCGTTCCGGAACGACGACACAACTCTAGTAAAAATAAACATTCTTTTCTTAAACAAGTTATTGTTTTTTTTTACAATGGATTTACAAGAATAATGGCTGAATACGAAACCGCCTTCTGTGAACCTTGGTAACTGTAAAACAGTCGTACGCAAATGTATAGTAACTTGGTAACGATTGATTGGAACGTTAAGGCCTCGGCACATACGGCGCGTTGAGTTTTGCGATGCGTTACGCGCTGATATGTCACACGCGTTAGATTTTGCTAACGCACATGAGACGCGCCACCAACACACCACTAAAAAACATATGTTTTCTGAATGCAATAGTATGTGTATGTGTGACGCGCTCACAATTAGAAATTTGTTTGAAAACAAAATCTGGAAAATTATTTATCTTGATGGATATTTTAACAATACGCTATTATGCAAATATTGCCTACGGGTTATATGAGGCTTTGAAATGTTTACCAAGACCAAGAAGGTTTTGGGTGAGGCCTCTCTTTGAACGTAGGGATGAGGACGGCTTCTTTGCTCTGGACTTCGAAAGACTATATAATACTGACTTGGAACAATTCCAACTTTTGGTAAGAATGACGCCCGCAGTATTTGATGTCCTCTTCCATATATTGGAATCTGAATTAACCAAAAATTCAAATAGACCCACAATTTCTGCAAAGTGTCGTTTGTTTTTAACGCTAATGTAAGTTAGTAAAATAATTTTAGTGTTTTTAGGATAACTATATGTACTTACTTTTCCAGATATCTGGCAAATGGGGATAGTGTAAGCTATTTATCCGTGACATTCAAGATTGGAGCCTCAACAGTGAGATATATTATAAAAGATACGTGCCAAAAGATTTGGGAAAAACTCTCGACTCAGTACCTAGAAACTCCATTGACAGCAGACTGGTCGAAAATGGCGGAAAGGTTTGAAGAAGTATGGAATTTTCCACATTGTGTAGGAGCCATTGATGGAAAACATGTATATATAAAATCCCCACACAATTCAGGATCAATGTACTACAATTATAAAGGTATTTGCCTAAATCCAAACTTGGAAGAAGGAACTAACTTTTATTTTTTTGTTAAGGTACATATTCCATAGTTTTAATGGCGGTTTGCGACGCAGACTACAGGTTTACAGTTGTGGATATAGGGGCATATGGATCACAAAGTGATGGTGGCGTGCTAAGAAACTCTGAGTTTGGAAAAAGTCTTCTAAACAACGAGCTAAATCTACCTCCAGATGCTCCAATAGAAGTCGGTGGGGAAAATGTGCCCTATTTTCTCGTGGGAGATGCAGCTTTTCCGCTAAGAAACAATCTAATGCGTCCCTATCCAGGAATACTTCTCCCTGCAGACAGAGAAATGTACAATATGAGACTTTCCAGAGCAAGGAGGACTATCGAGAATGCCTTTGGGATATTAACGGCTAGGTGGAGGATATTACTTGGTCCACTATATGTTAGCCCACATGTTGCTGAAAATATTGTGAAAGCAACTATTGTCCTTCACAACTTTCTGAAGGATAATGATGAGAAGTACTGCCCTAAGAACTTTGCGGGCGATAAGGACGGTAGAAAGGGTTTGTGGAGAGACGAGATAAAAAACCAGAAAAATCTAACAAAACTTAAAAAAAATAATTCTAATAATGCTTCGAAAAGAGCATTTGAAATAAGAGATATACTGAAAGGCTACATATCTAGGAATACGTATCCGTAATACGGGATATTCACAAACCTATGATCTCTACTTTTTATTTTATTTATTTAATATCACAGTAAAAAAGTAAAGTAAAACATTCTTTAAATATGCCAAGCAATAAGTACCAAATTTCATTCTGTTTGACTTAGGTCCTTCTTGTATACAATATATGTATGTATATAGATTTCTTTTAATCGAAATGAAACAATTTTAATATGAATTCAAAATATTTATTTCAAATAAAATGGAAAAATTATTTACTCTAAGGGCCACTATTATGTCTTCTTTTACTTTTGGATGGATTTTAAAACGCAAAATGAACCAATTTGCAGTCATCACAAATATATTTTACACATTAAAGTTAATGACAAGAATGTCCTCCATGAAATTTAACGATCACATTTACCTTTAAATAACCGGAACTCTATAAATCTGTTCGGAAAATCCAAACGTTAACAAAAGAAGACATATAGTAATGGGGGTAGGTAAGACTAGGAACACTTATGACGATATACATTTTTTATAAAGTTCAATACATGATATGTATTTAAATAAAAGGTAAAACAGACAGAAAATCGACCAATTCTAGTAAAAAAAAATCATTGCTCAAATTTGTCTGTTTTTAGGAGGGGATGATGGTGTCCTAAAAACTGACAATTGGAATAATGTTTTATTGGTTTACTTAGGTTTTAGAGAAACAGTCATCTAGGCAATAAATATTTACTTAAAAGATATAAAAAGTAACTTAAAAAAACATTATATATAGTCAGTCCATAAGTATATAAAAGGTACAAGTTCAATTCAAATGATATGTTTTATACTAAGTCTATTAAATATATAAAATATTTACTCTTTCTGCAACAAGATTTATTATTTCAACTTCTATTAGCCTTCTAGATTTGTCATCCATCGTTTTTAACATGGAATCAATATACTTATAAAATCCATTATTTGTTAATTCTCCTTCCATGCTCACTTTGACTGCACTATTAAGGTTTCCCATTACTTCGCAAAATTTCTCGTGGGCTTCATCGGTTTTACGCTTCTTATTTTTTGGAAGATCAGTAGGAGAGGTTTCTGGAGTTGCCTGCGGCAACACTTCAAATGAAGTTTCATAAGAACTTTCAAAGTCCTCTGTTAAATACTCTTCTCCTTGATAGGAATCGAAATTGCTTGTTGTTCTAGAAATACATATAAAAATATTACATTTCAAAAATATAGAAAACATTGTAAATACTTGCATTTAGGTAGTAAAAAATCATTTAATAATTCATATACAAAGGATTTGGGAAGGATATAGTCGACGATGCCGACTACGTTGACATTGAACTGAAGTTAACATATCCATTATTTAATTTATTTCAATTCAGGTTAGGTTCAAATCATGGCAGAACTACTAGGTAGTGCATTACACCAGCTGATCGAATATGAAAAGTCAAATCCCTTTATAAAAAAATATTTTTGTTGTAATTTCCCCAACAACATAAAGAAAGTTTTGACATAACATATTCAAAATTTTACGATGCCATACCTGGGTAATTGTGCCATGGTTCAAATGCAAACATTCAAAATTGTAACCTTTACCTCTCCTGTGTTCAACCCCCCTCCAGAATTGAGATCGTAACGTATGCGTACGTACGATGGTACGATCTTGATATCATTTGTGAAATGCTGAATTCCTATTTGACTGATCTTACCATCTTTTTCCACGCGCGGAATATGCAAATACCCACCACTAACCACATGGACGACAGAGGTGAGAACAGAGTTGAATGTCACGGTCGATGATAGCAGAATTCCGACCACAAACTATCCCAATATTCTAGGGGTCACATCCGACAGCATGTTCCCGTCGTCCGTGCATAACACGACTATCTGTGACAAGCCAACGATACAAGAGAGAATCCCTAGATCACAATGGAAAAATATTCAAAGCTGTCACAACTACAACAGGGTGCCTCCTCATGTCTGCCCTGGACCATCTACATAGGGAGACAAAGATTCTTCCTGTATACAACGAAAGCATACCATTGTGATGGTCGGGCGTTACCGTGAAAACACGCTACGTTTGGCTCAATTACGATCTGGATGGTGCAGACGTCTTAGTATTGGATTGCTGACACCGTACAAAACATCTGCTCAGCATGCGGAAGATGCCCACGCGTTACTCTCCACCTTTTCAACTGCCTTACCAAACCTACTCAACTATCTCCTGTCGAATTGAGTCACAATTCATCGTTGTTTTCAAAATTTCACATCTGAGGAATGTTGGGAAATGGATTCAAAAACCTACATACACATGTATTCAATTTTGCCCATCAGATAAATTCTCCAATTGTTTTAAAACTGTTTCCAGCAGTTTTTCTCCAATATGATAATCGATTGTGAATATAATAAATTGTAACGATCCTCTTTGGTATAATAATCATGTAAATATGTGACACATTCTTCCATATTGTATTTCAATAATTGGCCTATTGGCTTTGTTATACATGTTAAATTGAACAAATAAATAAATAGTACAGGTACAGGGCAAAAAATTGACGTATCTTTTCCAAATATTGTGTATCAGTTACAATTTGTATAAGATCCGAAATATCACCCACAGGTAACTGCTAAAGCTGCACCTTTTCTCACAATGGTAGCAACTTCAGTGGGTGAAAGCGTTAGATCATCAACAAATTTCATTAAGGCATACATAAACTCTTTGGTTTGACGTGTATCATCGTCTGGTACCATGCTGGAAAATGTGAACTTTTTGGGAAAGGGGGCGTTTTCCAATTGTTCTGAATGGAAGAGAAAACGTTCAATTATTGCTTCAAATTCTTAAATGTTTTCTACAACCATGAGCAGAGTTGTTCCTTGTCGAGCATGCCACGGAAAACATGGACCCAACGTTGTAGAATTGGTAACATTCCAACATTTTTTAAATATACATCCAAGTCCATATTTACATTAGGCCAATTTCCTTGCGGCAATTGTCATTTTGTCGGCGTGAGAGGGTGTTGAGAGGCAAAGGGTTACAATATGCCACACACCTTTCTCCTTCAAACTGACAATTGCCGCAAGGAATTAAAATAACCATAGCACTAAATGTGCTAATTGAAAGCGTAATGCACTTCATAATTCTCAGCAAAATGTTTGGATCGGTCCATGACGACGAGCTCATACCTATTTCATCGACAAATTTTGTCAGCGATGTTGACCACAAATCCTCCAAATAGCTAGTGGTCACAACATCACCAGCTTTACATAATATTCGAGCACAAAGAAACCCGCAATGGAACAAATGTACAATTTATAGGCATCCAAATTATCATGCATTCCTGGAGGTGGCTGCAATACTAGCTTTGCTTGATAACTTCGCTGTTATATTAGTGAAAAATCAATTCAATCTTGGGTACTTAAATTTTCCTCATCTGTTGTCGCAGTGTCCGCAGCACTTTTCTTCGTCGAGTTCTTGGGATCTTCGATTATGGTATTGATATCACAACTTTTTGGTATGTTCGATTGCTTCTTTCCAGAAGCTCTCTAAAATCAGCTTCCGATGAATCACTTATATTGTCCTCAATCACCGTTATAGCATGAAGCAAATTTGTAATTTTGCAATTTAGGTAAATGTGGCATTTCCAAAGTTTTCAGTGCACGCAGATATTGATAATACTGCTTTTTGGAAGCCTGCTGGAAAAGAATTATTTTGCATTCTAAGGGAGCAGACATTATTGGAGAGCATCTATGGCCGAGGCCAGATTTGACTCAACTTGTCTTGCCTTAACAAATCCATTGCCTTGTTGTATGATCTGTTGTAATGATTTATCCACGTTTGCTCCTCCACGGCCAGCATATAGACTTCTGTTCTCACCTGCAACTGGTCTTCTATGGAATCGATGAAACCCTGATATGAAAGATTACAAATTCTTTCGATTTCTTTAACGTAACATTTGACATATTTTCCTATTACAAAAAATTTGTAAACATCTGCGTAATTTCGGAACGAACAGTTCAAATTAATTATTCCCAAGAAAAAATTATTGGAACTACATTTGGCTCATTCGTTCATCTAGTTCCTTCAATCTCGGAACCAAGGCCTGTACAATGGCGCACCCACATTTAGTCGAATCTTTAACTTAATTCTTGAGTTTCCGACAAAAATCGGTAACATTTACAAGAAGCTACTGGACATGTACAAATTATTGATTAAACGACACACCTATTGTCTGCCAAGTCATCGTGTGAAACCAATCGGTTCATCTTTTCAAGGTCTAGTGAGGTATCACTCACTCACTATGCCAAGTGATCCAAAATAAATGGCCAAGAATCTGCGTAATTCTAGGACAGTGGAATGTAATTCAAGTGACAGCAATAAGTTGGACAGAAAACAATATTACTTTGTTCTATATATCTTCTATAAAAGCACTCATTATTTGAGAAAGGTTCGGAACAAATTGAATACTCTACCAGCTGACGGAAAAAATCTGAAATTTTTTTTAATTGCAAGTTTTTTCTTAGTAGCCGGCCTTCGGTCGGGGATTCCTTTCTCCTATGGACAGGAGCCAATTTAGGGCACGAAAACTAACACTAACAAGGGAATTTTCGGAACTTCACGGGCCCATATCTCGGGAAGTATGGACAAACATACTTTACATTTTTGTAATCAGGACGTAAAGATCTAACTGTGGTAAAAATTTTAGATTTTTCCTCCAGATGGTAGAGTATTCTATTTATGCCAAAGGTTCTTTAGTAGCACCCTTTCTTTTAGAAAGTGGGCCTAGGGCGAATATTTCGCGCTGTCACGTACATCGGCAAAACAAACTCACATACATATATTACAATTTCTATTGAGGAGTAGGATTATTATTAATAAAATTAACTTACGGTCTCGGCTGCAGATGATCGCGTAGGAAGGACATCGAGGCGGAAAACTTCCAATCCATATATTCGGGAGCTTCACTCCCCGAAGCCAGCTTCAACTCTTCCTTCACAAACCGGTCCCTCAGACTCTTCCACCTTGTCTGGCACTGTTTTACTGTGAAAATAAACAAAAATAATAGAACAAATTTTAATAAATTTTGGTTTCTCCTTACCTGGTTTACCGACAGCATTTGCCACAGCGTCCCATGCCTTTTCCTTCGAGAATTTATTTCTATACGCCTTTGAGGATTTGTCGTATATGCATGGGTGTTGCTGGACGGCATTTATCAGGGCTTCTTCCATTTTCAATTATATTATTTTTTATTTTTCCTTAAAAATGCAAGCGAAACGCAGAAAATGAAATGAACAATAACTACAACAATTTCCAATTTACGCCATTTTGATTTGTAACATATGATCACAAAATGTAAACAAACAAATGTCAAAAGCGAACGCGCGTCGTAACGCATGGAGTTAAAAAAATTTTAACTTCCGTGCGTTTCAAATTGCGTTGATCAGTGCAACCATATGGATTTCCATATTGTTTAAAATGCCGTGCGTTAACGCGTGACATGAAATAACGCTGACGGACCGTATGTGCCGAGGGCTTTAGAATGATGAGCTTTAACGATTCAATATTAGCAAATATTAAGAAACAAGAGTCTGACGATGATGGTGAAACGTTTATGGAAGTTTTGGGACGATTTAATGAACCCGAAACCAGCATAAATTATGACCCTCTCAATGCAGGAAATGACGTGGAAGTTGAACGGAAATTTCAATGGCAATGTGATGGAACACAATTCCTTAGACAGTATAAAGATGAAGAGGACGACATGGGTCCAAGCAAGACAAAAATAGCAAAAGCTGAATTGAAAAGCTCAACTGGTCAAATGTGGAGCATGGTAACATCCCAGACGACTATGTTTCTTATATGCATATTCATCGGGTACTTTTTTAGGTTCCACCAACACAACCTACAGCAGATGAATTGCCCGAGTTTGTTCCCACTGGAAAAGGTAATCATTTTAAAATTGTGTATGTTTTATGTTATTTATTGAATCCCTTATGCAGGTCCTGCAAAAAGCGTAACTAATCTTCTCGAAGCTTGGCATCTTCTTTTCGACGTTCCTATGTTAAGTCAAATTGTTAAAAGCACAAACGAGGAAATTAAAGCTACCAAACGAAAGGAGTCCTATGAGAAACGTTTAACAGATATGACTGAAATGAGAGCATGGTTGGGACTGAATTATTTGTGTGGCGTTCTTAGAAATTCATTATGTCCTGGCCCAATTGAGGAATTATGGACACTGGAACTAGGAAATGCAATTTTTAGGGCTACGATGACTTATAAGCGTTTTGAGTTTATAAATAAATGTTTACGTTGCGTTGAACAGCCAGATGATTCGAGCCATCCGTTGGATTCTGTTGGAGATTTGTGGGAGAAATTGATTATCAACTGTAGGTCATATTATGCACCAAGCGATTTCTGCATGATAGATGAACATATTCTTGATTTGAGTACAGACCCTTACAGTCCCTTTGATCATCAAATTTCACCCATGTACAACAGTAAAGGACTTCGTTTTATTACAATGTGCGATGCAAAAACATTATATATCTCCAATGCTATTATTGCAAGTAACTGCGATCCTCTGGACGAGGAAGTTTATCAACTAATAAGTGACATTAAAGGTTCAAGAAGATGTTTGTGTATGCGAGAACGTTTTAGCTCGCTACATTTAATGCAAAAGCTCAAACAATATCGGCTACAGGTTGTTGGTTCTTTGGAACATAACGCACATGAAATTCCTTCAGAGTTGAGCAATACTTCCAACGATTTTCAGATGTGGTATACAAAGCACGATACTACTCTAATTTGTGGACCAGGTGAAAATGTAACATCGACTGGTTTCCTTTTGACGAATGGTCTTTCAGCACGCATTGACGGGACTAAGTTATATCAAACAATAAAAGATTCAAATTCAAAAGCAATCGAAAACATGCAAAAGTATTCAACGAAATATGCTAGAGCAAATAACCCTTATTCGTGGTCTTTGAAACATTTCTACTTCATGTTAGACCTTGCAGCCTTCAATGCATGGATACTGTATCGTTTGTCGGAAAATGGAGAGGCCGAACTAGAATATAGAGATTTTCTACGGCAATTGGGATTATATTTAACTCAACAACAGTTAAAACAGCGCATACACATAAACTTAAAGGTTCCACTACCACTGAAGCTACAAATAGCAGAGATATTAGGGGAAAATGGTGATGCTGTACTGGCCAATGCTTCTAAGGCTACGGATGCAGCAAACAAAACTGGTTCGATACCAGCCGAGAAAGCACTGATTGGTGCGGGAATTGTATTGCAATCTAGAGAAAATGATAATAGAAGAAGATGTCGAGGATGTAAATCACGGAATGGTTCCAAAATAAAGACACGATGCCAGCAGTGTCTCACACCTTATTGTATGCGTCACTTAATATCCAGATGTGAAAAATGTTCCGGATATGAGTTGCAACAGTCCGAACTAGACACGAGTAAAGTCGAGGAATCTATACCAGTAGATTTGGATGTTTCACAAGAGTAGAAGATATGAAATAAAATTTTGTCTTTATGATAAGAATTTTTAATTTGTATTTATATGCTGCAGTACCCAATAGAAAATCGAATCGTTGATGATATTTTCGTCGTCAACTTGCATGACCATGTCTTGCATTGTGTCTTGGCAACAAATCCAAAAAATTCTCAAAAAGCGAGCTTTGAAATAATTGTACAAACATACATATCATGGTACACAATAACTAGGCGTGTACACCAGACAGTTTGTCTTCAAATACAACTCTGATTTACTAACACATACATTTGTCGTTTCCCCCCATACCATGATGAAATAATAAGGTGGCGTAGAATGACCAGATGATTGGTTTTAATCTGTAAAATTGTTTGTTATTGTGAATAAATTTTATGAAAACGAAAACAAACGTTTTGACATATTGAAGAATTTTTGGCAAAAACAGAGTTGTATTTGTGCTACTTACGTGACCTGTTAAATAGATCTTGCCCCATACCAAGTGCGGATATTATTCGAATGTCCGGCACAACTTTCGAAAACGATATCGCTGTCGAAGGATTGGCAAATGGTTTTCGGGTGTACACAAGCACGTTGTTCTTTTGTTCGTCAAAAGTTTAAAAACGATATCATTTTCGAACATATTGCGAATGTTTTTTCTTCACAAGAAAAATTGTTTCGAGAAACATTTTTTACTTCGGAAATTTTTTACGTTTTAAAAAATAATTTTATGTAGTTCGTGAAAAATTCCCATTTGCTTTTTTCAAATATTTTCGATATAAATGCTACTTATAATATTAACAAGAAGTGATGATAAACACAACATATATGTATCTTGGTTACAAATACAAGACAACAATGTTTATAAACTGTTACACGCATTGAATCACAAACATTACAAAGAAGAAAAGGTACATAACAGAAAAATCAAGAGACGTCAGATAAAGTTAAACATGTCATAAAATCGAAACTCCGCCAAAAATGCTTTTTCGGCACTATCGTAAAAACTATCATCTTTCATTCGCTAATAATAGCTGTGTCTGGTTACCCTAAAATTTGTAACAACTTGTACCAATTGTTGCTGGAAGTCGTCTGTTAACACAAAAAACCAGCAAAAGAGAGCGATTCAAGAGAGACATTTTGACAGTTCTTTCACTGAGAGCTTGCAAATTCTTGCTGGACAAATTTCTTCTAGCAAGCACTTGCAAGCTCTTCTTCTTCCTGAAAACAATCAATCATCTGTTTTTAATTTGTTGTTGATTTATGTTTGTGAAAATTTAAAACCATTTTATTGTGGAAATAACATAGTCTAATTGTATTGTTTTATGGAAAACAAATTTGTAAAGTGGAAAAATACTTTTTTGTTTCATTATCTTTTTTATTTTTAATAAAATACAACGTGTTTGCTTCCTTTATTGGCGGACAAATTGTCTGTTTTGGCAAGCCAGCTGATTGCTTGCTGGTTTTTGCTGGGAAGGTGTCTGTTTACTTTTTACAATTTTCTAGCAAAAGAGAACAAAAACCCCTTACTCTCTCAGAAAGTTCTTGCTGGAAAATTTTTGCTGGGAAAGTAACCAGACAGACTTAATATTATTAACGACATTCGAATTCGAAGGTTTTCCTGTCACAAACTGAGCGACGAATGAATCGTTTTCAATTCGTTCTCGAGTGTCGTTTTCGAACAAAATATCCGCAAAACTATCGAAAAACATTCGAAAACGGATCGTTTGCGATAGCAATGGTATGGGGGGTTGTCTCCCAGCTGTCCATCATTTTTTCATAGACAGTCGGGTTAACAAATTTTTTACATTTTTATAAAAACGTGTGAGAAAATAATTGAAATGTGTTCAAAACAAAAGAACATGAACAAAAACAAAATATGTGAATGGAAATCAAAAAGAAATCGATTTTCATTCATAAAATTTCAACTGTTTTTGCGGTTGTCGGGAGCCTACGTCACACAAGCAAGTTTTGGTATTTTGACAATCAATACATGAAGTTAACTGTCCTGTCATGTGTAAACGCAGGGTTAGGAAGGTTCGAAGAAAACCATGGCACAATTACCCAGGTAGTAGTGGTGTCGTACAATTTTGAATATGTTATGTCAAAATTTTAGCTTCGTTCCCGTCATGGCAGAACTACCAGGTAGTGGTATCACACCAGCTGATCGAATATGAAAAGTCAAATCCCTTTATAATAAATTATTTTTGTTGTAATTTCCCCAACAACATAAAGAAAGTTTTGACATAACATATTCAAAATTTTACGATGCCACTACCTGGGTAATTGTGCCATGGTTCCCGTACTTTTTAATGGTAAAACTCGTAAAAGAGAGAACTGCAAAAAATTTGTTCTTACACACAAGTTTTCTGAAATAGTTCGGGAACGGAAAAATGGAAAATACGTCAAAAAAACTGGAACAAATGTCAAAGTCGGCGTATCAGCCAATCAGACGCCGGCAACCATGTTACTATTTTTTTACTCGCCCAAATTTGTCGTGTAAAAAGTTTTTAAAGAGAGCGTCATTCAGCGCCATTTTTGTTTAAAGAGAAGTGAACATTTTACAACTTTTTTGTGTACGGGAACGCTTTTTCGAGTAAAATGTGTAAAAGTCGTAAAAATTGTAAAAACTTTTTAGTTCTGGAACACAGCTTTTCTTTACTAAATTCACTAACAGCGTGTTTTTGTAAAAAGTTTTTGCCCATTCGTTCGTCGATTTCATGAACGAAGACACAATTTGGTTTTCATAGCGATTGACGTTTGTATTCGTGTGACAAACAAATGAAAGCTTTTTATTTTCTATTTTTTTTTGGGTTTCGTAACAAAATCAGACGAACGAATACGTCAAAAATAAACGAATGGAAAAGACCCATCGTTTTGAATGAAAATTAAATAATTTGAGTAATAAATGGCACAAAACACACGAAAACTGGAAGGGAATGCAATTTTATTTATTTCCATAGAAGCACACGCGTATATGTAATCCGTTACTTCATATTATCACAATTATTTTTGAACAAATTTGATTACATTTTTTCTTATTTTTTGTTTTTCATATGTTTATCGGGGTTGCCATCAAGTAACACATTTTACGTGCAGATGCCTATGCAAAATTCACAAAATAAGTATCATGGAAACCCTGAAATATAAAAGCTTTTACGAAATAGACGAAAGCTTTCAGATAAAAACGAATGGTTCGTAAAATTTTACAAGAACCAAATTTTGAACGTATGTTTTAGTACGAACGGTTCTTGTGACAGGCAAACATTTTTACAAAAACACCCTGTAAATTTTGCAATGCTTGTCACTTCGTTTTGTAAAGATTACTCTCCTTAATAGAGAGTAGTATGAAGTTAAGCCAATCTTCAACGATAACAAAACAAATTAATATAATAACCTTAATTTAAAGACAAAAACTTAAACATTTTTTTTTGAAATGTGTTTGCCATGGTTTAATAAGAAAGGTTAGCCAAAGCTTTATGTCAATTTAATTTTTTTCATTAGAGTATGCCTAAAACTTCAAAACAATATAAACAAACTGTGTGTATGTGTGTGTGGTGTTTGAATAATATGCCAAACAATTTTAAAAACAATCAAATTCAATGATTTTTAAAATTGTTTTTAGACCATTTGTATGGAAGAAACTGGTGAGATTTGCATTGAAACAATCAGTTTATCATATTCACAACTCGATTATGTGGAGAAAACTTAACTCTTCATTCATTTTTCGCGTTTTTTATAAAATGATCAAAAAATGCATTGTAAACAAACCCACTTGTTGCTTTTATTTTGAGGTTTTAGGAATTCAAGAAAATCTAGGGTTCTACAGATTTTTTTCATTTAAATCTACCTCCATGGTAGAACAAGAAAAGGTAGCAGCAATACCCAGCTGATTGAACTGGGTTGTAGTGTTAGTTTCAAATTTCATATGACATTTTATACATTAATTTCTATTTCGATGTACATTAGGGACATATATTTTTTGAGAAAAAAATATATCATTCGGAAAAAACCATTTCCCAGAAAGACTTCTTCATATCAGTGATATGTAACCTCCTCCAAGTTCGAACGATAAGCCGCGCAGTAATTCACCGCTTGTAGAGGCGATACAACGTTTGTTAATATGTGAGGTATTTTGTTAAAATTTAAAAAAATAAAGCCCTAATAAACATGTGCTTCTTTGATTTCTAAAACAAAACATTGAAACAGCTTCTCCTTTTTCTATGAATTTCCAGCGACCCCAAACTTTTCTGCAAGAATTCTACTTTCTGCGAGAATTTAAATTGAAACTGTAACGAATTTTCATTCATGTTTTCCAAAATATTCAACCAAATGTGAAAAATTATTAGTTTTTTAAATTCCAATAATTTATAGACATTTCCTTGTTTTGTTTACAAATACAACTGGCAGTAACGTTACAAACAAAAACAAATTCCTTTGTGGTTGTTGTTCGAGTTGTATTTGTTGTAGTATTAACTTTACCTTGTATTTGTTCTACCATGATCTACCTCTTTACTTATACCATGGTGTTTGCAATTTATTGGTCTGCTTCAGAACTGTGAAAATCTACTAATTGTTACTATTTTTTTCGATATCATAAATGAAAAATCGTTACTCACGTTGAATCACGTTGTTCCCTCTCATAATTACGTATACGAATTAACCCGTTCATACGACATGATACACAATTCATAGCAACATGATTCAAATTTTCACACTTTTTATTTACTGATTTAAAATAAAATTTCAGCCAAAAGACAAGTTAAATTAGTTAATATGAACTGAAAAACTATTTATCCTTCTTTCAGATATCTATTTAATATTAAATTATATTATTTTCATTCATGTTTTCTAACAATTTTGGTGTTTTCAGAACATTTTATAATTTTTCTATTTTCAAAATTAAGGAGAGAGACCTGCAAAATAAAGGCCTGCGTACATAAGCTGCTCTGCCTGATTGCCTTGCTTTGCTGCTTCAATAAAAAATAAAAGAACAAAGAAGGCCAACCCAATTTCCAACTGATGGCAACCCAGTTCGAAATTTCGTCTTTATTCTATTATTTTTATTACGTCAGAAATGAAGCAGGTAAGCAAGGCAATCAAGGCCTGCGTACATAAGCTGCTTTGCCTGATTGCCTTGCTTACCTGCTTCATTTCTGACGTAATAAAAATAATAGAATAAAGACGAAATTTCGAACTGGGTTGCCATCAGTTGGAAATTAGGTCGGCCTTCTTTGTTCTTTTATTTTTTTATTGAAGCAGCAAAGCAAGGCAATCAGGCAAAGCAGCTTATGTACGCAGGCCTTTAGGCAGAGCAGCTTATGTACGCAGGCCTTAACTTTCTGGTATACAGACTTTCTGGCAGGCATTTGATTTTTGTTTCTAGATTTACTCGTATATGCGAATTTGAAACGATGGACAAGAAATGCAACTGCAATGAAAGAGAAGACAAAATTTGCTATGGCTCGTTAGTTAGTCGTTAAACCGATAACTTTTCATTCATGTTTTGCAGTATTTCTAAAAGTGTTTAAGGTTTTAATAAATTTTAAATTTTATATTTTTCCTGTCATATTTAATTAATTTCGATAAATTCTCTCATTTGTTAGAGATGGGACATATTTTATCGTCTTTCGGAGAGTAATTTAAATTGAACAATGTACAAAAATCGTTGTTCGTTCTCAAAATGTTGTATGGGAAATGTAGATCGTAATTTGGGTTCGAATAACGAATGGAGAGCGAATTAGCCTTAGTATGAACAAGGCATTATATTCTTTACACAGCCCGGTTTTTAGTATATAAAATTTCCCGGGATTGATAGCGGAATTGCGGTAGAGAAATGGGAAATGCGATGAAAAACTCTATATATGTACGTTACTTCTATGAATTCGAAAAACACATTTGCTCTGTTCCAGAACGTGCAAGAATCTACTAATTTTACTACGATAGCAATTTTCCCTTTATGTTATCGAAGAAAATAGTAAAAATTAGTAGATTCTTGCAGTTCTGGAACAGACCAATTGTTCACAGAAGACTGTGAGAAGCTGACATCGAAATTGATATCAGTGCCTTTTTTGACTGTTCCAGACCTTGCAAGAAGTTACTATTGGTCTGTTCCAGAACTCCAAGAATCTACTAATTTTTACTATTTTTTCCGATAACATAAAGGAAAACATGTTATCGTAGTTAAAAATAGTAGCTTCTTGCAGGTTCTGGAACAGAGCATATAATTTACTACGATAACATTTTTTTTCTTTATGTTATCGGAAAAAATTGTAAAAATTAGTAAATTCTTGTAGTTCTAGAACGGACCATTTGATACCTACACTCAGTATCCGAATTTTTCTTCTTTCATTATTATTTTAAAGAATTATGATTATGTCATATTGACCCCAGGTCAGGGCACCTGACCAAAATTTTGAAAGTTCATGTTAGCGAAATTTTCTTATTTAGCAATTGCTCTGTTCCAGAACCTGCAAGAAGCTACTATTTTTTACTACGATAACATTTTTTCCTTTATGTTATCGGAAAAAATAGTTAAAATTAGCAGATTCTTGCAGTTCTGGAACAGACCAAATGATGTAAACCTTGGCTGACTTCATAAATGCAGTTTTTACATTGCAGATATTATGCGTGTTAGTTTATTTAAAATTTTTACAAATTGTTACTGGATGTTGTTCCTTTACTCTACAGTACAATGCAAAAGTACTTAGCCGATTACAAGAAGTTACTGAACTTATACAAATTGTTGAGTAACCCAACCTTTACACATGCCAGTGACAGTTCGAAAAATTCAATACATACACAATATTTTACTACCACAATTACATTTTTTGAATTGTCGACTCCACTGGCACTAGATTTTTCATGCCAGCAAAATTTTGAGCTGGCTGCCAATGATATGTCGAAAATGAAAAAAGAGTTGCCGAGACTATTTTTTAATCAATGTACATTTTTGTTTCTTTTAAGAATGCAAAGATTTAATGCATATTTTCAAAAAGATTAGGAAACACAAATAATACGTCTTGGCAGCTGCAATATATTAGTTGTTAGTAGACATAATTTTGATGTTTTATTGAAAAGGCGGCAATACCAGATTCATTATGTTTATGACTGAAAACAATCTTTTTAAAACGAAATAAAATAAAAATAGTAAAATATGTTGTGAATTTTGTTTTAAATCTGAAATATAATGCAATTTTGTGTGTTATATGCGGCTTAAAATAATTTTGGAATTGAACTTGCACTGGCATGTGTAAACACACAAGAAAACTGCATGCCAGTCGAACACTTTTTCGGCATTTTCGAGTATAATACATGTACTCAATTGTAGAGTTGCGTCGTTCATGAACGAACCGGCTCAAAGGAACGATTCCGTGAAAAGAAGGAACGGATCCGTATCCAGCTCATTCTTTTATATCGTTCATTTAGATCCCCGATGGACGAGTCATTGCTGCTTACAAAATTAGCAGCATTGGTTTTGCAGTCAAACTTTAAACAAACGCTGCGTTAGCGGAAGCAGCACAAATTTCCACACAAAACAAACAATGATTCAGAGAGCTACTCTCGCTCAGTAACTCACCTCATTCAGTAGCACATCTCGGTCATATCTTTCTTTTGTATCATTCGTTCATCTGGTTCTTTCATATCAAAACCACCACCACTACGTTCAGAAACAAAACCACCCCCATTAGCACACAAACAAGCAAGTAACACAACAGTTGTGTCATTCGTGAACGAACATTTTCAAAAGAACGATTCGGTGAAAAGAACGACGGAGTCATATGCAGCAGAGAACGAACGACTTCAAAAGAAAATAATACAGTCAAATGTATTGTTGAACGAAAAAGAGCCAACGAACGAAGTAAACGATCCGGATCTTTTTAGTGAACGGAATGAAAAAGATCGATCCGCTCAATGAACGAGATTGCCCAACACTACTCAATTGGCACCAATTTACTGGCATGTGTAACGGAAGTGTAAACGAAGACAACTAGCCGGATCAAATATGATGGCAACACTGACGTTGTCAAAAAAGAGACATGTAATAATGTCATGTTCACACGACCGTTCCAATTACGTTGTTCACCTGTCGAACGACGTACACGAATTAACCCGTTTCCATGACACCATTCGTAATTAACAGAAACATAAACAACATTTCCTTAATTTTTGTTTCCTTGTTTTCACGAAAATTTGAACCGAAAACACATAAAATATACATTAAATGAATAGGAAAACCAATAGACTTTCCTTCAAATGTATCTTCTATATTTAACTACACACATTTCATTCATTTTTTCCATAAAATCTGAATAATTTTGTATTTTCAATATATTTTTATATGTTACTATTTTCAAAATTAAAGAGAGAGAGAGACATGTCAAAACAATGTTTGTGTATACACACTTTCAGTTATTTGTTTCCTTTTTAATTCTGATTTTTTACGCGACTTTGAACTAATGGACAAGAAATGTGTGTGGAATTAAGAAGGAAACACAACCATCTTCCTTCTGCATCTATATAAAATGTTTAGTTCATTAATTTTCATTCATCTTTTTCCTTTTTTCTAAAAATTTTTGTGTTTTCTACAAATTTTTCAATTTTGAATTTAGACATGTCATAATTAATTTTTTCGATAAATTCTCTCATTTGTTAGGGATGGGACATACTTATTCGTCGTTCAGAGAGTGTTTCTAATCGAACAACGTAGAAAAATCTTCGTTCGTTCATAGAATTTTGTGTGGGGAATTAAGTAATTTATTCGTAGTTATGGGTCGAACAACGAATAGAGAACGAACGACGTACCGTGGAAACGGGCTATAACTTTGCTGCATTTATGAACGCACACTAGAGCTGGCAAACCATCGATATTCCCAACTATCTAATGGTTTCGATATAATAGTTTAAAAAATCGATTGCTATCGATATTATCGTTAATTTGTCACCACCATTAATTTGGACATGAAAATGGCGGAAATTTCTACGCTTTTGTTGAAATTTTGCACAAATAGTTCACAGAAATCAAAAAGGAGAAAAAAAACAATTGCTTTTATTTAATAAAAATATATTTTACTTTTTCGAAAAATTTGTACTTGTGACTACCAACTATTTTATCCAGTCATGTAAAAGGTTCGAATATGGACTATATCGGTCCACTCCTTCGGGTACCTCCCACACGAAATTCTGATAAAGTGTATTTTAAAAGCTCCCCTCGGATCGTTTTGACATTTTTTCAGTAGGTTGTCCTTGCGGCTCGCTCGGTACAATGTTTTTCTTGCGCCAGTTCATACTTCCTGCGATATTAGCCTAGGTTAGGTTAGGTTGATAAGAGGGGTGATACTAGATCACCACATGCCCATGTGGACATACACTTAAGCCATAAGTAGGCCTGTTGTGCGCTCTAATTTTGGGTTATGGAAGGATTATCCTTTTTTTTTGACTTAGTCTAGGATCTCTGTCCTATTTACATAGTCTCTGATCTTTTTGAACTCGATTGTCCTAATTTGGTCGAGTCCTGGTATAATGTCATTCCCTAGTAACTGGGTTCTCAGATTTGTGAAGGCTTGACAATGGCAGAGGTAATGTTCCAACGTTTCGTCGTCCTCTCCGCATGCTCTGCATTCACTGTTTTCTGCACAACCTATTTTGTGCAGGTGCGCTTTTAGACCTAGGTGACCTGTAAGGATTCCTGTCAGTCTACTAATATCTTTTTTACTTAGTAAAAGTAATTCTTTTGTTTTGTCCTCGTCTGGGTTTCCCCATAGGATTTTTGTGTTTTTTCCCTTCTCTCCACTACTCCAGAGGGATACATGTGCATTTTTTGCCCATGTCTTTAGTTCTAGTCGCGTAGCTTTAAACGGCTTAGCGTTTTTAGACTTACCGTTGGTTGCTCCTTGGCTTGTTTTGCCAAGGAGTTTGCTATTTCATTACCCCTAATCCCGGTATGCCCTGGTACCCATATAATGTTTACCTTACCGTGTTGGGAGTAATTATTTATAGATTTAATACATTCCAAGACAGTTCTAGATTTCACTGTCTTGGTTGATATAGCTCTAATGGCTGCTTTGCTATCCGTAAGGATATTTACAGTGGTAGGCCTTGTGTGTGTATCAAACCAAAGCAGACACTCTGTTATCGCCCGGAGTTCTGCCTGCAGGATCGTGTTATGATCCGGCAGACGGAGGGAGATTTCCGTTTCCGGTTCCATTATATAAAGACCCAGTCCGGTTCTCCCCCCTAGCACAGCCCCATCCGTAAACCCACAGCTTCCAGCGGGAATCTGTGCTAGAGCTCCCCCGATCCACATGTCTCTGTCAGGTATTGACACTTCACACAAGGCTACTTCACTAGTTTCAGGTATACGGTCCGATACTACCTGATTTATAGATTCACCCGTTGTGACCTTTAATATGTTTTGGTGGTATGTTTGGTGGCTCTTTTCGATCCACTCGCTCATCGACTTTAGCCTTACAGCTGCGATGGCTGCCTCATACCTTACCTGAATCTCTATTGGGTGTACAAACAAAATTGTTTCTAGAGCCCTAGTCGGTGTGGTCCTCATTGCTCCGCTAATGCTTAGGCAGCATGTTCTTTGGACCTTTTGCAATATTTCCACATTGCATTTTTTGTCCATGGCTGTCCACCATACCACAGACGCGTAGGTTAGAATTGGTCTAATTACGCTTCTGTATAGCCAGTGTATCATCCTAGGATTGAACCCCCATTTTGAGCCTATCGCCCTTCTGCAGGTTGACCAACATATTTGGGCCTTGTTGGCCCTTTCTTGTATATGGTCTTTCCATTTAAGTTTCCTATCCAGAATTACTCCTAGATATTTAACTGTACAAGAGATATTTATTGTCTTATCTAGAAAAACTGGTTCCTCGTAGTGCCCCATTTTCGTTTTCCTAGTGAATAGACATAATTCTGTTTTTTCTGGGTTGACGTTCAGACCTCTCGGCCTGGCCCAGTTAAAAGCAATTTTTAGAGCCGTTTCTGCTCTACGACAGAGTTGATTCGTTGATTCTTTCCCCTCAGAAGTATTATAACGTCGTCTGCGTAGCAGACTGGGTCAAATCCTTCTTCGGTTAGGGTCCTCAAGAGACTGTTTATGGTGGTAACCCACAACAGAGGTGAAAGTATCCCTCCCTGTGGCGTTCCTTGTCCAACTTTGTCTCTTATTTTCACGTCGTATAGCCCGCAGCTTATCCATCTATTCCTTAGCATGTGGTTTATCCAGTTCCTTAAGGCCCTGTCTACCTGAAACTCGTCTAAGGAGTGGATAAGTGTCTCGGTGCTTACGTTATTGAAAGCGCCTTCGATGTCGATGCATACAGCAAGTGTGTACATTTTCATTTCGAAGGTTCTTTCTATGTGGTGTACTACCTCATGCAATGCGGTTTCCACTGATCTGCCTTTAACGTATGCATGTTGTTTGAATTTAAGCATATCGTTGGGGATCTTACTCTTTATCATGGTGTCGACTGTCCGTTCCATTGTTTTGAGTAAGAATGAAGTTAAACTTATCGGTCGATAAGATTTTGGTGTTGCATAACTTGCCTTGCCAGGTTTGGGTATAAAGACTACCCTTGCCTCCTGCCAGGCTATAGGAGTGTATGCAAGTTTTAAGCATGCATTGAAGATCCCGACCAGTTTGGACGCAATAAAGTCCACTTCCCTCTGTAATAAAGCCGGGAAGATCTGGTCTGGTCCAGCTGCTTTATATGGTGAAAAGCTTAAAATGGCTTGTTGGACCATTAAGCTGTCGATCTTTGGTGCTTCTTCCGATGAGTTAATACATTCCGTCGATGCCTCAGTGTTAACCATGGTATTCTGCGGGAAGTGCGTTTTCATCAGAAGGCCTAGAGTTTCTTCTGTTGTTTCAATCCTTTTTCCATTTCCATCGACCAATTGCTCGGTCTGTGTATGGGTTTTAGATAGAAACTTTTTAATCTTTGAAACGTCATTTACACTATCCACCTGTTCGCAGAAAAGCTTCCAGGAGTTTCGTTTGGCGTTTCTTGTTATTTTGTTGTATTCCTTTAATTTTGCCTGATAGTTGTCCCAGAATACAGCTGCTTTTTTACGTTTGGCCCTATTATAAAGTCTGCGGACCTCCTTGCCTTTATTCCGAATTTCCCCTGTCATCCAGGGTTTTTCGTAGGCGGATTTCCTCTCTCGAAGGGGACAACTTTCCTCGAAAGACTTTACTAGTGCCTCAGTTAACTTTAGGACATCTCTCTCTATGTCCTCCTTACTTAGGCATTCCTCATCTGGTTGCCCAAGTCTTTCTTTTACTCGTTTTCCGAACTTTGTCCAATTTGTTTTGGATTTGTTTCGGAAGGTTATCGGGTTAGGCGATGGCCTAGCTATTTTAAATCTAATATACTTATGGTCTGAGAAGGAGTGTTCCTCCAGGACCCTCCACTCGTGTACCTCGTTTATTAAATTTTCTGAACATATCGTTATATCTAGTACTTCCTCCCTAATTCTATTAACAAAGGTTGGCGTATTCCCGGTGTTAAGTGTAATTAGGTCGTTAGTATTTAAGTAATCTATAAGGGCTTGTCCCCTTTTGTTAATGTTAGTACTACCCCACGAGATGTGGTGAGAGTTAGCATCGCTACCTACTAGTACTTCGTTACCTGTTTGCTTTATCCTTCTCACCAGTTGCTGCAATTCCGACGAAGGTGGTAATGTCGGGGAGTCGAACGGCAGGTATAATGATGCTAGGTATATGTTACCATTCCCCTGCTTCAATACTGTAACGTCCGACGATGACAACTCTGGAGAAAAAAGAAAGCATAAGTTTTTGTGGCATATAATGCAGGTCCTCGGTCGGGATCCCGTATTTGCGTAAAAAAGTTGATAATTTATATGGTTAAGTCCAGAAACCTTGTTTTTTATGGTCCAAGGTTCTTGGATTAAACCAATATGTATATTACCTTTAGTTATTTTGTCCATCAGGGCTAGTGTTGCCGTTTCGCTCCGATGGAGGTTGATCTGGATGACCTCAATCATTGGTCCTCCAGAAGGTTGGCTTCTTGGGAGTCGCTAATTTCGTCTGCTCCTCCCTCCTGAAAGCCTTTTGGTAGGTTGACCTCTTGGTTATTTGGTTTGGCAATCTCCTCCTCACCAACTCTTGCCTTTCCAACTTTGAAGTAGACCGAGTTCGAGACGAAGAATGCCTTGCCCTTGGTTTTGACGAGCCCGGCTAGCGAGAGATCGTCGATCCCCATCACAAGGAGAGTGCCGTCTTCCTTCTCCTCCCTGTGGAAGACCTCCCATCTTTCCACCTTTAGGGCCTCGTTTTGTACGCCAAAGACCTCGAGCATGCGCTCCGTCTCGAGCTTGCAGCCATACCCCTTGACGTACACCGATGCTTTGGTTAGGTGAGGAATTTCGTCTTTCCTCACCAGTTTTAGTCTGCCACCTTCCCATGGAGTTGCTATACTGCTGACTACCTCCCCGAGAGCTGCAGAGTTTGCGTGTGAGTCCAGGTGGTACAATAGGAGGTCCCCCCTTGGCTCACAGCAGTTTATTTTTATTGAGACTCGTCCTTGCAGGATTTGTTCCAATATTTTATCGTTGATCGATTTCTCGATCTCCGGTAAGTACTCTATTAGCCTAAAATCTCCCAAAAACCCTGACGGCACCAACCAAAATGGAAAATCCGCAAGTTAATTCTCTCAGGGTGTTTCTGATTGGTGCAGACTTTGCACATCGTATTATTTCATATGGACCATATTGTAATATGGACTATAGCGGTCCACTCCTTCGGGTACCTCCCACGCAGAATTCGGAAAAAGTGAAGTTTAAGAGCCTCCTCTCGCATCGTTTTGATTATTTTTGTCAGTAATTTGTTCTAGCTGCCTCATTTACAACGGTACATTTTTTTCCGGAGTAAGCCAATACTTCCTGATATAATGGCCCAAAAGCTCCAAAATATGCCAGCAAATACTAAAATGGCTATTGTGCAAGATAACTCTAAAACTTTTTCTAAAATTTCTTCCACACTTAGTTTAACGTAATTTAATATATTGAGTTCTTTATGAAGAAGTTTGGTTACTATAAATGTTTGGTATATATCAATGAATTCGTATAGCCCCACATTACGGTACCTACGAGGGCGGTTCGGAAGGTTAGGTTTAGGATGCGTAACTGCTGTGTCGGCAGCCACTCCACTCGGAGACCTTGAGGTCCATTGTGATCATCCTGACTATTGAAATGTATGTGTTGTAGAGATGATGATGATGTAACGGTTATGGATTTGATGGATGGATGATGGATGGTGTTGAAAAGAGGATTCATTGTAGACTATGAATGAGATGATGTTGGATGCAGCTATGTGTGCAGATGGTGTGTATGTGTAGTGGAAAGTGTGATGCGTTTCGTGCTGTGAGCGAGGCTGTATAAAGTTGCGTGACTGCGGATTGTGGTGATATGTGTCTGATGGGTATATGGTGATTTGTGCATACGGTGATGATATTCTGAATGATGTTAGATGCAACTATATGGTGATGTGTGAGTGCAGATGCTGTTGATGTTTAGTGGAGGGTGTGATGTGTTTCTTGCTGTGGGCGATGCTGTATGATGTTGCATGACTGCAGATTGTGTTCTGTTTATGAGTAGTGGAGAGTGTGATGTGTTTCTTGATGTGGGCGATGCTGTATGATGTTGTATGACTGCAGATTGTGTTCTGAATGGTGCTGTAAGCCTACAGATGATGATGAAAGGCTGTTTATGATGATATGATGAGCTATGTGGGAGAAGATTGTTGATTAAGTTGGAAAGATGGGAAGGAGGAAAGGGGAAAGTGGTAAGACAAAAGAGACAAGAATAAGAAGAATGAGTAGTTGTAAAGAAGAGTGGTAGATTGTTTTAAGAAGAAAGAGATTAATTTCCTAGACTGTACTAAGCCTGTTCTGACCCGCCCCAGAGCCACTTTAGACTCTTGCAGTAAACCACCAGGATAGTAGGGTCAATAGAGGAGAAGTAAGAAAGAGAGTCAATCACATGTACACCAAATAGTCTATGCCTTTTGACCATCAGTCTAGGACATCTACATAAAAGGTGCTCGATTGTCTCCGTTTCCTCTTCATCCTCACATAACCTACAGTACTCAATGTTGTTGTCATCCCACTTACAAGTCAAAGATCTTATTCTACAGTGGCCAGTTATGACCCCTGCAGCGATTCTGATTTCCGACTTGCAAAGTGAAAGAAGGGACGCAGTCCTACGCCCTGAGATTGCCGGCCAGATTGACTTCGATACCTTGCAACCAGGTACGTCTTGCCAAATTCTTACGGTTTTCTCTGCATAAAACTGGCAGAATTTGCCGAGGAAGTAGCAGAGCGGTGGCTTGACATAGTCCTCTACCATAAGGTCAGAGGACTGGGAGCCTCGCCTTGCTAGTTCATCAACAATCTCATTCCCTTCAACATTACAGTGCCCTGGAACCCAACAAAGGTTGACGCTTAAATTGCAAGTTTTTAAGGTGGACCTACAATCTTGAACGATCTTAGATTTAATAGTGTAAGATCCTAACGCCTTAAGGGCAGCCTGACTATCTACATAGACCGTAACTGTCCTGCCTGCGTTGTCTGTCATTCCTGCTACTAATTCTAAGGCCTTCAATACTGCAAAGACTTCAGCCTGAAAAACACTGCAGTTTGCATTAAGCTTGAACGAGCGTTTAATGTTTAGCTCTTCGCAGTACACCCCCGCTCCAGTACCTTCATCCATCTTTGAACCATCAGTAAAGATGGAAAGGCTATCGGGTAGTGGTCTGCCATACTTCCATTCACTTCTATCAGGGATAGTTATCTTCGCTACATCAAAATCCAGTGAAGGCGAAATGTAGTCGGTTTCACTCCCCCCTCTTAGTCCGATCCGACTGCTTAGCTGTTGTAAAATGCTAGCATGTCCAGACCCTGAAGAGCGCCACTGGTTAAGCTCCTTGAGCCTCAAGGCACTACGCGATGCTTGGTACTGAACAAGAATATCCAGAGGCTGGATGTTCAGTACTGCATTCAGTGCAGCCTGAGGTGTGCTCTTCACTGCTCCTGTAATTAGAATTGAAGCAGATCTTTGCACAGTAGCTAACCTAGACAAATTTGACTTACTGTTCAGGGCCTGCCACCAAACAAGACCTCCATAGGTCAAAATTGGGCAGACCACTGTCATAAACAGCGGTTCGGAAACTTCTTAGCCTATCAATGAAACTTCAATACACTTAGTCCAATGCTTTTCTAGCAATTCTATCCCTTGATTAAAATAGTTTTCCTCAAGGTCTTTAAAATAGTGGTTTACAACTGTAATTGCATCTTCATTTGAGGTAAAACGCTTGCCAGCAAGGGATTTTTTTTAGATTTGGGAACAAGTAAAAGTCACTGGGTGCTAAATCAGGAGAATAAGGTGGGTGGTCAAGCAACTCGTACTTTAATTCGTTGATTTTAGCCATTGTTAAAACACTCTTGTGCGCTGGTGCGTTGTCTTGATGAAAAATTATTTTTTTGTGTTGTAAGCCAGTAGTGCGATTCTGTAACTCATTAACGACGAATGTCGTTAGTTAACGATAATTTTCGGTAAGTGCTATTCTGTATACCAATTTTAACGATTTTTGTCGGTAAATTTTGTCGTTAATTACCGAAAATTATTGTTAAGTTAACAACCAAAAAAAAAGTTGTAGTTAAGTCTTAACGACAGTACATTATTGCAATATTTTGCTGATTTCTTTTAAAAACGGGGTTTTTATATGAGCATATGTTATGTTAATGAGGAGGGCACACAAGGTAAATTCTGCCTTATTGAGAAAAATCTTCTTAAAGCGTTTGCAAAAGGCTTAACTATGTATGATAACATGGGTCAGCTTCGACACTGTTGTGCTTTCTCCAGACCAGATTTTATTGAAGCTGTATAAAGACCACCAAAGAGAAAGTTGTAGAACTTCGATTAACTCATAACTTTCCCAGTCTTATTAATTAAAGAGGTAAATCGTAAGCTAACGCTTCAAAAGAACTCATGTGTGGTACTGTTATGTAAGATTTATATTATTTCCGTTAACACTATCTTTCTAAGAGGCGTTTGTTGGCTTTAATGTCGTATTGAAGCCAAAATGCTATAAGTTCGGATTTCCAAACTATAAGTCATGAGAAGTTCCATTTAATATGGGCGTGAAATGAATAAATGACTCAAATGGCGGTAACCTGGATCCACGAACGTCACCGAAGGGGCTTAATTATGTGAAACTTCAAAGTTCAATTTTTTCCTGTTTTGCGCTGTTCAGAATTTTCGCACAAATCGCCACAACCCAAAATATGACCCTACCTTTGTAGTTAGAAAAAATAAAACAGCGGTTCACATACATATAGGAGGGATTTCACCAAATTTATAATTTTTAAATCATGCATGTATAAAATACAATTCACTATAATAGGAAGTGACCTTTTGACCAATGATCCTTACATAAATCTGTTAAATATTTTTTTGCCAGTAATACGTTAAATATATGAATGTGTGGTAAACATAAATAATGCAGCTTCTGTTGCTTCACCAAAGACGGTGTAGATGCACACGCATATTTTTTGGTCTAAAAGACAAGTTCTTTGCCACTTCAAAACCATAAATTGGGGATATTCTATAATTTGTCTCGCCGAACTATTACGGTGGAGGCTAATGATATATTTCTTCATATCCTGGAATAAAACCACCAAAATCTATGAGAATCATGCATTGTTCCTTTAACTCCTAGAAGAACTCACATACAGTGAGTCAATTAAGTATTTTGCCTCTTTAGAAAATTAAAAAAATTTCAATAAATTCGTTTGAAACCATCAAATTAGTGGTCAAAAAGTCGAATATTTGTATGTAGTATGTTTGTGGATAGTTTAGTATCCAATATCTGCAAGAACCGCTGCGAAAGGCTTAATGGTCTTCTAGATATTGACAAAAATCTATAACAACACAAAATATTTTACCTCAAAAAAGAATTTTGCCTTTTACATATTTTTTGAGAAAAAGACATTTTTGTTACTCACTAAAGATTTTTATAGTAACCGTTGGAGATTATCACATTATACAACTGTTTCGGCACCAGTTGCACCACCTTGCGACATGTTTTCGCGGTTATTTTCTCCAATTTTTCTACATTAATTTCTTTGACAATATGTTTTATTAGTTTTGGTCATTACCGACATTAATCTCTAACGGCCCCGGCACATACGGTCCGTTGTGCGTCGCGTCACGCGTTAAAAACAACAACCACATGAAAAAAGTGTAAGTGATGCCAAGTTTGTTCTTGAACTTTTCATGTGGTTGTTGTAACGCGACGCACAACGCGTCGTATGTGCCGCGGCCTTAAGAAAATCAGTGAAAAATGATTCGCCGCTACCTTTAAATCCTAACAAAAGCGTAAAAAATAAATAAAAAGCTAAGATGCATCGCAAATAGTGAAAGAAATTACAGTTTGGAACTATGAAAATGAAGAACAGAGGCAAAAAATTATTTAAAAAATCGCGAAGATCCTTCCTGACCGCTTCCAAAAATTAATCGTGTCTTCAATATTAACCTCGGAACCAATGTCTTGGATGAAGTGTCCACAAGCTTCCAAAATCCAGAGATATTGATGGTTATGTAGAAAATAAAACATTAGAAAATAATTGGAAAATATAGGGAAACAATCATCCCTTGCCAAGACCCCTGAAGTTATAAAATTGGATTTTAAAAATGGTGCGGTTTAGTGGCGAAGGTATTTAAATATATTTGCATAGAATGACCCTCACATGTTGCGGGAAAATATCAATAAAGAGTGATCTATTTTGTCTTATTTATTAAAAAATAATATGGTTTTTTCTTGCCATAATACCGTCAATATCTCTGGATTTTGGAACCTTGTGGACACTTCATCCAAGACATTGGTTCCGAGATTAATATTGAAGACACGATTAATTTTTGGAAGCGGTCAGGAAGGACCTTCGCGATTTTTTAAATAATTTTTTGCCTCTGTTCTTGATTTTCATAGTTCCAAACTGTAATTTCTTTCACTATTTGCGATGCATCTTAGCTTTTTATTTATGTTTTGCGCTTTTGTTAGGATTTGAAGGTAGCGGCGAATCATTTTTCACTGATTTTCTTAGATATTAATGTCGGTAATGACCAAAACTAATAAAACATATTGTCAAAGAAATTAATGTAGAAAAATTGGAGAAAATAACCGCGAAAACATGTCGCAAGGTGGTGCATCTGGTACCGAAACAGTTGTATAATGTGATAATCTCCAACGGTTACTATAAAAATCTTTAGTGAGTAACAAAAATGTCTTTTTCTCAAAAAATATGTAAAAGGCAAAATACTTTTTTGAGGTAAAATATTTTGTGTTGTTATATATTTTTGTCAATATCTAGAAGACCATTAAGCCTTTTGCAGCGGTTCTTGCAGATATTGGATACTAAACTATCCACAAACATACTACATACAAATATTCGACTTTTTGACCACTAATTTGATGGTTTCAAACGAATTTATTGACATTTTTTCAATTTTCTAAAGAGGCAAAATACTTAATTGACTCACTGTACATACACACTTGACGTTTTTGAAGTTGAAATTACTCCTGGGTTTCGCATTGTTGGGATACTTGTAGACACTTATTGTATGCACCTTCCTTCCAAAACAAGATGTTTTTCCTCCTTTGCGCGTTTTATATTCTGCGAAGAAATAATGTTTTTAATTTAAAAATACATTAATAAATATTAAAATATGTTATTTGACAATTTGTCTTTCCATCGATATTCGTCGGTATGTGCTAACGATTTTTACAATCGGTAACATAAAGTTACAGAATAGCACATTCGTTAACTCAACCGAATATTTTCGTTAACTACCGATGTCGGTTCGTTATTAAAAAAAAGTTACAGAATCGCACTACAGGACGTTTTTCTCGAACAAGCAACTCGTACTTTAATTCGTTGATTTTAGCCATTGTTAAAACACTCTTGTGCGCTGGTGCGTTGTCTTGATGAAAAATTATTTTTTTGTGTTGTAAGCCAGGACGTTTTTCTCGAATTTGTACATTTAATTGATCCAAAAGGTTGCAATAGTACTCTGAATTTATTGTTTTACCCTTTTGCAGATAGTCAATCAATAAAATACCTTTGAAGTCCCAAAAAATCGTTGCCATAACCTTACCTGCCGATTGAATTGTTTTTGCCTTCTTTGGGGCACTTCCTCCAGCTTCAGTCCATTGTTTGGATTGTGGAAACGACGCTTAAAATCCATTTTATTTCGCTTAAAACGATCCAAACATGCTTGAGAAATGTTCATTCTTATGCGTTTTTGATCGACTGTTAACAAATGCGGCACCCATCTTGCAGAAAGCTTTTTCATCTGTTGTTCTTCATGCAAAATTAAATGGACTCGATCATTTGAGATGCCCATGATATTAGCAATTTCACGCACTTTTATTCGTCGATCATTTAATACCATATCATGCATTTGGCTACAATTTCTGTTGTTGTTGCTGTTTTTGGACGTCCACTACGTGGTTCATCTTCAATGCTTGTACGACCACGTTTAAATTCAGCAACCCAATTTTTTACTGTTGCATATGAAGGAGCACTTTCACCTAACACATTCACCATATCATTATGAATTTCTTGTCCCGATAAAGCTTTTTTATGTAAATATTTAATGACAGCACGCATTTCTAATTTTTCCATTGTTAAAAAATTGCGGATGCGTCTTTTTTGAACACCTGTTTCTATATGAAGGAGTTGCCAGATCGAAACAAAATTTAACATGTGTTCATAACAGAGATGGAAGTTTCCAAAACACTTAACTTTTTTCTGTTTATACCGCGCTTTTTGTGCTAGGCTAAGAAGTTTCCGAACTGCCCCCTTAAAGCAAACTCGTGATACAAAATAAATATATTATACATATATACGGCATAACTGTTGTGTTTAGTTTTGTTGTTTTTTTCTGTCAGTGGCTGAGGGTATATCTACGTCAGCACCGCTGACTGATACTTTCTTACTTGTTTTATATTATTTTGGTATAAGTCCCCATTTTGGTAATGTTTGAAGGTCATTATCCAACTGAAATTGCTGAAATTTGGCATTTAGTCTTTGTTGGTGGTATAAAATATTCCGACAGAGAATTGTCGGTACATGTCCACTTTGAACGGTACCGCCCGATTTTTGGTATTTTTAAAAATTCACCCATATTATCCAACCAAAATGGCTGAAATCTAATTTGAATATACGTAATTTATGGTGGAGGGTATAATAAGTGTTCCAAGTCTCCCCATTCTGCACTTTTTAGTAATAAAAACGTGTATTTGGAGACGCTTCACTGCATTAATTTCCATACTTCCACCCATATCGTAGGAACCATAGGCATATGCATATTGCCTATAAATTGCTTTAAAACCAAAAGTTGCAGGTAAAAATTTGGGACCATATTTTAGACAAGATATATAAAAAATTAAAAGAAATCTCAACTCGACCAATTTTCATACTAAACCCCTATTTTAATTGAAAAAAAAAAAAAAACAAAAAAAAAAAATGGACCTTACATTTATTTAGCCCGAAAAATCTAAATTAAAATACCTTAAGACTTATAAAGCTATTTAATTTAATTAAATACTATTAAGATATATCAAAAATATAAAAGATTCCACAATAATATATTAACAGAAAGCATACGTCTATAGCAATTTTGAGGCCAAAAAATGCCATCTATAACATTGTAAAAATATCTATTTTAAATGTACCGTTGTTCCGTTCTGACTAATTATTTCTAATTATTATATATGCCGTTATGTACAGTCAATACTCTAGTTCAATACTGTACGAATCCTTCATAGTTTTCTTCAAGTCCATTTTTTGATTTTTTGCTCGCTAGATCGGAATTTTTTCCCACTGCGGGTGGCTAGTCTGCAATTTTTTTTTTTCAAAAATTTCCTCCAAACTTAGTTTAACGTAATTTAATATTTTGAGTTCAGAAATTTGCCTATGTATGTCAATGATTTGGGGCTCTACCCTCACATTACGGTACCTACAGATTCCACGTATTTTAAAGCAAACTCGTGATACAAAACCAATATATTTTATAAACGGCATAATTTATATGGTCATGATACTTTCTTACTTGTTAGAGTGAACTACAATAAAATCGACCGTTGAAAAATGTGTTTTGTTTCACTTTCATTGTGTAAACACTAAGGTTATGACTTACAACCTCGTATCCCTGTATCATATATTGATGAGTTTTTGCTTAAGATTAGATAAAATCTTAAGTATAAGGTGATTCGATAAAAAGGCTCACGCACAATGTCATTTGAAAAATTTTCTATATGAACTTTTTTGACAAACATTTGAAGTCACTATAAGCAGATAAATAAACGAAAATAAGGTTTGGAGCCACACGACATACAGTGTTGTGTATATCAAAAGCAATGGTGGGCAAATTGCGAGAGACTCATGTATTTTTTACACTTTTGTGTATGAGGCCGAGCATTTCTGCCCAACAGTGATCAAAAGCAACAAATCGAGGATTTTGCATTAATTCAATTTTTGGATCCGTTAAAATTTTTAAAAATGTAATATTTTGTGCCCATTTGTTTTTATACCCTCCACCATAGTATGGAGGGTATATTAAGTTTGTTTTTCCGTTTGTAACGCATTGAAATATTCATTTGCGACCCTATAAAGTATATATTTTCTTGATCAGGGTAAAATTCTGAGTCGATCTGTGCACGTCCGTCCGTCCGTCTGTGGTAATCACTCTAGCATCCACAAAAATGGAGATAGAACGCTGAAATTTTGGGAAAATGCGTCTTTTGTTTGCAGGCAGGCCAAGTTCGATGATGGGCTATATCGGTCCACGTTTTGGTATAGCCCCCATATAACGGTACCCCCCGATTTACGGTATTTTGCCGTTTTTAGCTACATTTTCAGACCGATTTAGCTATAATTTGACATATAGGGTTCCTAAGTGTCAATAAACTTATGTAACAAAAGTTGTGGATATAGGTCCACGTTTTGGTATAGCCCTCATATAACGGTACTCCCCGATTTACGGTATTTTGCCGTTTTTAGCTACATTTTCAGACCGATGTAGTTATAATTTGACATTTAGGGTTCTTAAGTGTCAATAAACTTATATAACAAAAGTTGTGGACATAGGTCCACTTTTTGGTATAGCCCCCATATAACGGTACCCCCCGATTTACGGTATTTTGACGTTTTTAGCTACATTTTCAGACCGATGTAGTTATAATTTGACATTTAGGGTTCTTAAGTGTCAATAAACTTATATAACAAAAGTTGTGGACATAGGTCCACGTTTTGGTATAGCCCCCATATAACGGTACCCCCCGATTTACGGTATTTTGACGTTTTTAGCTACATTTTCAGACCGATGTAGTTATAATTTGACATTTAGGGTTCTTAAGTGTCAATAAACTTATATAACAAAAGTTGTGGATATAGGTCCACGTTTTGGTATAGCCCTCATATAACGGTACCCCCCGATTTACGGTATTTTACCGTTTTTAGCTACATTTTCAGACCGATTTAGCTATAATTTGACATTTAGGGTTCTTAAGTGTCAATAAACTTATATAACAAAAGTTGTGGACATAGGTCCACGTTTTGGTATAGCCCGCATATAACGGTACCCCCGATTTACGGTATTTTGCCGTTTTTAGCTACATTTTCAGACCGATTTAGCTATAATTTGACATTTAGGGCTCTTAAGCGTCACTAAACTTATATAACAAAACTTGTGGAATAGGTCCCCGTTTTGGTATAGCCCCCATATAACGGTACCCCCCGATTTACGGTATTATGACTTTTTTGGTTACATTTTTAGACCGATTTATCTATAATGTGACATTTAGGGTTCTTAAGTATCAATAAACTTATATAACAAAAGTTGTGGACATAGGTCCACGTTTTGGTATAGCCCCTATATAACGGTACCCCCGATATACGGTATTTTGACGTTTCTAGCTACATACATTTTCAGACCGATTTAGCTATAAATTGACATTTAGAGTTCTTGAGTGTCAATAAACTTATATAACAAAACTAGTGGACGTAGATCAATGTTTTGGAATAGCCCGTTGATAGATATTTTGACGATTTAAGTCGCATTTCTAGACCGAATTAGCTATAATTTGATATTTAGGGTTCTTAGTGACCAAAAAACTTATATTCGAAAAAATTATGAACATAGGTACATGTTTTGGTATACCCCATATAACGGTACCTCCTGATTTTCGGTATTTTGAGATTTTTACCTACAAGTTTTAACCGAATTAGCTGTAATTTGAATATTTAAAGTTCTTAGTGGTCACCACACCTCTCCACCAAAATTGTCTGAAATTTTGGGAAATTCATATTTTGTTTGCAGGCAGGTCAGGTTCGATGATGGGCTATATCGGTCCACGTTTTGGTATAGCCCCCATATCACGGTACCCCCGATTTACGGTATTTTGACGTTTTTAGCTACATTTTCAGACCGATTTGGCTATAATTTGACATTTAGGGTTCTTAAGTGTCAATAAACTTATATAGCATAACTTGTGGACGTAGGTCCACGTTTTGGTATAGCCCCCATATAAGTGTACCCCCGATTTATGGCATTTTGACGTTTTTAGTTACATTTTCAGACCGATTTAGCTATAAATTGACATTTAGGGTTCTTAAATGTCAATAAACTTATATAACTAGTGGACATAGGTCCATGTTTTGGAATAGCCCCTGTATAACGTTACAGCACGATTTCAGGTATTTTGACGTTTAAATTCACATTTCTAGACCGAATTAGCTATAATTTGATATTTAGGGTTCTTAGTGACCAAAAAACTTATATTCGAAATAATTATGAACGTAGGTGCATGTTTTGGTATAGCCCCATATAACGGTACCTCGGTATAACGGATTTCGGAATCCCCATATCACGGATTTTCGGTATTTTGAGAATTTTACCTACAAGTTTTAACCGAATTATCTGTAATTTGAACATTTGACATTTGAAATTCTTAGTAGTCACCACACCTCTCCACCAAAAATTGTCAAGAAAGGTCGATGTATTGATAAAGCTCCCATATAAAACTACCTCCCGATTTTCTGTAATATGATTTTAGCTACAATATTAAACCGAACTAGCAATAATTTGACATTTAAAGTTCTTAGTGGTCACAACACCTCTCCATAAAAAATTGTCAACATAGGTCCATGTTCGGATATAGCTCCCAATTTTAGCTACAATTTTTAACCGAACTAACTGTAATTTCACATTTGTAGGTTGTAGTGGTCACCACACATCTGCATCAACAATTTTCAACATAGCCCCAATATAACGATACTTCCCGATTTTCGGTACTTTGAGGATTTTACTTAAAATGTTTAACCACGTAGGTCCATGTTTTGGTATAGCCCCAAAACAAACCTCCCGATTTTCCGTACCTTAGCTTTATTTTTTGGACGAACTATCTGTAATTTGAAATTTAAAAGCCAACAAAAATTCTGCAACAAAAATTGTTCATTTAAGTTCATATTTTCGTATAGCCCACATACATACCTCCGAACTAGCTGTTAATGACATTTACCCCCAGTTTTTGTAAAAAATTTTATTCTTCTCACACGAATTGTCAAATTTTGTAGATCGATTTACTCGCTTTAGCGCAAATGTAGAGAGCTGATTTTTAAATGAGGAATCCTTAACGATATATGGAACGGGTATACGAAAAATTAGATGTGTATGTCATCTGGGGGCTGAGCTATGAATGCCTAAATTATTACGAATAAAAACGAACGAACAAAAAATAAGTTACAAAAACTGGGGGTTAAAGTTCCCACGTTATGTACCGATTTTCGGTATTTTGAGAATTCTAGCTACAATTTTTAACCGAATTAGGAGTTATTTGACATTAAAGGCTCCCATAAAAAACTGTCAACATAGGTCCATGTTTTATTATAACCCCCATATAACGGCACCTCAGCATTTCTCGCCCACCAAAATTTGTCAACATACATAGATATAGGCACCATAAAAAAGGGCATCCCGAATGAAACATTTTATGTACATTATCTGACATTTTAACGTACCCACTTAAAGTTGGGGACAGGAATGAAAACTAATTATTCCATTTTAGTTCAGAATATTTTATGGTGGAGGGTATGAAAAGTTCGGCCCGGCCGAACTTAACGCTTTTTTACTTGTTTTATTATGTACTGAGAGCTTTCAACAAGTTTTTTCTGTACTTTGTAGCAGGGGTCCCAAGTTGGTGGTTTTTCCGCTACTTGTGGTGATTTTTGACGTACAAAAACCACTGTTTTAGCAGGAATGTCAACTGTTTTAAGGTAAAAATCGCTACAGACCTATGGTGCGTATGTGGCTGTAGCGATTTTTACCTTAGAACAGTTGGCATCCCTGCTTTGTAGTTGGATGGGATAACAACAACAATATTGACTGATACTCGAGAACGGGGATTGCAAAACAAAAGCAACAATAGAATATTATTAAAAATGGTAGTGTTATCGGTGTAAATTAACTGTACTTTTGACTTAAATTTATCTTCTGGGACTTGGTAGTATCATTTTAGAAAGAGTTTGCATTTGTTATCTTAACAGGGTTGCCACTTTCTACCACTTTTCCCAGGGTCTGGGGAAAATATCATAATATCCTCAAATCAAAAATTTTTCCCTCATATAAAAATTTAAATTTTAAAATATTCATTCGGAAATTGGATTAATATCAACCGTTCTTTTGTTTGCCACATAATAAAAGAGATAAACAACCGAATAGTGGTAAACACAATACATCCTGGTGTAAACCCCTTGAGGCCATCGGCACATTGTGGCTAGAAACGTTGAGGAAACTTTAAAAATAATGCGAATAGGAACCCCCAAGTATTAGTTGGGGCTCTTATTTCCGATATATGGCTCAGAGTACTTCGCAGTAGAAGTTTTGAAAACAATTTGAAAAGTCCTATGTAAATGGGCCTAAGGAAATGTTGTAGCTGTGAAAATTCTCCACAAGATTGACCTTTATGATATTTTCGTAGGTTTTACCGTTTTTGAGATATAGAAGTTCAAATTGAGACAATGCACTGACCGTATCGCCTCCTTATAAAACAATATCATGCTCAGTGCACCTTAACTACCTTTTTATGAAAACCGCTTACACATGAGATTCTGAAACAGCAATGTTCATAGATAAGAAAAATAAAAAAAAAAACTGAAAAATCGCCGGATGGATTTTTAAATAAATCGCGATCAAAATTCACAATTTTAGGATTTTTTTAGGTTTTCACGATTTTGTTTCGAAACCTCAGTCTAAAGAAAATGTTGTAGCTGTGAAAATTCTCTACAAGACTGACTTTTAGGTTTTTTTCGTAGGTTGTACCATTTTTGAGATATAGAGAGAGGTTCAGTTCAAATTTTTAGGTTTTTATCTTAAGTCTTCAAGATTTTGCTTGGAAACTGCAAGTCATATCAAAATGGGACTAAAGAAAATGTTGAAGCTGTGAAAATTCTCTACAAGATTCGATTATTAATTTTTTTCTTAGGTTGTACCGTTTTCAAGATATATAAGTTTAATTTGGGAAATTGCAGTAATGACATTGTTTTATAAGGAGGCGATACAGTCAGTGCATTGTCTCAAGTTGAACTTCTATATCTCAAAAACGGTAAAACCTACGAAAATATTATAAAGGTCAATCTGGTGGAGAATTTTCACAGCTACAACATTTTCCTTAGGCCAATTTACATAGGACTCGCTGTTTCTAAGCAAAATCGTGAAAACCTAAAGAACCCCTAAAAAAGTGAAATTAAATCGCGATTTATTTGAAAATCCCTCCGGCGATTTTTTTTTTGTTTCTTGATATTTTTCATCTATGAGCATTGTAGTTTCAGAATCTGCAAAAACTTCCCAGGTGTAAGGACCTTCCATTTAAAATTAGTTAAGACGCACCGTGAAAATGTATCATATCATTACATATGTATATATCATTTTATATCATACTAGCTGAACCCGGTGCGCTTCGCACGCCGACTAAGATAAAATATAAAGGAATAACTATAGTTATAATAACTTTAAATGCTGTCATTTTTAATAATTTAATGAACAAATAATGGAGATAAGAAAGCGTTCTCTACCCGCTCAGTGCTGTGTATTGTAATGAAATCGGCGAAAATATATGTACATGGGAGCTATATCCAAATCTGTGTTTGGTACATAAAATACATGAAATCGGTCGAAAATATATATGGGAGCTATATCCAAATCTGTATCGATTTTAAAATAATTGGCATACATATTTCTAGACCAAATTCTTCCACACATTCCAAATTTCACGGAAATTGGACATAAATAGCGTGTTTGGTACATAAAATCCACGAAATCGGCCGAAATGTATATGGGAGCTATATCCAAATCTGAACCGATTTCAATATAGTTTGGAAAATTTATTTCTAGAACAATATTCCCTTCAATATTCTAAATTTGGAGACTGCATCTGTAACCGTTCGTTAGATATCAGCATACAATTATGTTTATAAGTTGTTGGTTTCATATCTCGGAAACCGATTGGACTTTCATTTTTGGATCTGTGGTAAACTTGTAGCTCTATTTTTAATAACAAAAATGAAGGCCGATTGGCATGATAAAAGTGGCTATTTAGCACGTTTCCAAAAAATTTGGCCTTATTTCCTTCACTTTATCTGATTATTTTTTCATTAAATTCGAAAAATAGTATGGATGTTAGTTGCTTTTCTGATACGTAGGACTATTTTCGACCATTATAAATATTTTTTGAGAAAATACCACCGATATCTTTCACTATGTGGTAAGTTTTTCCTTGGAAAATTTAAATTTTGTATGTATATTTATGATCATCTGTGCTGCAGTGATGTACTAAAGGCAGTCACGATCCACATTTGTACAAATATTGTCTGTATTTCGTATTATTTTTATTCCAAAATAGTTTTCAACTGTAAAAAGTTATAAATTAATAGCTTTTAACAAGTTAATTTTACTTGGCTTACTTGCACTGCTATTATTTTGCACACGAAAAACCTTCCTGAGCAGAAAACTTTAATGGTGTTTCTTTATAGTTGCATATTTATGTAAAATAGTTTAGTCCGTGAGGTCTGGCACCTTATAAGAACTCGCCTGCTGCAGATAATTAAATTGCTTTAAGGATATATAGCAGTATTATTGCAGTTTTCGTACATAGCAGTTCCGTACTGCTATTATTTTGCACACAACTTTAGATATAATTTTATTTCATATATCATATCAATTAAAAGTGGTTTGTGCGGGACCTTTTTCAATATTTAAATGGAATAAATGTTATTATAGTCAATAAGAGACACAAGATCATACATTCGTGCAACAGGAAATATTTTTTTTTAAGTTTTTTTTTTCATTTCGTATTATTTTTTTTTTTTTAATACTTAAACGTTAATTTAGTCATTAATAGGCAAACGTTCATTCGAGGGTTCGATTCCCCGGCCAGGCAACATCAAATGTTCAACGGTTGCTCAATACCCCTCAGAAATGTTGGCAACATTTCCTGAGTATTTCAGCCATGTAAAACTTCTCTACAAGTGGTGTTTTAAGACACGCCGTTCGAAATCGCCGATAAACAGTAGGTCCCATATCGGGGTGCACTCATTGATATGAGAGAAGTCTCCCTTGTTCCGTCTGGGATGTTTGAAATAGACCATTGTATCATATCGTCCGAAGCGTTTTTGCCGCCCATTGTCTTTTTCCGAATATTCCGTCTTTGTTTCACTCTCAACAATTAACTAATAACGACAAGTTATGACGCGTCAAGAGATTACGTGGGTTATCATGAATGAAGTTTCCCCGTCTTTCCGCAGTTGCAACTTAAGGGAGAAAGTGAAAAATTTCACGGGGAATTGCAGTTCATGATAACCCCCAACATCTCCATATACCCTTAAAGTAATTAAAACCCTTAATTGCAAACAATCGGGGTAAATGACGCGATTTTATATTATTTTGCAATTATTTACTTGACACAATACAAATACATACTTATCCTTTTTTCCACAGAGAAGAATGGAACCATGTTTGGGTGAATATTGCGAAAAGACTTGTTTTGGGGGTCGAAAACGGCAAAGTGCGAAAATGCGTTTAAATAAATATTTTTGGCTGATACTATTTTTTAAGACAATGTTATGCGTAAACTAGCAACGGGCCATGTATATTTAAGGATTTTTTCAACCCACGGGACTGACATAGACCCACGAAATGATATTTAAATATTAAATTTTGTAAGATTCATTTGTCCTTTCATTGTTTTAATTAACTACAGCCTTGACTTCGAAATCGGTCTATTTCAAATAGACAAGCACAATAATCTGTTTAAACTGTAGATAAGGTATGCGTTAATATCTGAAGACCGTTAAAATGGAACAATAAAATTTAATCGTTTTTAAGATGGAAAGACCTAAAAATTAACGAATATGGAAGCATTTTGTAACAAATCCAAGCAACTCAAAGGCAATTCTTAGCAGATATTGCAAAACAGTTTATAAATTTCCAAATGTTAATAAAATGGCAAAACATTTGGTCAGCTGCGTCAAGTGCCCAATTACGTTAAGAAGTGAAGTAAGTGAAATGATTCCAAGTGAACGGAACATGATATGGGTTTAAAATTTAATGTAAATGTAATGACGGATCTAGCAAACTATAAAGCTAGAGAGGATATATGGTCAAAAGATTTTGTATGGAGCTGCGTACAAGAAATATCTCCTACTACATGGTGGAACAGTATTTGCGTCACAAAAGAACTTAGCAGGATAGCGGTTCGTATTTTGACTGCTCCATGCACATCAGCAGCCACAGAACGGTCATTCAGTACTCAAAGTTTCATCCAGTCCAAAAAGAGAATCAGATTAAGTGCAGATACTGCTGCAAAAGTATGTTTCATATCTCACAATTGGAATCTCTGTAATAGAGCAAAAAACCCAAGGTGTAATTCCCAGAAAAATATATGCCCTGACGGGGAAACCTTAAATTTGTCTCCATTATTGGAAGAAACACCATCCACGTACAGTGGTATTACCCACTCTACGCCTAACTCTTCTATAATTTGTATTTGGAGTGAAACTGATAGTGACCGTTATGTTATGATCTAATATTGTTTAAATAATATGTTTACTTGTTCATTTTAACTTGTTCTGTACGCTGTGTAACTGTACATTAATAAAATTTATTATAAAATGGACGATATAATACTTCAGACTGCATTTTGTCCCAAATTTCTTATTTAATAGTTTTTACCCAAAATTTGGGTAAATACCCGGGTATTTACCCATTTTTACCCAATATACCCAAATTAATGGGTATTTACCTTTTGGGTATTTACCCATTTCCCATCTCTACTTTTATTTGAAATTATTTTTCAGCCAATTGACAAATAAAAATTCTCAATTTTGTTTTTTATATTTTTTTAAATACCAAAATAAAAACCCTGAAAAGGTATTTAAATGGTATTTACCAGGTATTTACCCAAGTTTTGGGTAAATACCGGGTAGAATCCCATCTATATCTATTTGGATATAGCTCCCAAATACAATTATCATATTCACAGTGGTGTAGGGTATCATATAATCGGGCGCGGTCGACATGATCCTTTCCTTATTGACTATTTATTTTTCCTCTGAATTTCTACTTTTTCTTTATGGTTTCAAGTTGTATTTGATGGTTTGTTTAAAAATCCTATGATAAATTAATTTAATAATTATCATGGATTGAATAATCTCAAATTTACATTAATTATACCCACGGTAATGAGTCCACGGTAACGATGGAAACGTGACTATTCTTGGATTTAAATGTGGAAATCTTCAAAATTTGTTACAAAATATAATACAATTCAATGAAGGCTTAAGAAATGAATACACCATTGCTATAAGTTTGTAGATTATAATATAAATAACGGAAAAAATACTCCGCACGGGAATGACAAATTTTCATGAACATGCACAAAAACACTAAACACTTCAGTTCTCAAACAATTGACTATACATATTTTTCACTTCTGTCGATTATCTTTAAAACTAAGGGGAATTGTCGTTACATTGACAGATTACATATTGACGCCTCCAAACAATAGTATGCTAAGTCGACTTAGCATGTTTTCAAGTTCTTTACATTTTTATATTTAACGTCCTTTAACTTAAATTCTGTCAGATTTTGGTAATGATCGGACAATCCGAACAGAAGTTATAAACAAATATTGACTTAGCATAGTACTGAAGTTCAAAAAAATTTCCAAACTTTAAGAGCTTCTCCTGCAAAACTCACTTTTTAGACTTAGCATACTATTATTTGGAGGTGTCGATATTAACAAAAAAAAACGGGTTAAAGCAATTGTTTCTTAATAAACACATTGGATCTTATGACCAATTTTTTAATATAAATATGTAGAATCTTTTATTTTGATTTTCGAGCCTCGTTAAAGGACATTTTGTTTTACTTATTCCGTTTCTAAGAATTTAAAGTTTTTTCAATATTTTTAACCCTAAATGCGTCGGGACACAGAAACAAGTCTTTTCGCAATATTCACCCTATATTGAAATCGGGGTTTTTTGGATCATTATTCTTGCAAGCTTTTTTAATCATTTTTTGTTTTTCTCCATTGAAATATGTTGCATTTTTCGGAATTTTATGACAAAAACGGTGTATGGTGTTCTTGTGCGTTGTTGAGAATAAAACGCATTTTACATTTAACATGTAATAAATAAAAATAAAACGAGATAATTTAGTTGTTTTTGTACATTTTATTTACTTATTTATTAAAAAAAACTTTATTATTTTTAGAAATTAATGTTATCAATTTTTAAATATTCTTTAATAAAACAAACTAGTTAAAAGAAAAATTTTAAATATAGAAACAAAAAAAAAACTTATTGTTAAATATTTGCTATACATATGTATATGGTGTTTTGTTTATATTTATGCATATAATTAAGGATAAATATACATACATACAAATTACAATATATATAAAATAATAAAAAAATTAACATACACAATCTGTGACTATGCCATGGATTTATATAAAAAGTAAATCGCATTTATATTATCCATAATAAAGATTTCTGTAGGCCTATTCTGTAACTTTTATTGATTGAAAAGTTGTTAAAATTTCTTTTGTTTTTGTAACAACTACAAAATAAAAAAGAAATTGTTGTAAAATAAACCATGAGTAAAGTTGTTAAAAAGTTACAGAATAGACACGCTGTTCTTTTGCTTTTAATTTAATTTATATTTAAAAAATAACAATAGAACATAATATATGGATTAATATAATTAAGTTTTTATACACAAATACAATGAGGTTATTATAAATTATAACGCTGCAAGACAATGTCTCACATTTTCCATACTCTGTCATTTATTCATTTATCGTTGTATACATATTTGGGTATACAATAACAAACATAAATTTGATATTTATTCATCATTCTTATATTGGCTAAATTACAAACAAATATTTACATGACAGTACATCGCATACAATGACAATTCCATTCTAGTATATTGTTATGTTTAAAAACGTTATTGTAATTGCTATAAAGTTTTGTTTTACACCTTCGTTTAAACTTCAACAATGACTAAATTTTATTTGAGGTGATGCAATTTTTATATTAAGTTTTTTTCTATAATTAAAATAGAAAAAATTACAAATTCACTTATCTAATAATTGTCAAAAGAAATGTTGTGAAGATTGGTTTAAGTAAAAGAAGCAAGTGTATGCTTCACAAAATCGATGTGAATCCACTGTGGAAAAAAACTTCTATATAGCTTTGTTCCAGAACTAAAGAGTTTTTAAAATTGTAACCACTTTTGTAAATTTACCCCAAAATGCGTTTCCGTACACCAAAAAGTTGCAAAATGTTCAATTTTCTTTAAGCAGCTGTTTTATGCATAGCAACTATCACGAATGAAAAACAAATTTTGCCGGGCAGAAGGAATTACATATGGGCGAAAAAATAGTGACAGTTGCTATGCATAACATCTACATATCGTGTAGAAGCTGCCTTAGAAACTTTTTACATGACAAATATGGGCGGACAAAATGTTGCAACATGTTTGCCGGCTTCTGATTGACTGACACGCCGATTTTGACATTTGTTCCAGTTTTTTTACGTTTCTGCCATAATACCGATCCTATACTTTTTGAAAAAAATATATGTGGAACTCATTTTCGACGGTTTGCTCTTTTGCAACGGGAACGGTGCATATGTTTCCTTTTGGCTCGAAGCGAACAAATGTTTTTGTTCGGTACTGTCATGGCCCAATAATACAGGTACACCAAAACTGCTGATTATCATTCTAGATGTCAAAATTCATTATCATGAATAAAATGAAATACAAAACTTAAACAAGCAATTCACATTAATGCGTTATAGTGAAGAAATGTTGACGTTTAGACTGATTTTGAGGAACTATAATACCGATTGCGATTTCAACTGTCAATTTCATTGCTTAAACTTCAAATGAAATCCAATTGATTTCAGATGACATCTACGCAAAGGAATTGACAGTTGAAATCCACTCGATTTCGTAAATGTAAACGTATTGTTATTCCGGCATGGGTATTGTAAAGCATGACATGACACATTTGTGTTTAAACAAAGTTGACGTGAATTTTATTTATTTTGCATACATTTTTAGCATTTATGATGTATTTGATGTTCTTTTAAAATACGTAAAATAAAGGAATTTTATCACCACAATATAAACGTATTTTTAGTGATGACACTGTCAGGCATTCTTGCTCAACAGAGGTTTTTCGCTACCTGTTACAAAGAAACCACGTTTGGGTTTCTGTAACTGTCATCACTGCATTCGATACCACTTCATTTGCGGGTGGCATAAATGTATTTGACTAATTGTGATATAAGATCGAAAAGCGCATTGGTAGAAATTCAACGATTAATTTTCTCATTTTTTTCATTTTTTCCTTGTGGCAGCTGTCGGTTTGATTAAGAGATGGGAACATCTCAATACCATTTCTCATTGACAATTCTTGTGTTATGCTAGGTTTATATTTACGAAATCCACTCGATTTCAACTGTCAATCCCATTGCTTAAACGTCAAACGAAATCTCATCTGAAATACATTGGATTTCATTTGACCTTTAAGCAATGGAATTGACAGTTGAAATCGAGTGGATTTCGTAAATGTAATTCTAGCATTACTAAACAGTGGAAAAGTCAGCTGTTAAAACTTGCAACATTTTACGGACAATTTTCTACAGCAAAAGTTCTAAGCCAGGGATAGCCAATGAGAGCTTACTGAGAGCAAGTGAGCGTAAATTTCAATGTAAAACACAATGAAATGTATGCTCACTTGCTCTCAGTCATCGCCCACTCCGTTGAGTTTTGGTCTTAAGTTCTATCTTTTGCTTTTTAACTATTTTCCTTGTGGCAATTGCCAGTTTGAGGAAAAAGCTGGCAATGTTTAGAAGAAAACTCTTACCACAAAAAAGTTTCTAATATGGAAATCCATGGAAACTCTTCTCATCTTCTTAGTCCCTATCCAAACCAGAGTGATTTTATTGAAACAATTTTATGAAATTATACGTCACTATATCAAGTTCCATACTAGAGTAATGTCATGAAATTGCTGTAGTGAGGAACTCTATTTGTCCCAGTCCACACTAGAGCGATTTCAATGAAATAATTTCATGAAATTATGCGTTCTTAGATCGAGTTCCCCACTACAGCAATTTTATAAAATTATTTTAGTATTGAACTCGATCTAAGAACGCATAATGTCATGAAAAGTTTTTAATGATTCGATTATATAGTGTGGACCGGGACTTACGAACGCCTAATTTCATGAAATTTTTTAATGAAATTTTTCAATCTAGTGTTTTTGCAGTGGTGAACCCGATCTAAGTACACATATTTTAATGAAACTTCTTTCATGAAACTACTCTAGTGTGGACCGGGATTAACAAATATCTTATATTGTTAAGAAATTGAGTGTTTTAATTAGAAGACCATTGGGTAACAAAAGATGTTTGTCTTAAGCATAAGTGCAAATAATGGATACCTTAAATTATTTCTATTATTTGATGCGTTAAGGATAATGAGTATTTTCAATGACTTTGAATGGTATAGATTGGTTTGAAGCGTATATAGCGTTTCAGATTTGTCTAATATTATATAAAATGACAGTCAATTTAATTGTAATTAGGACTTAATACCATGATAATTTAACTATTATAATCGATTTGTTGTATATTTTCATAAATTTTAAAGGACTCGGTACATAAGCGACTGGCTTCCATAAGTTACGTTATTTCTGGTAGAAGACTAAAGAAAAAGGGCAACCTAATTCGAATTTGGTTCCGACGTTCTGTACTGTACATTTAGACTATGCTGGATTTAGAAAATCCAGAGGATTTAAGTTATCAGTTTCATACAATATATTTCAAATAAATCGAGATAATGCACTTAATCATCGTATAAGTGTATAGTGTAAAAGGCGTTTTATTCTTTTATTAGAAACTGTATACGATTTAAACGCTTTTTATACTTTCATTCAAAACATGTGTTTGGGAATTTACGTCATTTATTTGCCAGATATTCTATGGAATTGACAACTTAAATGACGCATGTTTTAGAAAACATTTTAGATGTAAAAGCCGTTTTAAGCAAGAACGCCAAGCTGCTTATGTACAGAGGACTTAGGACAAATAAATCAAGAAGCAATAGTCTTTTGTGATCAAAAGAGCTAGTGTAAATCCGTGGTTTAATAACCTAATGTAAACTCTAAATGTCAGTTCACAATAAAGCAATTCGTAAGGTGAGTCAGTACAGCCAATGGCGCCACGAAGGTCGAAACTCAATTTTCGCATTTCGAAGACAAATTATAGAGGAGAACGACGGCGGAACTGGAAAGAGGCTCCTTCCTGTATTCGTTTATTATTTGAATAAGAAGGTGTTACACCAGTTGCTCAAAATCAGACCAAACGTCAAAATTTGTTCACAATAACGCATTACTGTGAATTGCTTGTTTATGTTTTGTATGTGATTTTATTCACAATAATTCGTTTTGACAGCTAGAATGATCAGCTGTTTTTGTCGTTGTACCTGTATTATTGCACCATGATAATTAGACATTTGGAAAGCGAACAAAGCAAGCGACGAGTTAATTGAATTTTGGCCTTGAGTTCTCCCAAGCTGTCAAATCAATTATTATTGTGAACATGGCACAATTACCCAGGTAGTGGTATCACACCAGCTGTTCGAATATGAAATGTCAAATCCCTTTATAAAAAATTAATTTTGTTGTAATTTCCCCAACAACATAAAGAACATTTTGACTTAACATATGTATTCAAAATTGTACGATGCCACTACCTGGGTAATTGTGCCATGATTGTGAATTGATCGTATGAAAACGTAATCAAAATTGTTGACAGCTTAAAAGAATTTCAATCAAAATATTATTGTTGTAGTTACTGATTCACCTTATTTATTGCATCCTCCACAGTAGTCTATGGACTAAAATAAAGGCATTATCTAGATAATACAAGATAAAGAGGCTTAATTTCTTTATAATTTGCGAACAACCATGTTTAAAATTATTGATTTCACGCTCTCGTTTATTGGGGTTTTATACAATTTGTACATTTATATTGACATTTGGAATACTTTCTCTAACAAAATAACTTCCAATCTTACTTGTGATACTATTTAACTGTGTAATTTTAAAAAATGACTATTTTTTTCTCTCTAATAAGCAAAGAACAAATTAAAATTACCTTAACGCACCGTTTCTGTTGGCGATAGCATTCTTAGTGTTTTGGATCCTTATTATAATCCACATAGACACGTACCACTTCACCTGAATACTTACGCTGTGATGGCATAAAGTAGAAGTCAGGCGTATCAGCACCGCCATTTGAGACTAAACGTGGATCCTCGCGTGATCTATCACGATACTGAGTACCATTTCTGTGACCATTACGATCTCGTCGATCTTGAGTGTAATAACCTGATGGTTGCATATTTGACTGTTGTTGCATATGCTGTTGGCGGGGTAGTGAATAGGCTCTGTCGGTGTATGAACTGCCCCCACCACGACTATATGATGCCGAGGGCGTTTGATGATCATTACTCTGGGCATGGCCATTTCTTTCACGGTCACTACGGCTACGACCATTGCTGCGATATTCTTGGGTGCTATTGCCATTGCTGCCAACGTTGCCGTTGTACATTTGGGATTTATTGGTAGGCGAATGTGACATTTGTAATGTTGTCTGTTGACTGCTGGACGGACGATTACGTGAAGATTTGTCTTTATGGGATGTACCGTTACCGTTCTTTTCTTCGGTTTCGCCATAAGGATCGAAGGCATAGTTTGTGTTCGATGAATATTCTTTCCATGCTGAATTCTGAATTAGATTTTCCTGCAAACAAATTAAATGAAATATTGAATATGGATCTGTGATTCGAAATCTTTTTAATAACAAATCCTCAACCAGTCAGCATTTTTGTACATTATTAAAAAAACAATAACAATTTCATAGATCATTCATTGGCAATCTTCGATTAGGGCAGATATATTTGTACATCGGATATCAACACTGTTTTTGTTGCATTTTCAAAATTAAAATATCACAGGATTCAGTCATTAATTGAGTTTATGCTATTTTGTCACATACATATGCACATAAATGTTCTGTTCCAGAACTGCAAGAATCTACTTACTAAATTTTACTATCTTTTTCAATAACACAAAGTAAAAATTGTTATTGTAGCTAAAAAAATGTAGATTCTTGCAGGTTCTGGGCAGAAATAAATATGTTTAAGGAATTAATGTGCTTGTAAAAATGATGGCGAAATGCGTGTGAAAATAGTTTTTTTTAGCAGGATTAGTAGATGGAAGAGCATACATACATACACAAATAGAAACAAAGAGATGATAACTGAGGTTAAATGATGAGTACACAATTTCAGATACTTTTTTGAATAACTTGTGGAATAACTCCGCAGATTGGGCATATGGGGAAACAGGAATCGTAAAAACTTTAACAGAAATGTCAAAATCAACGTATCAACCAATCGGAAGTTAGCAAACATGCTGTGAGTTTCTATTTGGCCATTTTTATACCCTCCACCATAATATGGTGGGCACAATTATATTTGTCATTCCGTTTGTAACACGTCGAAATGTTCGTTGGAAACTCTGTGAAATATATATATTCTTGATCAGCATAAAATTCTAAGACAATGTAATCCTGAAGGTCTAACCGTTCGTCTGTCTGTTGAAATCAAGATACAGCTTGCAATTTTTAAGATAGAGCTTTATAATTTGGTATAGACGTTTCTTTTACTCCTACCAGAGAACGGTACATCCCGATTTTCGGTATTTTAAAGGATGAGGCCTCCATATTCCACTGAAATGGCTGAAATTTGGCATTAAGTCTTCGTTGAGGGTTTACGATTTTCATCCTGAAAATTGTCGGTATAGGCCCATGTCCTCATATAGCCCCCATAGAACGGTACCTCCTGGTTTTCGGTATTTTGAAGTTTCTGTAGTGCGATTCTCTTACTTTCCATCTGAAATTTGTCAGTATAAGTCTACGCCTTTATATAGCCCCAATAGAACGGTCCCTCCCAATATTAGGTATTTCCAAGTTTTGGCTCCAATATCCTACCGAAATGGCTGAAATTTGGTATTTGGTCTTTGTTGCCCACGTCTTTATATTGGCCTCATAGAACGGTATACCCCGATTTTCGGTATTTTGAAAGTTTTAGCCACATTTGTCCACTGGAATACCTGAAATTTGGTATTTAGTCTTCTCTAAAGGTACAAAACATCTCTTGCAAAAAATCAGACAGTATAGGTCCACGTTTTAGTGTAGCCCCCATATAAGGGCTGCCTCCATTTAAGATTTGTTGCAGATCTTAGTTACATTTTTCGACCGCAAATCGCAAAAAATCTATACATATACATACATTAGTATATCCGAGTTTAACTATAGCCGGTATTGCCCAATTTTATATATTTCGAGAGTTTTTGTCAATTCGGAATTGTAAATATCGGTCCATGTTTTGGAAAGAGCAACGATTACGCCCCATATGAGCGTTTTCGAAGGGAGTATTATCATTTGGGATATTTGGCTCCTGCAAGGAATTAAAGGAAGAGGAAACTAATTGTTCCTATTCACTTCAATATAGTTCATGGTGAAGTGTATAAAAAGTTCGGCCGAACTTAACGCTGTTCTTACTTGTTTATTAAACGGATTGTGTTATCTGTCGAACAAAAAAACTAAAAAAATGAAAATAGTATTTTTTGAAATTTTGCCTTTTTTAGGCGAAGATCATTTTTTAATGATTTTTGTTAATTTTCTCGTTTAGAGTTAAGCTTGATGTTCTGAAATTATTTGCAAGTGAAAAAGGAAAGCCAAGGACTCGAACCCACATAGTCACCAAATTACGTTACCTGGTTTCATTGGTGGTAAAGCAAATCTTCGGACGTATCGACTATGTAGTGGCTTCTCTGTCCTAGAACTTATCGTTTTTCAAATGCAAATGTGTTTTTGTACATTAACGCGGATACTTGGCCACAGAAATGTATTTTCTTCACGACAAACGCTTTTTTTTGCGCTGACTTTGAAGTTATGAGTTTTTGGCTTTGAACGCTAACACGCCATGACAACATTTTTTGATATGTTTTTCAAGGACGTGGGTTCAAATCCCAGCCGGGCTCAGCCTGTTTTTTATTTTTTGAAATTTTGCCTTTTTTAGGCGAAGATCATTTTTTAATGATTTTTGTTAATTTTCTCGTTTAGAGTTAAGCTTGATGTTCTGAAATTATTTGCAAGTGAAAAAGGAAAGCCAAGGACTCGAACCCACATAGTCACCAAATTACGTTACCTGGTTTCATTGGTGGTAAAGCAAATCTTCGGACGTATCGACTATGTAGTGGCTTCTCTGTCCTAGAACTTATCGTTTTTCAAATGCAAATGTGTTTTTGTACATTAACGCGGATACTTGGCCACAGAAATGTATTTTCTTCACGACAAACGCTTTTTTTTGCGCTGACTTTGAAGTTATGAGTTTTTGGCTTTGAACGCTAACACGCCATGACAACATTTTTTGATATGTTTTTCAAGGACGTGGGTTCAAATCCCAGCCGGGCTCAGCCTGTTTTTTATTTTTTGAAATTTTGCCTTTTTTAGGCGAAGATCATTTTTTAATGATTTTTGTTAATTTTCTCGTTTAGAGTTAAGCTTGATGTTCTGAAATTATTTGCAAGTGAAAAAGGAAAGCCAAGGACTCGAACCCACATAGTCACCAAATTACGTTACCTGGTTTCATTGGTGGTAAAGCAAATCTTCGGACGTATCGACTATGTAGTGGCTTCTCTGTCCTAGAACTTATCGTTTTTCAAATGCAAATGTGTTTTTGTACATTAACGCGGATACTTGGCCACAGAAATGTATTTTCTTCACGACAAACGCTTTTTTTTGCGCTGACTTTGAAGTTATGAGTTTTTGGCTTTGAACGCTAACACGCCATGACAACATTTTTTGATATGTTTTTCAAGGACGTGGGTTCAAATCCCAGCCGGGCTCAGCCTGTTTTTTATTTTTTGAAATTTTGCCTTTTTTAGGCGAAGATCATTTTTTAATGATTTTTGTTAATTTTCTCGTTTAGAGTTAAGCTTGATGATCTGAAATTATTTGCAAGTGAAAAAGGAAAGCCAAGGACTCGAACCCACATAGTCACCAAATTACGTTACCTGGTTTCATTGGTGGTAAAGCAAATCTTCGGACGTATCGACTATGTAGTGGCTTCTCTGTCCTAGAACTTATCGTTTTTCAAATGCAAATGTGTTTTTGTACATTAACGCGGATACTTGGCCACAGAAATGTATTTTCTTCACGACAAACGCTTTTTTTTGCGCTGACTTTGAAGTTATGAGTTTTTGGCTTTGAACGCTAACACGCCATGACAACATTTTTTGATATGTTTTTCAAGGACGTGGGTTCAAATCCCAGCCGGGCTCAGCCTGTTTTTTATTTTTTGAAATTTTGCCTTTTTTAGGCGAAGATCATTTTTTAATGATTTTTGTTAATTTTTTCGTTTAGAGTTAAGCTTGATGATCTGAAATTATTTGCAAGTGAAAAAGGAAAGCCAAGGACTCGAACCCACATAGTCACCAAATTACGTTACCTGGTTTCATTGGTGGTAAAGCAAATCTTCGGACGTATCGACTATGTAGTGGCTTCTCTGTCCTAGAACTTATCGTTTTTCACTTGCAAATAATTTCAGATCATCAAGCTTAACTCTAAACGTGAAAATAGTATTATTATCCGTTCAAAAGTTACAACATTTTGAACAGGAAAAAACTATTCTCAACAGCTGTGGGTGCCAACGCGGTGCAATGGTATGCACAGCCGCCTTGCACGCTAAAAGTCGTGGGTTTGATTCGCCGGCCAGGCAACATCAAATTTCAACGGTGGTAAAATACCCCTTAGTAATGTAGGCGATATTTCCCGAGTATTTCAGCAATGAAAAACTTCTCCACAAGTGGTGTTTTAAGACACGCCGTTCGAAATCGCCGATAAACAGTAGGTCCCATATCATTGAGCTTTATATGAATCAGGGTGCACTAATTAATATGAGAGAAGACTCCCTTGTCGCATTTGGAATGTTTGTGGAAAATTATAACCACTGAGTGGCGTTATGGTATGAATTTCCCCAATTAGGGCACTTTAATGATAACACTGGTCAACACAACTTTTGTTCCATCCGATATTTTTTTGTTTCTAACTCAAATTGGCGAGTTATTTTCAATTCTGGAAACAGTTTTTCTCTATCAGCTCTTGTTCTCGAGATATAACTCAGGGCCCCATTTTACTATTTTTAATCAGATTTTCGTTATCCTTGGTCACAAAATAAATGTTTTCGGGTTCTTTTATTAAGAAGATGCTGTGGGATCGATTTAAACAGTTTTTGCTATATTTATAGTGAATATACATGGAAAAATATATAGCACATGGTAAAAATTGCGTATTTTGAGTACTTTAAACTAGAATTACGTTATCAGGAGGAGAAAAACGTGCCTCATATTGTATGTCAAAATAGGTGGGATGTCTACGGATATCGTCCAGTGAAAATAATGATGTCAAACGGGGTGTAACATCCGTAAGTTTAGCGAGGGTCTTGAAATGCTAAGAAAAATATTTTCAAAAACCAGTAAGGAAAGGATCAAAGTCGGGCGGGACCGACTATATGATACCCACTGTGAATATGTTAAATATATATGGGGGTATATATAAATCTGAACTGATTTCCATATAATATGGTATACTTATTACTGGACCAAATTCCGTCACACATGCCAAATTTTATCAAAATTGGACAGATATAGGGTGTTTGGTGCCGCAAATACGTGACATCGGCCGAAAATATATATGGGAGGTGTATCCAAATTTGATCCAATTTCGATATAATTTGGCACATTTATTTTTAGACCGAATTCAGTCCCACATTCCATGTTTCAACGAAATCGGAAATATGTAGGGTGTTTGGTGCAGCAAATACGTGAAATCGGCCGAATATATATGGGAGCTATATCCAAATGAGAACCGATTTCGATACAATTAGGCACATTTATTTCTAGACCGAAGTCAGTCACACATTCCAAATTTTATTGAAATCGGACATATACAGGGCGTTTGGCGCAGCAAATACGTTAAATCGGCCGAAAATATATATGGGAGCTATATCCAAATCTGAACCGATTTCAATAAAAGTTTGGCACATATATTTCCAGACCGAATTCGGTCATACATTCCAAATTTTATGGAAATCGGACATATACAGGGTGTTTGTTGCAGCAAATACGTGAAATCGACCGAAAGTATATATGGGAGCTATATCCAAATCTGAACCGATTTCGATATAATTTGGCACATGTATTTCTACATTAAATTCGGTAGCACATTCTAAATTTCATCTAAATTGGACGTATATAGCGTGTTTGGTGCACCAAATATCTCAAATCGGGCGAATATATGTATATATGTGGGCTATATCCAAATCTGAACCGATTTCAATATAAATTGACAAACTTATTTCCAGTCCAAATTTGGTGACAATTTCCAAATTACGTCAAAATGGTATTTGGTGCACCAAATACCTCAAATCGGCCGAAAATATATATGGGGGCTATATCCAAATCTGAACCGATTTTTACCAAACTAAATAGCGTCCGTCCTTGGGCCAAAAAAACTATCTTCCCAAATTTTCAGGCGAATCGGACAATAAATGCGATTTGTACTTTGTTTACAGAAATATATGGTCAGACGGACAGACAAATGGACATGTGTAAATCGACTCCGAAAGTTATTCTATGTATATTCCTAAAATAAACTATGGGTCTATCTTGTTTCCTTTTGCATGTTACAAACTGATGCACAAAGACATAATACCACATAATACCCTTTACCACAGTGTGGTGTAGGGTATAAAAACTACAAAACTTTATTTTTTCACCTGGAATCTTATTCTAGTAGGTTTTTTTTTGGCAAATGACGTTTGCGAAACCCTGTTTTTATTAAAGCGCAGCATATTTTTGTGGGCTCGTCACATGTTTTTGTGGGCTCAGTTAGAACACAAATATCTAGTTTCACGGAAAAGATGGACAGAAAAACTCAAAATTAAAAATGTTCACTTAAAAACTGAATTTTTTTGGTCATAAAACAGGAAAATATCACGATGAAGGACTAGATTCTGATGTCTTGATAAGCCTACAAAATATATGACATTCTGTTCATCAGTTTTCAAGCTAAAGTTGGCACCGATTTCGAGAAAAACGCGTTTCTAATTTCTATGCTACATACAAAACACAATAATTTTTCCCTGTCCAATGCTCAAACCTCAGGGAATATTGTTCGGATCGACATATTCTATACGAGTTATGCTTTAAAATAATCCAATAATTAATCGACTTGACTCGGAACAGATTCGGAAGTCGTACGGTGAAAACTTTCTTCCCTTTTTTCAGCTACAAAATTTCCTTTTTAGACATAGTCTGAGGGTAGAATTTTTCATTTTAAAGAATTTGTTAGTATATATACAGGATAAGATTAAAGACAAGAAAACGTTATATTAAGTTAACAATAAAATAAAAAAAACACAGTAAAGATTAAAACAAAATAGCATAAAACAAATGCTGACTGATTCGGAAATAAAAAACACATTGGAGTAAAATATTTATTAGGACAGAATGATGAGTATGGAGTCAATGAATGAGGAACAGAGGATATACTGCACATACATATAAAGGAAAAGAGCCGAATAAAATAAACATAAATTAATAACCTAAAATATATTTTGAAGAAAGACACTGAACGTTGGTTTTTTATAAATCAACTACCAGGTTCAAAGTCAATGATAATATGTATTTCAGTGTCTAACTTTTAATAAAAAATTAGGTTGTTAGTATGTAGTGTTGGGTGTCGGTGTTCATATTTCTAGAGAAAATACATAAGATTAGAAATGGTGTGTGCATTATATAACTGCTGTAGTAGTCACATTAACAACAAGAACAAATACTGGGATTAAAGGGTTGATAGTTTGATTTTAATTACCGATTATTGAATAGTAAGAAGTTGTATCTATCACACCAATGCAACGGCGTATCGAACATTTACTACGAAAATTTACACATTAAACGTTGTAATTAGGAGAATTCATATGTATGTGTGTGCGCTGGAGGATCGTATGAAAAGGACTCATTGTATTGGTAACAAATATAAATAAGTGGTAAATAGTCAATAGATTGCGATTTACAGTTAGTGATGTTTTTGTTTTGTTTTGTTCGCATTGCTTTTGTTTGTTTCGTTTTGTTCTCATTAATGCTGATTGTAGGACTTGGTAGGAGGCTATGGTGATATCTAACGAATATGATTGATGTCTGAATGGGTGACAGAAAGGAATTGTTGGGATTTACAGATCGCTTGAAGGCTGGTAGTAGCGTTGATGTTGCCTCTGTTGATATATCCGCCATTCATCGGGTATTACATAAATGAGCTTTGAAAACAGCATTTGAATTTGTTTTTATCATTATACAAATTTTATAAAATAAACTACATACTTGATGTATACAAATATTTATATGTACATTATTTACTAAATATTATATAAATATTAAATTATATTTAAGATTAAATTGAAAGAGATTAAAACATATTTGAAAAATTGTATTTTGGATTACAAAAGCCCTATTTCAGTTTATCAGTTAACGTTTTGCTACCTTCAAAAGAACATCCGGGTTATTAAGCTGAACTTCGTCTAAAACAGGGGCGACCACAGGAATACAAACAAAAGGAATGCATGCGTGAATGTTTGTGTGAACAAAGTAACAAAGAAATGATGATTTTTGTTTGTTTTTGTTCACGCATAGTGTACGTGAGGGAGAAAAGCAAATGCAAAGACAACTCAGTGGGATCGCTGAGCAGGGACGTAGCCAGGATTTCATTTCGGGGGGGGCCCACCTGACCAAAATTTTGAAAGTTCATGTTAGCGAAAATTTCTTATTAGAAATGACGTTAACCTTATTTTAGACTTATATTTCAGATGAAATAATTTTCATTACTATTTTTTAATTAAAATGACGTAAGACTTCTTGGCCAATGTCCCCTTGTTTTCAGAACTGTTTTGACAAAATATTAGAGTTAATATATGTTCAAAACAATGGATATATTAATAATCGCATATACATATTTTAGGTGTATCATTTATGAATTACTCACAAATATAGTGAATGTTATGTAATTCAGTGATATCACTTCGGTAAAGCCAAAGAAAGAGTATACAATCAGAAAACCTTAGAAAATCTTAACATTTATTTTTTTATATGGAATGTTGAGGACCTTTCCTTTGTCTCCTACTTCACAAAAGTTCAAAATCACGGCTTCAATTTTCCACTCCAATGTTATTGAGTAATTTATGGAAGGAAAATGGGATTAGCCGAGAACTGATTTATGCAGGGGTAACGTTTGGATGTCATGGCGTTATCCACTAGTATTTTTTATATTTACAGGTAGAATTTAGGTGTTGTATAAATAAAGCAAAAAACGCCGAGACACGTGTTTTCTCTTTTTTGGTATTTTATCACGTTGCGGTGTCAGAATATGGTCAAATGGTCGAAAATTCAGGTGTTCAATCGTTGTTATTGTCATAAAGAAACCAATTGCAGTTATTTCCCTAAAGATATTTTGATGTCCAATCGTAAATCTTATCACAAAGAATTTCTGAAGGCCGATAGTGGTTTTATTGACAGAGAACTTATATGCTGTTTATATTAGAGCTTTTTGCAGGGTTAACCTTCTTTTATAAGGATTTGTTTGAAATATAAGCAATGGAATTGACATTTAAAACCCAGTCGGTTTGTTAAATCCGGTTATATATAAACGGGGTATAATGCTGAGCAATAGTGAGTCTATCCATGATGAAATTCTAGCACCCAATCGCGGGTATGTAAATGACATATTCTGTCGCCCAATCGTGCATATGTCAATAGACTAAATTTGGCGTCCAATCGTCGGACTTCGCTTATAGAAATAATGGTTTCCAATCGTGGATCTTCACATCAATTGATCAGGAACTATGAAAACTCTGGCAACCAGTCTTGAGTTCTTATAAAATAAAATGCTGGCGCCCAATCCAAGTTCTATAAATGTATAAATTAAATTATCAAAAATCCATAAACACATTTTTTCCTAATCTACATTTTTTATACTCTTAGCCTTTAGTCAAAATGTGTCTCATTGAAATAATGGTTTTAGGGTCAAAGTGTGTTTGGAAGAAATCTGTTTCAGAAAACTTGGAGAACACGATATTTTCGAACAGATAAACCGATTCGGTCCAAAATTTGGTCTTCGTGATATATTGTCCAAATGTTGATCCACTTCGACGATGGACTCTTTCGCTCCACTCTTTCGGTAACCTTCCACAGAGTATTTCAAAAATGGTCAGGGAAGGACAGTTTAAGAACTCTCTGGGTAATTGGAAAATATAAATGTGTAAGCTTATAATTAGACAGCGGAATTTTATGCAACCCCTATTTTTGGTCCGATTCATGTCAAATTTTGGGACTAGGCATATTTTTGGCTTCTGATTATATTGCAATCGAAACATATGACATATGCAAAATTTAAATTCAAATTTATGCATTTTACATATTTTCTTATGCAACAAATATTTCACTAATAGGTACAAAAATGTTTGTGTGTACAATTTTTCTGTTTAAAATTCTCTTCAGACATGTCAATAAAATAGAGAAATGTATAACCACAGCCACAACCTTCAAAATACCGAAAATCGGGAGGTATCGCTCTATGGGGCTATATGAAGGCCTGAACCTAAACCAAAAAATTTTAGGTGGAAAGTTTTTTATCCCCAAGGAATACTTAATTCCAAATTTCAGCCATTTCGGAGGTATATTGAGGGCACAACCATCAAAATACCAGAAATCTGGAGGTACCGTTCTATGGGGGCTATATGAAGACGTGGACCTATACCGACAAATTTCCGGTGGAATGTGTTATACCCGCAACGAAGACTAAATACCAATTTTCAGTCATTTCGGTGGGATATTGAGGCTGCAACTTTCAAAATACCGAATATCGGTAGGTACAGTTCTATGGGGGCTATATGAAGACGTGGACCTATGCCGACAAATTTCAGTTGCAAATTTGCATACTCCTACTGAAGACTAAATACCAAATTTCAGTCATTTCGGTGGAATATTTAGACCACAAATCCTTGAATATATTTTTGCTTATGGCTTTGCATATGCTCATTTTATGCAGAGATGTCAAAATATGTCAAAATATGCACGATATGCAAAAATTTCTGGTCCTAATTCGTTTTATTTTGTAATAAAACGAGTTTCTGTCTAATCAGATTTTTTCTACGACCATCCTAACCATATATGCATTTGCATAGGATTCCGCAGTCTACTTATAATCTAAGTAGTCATGGCTTCACTTCCTTTATGCTAATAATTTAGTTATAAGTACAAATATGAAATAAATAAATTAATAAATAAAAAGACCTCTCTGGAAACGCTTTGATTTTTTGAAACAAGTGTTCTCTGGGCCCCTGTTACTACAGTACATTTTTTTAAGGGGCAAGTCCATACTTCCAGAGAAAATGGCCCCAAAAATGTAAAGAACACCTACGGCCATCATGTGTAGTGGCGGGTGGTCAGGTACCTCCTCGGCAACACTTGTGATCAATGGTAAAATCCATACTTTGTGGGCAAGTTCATACGTCCGAAAATGGCTACAAAATTCTGAAAATCTCCTAAAGGATTTTGATTGTGTAGCCGCTATTCGATCTGTCCATAGATAAAAGTTTCAGTTCACACAGACTCAGGGTATATTCCTGTCCGCAAAGCCGACAGATACTTCTTGAGATTTTGACAAAGAAGAATCTGTTTCCAATCAGTTTCTTTTTTATTTCGTTTGTCGTAGCAAAGTCATTTGCCAAAGAAGGAAAAAGAAACATTTCTAGAAATGTGCATCCATTAAAAGTACTTTCCAAAAATACAGTTTAAAGAGCAATCGACAGAAAATATCCATGAAGATGAAATTCAATGTAATTTCGAAATATTGGAAATAATATGAAATAAATAAAATATGAACATTGACCTCAATCCTAATAATCTTGATTTTATTAACCTTCGAAAGGTCGAACAAAACATAAAAATACGACAGAAAAATTATTTTTTGTACAATAGATATTTATTAATTTGTAGCAAGATACAAGTTTTAAATAATCTCTTTTGTTCCGAACTCAGTAACACTTACAGTCAGCCTAAAATTACGATTAAACGCTTAAACAACGCCTTAAAACTTAACAACGTGTTCATCATTTTTATGCTTTCAAATATGTTGGACAATAAGTATACTAATATAGTTAAATAATTCTCTATAATACATCCTCCAAATCCTTTACACACTCCTTGAAAATATTAAAACAGTTTAAAATTTTACTCAAAAATAAAAAAAAATTATAACATAAGCTAATATCCTATGGAAACGAAAATCATATCGGGGGGGGCCCGGGCCCCCCGGGCCCCCCCCCCTGGCTACGTCGGTGTCGCTGAGTATACTGTCTTTTCAAAAATGAGCAGCTCTGGTCTAAATCCACGTGACACAACTCAGTAAAGGGCCAAATACATACGGTCCGTTGTGTGACGTTGCGCGTTAAAAACAACAACCACATGAAAAATGTGTGATGCCAAATTTGTTTTTGAAGTTTTCATGTGGTTGTTGTAACGCGACGCTCAACGCGCCGTATGTGTAGAGTAAGAGTAAGGAAGTGGCAAGCGCTACGCATCCTGCAGATTAATATGCATCATTGTAAAGCTGCTGCCACCGAGCTACTCTTGTCCCTCACGAATTCTGAAGTAAACCTTGGCTTAGTTTAGGAGCCATATATCTCCAAGAATATGGTTTCTGGACTAAACAAAGTGAGGGCCTGTGTGGTAGGTATGAAGAGCTTAAATCTAATCTTTCTATCTAATTACAGTAATGAAGACATGTGAGCCATTAGACGGAAGCATGGTACGGAGAAGGTCACACTTTGTCCTCATCTGCCAAGCCTGGGTGTCCGCAACGTGCTGGACGAGATGATGGACGTGTGTAACGTTGTTCTGGGATGAGATGCAAATGCCCACCATATTCAGTGCGGTAGTAAGGACACCAACAGCAGAGGTTATTCAATATTCAATTTTATTTTATCATATAATTTACGAATGTCTAACAAGGGTAGTGATCTCACTTTTAAAATTAGGGACAAAGAGGAGGTCATTGATCTTACAGATGTTCCTTCTCTGACCATATGAAGATACTTTTCGAGATCTCTTTTGACGGAGTTCGTCAAAATCCTTATAGAAACCCGAACAAAACAAAATTGGGATAGGTACACAGAACTAAAAAACTGACAGCTGAAGTCTATTGGAAATATAGAAACAGCTATAGAGCTTAATAGAACTGATACAACCTGACTGACGTTCTTCTTCGCTGTCACTAACTTACCCTCGTAACCGGTGTGGTGGAACAAGGATCTTGGCAAACTAAGGGTGAGGCTACTCCTGATCAACCATATACTGACGGAATTGGCTAATCAGGACACCAAAGTTGTCTACGCGGATGACGTAGTACTACTGATTACTGTCAACTTCCTGTCTACAATTTCGGAACTTATACGAGGAGCCTTATCAAAGCTGTCTCGATGGGCCAAAGCAAATGGTCTTGGGGTAAATCTAACGAAGGTAGAACTGGTATTATTCGCTAGAATTCGTAAGTTCGGCAATTTTGCTACCAATACCGGGTGGAGTGCAACTACATCTCTCCTCCGAAGCTAAATACCTAGGTACTATTCTTGGCTGTTAGCTGCCATGGAAAATTAACGTTAAGGAGCGGACGAAGGGAGGATCGATTATATACTGGATGTATAACACTGTTGTAAGGCGTATCTTATCCTCTGGACCTCTTGTCTGGTGGCACTCTCTACTCCAGAAATCAATATCCAGCAAAATAGTCAAGGTGCACAGAAGTACTCCATAAGCAGCTATGAATGCAATGCTAAATCTTCGGCCTTAAGGCCTGGGTACTTAACCTGCCTCGCCTGCTTGCCTTGCTTTCCTGCTTCATTTCTGACACAGCAAAAATAAAAGAATAAAGAAGAAAAGAGCAACGTAGTTCGAAATTGGTTCGGCCTTCTTTATTCTTTTATTTTTGTTATGTCGGAAATGAAGCTGGCGAGACAGCTTATGTATCCAGGCCTTTAGGGGCTCAACATTAAATGTCAGACAGGCTGCATGAACAGAATCCTTTGGCGCAAGAGTACCTATGGGCATTGATGTATCCTAAAGGAATTAGGAGCAGACCTTGAAGTGGATAATTGTGGGAATCTTAGTGATTATATATCACCAGTCTTGATGTTTGAAGATTTAGTTGACGTTATCCCAAGTAGAGATGACTGGAACCAAAGTAACACACCTCTGGACGGTCTGGCCTTCTATACAGACGGTTTCAATACAGACGGTCTTGAATACTCATACAAGTCGGACAACGTCTGTAGTGTATTTTAGAAAAAGGCATAGATCACCATCGACATGCCCAGCAACCACTGACTCAATTAAACCATCCATATTTCGAAAAGTTGAAACGTTCTTTGATGAAAGAGCCAAAGAAGTATGGCATAATGAACCTATGTAGGTGCAACGTTTCAAGAGGTATTTGGCCAACTTTATCAACCAACAGAACAAATTCACTCTTAAATTTGAGCAAAGTTGACTGGAGTCAATACCGGACACTGTAATATCAGAGCCAAATGGAATGATCAAGGCGAATGTAGAAAGGTATACGCATTCAGGCCGTAGCCTTCATTTTTTGTCAAAAGTTTTTGCTCGAAGAATTCACAAAAGAGAAGAAAACGATAAAATATTCTTCGCGAAGCTTAAATAAAGACGTTGCGGTGACTATAGAACATCTCCTATGTCGCTGCCTAATAATCTAATTAGAAAGATACAAAAATCTGACTAAAAATTTACAAAGAACAGAAACCTGAGCTATAGCTGGTTAGAGTTAAAAATGGTATATGGAACACTTAAGCATGACATCGACGATCTATGAAACTATCCGTAGTTCAACCCCAGCAAAAAATCAACATTACCAAAAACGGCATTTCATAGTCGTAACTATTTACAAATCAACTTACTAACCCATATTTTAACAAGGCCATGTCACACTAAATAAAAATAATCTCTTACTTTTTTGTATAAAAAAAAAAACATCTTCCCCAATTAATTTAAATAAGAATTTCCCGCATCGCTATGTTGATATTTTGATCCTCTACCAGATTCACACATTAAAGTAGGAGTAGGTCGTATTTTTCCCTTGTTCCTTTGTTCAGCTTAGCCTAAATAAGAGTTAATTTAGTACGAAAAGTGGAGATTCCTAGGGGCATAAGCAATGATACGAGCGAAGCTAGCCTGTCCTGTTACTATATACATATCTACATACATATAAAAAAAACTCTAGAACATGTACATATATTTCTTCTCCTTCAAATATGTTCAAAATCTCCAATTAAATTAAGATTTATTTTGAGAAACTAGTATTCAGCTTATTTTATTTCTATCTCTTACTTACCTTATTCGATTTATTCTTTCTTGATGTCTTATATATGGTACATGAGGCTTGGATCAATGCTATGAAAACTAAAGCAGCGATTAGACCCAATACAATATACAGACGTACTTCGGATAATTCAAAGAATGATAATTTGACGTCATCAGAATCGGAAATTGACTTATCTATATATATTAGAAAAACAATAATGTGAATTAAGCCTTCTCAACACATACACAACAACAATAAAAGACAACATACATTCCAAAGCTTTGAAATCCAAAAATTGAGGATCAACTGTAAGTGAACCAACTTTGCCGGAGGCAATTGTTTCTCTTAAGGCCATTTCAATCACTTCACCATTCTTCATGGCTTCTTCCAAGGGGATATTGTTCGTTGTGACAGCGTAGCCCTTCTCATAATCATCCTTATCGAACATGGCTTGTAATTTAGCAATCATGGATGTAGCACCGTCTCTGTTTAATTGTAATGGATTAATTAAATTAAGATTTGATTTTTCCGGATTGGATTTACTTACTTTTCAAAACCTAAAATATCGGTTTTGTAATAACCAGGAATATTGTTAAGAACACCATTGAATGAATCCGAAATGGTGGCGGCCAAATTTTTGAATTCCACTGAACCTGGGGCAGGGGCTTCGAAGGACTCGGCGAGGTTCATCAATTTTACACCAACAGAATAAACTAAACGATTTGGTGCAGGTGTGGTTGGAGCATTGCTAGCCACTAACAATTCTGTTTGAAGGAAACAAATGTAAATTTGTGTGAAATGTGAAAAAATAAGAGGGTGATATGTTATTTACCCTTTCCGCAAGATTTAATGCAAACACGTTGTGGTGAGACGACTGGAATGTTTTCATGTTTTCTTATTTTTTTGTTGACAGCATTGAAAGCACCTCCCAAAACGGGGAAGAACAAATATAAACAGTGATCATCGGTGAAGGATAAATCCTGAAAATAAACACATACGTCATATATAGTTAGGGCCATCAGTAGTTAACACACGAATCTTCTATTCCAAACAATTTAAAATTGCACTCCTATACACAATTTTTGCGAGGTATGATAGACCCCATCAGTATATTAGTATGTAGAGTGTCGGCCGAAACTAAAACACCCCCTCAGTACATTTTTTTAAAATTATGATTTTTTACGAAAACTGGGTTATAAATTTGTTTTTATTTTTCTTTTTATTTATATCTTTATTATTGAAAAAAAAAACACAAACTTAAGTAGTTCTGAATTTATAAAAATTTAAAATTCAAAATAACATTTTAAGTCACAAAAATAAGTGGACCCAATTTAAGAAACAAAGAAAAAAAACTAGTGAAATCATTATCGTCGCGTATCCTTTATTCTGGATGACACACGCATATCTTGTATACATATACAATATTTAATTATACATTACTCGTATTACAGGCGATATTGCTTCCCAGGCTACTTTTCGGGTCCAAATAAATTTTCTTTGGTTTTGCAATTTTTTTCGTTTTCCCAATCGATAGTAAGATCGGGGAATAGGGCAGGCCAATGGAATCTGAATCCTTTAAATTAAACTTAGATTCATCAGAAAAGTGCACAGGCCTCCATTTTTGGACACTACAGTTTAGATGGGTCTTGGCGAGTTTAAGTCTGGCGTTTTCATTTTTGTCGATATGATTTTTTTTTTGTTATTGGGACCGAATTGATGCCATGATACCCAACACATGGATTGGGACCACTCGACACGCTGCATTTGTTTTGATGCCCAGCTAACACCACTCACTTGTCTCCTGACTCTTTGTGGACCCAACCAGTCCAGAAGCAGAACCAGATAACTGAAAAAATACACGAACGAACTTATTTGCACTGCTATAACAATAACAATGATTGTTAGCAGTATCAGATTTAACCATATCGACAAATCAAATTGATCAGATTTTGATAGATGAAAGATATTAATCGAGTATTTTCCCTATTGCATATAAGATAGTGGATATTGTGTGAACGACTAAAGCCTATGGCCACGAAACAATTGGGCCATACCAATTGGGCTTAAGAGCTGGCCAATCCACAATTGGCAGATATTTGCCCTACGTAAAATCCTGGAAAATACCCAAGAGATGCATATCGACATTTACCGTCTTTTCATTTAGCAGCTTTCGACAGCCCCATACGCTGAAAGATATTCGAAGCCATGTCTGAATTTTGTATATCTGCAAAACTCATTTGGCTTTGTAGGGTGACTATAACTGACACCCGACCCTCAGTTAAAGTAGGAAAGAACATCTCCTAACAGTTCAGTACCAAAAGAGGATTCAGACAAGGACACAACCTTTCGTGTAACCTCTCCAACATTCTGCTGGATAAGTTTATACGAGATGCAGATGTTAAAAGAAACGGCACAATTTACACCAATAGCCGTATGTTACTTGCTTATGCTGATGATATTGGCATCATGGGTCGATCAGTAATGGAAGTAACTGAAGAAGGATCTGCTAATGTGGGTCTGGCAGTAAATGAACAGAACTCAGACCAACTGCGGAATTTGGTTTCTATAATTTCGAGGAAGTTAAAGACTTCGTCTACCTCTGTACCGTCATAAACGCAACCGCTGTGAAATAGGAAGAAGAATTGTATTGACCAACAGATGCTACTTTGGCTTAAGTACGCAGATTAAAAACAAGGCCACACCTCGTCAAACAAAAATAACACTTTACAAAACACTGATACTACCCGTGCAAATGTAAGGTTGCAGTGCTTGGTGTGTTTGGGAGAAAAATTCTTCGAAATATCTACGAGCCAACATGCGTTGACGGTGAATGTCGACGTCAACGACATCGGTATAGTTAAACGTATCGAGATACAACGCTTGCATTGGCTAGGTCATTTCGTAAAAATGAGTTAAAATGCAATATCAATACGTGCCGCGGTACATGAGGAACTGGACGCCTGAAGCTTCGATGGATTATACAAATGGAATACAAAATCAAAAAACACGATTTCTAAAATATTTCTTAGCTCGATTTATAGTATAAATGTTCTGTAGAGGGCCTACTAAGTACGTACATATGTATGTAAGTGTTCAAAGATTTGTATTTTCACCGATATTATCAAACGTTATCTCATACCCACACCCTTTCAGACAATTTGGAGTCGATTGAGCAATGTCCGTCTGTCTGGCTGGTGAGTACAATAACCGATTCGGTCCACACTTAGTTTAAGTTCGAAGATAGGCTATATCGGTCCACGTCTTTGGATAACTCCCTCACAAAAGTTTAAAATTGTTCGCTGAAATGGTGCGCAAGTTAACTCTCAAAGGGAGTAACCGATTTTGTCATAACCATAAATGCCCGAAGACGTAACCCACAAAACCAAAACTTTACAGGAGAAGCAAAAAACTATATAAAATTAAAAACTGTTTTACGGAATATTAATCTTATGAAGTCGAGTATATGGGATATTATCGATCATATACGAAGGGGAATAAGTAGTGAAACCAAAACCGCTGAATTGCTTAGTTTTGCTTGTTTTTGAACGTAGAAGCTTGAAATTTTGCCAGAGCATGTATTTTAGCTTTATGTATCAGATTACGTCAAAAAACGAATTTCGATTTTCATGTCGGTTACGTCTTCGGGCATTTATGGTGACGATATGGTATTTCTACTATCGGGTATAGATCAGGTTCCAATATGGACGGTATCGGTCCACTCGTTCGGATACATCGCCCACAAAATTCGAAAAAAGTAAAGTTTAAGATCTCTACTTGGAGCTCCCTTTACGACGGTAAAATTATTTCGGGGATAAGTCCATACTTTCTGAGATAATGGCCTAAAAGCTCCAAAAAACCTTGACGGCACCAACTAAAATAACAAATCCGCAAGATAACTCTCGCACTGAGTTTCTGATTGGTCCAAACTTTGCACATCGTATTATTTTATTTAGTATAAGGGTGGAACATGGACTATATCGGTCCTTCGGGTACCTCCCACACAAAGTTTTAGAAAAGTGCAATTAACTGGGTACTACGTAAGATAACCCTCGAAAGGAGAAACCGATTTGGTCCAAACATCGCATTATTACTTACGAATTATGTCCGAATATCGACTACATCGGACCCCTATATACGTCAGAAGTATTGTGTTTGCTTTTTTTATTTACGTCTGAGGCTGAGGGTATATCTCTGTCGCACAGATAACTGATACTTTGTTACTTGTTGTAATCAGTTTTTTAGCCGCGATGAAGCACTGACAATGTTGACAAATACCCAATTTCACCAAGCCAAACACGCAACAGTTTCGTTTCAAAAATATTGCTCCCTTAATATTTGTATACAGAGGACATTAAGTTCTATTTATTCTCTTACCTGGGCATCATTGCTTATTCTTTTACGGGTAAATTCCAAAATTGTTACGCCCTTTTCAATGCGACCCTCGGCATTATAAAGATCCTGGCGATCATCCAGCTTAGGCGATGAGTAGCCATTTATCCATGTATCCATGAGGAAGGGGCGTCCATTACGATCAACCCAACCAATAATGGAATCAGTCTGTGACATCTTCTCATCGTTACTGAAACCAATGCCAGTCCATGTTTGGGTATTGGAAGTTTCAATGTGCCAACGCATTTCATCGCCACGTCCGATGGTCTCCCATGATGCATAATATTCACATGTGTGATTTTGAGGTGAACAATTGGCGGGATACTTCCAATGGCCAAAGCAATCATTGTCCAAAACATTAGCAGATTCATCTGGTACACCATCTGGGGTTTTGGGTTTTTCCTTTTCTAAAATTGAAATATCAAAGTATTTAAATATATGGGCTTCCTTTTAATTACGGTCAAAACTTACCGAAGAAATTAATTAGGGCAACACCACGTTGCATATTATGACCGTGATATTTAATTTCATCCTGGAAATAGAATTCTTTCATTGCAGCCATATCTGTTTCCATGCCGGAGGCTGGTATGTGAACTAATTTGTCCAATTCTTGGCCCTTGGCCCAAATGACATGCGTTAAAGTATCGGTCAATGAGTGATCGGTGGGTTCGTCAGCAGTGAGTTTTTTACGGAAGATAATTGTGGTGACGCCGTCCTTTTCATAGCCGGTAGCTAGTGTCAGATCTTGTTTACCGCCAAAGACTTCATCAAGACGTGGAGTAGATCTGTCTCTGCTATAATAATCGGCAATACGACTGGCCATGCCTCTTGCCGCACCAATGACAACATCAGTGCAGTCCATGGGATTGAAGTCATGACGAGGGGTATAAGGATTCAATTTATATTTGGCATCTGGAAATTAAAATTAGAAACCCAAATGAAATTTATTTACAAAAAGGATGGTGTAAGGTGTTTTAGCTGTTGGTTAGATGGAAGTTAATGGATCTATGAAAACTCTGGAAATTTCAAGAATTTTCATTGGGCGAAGCAATGTGTAATGTGTGTGTTAGTGTTGGAGGAGGGAAAATGTACCTGGATTCTTCTTTTGTGGTGCTACATTTTGTTTAATAGGTGCAGATTTGGGTTCTGGCTCAGCAGAGGGTTCTTGTTCAGGTTTTGAAAATGGCTTTGGTTTTGGTCTGCCATTTGATCTGGGCTCGGGCTCAGATGTTGGTTCAGGTTCTGATTTTGGCTCAGGTTCAGATGAGGGTTCAGGTTCTGATTTTGGCTCTGGTTCAGAAGAGGGTTCTGGTTCTGATTTTGGCTCTGGTTCAGAGGATGGCTCTGGTTCAGATTTTGGTTCAGGTTCAGATGAAGGTTCTGGTTCTGATTTAGGTTCAGGTTCAGAAGAAGGTTCCGGTTCCGATTGAGGTTCTGGCTCCGACGTTGGTTCCGGTTCGGATTTAGGTTCTGGTTCAGAGGATGGTTCCGGTTCCGACTTTGGTTCAGGCTCCGAAGTGGGTTCAGGTTCAGAAGTAGGTTCAGAAGCGGGCTCTGGTTCGGATTTTGGTTCAGGTTCAGACGTGGGTTCGGGATGTGACTGTGGCTCATGTTGTGTATCTGTTTAATATTTGTTCAGAATTATTAAGAAAGAGAGAGAGCGTTTTTTGAGTATGTGCATGTTGTAAGCAAAGGTGCAGCGGTGCCATACTATGCAATGTATTCTAGGCATTGTTTGTATTCAAGACGAAATAAGGAACATTTTTTTATAAATTAGTTTACACTTACCTGGTACATCACGTCTTCTGCGTCTAGCACCACCTAATGCATCTTCAAATTCAGCATTACGTTTAGATTTCGATGAAGCGGATGGCTCGGGCTCAGATTGAGGTTCGGGCTCAGAAGTAGGCTCTGGTTCTGATTTGGGTTCAGCCTCTGATTTTGGTTCGGGTTCCGACGATGGCTCTGGCTCAGACTTGGGTTCGGGCTCCGATGATGGTTCCGGTTCCGATTTAGGTTCAGGTTCAGAGGATGGTTCTGGTTCCGATTTTGGTTCAGGTTCAGATGATGGCTCTGGTTCTGATTTGGGTTCTGGTTCAGAAGAAGGCTCGGGTTCAGATTTTGGTTCGGGCTCTGAAGATGGTTCTGGTTCGGCCGAAGCTGAGCCGGAGGTTTCAATAGTTGTCGTCAAATCTCCAATGTCTCGAATTAATGGGAAGTTTTTACATTCCTTGGTCGAAGATCGTGGTCTCCATCCAAAACCAACCCATGTTGTGGTGTTTACTTTTAATACGACTTCTATTTCCTTCTGTTCCTCCATTAAGCGCCAATACATTTGATAATCCGGAGATAATTGTTTCATGGAGTAAGCGGATAAGTCCATCTCCGTGCTTTTGTATGGCGATCTCTTGTTACAACCAGGTCCGAACCAACCGAAATTACAGAAACATTGTTTCCTTGGCAAGGTGGTACCCTGAATATCAATACATTTTCCCTGGATACCACAATCGGTGTTACTGGTACACTCATCCTTGTATTGACACTGGGGTCCATAGAAGCCCTTTTCACACTTGCAACGGGAAGGGTAATATTTACCATTACCCGAACATGTTTCTCTAAATTCTTTGCGAGTGAGAATGTCAATATCAGCACATGACCAGAAGAGATAATCCGTTGACCATTCTACAGCTTGACGTAATAACCGAATGGAACAATTGCGACATTCCATATCAGCTGGAAGTGAAACTTCGTAGCCCTGAGCACTGAAACAAAGTGCAACAAAAACGATAAAAAGGTTTGTTCAGCCATAACACCTGTTTGTGGAATACTTACGTAGAGTCGTGTTTAAGGAATCCACTACCATCGACCTGGGGAGTCAACTCAATCATTGGCCTTTCTAAGTTATCCAATAATTGTAGGCGAAAACCACCCTGAAAGAAAAGAAAATACACGTTCATTATTTTAAACGAATTGTAACAGGCAATATTGGATACCTAAGTACGTGCGAGTGCATGTACCCATTCCTGTTACATGCTCCCATCTAATTAGACTACTTATGTTCAGAGCATACTTTTAACATGCAAACTTAAATTTAATGATCCTAAAATCTTAAAGTCTATCTAAAAGTGTTGTACGAAACGAAAACAGTTTCACATATTGTAAATACGTCGACCTGCATTTGTAGCCAGAAACTAAAGACTAGAATGCCAAAAACCCCATTTTCAGCGAGTACCTAAATAATTAGTTTGCAGACCGTGTTGTTGCCTGCACCAAAGTACTTAATCTGCCATCTTTTGCAATAATTCTGACAAAAATAAAGCAAGAATACATGTGGTTGGATGTTAGCAGCACCATCGGCATCTACTGTTCTACCGAAGGTCCGTATGTATGTACTCACAGATATGTATGTACGTCTGTTGAGACAATAGAACTTTACCTGGCGGAAAAGAAACCCCGTACAAAATAATGAATGTGAAAACAATGAGTTTGTGTCATAATCAGAACCATTAAATTAGCCAAGCAATCTGACGATAAAGTGTGTTGAAAATGTGATGCAAAATTAACTACGAAAACGGCAATGTTGTTAATCTAAAGTTTTATAAACAGTTCGAAGTCGAAGCTCTGTTAGTTGAAATTGTTACCAAGTTACCACTTGGAAGAAACTTTCATTAGGGTTTGTAGATTAAAAAAAATTAGCAAGCGGATGGCTCACAAGATGTTGCACCAATGTATTGAAGTCGTATTATGACAGATGTTGGGCTGCCGTGACAGCCTCAACTTATCTCAAGCTGCAGTTCTTCGATCGTAAATTGAGGAAGGTAACCATGTCGAAAGGGAATACTAACGGCAAGATCGTGTGGTTACCCACAGTAGTCCAAATGTATTGCGCGCCAATTCTTACCGAATCATGATTTTTTTGTTAAAATGTCAAAAGGGGGAGAAATGTTAAATCTTGTTATCCGACAGAGCTGCAAATACTTAACTCCAACCGCCCTCACATGCGTTGGCTTTAATTGACATCATGTCATCAACTTCTTCTATTGCCAAAAACGTATATTATGTACGTAATCTCTGGTGTCATATCAGAGGAATAGAACAGACATCAATAAAGCTCCCTAGGCATTCCAGTGTTTTCCAGACAGTGATACTGATCACATCATACCTCAAACTCTAAAAAAATTGTAACGTCAGTCAAGCGGCGATCTCATCAAATTATGTGAAAAACTTGCTAAGTTAGGTTGTCAGACTAGATTAGTTCTCACATGTTGGTAACGAAAAAACAGACGAACTAGCCAGAGCGGTATCCTGTTTTAACGAACTTCCGAAGACATCAGTCGCAACACCACCTGGAGTAGTTAAAAATATATTTTTAAGAACTACTCATCACACGAATAGACCAGATGGGATATACAGGCCCTGCGTTTATCTTCATGGCAATGCTGTAGCAGCTGAATTAGCCTGGAGTTGAGTATCTAACGAAAATTCTCAATCTGTCGTTAGCCACTTGAATCGTGCGCGAGGTGTGAAAAATGGCAGGATTGTTTCGTTACTAAAGTCAGGCAAGGATGCAAACAAAGGTGAATCGTACAGGTGGATTTCGCTTTTGTCGAACGTAGCAAAGGCTCTTGAGGAGTTACTCCATGGGTTTTGTAAATAGTACAGCACTAAAACAGCGCATATATTAGCATAGGAATCAACCAGAACAACAGGTGCGATAGGGCAGTGACAACATAACAAAAGTCTTCGATACTGTCAATCACATTTATAGTGTTCCGGTTAACTTAAAGTTAAAAGTGATGATTGAATTTCAAGGAGGAGCTTCTTAACATTTACTTTCAATGTGAAAATTATATTTTTAATGCCTCCAAATTTCTTTATTTTGCGTTTTGAAATCCATCAGATAGTAAAAGAACACATATAATAATGGCCCTATATGTGTGAACGTTAGTCGTACATGGAGTTCCCCAAGGTGGAGTGACATCTCCGCAACCTCTAACTTTTTCTGTATTCCACCCTCTCCAGACGGCATTGTGATCATTACGTATGCGGATGATTGTACGTTATTGGCGTCAGGTACCTTGTCATTTGGGGAAGACTGAATTCCTATTTGATCGATCTCACCAACTTTTTCCAACCAAGGGAATATTAAGCTAGTCGCCAATTTCTTCACCACAAAATTGAATGTTGAATGTTCTAGTCGATGGCAACAGAATTCCGACCAATAACTACCCTTTAGGGTAACATTCGACAGTATGTTTACGTCGTTCGCGCATGCGCATTGTTGACCACATATACATAACGCAATAGGTCGCACAGTGGTCATCTATGCTGCGATAGTGTGGTCTGCGAACATAAGTATGCAAACACCGCCCTAAGAACTGTAAAAGAGTGCCTCCTCTTGTCATCGGTAGACCATATGCATGAGGAGTCGTAGATTTTTCCAGTGCGACAACACAATGGCGTTATTTCGTTGTAGTACTTGCTCGGATGTCAGGAGGGATCTTCATGGTTTATGTTTTTGTGTTCGTGTGTATGATTTAGGCAAGGCTATCAAGCAGTTTTTGTTATCATTCACACTGGTGCAGCCGTAGATGCAATAAACAACTATCGTGTGTATGCGGTCCTCGGAGTACTGCGTTCATATATTGCAGCTGAAAAACGTCAGCTGTCACTACAAACCAGAGTAGTTTTGACTCAACTACGTTCGGGATGGCGTAGCTGTCTAAATTCCTATAGGGCAAGAATAGATGAACCGTACAAAACATCCACCCATTATGCGGCATAGGCCCACTGGACTTCCCCTATTCAACTGCACTACCTAATCTACTCAACTAACACCAGTAGCTTTAGGAGTACAACCAATCGTAGTAGCTACATTCCTCTACCTGGTGATAGTGTCAGAGACGACTATTACAAAAACAACAACCAGATGTGATAAATCTGAATCATGACGGATTCCACAAACTATATGGCCACATTGAGGAATTAAAAGTCAAATTTCCTGATTATCCAAAATCGACGGAACCTGGTAAGACTTATTGCGGTGCTAACCGGCCACTGGGCCATTCGTAACCATACAAAGCGTCTAAATCTACAATACCTCTGAAGCAGCTGCGGAAACGAAGAAGAGGAAAAGTTCGAGTACCTCCTCTGTTTATGCCTTGCACTACCACAAATATTAGAGTTGGGCAATCTCGTTAAATTGAACGATCCGGATCACTATCTCGTTCAATAAACACCGGTAATTTCTTTGACAAACTGCGTATACTTAATTTCACACGTTGGTTTTTATGATGTTACTCATTCGTCATTAAACGAGGACAGTGATCCGCATCGTTCAATTGAACGAGATTGTCCAACTCTAACAAATACGACTTAAAGCTCTAGGACAGAACGGATTGAGAGAGCTTTCAACAATGAAAACTTGTAATAAATTCAGAAAGCTGTCAATCGCAAATGAATTTAATTATACCATATGGAGGGTATTCATCGGAGACCCTATAAATTCTTGATGAGGGTAAAATTCTAAGTCGATATAACCATGTCCGTCTGTCCGTCCGTCCGTCCGTCTGTTTATGTGTAATTTGGTACAGAAGTTTCTATTACTCCTAAGATGTTTGGTATTGCAAATGGACTATATCGGTCCGCGTTTTGATATAGCCCCCATAGAACGGTACCACCCGATTTTCGGTATTTTGAAGGTTTTTGCCTCATTATCACACCGAAATGGCTGAAATTTGATACTTAGTCTTCGTTGGGGGTATACAACTTCCCCCAGAAATTTGTCGGTAAAGGTCCATACTTTCATATTGCCCCCATAGAACGTTACCTCCCGATTTTCGGTGTTTTGAAGGTTGTGGCCACAATAAACCACTGTAATGGCTGAAATTTGGTATTTGGTCTTCATTTGGGGTATTAAACGTTCCATATGAAATTTGTCGGTATAGCCCCCATAGAACGGTGCTACCCGATTTTTTTGGTATTTTGAAGGTTTGAGCCTCATTATCACACCGAAGTGGCTGAAATTTGGTACTTAGTCTTCATTGGGGGTATAAAAATGTCTCCCAGAAATTTTTCGATATAGGTCCACGTCCTCATACAGCCACATAGAACGGTACCTCCCGATTCTCGGTATTTTAAAGGTTGTGGCCACAGCAACCCATCGAAATGGATGAAATTTGGTATTTAGTTTTTGTTGGAGGTAAAAACCTTTCAGAATGAAATTCGTCGGTATAGGTCCACGTTTCGATATAGCCTCCATAGAACGGTACCTCCCGATTTTTCCTAATTCTGTAGGTTGTGACATCAATATCCCACCGAAAGACTGAATTTGTTATTTAGTCTTCCATGGGGATATAAAACATTCCAGAAGAGAATTATCAGTATATGTAGGTTCGCGGGTTCCTCTATCCCCCTTAGAAACGTACCTCTTGATTTTCGGTATTTTGAAGGTTTAACCGAAATATAAGAAAATTTCGTATTTAGTCTTCTTTGAGTCTAAAAACTTTCCGCCAGACGAAACGAATTGTTCCATTTTACTTCAATACAACTAGTGGTGGAGAGTATAACAAGTTCGACCTGGCCGAACTTAACGCCATTCTTACATGCTTTTCCTTGTGGTAAATTATCAATGTACTATTCACCAGAAAGCGCAAACTTTGTAAATTCCCGCTACCTGTAAACATCCTTTCGATGCCTAATACATTAGTAGAATCATTATTACGAGTATAAAATGGTTCTGAAATGAGAGTGGTAATGACTCAAATCAATTTCAATTTCGCTTACATTTTATTTCTTGACTCTCAAATTTCGATACTCGTCACTGCGTCATAAACGTTCTTATTTTACAATTAACAGGATAAACACAATGGACCGAGGGTTTCCGAAGCCATAACTTTAAAAATGTAAAGTTCACAACCACCATGTGTGTATTTTAATAAAATGTTGTGCAATTTCTCGAAGTGTGGTTACAATTCTAGGATTGACAATGTCATTCGTTAGTGATTTCCATTGTATTCAATTTCCATAATTTTGTGATTTTTTCCAACTCGATAAGTAATCTGTTGTTGTTGTCATCGTTTTTCATATAAAACTTCTATTGTGTCTATTATCTCACAAAAAACCTTCTATTATCAGTCAGCCTCAAATTGTGTGTTTTATTAATTTGTTCGAGAGCGCTACATCTGGTGATGGCCTGCCTTCATGCAGATGAATGCATACGTTCCTATTTACTTTTACGAGGTTGTTAAATTGTCAATGTTCTTAAATTTTAAACCGATAAAGTACCAACATTAGGATGTCCGTTAATTGTCTTGGTTCTCACCGATTGCCTTGGTTCTCGTGGGACACCCCGACCCCTATTTATTCCATGAAACACGATACGTACATGATAAATGAAAGGCATCAACTTTTGGAGTACATTATTTTCTAATAATATTTTGTATACTTTTATATGAGATATATTCTCAACCTGGTTGACGCTGCATACGATTGTTCTTATATTCCTTTCTTTACAAGTATTTTGGATATTTACAGGTTAAGTCTATGTACAAAAACAACACCACTTTCTCAGCAATTGCCAACCACTACACCAAGAAAACCCCATAGTGCATATAAAAGTCGACTTAACCCGGCTTATGCACTGAAAATAGATGCACATGCACATCCAGTAGCAATTTTATTTACATTGACATTCTGATTCAGCGTCGAGCGCGATAGGTAGTTAAAATCGGAAGTTTTACTTACATTGTCAATCAAATATGAAAATGTCATACACTGACTTCAAAATTCTTTCGCTTTGGGTGGTTTGGGTAATTTTTTGTTTTCCTAACAAATCTGCTGCATTGGAATGCTATACCTGTCAGGGTATTAATTGTCTGCGACCTTCGAAAATCAATGAGACAACAGAATGTACTAACAAATGGGATGAATGTCTTACCATTTTCGATGGATGTAAGATTGAATGCAAAATCAATAAAACCCTTTTTCAAATGTAATAAAAGAACATAATTTTACAGTAAGTGTAATAGAGAGAGGTTGTTTCACAACAATACCCGAGGAACATCGTAAGAAGTGTACCGGACCTACCAGCAAAGAATGTCACATGTGCTTTGGAAATCTTTGCAATAATCGTGGAGCGGCAACATGCATACATTGTACCAGCAAACATGTAAGTTTCATGTTAAAAGTAAATTACGTTGTTTTTAGGTTAATAAAAAAAAACTCAACTATTTTTGAAGAATAACGACTGCTTGGAATATCATTGCCCAGTCCCAGAAGGAGGAAATACCTATTGTTTTTACCACCGTTCGCCTAATGTTGGTGACAGTGCAAGTGGCTGTTTAACAAAGCTTGAAGACCAAATAAAATGCCAACAGGATAATCATTGCGAAATGTGTACTTCTACACCAGACAGAGCCTGTAATGGAGGAATGATACCAACAACAGCCGGCGGAGTGGCTACCCAAATTTCTGCCTTTAGCACTTTGATCGTTTTTGTAGTTGTTTTACTAAATAATTTATATCTATAAGTATAAATATTTTAAATTGTTTTTATGAAAGTTGAAATTATTTTAAATGGAAAACCAGGAAACCAAGTAAACTTGATAAGACAATTTAATAATAATTAATGGCTTAAAAATTACATAAGAAATTAATATTAAAGGAGCAATCTTTTGTCAAGTTATTAAATGAAAGAAATTCATTATTTTCGGGGAAGTTTTCGCCCTTAATTATCTATTTTTTTCGTAATTTCCGATATGTCTTGACATAAGATGATTTTCGAAACCATATTCTTAAACTTCAATACATTTTATGCCTAATATAAAACAGAACTTGCGATTTAACGACGTAGAAACCAAAAATGTCTCTACGATGCCTTAGCCCGGATTACGTTTCGTTCCATTCCCAAAAGCCGACAACATTTATTTTTATATGAGACCTCGAATATTATTGCAGAAGGATTGCTATTAGCTATTTTCCAAAATTTGCGAACAAATTGCAATAGTTAATCATATCTATCATATTTTTCTCAAATATTTCGAAAGTTCGTCCGACTTTTTATTCATGCAAAATTTTTAGTAAAATTATCGTTATTTTTATATTTTTCTGCAGCACAGGCATTCCAAAAAAGGAAAAGAACAAAAACAAATATATATTGCTTCTGGGTGTACGGATACGAAAACTCTCTAAAGGCCGCGATTATGGTCCAATCGATAAAAAAACTGTACCAGATCATTGTTGTGGTTAAAAATTGATTTCTATAAACATTTATGACGGTAATAGGGGGTACGAATTCAAAAAAAAAAAAAAAAAATGTTTTCTGAGTCACTCGAATGTGCATACTCCCCTTATATGGACGTACATATAAATGATGTGTTTTTTTAGAACAGCTATATCCCAAGAATGGTTCGTTCTAGGGAAAAAATCATACGGGTATGTTCTAAGACACACTTCACCTCTCACTTCACGCCTCAAGCATTTTGTTCACCCCATTTACTCCTATTTTTTTGCAAAATTTCTTGGGACTAAGATTCGTTGGGATATTTAAAAAGAAGAATACACTCTAATCCGTCCATAAAATTGTCGAAAAACAAGTAAAAAAGCATCAGTCAGCTTTGCTGACAGAGATATACCCTCAGCCTGTGTATATTGAAAGTTTTTTCCCAAAAAACGTATGTATTTAGGTGGCTTTAAAAATTTTGGATGTATGAACCGACAAAAATGTTGATTAGGATTAAAGATCAAAAGTTTTGCGGAGGAGATACTTAAAGGAATGGATCGACATTGACCATTATGGAAGTAGATCTCCAGCCACTACATATGCCATAGGGAGTTTTTACACCCTTCGGGCTGTTTGCTCAAGAAGTATGGACTTGCCCCTGAAAATATTTTACCATCGTAATTGAGGCAACGAATGCAAGTTGCTTCAACAAAAATCAACCTGATTCGATTGCAGGTCTTAAAGTGAACTTATCCGAAATTTTGTGTGGGAGGTACCGGATGGAGTGGACAAATATAGTCCATATTTGAACCTGATCTATATCTGGTAGATATATTAGGATGTGTATCGTATGGACCAATTCGGCAAATCCCTTCAAGAGTTACCGTACGAACAAATTTTCCGAACATGTTTAAAATTTTGTGGGGGAGGTACCTGAAGGAGTGGACCGATATAGCTTAACTTCGAACTTAAACTATGTTTGGACAAAATATTACTAAGGCCAAATTATGGACCGAATCGGCAGATCGTTTCGAGAGTTATCTTGCACTCCAACCACCTCACACGGTGTCATAGGGTTTTTTTTGCAACTTTCAGGCTATTTTCTCAGGAAGTATGGACTTGCCCCTGATGGAACTTGTACCGTCGTATGGAGGGCAGTGAATACAAGTTGCTAAAACAAAAATCAAAGCGATTCGAGAGATGGCTCTAAACTGAACTTTTCCGAAATTTTGTGTGGGAGGTACCCGAAAGAGTGGACCGATATAATCCATATTCGAACTTGATGTATGCCTAGAGGTAGTATTATCATATGCAAAGTTTGGTTCAATTCGGTTACTCCCTTCGAGAGTTATCGTCCGCACAAGTTTTGCGACAATTTTTGAACATTTGTGGGGGAGGTACCTGAAGGAGTGGACCTATATGGCCCATCTTCGAACTTAAATCAAATCTGGACAAAATATTTGGATACCCAAAATTTGAACCGAATCGTTTGATCCGTTCGAGAGTTAACGTGCGCACCAGCCAGCCAGACAGACAGACAGACGGACAGACAGACAGACGGACGGACATTGCTAGATCTACTCAAAATTGTCTGAAACGGATATCGTACAAACATACTTGGGGTCTAAAACCATTATTTCGATGAGGCACATTTTTGGTCGTATCAAAGTGTAAATACCCTCTTTAGCCTAAAGGCTGGGGGTATAAAAAGCTTAAATGGGGTGAACAAAATACTTGAGGCGTGAAGTGAGAGGTGAAGTGTGTCTCAGAACATACCCGATAAAGAATAAACTTGTAGAGAATTTTTCCCTCTAGAGAAAAGTAAGTTTTTGATTAAATCAATCGTTTTCGAGAAAAATTCCCAAAACCTAAAAAACACTTAAACTTTGACCCCGAATAACTTTTTTGCACACGTGGGTTCGATGGGAACTTTTAGAACATTGCTTCTAAAGGTAAATTCTTTCTCTTCGCCAAAATTTAGCTTTCTGGGAATTTTTGACTGGACTATTTCTAATTTGTGACTAATGTTACTGAAGACATGTCACATAGTTTAATGTTACGTTGTGGCTACAGTTCACCACACTACGGCATCACATTTTGTATTAAAGGGAATAATTTTAGAGTAAAGTGTCCTAATGACTCCAAAAGCCATTTCTGTAGTGGGATTCTCTAACTCTTTTTTTTTTGTTACCGACAAAAATCGGTGAAATTGAAATGCTTATAATTTCGGTAATTAACGATATTTTTCGGTAAGTTAGCACCCAAGAAAAAAGTAGTCGTAAAGTTCTACCGATAGCAAGAGAGCTATCAACTTTTATTTCAATTGTTCATTCATAATTATTTGTTTTAATTTGGCCGATTTTTTATTAAGTTTCCCGTTGGAGTTGAGCTTGGTGATAGGATCGAAGATTGTTTGCAAGTGAAAAAGGAAAGCCGAAGATTCGAACCTACACAACCACCAAGTTATGTTACCTGGTTTTTGTTGGTAACCAAAAAACGAACTACTGTTATGCGATATTTTTATAAACATACCCGTGTGTCAGTTGAAATCAAGATACAGCTCGCAATATTTAGGATAAAGCTTCATAATTTGGTACAGAATGGGCTATATCGGTCCACGTTTTGATATAGCCCCCATGCAACGCTCTACCTCCCGATCTTCGGTATTTTGAAGGTTTTAGCCTCATTATCATACCGAATTGGCTGCAATTTGGTATTAAGTCTTCCTTGGGGCTACAAAACCTTTTCCCAGAAATCTGTCAGTACAGGTCCACCCACGCTTTGACACAACCTCCAAGAACAGTACGTCCCGTTTTTCGGTATTTTAATAGTTTTACCCCCATTATTATAAGTCTTCTTTTGTTATAGTTTGTATTTACCAAACAGATTTATAGCGTTCCGGTTAACTCAAATTTAAAAGTGATGATTGAATTTCAAGGAGGAGCTTCTTAACATTAACTTTCAATGTTTTATTAGTTAAGCCACAGTACTCGTATTCAAAGGAAATTACTGAAATTTTGTGTTTCGTATTTGGAGCGAAGAACCCCCTATTGAAAGGTAAACGATACCACCCGAAGTAAAGCCTTTTAAAGGATTTTTCTACTAAAGTGACAGTAACTTGGTATTTCGGATTCTCAATTTGTAGAAATCATCGATGTTTCTTTGGTATTAAATCTTGTTTAACATAGATTGATATTTTATTTTTGCCTTATTAAGGCGAAGGTCATTTATAGTGAATTTTTTATTTAATTAATTAATTCTCTTTCGAGTTGAGCTTCCATGACCTAAGATATACATTGAAAAATTAGGAGTCTACCGAAGTCCCACGCATCCAACCATTACGCTACGTTTCACGGGGGGTTAAGCCGATCATCAGGCGTATTAGGCTGTTGTTTTTGTGGCAGACGAAGGCAAAGCTTGGTAACTAGTATATATATATATATATATATATATATATCGCACTTCATTAGATAATTGCATATGCGAAATTATGTCTGTTAATTGAAACTCCAACATTTTCCTACAGTCCTGCTTGATTGATATTATTCAGTTAACATATTCCACTTCTCCTAGGAATAAACCTTGACGTTGGGGAAGAGAAACAATAGAAAACTAACTTTATTTTATTTCAATACAAATTGCTGAGTCGAACGTATTCTACAATATTTTCATATGTAATTTGATGAACTTCAGTTGTAATTTGATTATTTCATTTGAAATTTGAAACATTTCAAATGTAATTTGAGAATTTCAATTGAATTATTTCATTTGAATTTGAGAATTCCAGTTGAAATTCCAATTATATAATTTATAATAATTTTTTCTGAAATTTAAAAATTTCGAAGCATCTGAAAAATTGTAAATTAATTTTTTTTAAGGTAGAGGTTCTTCCCCGTCATTTGTAATTCGAATTATTCAATTTGTAATTCGAATTACTCCGATTGTAATACAAAATATTACATTTGAAATTCGTAATATTCCATTGCTTACATATGATTCAGATGTCTCTGAAAATTCTATACATTGTTTGTTTTTGCCCCATGGTGATATCAACTTTAGGTACTCTGGCAATACCGCCATACAACTCACCATATTTCTGTGAAAAGCTACATAGTTTTGTACACCCTTTACAAACATATAAAGATGCTAGATTTTCCCATGAGAAAGTGTTGCCTTCTTTGATTTTTGCATGTATTTCTTTTAGTTTGTATATTATTATGTTATTGATTTGTTGCATCAAACTACTCGTACACAAAAAATTATTGGAAACTATGACAGTTAGAAAGAAATACCAAAAATTCGGAAGGAGCATACGGGAAACTCTTGAATATCACTTACATGAATATTTATGTATACCCCGAAAATCTTAAATGACGAACTCTTCAGCATGTCACCGAAGATTTCTAATGTAAAGCCTACTAAGTACAGTGCTGCTCAAAACATTTGCAACTGGATTGACTAGTTCATATTTTTATAGTTCTGAGCATGGTAGAACAATAAAAGGTAACAGCAATACCCAGCTGACTAAACTGGGCGGTAATGTTAGTGTCAAATTCCATACGACATTTTATATATTTATTACTATGTTCGATGTATATTAGGGATATGTATATTTTTTGAAGAAAAATATATTCATCAGAAAAAAACTATTTCCCATAAAGACTTCTTTATATCAATGACATATCTTCATATCAATGACAAGTCCGAACAACGTGCCGCACACCAAAACACCGCTTATAGAGGCGGTACAACATTTGTTAATATGTGTGATATTTTGTTAAATTAAAAAAAGAAAAATAAACATGTGCTCTTTTGATTTCATAAACAAAAGTTTGAAACAGCTTCTCCTTTTTCAATGAATTTTTAGCGACCCAAAATATTTTTGCAACAATTCTACTTTCTGCGAGAAATTATCGATGATATGAAAACATGCAAATTGAAAACATAACGAATTTTCATTCCTGTTTTTCAAATATATGTATATAAGCTATACAAAGACATGAATATAGTTAAACGTATCGAGATGCAACGATTGCGTTGGCTAGGCCATATCATTAGAATGAGCGATGATGAACCCGCTAAAAAGGCGTATGAACACATGGCGGTGCACGCAGAATCGGCAGGCCTAAGCTTCGATGGAGCATACAAGTGGATGAAGAAATGAAAAGGAGCGGTATTCCAAAAAGTCAAGCGAAAAACAGAGAGGAATGGAGATCTTTTCTTAGTTCGGTCTATGGAACAAATGTTCTGTAATGGCCAACTAAGTAAGTAAGTAAGTTTTTCAAAAGGCGTACAGAAATAAGGCCCCAGGAAATAACACCCCAAATTGAAAATGAAAGTAGGCCCCAAACAGGTATATGTAAAACAACAACAAAACTTTTGGGGTCTAATTTCGTCTTTTTGGGACCTTTTTTCATTTAACTGTTGGGGCCAAATTGTCTTCACAACAAGTAAATCGAAAATTTGAAAATCAAATTGGGGTCTAAATAATATTGGGGCCTAATTGAATTTTTCATTAGGGCCTTTTTGCACATGTTTGGGGCCTAAATATATTTTAATGTTTAACAAAAACAAGAAATTGGGGTGCATTTTCTAAAGTTTTTATAAAGATATGATCAAAAAATGGGGTGCAATTTCGAAAACTTTATTAAGAAATAAGCGAAAAAAAAATAAAGGACTCAAAATAACAATAATTTTTAGTAATAATAAGCAAAAGTAAACACTTATTTCATAGAATTTAAAAAATTGTATGATAAGTAATAATAATTGGTAATAATTATTACTAATGTTGCAGATTTTGACAGTTGTGTAAAAGAAAAGCTGCTGAAAAAAATGTTTCAGCAACATTAAGAAAGTAAAAAAGATACACCTATTAACAATGTTTAATTTATATACCTCATCTTCCATTGGGAGCATATTTGTGCATATAGCGTTTTCTTCAAACACCATCCTATTTAAAAATGCTAGGGCATTTATTTTTCCTTTTCTACAGAGGAAGCAAGGAAAATATATTTAAAAAAATTGCGCGATTTTTTAAATATATTTTTTTTCAGCTACTCTTCTAATTCTGTTTGACTTGACTTGGAAAGAAAAAATATACTAAAAAAAAAATCGCGCGATTTTTTTAATATATTTTTTCTCTCCATTTCTTTTTAATTCTGTTTGACTTGATTTGGAGATTTTGAGAGAAAAAATATATTTAAAAAATCGCGCGATTTTTTAGATATATTTTTTCTCCCCAAATCAAGTCAAAAAGAATTAGAAAGAAATGGAGAGTAGCTGAAGAAAAATATATTTAAAAAATCAAACAGATTTAGAAAAAAAGGGAGAGTAGCTGAAGAAAAATATATTTAAAAAATCGCGCGATTTTTTAAATATATTTTTCTTCAGCTACTCTCCCTTTTTTTCTAAATCTGTTTGAATGCATTTGGAATGAAAAAATATATTAAAAAAATCGCGCGATTTTTTAAATATATTTTTTCTCTCCAAATCAATTCAAACAGAATTAAAAAAATGGAGAGTAGCTGAAGAAAAATATATTTAAAAAATCGCGCGATTTTTTTAAATATATTTTTCTTCAGCTACTCTCCACTTTTTCTAATTCTGTTTGATTTTTTAAATTATTATTTTTTAAATATTTTTCTTCAGCAACTTTCCATTTCTTTCTAATTCTGTTTGACTTGATTGGAGATATGGAGTAGTTAAAGTCTGTCTCGGGTTTGTTTGGTTTTTGGTCAGACCGAAATTTGTCCACACCTTTTCGAGCATGAATGCTTCAACTATTTGATGGCGAGTTTTGGAGTAAAAAAGTACAGTCATCAATTAATAACATATTACAAACTATTGAATGAATATCTTTAAAAATATTTTTTGAAATTACACCCCAAATTTAGGGCTCCATTTACACCCCAAATTTAAGTGAATAAATATTTTTGGGCGTAAATGCATACTTTAGGGCCTAATTGCATTTTCGTTGTTTGGGGTGATAATGCATTTTGCAAATGCACCCCAATTTCAAAAATGCATTTTGGCCCCAATGATATTTTGGGGCATAATTGCAATATTTTTTTGGGGCCAAATTTCCTAGTTTGGGGCCTTTTTGTATTGGGGCAATTTTTCAAATTGTAAAAACACCCCAAAAATTGGGGTCCATTTTCATTCCCGTTTGGGGCGTTATTTCTTGGGGCTTTATTTCTGTACGCCTTTCAAAATACACAGTCAAATGTGAAAAATATTAGTTTTTTAAATTCCAATAATTTATAAACATTTCCTTGCTTTGTTTACATATACCGCTGACACTAACATTACAAACAAAAACAAATTTCTATGTGGTTGTTGTTGAGTTGTATTTGTTGTAGTATTTACTTTACCTGGTTTGTTCTACCATGAGTTCTGAGGTATTCTGTGGGTTTGAAATTCAAATATTTTTGTATTTTTTGTTTGTTTATTGGTTTTTATACCCTCAGCCTTTAGGCTAAGGAGGGTATATACACTTTGATACGATGAAAATGTGCCTCATCGAAATAATGGTTTTAGATCCCAAGTATGTTTGGACGAAATGTGTTTCAGACAATTTGGAGTCGATCTAGCCATGTCCGTCCGTCTGTCTGTCTGTCCTGCTGGCTGGAGCGCACGATAACTCTCGAACAGATGAACCGATTCGGTTCAAATTTTGGTTTTCATAATATTTTGCCTAAACTTAGTTTAAGTTCGAAGATGAGCTACATCGGTCCACTCCTTCCGGTACCTCCCCCACAAAAGTTCGAAAATGTTCGGAAAGTTTGTGCGCACGATAACTCTTGAAGGGAGTGACCCATTTGGTCCATACTTTGTATAGCGTAAACTTTCTACCAGAGTAATGTGAGGTTCTAATATGGTCTCAATAGGTTCACTCCTTCGGGTACCTCCCACACAAAATTTCGGAAAAGTTCAGTTTAGGGCCATCTCTCGAATCGCTTTGATTTTTGTTTTAGCAACTTGTATTCACTGCCCTCCATACGACGGTACAAGTTTCATTAGGCGCAAGTCCATACTTCCTGAAAAAATACATGAAAGTAGCAAAAAACCCCTATGACACCGTGTGAGGTGGTTGGAGCGCAAGATAACTCTAGAACGGATCTGCCGATTCGGTCCAAAATATGGCCTTAGTAATATTTTGTCCAAACATAGTTTAAGTTTGAAGATAAGCCATATCGGTCCACTCCTTCTGGTACCTCCACCACAAAAGTTCAAAAATGTTCGGAAAAATTGTTCGTACTCTTGAAGGGAGTGGCCGAATTGGTCTATACTTTACACAACCTAATATATCTACCAGATATAGATCAGGTTCAAATATGGACTATATTTGTCCATTCTTCTTGAGCAAACAGCAAATCCCCTATGGCACCATATGTTGTGGCTGGAGATCCACTTCCATAACGGTCAATGTCGATCCATTCCTTTTAGTATCTCCTCCGCAAAACTTTTGATATTTAATACTAATCAACATTTTTGTCGGTTCAAACGCCCAAAATTTTTAAAAACCCCTAAATACATACGTATTTTGGGAAAAAATTGTTTCAATATACACAGGCTGAGGGTTAGGCAGGGGCGATTTGAAAACCTTAATGGGCCCTTCGCGTTTCTGATTCCTGGGGTTGAACTGAGCAAAAAAGTCCACTGGACCATATATCTACCGGGAAAATCGAGCCTCCCGATTTTGACTTTAAGTTTTTTATTGACGTTTTTTGGATATTTTGGCATATAACAGCCAAACCATTGAGATTTTCGATCCAACACAAAGACAAACATTGTAGCCAAGACAGTAATTGAAAACTCTCTAATACATCGTAAAAGCATTGGAACGCTCCTTCAGGCAGTTTTGGCCTTAAGAATGTGCAAACTTTTCGGAAAATGTCGATAAATGACATTGTGCTACAAAATTTGACCCGAAAAATATTCAAGTGTTCTGATGCAAAATTATATCGTGTTGGGATCCATGGACAACGACAATGCCTTTATTTCGTTTGGGTCACTTCGTTTTATTTTTTTATAACGGTAAAATTAGTGAAAATCTGGCTTTCTTACATTTTCAAATTTAAACGGGCATATCTTATTTTTTCCACAACGGATTTCTTTTGATCCTTCTTCCTTTTAAAGGGGTGAATAATGTCTTTTGAATAAGCTATTATTGTTTTAAATCGGTTAACAAATGGCTAAGTTATAGTGGTTTATGTCTGAAAAATCCCACAAAAAAAATATAATGGAATTTCTCATAATTTTCAAAAATATAATGTTTTTTTGTTTTGTTCAATATTTATTTTGAAAATTATGAGAAATTCCTTTATAGGTTTTTTGTGTGGTTTTTCAGACATAAACCACTATAACTTAGCCATTTGTTAACCGATTTAAAACAATAATAGCTTATTCAAAAGACATTATTCACCCCTTTAAAAGGAAGAAGGATCAAAAGAAATCCGTTGTGGAAAAAATAAGATATGCCCGTTTAAATTTGAAAATGTAAGAAACACAGATTTTCACTAATTTTACCGTTATAAAAAAATAAAACGAAGTGACCCAAACGAAATAAAGGCATTGTCGTTGTCCATGGATCCCAACACGATATAATTTTGCATCAGAACACTTGAATATTTTTCGGGTCAAATTTTGTAGCACAATGTCATTTATCGACATTTTCCGAAAAGTTTGCACATTCTTAAGGCCAAAACTGCCTGAAGGAGCGTTCCAATGCTTTTGCGATGTATTAGAGAGTTTTCAATTACTGTCTTGGCTACAATGTTTGTCTTTGTGTTGGATCGAAAATCTCAACGGTTTGGCTGTTATATGCCAAAATATCCAAAAAACGTCAATAAAAAACTTAAAGTCAAAATCGGGAGGCTCGATTTTCACGGTAGATATATGGTCCAGTGGACTTTTTTGCTCAGTTCAACCCCAGGAATCAGAAACGCGAAGGGCTCATTAAGGTTTTTTTCCTTCCACACAAATCGCCCCACCCTACTGAGGGTATATCTCTGTCGGCAAAGCCGACTGATACTTTTTTACTTGTTTTTGAAAGATTTAAAAATTAATTGCAAAAATTGCTCTTATTTTACAAAAATATACAAGACAAATCTCGAACTCACTTTTGGTTGTGCTCAAAACATTTGCAACAGAGAAAATTAGATTCAAAATCTGAAGAAATTATTTATGTTTTGATAATATGTTGTGTGTTAAGCATTTTATTTGTTATCTGGAGACATCGCAAGAAAAACCTGTTAACTCAATAAATTAATATTAATAATAATTAATATGTCCTTTGGAATCCTGTGTTCTAAGGATAATTGTTAAATACCAAGGTTTTATTCAATATTTAATAGTCAAGAGTCCAGATTAGAATTTAGATTCCTTAGAACTTAAACAAGCACCCTGTTATACGATATTTCTGTTAGTTATTGGATCCGATAATTATCTCGAACTCATGCATCCAGTACCATTTCTGTCCATAAAAATACCTCCAGGGCAACATAAAACACCTTCTACATTTTGGATCAACTTTTTTGTATAAAGGGGACAAATTTTATTATCTTTCGACCTGGTGATCAAGTACATTTTTTCAAGTCTTATAACTTCAATATTGATTTAAATCGACGAAAAGTACTCGGTTTCACTACTCTAAAAACAAAACCATACATTTTTTACAAAAATTCTATGAAAATTTTCATTTTTCCTGGAAATGACTGTTTTCCCAAAATTCGCCTATCTTTTGATGACCTCTGAAAAATTTGCTTAATAACTCTTATAAATTTTTTAACCTTCCTATCTTATGGGGATTTTGGTTATTTTTACGCGGTATCCAGCTCTGTTTCAGATATTGTGCTGTTCCTATGTTTATTTTTGGACTTCGTTGGATCCACAATTTTCCAACAATTACAATTTTAGCAAAGCTTTGATATAAATTTCTGGTCATAATTTAAGTTTTTCTTAAAAAATTAGGCATGTCTTATTTTCGGCATACTTGTCTGTCAAAAGTAAACATAGGTGGGATAAGATGTACTCCTCAATACAAAAAAAAAATCGTCAAAAATGAACTAATAGATATTCGTACCACAAAGTTGCAAATGTTTTGAGCAGGCTAAAACACGTGTTCCTCCGATATTTCACACATTTTTGTAACATAAATGTTCATAACTAAATAATCATTTTTAAATCTTGAAAATAGGGCCAATAAAGAATGAAATAACAAAAACAAGTATATTTCAAAACTGAAAATGTCCCTAAAACATATTGAATGTGATATAGGCATCTGAGTTGCAAATGTCTTTCTGGCAGACTTATGCACGCATTGTATTCGGGTAAAATTTTAGTACTCACATACACATATTATTTTATTTATCTTACTAATTGACTCGAAAAATCTAATACATGTACATATATTTTTTCAAACAAAACCACTCAATACCATGAATTCTCTTTAATTTCAAACATTTACATTGCAATATTTGGATTAACAATATTTACATAACCTTTTCTAAGTTTACAAACGATAAGCTCTAGAGCCAGGTGTAAAATCTGCAGCATTGCAGGCATTAATATCTCCAGCCAAACACAACATACAATTGGCATTGGCATAGCAAGATTGTTGATCGACCACAGTGGTGGAACAACCACGTTTGACAACATTGCCATCATACTGAACATAACAGTAGGAATTGGGTGCAGTAGGTGATCCACAACGAGTTGCCAACAATTCAGTAGGGGCTGAAGAACATTTGGAATCCTGTCGGGAGAATAAAACTAATTCTTTGTTTCTGGCTAAAAATGAATTCAGTCACCTGGCTAGAATCACATTGGATGCAATTAAATTCGGCTTGACCTAAATTGTTACAACGATCCGTGTTACATTTGTGACATTCGGCAGTATTGGCATCACATCGACGACGTAAGTATTCGGGTACTTCATAGGAACATCCTTTTTGAACGACATTGACTGTAAAGTAATTGGGAAATGTGTTGAAAGAAAATGTTCATAGAATTTCATCGATCTTACATTTGTCAAAGACGGTAACACAATAATCCAAGGGATCCGAACATTGTTTTGTTGGTGCCACAGATGTGCGCATGCAGTTGATACCCTTGCATGAATAGCAAGTCCTTGATGTATTGGCCGTTATCGATTCCAATAGACCAATAACCAGTGCTGATAAGAGAACGAATTTCCACTGCATTTTTTTAGCTTGTAACTGAACTGAACAGAATTTAAGAAAACAGTGATATTCTAACTCAATTTTGCGTTGCACAGTCTTTTATAAATTCATGCCATTTGTTTGGTGTAGATAATGTGAATCATACTTGACTAAGTAATCGCCAACCACACTCACATTGGCGATGCAATCGAACGAACGCACTTGATGTTATCTTTCGATGGACTCTCCAAACAGCGCTGGAGTACCTTTTTTTAATCAGGGTTCAAAATCAAAATAATCAATGGTAACTAATAAAAATAAACATGAACGAGGTCAATATTTGTAAGAGTTTGCGCGAGTATTAGGCTGTGTATATCATTAAGCTTCCGCATGGCTGTAGGTAGATATTTGATTGATTTCTGATTACTCATTCACATTAATGGCTACAATGTTTGTTGGAATTATTTTTATATATTCATTATGTACGATACTTCTAAAATCAAGGTCAAGGTAGCGATTTTAAAATTTATGGTTTATTGGAGAAATTCGAAACATGCCAAAAACTGGATGCAAGTTATGAAAACCGCTTGTGCAAGGAAGAAAAGAAGTGAGTTTCTTGCCCTTTTTGATTTCGGGTTCTTAATAGTTTTTATAGCTTCTATAGGTCAATAGCTGCTACTCTTGAACGTCAAAAAGAGCACTAAATATTTTAAAATTAATCAAATAAACAACTTTAATTGTTATCTTTTTGTACTCACAAAATAATTTCAAAAACAGGTGATTTAAGAAATTATTTGATTAGTCAATAGAACTGTCAATTAAATAGTAAACAACGATAAAGTGAGAAGAAACATGCAAAAAATATTACAATCATTAACAAAGGGCAATCAATTTATATCAAATGAAATGAATGAAATCAAATAAAACCTTATAGGTAGAGAAAATATAAAATTAGACAGAAAATGCTAGCCAGGTTTTTTGTCACAGTTGAAATTGTTTGTTGTTTTCTAGCCTGCGAATCAAACCCAGACACACAACATGCGAGAGATTGGCACTGGTTAACGTTAGTGGATCGCCATAAAATTTCATATATATAAGGTTTTTAGATCAAATGGAAAAGATTTAACGGGTAGAACTTCCAAAAAAATTTGTTTTGGGTCAGTCTAATGTACACACATCGTCCGAATGACTATAACTTGGTATTTCAGATTCTGAATGGAAGGAAAACATAGAAGTCTCATTGGTATTAAACCTTGTTTAAAAGAAAGCAATATTCTTCAATAAGCGAAGAAAACTAATTGTTCCATTTTACTGCAATACAACTCGTAGTGGAGGGTATAAAAAGCCCGGTCCGGTCGAACTTAATGCCGTTCTTACTTGTATAATAAGGACACAAATTGTTATTGAGACAGGTAAATCATTGAAATATTGGGTGTTTACAGTAGCTCTGGATCTAAAGTTACAAAGTATTAGGAAAAAACCATATACTTCCTATATGACAAAAGTCTTAAAATTCTTAAATCAAATATGCAAACTATACTAAGCGTATACCCACCTATACTTGCCTATAATTGTTGGGAAGGACGCTTGCTACTCGTTCAGACCATAACAGATATGACTAAAATCAACCAAAAATTCTAAATTGTGATGACAAAGCTTCACAAAAGCGTGGATCTATTCCAGATTTTTTTGCAATTTCTGCATATGTGACACAGTTGTGTAGAGGTTTGAGAAACATTATATAATAAACAAGAGAAGACGAATCATTGTGCACCATGACAATGCGAGCCCTCACACATTGATTCTAAGCAACGCCTTTGGACAAAACGTGGCAATAGTCGGGACGGGGCCGACTATGTGATACCCTACACCACTACCCCTGTGCATAAGCTAAACAGTTTTTTAGGGAGATACTAAAGTTTTTACCTATCTGTTTTTTATACCAAATGACTTAAGGCGAACTGAACCAAAATAATTAATATTTCATTTTATATTTGACTACTGTCGACATCTACTTGGTACTGATTGAAAGATTTCCTAGTCTTCTTGATTAGTATTTTACATGCCTTTAATACATCAAATAGAAGCAGAGGTATTTGTCATTGAAGTAAACAATTTAAAAGTATTACAATTGTGATAGTTTAGCGCCTTTTGCAATAACTCTGATAGTATTTTACATAAAGGTGATATTCTTCATGAATTGACGGGCTTTTCTTTTGGAATTCGCCTACTAGAAGCTGAGATATTTGCATATGAAAAAAACGTTGAATGTTCTCCACATAAGTTTTATGCAATTCCGACCCCTGAATATTAACTGACCATGACAAAAATCAATTGGCTTCTTTCTCAATGGTACCCCCATTAACCTTCAAAATTTCGTGACGATCCAATCAAAATTGATTTAAAAAAAATGAAAAATGGGATGTATTACCGGCTATTGCGATATCTCCGTTATTTGGCCACCTACGCCAACCTGCTTTGGATCGTTGTAAATATGGGATTTTCTACTTTAATAGTCAGGCTTTTGGAAGGCCCCCAATAAAAGCTGTGATATTCGTGGTTATAAGCTGTGATATCCGTGGTTTCATTAGCAATTATAGCGATATACAGTATTGTCTCGATAATCCGGACAACGCGGTAATCCGGACACTAGAATTTTTTACATTGTGGACTCTGTAATCTGGACATCACATATTTTTCTTACCTCAATAATCCGGACACCAATATTTTTTCCTATCTTTAGCATTAGATTCTTATTTCATCATTTTTTCGTTCTTAGCAATAGCAATTGGCGTATAAATAAGAAAAATTAAGTTTTTCAAAGTTTTCGGTCCACATCTCGACTTTCTGGCTAGGTACTCTGGACTAACTTATAAAGTCAATATGGAACTAACTATCCGAATCTGTTAAATGTTTTCCCATCGTTCAACCATTGATGACTGGCTACCACTGATGACAAGTAAAACCTAGTGTTGGGTAACCTAGTTCCCTGAAAACTCGATGTTGACTGTTCCTTTCCTCTAAAGGAATTAGTTCACTAGCCCTTCGATTAGTGATGAGGTCCTTGGAGGTATGTAATGTATTCCAAGGATATTTTACTAGAATTTTTTAAATTTATTATTGAGATTTATATCTAAACGAGGAAACGAGTAAAATTTCAATAAGTTAAAAAAATCGTATGGCCCCTTTTATTTTCTTTCTTTGACATTCAAAACCACCGGCAAGTAAGGAATGTTGTATTACATTCTCGTAATTATGCAACCAATAGATTTAATTTCCATTTTGTCTTATTAGTAAGCTGTAACATTTATATAAAAAATATCTCTTTTTGGTTTCGTCAACGAGATTAATTCATTTGGCGATGTTCAAGGAAATGGCTTGATATTCACCAGAATGGGATGATTGCATTTGAATTCTCAAATTACATCGCGAGTCATAAGAGTCTTATGTCCCATGGACAAAGGAAATCAATATATGTACAAATGCTACGAAGTTTATATCCTTAAAAAAACTATGAATAAATATACAAAAGACAAAAATTCTCAGGAAATGTCACCTAAATTACGCTGGAGGAAGTAAACTTGGGGGCAAGGGAAGCTGCCCCCAATAATAATGGTCGCAACCCGTGATATTTGCTTAACATGAATTCGTTTACCTTACATGTCAGATTATTTTACTAGATAATAATAAGTCCGTTAATAATGATTTAAAAGTACAAAATTATATGTTTTTGTTAGTACTCGGTAATCCGGACACCGCCGAAACATGAGGTGTCCGGATTATCGAGATTATACTGTGTTCGTTGTTTGACCACCTACGACAACCTACTTTACATCGTTAGAAAGGCGATATTTTCTACTTTCATTGTAAGGGTTTGTTTTTGGTATACTCGTATGGACCCTGAGATATTTGCTTTGGAATAAAACGTTGACTTTTTCTCCAAATAAGTTTTTCAACCATTCCGACCCCTGAATATTATCCGGCCATCACCAAAATCAGTAGTCTTGTTCTCCTCCGTGACCCCCATTATACCCCTTATAGAAGGTGAGATATTCGCTTTGGAAAAAACGTTGGCTTTTTCTTCAAATAAGTTTTTTGTCCATTATCCGACCAAGATCAATAGGCTTCTTCCCCTCTGGGACCCCCATCAACACCAAAATTTGGTGGCGATCCGATCAAAATTGCGACCTGTAGCGTGATTACAAAGATTAGATGGACAGACGGACAGACACACATAGCCAGATCGACTCAGCTCGTCGAGACATTCATTTTGGTATATACATATTAGGATTATGACTTTTTGACCTTTTTTTCTCAAAAATGATTTTCTGTAGCGAGAATGAATGAACTTTTGCCTATTAATGCCAAAAATAACATTCATTCCATTTAATTATTAAAATATGTAGGTCACGCACAAACCACTTTGAAAGAAATAATCTTTTCGAAAATCCTATGAAATGAAAAGAAAAAAATCTCAAAAACAATATGTATTTCCTGTTGCATGAATGCATGACCTTTGACCTATTAATAACTAAAATAACTTTTATTCCACGCACAAACCACTTTCAATTTATATGATATATAGAATAAGGTTATGTATGATATAAAATGATATATGTGTTATGATATGGCGATAAAATTGGTGAGAAACAAAAGCTTATGTCAATTGTTCAAAAAAGCTCATATATGAAAACTTTGAAAGCTTTTTGTGCGTGAGCTTTTTTTTTGTCGAATCAACTTATAATTAAGATTTTATCTAATCTTAGGCAAAAGTTCATCAAAATATAATACAGGGATATGAGGTTGTAAAATATCACATATGACATATATGTACATATGTATGTATAGGTCTACGACCATTATTTCGATGCGTTACAAACTTTTTGGCCAAAACCAACTTAGAATACCCTCCCAAATAGTGGTGTAGGGTATAATGAAGACTCGATTGGTAATATTGAAGATTTTTGGAGAACAGTTTTCCATCCCCTTAGAGTACAAGTGGCAAATTTCTGCAAAATCAGTATGTATTTTCATAACCTAAATACATATCCCAGAAAAAATTTGAAATTTGAGCTGAATAAACCATTACAAAGTTGTGTAAACATGCTACTTTCTGTTATATCAGTAAGTTGAAAAATAATTGGTAATTTTTTAAAGGTTTTACAGGGCAAAACGACTTATTTATCTCGTAACTAAGTAATGAGTAGGGCGGCACAGAGTGAGTGTGTCTGGCTACAAAACCGAGAGTTGTGTGTTTACTGCAGCCAAACAATTTTTTGTTAAAAACATTACGTTGGTTTGTGCATGTGTAAGCGTTTTCACCGACTTTTAATGCTTGTATCCGTGACACAGTGGTTAATGTGTTTACCTATAAAATCAGAAGTTCGTATGATCAAATCCTGCAGAGAGCAAAATATATATGTGGAGTGTGTTGTAATTGAACATAAGTTCACCTCAACTGTCAACTCTAGTAGCCAAAGAACAACTAGTTATTTAATGCGACATTTAATGGGTTATTTAGTTGATTTGGAAGTAGTTACGACTACCAAAAATGTCTAAAACCCCGTTATTTGGTAATGATTTTCAATGCTGGGATGTTTCAAATCGAAATTATAACGAATTTTTGTTATCATTGTGCAATTGTTCTTGACCAGTCCACTACACATTGGAAAACACATTGAGCAACACATGATTATTAAAATGTCCATTACCAGAAATATATTAATGAACCACACAATTTGATATAACTGACTCTTGAACTGTTTGTTATCTTCATCGTTGACGTTTGTTGTTTGATGACAAATGCCACAACAGGCAATGCGGTGAATGTAAACACAGATAATTTGCAACAGCTTTCAAAAGGTGGTACTTGAAATCTAGTAATTGAAAATTCAATTGAATCTATGTAACCATAGTGTATATTATCAATACTGTGGCGAATATTGCATTCAATATTTTCTCGGAAGCCATAAAATGCAGTTAGCTGTGGGTCATCGTGCAAGTGTCCGTTATTGTGTGGCAAACAAATTTCTAGTTTTGTTCCTGTTAACAATTCTACAGGTTCACACAAGCACAGCCCAACGTTCCTGTTACAGATGTGAGGGTATCAATTGCCTGCGATCCACCTATGAATTGGTGGAAACTTGTTCCAATGGCGTCGATATTTGTGTGACAGTCTATGATGGAGGTAAGTTTTGCAATTCGAATTTATGAAATATATTATTTATGTAATATTGTGTAATTTTAGCAACAATTCAAGCCCAAGGATGTTTGGAAAATTTACCTGAAAATTTACGCAAGAAATGCAAATCGGATGGTGATGATGATGCTAGCCTTCGAGAATGCCACAAATGTAATGACAATTTTTGCAATAAATGGGCACCAACTGGATTTGAGTGTATTCAATGTGATTCGATAAGTGTGAGTGTAGAAAAAAGGTTTCAAAATAATCACATTTGTAATTGTTATTGAGTTTTTCTTTCCTATAGGACTCTAAGTGTGCCAATAATCCCGATGCTATACAACCCACACGCTGTCCCATAAGTCGTACAGCAAATATGTATTGTTACGCTGCCAAGAATGGTGATCGTGTGTCAAGAGGTTGTGCTTCTTCATTGCAAGAACAGAGATCCTGTTTGTCTTCTAACGAATGCGAGATTTGTAATCCAAGTGAATTGAATTCATGTAACAACGTTAAAGTAGATGCTGGCAGTAATCCTTCTGGTAATGCAACGACAACGACAACAACAACACCAAAACCTAATCCGAATCCCAGTGCAGGTTCGGTTATAGAATTTAGTGTAGCCAATTGTTGGGTAATACTTTTCGCTTATCTTTGTAAATTTTTGTTGTAATTGAGAAAATAATATATAGAAATAAATCTGTTTAAATACAATCAATGGTAACATTATAATAAACTGTGTTTATAAACACAGTTTACTTATATACATACATACGTATGTATGTGTGTTTACTCATACTAGCTGAAATTGTGAGATAATTAAATTAACTTACCCTGTGAGGATATGCCAAGTGCCATGTTACATTGAATTTGGAACCAGCCAATAGAGACGTTCGTATTAAACCTGAAAGAAAAGGAGCATTTTAATAAGTGATACATATTTAAAAGTATAAAAATAACATTTGTCTCCTAATTCCTCTGTTGAATTTATAAATCTAATCAGGACAATTATTATTTTTAAAATTATTATAGATATAATTTCTTTTGGAAAGTTTTTTTTTTAGTGTGGCTGATCATTATCCGAAATGCTATAAAACATCAAGATCAACATGGATATTAGTTTCATGTTTTACCAACTAACCAAGCTTAGCATTGAATATCTTGAACCTGTTCGTCTGTTGGAATTTTCCGTCTTACACATTAGTGTGTGCTTGGGTGAAAAACAGAAATCAAATTAAAATCGCATTGTGAGAGCAATTTCAACATAAATGCTGATATAAGTCGAAAATTTGATTTTTTATTTTAAAAAATATTTCTAAGATTGAGATCTGCGGCCCAATTTTGTTCAATGAAAATATTAACTGAAAACTTTTGATGATTTTTGATCCGATTCGATTAAAATACAACCGAACGTCTGTTATTGTTGGAATTTTCGCTTCTATTCAAACCAAAATTAATAAAGATAATTTTTCCAAAAGCAGAAATTTGGTAGAAATTCGATAAGAATTGATTTTCATCTCATCTTAGACCGGCCATATACAAAAAAAGTCAATGTCTTAACATTGATATACCACAAACTTGTGGGTCTACCCTAATGAATATTTTATGAGATATGCGAAAGTGTATTTCTTGGTGTGTGAGTTTATTGTCTTGAGATAATATTTTTCATTTGGTTGAACCTGTGATCTAAATACCAAAACAGAAGTGTTTACATGCAAACTGTTACATAGACAAATGTGCACAGAACAAAATATATTATGCATAAGTGGTAAATTCTGAATTAAAGTTCATAGAGTTCAACAGTGAATTAGGTCTTCAAATAAGGTCAGTTTCTTTACTGTATGAATGAATGCCCTTGAAGATTATCCCAGAAAAAGAGATCTGTAGTGCGATTCTCTAACAAATTTTTTGAGTTACCCACAAAAATGAGTAAACCCACCTGTCAATTCAAAAAATCAAAAATTTTTTATTTTTTGTGAGTAGAAAAAATAACTCCGACTCCGGGCAAATTTTTTTCTACATTATAGAAATATAACATTAAATTCGGGACAACAAATTTGTTTCAAAAAATCATTACTTTTTTGAAAGAAAAATATAAGGAACCATTGAAGCAAACAGGATATCTACTATCCTTTGAAGTCAAATCTTTTCATCTCTATTTTGATTACAAAATGAATGTTGCGAATATTGTATGGTCCAATTGATGCTTTAATTTTTTGCAAGCAAAAATAAAGTTCTATGATATTCGAATTATAATTGGGTATTTAACGTCTTCTGTACAAGTTCTACAAGTCTTCTGCCAGAAGACCTACTGGTCTTCTCACAAAGGTATATTTTTAAGAGCTTTTACATAAAATTAGATAACATCTTAATTATTAGATGATCCTATAAACATCTAGAAAGGACATCAGAATCTAGAAATTCATCGATCGATTTTATTTGTCACATTTTGTTGGCCCGTTTTATGACAAAAACGTCAGTTTTTTAAGCCAAACATTAATATTTTGACCATTTCCCTAAAATCCAATATTTTTTACAAAATCGATTTAGTTTTGGTGTTGGCACCGCAAAACGCTTTTATAAAAAGAGGGTTTTCGTATACGGTCATTTGGCACAAAACTTCGTGGTATTCGTGGTATCACATTAAAATTCAGAAAGCAGATTTTGTTATGTTCTTTCAGATGAAGAAAAAAAGTTTCGTGGTTTTCTTGGATAAAACATTCTAAATGTTGGCTTACATCCATTTTAAAACCTTTTCATGGATTGCTTATAATTTTTACCGCATGCAGTTTTTATGATTTGTATTTCCCCTTCATTTTCACATATTTTGAAAGCTTAAAGATTTTCTTACGGGGAAGAGAGAGATTCTTCCAAAATTTACTTGTTGCCCTTTTTGAATGTAAGATTCAGTAGAAATAATATACATTTGCGCAAATTTTATTTATTTTAGTGGTATAGGATTTTACGCTTGAAGTCGACTCGGAGTCGGAGCCGGAGTCGTGAAAAAACCCGGTCTGGAGTCGGAGTCGAGCCAAAAATACCTCGACTCCGAAACCCTGGTTGGAAGGGAAAGATTCATTGTGTTTTGTATGTTACATAGAACCTTTAACCCGTTTTTCTCGAGAAAGCGTTTTTGAAGTCGGTGTCCACTATAGCTCACAAACGGCTGTGCAGATCCTCATATATGTAAGTTTTGCGCAATTTTTTTTAAATAAATATTTTTAAAACGGTAGCTTTGTTACTTTACTTTTTTAATGGTAAGGGTGGTAAAAGAGAAAAGTGTCAAAATTGCTCTCTCATGAACATTTTTACCAGAAAAGTAAAGGAACGGAAAAATGGTAGACCTGGCAGCAATGTCAACAAGAAACATAAAAAATCCATTTTCGTCTTTTATTTCACAGTTTTTAATTTAGTTTTGTCAGCGTTCGACTTTTTCTTCTGTTTTTCGTCCATTTTCTTTTTCATTGTGAAATAATCGTCAAACAAAAGTCGAAAAATCAGTTCTGCCATTTTTTACCTGCAGAAATTTTGCTGGTAGCCTGTGGTAGAATAGAAAGCCATTTTCGCTCTCTCTCCACTCTCACTCTCTTACAAATTGCTTCCAGTTTTTCCACTTTTCGGGGTTAAGGAACGCTTTGCAGGTTAAAAATGGTAACAAATGGTAAAAATGGTAACCTTAGGTAAGTAAAGGAACACAACTGGTGTTTCGTAGGCGGACTTTGTCAAAAAACTATGCCATATTTGTCAACAAAAAATTACCGAAAGTAGCTCAATATGTGCCTTTTTTCCTGTACAAAAGGGTTGATGAAGATGCCATTCCGCGGTGTTAGCAAAGATAGCTTATTATTATTCTAGACCACAAGAAAAATCATACTTTTTTGTTGTTCATTGGTTGCGTTACATATTTCGATCGCAATTTTCGTATAAACCAATCACTGTTGACCGTTTAAAATTAAATACACCTTTGTTTTTTATGTTCTTTTTACGTTCTGTTCTCTGTGTAGTTTTCGTCTGCTCTAATAATCATTGAGATTATTTTCAATTTTCTTTCTTTTGCCAAAGTGGAGCAAATTCAAGAACAATTCAATAAAGTTTATAATTTGAAGTTGTAAACATAAATACATATACATATATATGAATGTGTGAATATGTACAAATTGCTTCATACATAAACATGTACATAAATAGATGCCTACTATAAACTAATACTCTATGTAATTACACACAGGTTTTGTTACTAGAATAAGTAATCATAATGGTCAAACCACAAAATTTAAGTAAGTAAACGTGTGTACAGTCGAACTTCTCTATAACGAACTTTTCTCTGTAACGAATAAAAATTTAAAACACAACTTTTTCCCAAACATTTTCTCCTATTTTCACCTCTCTATAGCGACTTACCCATAGCGAATACCTCTCTATAACAAAGTTTTATGTAATGCACAATTAGAATTTTCTACATTATTTACTTTTAATGTATGAGGTTTAGAAGAAGATTTCCTTTTAAGATTTACAAATTCATAAAATGATTTCGGATTTGATTTAAAATTATCTTAGACTTTATTGAGATAATCTTTAGAGTTTTTAATGGATAACAGCACAGATGTAATCCAAGGAGGGTTGTTACAGTTTTTAATTTCAATTGTTGGTACACATTCTAACATACATTTGTTTAAGATGTTATACATTTTTTCAGTGTAGATTCAAAATATGCGCAATTCATTCAATTACACACGGAAGACCAATTTACTGAGGATAAGAGCATATTAAGCTTTTGAAAATTCGTTTTTTTTTTATAATTTAAAACAGTTTTTACCAAATTTGTCTTATGTGTTGAAGACAAACAATTTTGTATTATTGATAAGCACAATGTGGGATGATATTTATTCTCAGAAAATGATATGGGTGGAATTCTAAAACGGAATTGTAAACATTCAAAGTATTGCGGAATGTTTACAAAAACCAAAAAAGGGCATAAGATTTCACTATTCAATATTGAGGGTTTCAACCAAGTTTCAGAAAATGCGATTACATTATATTCCAAACTGAAGCTGTCGGCATAAAGACGAGTAAATTTTGGATTTATTCCACGGACATTCTGATAACAAATTGACAAACCACTACCTAGCTTTATGAAGCATTCGTTGATCTTGGAGGTAATTGCGCTAAATTTTGTGATTTTTCTATAAATTCCTTTACAAAAGCTCTAGCAGGCCAAAATTCTTTCTCTACCACTCTAACAAATGCATTTTGAGGCAAAACAATTTTGAAGGAACATATTGAATTTAAAATATTATTTCTTCGCCAATACAGGACATAAAACTCTGCTTTTTGAAGGAATGTGCTAAATAAGTATCTGCAAGTATCCTAACAATGCGTAACACAAGGGTAATTTCAACTTCTAAAGCGTCAATACATGCATTTATATACATGCATCTCATAGATTCTTGTGGTTTTATCCCAAGATAGGAATAAACATGTCCTTCATATCCACGTAATAGCTCGGCAAGGCATTATATAGAAAATCGATTTATGTACATATATGTTTGAAGTGGACAGGACAGTGTAATTAGAATCATTGGTCAAAAGGTCACTTCTTATTGCAGAGAATTGTATTTTTATGCATGCATAGATCAGAAAATTCCTAACAACGCAATAAAACAATACGGCATTGAAGGTAACGAAAGCCTCCTAGAGAGATAGTTTTAAGGGCATTGGTATAGGTCTTACATAGCAGTACCACACTTGAGTTCTTTTGAAGCATTAGCTAACGTTTTTTTAGCGAAGCCTTCAACTGTAGGGTAGCCTGTGACAGTTTCGCCACAGTTGCGCCTTCGCCTACATTGTTAACACTTATGTAAATGCCTTAAGATTTTTCTCAATAAGGCGGCATTTACCTTGTGTACCCTGCTTATTAATTTAACATATGTTCATATAAAAACGCTGTTGTTAAAAAAGTCAGCAAAATATTGCAATAATTTACTGTCGTTAAGACTTAACGAATACTTTTTTAGTTGTTAACTTAACAATAATTTTCGGTAATTAACAACAAAATTTACCGACAAAAATCGTTAAAATTGGTATACAGAATAGCACTTACCGAAAATTATCGTTAACTAATGATATTCATCGTTAATTCTGTCGTTAAGGAGTTACAGAATAGCACTACAGGACTACAGGGTTTAAAAGCCAGCATCTAAAAACATTAGCATTAGCTGTACACTTCAACTGCTACACAATATTGACACACACGGCTAAATAAGCAACCGAACGCATATTTATTTTTGTACATTTTTGCTTATTTCGTTTTTTACGCCTAATCTTTTTTGCGTTAGGGATAATCGACAACCACGCTAAATATTTAGCAGTCGGCTGACCATTCGTAAGAATGAATTAGCTTCCGAGGGTGGTTTTTTGATTAGAGTTACCAACGCAGTAATAAAAAAAGTGCCATTTAATATCAAAATGCCTCCATCATATGGTAGAACCTAATTATTATTGTTTAAAAATAAAAAAATATATATTGAACAGTTTCACCAAAAATTCACATGTCCTTTGAATGAACAAGTGGAATTAATTATATCGTGGTTTTTAATGCATTACACTGGTAACCCTGATCTCAAAAACAATTGTTTGCTGAAAACATGGCTAAGCCGTTGAAACTTTGTTGCTTATTTTCTTTTCTGATATGTGTTGATCATGTGTGCTGCAAAATATGAGTATGCGTGCCCGATAGTGTTGGGCAATCTCGTTCATTGAGCTGATCGATCTTTTTCATTCCGTTCACCAAAAAGATCCGGGTCGTTTACTTCGTTCGTTGGCTCTTTTTCGTTCAACAATACATTTGACTGTATTATTTTCTTTTGAAGTCGTTCGTTCTCTGCTGCATACGACTCCGTCGTTCTTTTCACCGAATCGTTCTTTTGAAAATGTTCGTTCACGAATGACACAACTGTTGTGTTACTTGCTTGTTTGTGTGCTAATGGGGTGGTTTTGTTTCTGAACGCAGTCGTGGTGGTTTTGATATGAAAGAACCAGATGAACGAATGATGCAAAAGAAAGATATGACCGAGATGTGCTACTGAATGAGGTGAGTTACTGAGCGAGAGTAGCTCTCTGAATCATTGTTTGTTTTGTGTGGAAATGTGTGCTGTTTGCGCTAACGCAGCGTTTGTTTAGAGTTTGCAAAACCAATGCTGCTAATTTTGTAAGCAGCAATGACTCGTCCGTGGATCTAAATGAACGATATAAAAGAATGAGCTGGATACGGATCCGTTCGTTCTTTTCACGGAATCGTTCCTTTGAGCCGGTTCGTTCATGAACGACGATGCTTTTTTATTAAATGTCAAATAGCATCAGCATCGCTAGCAATATTTTTGTGAAATTTGTTGCTACATGTTGCCGTCGTTCATTGTTGCTAAACATATTTCGAAGAAATTTTAGCAGGCAAAGCTGCAAATATTCGGTGCTTTTGCTAATATGGCGTTAGCATTTTAAACCCTGCAGGTCTGTAAATTGGAAACTGTTCAAATTTACGGAACTGAACAGAATATATAAATGCGAAAAGAATCAAATTTAGAGCTTGAAAAAAGTTGTTTACTAAGATCTTAAGATCATTTTTGTAGTTGACTGTATCCTTACATTTTGGACGGTTTGGTAGCTATGAACCAGAATTGGAGAAAAAGTTAAAAAAAAATATTTTTTTATTTTTTGGAAAGACAAAACAATTCAAGTGACCAAAGCTAATATTTTATTTTAAATTTTTCTATTATACATCGCACTCTGCCAAAAAATTGCTAAAACGGATTAGCAGTATGCATTTATGTATGACATACAACAATGCACATACAAACATACTTACATACTATGTATGTACATTGTGGTGATTTTTTGCTGTAATGGAATGCAGTTGTGCGGCATTTTTTATTATCCCAACATGCCGATTTTTATTCCTCCTTCGTTTGGTTTGTTGTCTTTTAACAGATTTTTCCACCAGATAACCTCATGACCAAGTTATAATGATGTCGTTCACGATATTGATGCAAGAGGTAAATTATATATTACGACTTGTCTCACTATGACTTCTTCCTCTTCGTCGTCGTCATCTTTTAATGTTCCAAATAGTAATGTGTTTTTGTTTTTATTCAATGATCATGCTGAGAGATACTGCAGAAAGTCGATATATCGCATAATTGTCCATAAAAATGCTTATGTGTGCTTTAGCCTGTGTGCGAGTTAAATAATAATGTATATAAATAAGTAAATGGAAAGTGACACACTCCTTTCGCTTTCTGTGTCTTTAGGTTGATGCCACAGACCACAAGTTGGGGCTTGCTGTCTGTCCTGCCACCACTAACAGCCACCATCACCACCGTCAGTTTAATCGATTGCCATCAAACAAGCGGTTATCAGGTTCATTCTTATGTCGGCGAATCTTCACAGCTTTTTCTTTTGTATATTTTAACTTGAGTTAGTGGTTTTTGAACTTTCAATCTGCAGGTGGTCGTAGCATCTTCCTTTGGTTTCGTAGGGAGTGAGAGTTTAACCGCAGTGAAATTGTTAATAAATGCTAAGTTGTCATAATTGTAATTATGTTATTGGGTAAGTACATACATATACGTTTTTTTATAATTGTAATAACAACCACAATCACAAACAGGTCTGAGTAACATACATATGCCTATATTGGTGGGAGAGATCCATCACATAAAAGTCAATTTAGCTACTTTCATGTTCATATACATACATCTCTAGCTTCTTTCAACGGGTAAATGTTTTAAAATAAATATCAATCGCAGAGAAAACATAGCGGACTGTAGTATACGTATATACAATGTGTGTTCCAGAACCTGCATTTATTTACAAATTTGAAATTTATACTCCAGATTTAGGCAAAGTGATGAAAATGGAAACTCTAAACGATAAACCAACAACAGCAAGTAAAAGTGTCTAAGATAAATATGGAGTAACGGTTATTTACTCTAGCATTACCATACTCACAAAATTCGTAAACAGACAGTTCTGTCATTTTCGGCTTCAATTTTGTGTGTGAAAGTAATTGCTGGCCATTTGATTTTTTGGTAATTATGCCTTCAGCCTTATGGCTAAAGAGGAAGACGCCATATGTGTTAAGTCCAAATCCGTTTCATACAATTTGGGATCGATTTAGCCATGTGCGACCGTCTGTCTGTTGGCTGACTGGTGGTGTACAGTTTAATATTATTTCCAAACATGCTCTGATTACAGTGATATATTTATCACTCGGAAGTCCATACTTCAATGAGATCGTGAATTTTCGGGGAGTATAATCGTCGCGTCGATTCAGGAAATGAGACGGAAGTTGTGATATATACAACGTAATTCGCGTGGATCGTACGAGAACTATTGGTGGTTGACGTTCAATCCTATTGTATCAGTCTGTCCAGTAAAAAAAGTCCTATTTCGCGTGAGCCCATGGAACTACTAAATGTGTGTATCCCGCCGATTAATAGTCGTTTCCCTCGTAATTGGCCTGACATCAGGTCACTGAACGCCGTACTTTCCTTAACCATGGGAAAGGAAATTGTCAAGGATTCTGGGAATGCACAACCAACGCTTTAGAGAACTACCCAATCCAACTGATGTTCGGCTAGCAGAGAGGAATTTCCGAGACATCATCACTACTGCAGCCGCTCGTCATATTCCCGGTCGAATACATACAAAATTAGACCTAATTTTCCAGCATGAGCGCGATGAACATCGCAGCACGAGTCCCAGGGAACCCAGTGTCGGAGAACTGAAAAAGGAAGTTATGTGAGCACCAACGGAAAAAGTGTCTAGAACATCTAAAGTGCTGCAACATAGTAACCAATAGTAGTATATTGTGGGCGTTATCAAACCCTGGTAAAAAGGATAATCGGACATCTGTAATGTTTAACGGCGTGTTTGTGACAGACAGAGAAGAGGTGCGCGGGTTATTTTAGCGACCGTGCTAAGAGAATGGTTTTACGTCGTTTGCGATCTCTTTCAGCCGATGATGAACCGCCACAATTTACAATGGATAATGTTGCAGATGTAATCCGGGAGGAAAATCATCCAAAGCGCTTGGACCTGATGGAATTTCAATGGTGATGATACATCAGCTGGATGAAACAGAGGTCATATATCCAAGCAAATTCCTCAACCTGTGGATCATCAACATGGGTTCCCGAAGCGGCATATCACCAGATATTAGCCAACGTCCCAACCAGAACAGGCCATGCCACAAAAGTGATGGTTATATGGTGTTGGGAATACTACCTTTCCACCTTGTTTGAAACGTTGGGCCACCAACTGTATATGAGGTCGCCAGTTTTTCGTGGAATTCAGAATTCCAAACTCCGTAGAGTGAAACAGGGAGTTCTCCAAGGAGGAGTGGTATCTCCGTAACTGTTTAACCTCTACCTTTCTGCAATTCAACGCCCTCTCGACGGCATTAAGATAATTTTATACGCAAATGAATGTACGCTCATGGCGCTAGGTCTCATCGTTAATAATATTTGTATCAGGCTAAACGCCTATCTCATTAATCTTGTTGAGCTCTTTCACGAGATGAATACGAAAATAACCGCCACTAAGTCAACAGTCATACAGTTCACCAAATGAACTGCGGAAATGAAGCACCCACTGAATGTGCATGTTGATGGTTCAATAATTCCGGCAACTAACTATCCCAAAGTCCTGGGAGTCACATTCGACAGCTAGTCGTCCGCACATGCCACAGCTAGCCGGCAGCACTTGAGGAGCAGATAAAGAAACCTTGTTAACCACATACAACGGGATTAAAATTAAGGGGATTAAAACCGAAACCGGTTTTCACTAAAAAGCCTCATTTTCAGTTAAACGAAAAACCCGGTTAACCGGTTCAAAATAGTAATATTTTCAATATTTCATTGCAATCGTGTTCTTTAAAGTAAACTAGTCTTAACTAAAAGAAAAATACATTTAAATGTGAAAGATGTTTTCCCCAAAATTACAGTTTAAAACGAACATTTGATCCAACACTTTCAATATTCAACAGATCGCCGAAAGATTTCCCGATGTGGTTCAGCTTTTACTATGATCAGCCTAATTACTCGAAGTCTTTACATAATTAACACGATCTTTATTCGAATCACTATGTCTAGTTCAGGCATTTTTCGAAAATTTAAGGTTGCAAAGCAAGATATCACAATTGGACAGATATAGCATGTTTCGTGCATCAAATACCTAAAATCGGCCAAAATAATTATGAGAGATATGTAAACAACTGAACCGATTTCGCTTATTTCTAGGTCTTATTCCGTCCCACATTCCAAATTTCATTGAAATCGAACGTCTATAGCGTGTTTCGTGCATCAAATACCTAAAATTGGACGAAAATATACATGGGAGCTATATCCAAATTTGAACCGATTTCGATATAATTTGGCACACTTTTTTCTAGACCAAATTTCGTCTCACATTCCGAATTTCATTGAAATCGAACATCTATAGCATGTTTCGTGCATCAAATACCTAAAATTGGACGAAAATATACATGGGAGCTATATCCAAATCTGAACCGATTTCGATATAATTTGGCACATTTACATCTAGACCAAATTCCGTCCCACATTCCAAATTTGATTGAAATCGGACAAATATAACGTGTTTCGTGCATCGAATGCCTAAAATTGGCCGAAAATATATATGGCAGCTATATCCAAATCTAAACCGATTTTCAACAAAACCATTAGCGTTCTTCCTATGGCTAAAAAATGATATTCCCAATCGGAATGCGTCCTGTACGTTGCGAACGGACGGATGGACATGCATAAATCGACTCTGAAAGTGATTCTATGTATATCCCTAGAAGGAACTATGGGTCTATCTCGTTTCCTTTTGTATGTTACATACAAATGCACAAAGACATAATACCCCTTACCACAAGGTGGTGTAGGGTATAAAAGCGGGGTTAGCCCGGTTAAGCGGTTTTAAAAATTATAATAATCGAAAGTCGGTTTTTGTTAATATTGAAAATGTCGGTTAATTGAAAACCGTTTTGTTGAGAAAAACCTGTGTTTGGACACCCTAAGCGAGATAGGTTGGTCTGTGGTAAGCCATGTGACCCCAGTGCCAGAATACAGACCTGAGAACCGCAACAGGGTGCCTCTTCATGTTTTCGGTGGACCGATAGACTAAGATTTTGCCATCGCATATCCTATGATTACTGTCCTCGTGGCAGCGAAAGAACAACAGCTGTCTAGGCAAGCGAGACTTGATTTGGCGCAAGTGAGATCCGGTTATTGTAGCCGCCTGTTCTGATGACATAACGCAGAACGTCTGTCCGCCCCATCATGCAATACCAGTACGCATGCGCTGCACTTTTCAACTGCCTAGCCAAACCTACTGTCATTATGGACTAATCCTATTCAGGTGGCGCCTTTTCTGAACATGGAGTTGGAAGCAAAGCCGAATCAATAAAATAAAGACGTGTACGTACATACAGTAGCTGTTACAGCAACAACAACAGAATAACAGTTTAAGCCATGGTCTTTGATTGTATTAAAATCTGATTTTATTTAAAGAATTTTGGCACCATAAGAATTCTGTTATTTCAGAAAAATCGGATCGGAATCGGATCCCAAAACCCCAATATAATCATTACTCTAAATCTCACTTCCATCAGGAAATATCAAAAATTAATCAATACATTTTGCAAAATATGTGAACTCCTCAAAGTCGTGGCGGAAGAGTCTCAGCGCTGTCCTAAAAATGTAACACGCCAACGAACATGTGTAATACTCAAAAATTGTACATATTACGTAAATTTCACACTTTTTATGGCCACTGCTATCATGGTATGTATTTTCTTTATACTGTACAACAACAACAACTAAAACAACAGTTATGGATTGAAAGATGTAGCCAAGAAGACAGGATATTTATTGTTGAGAAGCGACAACTCAACATATGGGATGCTGTAACATCGTAGACAAGTTTTCTCATTAGGTGGTTCGCTGGTTGGTTGGATGGTTGCATATGCCCGACCATAGGCATGAGGTATGGGCACAAGTGAAAGTTTTTCACTTGTTGTACGGTATCGTCATCGACACAACATAACTTCATTGAAATCTTAACAAATAAAGGTATCCTCTTTTTTCCACTGGACAGTGTCTAGGAAAATAAAATATTGGCAGTGCTGGTCAGCCGTGGAGCAATCGCCCCAAAGACATGTTTTGCAACTACTGTTTTTTGCCTAATATTGATGTTGAATGCGTTCGTCAATGGAACATAACGAACGCACACAACACAAAAAAGAAAACTCAAAACATGGCACATTGCCTTGTAAATGAAATTTCACAAAACTGCAATATGTTGCGCACACGTTCCATTCCATGCTGCTACATGTTGCAGCTAGCTAAGCAATGCGGTTTGACCACATCACTCACCATTACCATTGGGAGTACATTATGCAGCAACATCATCTCTTGTAATGTCTAGATATTTATGGCTATGACACGCCTTCAGGTTGACGTCGTTGGACAAGTACCGTCCATCCGCCGTTGTGCATGCCAATATCAAACCAAGTGTTATAATGAAAATATGATGTATCCAATAAAATAATACCTGCGACTTAGAGTTGTCGAGTTTAGATATTTTATTTGGGATAATGTGGAATAATAATCGCGGCATGGAGATGTTCAGTAAATAGAGTATGTTAATCAATTCCCCAAACGACATCCCTATTGTCGATTGAGGAACTTACGAACAAAAACAAAATACCCCAGATTGGTAAAATAATTATTTTCAGTTATCTTTTTTGCCTGCCTCGCATATGAAGAAGTGGGTTAAATGGGCAGGTAAACTTGTGCATAACTCAAAGTTGAAATTAAAGTCGTTTTATTTTGTGTGTTTTTTTATTGAAACAGGGTAGGTAATCTGTCACGTACTTGCTGCTGCTGATGCTGGATGCTGCCAAATAAAAATAAAGAGTTACTCGGAAATAGGAAGATAAACAAGTTTTAATTACTTAACCGTAACAAAAATTAATGCAAAATTAAAAATTTCAAGATGATTTTGGATATTAAGGAAATCAAATGATAACTAAACTGGCTGTTGGCTTCAATGATAGTTTTTATATCCCACACCGCTTTATGGGGAGGATATTATAAAGTGGTTTTGGAACATAAGTATGTAACTCATCGAAATAATGGTCGATGGGTGACTCACCTTTGTAATGCTTTCATTGTCAGGGATATGTTTTGCACAGATATCCGCCACAGAAATAAAATTCCACAAATTTTAAATTGGGATAGCTGAGTGCCTTTTTCTATACATCTAGTATTTGACTATTTTGGTAACACAATTGAGACGAAGTTGAAGCTCAGAAGGTCTCCTTCAATATTGGTCACTTTTCTTGAAATGCCAATAACCGAAGCTGGGATAGTCGTCATTACAATTAAAACAAAAACATGGAAAAGTGGTCATTGCGAAAGTGATATTTTCAGTGTGGGCTCCCACCCTTCTATAGTAGACTGACTTTGTTTACTTGTTCTGTGTATTTAGAGGTGTGTTCAGTTTTGGCTTGGAGTAAGTGTAAATGTCCCTCTAGTGAAATGAGCATAGAACCATTCGCGTTTTCATAAAATGTTTCGAAAACAAGTAAAAAAGTATCAGTCGGCTTGGCCGAACAGGGATATACCCTCAGCCTAACTCTCAATACTTCTACAGTCTATACAATACGATATACAACGTTTGGATAAAATTGGTTTTTCCCTTCGAGGGTTATCTTACCTACTACCCAGTTGAGTTGGTGCCGCCAGCCTTTTTTGGAGCTTTTGGACCATTATCTCAAGAAGTAAGGACTTGTCCCCGAAAAAATATGTACCTTCGTAATGGGGAAAGCGAATACAATTTCTTACAACAAAAATCAAAGCAAGTTGCTACAACATTAATCGAAGCGATTCGAAATCAGGCTCTAAACTGAACTTTTTCGAAATTTTGTGTGGGAGGTACCCGAAGGAGTGGTCCGATTAAGTCCATCTTCGAACTTAAACTAAGTTTGGACAAAATATTACGAAGGCCAAACTTTGGACGAATCAGTTGATCCGTTCGAGAGTTATCGTGCACTCCAGCCAGTCAGACAGACGCACGGGCATGGCTAAATCAACTCAAAATTGTCTGAAACGGATTTGGTCCAAACATACTTGTAGTCTAAAACCATTATTTCGATGAAGCACATTTATACCCTTAGCAAAAATGCTGAGGGTATAAAAACTACCAATCTTTTTAGTCTTTACTTTTGATAATTTGTTGTATGTATCAAAGGGTTTTTGGAAATTTGAAATATAAGTGTACAAAAAGTACTGAAATGTACGAAATTTGGTACCATTTCCTAGTTTGTGAACGGATAAAGCTTAAAGGTTGAAATTTGGAGTGAGAATCAAGGTTGACAAGTACGGTTGACATAAGGCGATGGTTTTGGGAAGGTGTAGAATGTGTACGAAAAGTACTAATTGGTACAATTTTGATTTGGGAATTCGTACTAATGTGTACTAAATGGTCATAAATTGGCACATTTTGGATTTGGGTGAACAGATAGCGCTGGAATCCTGAAGTTTGATACAAAATGTAAGATTCATATTCATGGAGGTCTTTTTGGAAAATCATATGTACTTATGTATGTGTGCGAATAGCGCTAAATGGAACTAAATTTGGAACCTTTTGTTATTTGCTAGAATATAAACTGGAATTGTGAATTTTAGTATTTGTATCACTGTCGGTAAAGATGAGATTGCCGAAATTAGTGCTTATGTTTAGGAAAAGTACACAAATGTTATTAAATTTGATATTGGGTGTATTGATTCTGAATTTTACGAAAATGTTCAGTGTTGGTGTTTAAGGTTGAGATATGGACGTGGTTTTGGAAATATGTAAGTGCCATAAATGTATGAAAATTACTTATGGGTACTTTACACTATATGTTTTTTTACATATGGGTTGTCACTTTTCATATACAAAATGTATATGCAAAGTGACAGTACATATGTAAAATAACATATCGTGTAAAGTACCCATTAGATGGTGCTCAATTTGCTTTTGGTTGTAGGGATAGAGCAGGTCTTAGAGTCACTGTTGGTCTGTGCAATTGAGGTAGGCATGTAGTTTTGCAAATACTTACTATGAAACAAATTGTTGTTGTGTAAAGGGGTTGAGATTAAATTTTGAAATTCGGTGTGGGTCTTTAGCAAACGGGTAAAACAATGCAATTTAAAATATGGGTCGCTGTTGATGTGTGGGACTTATATATTGCCGATTAAAGTACTTACATGAAATTAAATATCAATTAAACAAGTAAGAAAGTATCAGTCAGACGAAGTATACCCTCAGTCTCTGACCAAAAAATTAAGCAAACACAATAATTATGCCGTATACAAAATATATTGGTTTTATATCATGAGTTTACTTCAAATTACGAGGAATCTGTAGGTGCCGTAAAGTGGGCCGGTATGATCTATCTGCGATTTTAAACTATGTTTGGACAAAATAATATATCGTCAACTGAAATGCCCAAAGACATAACACTCAACGTAACCCTTTGAGGGTTACGTCTTTGGGCATTTCAGGTGACGATATATTTAATTGCTCCACAAGCATCCCAGAAGGCACTCATTTCAATGAGTGCACCCCGATTCATATTAGCTCAATGATATGGGCCTACAGTTTATCGCCGAGTCCGAACGGCGTGTCCTAAGACACCTCTTGTAGAGAAATTTTACATGAAATACTCATAAAATGTCGCCAAAATTTGTGTTCGAGAGTTATTGCCATCACCAGCCAGGCGGAAAGGAATCCTCATTCGAAGTTGCGGGCACTTTGCTATTATTTTATAGTTTTTGCCGCCAACGAAATATTGTTTTTAAGAAAGTGTCTTGATTTTTGAAAACTAATGAACTACTGATCGTCGTATATTTTTGAGGGGTTTTTTTTCGATTTCAGATATTTTGACGTTTTAGTTACATTTTCAGACCAAGTTAGCTATAAATTGGCATTTATCGCACAATTACAGGTAGTTTTAAATTTCCATCTAAATTTTCCGTCTAAATTGGGTGTAATTTAACATTAAATATTCGTTGTGATGTAGTTTGGCATTTAGGGTTCATAGTGGTTAAAAAAACTTCTACATCAAAAATAGTGTACATACATACATCCACGTTGTGGTATGGAACCATATCACGTTACCGCCACATCTCAGGTATTTTCAAGTTTTTAGCAGAATGAGTAAACTTAGGAATTTGGGTGCCACCGCACTATGTCGCGAGTTCATATTAACTGTGGCCAATAATAGAAGGAGTTGATGTAGATGCATCAATTTTGGTACACGTACCTATTATTGACTTACAATCTCCAGGGCAAAAAACTGCGATGGTCGGTCTACGTTTTGCTATAGCCCCCCATAGAACCGTACCTCCCTATTTTTAGTATTTCGAAAGTTTTAGTCATGATGACCAACCGAAATTATCGAAATTTGGTGGTTAGTCTTCAGCAGAGGTATGAAACATTCTAACTGAAAATTTTGGGTGTAGGTCCACGTTTTGATATAGCCCCCATAGAACGGTACCTCACGATTATCGATATTTTAAAGATTTTAACCTCATTATTACACCGAAATTACTGAAATTTGGTATTTAGTCTTGGTTGGGGGCATACAACTTCACCTTGAAATTTCTCTGCATAGGTCTACGTCTTCGTATAGCCCCCATAGAACGGTACCACCCGATTTTCAGTATTTTGGAGGTTTTAGCCTGATTATCACACCGAAATGGCTGAAAATTGGTATTAAGTCTTCGTTGGGGGCTTATAACTTTCCACCAGAAATCTGTCAGTATAGGTCCTCGTCTTCCTATAGCCCCATAGAATGGTGCATCCCCATTATCGGTATTTTGAATGTTGTGGCCTATGACTGAAATTTGGCGTTCAGTCTTCATATGACCGATTAATGGTTAAAAACGATCCATTTTTTTAAGAAATCGAATGTTGACTTTCGCTATTCATCATTTTTTTTAAAAAGAGATTATTACGTGCTTAATAAGCCGCCAAAAATATATGAAGATCGATTCATTCGTTTTCGCGCTATAGCCAACACCGCAAAGCGCTTTGTTAAAATAGGGGGTAAGCCCTGAGTGAGGTGGTCGCTGAAAAAGAGAAATAACATGTTCGTCTGCAAATCTCTGCATCTGGAACCTTTATATGTTTGAAGCACTCACTTTTCACAACTCAAACAACAAATATTATCGATATACACTTTTATACAATTTTTCCCAATCCACTAATTTTAAAATTTGGTTCACAAAATCGATGTACTAAGTACCACAGACTTGGGTAGCTGTGAACACCATATGATCACTATTTACTTCAAAAAAAAAATCCATGTTACTTACATCCAAAGCAACTTTAAAAACTTATTTTAAAAGATAAATTACTTTAGATATTAAAATAATACAAGTTATTATTTTTAGTAAAATAAGGACAAAAATACATATTTCCAACAATTATCGGATTTGAACCTTCCTTCCCATGGACAAAACTAATTGACAAATCAATACCATAATTCAAATTCCTTCAAATTGAAATGTTTACTATAAATTTGTGCTCCGAAGTACTTGATTTTGACCATTTTTGGCCACGGTCGTGACACTGTGCACCGTGGTGCAGTGGTATGCACACCCGCCTTGCACACTGAAGGTCAGGTAATGCAAGGCCAGACAACATCAACAATTTTCAACGGAGGCAAAATACCCCTCAGTACTTTTGGCGACATTTCCTGAGTATTTCAGCCACGTAAAACTTTTCTACAAGTCTTAAGACACGCCGTTCGGACTAGGCAATAAACAGTATGAATCGGGGTGCACTCATTGGTATGAGAGAAGTCTCCCTTGTCCCATCTGGGATGTTTGTGGAACAATTATTATAATTATTATTATTAGAAATTTGGGTTCCCAGGGGTCAAAGAACTTTTCCACCTAAAATATTGGACATTGGTACTTTCGTAACAGAAAGAAAACTAATTATTCCATATAAGTTCAGAATATTTCAAGATGGAGAGCCGAACTTAACACTTCTTTACTTGTTTTTATATTAAAAAATATTGCACATTTGTATAAAATTACTACGAAAATATTTTTATTTTGAATAAACTTTAATGTGTACACTAGGGTTATGACTTTTTTGCAATCTCGTATCCCTGTATCATATTTAGACGACTTTTTACATAAGATTAGATAAAATCTCAATTATAGGGCGTCATTCATTCGTACAACAGGAAATAATTTTTTTTAAATATATTTCATTTCATCGTATTTTTTCAAAGTAATTTGTGCGTGACCTTTTTTAATACTTAAATATAATAAACGTTGTTTTAGTCATTAATAGCCAAAACTTCATTCACTCCCGCTACAGCATGAAATCACGTACGTGATTTGTAAAATCGTGAACACTCATATAAAACTGATAAATGACTCACTAAGGCCTTATAAAGGATTATTAACATGAATCAAAAAAGTCCCAAAAATGTTTCACAAATTAGGGGAAATAACACATTAAAACACGATTCGAAAACGACATTTATATACTATCTGAAAAGGATCGAAGATGACTCTAAACTAATGTAGGGGAAGACTCACTCATATGTGATTTGTTTAGAAAAGTCGCAGGAGGTTACGTCTTTCTCCCGACAAAAGTATCTTTTATGATCAGAAAATGTGTTCATATTCCAGATTTTTAATCGCGCAAAAAGACTCATATTTGATTAAAAATTAAAAAAGAAATATGACTGGTATCAGAGATGTCAATGCCAACGTATAAAAGGATTGAGCAATAATGAACGATGTAGACATGACAAGATCATCGTTTTTATAGCGATGTTAATATTTTTCATAATTCACTTTAATGCATGTTTGTCCAAATTATCCAACTCATACTATACGAATTGACCAATTGACACAGATAAAAACTTATTCATTGGTCCATATTTCTTACAAAAATAAACAACAAACAAAACAAATATTTACAACATTATTATTATTATTTTTAAACGTGGCGAATCTTAGCGCCATATGAACGTTGATTTTTCTTCAAATGATTACTATGCAGTGATGCCGTTGCCACATTTATTTGCACAGCAATTTTAATATGGTTTCTAACAACCTTAAGTACATACACTGGTGACTAAAACTAAAGCAACTAAATTGCGTCTTTTGTAAAATGTTACCTAACATTTTTTTTTTTTTTGAAAATGAAAAAGTAATGAAAAATCGAATATAATAAGCAAAGGATCGGAAAGTTTAATTTCGAAAAACAGATGAAGTGTAGATTTTGCAGTTTTGAAATTGATAAATACTAGTCAATTGTGGCTGGAACTGCACTACTTCAGTAATTCAGGAATTTCTGACACTTATTATTCGCAATATAATAATACAATATTCTCATTTTTCTTTGAGGTGTGTGTGCCTGATATAATTTTTATTATATTTAACAATTCATTATACCCTACACCACTATGTGGTAAGGGGTATTAGGTAGGGGTATAAGGTAGTTCCTTCTAGGGGGTATAAGGTAGTTCCTTCTAGGGATATACATAGAATCACTTTCTGAGTCGATTTATGCATGTCCGTCCGTCCGTTCGCAACATACAGGTCGCATTTGTTGACCGATTTCGCTGAAAATTGGGGAATACCATTTTTTTAGCCGTCGGAAGATCAAGTTCGAAGATGGGCTATATCGGTCCAAGTTTTGGTATAGCCCCCATTTAAAGGTACCTCCCGATTTAAGGTATTTTAAGGATCTCAGCCGCATTTGTCGCCCAAACCAGCTGAAACTTTACATTTGAGATAGGTCCACGGTTCGGTATAGTCCCCATATAACGATACCTCCCGATTTAAGGTATTTTAGGGATCTTAGCCACATTTTTTGCCCAAACTAGCTGAAATTTTACATTTGAGGTTCTCAATGGCCGCGAAATTGCTCCACTAAAAATTGTCAAGATAGGTCCACGGTTCGGTATAGTCCCCATATAACGATACCTCCCGATTTAAGGTATTTTAGGGATCTTAGCCACATTTTTTGCTTGAACTAGCTGAAATTTTACATATGTGGTTCCCAGTGGCCACGAAATTTCGCCACTTAAATTGAGCCAAATTATATCGAAATCGGTTCAGATTTGGATATAGCTCCCATATATATGTTCGCCCGATTTCACGTATTTGCTGCACCAAACACGCTGTATACGTCCGATTTTGATGAAATTTGGAATGTTTGACTGAATTCGGTCTAGAAATAAGTGTGCCAAATTATATCGAAATCGGTTCCGATTTGGATATAGCTCCCATATATATTTTCGGCCGATTTCACGTATTTTCTGTACCAAACACGCTATATATTTCCGATTTCGATGAAATTTGGAATGTGTGACCGAATTCAGTCTAGAAATAAATGTGCTAAATTATATCGAAATCGGTTCAGATTTGGATATAGCACCCATATATATTTTCGGCCGATTTCGTGTATTTTCAGCTCCAAACACGATATATAAGTCCGATTTCAATGATATTTGGAATGTGTGACTGAATTCGGTCTGGAAATAAATGTGCCAAATTATATCAAAATCGGTTAAGATCTGGATATAGCTCCGATTTATATTTTACATATTCACAGTGGTGTAGGGTATTATATAGTCGGCCCCCCTCCCCCCCCCCCCCCCCCCCCCGACTTTGATCCTTTCCTTACTGGTTTTTACTCCTGTTTTTACACATGTGGTAAAAGTTCTCGTTCCCTATTTTTTTAGCGAAAAAGAAGCAACTAAATGCAAAAAAAATAGTTTACTTCGTTTTCAAAAAAAAAGAAAATACACGTAGTTTAGTTGCTTTAGTTTTGGCAACAATTGTACATACACACATAGTAACAACAGGCAGGTGTCATATTTCATCGAATATTAATGTTAAGTTTTATTTTTTATTTTTTCAATTAATGTTTTCTTATGTTGCACAATTTTTTTCTGTTTGTTTGTTTACCTACCGCTTGATTATTATGCCGTGCCGCCGTGCCATAGTCGACATTTGACTATGACAAATGTAAATTACAAATGTAGATAAAAAACAACACAAAGTGCAAACAAAGTTATACAATATCTGTTAGGCCTTCATAAATGTTTGTGGAATGTCTACGGCAGAAACTGGCATACGGTTGGTCAAAATTTGCTAATAATACAAACCATAAATGAATCTACTAACCGACAATGGACATTCAACAACACACCGAGTCGAGGCATTTTGAGTGTTAAAATAATTAACAAATAAACTAAAAATTTCAACAAATTTAGTTGCGAATTTCACTTTGTAATAACAAGAAGAATAATATTAGTGGCAATAATAATTTTAGCCAATATTTTGATGAGCAGCAATCAAATAAAACTTTCATAATGTTAGCGTTTTTCAACACGAGCAATTATGACAGTAATAAGGAATTGCCGTTTTAACCATACACAACAACAGTAGAGACTGTACAGTGTACACAGACTTATAGATCGAAAGGAAAAGTTTTATTCGGAGAAATGTATTATTTTGTTCACACCTCCGAGAACTTTAACATCGACACTTGTTACGTATATTAAAAAAAAAACATTCCGCTTCATAATGTACTACTGAAGTTAACATCATGACGAGAATTCGTGGTGACATCCGAAACTCTAGTACAGTATAGTTGAAAAAAAGCCACAGAAAACCAGAAGGATAAAAACAGCAAAAGTACGGGTGTGTTAGTATTGTAATAATTAGACAGCGGAATTTTATGCAACCCCTATTTTTGGTCCGAATTATTTCAAATTTTGGGACTGGGTATATTTTTGGCTTCTGATTAAATTGTAATCGAAACATATGACATATGCAAAATTATGCAACATGCATACATTTTGCATATACAAAAATTTTACATATTTTACATATTTTCTTATGCAACAAATATTTCAATAATAGGAACAAATCCGGAGGTACCGTTCTATGGGGGCTATATAAAGACGTGGACCTATATGGAGAAAATTCAGGTGGGAAGTTTTATACCCCCAAGGAACACTTAATACCAAATTTCGGCTATTTCGGGGCGATATTGAGGCTACAAATTTCAAAATGCCGAAAATCGAGAGGTACCGTTCTGTGGGGGCTATATGAAGACGTGGACCTATACTGACAAATTTCAGGTGGAAAGTTTTATACTCCCAACGAAGACTTTATACAAAATGTCAGCCATTTAAGTGTGATGTTGAGGCCACAACCTTCAAAATATCGGAAATCGGGAGGTACCATTCTATGGGGGCTATATGAAGACGTGGACCCATGCCGACAAATTTCAGGTGTAAAGTTGCATACCCCTAACGAAGACCTAATACCACATTTCAGCCATTTCGTTGGGATTTTAGACCACAAATCCTTGTAAATATTTTTGCATATGGTTTTGCATATGCTCATTTTATGCAAATATGTAAAAATATGTCAAAATATGCACGATATGCAAAAATTTCTGGGCCTAATTCGTTTTATTTTGTGATAAAACGAGTTTCTGTTTAATACGATTTTCAATACGACCATCCTAACCATATATGCATTTGCCTAGGATTCCGCTGTCTAGTAATAATGCATTTATAGGTAATATCTTTCAACAAAAAGTTTGGCTTCGACAATGTACCGTTATAATTTTTTTTAATTTTCTTTCAAAAAGCCCAAAATTTGTTCGGTTTAAAGAGTTTCATCTGAATAACACATTCTTTAATAACTTGAGTAAAAATGCAAATTTTGCATGCTACTGTTACGATTCTTTAAAATTGGAATAAATAAAAGCTATTTCATGTTTAAAACGCTTAAATTAGTCGAACTATGACTTTAATACCGGGGAGATAAGACCTTATGAAAGCAGTGGACTTTAATTGTCTATAATACGTTAAAAATTTGGCATAAATTGACAGTTTTTTCTTAGTTTTATAAAAAACTAAAGAAAAACGAAGGAATGAAGAGATGTTGCAAAATAAGACCATGTAGTTCATTGTGCCCATTCTATTAGAGTTCTGAAATAGAAGTTGTAGAAAAAAAACCCGGGACCCAACGTATATATTAAATACCATATTTTTGGATTGACTCTGTAACTTGGTCTCCATCATTGGATACCATAAGCTTATAAACGTGATATTTCCATAACCTCAGCAAGCCATCTGATTAGCCACCATTTTGATGTTTTAATCTTTGGGTGCCACCGTGGTGCAATGGTATGCACACCCGCCTTGCACAATAAAGGTCGTGCGATCGATTCCCCGGCCAGGCAACGTCAAAAATTTCAACGGTGTCAAAATACCCCTCAGCAACGTCGGTGACATTTCCTGAGTATTTAAGCCGTGTAAAACTTCTCTACAAGTGGTGGACACGCCGTTCGGACTCGGCAATAAACAGTAGGTCCCTTATCATTGAGCTAATATGAATCGGGGTGCACTCATTGGTATGAGAGAAGTCTCCCTTGTCCCGTATGGGATGTTTGTGGAACAATTATATATATAATCTTTGGTAGAATTCTCGGAACTCATTTCTTCATTCCTCTTTTATCATGTGGAAAAGTGTGTTTTTCTCCACTGTTTTCTTCCAATATACTTATGTATCTGCACCACAATATTATCGATTTGGTTTCTTGTGCGTTGATTTGGTGAGATAAATATAGCCTTGTGGCGTTTAATGAGGTGATGTTTTTTGCATCACGTCTATCGTCTCATTTCTTTAATGAATGTTGCTCTGGAGCCCAGAATTAAAAATGTACATTTTATCATTAACGGCGTTTGTATTAGAGCATTTTGCCGGGTTAACCTACTTTATGAGGATCTATTTGACGTGTGCGCTATGGAATTGACATTTGAATCCAGTGGGTTTATGAAATCCGGCTAAATGCAAACGGGGTATTATCTAAAGAATAAGTTTTTCTGTTTTCATCAAAAACATTTCCAATGCTGCCTTGTTGTTGTAAAAGTATATGATATGCTTGTAAGTTTTTCTGTTTATTTGGAACTGGGTCTCTCTCCAGTTCTGGGAACGTGCCTGCTTCGATGGGTTGTAACCAGAAAGCTATTGGAGTTAGTTGAGTAGGTTTGGCAGGATTGTTGGAAAGGCGCATTTTGAGCCAAAACTACTCTGGTTTGTCATGGCAGCTGACGCTCCTAATGCCTATAATATAGCCATATGTTTTTCACATGTATGACATCAGCTGGTCTGTATATTAGTATACCCAAAATGACCACATACATGTGAAAAAGCATATGGTGTAATGTAGCTATTAGCTGCGATAGTGGGGGATTGTTCCCGAGGACCGCATTTACACGATAGTTGTTTATGGCATCAGCGACTGCATCTGTGCGAGTACTTTTGTAATATGTACTATTTTCTGTAAAATGCCAACTAAGTAAGTGAGTGATAGGCTTGTTGTTCTAGATGTTCTCTCTTGTAACGCTGGTGATTAGGATGGCTCTCAGACCCAAGTACTTAAGTTTTGACAGGGTTATATACGTATTTCTTGTCCTCATTGCACTCATATTAGCGGACCACACTGATGCCGCATAGCTTACCACAGACCGACCTATCACGTTACGACCGAAGGAACTTGTTGCTTGTCGCAGATAGTTGTGGCATGCGCGTACGATGAGAACATGCTGTCGAATGTGGCCCCTAGAATCTTAGGGTAGCTAGTGGTCGGAATTCTGTTGTCATCGACCATGACATTCAACTCAGTGCTCACCCCTGAAGTACATGAGGTGAACAGAGTGGCCTCCACTAAGGATATTTGCAAATTCCTGAAGTAGATTGGTGGCGTATGTTTGCATATTTCCCGCAAGGAAAAAGGTGGTAAGATCGATCAAATATGAGTTCAAACTTTCACAAATGACATCACTGATCGTACAAGTAGAGGTTCAAAAGGAGATAACACCCCACCTTGGGGAACACCCTGTTTCACTCTACGTTGCTTGGATTTCTTGTGTTTGAATTCCATGTACGCATAGCGTCCACACAATATCGATTAAGCAACGTTTCAAACTTGGCGGGAAGATTGTCTGCTTACTGTCCTCAAACAGCGTGGAGTGCTTCACAGTATCAAAGACATTTGATAAGTCGAGCGCCACCATCACTGTTCTTTCACACGGCTTGTGCTAATATGTGTGAAGATGGCGTACAGTCCTGTTGTATTGCAATGCTGCTTGCGGAACCCATGCTGATGATCGGCAAATGGATAGCTACTTCTGACACCCTCCTACAGTTCATGGTGTACGGCATGTATATCGACTTGTAGAGAACACGCACTGTATGCGTTTGTCTACCTAGACCTTGTAACAAACGTAGTGGTTGCAATTTTTATCGGATGATCATAAAATTTATTCTGAAGGAGGGAGTCTCATACTAAAAGAAGCCTAATCATTTTGTGTGGATCAAAATTGACAAAAAATAAACATCATCTCCCCTTCTATAATGTGGAGTCCGAAATAAAAGACAGCTGATGTAGAGCTGTTGTGTTGGTTAGCCCATGTTATAAGAATGAGCGATGATGAACCCGCTAAAAAGACGTATAAATAGGGGCCGCATGGCGGTACAACTAAACAATTGGTAGACGATATCGAAAAGTGCGGTGTTCCAAATTGGAGAATGTTAGAGCGGAATGTTAATTTTTCTTAGTTCGGCTTATAGGACAAATCATTGTATCGGGCCAACTAAGTAAATCCTAGCTCTACACCAAAATTTTACTTTGTGGGAAGTTTTTATAACCTACAGCACACTGTGGTAACGGTTATTAAGTCTTTGTGCAGTTGTATGTGACATGCATAAGGAAACGAGAAAACGGGATAGACCCATAGTTCCTTTTGTGGATATCTCTCTCAGTCAAAGCTCCGTCCGTCTGTCCATATATTTTAGTAATCACAGTACAGGTTGTTTTTGGTGAGAATCGGTTCAGATATAGCTCCCATATACATATATTTTCGGCTGATTTCTTGTATTTGCTGCACCAAGCACGCTATGTCCGTTCAATTTCGATGAAATTTTGAATTTGTGATGGAATTAGGTCTAGAAACAAGTTTACCAAAATTATATTGAAATCGGTCGAGATTTGGATATAGCCCACGTATATTTTCGTCCAAACGCGCTATATCTATAAAATGTTGACTATATCTGCAAAATGTTTGGGCTAGATAAATGTTTGCCAAATTATATTGAAAACTGATCAGATTTCGAGATATGTAGCCCCCATATATGTATGTACATTTGCACCCGATTTCATGTATTGGATAGCCATTTCAAAGAAATTTGGCAAATGTGTATATTTGTATGCCAATTTTGACCGGAAAGTCCTAAAGCAGAATTCATTAAGCAGGTTTGTAATATGAAGACCTATAAATTACACATACAATGGATGCGAGAGTAATTATGTTATTATCTTTTGTATATAAACCAATTTCTTATTACATTGACACACTTTCTTTGCTTGGCCAATAAATACAAGTATTAATCATAAATTTGTTCAATCGTATCAATGTTTGGCCTGAGAGTATCTTAAATTGTTTATATCAAAAATTAAAATATAAAGTCTGAAACTAAATTGGCAAAGTGTTAAATTCTTATAAATAAGAAAGCTACAGCAATTTGTGGACTTATTAATAACAATATTTATTAAAAACAAGTTCTAGGGTAGAACTTTCATATTCAAATAAAATAAATGTCCAATTAAGCAATTAAGAAAATTATTTAAGTTTGGTCATTAATAAATCCAGACTAACAAATTCGCTAAACCATTAGAATTCTATTTTTCTCTCATTTTGTGCACAGTTCTCAAAAGTATTCAATCCACGCCATATTTATTGGTTACGTATTTTGGTTATGAAATTTAATTTGTGAGTTGAAGGTCATCTGACCCAGTTTTGTTGTTTTCTGCAGACTGCATTAACAACACCAGCAACAACAAGTTATTTGGTTTAAATGAAACTTTGTTAACGGTAACAAGGCACTGTCGTCTATGGGAACATTTAAATGCTTTATGAATAGCTATGTAACTCTGCTGGTTATTGGTAGGTTACTGTTATACTTTTGTTGGTCTGATCATATCGAAAACAAACAAAGAGAGACCGCTAAATTTCCCACGATTTATACATAAATGCAGAGATACAAAACAAAGTAAGAAAATGAAGAAGAAGAAGAAGAAGAAGGAACTGTTTCTTAGACGCAGTGCATTGGGGTTTTGATGTTTTTGTTTTGCATTGCAAACAACACTAGTGGGGGTACGAGGTGAAATAATATTTAGTTATTATATAACATTATTAACCAAAATGAGTTCAACTACTGAAAACTAGAAATCTGTTCGAAAAATCCAACCAATAACAAAATATAACATGTAATAACAACAGAAACAAAATTCCTCACAATTCCCTAACACACATCCCCGCCTGTTTTCTAAGATAATCCAATACAGTAAGAATTTTCATATTTCAAATTAAATTCCTGAGGAAATCATTAAAAACAAATAACAAATGGTATTGAAATGCCAAACATAATATACATGGATTACTTACCTTTCGGCATACCGCATGGTCCTTTGGTTCGCGAGTTATCCAAAAAATCTAAATCGTATTTTCGTGCAGGTGGATATGTTAGCGCCACATGTGCCGAGGTAATGTGCATTAGACAACAGAGGTATACGCTGCAAATGGCCAAAATTGTTAGCCAATTTTGTGGAGATTTTCGTGGTTTTTGTTGAAGGCGTAATAAATGGTGGTGTGGCGGCCACAACTGTGGATCTAGGTGCTGATCGTTATTTGTAGCCATTTTTTTGTTTTGGTATTTCAAAATCTAGTTTGCCGTTGTTGCACCAATGAGATTTGTGTGTCAGTGTGTTAAACTACTTAAACAATTTTTTATTATTTGGTAAAAATTTCTTTTCTTAGTGAAACTTATCTATTTTTTTAAATTGATTTGTGCAATTTTCTTAATTTATATTTATTTGCAATAACTAATAAAATTGCAATTTACTGAATTGAATTTCTTTTGGTTTTCTTTCTATAATTTAATATTTAATAATCACATGTCAGAAATATTTTTATATTTCGATCAATTATTTACACGTTTTGTTGCACTTTCTTGTTGGAAAACTAGGTTATTGGATTTCTGCAATGTAGACACTTTGGTATTTGACCTGCAACGAAAATAAATGGTGAAAACGTTGTTAATAAAATGAAAAATATTTGTATATGTAAGTATTTACATTTATTTAGTTATTTACTTATTTATTTATTTATTTATTTATTTATTTATTTATTTATTTATTTATTTATTTATTTATTTATTTATTTATTTATTTATTTATTTATTTATTTATTTATTTATTTATTTATTTATTTATTTATTTATTTATTTATTTATTTATTTATTTATTTATTTATTTATTTATTTATTTATTTATTTATTTATTTATTTATTTATTTATTTATTTATTTATTTATTTATTTATTTATTTATTTATTTATTTATTTATTTATTTATTTATTTATTTATTTATTTATTTATTTATTTATTTATTTATTTATTTATTTATTTATTTATTTATTTATTTATTTATTAATTAAAAAATTAATTAATTACTTTTGTTTATTTATTTATTTATTTATTTATTTATTTATTTATTTATTTATTTATTTCTTTATTTCTTTATTTATTTACTTTATTTATTTATTTTGTCGATGAAAAAAAAATTATGCAAAATTAATTCGTTGTGAGCAAAAATGTTTCCCACTTTTTGAACCGGCGCCGAAGAATTGTCTTGGCAAACGTAAAATAATTCGAAGCGCTGAATGTGATTTGAATGAAATTGGCTTACACGCCAAAAACAAAATAACCTGGTTCGGAGTTATAGGTTGATTTAGTTCATGAATATGTGACAGCTGAGAATAATATATCCTCAAGTTTGGAAAGGACGACATCAGGCCATACCTTTTGAAAGGAACGATTTACCCTCGAAACATACAACTTTGCAACATTTTTTTCTATTGCAAAGTTGTATGTTGCAAAAGCTCGAAAATATATTGAAATTTTTCATTAGGCAATTTACTATTCTGGCAGACATAGTAGCTGACCAAGCCTAGAAAAGTAGTTCCAATTGTTTTGGTAAAAAAGTTTTGGTAAATATTTAAATGCTTTCCTAAAAAAATAATATAAAATACGAAATTGTTTTCTACCAGGATTCATATCAATATCGCTAACATTAACGCTGAGCGATATTTTTGCCATCGTTGAAAATGCGATGTTTCCTCATCTGGAAGTCGAACCGGGACATAAAGTGTACAAGCCGGGAGTGCTTACCATTGCTAATTACGCCACATACATATATCCAACAAAATGAAGTCCTACGCCTTATTTACATTAGGAATAAATGAATCCGATGATATTATTGGTGAAGGGTACATTGAATTATGTTCTCATATTTAAAATAGTCAAAATCTTAATATACGGTATATCTTTTAGATTATAATTTTTGGTAAACTTGTGCATTTAATTTATTTAGAAATTCGTCTATGTTAAATACAATAATTTTTATACCCTACTAGCGGACCCGGCGAACTTCGTCTCGCTATTAAGGAATAAAATTTCATACAAAAACTAAATTTTCGATTTTTCCAAATTTCCGACTTTTCCAGAGAGATTTTCCAAAATTTTCTTCCGTAAAGACCTTCTCCTCGAAAATACGAATAACTGGCAAAAATTTTACAGAAATCGGCCTAGCCGTTCTCATTTTATGAATTACTATACATTTTTTACACCATTTTTATATATATAGATACCACAATGTGGAAAAGGGTATTATAAGTTTGTTTTGGTAAAAATTCATGTAACACCGCGAAATATTCGTCGGAGACCTCCAATGTGGTATACCAATCTTCATATCTCGACGAGATAAAGCGATTTTGAGATGTGTGTCCGTCCGTCCGTCCGTCTGTCCATTATATTTTGTAAACACGCTCCAGGCCGCAATTATGGACCGATCGTCACGATGGAGGTCGGGTTTAGATCAGAATAGATTCCTATTCTTATTGGTGATGATCGTGAAATATTTAGCGGGTGAAATGGACCAAAAACACAATATTTATCCAATTTTCTAGCGGCTCTGTAGGTCTCAAAAATAGTCCGATCAACGCGTAATTTTAAATAAGGTAAGAGTATATCACAAAGTAGAAGCTTGCAATTTGAGATGGCGATCGGATAATATTTAGAGGGTTAAATGGACCAAAACTTTTGTGTGAAAATTCCTGGAAGTGACATTCCGGACAAGTGAGATATACTTGAAATTTGAACGCTTGACCTTTCAATTGATGCCAATTATGTTGGTGTACATGCTAAGATAACAGAGTTACAGCCTAATATATTCCATTATTTGTTTGTAGTGTAATAATAAACTCGCTAGAAATCCCAATTATACATCAATAGTCACGAAAGTTTGCACCGGGTAAGAGTATAGGTCGAAAAAGATGCCTACAATGTTGAATGATGATCTGATATTCTTAAGCGGGTGAAATGGACCATTACTTTTGTATGAAAAATATAAAAATTTTATTTTTGGTCGATATTTTAATTCCTTGAGGACATATATATTACGCTAAGTAGCCTACATATGGAAAAAAACTACTGACCTTTCCTCTGATGTAAATTGCAATAAAGTGTTTGCTAGATAACGGGCCTACTGCCTAATATATAATGGGTTCTGTGTAGAGAACCACATTTTTATCCCATGCTACATATTGTCTCTCCAAAAGTTTATGTAACACCACGAAATATTCGTCCTAGTCCCCTTATTTGGTATGCCAAAATGCATATCTCGACGAGATAACGCGATTTTGCGATGTGTGTCCGTCCATTAAAAATTTTAAACAAGCTTAAGGCCGTAATTATTTACCGATAGTAACGAATTTTTTAAGGAGGTTGGGTTCGGACCGGAATAGAAATGATTAGTTTTTGGTGATGATCGTGAAATGTTCAGGGGATGAAATGGACCAAAAACAAAATTTAAACCAATTTTGTAGCGGCTCTGTAGGTCAAAATAATAACCCGAAAAATTTTAAACAAAGTTTGAGTCTATGATGAAGAAGAAGCGTACAAACCAACGTGAAGATCAGATAATACTTAGCGGGTTAAATGGACTGAAACTTTTGTGTGAAATTGGTAAAAATTTTAACAACGGAAGTAGTAGTACTACCTAAGTGGGTTTCATTACATTTTAGTTTGTGTGAACTAAATTTTCCTTTCCTGCTACAAAAATGTTTTTGTCATGCTAGATAACTTTTTTGTTTTGGTCATAAGTATTATACATTACATCTCTGATATTTGATAATTAAATTTTCACAATCATTGAAAAGAAGTTCCGTGGAGATCGATTGTCCAGGAATAGTGGTATAGGGTATCCCATGGTCGGCTCCGTCCGACTATAGACTTTTCTTACTTGTTATTAAATAAAATCTTAATTAATTCATAATTTAAATACAATATTTTGTGCTTTTCGTAACTACTCGGTAATCCGGACATTCGATAATTCCGGCAAAACGCGTGGTGTGCGGTTTATCGAAATTATACTGTATATAAAATTTATGGAGATCGCTTATCGTGAACCATATTTCCAATTAGAGAACAAATATTAATTATTGTGCCATTTACTATTGGTTACAAATTCAATAAGATACGATAATCAATAATCACATTAGGTTAGAATTTCTTCCTTATATTAACAATGGGGACTCATCTTGAATCGTTGTTGTAGTTGCATATGACGCTGAGTTGGTAGACGCTGACCGAAACACTTTTGGTTTCGGGTCAATACGATACGAAAGAACCCTCTGCCGTGGGCTTGTCTTGAATCGTTCTTAATTATCGCTGCAAATAATTCATCGATCGGTGGATCAAAACTGCCTAATGACATTGCAATCGTTTATCCCAACAACTTAAACTAATTACTGATACAAATGTTCATTGTATATCGTCGGTGTCATGCTTAAGTGTTCCATACGCCATTTGCCCGTTTTGAGATAATCGCATTTTAATGTTTTGCGTCACAACTGCGTGGAGCTGACTAAAGAAAATATTTGTATTTTTGACTAGAAATATTAAAAATTGTATATAGAACATATTGGCAAAAATAGAGAGGAATATGTATTGAAATATAAAAGTTATAGAGATTTAAAAAAAAAAAAGATTTTTTGTCGATTTGTTCCATATCCACACTTATGACACAAATGTGAAATATTGTAAATCACATGGAACAAAGTGACAAAAAAATTTCCATCTTTGACTCTATAAATAAAATACTTCTAAATCGAAAATTAAAGTTCTGATTTTTAAAATTTGTTTTAAAACTTGTAAGTTTTTAAAACATTAAATTCATAACTGCAAAATGTTTAAGCTTTCGTGTAAGTGCATGGATATCTCGGAAACTAGATCAGATAGGAGAAAGCCGACTAGAAATTCAGAAAGAGCATACCGGAAAACCTTAGAAACCACCAAAATTGCGTATAGAACACTTAAGCATGACACCGACGATATGAAGTTTATTTTTTGAACAAAAATGTATTTTTTTTTTTTTTCTAAAACCACAAAGACAAAACGATAACACCTTCTTACATCAACATATTTAACGGTCAAGTGGTTGCTGTTATTTATGAAATTTTCAAAACGATGTTTTTTGTCATCAGTATTATCAGACATATGGGATGCATTGGTCTTAGGGTACGATAGTCATGACAGCCACTCGAACTTTAACATATTTGTAAAAAAAAAACAAACAAACAAAAACAAAGCACATGTATAACCACAATAAAAATTGTCATAATTCATTATTCAATAAAGATAAAATTCAATAGAAGAAACCAAACGGGTTTATTGACCAGATATATGTATTCATGTTTGTCTGTCTATCTGCATTCCCATGAATAATGCGGAATACAATGTGAATCTCTTGAACGTTTTTTTTTTTTGCTTTGTTCGACAAAACTATGAAATAATGTTTTTTTGCTCAGAGATCATTTTTAAGCTTCGTGCGAAGACAAATTTCAGTTATTCTCTTAATAATTTGTCAACGTCATTCATCATTACTGTCTGTCATCAGTATCATCGTATGACGTTAGCAGTAATTTATATAATACATAAAATATCCAAATTTACCAATAACTATTTTAACATTTTATTTAAAAATCACAAAATAAGGTTGGCGCATTTTCTAGGGTTCACAGAAAATGTATTACTTTGTTTCGTTCCTTATCTTCACAATTCACGTCTTTTAAAGTAATTTTCCCGGGTGGTGAAAAAAATCAGGCAATTACTGGACTAATGAATTTAATAAATTAAAACAACTTGACATATATTTCAGTAGATCTAGTTCTTTAAGGTAATGTTTTATAAACTGAACACACAAGATATATTCTCGGAAATTAAAGCGGAAATCAGAATCAAACTTGGGAATATTGGCAACTTCATTGATGTTCGTCGAAACAAATTTTCATTTTAAAATCTTGATATTTAAGACATCTAAAAAATCAGGCCTGCACGAGCCCTGTATGTTTTATTTTATTTAACATATTTGTACACACTCAAATTTTTATGAATCTTCGTATGTACGGACAAAAATTGACATAACAAAATAATTAAAGTTATCACATCAATATTATTATGATGAGTGTTTATGGTTTGACCTTCCATGCAATGATGGGGTCCACAAATTGCAGTATTTCACTGCCCGCTTGGGTGGTGAATGTTAAGTAATTTATAGCACTTAGCTTTTGCTTTTTAATGGGCCAGTGGGACTTTGTCGTTTTGTTGTCTTATTTGCAGCTTTAACTTAATTAACTTCATTTTAGACAAGGTCCGCACTAGACAACAACTAAAATTACTGCTACTACATTTTCTCGTGGACGAAATATTAAAAAACGGCCGACCAAAATAAAAATAAATTACAAAGGTCATAAAAAGCTCGTACAGTATAACGTGTTCTTTAATTCACATTTCCTGCACTCCTCTGGCGTAGTAATAGGCCAATACCGATGGCGAACACCTGAAATGTGCACGTGTTTTTGGCACAATGTAATAACAGACTAATACAAAATAAATGTGTATTTGTGTTCAAACCATACTCAATGACGATGAAAATATTCCGTTATAAAATACTTGGGTGCTATAAGCTTCACTATTAGAGACTTGGTATCAATTATTCATGCATCTTACATCGTAGTTTTAAAAGCAAGGGTAAAACTTACACATTCCTCAAGATACAACAATGAAACTTTAAAGCAATCTTAGAATATAGAGAACCATAGTACCAAAATTTATCAACATAATACCCTAGACAGACGGCAGAGTTAATTTGCATTAAAAATACCTTAATTTGAATTAATTTTTCACCCTGACAGTCGATAGTTTCTGCATTTATGAAACATCTGTTTGTTTGTACCCAGCAGACCATTTCATAAAGTTTTAGAAAAGTTCGACAAAATATGCGAAACAAATATACTTTCTACCATTGACTTTTTCACCACGATGAAGAAAAAATAAACTAAATTTATTCGCGATATTTTTGAGTCTTTTTAATATTATAAAAATGTTGCAAAACTGCAAAGAAACATTTGCAGAAGATATTATTTTCGATAAAAATGATATGGTGGGTAATGAAAAATTTGTGAAAATAAATAGATTTGTTAGAAGGCGATAAAACGTTTAGCTGCTATTCTATTCGCGAAAGACCACTACTTATTTGGAAAAAAAACGCGAAAATTGCTGATTTGTTTTCCTTTTTTATTTTCTTAAACATGGCAATTTGACAAGATTGATCTTCAAGAGCATTGCCATATTGAAATTGCTAAATTCAGAATAAATTCAATTTGATTTTGGGCATTAAAAACAATTTGAACAATATCCCCAGTTCAAATTAATTCGAATTAAGGCTGTTAATACAAATTAGGACTGTCGTCTGTCTAGGCTATAAGTCAAGCGCATGCTCCCACTGAAGACAAGGGCAAACAGTCCAAAAATATATTTTACGAGCGCCTTGAATAAACACATGATCATTGTGCTGCCCATGACATTAAAATTTTTCTAGGCGATTTTAATGTCAAAATTGGAAAGGAGAATATTTTTGCCCCATCAGTCGGGAAAATTCAACCTCCACAATGAAACAAATGACAATGGAACTATGCTGATAAATTTCGCAGCGGCAATATACATGGTATTTAGCAGTACCAGTATCACCTGACTGTCACCAGACCAAAAAACAAGGAATCAAACTGATGTACGATCGTTCTGAGGAGCAAACATAGACTTATACCACCACCTTCTTGCAGCAAAGGTACCTAATCGATTAAACGTAGCATATAAACTACAAACAGACACAACACGGACATTGGTAAGTTGCAATCAAAGCAGATAGCCACAGCATATTCCACTCAATTGCCTGATCAAAGCACTCCTAGTTCCGATAACATATTGTTACGAATGTAACTGGTGTATTTAAGTTATTTTACACCAATTACCAATATATAAATAAAAAATACATATATAAAATAAATTGTAAGGTAAATTTTCATTTAGCATTTATTTAATTTAAAACTCATCACAGAATAATAATCATAATAATAATAATAATAATAATAATAATAATAATAATAATAATAATAATAATAATAATAATAATAGTAATATTAATAATAATAATAATAATAATAATAATAATAATAATAATAATAATAAGAATAATAATAATAATAATAATAATAATAATAATATTAATAATAATAATAATAATAATAATAATAATAATAATAATAATAATAATAATAATAATAATAATAATAATAATAATAATCATAATCATAATAATAATAATAATAGTAATAATAATAATAATTATTATAATACTAATAATAATAATAATAATAATAATGATAATAATAATAATAATAATAATAATGATAATAATAATAATTGTTCCCCAGATGGGACAAAGAAGACTTCGCTCATCCCTCATCGCCCCTTCTACTCTCTCTTATTCATTATCTCAGGTCCATTGTTTGTTTACATCAGCCAAGATTACTTATGTACGTTAACGTGACTGCAACAACAACATATGTTCTCTATATTCTCATCTCATCTGTCGTGGTTTAGCAGAGGAAAGACTCCCTCAGAGAGACTAATGCATAAAATATTTTGAGCACCACCGGTTTACATTCATTTGTCTTTTTAAATGTGTGTGCGTTCGAATCACTTAGCATTTCACCAACATTGGAGAACAGCCTACATTGGGGAGGCTAGATCTGTCTATGCCATTGATGCTCAAAATAAAAAAGAGAGTAAAGTAGTGAGAGAATCACAAGAAAGTTTGTATCAACATTCAGTGGTTGTTAGAACTGCGACCAGTAAACATGTGGCGGGTGTGTGCGGTTTTGTTCAGTGTCCCCACTAAAATTATGCGTACATCCATGCACATGTTTACTTGTCGGCTGCTCAACGACGACTGATTGTTATTCTTATTGTGAGTACACGTATATGGATGATCTTGGCTGGTCTATGCATCAGCGAACGAGTATAAATACGCGAGAGTAGCAGGTGGGTGAGTTGAGTTGTAATTCAGAGTGCGAATTAAATCCGTCAGTGAAGTAAAGCGTAACCTAAATAGAGTAAATTTGTGTGCTAATTAGAGAAGTGGTCTTGCTTGAATAATTGACCTTACCAAGGAACCCATGGTTTGACCAGAAGTGTCGTGTGCTCCGGATATGGAAAGAGCGTTTTTCCAAACTGTTGGTATCCACAGACGAAGATACCACAGATCCAATGCCAGAGGATTGTTGAATGTATACCACCCGGCCAAAAAGAGGTAACGACAGCAATAAACCGCCTAAAGAATTATAAAGCAGCTGGAACCGATGGCATACCGGTCGAGCTTTTCATTTGGTAAGAATAACGCATACGATGATTGAAAAGTTAGCATGATATGTCCCGTTCAGAAGAAAGGAGACAAGACTGTGTGCTCAAACTATATACATATAAGTAATTGGGTCACTCCAATGTGGCTTTAGGCCTGGAAACTCCACCATTGATCAGATATTTACTTTAGGGCAAATCTTACTTTAGAGCAAATCTTGGAAAATACCCAAGAGATGCAGATCGACACTTACCATCTGTTTTGTCGATCATAGATCAGACTTCGACAGCCCCTTACGTTCGAAGGTATTGCAAGAAGTTTTTGAATTTGGTATTCCCGCAAAGCTCATTCGGCTTTGTGAGATGACATAAACTGATACCCGGTCCCCAGTTAAAATAGGAAAGAACCTCTCCGAACAGTTTAGTACCAAAAGAGGTTTCAGACAAGGACACAGCCTTTCGAGTGACCTATTCAACATCCTGCTGGAAAAGGTTATATGAGAAGCAGATGTTAAAAGAAATGCTCCAATATCCACATACATATGATCCCACAAAATCCCGATTCAACAGTCCGATTCATATTGGCTCAATGATATGGGACCTACTTTTTATCGCCGAATCCGAACGGTCCGTCGCGGCGTTTCTTACGACACCACTTGTATAAAAGTTTTAAATGACTGAAATACTTAGGTAATGCAATTTGCCACCGCCGAAAATGTTGATGTTCTGATTGCAAGGCGGACATTCTTACCACTGCACCACGGTGGCTCCAATATCCACATGTTACTTGCTTATGCCGATGATATTGACATCATCGGTCGATCAGTAACTGATACCTTTAACAAGTAAAAAAGTATCAGTCGACTTTGCCGACAGAGGTATACCCTCAGCCTGTATATATTGAAACAATTTTTTCCCAAAAAACGTATGTATTTAGTTTTTAAAAATTTTGGGAATTTGAACCGACAAAAATGTTCATTAGGATTAGAGATCAAAAGTTTTGCGGAGGAGATACTAAAAGGAATGAATTTACATTGACCATTAAGTGGATCTCCAGCCACTACATATGGTGCCATAGGGGTTTTTTACACCCTTCGGGATTTTTGCTCAAGAAGTATGGACTTGCCCCTGAAAAAATGTTTACCATCGTAATTGAGGCAGCGAATGCAAGTTTCTTCAACAAAAATCAAAGTGATTCGATATCAGGTCTTAAAGTGAATTTATCCGAAATTTTGTGTGGGAGGTACCGGATGGAGTGGACAAATATAGTCCATATTTGAACCTGAAATATATCTAGTAGATATATTAAGGTGTGTAAAGTATGGACCAATTCGGCCACTCTCTTCAAGAGTTACCGTATGAACAAATTTTCCGAACATTTCTGAACTTTTGTAGGGGAGGTACCTGAATGAGTGGACCGATATTGCTTATCTTCAAACGTAAACTATGTTTGGACAAAATAATACTAAGGCCAAATTTTGGACCGAATCGGCAGATCCGTTCTAGAGTTATTTTGCGCTCCAACCACCTCACACGGTGTCATAGGGGTTTTTTGCAACTTTCAGGCCATTTTCTCAGGAAGTATGGACTTGCCCCCAATGAAAATTGTACCGTCATATGGAGGGCAGTGAATACAATCAGAGAGATTCGAGAGATGGCCCTAAACTGAACTTTTTCGAAATTTTGTGTGGGAGGTACCCGAAGGAGTGGGCCGATTGAGTCTATATTGAAACATTATCTAAGTCTGGTACACATTTTACGATGGGCAAAGTATGGACCAAACCGGTTGCTCCCTTCAAGATTTATCGTGCGCCAAAATTTTCCGAACATATTCGAACTTTTGTGGGGGAGGTACCGGAAGGAGTGGATCGATATAGCCCATCTTCGAACTTAAACTAAGTTTGGACAAAATATTACGAAAGCCAAAATTTGAACCGAATCGGTCCATCCGTTCGAGAGTTATCGTGCGCACCAGCTAGCCAGACAGACAGACGGACGGACATTGCTCAATCGATTCCAAATTGTCTGAAACACATTTCGTTCAAACATACTTGGGGTCTAAAACCATTATTTCGATGAGGCACATTTTGCCCGTATGTAAGTGTATATACCCTCGTTAGCATAAATGCTGAGGGTATAAAAAAGTCGAAAGAGAATCTGCTAAAGTGGGACTGACTGGCAGCAAACGGCAGGCACTGACGCGCAATGCGTCCATAGAACCCGAGCCAACTGTGGAAGTTGGTTTCTATAATATTGGGGTAGTTAAAGACATGGTCTACCTGGGCGCCGTCATAATGTAATAATATATGGTACCGCAGCCTGGATGGCCCGGGTACTTGCGCAAGAAGATAATGCAGTGGTTGGTGTGTTTGAAGAAAAAATTCTTCAAAAGATATTCGGGTCAATCTGCATTGCCGGTGAATATCGATCTCGTATGAACCACGAGCTGTATCGGCTAACAACGAATGCATTAGCTAGGCCATGTCATGACATTGATTGACATTACATGACATGAACGCACTAAAAAGGCGTATAAATACGGGGCTCATGGCGGTACAAGCAGGGCTGGAAGGCTAAGGCTTCGATGGAGTCAACAAGTGGAAGACGAGATCGAATAAAATTTGGAAAAGTAAAGCAACAAAACGGAAAGGAATGGAAATATTTTCTTAGTCCGGATTATAGGACAAATGTTCTGTAGAGGACCAAATAGAAAGTAATATTCAAAATCATTTAAGAATATTAAAATTTTTCTATTTGATTCTTTGAAAAATATACAAATTTCTCTATTGATTACCTACAACAACCTAATTTGCATCTAATTAAACATGGGATGTTCAATTTTTGTTGACAGATAGAAGCGGTGTTATTACCGATTCCGACCCCTAAATATTATGCACCATCACAGAAAGCCAACTTATAATACTTCATCCAAAAAGTGGTGTAGGGTAGAGTCGGGCAATCTAGTTCCCGGAGCGGATCGATCTTTCTAGTTCCTTTTCCCAAAAGGAACTAGTTGCTAAATATAGTGCCCGGTTCCAAATAGTTCCGAGAGAGAACGAATCTTTTTCTTTCCTCGTTCTTTTCATTCCAACGAATCGTGCTTTTTGTTTCCTTCGTTCCAAAAAGTTCAGAGATAGAAATGTTGTCATGGTTTGACAAATAGATTGCAGCAGCGAAGAAAGACCGAGTACGCTTTTAATTAAAGGAACGAGAAGAACGAAAGGAGTTATATAAACGCAAGATCTGGATATATGTAGTTCCAATAGTTACTTGTCCGAAATAGTTCCTTGGAACTAGTTCGTTCCGGAACTACACAACTCTAGTGTAGGTCATAAATATGTAAACGTTTTTGTTTAACTTTCTTATATTCCTTATCCACTTGTAGTTCTAAAGAATAAAATTCAAGATCTCCAGTGACAGTGTATCATTATTGCGTAGTTATTTCCTCAGTAAGAAGTGCAAAATCAACAAAAGAAAAACAAAAATTTCCAAGTTAACAACGCCACACACACACACACCAATATTATATACATACTCGTACATAGTCAATATTCCATCATGAATGAGATTTGGTGCTTTAGACGACTTTGGAAAAACGTTTTTAAAAAAAAAAGAAAAAACAAAATAAAAAACACACAAACAAATAAAAATCCCAAAACCAGTCGGACGGCATTCTTTTCAAAAAGTGTGCACAAGAGAAGTCTACTATGTGGTTATGTTTTTCAAAACAAAGCCGTTCATTCGATGTTTGAGTACGACCATACATGCCATTGGAAGACAGAGTGAGTGTGGATATTTGATGTCGGTCATTCCCCCACTCTTCCTCTAGATACTTAGACTTGGTTTAATTTGCGTTATGCTCCCAAACATTATTCATCCACGAGGCCAAGGAAACAGGTGGAGTTGAATTTCGTAGTATTGCTGAGAAAGTAAATGTTCTAAGACCGACCACAAATTCACTCGGCACAATTAATCTCTTGGCCACAAAACAAGCTACAGATATTTTAATTGGTGATAGGTCAGTTTACAATGTCTCTGCCTAGAATGTCTGTTTTATTAGCAGTCTAAGTTTGTTTATTTTTTTTTTTTTCTTATAATTATTTGTCGTGTGAGAAAGTCGTTCTGACCATTTGCGCATTAATTGATACTTAAACACAGAAAACAGGAACCGTGAATATTAAGAATTGTCGTTGCTTTGGGAAGTCACATAATTTTGCATTTCTGGTAATAATTTTCCTCAATTAAGTTGAGGTATTTCGGATTTGTTGACTAATGTTTTTTAACAATAAAAAACACAATGGTCGTTTTGAATCGTTTTTGTGTTAACAGTTCATTTGAAACAATACATGACACAGTGCAACATTTTTCAAGGCAAAGAGTGCAAAACTCTTTCAGAGTGAGTGCAATGAATAATGTTTAAAAATTATCGCTTTTTAGGGAGGAGGGGGGTTCGATCTATGCCCTCTTGGAAGTAAATATAAAAATGTTAGAATTTTTTTAAAATTTTAAAAATAAAATCCATATTTCATGTTTTTAAAAAATTATGTCCCAAAAAATACCGATTTTTTTGAAGCATTAAACAGTATTTCCTGCACTAAAACAATTGATTAGAAAGTTTACAGTACTAATGATGGAATTTGTGATGTCGTGGCAAAGCATTAATATCAATTAAGATTTTTATCGTCTGGATATCAAATTAGCGCCTTGTCTATTGTGTAAATTATGTGTAAAAGCAAACAAACAAAACCGCAAACTTTCAGGTCATAAAAATCAAATTTTCATTCAGAAATATCAACAAAACAAAAACAATGATGTAATATTTCAATTTAAATTTAATTTTTTTATTATTTTTGTTTATTTGACTACCTACCATCATCAAATGGTGGTTTCGTTGCTTTGCATTTTTCGCCGTATACCATTATCATCTGTGGTGGGGTGACTAAGCTGTAAGGGGGTGTCAGATTTCCAACACCTTTGTGGTCATTACATGCAACTATGGTCCGAAACAAGTAAATGAAAACATTGTCCAATAAAACAAAGACAAGATTAGTAAAATGCCAAAGAGTCCAGCACTACAGACCTATGTACATATTCAAACACTTAACAAAAGCGCAATTACATACATTGAGCTCACATTTTGCAAGCGTTTGCCACAACAAGTTGTTAGTTTGTCTAATGAAAATATGAGGGTTTTATACAATAAATTGGTCATTTACACTTACTTGAAATAATTTTGATTAACACAACGGATGCTATATGAGAGCCACCAAAAATCTGGGATCCATATGAGCCGAATAACTCATTACAAAGTAATGTAAACAATCTACTTTCTGCATTACCAGCAAGCTATAAAATAATGGGTTATTTGTTTACATGGCAAATTGGCTTTAGTACGATACAGTCTACTCCGATTTACTAAAATACAACAAAATATTATAGAATTGGTTTCAGTAATTCGCAGAGATAAGAAATGGGTAAATACCTAAATGGTAAATACCCATTAAAATTGGTAAATTGGGTACAATTGGGCAAATGGGTAAATACCCAGGTATTTACCAAATATGTGGGTATAAACTACGGAAACTAAAATCATACAATTAGATGCGAAAACGCAGTGTTTTAGCAAATTTTAACTGACTATGAATAAAATTACCTCTTTGGATACGTGGCATGTTAAAATATGACCAATTTTGGTCCATATTTTGGTAAATCTGTCATATATTGTGACATCATAATTTTGATATTTGAGAGCTTTTAGAGTGGTTTGTAGTAGTTCTCCATGCAGAAAAACATAAATGCTGGATCGAGATCTAAGCTTCATAATATATCAGATGGATTAACCCACGATTTCAGAGGATAATCTTGAGATTTAAGCCTCGATTAAGACGCCTCAAAAACATGGTTTTTGAACGCTTTTACAGCGACTTCTGACGATAGTTGCGATTTTTCAGGCATAGTAACATTTCATACAATTGGAAAAAACATAATTAGAGGAAGCTTATGAAGAATATTAAGAAATATTGTATTCCAGAATACATTTTAAAATCAATTAAAGAGCACACAACTGTAATCTGCTTTAAGCAATTTATGATCACTTATTGAGCAAGATTTGATTTTTTACTAGAAATCTTCCATTTTTAGAAGATTTTGTTTTCATCTGATTGATCACACCTTGAGCTGCTTTCGGAATTTTTTTGTTGAAAAATATTGCACAGTGTTCTGACAAATGTCCGCCTACGAAACACTGTTTTTACTAAAGCAGTTTGCGGTGGCCACTGTTGCTCGAAAAGGAATCATCATATGTTTTTGTGGGATCATTAAGAACCTAATAATCTTGTACTTAATCGAAATGGAATTTAAAAAAATACATTTTTAAAAAATTTGAACTGTCATAGTCAATTTTTCTATTTAAACTAAAAAAGTGGATAGTTTTTCATCATAAATCCGTCCGTTTTTTTAAGTCTCTCGCTTAAGTACAAGCTTTTTTTATGTATAATAATCTCACAAAAACATATGAAAATCGGATCATCCGTTTTGGAGCTACAGAGGGCACCGCATTCAAAAATGCAATTTCGAGAAAACAACGTTTAAAACTATGATGTTATATACTAATCACAATGAATTTTCTCTTTCTAATGCTTATATCTCAGGTTTTCAGATTTTTGTCCGATCGACTCGAATTTTTTTCCAACATATTCTATTCTAACTGTACTTTATAACGAGCCAATAACCCCTTAAGTAAAAGTGATCCGATGCATCAACCAATGCTGGACATTGAAAATACCACCCGGAAGCGGAAACTCTTGTGGCTTTACTAAAAACCCTACACCGCAATGTGGAAAGCTTACTTTTCGGAAAACTCATTTAGGATGAATATATTTGATATTTTTACATTCTACGCTATTATTTTAAGTTACTTGTTTTAATTATGTAGATTTTCGATAAATGAAATTCTTCTTTGAGCTTGAGGTCATACGTTTTTTATTATTTTTATAAATAAATTAAATAAATAATAAAAAACGTATGACCTCAAGCTCAAAGAAGAATTTCATTTATCAATTCGTTATAAAGGTCGAATAACTTCAAACAAAATCATTTGTAATACGGAGAGCACGCCGAAAACAAACAAACCAAAAATGGTCTACAAACAAATAAAAAGAAATAACCCCAGATCTTCCCTTAAGATGCAATTTTAAAAATTGCGAAATATTGGAATTATGAAAAGATAAAAATAATAAAAAACGTATGACCTCAAGCTCAAAGAAGAATTTCATTCATCAATTCGTTATAAAGGTCGAATAACTTCAAACAAAATCATATGTAGATTTTCTATCAAAATTTATTTTTTTTACTTTAAAATTCTTTAAAGTCCCAACAAATCCCGCAGCCCCGAAATTGCCCCGAAAATCCTGGAAACCCGGCTTAAGGAATTTGGAAATCCCGGGATTTTTGAAAACCTGTCCCGTTCGACATCCCTTCTTCGGATGTTCCAGAAAGATATTTACTGAAATCCAGCGTTGTCAGTATTTTTAGCCTCTTTTCCCCAACGTGTCCAAAACTTCTCCCCAAAAATCCCCAGAATTTATTTCCCAAAAAAAACCAATATTGTATATACTTATAAGTGCCCTTCAGCATATAAAATTATGGAAAATGTTATTTCAATTAAACCCACTGTTCTAGTACACGGTCAAATGCCGAACCGCATGAGAACCCTTTAAAGCTGTTTTAAAAAATATTACAACTGTTACCAGTTAGCATATGATGCACGTTATTTGTGTATTACGCGTGCGCTACTGCTATTCACGTACTGCAATTAATAAAGGTCAGATAATCTGAAACAATTAGTTAAAAAAGAAAATTGTGGCATATTGATTTCAATAGTTTTTGTTGTACCTCATATTGGGGAGTGCTTTAGTTTTGTCCGCTTATATTTGCGACCCAAAATGTTTTTTGAATTTTAACTATTGTTTATTATATTTTGAAATCCTTATGTTTGTGTTTTACAATAATAAGGATATAAATAAATAAAATGAAAAATAAATTTATAACTGTGTTTTCTTAAAAAAATATCATTTTAAAAAAAGTACTGAGGGGTGCTTTAGTTTTGGCCGACACTGCACATACAACAAAACCAATTGTGAAATAATAACAACCCAGCAAAAATACTCATTACGAAACCCCTTACTAAACCATCGTTTTAACAAGGGCATGTCGCACGAAATATGTAGTGTAGTAGTGATTTGGGAAGAATTGTATTGGCAGAAAGATGGACAAAGTACATTACAAAACACTGATACGAACCAGGGTTTCGGAGTCGGAGTCTACGAGTCGGAGTCGAGCAATTTTGCAGGAGTCGGAGTCTGAGTCGAAAAAAATAACTCGACTCCGACTCCGGGCAACATTTTTTCCACGCTATAGAAATATTACATTAAATTTGGAACAAGAACATTTTTTGAATTTATTTTAAAAGAAAGTTATAAGAAAACATATATGCGAATGGTATTTTATACTAAGTTAAAAGACAATCCACAGGATATTGAATATCCTCTGAAGTGTAGTCTATTCATTCCTATTTTGTTAATCCAATGGATTCTTTACATTTTGCAAAAAAAAAGTAAAGTTCTATGACAATCGAATTACGATTGGATCTTTAACCTCTTTTGTCAGATCTTACTGGTTTTCTCACAAAGTTCTATTGGTCATTGAGAAGTCATCCTTGTCTTCTATTAAAGACATTGCGGTCCCTATGGGAAATCTTACTGAATAAGCTGTGACACAAAATGGAAGTCAAGATCTGAGGGTGGAAAAATTACTTTTCGGAATGAAAGCCCCAATTAAGAACCCCAAAGGATCCCATAGCTGAAATTTCTGAGTTATAACATAATGAATTTTTTGATTGACCCCCATCAGTCATTGAGAAAATAACTTTATATCTCTGTTTGGAGATATTGTTTCATAATTTTTAGATGACATGTTTTCAGTTAAATAGAATGAGGAACCTTTATGTCGAATATGCTGCCCTTGTAGCTCAGTTCCTTCCATATTCTTTTTGTTCTTGAACTCAAAAAGTAAGACAAAATGAAATTTTCTACAAAAATGTTCCAACGAAAATTATATGTAGGTTTCCCATATCCAAGAAATCAATATCGTCAAGTTTTCATTGTTCTTTATCAGTTTTACCCGTTACTTTCTTAAAAAATCGTATGTTTATGTATTTCGGTAAATTTCGCATAATCTATTTACTATATATGAAATTCGGATGGTTACGCATCATAAATTTTTTTGGTCAACGACAGATTCATCCCGCCATAACGCTGAAGTCTGACAAACGGCGAATTTTTCTTCTATTATTCATTATATACTCAATGAAGGCTTCAGACGTAGACATTCAATAACCGGATCTGTCCGCCAGGAACAGATATAGTTCATGTGTATCCGAGTTTTCTACACAGTCAATAGCATATACGAAATTCAATGAAATACAAAATTATAGAGTTTTCATGAGAAAGGATCGGGTAAAAGTGATAAAGGACCATGAAAACATGACAATATCGATTATTTGTCCTAGCGGACCGACCCTACATAAAATTTTCCTACCAACATTTTTGTAGAATATTTTCATGCACGAAATCTCATCCTGTGGTAATTTTTCAGTTCCAGAAAACATCCATCTGCCTACGTGATGGGTGGTGTACATAATATATCTCAAATATTTCAATAAAGTTATCCACACCACACCAAAGTTCAAAATGTGAGCGCCTACTTATAAATTTCAGAAAAAAGTATAAATGGCATAGAATATATGGTCAAATTTTTAAGTCGATTGGAACAATATTGCTTTATTATGAGCGTTACAAAATAAAATAAATTGTTACCATATTTATTTTATTTTGTATGCACCGTATAAACTGTGTTTTTCTCGAAATCGGTCATTTTGTAACATTTTTCTCTTTCAGATGAAGAAAAAAATCTGCCAAAAAGTTACGTAGTTTTCTCGGAAAAAAAAATCATTAAAAATTGAGCTTTACAACTGGGTGTCTCCTTGTAAGGCTAAGCACACTAAAATGTTGGCTTACATCCAGTTTGAAACTTGTTCATGAAGTGCTTAATTTTTCTTTGCATGTGGTCCTTATGATTTGTATTGCCCCATCATTTTCACATATTTTGAAGGCTAATATATTTTCTCACGCGGAAGAATTCCATCCAAAACATACTCGTGCAAAAAAGGAAAGCCGACAAAAACTTTTTATTTTTCAATGTAAGATTCGGCAGAATCAATATTGATATGTTCGAATGTATTCGAACGAATGCCCTTTCTAATGAATATGTAAGGAAAAACTAACACATTAGCCTACTTAGGCCAAAATATAGGAAAAAGTTAAAATTTTTTGCACATTTTATTAATTTTTAGTGGTATAGGAATTCACTCTCGGAGTCGACCCGGAGTCGGAGTCGGAGCCGGAGTCGTGAAAAAAACTCGTCTGGAGTCGGAGTCGGAGTCGAGACTCCGAAACCCTGATACGAACCGTCCTAATGTATTGTGCCGAAGCATGGGTTCTTGCGCCAGCAGATAAGGGAGTATATTTAGGCTGATTGAGAGAAAAATCCTTCGAAAGTTCTACGGTTAGTCTATGTTGGCGGTTCGTCACCGATTATTAATTTCTATCTGGGATTCGATAATAAACATATTGAAACTAAGGAAACCAAAAAAATTGATTAAAATATTGGAGGGTATGGACGTGGCGTGCCCCTAAATGCGAAAATTTTTTCCCAATTTTGGAAAATACGTAATTTTTGAAATTTTCTGGAGAAAGAAATAGCTATTTCTCGGAAACTATAACAGATGTTGTGTTCATTGTTTTTTGTTAAGTAGATTGAATTGCTGCCTTTAATAAATGACCGTAGTGTTTACACGAAGTGGGCGCAGGTATTAAATTTTAGTGAAATTCCAAATTTAGTGGACTAGAACATTTAGGTAACATCATGGAACAAAGTTTCGTTTTTGCAAAATGATACCTGAGAGTGTCCTCTTTCAGCTCATATATACAAGACTGGTTTTAACTCAAAAGGAAAAAATCGATGTCGGATTTTTTATGCGGCAACCCCCTAAAATGTTTAGTTTAGTTAAAAAATAAGATTGCCAAAGTTTGAGCTCAATCGGAATATGTTAACACGTGCCACTGGGGCCTCAAAGTTTCCATGGGCCTTTTTTAAGCTAATATGAATATCTGACCCAATTTTAAAATTTTTTTGTAAGATTACTTGTTTAGCCTCTACAAAGAACTGGTAATTTGTTTTCATCAATAAATGTGGTCTGTAGAGTGATTTTGTGAAAATTCGCCTTTGGCCCCATACACATTTTAAAGAAATTGCTATACAGACCACATTTATTGTCCAATTGAAACTTTGAAGCCCCAGTGGCATGTGTTAACATATTCCAATAGAGCTCAAACTTTGGCAATCCGACATCGATTTTTTAAAACCACTCCAATATATACTTTTGTACAAATCGTCCTCGGTACGTTTAAAACTTTTTTACATTTTTTGAAATTACATGGGTAAAAATGTAGACCGAATTTGATCCTTTTAGATTCATGAATAGTACACAAGACGTGTAGGGGTTAGCTTCGCATATAATGGTACAAGAAAGAAGTAGACTTACGATGTTTATGATTTAGCAACTTACCTACAAAGATAAAGAAAAGAGAATTTAAATTAGTATATGTATATTATTATCATCGTAAGGAGAAAAATATGAATTTTATATAAGTATATATGAAATTAAAAATATGTTCTCAAATTACCACCCCACCCTCATACATAATCATATGGCTTGGAGTAATCAATTCACTTGCATAAGAATGAATACAGAAAACTATTTATTATGAACCGAAAAGTGTTTTGTTTCAAGAATTTACCACCATTTAAATTGTGGCTTGGTTATGCCGTCAAACCAGTTTCAGTCGTCGGGTAATATTTTGTTGATTTGCAGAAATAAAATACAACGAATACATTTTTTTTTAATATTTTTATATAGCAGTAATTTGAAACAGTTATAAAGAGTTCGGAACATGTTAGGGTTGATATTCTTTGTATTCGCTGAAATAAACAAAAGACCAATAAAATATTCTTGTGACGAAGATAAATCAAATTGTGAGTATAAGACACATACACATAGCTTAGAAAGGTGTTCAAAATTAATTAGTTGCAAACATGTAACCTGCACAAGGTGTTTCTTTTGAGGTGTTCTTGTTGTATGAACTCCAATAGAAAATAACTGCACAAAGGACTTTTTGCAATATTTTAAATCATATTGAAAATTTTGACAAAATTACTCTGTACGGGTACTTTTTGAGATTATTGCTTCACAAATATTTGAGTAAAAGTACTAATGTTTTTCGCATTTATGAAATATTATTTATGTTAGATAAATATGTTTTCAATTATTGCATCTACATATAAAACCCATCATCATATTTTCAGTTTCAGTTAAAATCCTCCAAAGATGGGTGCTAACTATTTTTCTAAGTATTTAAACATCCACATGGAAGGCGTTTATGGTGCCCATGTCAAAGTTTTCGACATTCACCAATTATTATTGTAATTTTGAAAACGTTATTTTCGATAGCAAAAGAATTAATTTCCTTTTAAATACCTAAATAAAATATTTATAAAAAATTGACATAAATTCCCATTAGATATAACCTTGTATTCGTCTCTTAGAAATGTTTAATTTCGAATTAAAACAAATAAAAATTGATTTTCAAAAATATTTGTGGGCTATTGCTAATATTTTACGCTTTCGTAATAAATAAACAATAAAATAATTTACGAATACTTCGTTGCGGTGTGATTTTTTTGTGAGGCAATTGCAGTAAAAAACGTGATAGCTCTAACAAAAGGCAAACACTTCGGCAGCCATTTGTGATAATACAACCAGCAAATATTCGTGCGACTAACTGACTATTGAGTAAATAGACAGATTTGGAAACGCCAAGACCTCTTGGCGTTTATGGAGTTTTAATGGGCATGTATGTATGTGTGTTTTCGTATGTATTCACGTTTATTTGATGGATTTTCACACTTCCACTTTCCAAGATTTCAAAAAAAAACTATGAAAATATTTTTCATATCGGGGCTTTCATCAATGACTGCCATGATGGACATCATCTTTGTTACGAATCATTTTTCTTTAATTATTTATAAACAATGAATAACAGCATCAATAACAACAACACAAGATTTACGCATTGAAAAACAATAAAAATGTACTACGCTACCAACCACCAAGATGCAGGCAAGCAATCAAATTCCACAAAGCTACGCACAAAGTGGAGTGCATAACAGGTTGTTGTAGTTGTTGATGGAACTACTCCCATATATGTATTCAGGTATACAGCTATAACAGTATTACAGCAACAATGGTATGGTCAACATAATCAACCAACCACCCATACCCACAACCACAACCATTATCGACCTATAATTAGTAATCTATTAATTCAAAAGAAACACAAGAAACTAAAACAATATTTGTATCGATCACATTCAAAGCCACCCCGAAAGCTAACAATCCGCAGCGTGTGTTTGGCCTAAAATTATCCGCATGGCTGTAAGTATGTGAAGAAGCGACCAACAAGTAATACACATTCAAACATATGGGCCCACAAAACCTATCCAACATTTGGTATCAAGTGAAAGTTGTTGCCTTTACTTGGCTTAGATTTTCAGTTCGATTCGATTTCGGTAAATTACCACTTTGATTCCATAGTTGTTGATACGCCGGCTACAATGGCAGCGAATCTTGCTCAAATCGTGCGTGGATTTATTCGACGAATTTCTTGGCCGCAGCTATATTAAGAGGTGCGTTGTGCCCGTTGATTATGTTAATACGTCTATTGACTTTATGTTAAAACGTTTTATACATTTTGTTAGTATGCCAAAAAAGTAATGCCAATATTATTTTGGCAATGATTAATAATAAATGGCAGCACAACACATTGTTTTATGTGAAGACATTTAAATTCGAAATTGATTGATTGTGAAAATGGGTTTAAAGAAATTTTAGAAATGTAAAATGACACGAGGAGGCACGAAGGCACAAAAGTCAATCAATCTGCCAGAAGAAGTAATCGCGTCTATTTTTTGGCTTTTGGGAATTATAGTAAAATGCATAATTTTCTCTGATAAAAATCTCCATGATGTCAATCAAGAACAAGACCAATTTATGTTTGTTCTTGTACAAAATAAAAGCTACAATAATATACAGTTAGTCAACTATATTATTACAAACGATGAATTTTTAAAAAATTAGATGTTTAATGAGGAATTACTACAAGAAATTCGTTCAATAATGTTGGGCTTTTTGTAAATATCTGTTGATTTACCTGTTAATGACAACATCAAGCCAATAAATCCAGAAATCGGTTGGAAATACCAAAAACAACGGGCAAAAAGGATAGGTACATGTTTTTTGGTGTCAACTAAATAATTGCAAAATGAATTAATGTGCAATAAAATCGCGAGGTTTCCCCAGCGATTTTTTGCATTTAAAGATTTTTAAGACTTTTAGGGTATGTGGACATGTAGATCCATAATTTGTGTCCGTAACCTAGAATATTCAGAAAAAGAGAAAGTCGGGTAAACGGTTTCAGAAAATATGCTACATTTGGTCTATTCCAATTATAATAATGGTAAATCCGAAAGAGAAATCCCTAAAATCACCTCTCGTAAGCTGAGAAGTGTATACAACATCATATACCGCACCGAGAAAGAAGCCAGGCTCAAACTGAGGGCGTTACATGGCAGGTCCAAAACAGTGACCTCACGAATCGACTGTAGAAAGATTAAAGAAATTAACGAAATAGCCCAAAGCAGAACCAGAAAATAGTTTTTTCTAATTAAAAATTATTTTGGAGTAAGTGTGTCACATGGAAAAGTCAGAAAAGTGCTACATAATAACAAGCACTCATCACGAGTGACTAGGTAAAAACCATTGCCCTCCCTTCACAATATATAGAAACTATTTCGACTTGTTATAGACAACTTTTCACGCCATCTTTAGTATTGGGATGACGTTATATTGTCTGATGAGACTAAAATTATGTTGTACTACCACAATGGACCTCAAAAAGTACTGGGAAACCCCTTGAAAGCCATGGAAAACAAAAATTAAATACATACTGTAAAGTTCGGAAAACTGTCACTTATGGTATGGGGTTGTATACCAAGCAGTGACGTTGGTAAAATCCTGATCTTGGAAAAAACAATGACATAGGAGGTTTATTTAGTTGTTTTAAGAATAGATTTAACCAAAAACGTCAAGAAATTTGGGCCTGTTGACCCTGAAAATACAAACAAATTGCAATATAAGTACTGCCAAGACAACGACCCTAAGCATAAATCTAATTTATGTAAGATTTGGTTGTTATACAACTGTACCAAAGTCATTTACACCCCGTTCCAGTGTCTAGATATTAACCCCATCGAAAATTCATAGGTACACCTGTAGGAAAAAGTCGGGAATAGGTCGCCCACTAACCTGGGGGACAAAATAAAATGCAATAAAGAAGAATGGCTAAAAAATACCATTGGAATATGACATTCCGAAACTTATTTATTAAATTCAGATACATTTACAAGCTGTTTTTAATGCCAAATGTAGGCATACGAAATATTAGAACCAACTTTTCGAAAAATACCGTGAAAGACTGAAAAGTTGCGAATTTTGCAATTCTTTAGTTGACAGTGCAAATAATGAGTTGTACTCATTTTTGTTAATTTTAAGAAAATGTTTAGGGAAATTTAGCTACTTTTTATTTTATTATATTAATAAACATGTGTAAGAATTGCATTGTTAACAAAAATATTAATAATGATATTTATTTGTACCAATAAAATGATGTTTTATTTAAAATTTTGTAATAATTTTGGTTTTGCAATAATTAAGTTGACTAACTGTATGTATATAACCTCTAATAAAAACAAAAGTTATAGCTAAGAACTCAGTGGAATGCCACATATATAACATTTCATTCAGTATCTCATTTTATTGGATTGGTTAATAACAAGTTAGAAGGTATCAGTCAGCTGTGCTGAGGGAGATATACCCTCAGCCACTGACCGAAAGAAAAAAAACATCAAAACCGAACACAATAATTGTTTAAGTTAGAAACTCTCTATTGGTATTTTCACTACAAATCTCCAGGGAGCCTTTGTTCGCCTAGTTCGGATCGCAGAGAGGCCTCCCTTCCTTAAGTGTTCTCTACAAACCCTCTGAGAAACTATGTTCGCTTACGGCGGACCGTAGGGTGATATTTCCAATCATTGCCCTACAAATCTTCTCAGAGACTATGTTCGCTCAGCGCGGATCGTAGAGAGTACTCTCTTGGTAGTGGAATTTCTCTGCAATTTCTCCCTGGAACTGTATTCGCACAGTTCGGATCGTAGTGAGAACTTTCCAATAAGCAGGGATTGCCTCAGCCCAGTGATGCCAGATTTGCCGATTTATCGGCATTTTGCCGATTTTTAGTCCAAAAAAAATAGAAATGCCGATTTGCCGATTTTTACCCCTAAAATGCCGATTTTTAGTTAAGGTAGCTTGTTCACATAAAATGTCCGTTTTGTATGAATATTGTGGTTGCTAGAACTAATTTGGTACAATAACAAAGACAACAATATCGTCAAGAGTAGTTTCATTAATAATAATAACATTTTTTTAACATTTTATAAAAACAGTTTTCAGTATATACGCCAAGGAAATTGTTGAAAAAAAAAAACGAAATTCTCGAAAAGTGGGTTAGTGGAAATAATTAAAAACTGCACAAACTTTTACATTGAACTTTGTTGTCAGATTTTGAAGCGGTTTAATTTAGAAAATAAACTGGAGTGCCTACCTTCAGTAAATCAAAGTTTTATAATAAATGGCACAGAAGATTCATTTTTCGACATTATAAAGGAATACGAATGCTTTGTAAACATAAACGAAAAGCAAGTATTACGCGAACTTTCACGTTTAAATTTCAGAAATTTGTTTAAAGATAAAAACGTAGAGTTGCTAGAATTTTGGAAAACAGTGTGTGAATTAATATGTGCAAATTCTGAACCATTATTTCCTATTTTGTCCAAATTTATTAAACATATTTTAGTCTTCCACATTCTTCAGCAAATGTGGAAAGAGTTTCTAGCCAAGTAAATTCAAATAAAAACAAGTGCCGAAATCGATTAGTTAGGGACTCGATGGAAGGAATTCTCTTTACTAAAGACTACTTAAAATTAAATAAGTCTTTTACTATCTGATGGATTTGAAGACTTATAATAATGGGGGTCACTGTTATAATGTTGTCATTAAAAATGATTTGTTACGAATATTTATTACAGAAATTGAATTTAATTGTAAACCAAAATTTCAAAATTCCAATACAACTAGTAAGAAAGTGTCAGTAGGCTTTGCTGACAGAGGTATACCCTCAGCCTATGTGAATTGAAACTTTCTTCTTCGGACAGATCGAATGTTTCTAAGGTCTTTTCAGAATTTTGAGGCCATTTTTAGACATTTGAACTTGCCGAAAAATGTGGATTAAAATTTAAATTCAAAAGCGTTGTGGAGGTGGTACTTAAAGGAATGGACCGACATGAGAGTTATATATTTTCGATAGATATCGCGCGCACTAGTCATTTCAGTGGGTCATCGTATAACTTTTGGAATCGGTTGATCAGTTCGAGAATTATCGTGCTCTACAGCCACTACATTTGGTGCCATAGGGGTTTTTACACCTCTCGGGCTATATTCTCATGAAGTATGGACATGGCCCTGCAAATGCTTTTACCGTCATAATGGAGGCAGCGTATGCAAATTGTTGCAACAAAAACCAAAGCGATTCGAGAGCAGGCCCTAAACTGAACTTATCCGAAATTTTGTGTGGAAGGTTCCCGAATGAGTGGACCGATTGAGTGAGTATTGGGACCTCATCTAAAGTACGATGTACAAAGTATGGACCAAATAAGTTACTCCCTTCAAGGGTTATCGTACGCACAAATTTTCCGAACATTTTCGACCTTTTGTGGGATAGGTACCTGAAGGAGTTGACCGATAATGCCCATCTTCGAACTTAAACTAAGTTTTTTGCACAATATTACGAAAGCCAAACTTTGGAAAAAATCGGCTCATTCGTTCGAGAGTTATCGTGCTCACCAGTTAGCCAGACAGACAGACGGGCGACTCCAAATTGTCTGAAACACATTTCGTCCAAACATACTTGGGGTCTAAAACCATTATTTCGATCAGGCCCATTTTGCCCGTATGAAAGTTTATATACCCTCGTTAGCATAAATGCTGAGGGTATAAAAGCAATCACCTTAATAATTATCCTCTTAAGACAATATTTGTATACGTTTTGTTTAGCTTGACTAAATTGAAAATATATTGATCTCATATATACACGTACTTATAAATATATACTACATATGCATATGGTAAAACCATTTATTTTCATACATACACTCCACGTCAGTAGAATAGAACACCTAAATTTTTGTTAATGTTAGCTTATTTATCCCAAAACGAATTAATCAACGTTTTTCATCTTGTAGGGATTTAAAGTCTATAATGTTCCGTATCAAACACATAAAAAATTATGTTTCTAGCTCTTCGCGAATTGATTTTCTGATCCACTTTCCGATCGTACTATGAAAAATAGGCATTTATTTTTGGTCATCAGGATAGAACAGTCATTTTATTTTCGCGAATTTTTGAGATGTTAACTCCGAATTTTCTTTCAGTCGATAAAGCTAGGTTTTCTAATCATTTTTCACCAAAGAAAGCCTATAAATAATTCCGCGAACACCGTAGTAACAGCGTTAAATGGTTTAAATTGACAGATATTTGAAACATCTCGGAATATCAATAGGAGTCGCGCATATATGTCATATTTCTTCTTAATTAGATAGAATATGACACAGACAACCTCGACGGATACAATCGAGTTCTTCGGATGCTGATAAAAGATGGAACATTTACAAAGTACGTCAAAATTTCTTATAAAAACCTTGATGTTTTGTTCAATAAAATGGGTTTTCCGCGAACAAGTCTGCCATTTAAAGGTTTGAAAATAGGCTTCACATTTAGGGGAAGACAATCTGATATGAAAACAACCGCTATTTTAATACACTGAGCGAAATTTTATTACTTTTTAAAACCAACATACGAAACCCAAAACCTCAGTTTCCATTACTGTGTTTTCCCGCGAAAACTGGGCTTTTACATTTGCGATTTCAGTTAAAAAACTACTAGTTCGTAAAATCCGGTATGAAGAGCATAACCTGGTCCATTTATATTGGAACATAACTCTGTTGAGAACAGTCGCGGACACCGAAATAAGAACACATATTAAATTCAAAGTCCAAAGGTTGTGTTCAATTTGAAAAAGTACTAAAATTTCCTTCAGTGCATTGAATAGAGGATGTTTTCCTATCAGATTATTTTCCTATAAATCTGGAGCATATTTCCAAACCTTTAAACGGCAGACTTATTCGCGGAAAACCCATTTTATTGAACAAAACGTCATGGTTTTTATAAGAAATTTTGAAGTTTTTCATAATTATTTTGAAAATGTTCCATCTTATCAGCATCCGAAGCACTCGATTGTATCCGTCGAGGTTGTCTGTGTCATATTATATCTTATTGTGAAGAAATATGACATATCTGCGCGACTCCAATTGATATTCCGAGATGTTTCAAATATCTGTCAATTTAAACCATTTAACGCTGCTATTTCAGTGTCCGCGAAATAATTCATAGGTTTTTTTTTGGTGAAAAATGATTAGAAAGCCTTGCTTTATCGACTGAAAGAAAATTCGGCGTCAATAACTCAAAAATTCGCGAAAATAAAGTGAATGTTCTATCCTGATGACCAAAAATAAATGTCTATTTTTCATAGTACTATCGGAAAATTGGTCAGAAAATCATTTCGCGAAGAGCTAGAAACATAATTTTTTCTGTGTTTGATACGGAACATTATAGACTTTAAATCCCTACAAGATGAAAAACGTTGATTAATTCGTTTTGGGATAAATAAGCTAACATTAACAAAAATTTAGGTGTTCTATCCTACTGACGTGGAGTGTATATTGAATTATTGCCTTGGTTTATGAATTGTTAATTGTTTTGTTGTACTTAAAATGTTATTTTTTAAAGTTATTCTTATTAAATAAAGCGATAATTTGAATTGAAATAAATGTTTTATAATTTGCCGATTTTTTTGCCGATTTTGAAAATTTGTTGCCGATTTTGCCGATTTTGGCACCCGAAAAGTGACGATTTTCGACCAAACTTATCTGGCATCCCTGCCTCAGCCTTGATTCACTTTCGGTTTTCATACACAAAACACTTTTAAGTCATCTCTTCACCAGTACGGAAGTACTTCTCGGTTTACTCGCGAATTGTAATGCGTCTCACCCAATACAAGGTAAAGTCATCAGCACTTTTCGCCTAATAAATCACCCACACCAATATTATTATTTATACAAACTAAAAACCTTTGTGTTTTATTTTTCTCCTCTTATATTTATCGGTAACACTCGGGTTTGTATCACCATTGCTCATCTCCACAAACAACAACTATTCTCTGCGGCCATTCTGAGCTATCACCTAAACAATAATTATGCCGTATATAATATATTGATTTTTTATCACGAGTTTGCTTTAAAATCTGTAGGTACCGTAAGGTGAGGCTATCTATACCAACCCATTGACAAACGTATACCAAACATTTTTAGTAAACAAACTTATTCATAAAACATTCGAAATATTAAATTACGTTAAACTAAGTTTGGAAGAAATTTTTAAAAAAGTTTTAGAATTATCTTGCACAATAGACATAGTAGTATGTGCCGGCAGGGTTTTGGAGCTTTTGGGCCATTATCTCAGGAAGTATTGACTTACTCCGGAAATAAATTGTACCGTTGTAAATGAGGGCGCTATAACAACCTACTGAAAAAAGAATCAAAACGATGCGAGAGGAGCTCCTAAACTTCACTTTTTCCGAATTTTGCGTGGGAGGTACCCGAAGGAGTGAACCGATATAGTCCATATTCCAACCTGATACATGACTGAATGAAATAATACGATGTGCAAACTCTACCCCAATCAGAACTCTCTGCTAGAAATATTTTGCGGATTCGCCATTTTGGTTATTGCCGTCAGGGTTTTAGGCCAATATCTCAGGAAGTATGGACTTGCGCAAGAAAAAAATGTGTACCGTCGTAAAGGGAGTCGTAAGGACAACCTATTGAAAAAAACTTTCAAAACTAGCCTAGAGGAGCTCTTAAACATCACTTTATCCGAATTTTGTGTGGGAGGTAACCGAAGGAGTGGACCGATATAGTCCTTATTCGAACCCGATATATATCTGGACGGAATAATAGCATGTGCAAAGTTTGGACCAAATCAATTGCTCCCCTCGAGTGTTGTCGTTCACACCATTTTACAGAAAAATTTTACCCGAAGACGTGGACCGATATGGCCCATCTTCGAACTTAATATACGATACCCAAAATTTGGTCTGAATCGGTTAATCCGTTCGAGAGTTATCGGGCACACCAGCCAGACAGACGGACGGACATGGCTATATCGACTCCAAATTGTCTAAAACGAATTTCGAATACTTGTGTCTAAAACCGTTATTTCCATGAGGCACATTTCTAGCCTAAAGGTTGAGGGTATAAAAATGTGACAACCAGAGTTCATGATCCGCAATGAGCGGATATTCAATCTTTCCCGATTGTTAATAAGTTCAAACCAATGTTATTCTAAACCAATGTTTACATATTATAGCCCCAACAAAAATTTTGCCATGTTTCTTTCTTTCTTTACAATTTTACAAGGTACAACTTCTTACTTCGGTAGAGACGTGAAAACTAATCAGCAGCAGTAAATCACCTGACAGCAAAAATCAATGGTTTATCAGCTGATGTGCCACGTTGAAAGAGTTGCTTAGTTCACGAATGAACTAGTTCAATTCACGAACTTGATTAGTCGATATTGCTCATAATAGTTCCCTAAGATCAGTGATCGAAAGACCTAGTTCGCTTAAAAGAGCAAAAGTCAAATAAGCGATTAGCTAAATGAATAATAATAATAATGATAATAATAATAATAATAATAATAATAATAATAATAATAATAATAATAATAATAATAGTAATAATAATAATAATAATAATAATAATAATAATAAAACCTACAAAACAAAGTCCTAACAGAGATGCAGAAATCAATCATCATAAAAGCAACATCGATAATTAGAGAAACGATTGGATGAATAAAGGATACAAAGTATCCCAACTGAGCGCAACTTTTGGTCATAGACCCGGTGCGTAAATTCCAGCATATGCTGAGAATGTAGTAACTCAGATAATAATAATAATAATAATAATAATAATAATAATAATAATAATAATAATACTAACAATAATAATAATAATAATCATAATAGTAATAATAATAATAATAATTGTTTCACAAACATTCCAGAAGGGACAAGTGAGACTTCTCTTAATTAGTGAACCCCGATTCATATTAGCTCAGTGATATGGAACCTACTGTTTATCGCCGAGTTCTAACGGCGTGTCTTAAGGCACAACCTGTAGAGAAGTTCTACATGAGTGAAATACTAAGGAAAGGTGGCAAACATTACACTGAGGGGTATTTTGTCACCGTTGAAAATTGTATTTTGTCTAGCCTGAGAATCGAGGCATTCAGCGTGCAAAGCGGGTGTGCACCACCATTGCACCACTGCACAGTGGTCCAAATCGCTGATATAGCGGGTCGAAATTAATAACTTGCAAACGAATGGAGATATGTTTCTGAAAGTCTGGGTCCGTGGGTAACAATGGACTAAATATGAACAACATAGGTTAATATTTTGGTATAGCGCCCATATAACGGTATCTCCTGTTTTTCGGGATTTTGAGGATTTAAGCCACAATTTCCTTTCAAATTAGTTGTAATTTGGTACTTAGGGTTTCTAGTGGTTACAAAACTTTTTCACCAAAAATTGTGGACATAGATCCACTTTTTAGGTACCTCAGAACATTTGTAGTTACGCTCCATTCAACAAAAGTATATTACACAAAAAAAGAAAACACAAGAACAAAAAATGATTTATTGCTATATAACTGTTTCACTGTTGTTTTCATTTAGTTTACACCCTCCCCTATCATTTAAAAATAAGCTTTGTTTAGATTTATTAAGCATTTTTTAACAATTGAACAAATATGAAGTTAGATATTTTGCAAAAATTTTCTTAAAATCTGATTCGATAGTGAATAGCTGAGATAATACTTACAACAACAAAGTAAAAACAAAATTTTAGTCAGCAATGGAAAATATTTCGCAATTTTATAGTTTGATTTTTTGACTCTCACGCTGCTAGATCAGTGGTTTCGACCAGTGTTCACTGTGGCAAATGAATTATAAACATAATCAATCTTCTTTGCCTACCCTCAACGTGTGAGATAATGAAAATAAACAAACCCAGTATGGGTTACTGTTCTAATTTGTACTGCGAGAACTAAAGTTTAAAATTTATCCACGAACACGTCTGAACCTGTTCATAATCCTAAAAGTTTGAACTTTTGTGGGAGAGGTACCGGAAAAAGTTTACCGATATAGTCCACCCTCAAAGTTGACGTAAGTTTGGAAGAACGATTACGATGTGCAAAATTGGACAAAATCGAGGACTCAGTTTAAGAGAGAACCCTTCCTTGTTGATGTTCTTCCTTGTATATGTATACACTTTAAGAGCTATAGTTGTAGCCGTAGGGTTTTTACAGCTTTAGAGTAATTCAGTATGGACCCCCGATAAAAATTATACAGCCGTAATATGAGCCGTGAGGATACCTGCGATAAAAATTTCAAAACTGCATTTTGCGAACAATTTTGAAATTTTCTGTGGAAGGTGCCCGAAGGAGTGGACCGATATAGTCCACATTTGAACATGATTTAATTGCGAAATAAATATTACGATGCGCACAAATAATGTAAACCGCTTATTTATCCAGATTAAATTAGATTCGTAAATAGTTTTTAATTATTTATTATAATTGAATATTTACAAAATATGTTTATTCTCAGAAAGAAGAACTTATTTATTCAAAAGACAAATCCAGAGTGACAAATTAATGGAAAATGAATGGAAAAGTATGTATAAAAGGAAATGGAAATTATATAGAAGCAGTTAATTCAAATATGTCGATAAGAGAAATGTTACAAAGTAATAATATTATACATAATAATGAGAATTACAAAATCTATGAATTGATCAATAACTTATAATAGATAAAGATAAATAGTACAATGACAATGATAAATGAAATATATTAATTATGTAAATGGTGAGATGGAATGATCTAGATTTCTTGTAACCAATTATGATAATGCTATCATTACTCGCAGTTTGCTTCAATTTCAATCACTCTTTTCGATAGTTATCGTGCCCATCAGGTACTTGGTCACCGTCGATATTTTTAGAGTTTTTGTTCCACTATGTCAGGAAGAATGGACTGGGCCACGAAAAAAATTATACCGCTGTAAACAGGACCACAATAAGTACTTTCAGTAAACAATTGCAAACAATCCTCGAACATCCCTTAAACTACACAAAAGCAAGGATGTTAAACTATTGTGGGAGAGGTACCCAAAGATTTTACAAAAAAAAAAAAAAAAACATTCTTGGAACCGGCTGCACTCATAGATAGAAGAAACAACAATTGATATGTTCCAAGACAGTTCCGTAGATGTGAAATGTTGAGTTTTACGGAAACATATGTCGCCAACAGATGCCTCAGGCAAATTCAAAAAATTTTGTGTATGTGTTTCTTATATGTATTTCATCTCAAGATCATCATTCTAACCTAACATTTTGGATGCCGCTGTGGTGTAAGGGTGTGTATTTTATACATGCAAATTTTTATGTTTGTATATGTTGTGTAGTATTATCTATTTTCGAACTCGGCATTAAGCAGAAGGAAACTATAAAAAAACTCTATACTATGAACAACAATCACAGTGCACCTTAAACAAATTTAAATGGAAGGAGCTTACACCTGGGAAGTTTTTGCGGATTCTGAAACTGCAATGTTCATAGATGAAAAATATCAAACAACTAAGAAATTTTTTTTAATAAATCGCGGTAAAATTTCACACTTTTAGGGGGTTTTTAAGTTTTCGCGATTTTGCTTAAAAACCGCAAATCCTATGGAAATGGGACTAAAAAATGTTGTAGCGGAGAAAATTCTCTACAAGATTGACCTTTATTATATTTTCGTAAGTTTTACCATTTTTGAGATATAGAAGTTCAAATTAGGGCAATGCACTGACTGTGTCGCCTACTTATAAAACAATGCCATGACTACAATTTACCAACTTAAACTTATATATCTTAAAAATATTACAAGATAGGAAAATATTACAAAAGTCAATCTTGTAGAGAATTTCCACAGCTATGTGATTTTCTACAGTCCAATTTCGATAAGAATTGCCGTTCCCAAGCAAAATCGTGAAAACCTAACAAAAAACCTAAAAATGTGACCTAAACTTCTACATTTCAAAAATGGTAAAACCTACGAACAAAAAATTATAAAGGTCGTTTCCCTAGAGAATTTTTGCAGCTACAATATTTTCTTTAGCCTTATTTCGATAGGACTTACCGTTTTAAAGCAAAATCGTGAAAACCTAAATAACCCTAAAAATGTAAACTTTGACCGCTGTTTATTTAAAAATCCCTCCAGCGATTTTTTTCTTGTTTTTGGATTTTTGTCATCTACAAAAATGGCTGTTTCAGAATCCGCAAAAAAATTCCTAGGTATAAGCGTTTTTCATTTAAAGTTAGTTAAGGCGCACGTGCATGATATTGTTTTATAAGGAGACGATACAGGTAAAACTTACGAAAATAACAAAAACATCAATCTTGTAGAGAATTTTTACTGCTGCAACATTTGCTTTAGTTCCATTTTGATTGGACTTGCGGTTTTCAAGCAAAAACGTTTTTTGATTTTTCTCATCTATGAACATTGCAGTTTCAGAATACGCAAAAACTTCCTAGGTGTAAGCTCTTTCCATTTAAATTTGTTTAAGGCGCACCGTGCAATACCCTCACAACAATTACAAACATTTCAATAAAAAATATATAATCGCACTTGTGTCTTGAGTCTTTTGTTCAAAAATCAAAGCAAAATTAATTCTAGGTTTTAATATTTCTTATTCAAACTGTAATTGACATAAGGTTTAGATTTATTTAGAACGATTATCAATATATTGAAAATGAATTATAATTTGCTTATTTGCATACTATAAAATTATCAAATGTGTAGTATAAACTGTAATTTTGTAAATTTCTTTTAATTTCTATCAACTTTGATTTTCTCTTTCGTTTTATTCTGTATTCAATAATAACTTAAAATCTAATTAAATATTATAAAATATTTTGTTATTATATTCAAATGAATTTCATTATATTCCTGATTTTGTTTACTCATATTAACACGTACGCATACACACATGCATATGTAGTCTGACAGTTGATATTACCTGTCAGTAAATAATCCATGTAGCTATATACATATCTACTCAGCATGGTAGTCGACCTATACTAACCGACATCCATAGATACATACATATGTGCATGCATCTATACATAAATATATATGTATATTTAAATTAATCTGTAAATATACAATTTCAAAATAGTTTGCCATCATTCATGCGTACGTCTGTCCGCCGGCCTGTCTGTCCGTCTGTGTATAGACTTTTGCCGCTCCAACCAACATTCACAACCACATCAGTGTCTTGGCCATTTTTACAGCTACAGTGACCAGTATGATTATGGTTACGGTCTTGTGAATCTGATTGAATCTTGAAGGAAGGTATTCAAGTATACGATATGATAAAAAAAAAACAAAATCCAAACCCTCGAATGACTTCGATCATGTTGTGGAAATACAATAACAACAAATATTCAATGATTACTTAAAAAAACGTCTAAATGTCTGTATATGCTGATAGGCAATATTTGTTCCTATTTATGTATCAATGTGTGTGTACAGAGCTAGCTACATTTCTGTTAGTATGTAAATAAACTTGAAATACTATTTGATAAGCCTCCAGCAGATGCTGTCAAGCGTTTATAAATTTGTATTTAACTTTTAAATCGAATGACCTTAGATCGTTTTTTGTTTTTGTTTTCATTTTAACATGAAATATTAATTCCCAATAGATAGGCAGAGGAAAGAAAACGTAGGCAGTTGGGCATACCTGCTGCCTGTCGTTAGGTATATTTACAACAAGTTATGACCAAAAAATAGAAATAAATTGATTTTTTTTTTGTATCTTAGTGCTCACCATCCATTTATACGAAACTAATTATGAATCAATGCGTCAATGATTTTGTTGTGCGTTATTAAAGGGTGTAAACGATAATTAATATCGGTTCGTCAGTTGTCAGTAGACAAGTGCCTGAATAAAATTAATGGAAGAAAATATAAACAACACAACATAGGTAAAGAAAACACAGTAAGGAAAGGATCATAGAAGAGTAATAAAATGGCCATAAAATAAATGTAGAGCTTTCGCAAAATTAATGAAAATATTAAAAATAACTCTTATCGTCGATCCATAATCAGGTATTTAAATATTTTTAAGGACAATAGTAGACTACACGTTATTGTAATACCTTATTTACAAACATACTCGTTGAATATGTGAAATGAGATTTGTGGTTGGAAATTGCACTCTCTTTAGAGTCAGTTAGCTTTAGCTAAAACATTGGGTTAGAGCTGGCAAACTATCGATATCGGTCCCATTCGATTTTTTCGATATTTGCGTTTCAAAATATCGATAAAATCGATACTATCGTGGATTTTCCACCCCTATTTATTTAGAATCCAAAATGTTTTGGTTACATATCGTATGTCCTTTATATCGTTGTAAACGGCGTTTGCATTAGAGCTTTTTGCCGGGTTAACCTTCTTTATGAGGATTTATTTGACGTTTGTGATATGTAATTGACATTGACATTTGGTTTTTTAAATCCGGTTAAGTGCAAACGGGGTATAACATTAAATTTTAAAACCTCGGTACTTTAAGTTTGTCTTTTCTCGAGGTGGAGTGGAAGAGATTTGTTCCAGTTGAAGTTGACGAAATCATTTTGGGAAATAATAGGTGTGTGTTTTTGCGCAAATGCTGCCTTTTTACACAAAAGTTCAGTAAAAGAGAGCGAAATGAGAGAACAAGTTTGACAGCTGTTCGCTAAAAACTTGCAAAAGGTTGCTAAAAAAATTTTTCCCAGCAACATTTAACAAGATCGATCAGCTGATTTTCAATCACCTGTTAATGGTCACATGTTCAATGTTTATGTGATATTTGTGGAAAAATAATGCAAATAATGCGATTCAGCTATATTTATTGATTATTTTATTAATCTTGTAACTATTTCTTATTTATTATACTTAAAATTGAAGAAGTTTTTTTAATGTTTTAGATTTAGTTTTTCTCTCATACATTGGCGCCAATGTTTTTGCTTTGGTAATCGCTGTCTTTTTACTTTTCTCTCTTTTCCGTATAATTGTTCTTACTCTCTGAAAACAAGTTACTGAGTAAATATTACTGAAAAAGTAAAAAGACACAGCTAATATTACATATTTCACTTTCTATTGTTACTGACTGTTCGAGTAGTTAACAAAAATTAGAGAAACAGTTTTAATACAAAAATTAATCATGGGAATTATATTCCTAGAAAACGTAAAGTAAACCCGAACGCAAGATCTTGTTCAGAGAGAAAGTGCTACGGACCGCCATAACGATATTCGTCTTCTAGGTATGCTGTCCAATCCCTTTCTTCGGTATCATGAGTGTCGACTAAGCTGAACTCTTCTACTGGATTCGTGTGATTTTGTCCTCAAATCGTAATATCCGTATGGAATTGGGTATCACTCCCATTGTTACATCTGGCTTGATTATTCAATTGTCGGTTTGTGCCAAAATCATTGAAGATATTCCATCAAATTGTTCTACACCTAAAACATTCCCATCATTTTGCACTAATGTAGGCGGTCGATTTCAAAAATAACTTCTTCTCCAATCTCCTCGGTGTTTTGGATGATGTAGGTGGTGGCGGCCCAGCTCGCTCTAATCCCATCCTAAGCCACCTGAAAGTGTTGGTCACATCTTATCTGATCCCATCCACGCAAATTTCCGCAAAAACTTATAGAAATAATCGCATCTGTTAACAATTTGCTTTAAAACATTTCAGGCTATTGTTTCTACGGCCATGATACAATAAGTAGGTAGCAGCAACTGCCGTTTTTGGTAACATAAGGTGTCAAAATTTGACATAAATTCAATGACACATTATGTTACCATCAGCTGGGCTGATAATGCTACCTTCTTATTGTATCATGTCTACGGCTGTTCTTTAGTGATGTCAAAATTTTCGATAATATCGATATAAAAAAACTATTCATCGATATTGGCGTAAAAAATTAAGTATCGATAATATCGATATTTCCATCGATGGTTTGCCAGCTCTACATTGGGTCACTGAAACAAAAATTGTGTGTTCTTGCGTTGCATAAAGGGTTAACTACAATGAATACCTCAAACATCGTGACTGCGGGGAAAGTTATAAAAATACGTGGAACGTTGATTTTTATCGCATTATATTTATTGAAATTTTTAACTATGTACGGTTTAAATTCGTTCTAATCGAACATTAAGCATTTTTCTGTTTGTTTCTTTAATTTACCCTGCCATGTGTTAATTAATTATTTATTTCCTTGTTATTGAGTATGCTTTTTTGAATTTGGTTGTTAACAAGGCAAGTAGTTTTTTATTTAAGAAGTTAATGGCGTTTATTTATAGGAGATGATCTATGGGTCCATATATACGAATAATTATATTAGTTTCGAAAGTATACGGTAGGTTACAAATTATTTCAGTTTTTTCTGTTATATAACATAAAAAAAAACAATGTGAACCAAATAAATAAAAACATAATAATAATAATAATAATTGGAAACATTATAAAAAATCTCACATTAAGTGGAAATAAAATAAAAAATAATTAAAAAAATTAATTTACAGTTTCTTATTTATAATTACACTAAAATCTAAAAAATAATTCTTCTTCAGGATGGAATCTCTCAAATAACGCTTGTATTTACATTAAAAATGGCGACCATATTAAACGGCAAGCGTTTTATTTGAGAGATTCCATCCCGAAGAAGAATTATTTTTTAGATTTTAGTGTAATTAAAAATAAAAAACTGTAAATTAATTTTTTTAATTATTTTTTATTTTTAAATTTTTAGTAAATAATTTTTTTTTGACCACTGAGGACCACAAATGCCAAATTACAGTCCATTTGAGCAGAAAATGTAGATTAAAATGCTTGAAATGGGTCGTACCGTTATATGGAGGCTATACTAAACCTTGACCTACGTCCACAATTTTTAATGGGAAAGTGCCTGGACCATTGAGGACTCCAAATGCCAAGTTACAGCAAATTCAGGCTAAAAATTAAGACAAAATCCTCAAAATACCAGAAGTCGGATATTACCGTTATATGGGGGCTATAGGAAAAATGGACCCATATTGGTTTTGGTTTCATATTCATGTATTGTCATCTAAATCTGAAAAATGTGCATAGTTTTATTTCGACTGGTCAACTGCAACCGTGTTAAAAATCAGTTACCAGATTTGAAAAGGGGTTTAGGTTAGACACCGTAAAAACACTGTAAGAATGGACCAATATTGATTTTGATTTCATATTCATGTATTGTCATCCAAATCTGAAAAGTGTGCAAAGTTTAAGTACGATTGGTCAACTGCAACTGCGTGAAAAATGAGTCACCAGATTTGAAAAGTAAAATACCGGATATCGGGTGGTACCGTTATATGGGGGCTATAGGAAACAATGGACCTATATTTGTTTTGGTTTCATATTCATTTTAAAATGAAATATTAATTCCCAATAGATAGGCAGAGAAAGAAAAAAAATCGCCTAAATTTATTTTTAGCCACTGTAACGAGATGCTATCGTCAATTTATTCCCTAATAATATTCTAAAGGATACTTCGAGAATGACGTAGGGGATGAAAGATGCCTGACCTGTTTTAATGACAAAGCCTAGGACTTATTTTGGACCCACTTTCATCTCAGGTGACACTGACCTCAGGCTGGTGTCACCTAGGGAGCTGCCTTTAAATGCCATGAGGAAATGCGATTGATTGGAAAGGCGTCACAAAAACACCTAAAGGTGATGCACTATATTATAGCTGCCTTGATACAAAGCATGTGTTTGGTTGCGAATTTGTAGTTGGTCGGAGGGTAAAACATCTGGTCTCCACCTTCACCCCAGTTAATAATAATTTGGACTCATGCACCCAATGAAGACAAGGGCGAACAGACAAAAGATAATATTTTACGAGCGCTTAGAACAAACACATGACCGTTGTCTGGTTATGTCATTAAACTTTTTCTAGGCGAAGCTAAAATTGGAAAGGAGTCGGGAAATTCACTCTACACAGTGAAACAGTGAAATAGACTTCACAGCGGAAAACTACATGGTAGTTAGCAGTACCAGATTTAAGCATCTCGATATTCGTAAGATCACCTGGCTGTCTCCAGACCAATATCAAATTGATCACGTTGTGATAGTTGGAATACATTAATCGAACGTGTTTGATGCACGTGCGTTCCGAGGAGCGAACATAGACTCGGACCACCATCTTGTTTCAGCAAAGGTACGTGCCTTATTAAACGTGGAAAATAAAGTACGAACAGGCACAGCACGGATGTTGGATATCGGTCATCAACGCACTCCTCATCCCGATAGTATATCACCACAATGGCAAAGTATTGTCCACTCCATGCAAACAGCCATACTTGGATATCAAAGACCTCCACCAAGAAACTCATGGTATGACAAGGAGTGTCGTGCTGCTACCGAAGAGAAAAATGCGGCATATAGGGCTACTCTACTATCAGTAGCAACGCGTAGCCCATGAGGGAGGTATCGAAAGAACAGCAGAAACGTCTTTTCCGCAGGAAAAAGAGAGAAATGGAAAAGCTGTACAGGAAGGGGTTCAAAAAAATGACGTCTGAAAATTCGACCAAAGATTGAAACATCAAACTGATGACTTTGGTACAGGTACATCCTCCTGTAGAGACGAACAAGGTAATCTGGTAACAGATGCAGGTAGTGTGCTCAGGATATGGAAAGAGCATTATTCCAAACTGTTGGTATCCAATACTAGGGAAGACGACGAAGATACTACAGATCCATTCCCAGAAGATGGTATTGAGTGTATACCGCCCGGCTAAGATGAGATGAAGGCAGCAAGGCAGTAGGAGCCGATGGGTTAGCAGCCGAGATGTTCAAAACGGGAGGCGACAGGCTGATAAGGTGTATACATCAGCAACGCGTACCCGACGATTGGTACCTGAGCATCCTGTGTCTTGTCCACAAGAAGGGAGAAAAGACTGTATGCTCTAACCAGAGGGGCATAAGTCTGTCCCTATAGCTTATAAGATAGTGTCAGGGATATTGTGCGAACGACTAATGTCTATTGTCAACAAAATAATGACCATGCCAATGCCGCTTGGGGCCTGGAAATTGTCCACTATTTTTACCTTGCGAATCCTGGGGAAGATCTATGAGATTAAGATCGACCCTTACCATCTTTTTGTCCATTAGAAAGCAGCTTTCGACAGCCCCATACGCTTAAAGATATACCAGGCCATGTCTGAATTCCGTATTCCCGAAAGCTCAATCGGCTCTGTACGAACATTTACTGATATCAGGCCCTGAGTTAGAATAGGAAAGAACTTCTGCGAACAGCTTGGTACCAAAATAAGTTTCAGACATGAAACAGCCTTTCGCGTGACATATTCAACATTATGCTGGAAAAGGTTATGTGAGATGCAAACGTTAAAAGAAATTACTGATAAAGACTTCGTCTACCTCGGCCCCGAAATAAACACAACAAACAACATCATTGTATTGGCCAACAGATGCTGCAGTTTAAAAGCAAGGCCATATCTCGTCAAACAAAAATAACACTTTGCAAAACCCGTGCTAATGTATGGTTCCGAAGCCTGGGTACTTTGCAAACACATAAGGCAGTGCTTGGTGTGTTTAAGAGAAAAATTCGTCGAAAGATCTACAGGCCACGAGCTGTATAGGCTATACAATGACATCAGTATAGTTAAACGTATCGAGATACATACAATGCGTTGGCTAGGCCATGCCATGGCGATGACGAACCATCTAAGAAGGCCCATAAATACGGGCCGCATTGTGGTACACGCAGAACTGGAAGGCCAATGCTTCGATGGAGTAAACAATTGTAAGACGAGATCCAAGATATTCCAAATTGAAATAGTGAGGCAACAAACAGAGATGAATGGAAATCTTTTCTTTGTTCGGCTTATAGGACAAATGTTCTGTAGAGGGCCAACTAAGTAAGTTAGTAACTATGTACTTACAAAGAAACCTACAAACCCATTATTTTAGCAAGGACATGCCACCCAAAAGAAGTACTAAAAGTTGACAAATAAACTGAAAACATATACTCTATTCTTAGAAAAGTTAAGGCCAATTCATGTCAAGTTCATCACACATCACATTTTGTCTTTTGCCGAAATTGAAAATGTGAATTTCTGATTTATAACTAAACACATCTACGCACTGTGCACGTCACATCAACAACTCTTCTTACTTTTTTATCAATAATTTCGTTGAACAATTCTCGGTTTTGTAGACAGACACACACTCTGTGCCTCTTGAATCTACCCTAGAATTTGACGTAAAGTGAAGATCTGGTCAATGGTCGATTTTACAGGTCTATAGCCGGATTCATATGTTGGATTCGAGTTTGTAAGTGATAAGGAGTAGATTTACGTCACTGTAATTGGCACAGATTATTCAAATATACCCACTCTTGGCACCTTAAAATTTCTCAATTTCATTTTCTGGAATTGGTTTCCATAACCTTAATAAATATTCTTATAAAAATATGTCAACGATTTCTGTAAAAACTGAAAATCAATATATCAACTTATTCTTCTGTGACCAAAGCTGTATATTTAGAAGCTTCTTTGTATAGTGATATTGTGAATTTTATTTAACTCTGCTGTACACAAGGGTTTATTAATTTATTAAAAGAAAAACATTTATTTGAACAAATTAATTCAGATTTGCTTAGCACTTTTAACATTCGAACTTGATCATTTTTCTTCTCATCCATTTACATATTTGATGTGCTTCACAGTTTTGAGGTTGAAACAAATTAAATGCAAATGTACACATGCATATTCGAAATACTGGCCCTAATTTAAATTGTCACTCTAAAAATAGATGAACATATAAACATAAAATTGATTTTGGTTTTATTTTTAGTCAATTCCGTGACTAAAAATAAAACCCAAATCAATTTTATGTTTATAGCTGGCCTGCTGGCATTTAACGGCTTTTCGTTTTTCCTGCTTTTTGTTTATTTCAAGTTTGTTTCTTAAGTCTTTTGCTTTTCTTTAAATATTTCATCATTCCAGAGCTTTACATATAATATTGTTTATTATCACATTTAATTAACAACATGCAATACCACTTGATTAGTATTGCCATTGTTATTACTTACTATTTTAAATTTTATAAAAAATAATTAAAAATATTTTTGCTAGAATATCCTGACTTAACAATATCTTGTCAATTAGTTAACCTTGAGCATTCGATGCGAGAGGTGCATTCGTTCTTAAAGATATGCATTTATTAGTCATAGCTATGTGCAGTGTTTAGAAAAATTTCAAAACTGCAGCTGTTCTATTTTTTATTCTGTATTTATTTTCTATTCAAGCTGCAGAAATCCACTTGACATAGAGTTTAACATCAAATACACAAAACACGATTATGAGATGCCAATATTGGATGGTTATTTCAACACAAAGTAGCATACATTCATATAAACATACATATGTACATATGTATGTGTGTGTGAGTTTTTTTGTATGTGCTGTGAAGAGATTCAATATCATTCACAAGTTTTGTTTTTATTGTGTTATCTGCTTCTTTGTTTTTATTTCGCTATTTTTTCCACAAAATTTATTGGCAATCAAAACAAAGATTTAGCCCCCCCTTTCTCCCGCACAATGGCTTCATCTATGGGTCGCGAATGTTAAAGACATCAGACCAATAAAATCCTCAATGTTTTTTTTCGTATTTTTGTCACGAAACATTGGTCGTTAAGACACATCTACAGTAGAAAACAAAAGTTTATTTCAAAAACGTTTATTTATTAGTAATTGAACAATTACTTGAGATATTTTAAACACGTCTGTAGTTCTTTTTGTTATTTTTTAAGTGTTGGTGACCTTGAAGAGTCATTATTTGAAATGCATCCATTTAAAATACATAGGTATGTATATCTCATAGTTTGAAATGTAACATCATTCCATCAACCAGTTGAAGTTCTTTTGGTGAAATATGTATTTGGACTTAAATAAAAATGTATTTTGCGGATAGTAGAACCGCAACTAAAACTGCCAGTTGTTAACACCTGTTTAAATTCTTGCATATCACGTTTTTCGCCCAGTACTGTAATTATACACTCACATATGTAGTTTTAACTCCATCATTGTGGTTTGTTTCTACATCTTACACTCTGTGATTGCCACTAATAACTTTAGCGCTTACCAAAAAAACACAGACTCTCAAAAGTCAATAGCACCACAAAAACAATAGAAACATCAAATGATCTGTCAAAATTGTCTTTGGTTTTATTCTTTAACAGACCACGCATTTGGCACTCTTGGTATGGGCAAAACATGAAACAGTCGAGGACAGGTACATGAGGAGGGTATTCAACTGTTGGTGTCAATGCTGATCTCCAGGCGAACAGACGAATTGTACGAGCATACAAATAAAATCGGACTGAAGCCTTGAGGCACATCTTGTCTCTGTTATTATTGAAAAATCATGTTGTTGTTCTTGCTGCCGCTATTCACATCTCTTGTCAGTGTAATAATAACAATAATACCACCAAACAGCATTCCGAACGTATTTTTGCTCAAATGTATTTTTACATACACATGAGTCATTCCATGGCGAATCATAAAAAACAAACATGATGATATTAAGTTTTTTTATTTACTTTTGTAGGAAGCATAAATTCATAAGAAGAATTTGTTATCTATGGATTTAATAGGGTGCAGTACAGCAACAACTCAATCAATGATAATAAAATGTGCCAATTCTTCTATATGGGTTTCTGATCCACAAATAAAACAGCGACAAAAGCGCGGCAACATAACTAATCACCGGTGCCATGAAGAGCAGTCCACAAGAGGCCCTCGATGTGATACTGAATCTTCATCCATTGAGTCACGTAGTGTGGGAGCTGATAGCCATGTCCGCGCCGGCTCAAATAGATAAATTCATGGAACAACTCCAACTATGGTCACGCTGCAATTCTACGTCGATCGGAACTATCTCTAGGATACCCCCCGATCCGAGCAGTGATTATTAATCATTATTAATCACGTCGACCAGGTAAATGTACACATATCCACAGGGAGGCCTGGACCCACAACTCCACACATTTCCTCGGTATAGAGGTATATTCCGATGGCTCCATGATGGAGACGGAAACAGGAGAAGGCGCCTACAGTGATACCCTCAACTTTGAAACTGATAGGTAACATAACATAGTTGTACCGATGACCACAAAGTATCCATTGAAGTAGCTATTTACTAAGACAGCTACGCGCCCCTTAACGTAACATAAGTTTGAAATAAATAATAATAGCAATGGTTGGACCAATGTCCGTCACTCGTTTCGATAGTTATCGTGTCCAACGTCGAAATTTTTTAAAACTTTTGGACCATTATTTCAGGAAATATGGGCTTGCCCACGAAATGTATATCGGACAACAAGAAGAGGATAAATTTCGAAATGCAACTCAGCGAAATTTTTAAACTTTTGTGAGGCACGTAACCGAAGGTCTTGTCCGATATAGACCTTCTTGGAACTGGATGTACGTATGGTGTGCAAAGGTAATTTTAGTTGTTAACGACAGAGTTTCTTGGAGCTTTTGGGTCATTATTATAGGAAAACCCGCCACATTATGGTACATGCTCGTACACCTGCAAAAATGCTGAAGGGATTCTGTAAACTAATACAAACAGGTGTTAAGGATCTGGGTACAGTAGCTTATAGACTGTCAGTCGATCTGTTCAAGACAACATACTGGTAAGGGCAGGACATCAGTTGGCCAAAAAAAAAAAAATGGCCGGAGGAATACATACCGCACGATTGGAATCTAAAATTGTTTTTTTCGTTGTACTATAGAGGGGACATAACAGATTCATGGAACACAAAGAGATATGGACAGTATTGTATGGGAACTTAATGATAATGCATCAGATGAACAGTAAAGTTTGGCTGAGACACGCAAACAAAACAAAACAGAATTTTTCGGATGATTCTGTGATGAGCACCCAGCAAAATTCGATGTCATAGCTTCGCTGCTTTTTTGTATGAGTTCAAATGTTGTTGTCGTGAAAGATAAGAAAAAGGTAACAAAACTTTTATTAAAAAATTTATGAAAGTATCATACACTTCTAAGAAAATTTCAATGACATTCTTTTTTTAAATAAAATTGGTGTTATACAAATTTATTATCAAATTTGATATTGAGTGACTCATACAATATATACACTCCGGTTCATCTGAATAGAACCAACCAAAATTTGCCTACAAATATCGTCATATCTAACGATAGGAGAGGAATTGTAAATTATATTTTTGTGGACATGTAGAGTATATAGTAGCCGATATTTTCAATACCTAAAATGTTTCATATATGCATTATAACGGTACCTTTTACTCGCTTTATGAAAAAATGTCAAAATATAAGCATGTTTTAATGGTTCACCAGGATAGAACCACCCTAAGAATTTACACAATTCCTTTGTCAGATGCGGTAAACTGTTACAAAAAGAACTATTTATAATTAAAAATAAAGGCCGTGAGTGTTGATTGCCAACAAATATTGCGCAAAAAATTTGTATTAGTGTCTTGAAATTTGATGAAAATCGATGCTTAGAGCTCCAAAAAATATTCATATGAAGAAATCGGTAGAAACAATTTACAAAGTCAAAATATTATACTAAATTATGTTCAAAATTTTCAAGACTACAATAAAATTACATACAAAAAATTCACATTTGATAGGTTTATGAGTCCCAAACAGAGGAAATATGCTAAAAATAACTCAAATTTCTACCTTTCCAATCCAAAAAATTATATTTTATCTCAAGAAGGTGAATGCAAATCGGTGGGTTCCATCCAGTTTCTTTAGCTGTGGACATCTATATGTCCAATAAATAAAGAAAATGCCACCGTCGAACGCTTCATGTTAACATCAAGGGCTTTGATTTAGAAGATACCGCATGACATGAAAAGCACAGAAACATAGGCGCTCTTTTTTGTGTAATAACGTATCAGAAATATTTTTTTTGGTACTTCTACCATGTAAAAAATGTGTGAACTCCATAACCATCAAAACTAAACCCTTTTCTTTCGAAAAATTAACGTCTGCCTTCTCCTATTGCTAAGGTGTTTCTTCACATCAAATGCCTTAGAACCTTTTGAAATTCCATGGACTTGATGGTGGCATGGAACGTTCGGTGGTGGGATTTTCTTTATTTATTGGACCTATAGATGTCCATAGCTAACAAAACTGGGTGGAACCCATCGATTTGCATTCACTTTCCTGAGATAAAATATAAATTTTTGGATTGGAAAGGTAGAAATTTGAGTTATTTTTAGCATATTTCATCTGTTTCGGACTCATAAACCTATCAAATGTGACTTTTTTGTAATTTTATTGTGGTCTTGAAATTTTTGAACATAATTTAGTATAACATTTTGACTTTGTAAATTGTTTCTACCGATTTCTTCATATGAATATTTTTTGAAGCTCTAAGCATCGATTTTCATCAAATTCCAAGACCCTAACACAAATTTTTGCACAATATTTGTTGGCAATCAACACTCACGGCCTTTATTTTTAATTATAAATAGTTCTTTTTGTAACAGTTTACCGCATCTGACAAAGGAATTGTGTAAATTCTTAGGGTGGTTCTATCCTGGTGAACCATTAAAACATGCTAATATTTTGACATTTTTTCATAAAGCGAGTAAAAGGTACCGTTATAATGCACATGTGAAACATGTTAGGTATTGAAAATATCGGCTACTATATACTCTTCATGTCCACAAAAATATAATTTACAATTCCTCTCTAATCGTTAACTATAACGGTATTTGTAGGCAAATTTTGGTTGGTTCTATTCAGATGAACCGGAGTGTACATGTATGAACGTATGTATGCATGTACTTATCAGAATACTCTTAACCACGGTGTTTATTAATGGAATGGAATAACCCAAAGTTCTATTATCATTAACCTATCACCAAAGTGGATAGAAATTAATAACTGCATTATAATTATTTGCACGTTGTACATATTCTTATGGCAAACTGCAAGAAAACAAACAGAATTAATAACAAAATACCTTTATATACATATATAAAAACAAGTTTCTTGGCAATTCGAAAGGAATTCACTTGTCACAACAAAACTTAAAACAAAAAAATATTTCTGTTAGCTTAGAAGTCCAAAACATGAAACGTCGTAATTCAATCGAATTCCGTATGCATGTCGATGTGGGTTTTTGTTTAATTGTTTCCATCAACTGCATCGTTTTCTAAGTTTCCAATGATGGCGACTCATAACAAGGTCTGAGGGGTATTTTTTATTGTCGACCACATTATTCTGCAATCTTTGTGTTGGCGTGGACAAATGTCAATTATTGTTTTTTCTTCATTCCTCAATTTTGATATGTGCAATTATTTTCTAATAAAATGGATTTATAATGGAATTTCTAAAGTTTTTGTTTTTGAATACGAAATCCCGGTGAGCGACCGACGACCGACCGTTTGAATGCCAAGTGGATTTTCAATTATAAATTATTCATCATAAACTGCAATTAATTTTGATATTAACACAAGGTTTTTTTTCGTTTTTGCTTAAACAAATTACTTTGTTTATTTGCTAAAGATACTCGCATCTATTTATTTTGTTAATATTTATATAAAAGAATAAAATTGTGGTTTATATTATAAGTTGTTTTTTTTTTTCTCATATTAATGGTATCTCCGGTTTTAAGTCTGCGTTTGTGAGCTGGAAACTCATATCTGTAGTGGTTTTGTACAAACTTTGCAAGTTATCTTGGTATTCTGGTTGCCATGAAGTATATTTTTCATATTAAATAGGTGTCTTAATAGAAAAACAATTGTAAAATGCAGTAGAACCTCGATAATTCGTAATCCAAGGGACCGGCCATTTCATACGAATTATCGAGGATTTCGAATTAGCGGGCTTCAAATGCGAAGGAAATAGCTTCAAGGGACCGACAACTTTTACGAATTATCGATATTTACGATAATTTATCGAGATACGAATTATCGCGATTCTACTTTACGCTGTATGTATGTTTCGGTTAGTAATAAATTATAATTAATTAATAAATATGTTTCTAATTTTGTTGTAATCAGTCGTAAATTAGCCACTTATGAATAAAGCTTATGTCCCACTACAACTTTTGATATTTTTTTGAAATTTATGTAAGTAATATCATCTTAACATTCGAGCATTTTCCGGGTTAAACTCCCTAATGGGTATTTATTTGACGTTTATGCAAAGAATTAAAAATATAAATTCACTGGACTTATTAAATGTACTGTAACTTCATGATTACTTTAAAGCTTTTAGTCCTTGTTATCCTTCTTTATGAGGATTTATTTGACGTATACGCAAAGGAATTGACATTTCAAATCCAGTGGGTTTATTAAATCCGGTTATATGTAAAAGTTCTATAAGTCTGAAAAAGTATAGCAGAACAACGAAAATAATTGAATTTTGCCAGCATTTCGCTCTATCATTGTGAGCATATTTTTGTATCAATACATTACAAAAAGTCTACACTAATTAAAAGTATTCTTAAAAGTTTACTTTACATTATGACCAACAAAGGAGATCGGACAACATATTTTATTTGGTTTTATGACTTCGCAAGTACTTGTTCTACACCAAATAAATGTATCCCTGAATTATAACGTCGCCTCACGCCATCCGAACAATGTCACTATTTTTTTATGAATTACCTGAACAAGTGTTTGGACAATAGCTTGGAACACGAAAAGTATTTTTTTTTTATTTTTTAAAGATCTAATTTAAAGTGTACAAACAACAAAAGAACAACAAAAACAGTTCTATAGAAAGCCACCATCAAACAACATCGGCAAATTTGAAAGCAATGGCAGTCGTTCGTACACAGGTTGCCGTCTTAAGTCTTTTGTTTGAATTTTGACCCCAATCTGTGAAAGTATCGATTTGGGTTAATATTCATGGCAAGAAAGTCGACAACAAAAATCTTTTAGGTGTTAGTTCTGTTTTTTTGGGCGTCAAATTGTTTAGCAAAATTGCCAAACAATTCCATTATTAATTTGCCCAATATACATTTTGCCCAATTTTGGTAATTTTGGTAATTTGTCCATTTCATTACTTACTTTTCAATGGGGCTGTGCATAAATATCAATCAAAATATTTGGATTACTAAAGTTATGACATAAACTTTCAACATCCATAATTTATTCCGGACATAAAGTCTTCATTCGTTTTGGGATTTTTTTTCGAACAATTGCAAGCAATTGTGGCCACCACAAGACAACAACATCAGTCTCTCTCTCTAACAATTGAATTGAATTCAATGAATGTTGTGGCCGGCCATTCAAGCACACGAAATCAATGTCAAATGCATAAACAATTTTCTAGGCTAATCAAAACATTTAAATACAGTTTGAATCGTGTTGAGTGTGTTACATAAACTCGAAACAAATTTTAATATGAAATAGACGGGATTATTTCGAAACTAGTCACACGGCTGAATATCTGTCAATTGATTGTAATACCAATGCCAACTCGATATTTATGATGTAAAATTTTTGATGGATGGGTGGATGGCTGGATAGGAGACTAAGTGAAGATTTTAAGAAATATTCATATTTAAGGCAACTTAAAAGTGAAATAATATATTCGTTTCTACGCAATGTTGTGCATGTTTTGACCACATATTTCAATCCGTTCAATGGCGAAATTCACAGAGATTTGATTTTCTGATTTTTTTTAATTTATTTTTTTTTTTTTTAATTATAAAATACTTCTTGATTTTTCATGCCAAACAATCACTTTTATATAAAAACTCCGATTTTTAAACTATTAAAAACGTGTTAAGTTTTGCCGGGCCGAATTTTGTATTCCCTCCACAATTGGGGCTAGTCCACAACGTAGACCTATGTCAAACATTTGTAGTGGAGAATACCTAAAATTGGGTGAAATACGGTGGCTATTCGAAAACGTGGAACTATGTCCACGATTTTCGCGAAAAAGTTTTTTGACCACTGGGAAATATAAAAACCAAATTACATCAAATTTGGGCCAAAAACGTCAAAATACCTGAAACCACTGAGGCACTGTTATTTGGGGACTAGAAACTCTAAATGCCAAATTATGGCCAAAATAACTGAAATCAGGTGGTACTGCTATATGGGGTATATATTGAACAGAAGAAGTTTTTTTTTGTCCACTAGGAACCCTAAATGCCAAATTTAAGGCTAATTCGGTCAGAAAATGTAGCTAAAACCACCATAATACCTGAAATCGGACATAACGGTTATATGGGGTTTATTCCAAAACGTGGACCAAGGTCCCAAATTTTAATGGGTTGGGTTTGTTGACCACTCCGCAAAAATACGGATCCATTAGTCATTATGTAACCCAAAAATGTAACAGGGTAAAACTACTTACTTCACTTCTTACTGAGTAATGAGTACAGTGATCATGCGAACTTCTAATTTATAGCCGAACACATAACACACCGCGCCACGCGTTCTAACATTAAGGGTTGCTTAAACGTTTACATGTGCACCACCAACTGTTTTTTATATTGTTAAACAAATTCGCGTGCCGACTAGGGATAGGTAATGGAAAGCAATAATCGACTTTTCGATTTCGATCTAAAACTAAAAATGCAATTTTTCAGTCTGGCGATTATTACAGTTGTCTTAAAACTCGACTTTCGACTTTTTCATAACCGCCGAAAATCGATTATAATCGACTATTCGTCGATTTTCGAGTTTTCTTTTTTTTGGAGGGGAAACCGAAAATTTTACCGAAGGTCTTCTTGTGGTCCTGTTTACAGCGATACAATTTGTTTCGCAAGTCCATACTTGCTGGCACAATGGGCAAGTCCATACTTGCTGGCACAATGATCCGAAAGCTAAAATGGCTGGCGGACTCAATAAGTATCGAAAGAAATGACTACCAAACTTAGATCCAGCTTCGCTCCATTCCTTCCTTTTTCTAAGGAAAGTCAATACTTTGTGATATGTATATGTGCCCCGAAATGTGCCAATTGCCTTTACTACAATGCTATAATTGTAGACTGTGATGCTTACGCCTGTTAGTGCAATAATTAGCCCAAACGCCAAAAAAATGCACGAGGGAATCTTATAAAACTTATTTTAAAAATTAGCCAACCCAATACTCCAGTTATTGTTTATTTTATTTATTTTTTTTTTTTGTACAGACAGAATCTGGAGAAATATCTCTTTAGACAAAAGTGACGACGAATTTTTGCTGGGAAGTAAAAACGTGTAATCCCAGCAAAAATTCGAATCAGTTAGTCATTATGTAACACATTACAAAGTAATGTTATCAAAAATAACTACTTATATTACTCATTACCAAGTTATGTGTACGACGGCAAGTGAGGCTTATCAGGTTCATATCTGATTTACTCCGTGAGGCAAAGTCAAAATCGTTAACGCAGGGAGATCTGTTCCACTTTATTTTTTATGTTCATTACATTAACTCTTACAGGTCTTTGTGACACTACATTTTTCAAATATTTCTATTCTACAAAGTTGAAAAAACTTCTAATTTATGATGGAAATTATTTCACCAACAAGTTTATAAACTCATTAATAACGTAATCGCAGTGAATTTCAGTAATTTATTATTATTTTGCATCATACATCCCGAGTTTACTATGCAAAATATTTTACTTGTTTACTATCACAATTTGTTTTTATTTCAATAAATAAATTATAAAAAGTTATATTTGTTGTTGTTCGTAAATGCCAAATATAACTGAATGACATCATTCTAGGTGAAGGAGCATCAAAGTGATCATTCACCCTCCACCCCCTTCATGCGTCCGTTCCTTCTACTCACTCTCGAATATTGTATGGCATGTATGGAACTTGGAGAATGTTTGAGCCATCGAAAAACTTCAACTGATGTAACCAGAAACTGAAAGCATCATCCCAGCAACAACAATAAACAAAACAAATCACCGTCCATACAACCAACCAACATCGTTCGTTTCAATCATTAATCAAGCGATTCGCATTTCATTTTGTTCTTGGAGAAGATTTGTGGTTTTTTGGTGTGTCAGAATGTTTGTATACAAAGTTTTATGGCCAGTGTTATTCGATTTGTGCTTAACAAAGCTTTAAATCTTAACATTGTTGTTATTCTTCTGCGTTAAGTTTTACTGAATCAGAGGCTTGGTTCATCCAAAAATACATGAAATTTTGGTTTTGTTTCCTTTAGTTTTTTTTCGTGGTGTAACTCAATATATTTCTGACTCATTTCTTGACATTTTAGAAGGAATTCCAAAATGCGTGCTATGGAAATTGTATAAATATATACTACGTACATATGTATGTATATATTATTAAGATTTATATCATTAACAATTGGAAGAAATTTTGTTTAATTATTTGTTTAATTCTGAATTTAGAGTTTTTCATTGGGAATTCCCGTCCCTGGAATTTCCGTATTTCCCGCTATATTTTCACTTCGGAAATGTTGCTACCTATCATGTTGATTTATCGGGAAATCTTAAATAATAACAAGTAAAAAAAAAATAATTAAGTTAAAATATTCTGAATTAAAATAGAATAATTATTTTCTTTCCTGTCCACAATTTTAGCTGGAGATATTTTGTGTACACTTCAAATGCCTAAATAAGGTAAAAATGAATCTAAAAATGTCTTCAATCGGGCGGCATCCTTTATAAAGGCTATATCAAACGGTGGACATTTGTTGACAAATTTAGGTGGACAAGTTTTGTGACCAATGACAATTACCAATTAAATGTCGAATTACAGATAGTTCGGCTAACAAATGTAGCTAAACTCTTCAACAAGCCTGAAATGGGGGAGTTAGTTTATATGGTGACTTTACCTAAAATATAAACCTATATTGACAATTCTCAGTGAAGAGGTGTTGTGGCCGCTATGAACCTCAAATGGCAAAAAAGAGAAAATTCTGTTTAAAAATGTAGCTAATATCCTCAAAATATCGGAAATCGGGAGGTACCGTTATATGAGTGTTATACCAAAACATGGACATATATTTAAATTTGTTGGCGGAAAAGTTTTGTGACCACAGGAAACCTCAAATGTCAAATTACAGATAGTTCGTGTCAAAAAATGTAGCTAAAATCCACAAAATACCGAAAATCGGGAGGTACCGTTATATGGGGACTATACCAAAACGTGGACCTACGTTGACAATTTTTGGTGGAGATGTTTCGTGACGACAGAGAACCTCAAATGTTAAATTACAAATGGTTCGGTTAAAAAATTTAGCTAAAATCCTCAAAATACCGAAAATCAGGAGGTACCGTTATACGGGCTATACCAAAACGTCGGCCGATATAGCTCATTTTCAAACTATGGAAAAATTACTCTCAGGTGCAAAAAATTAGCGTTCTACCTCAATTATTGCGGACTTTAGAGTGATTATAACAGACGGGCAGACGGACTCAGATTTTTATACTGATCAAGAATATATATACTTTATAGGGTCGCAAATGTATACTTCATTGCGTTACAAACGGAAAAACAAACTTAATTTACCCTCCATACTATGGTGGAGGGTATAAAAACGGTCTGTATATACATACATATGTATGTAGTATATACGAGTAGTCAAACCCGGGAATTCGCGGGAAAAGAAAAACCCTACCAGTCCTATGTACCGACATATAAGATGAACTAACTAACTGACCCTAATTCACAACGTAATCTATCTAATTCAATCTAATTGCTTTGCAATTTGCGTTTTTTCTACGCAATTATATTTTAATATATTATTTTGCATTTATATTTAGTTCGTACCTAATCCCACGTCGAATGCATCAGAATGATCTCCATTAATAGCTTTGATAATTACTTGATTCCATGACTTTAGAAAATATTTAGATTCACAACAGTAAATGTTATTAATCGGGAATTTTGTTGTTAAAATAATAATTGTTTTAATTGAGGAAGGGCGTTTTTTATCTGAGATTATGACCACTAATTGATTTTTTTTAATAGTCAGGCTTGATCCTATTTTGTTGAAAAACAAAACACAAGAGAACTGCTGAGGATCTGTTGCGAGATCCGAAACTATAGTCTTCCCTGCCTTACCCCTCGGTAAACATCTCCAATTTTTCCCACTAATAAATTAAAGTTGTTTTATTAAGGAATAATATAAAATATAGAATAAAGCCTGACTATTTTGAAAAGCAAATTAAAAACGCCAACACAAATCTGTGAATTCCGAAACTATATTCTTTCCTGCCTTATCCCAAGGTAAATAATTACAAATTTTCCCCACTTACAAAAAACAATTGGTTTTAATAAAATAATAAAACAACTAGGGGATTAAGTAAAATAAAATTAAATTTCTGCCTGGGCGTTGTATTTCATGAAGAACACAATTTATCAAATAATATTTTATTAATAATACTCACTAGTTTAACGTCTAGCAGTGTATCCCTCCATGGACGAAACAAAAATATTTAACAATTAACACTAGCCCTTTTGAATATTTAATTATTACCTAATATGTATAATGTTAGTAGACATACATACATATATCCATATGTACATTGTACATACAAAAGTATTTTCACTTTTTACATAAAGTGAAGATTGTCAAACCAAACACCAGCAAATATGGCAATAAAAAATTAAAAATTATCTATGAATTCCTGGATAATTTCCAAAAACAAACACACGCGCACACTACTAAAAATTAAAAATTCCAAACACATAGACAGAGGTAGGCATTCTTTAGTGATTACTTCGTCGTCGCTGGTGTCTTTTTGTTAATGCCAAAAATAGCCGTCACTGTCAAACCGCCAATATGTGTGTGTGTGTCTAAATGATTTGTGTAAATATAGACACGTGTGTGTACATAACAAAAAAACCAAATAACAACAGTCGAAATTGGATAAGACGAATTATATGGTGCTAAAATATTTGTTACTTACATACATACATACCCAGCAAAAAAGTCCTACCAAAATCATGGGCTTAGTAAGGGATTTTTGGCAGCCGTAACTACTCTCAAATCCCCTTTCTTCCCCATTATTTTTACAAGGGCATGTCGCACTCAGGTTCTAGTTATTTTATGTCCACTAGAATAACTAGTTATTCTGTGGCCAATAGAAGTTGAAAAGTAAGGTGAAAAAAATCTATTTTTAGAACAGTTGATGTGGAGAATTTGTTTTTAATTTCAACACACTTCTTACTTTTATTTTACTACATTTTATTTCGCTCCCTGCCCGAGTTGAACACACGAACCCTCTGATTTCTAGCCAAACACACTACACACTGTGCCACGCACACAAACATTAAGGGTTGCTTAAGAACTAAAATGTGCAGTCCACATGTGCACCATGAACTGTTATTTTTTAATTTACAAAAAGTTTTTGTTTTTGTCAAAAACTCGCGTGCCGACGGTGAGCGTTGAACACACAACCCTAGGATTTATAGTCGGACACACACACACTGTGCCACCGTCCTCATTACTTAGTGAGGAGTAAAGTAAGTAGGTTTACTTTGTAAATTTTTTAAGAAGTAACCCATTACTTGTAATGCGAAAAGAAGCTTGTTTACATTACTTTGTAAAGGGTTACGTAATGACTATCGGATCCAAATTTTTGCTGGGTATGTATATCCGATGGCCCAACACCCAAAGGGAATTCCTTTAAGAACTGAGTCGTTCCATAACTCTATCTATCTAAACCAACAATTATTTCAAAATCGCTGAAATGATGATGGATGGCATGATTTGTGATTTAATACATATGCTGATTTCTAAGTGAAATCGCATACTTTTCAAAAAATGATTTTTGATTTCCTTTATTTTTTGCTGTGCTGATGCTGCTCATCAGCAAAACATTTTAGTATATGTTTTGCTGGGAAGTTTTTGCGGATTCTGAAACTACAATGTTCATAGATGAAAAAAATCAAAAAACAAACAAAAAATCGCTTTTTAAATAAATCGCGATTCAAGTTGACATTTTTAGGGGTTGTTTAGGTTTTTGCGATTTTGCTTAGAAAACGCAAGTCCTATGAAAATGGGAATAAAGAAAATGTTGTAGCTATAAAAATTCTCTACAAGATTTACCTGTACGATATTTTCGTAGGTTTTACAACTTTTGAGATATAGAAGTTGAAATTGGGACAATTCAAATTCAATTCAATTCTGTATCGTCTCCTTATAAAACAATGTCATGACTGCAATTTTCCGACTTAAACGTATATATCAAAAAAAAGTACATCCTATCAAAAATTACATAAGCCAGTATTGTAGAGAATTTTCACAGCTATAAGATTTTCTGAGGTCCCATGCCGATAAGACTTGCCGTATTCAAGCAAAATCGCGAAACCCTAACAAAAAAACCTAAAAATGTAAACTGAGCTTCTTTATCTCAAAAATGGTACAGCCTGAGAACAAATCACAAACGTCAATCGTGTAGAGAATTTTTACAGCTACAACATTTTCTTTATCTCGATTGCGATTGGACTTGCGGTTTCCAAGCAAAATCGTGAAAACCTAAAAAACACCTAAAAATGTGAATTTTTACCGCGATTTTTTTTAAAATTCCTCCAGCGATTTTTTCTTGTTTTTGGATTTTTCTCATCTATGAACATTGCTGTTACATAATTCACAAAAACTTCTCCTGTGTAAGCGGTTTTCATTAAAAGTTAGTTAAGGCGCACCCTTCATGACATTGTTTTATAAGGGGGGCGATACAGTCAGTGCATTGTCCCAATTTGAACTTCAATATCTCAAAATTGGTAAAACCTACGAAAATATCATATCAAATATATCAAATCTTGTAGAGAATTTTTATAGCTACAACATTTTCTTCAGTCTCATTTTGATAGGACTTGCGGTTTCTAAGCAAAATCGTGAAAATCTATACAACCTCTAAAAATGTCAACTTCAATCGCGATTTATTCAAAAAGCGCTCCGGCGATTTTTTTTTGTTTTTTGATTTTTCTCATCTATGAACATTGTAGTTTCAGAATCCGCAAAAACTTCCCAGGTGTAAGCACCTTCCATTTAAATTTGATTCAAGAGCACCGTGACGATTAATTACAAAAATGTTAAGTCCTGTTTGGTAGTGGGATTCGAATAATTAACAAAGACATAGAAGAAATAAGACTAGACAAAATGCATGCAACAAAAAAATGTTTATGAAACAATGTATAGAAACATTACCCTTAGCAGAAACAATGCAGGTTGTATCGCAATCTAGGAGTAACATTTCATGTAATAATTTCAGAAACGAAATTTATAAATTCAAGGATCTACTCCAGAAGAATTCCATACCAATTGGAACGTTAAATTCGGTTAAATACGTACAAAACGTATAAAAGAAAAAAATGTTATTTTACGGTATGGTAAAATTACATTATGTTAAATTCTAAAACCATTCACTGACGAATGATAGCAAAAAATGTCTTATCTTATTGTATTTATAGCTCTGTTCCTTTACGTTGAAGAATCTTCAAGTTTTACCACATTTTACTCGAAAAGCGTTCCTTTATGTACTTCAGACACAATACAATTCATATGGGAGCAGTTTACAACTTTTACTACTTTTGCCGGTTTTACCATTTTCAGAAGTGAAGGAACAGACCATACGCCTTTGAAAATAATATTTTTTAAAATGAATTTCCACATTCCACATTCATTTGTTACTTTGCAAAAAAAATATAAAATTAAATTTTTTAACATTTGTTTTGTTGTTTTATTTAGTAATTTATCTTGAAAACTTCATTTTTCAATTTTGAAAATGCATTAGCAATTATTATACCAGCCGGACAATAAATTAACTATATTGATAATCAAATAACCACAGCTTGGAAATTATATGAATGGGCATCCGAGCCTATCTACATACCTAACATAATTTAAAGTAATATTTTCTCCAGAAGATGGTTATTTAAATATGATCTGAATTTGAGATATGAAACGGCTAAAACTCACCAATGCTGGTACAATAATTGCTAACCCGCTTTCAAAATCGAAAAATGAGGTAGCTTTTAAGACGTTTAAGATAAACCCCAAACAAAACATTAAAACAAATGTTATTAAATATTTTTTTATTTAAGAAAATCGGAGAGTACAATCATTGTTAAAAATTGATTTGAAATACTAAATGGAGAAAATTGCATCGAAGCCAACTGTGCAAAAATGTTTTATTAGTTAGATAAAAAAGCAAAAGAAACAAAAACAAATGTTTTGTCTATTTGGGCCGATATTAAAGAAGTTATGAGTATTTCTTTGCACATAGTTTTTACAGAATTCGACTTTTCCAGGCGCGATATCCCTGAAACCTTTAGTCAAAAAATCTGAAAATATACTGAAATGTTTTGCAGATGATCAGCATCACCACAGCAAAAAAAAAAAAAATAAATCAAAAACCACTTTATGAAAAAGTGTCCGATTTCACTCAGAAATCCTCATATACTTTCATACGGCCTAAATGCTTTAGACCCCAAGTATGTTTGTACGAAATTCGTTTCATTTGCTGGCGGCAGCGCACGACAACTCTTGAACGGATGAACCGATTGGGTCCAAAATTTTGCCTTTGTAATATCTTGTCCAAACTTAGTTTGCGTTCGAAGATGGGTCATATCGACCCACTACTTCGCTTACCTCTGCCATGAAAGTTCAAAACCTTTCGCTAAAATGGTGCACATGATAACTTTTGAAGGCAGTAGCCAATTTGGTACACACTTTGCACATCGTAATATTTCTACAAGACAAATTTATCCAATTTGAATATGGACTATATACATATGTCAACTTCTTTGGGTACCAAAATGAAATCAAAGAATTCCTTTTTTGTTCTAACAGCTTGTATTCGCTGCTCCCATTATGACGGTACAGGTTTTTTCAGGGGCAAGGCCACACTTCCTGAGAAAAAGGCCCGAAAGTTGTAAGAAAACCTGTGGTCAGCATGTGTAGAGACTGGAGCGCACGATAACTCTTGAACGGATCAGCTGATTTGATCAAAAATTTGGTCAAACTTAGTTTAAGTTCGAAGATGGGCCATATCGATCCATCTTCCGGTACCTCCCCCACAAAAGTTCAACCTTTCCGAAGGTCCATTGGAAAATTATACTGATTCTACTACTTGTGCTTCGGTTTACAGCGATATTATGTTTTTCGTGGCAAGTACATGCTTCCTGACATAGTGGTCCAAAACCTTTAAGTTATACAGTGACCAACTGAAATGATTGGTGAGCATGATATCTATCGAAAAGAAAGAGCTACTAAAATAAGATCCATTTCCAAAATGGACTATGTCGATCCATTCTTCAGGTACCTCTTCCGCAACACATTTGAGCTTTAATCCAAATATATTTTTGTCGGCAAGTTCATGCGTTCAAAAAGAGCCACAAAATCTGAAAACCCTGATACATTTCTACATGTTATACTTTTTATATGACGTTTTCCATATAGGGCTACTCTACTATCAGTAGCAACGCGTAGCGTACGAGAGAGATATCGGGTGAAAAGTAGAGTGGAAATCATATTTTCCGCAGAAAAAAGAGAAATAGAAAAGCGTGAGTGTGAAAAAATCGAGATGTACAGGAGCCAGAAAACTCTACCAAAACGTGGATCGATCTGATGGCTTTGGTTACAGGAACCTGAGCAACATATGCCCCGTCCACAAAATAGGAGATAAGACTGTGTGTTTTAATAAGTCTGCCTATTGCTTGTAAGGTAGTATCAGAGATTTTGTGTGAACGACTAAAGCCTATTATCAACGAAATAATTGGACCATACCAATGCGATTTTTACCTGAATCCGCCATTGACCAGATATTTACCTTGAGGCATATCTTGGAAAAGACTTAAGATATGCAGATCGACACGTACCATATTTTTGTTGATTATAAAGCAAACTTCGAAATTCCCATATGCACAAAAGTATTCCAAGCCATGTTTGAATGTGGTATTCTCACAAAGCACATACGGCTTTGTAAGAGGACTCTAAATGATACCCGGTGCTCAGTTAAAATAGAAAAGAACCTCTACGAACAGTTTAGTACCAAACGAGATTTTGAGGCAAGGAGACGGCATTTCGTGTGATCTCTTTAACATTCTGCTGGAAATGGTTAAACGAGATGAAAAGTTTGAAAAAAATGATATTTTGAAGAGTGTTTCTCTCAAATACACCAAGCACTGCCTTATCTGCTGGCGCAAGTACTCAAGCTTCGGAACCATACATTAGTACGGGTAGTATCATTATTTTGTAAAGGGTGGTTTTTGTTTGACGATATGTGGCTTTGTTTGTAAACTGATTATTAATTAGTATTCTTCTTCTTATTTAAGAACTGATGTTGTCGTCTGTATTTTAATGGAGCCGAGGTAGATGTAGTCTTTAACTATCTCAAAATTACAGTTATCAACTTCCAAAGCCCAAAGAACGGTTGTTCGATGAGAAATTTGACTCAGAAAAACATTTGTACATGTAGCCGTTTTTGGATCTGTCACTGGATGAAAGTCCTTGGTGCCGGCCAAAGGCCAGTTTTCCCTTAGACATTTTCCTCAGAGGAAATTTTATACGCACAACTTTTTGGATCTGTCCATGAGAGATTTTAGTCAGAAAAGAAATTTTTGCGAATATGCCCATAGGGGCAAGTCTAAAGTATCTATCGAAGGCCGATATTTCTCTTGAACCAGCTTTAAATGAAATTAGCTTACAACAGGGCATTTTTTGAGCATTCTGAAACTACAACGCCCATAGATGAGAAAAATAAAAAATAAAACAAAATAATTGCCGGAGCGCTGTTATAAATAAATCAAGTTCAAAGTTCACAGGGTTTTTTAGATTTTCACGATTTTGCTTGGAAACCGCAAGTCCTATCGCAATGGGAATAGAGAAAATATTGTAGCTGTGAAAATTCTCTACTAGATTGACCTTTTGATATTTTCGTAGGTTTTACCATTTTTTGAGATATAGAAGTTCAAATTGAGATAATGATCTGACTGTATCGCCTCCTTATAAAACAATATCATGTACGGTGCGCTTTAACTAACTTTAAATAAAAACCGCTTAGACCTGGGAAGTTTTTGCGGATTCTGAAACAGCAATATTCATAGATGAGAAATATCCAAAAACAAGAAAAAATCGCGGTCAAAGTACACATTTTGGGGTTTTTTAAGTTTTCAAGATTTTGTTTGGAAACGACAAGCCCTTTCAAAATGGAACTAAAGAAAATGTTGTAGCAGTAAAAATTCTCTAGAGGATCGACTTTTATGATTTGTTCTTAGGATTTACCATTTTTGAGATATAGAAGTTCAGGTCACATTTTTAAGTTTTTTTTTTGTTATGTTTTCACGATTATGCTTGAATGCGGGAAGTCTTATCGCAATTGGACAAGAGAAAATCTTATAGCTGTGAAAATTCTCTACAAGATTGGCTTTCGAAATGTTTTCCTATGTTATACCATTTTTGAGATATATAAATTTAAGTTGGGTCAGTCAGTGAATTGTCCCAATTCGAACTTCTATATCTCAAAAATGGTAAAAACCCATGAAAATAGCATAAAAGACAATCTTGTAGAGAATTTTCACTGCTACAACATTTTATTTATTTCCATTTTGATAGGGCATGATGTTTCCCAGCAAATTCCTGAAAACCTAAAAATGTGAACTTTCGATTTATTTAAAAATCCCTCCAATGATTTTTTCTTGTTTTTGGGTTTTCTTCATCTATGAACATTGCTGTTTTAGAATCCGCAAAAACTTCTCAGGTGTAAGCACCTTTCATTTAGTTGGTTCAAGAGCATCGTGCTATATCAGATTAGTAATAATCAAGTTATAAACCTATAATTTTTCACAACAAAAAAGGCCCATATCTCGGAATCTGTTTGCATATGCGGAATTGATGCATTTTGTATACTTTTAGAACCCTCTATTGTTATGTAATTCCTTAGACCATATGTATGTATATATTTATCGTTAGATTATCCTTCAGCATAATCATTGAACTTTAACCATGTTTACAAAACGAAGAAGAGTGCACTTAGACTTTTGCAATGCGGTGGTGTCTTGGACTGTATGCAGCTAGAATATTAACATGCCGGTATTTGGAAATCGATGGATAACTGGCATAAAATGAATGGATGACACAACATACATACGTACATATGTCAAGAAGACAACCCACAGAGTTAGTTGTAGGAGAACTTGTCAACCAGCCAACCAACAGAACGGAGATAATGTCTTTACATGTATTCATGTGTGTACGGATGGCAAAGTGTCGCCGTCGCTGTTGCATGCTAACGTAATAACTAACCATTGTCGTCTTTGTTGTTGTTACTCGCAACATCGTCGTAGCAATTCTTGAAAGCTGTTTGAAATTTCAAACACGCAAACGGATGCATATATTTCAAGGTATTTGAGAGGCTCCATATCTATGTATGTATATTATTTTGTATATATTGTTGGTTGTTTGTGTTTTCTAATTCGAAATTCTAAAAATGCACCATGCACTCACTCACTGTATGCACATGATGCATGTTGTATGGCATACGACGTATGTATGTGTGTGTGTAGGTGTGAGTACAACACAATTGCATAGTTATGAATGTTGTTCTTGTTGTTGTTGGCTAAATGGATGGACGGATACATGTTATGTTCAAAAAGTAAACAGCAAAAAAAAAAACAAATTGCATTTCAAACAAATGCATTGGTTGTTTGTGGAGGAGACGAGCGGAGGTGTGGTATGTACTTACATTACAATTCACTTTTTGTATGTTGAGATGATTGCAAAATATTCTTGCGCGATTTGTTTCTCCTTTTGCTTTTGCTTTCGATTGTAATTTGCTGCTGGCTGGACAAAGTATTCCTAATGATCGATAGCCCGCGCTAACTTATTTCATTTTCGTTTCGTGTTTTAGTTTTGTTTTTTAACATTTATTATTTTTTGTTAATTTTAGGTTTTTATTTTTCAATTGGCAATGATGTTTCTTTGTTTCCATTAATCACTTTTTGACACAATTTGAATTTGAATTGTATTTTTTTAACACACTTGGAAAAAATCCACAAGGAATTCACTCTGTAAATGCCAAAATAACTTAACTTGAATTTCTTCTCTTTTATGACAATTGCCACGCCATTCGAGACTCAATAACACCACGGTCTTGATCGTCCGTCCATCTATTGAATACTATTGATCGATCTAAAGTATCATCGTATCTTCTGAATTTGTTGCTTTTTTGTTGTTTTTGTTAATAATATCCACCTGAGTATACAGATTCCGTTGCCAATAAGGCAAAACACAGAAGAAGTAGAAGAGAAAAACAAAACACAAAACAGCTTTGTCTTGCACAAAAAAATAAAATAAAACAGACACTCGTTGGCACAAGTTTTGTTAATTCTTCTTTTCTTCTTCGTTCCTTCTCTTTCGTCTTTTTACTTTCTATTGGTGTTGCTGGTTACAGCGCTTAGCGGTTATGCGGAAAGATACAACTTAACAGTCTAACATCTCAAACCCGACTGAAAGGTTAGCTCAAACTGGGGTTCTCTCTGTGCGGGAATGTTCGTTTTGGTCATGTGGTTCAGCGCTCTCAAGCTTTATTCCGTTTAAGCCATCGTACAAACGTTTTAACCATGGCTCTCATAGCAAACAACAGATAACTGACTAAAGCTTTTAGTTGCATTGATTGATTTCAACTTCAGGTTTGATTTCAAACCTTACTATTTCTCTTTCCATATCTTTTTGCATGCGGTGATTCGACAGGGTCGAAGCAAATGCACACTCCACCATGAGAAAAACCTTAAAAATAAAAATATTGACTAGATCAATATCCCTCGAAATGGATTTCGCTAATTCATTTGTGATTGATAATTACATATTCAATATCCTTTGAAAAGGATTCCTACCAACAATTTTGTAATTTGTGGATTGAATTAAAGGAGAAAGATCTCTCACAGAACGAAGTATTTTTATTAAACCCTTGAAAAGATTATCATTGATTTGTAAATCTTAAATGTTAAATCATTATTTTAACCTTAAGCTGTCGAATGTATATAGATACGGTGTCCAACCGTACTCTATTATAGAGTACAGTACTCTATTTTAGGCGTCCGTACTCTATTTTTTAACGTACTCTATTTGTCCTCTATTTTCATTGAGCGCACTCTATGTCCTCTATTTTTGATTTATTTCACAAATACTTATGAATAGTAATTCCCGTCCACTTTTTGACCTGCAAATTTTCTTCAATGGATACGAGGGCAACTATCTAATTTTCTGGCCTAGTAATGACAACGAGAATATTTATCAACAAAAATTAATTTATTGTGTTTTGAAGTATTCACCAGCTCATTTATGTACTTTTGCATGTGCTCAAACCAATATTCTGCCGATTGCTGTTATGCTTCGGTTTCATACGCATAGATCCATGATTTGTCACCTGCGACGATTTTATAAACGTTTTTTGAAGAACTGTGATCGCATTCTTTCGAAATCGCTTGAACCGATCGGCACGGAATCAAACGAGTCAAACCATTTTTGAGGCGAGGTGTACATGCAATATCGAATGCAAGCTGGTTGATACCTCTTTCTCAGCATATATAGCATGGCACAACGGCATTATCTGGCACAACGGCCGTTTTTGGACGACCTTTGTATTTAAGCGAGCGTCGGCCACGATAGAATTCATTAAATTAGTTTTTCACAGTGCTATAGGATGGTGATTCATCGCCATACTAAGATTTAATTTCATCGATGCATTCTTGCCATGTCGAAAGTTGTGAAAATGACCCCACTAAATTGATTTTTTTAGGTCAACGTAAACAACGCAACACATGGTAGTACGACAAATCGTATTGAGTAAAATTTCGAACTTTCCAATAGAAATGTCAAATGAAGCCTGGCGATACGAATTGTTGCCTAGGCCAAAAACTTATATAGTAGCCCTCGTACATGTACTCTATTTTCGTCCAAAAATATTGGTCACCGTATCTATAGAACTTATAGTACATTTGCATATAACCGCATTTATTAAAGCCACTGGATTTAAATTGTCAATTCTATTACGTACTTACTTACTTAGCTGGCTTTTTACAGAACTATGGAACAAATGTTCTGTAAAAAGCCAGTTAAAAAGATCTCCAATCCTCTCTGTTTGCTGCTGTATTTTCCCAATCTGGGATATGCAGCTTTCAGATGTCTCGTTTCACTTGTTTGCTTCATAGAAGCCTTGGCCTTCCAGTCCTGCGTGTGACCATGTGACCCGTATTTATACGCCCTTTTAGCGGGTTCATCATCACTAGACATCGGATTTTGCATATTTGCATATTTTTTAATATTAAAGATACGAAGATTCTGATTGGACCAAAATTCGTTTCAAAGAAATCTAAATTAAATGGCAGGGTCATATTTCGTATTTATTTTGCATATTTGCATATTTTGCATATGCACAAAATATGCAAAAAATATGCAAAATATGCAAAAAATATGCAAAATATGCAAAAAATATGCAAAATATGCAAAAAATATGCAAAATATGCAAAAAATATGCAGAATATGCAAAAAATATGCAAAATATGCAAACAGATTTTGGCCGAAAATCGTCATAAAAGTCGTTAAATTGTCATTTAAAGTTGGAAAAACCATCAAAAAATACATAACAGTGTTCTAAACTAAGCCTGTTGACCGTATAACGTCGAATTTTTCAGCAGATTATTATGTTATTGAGACCATTTACGACAGTGTGGTGTAGTGTATAAAAATATGGTATCGTAATACCATTTTTTTATTATTAAACTATGTAAAAATATAAAATTTTATAAAATATCAAATGTTTTATGTAAAATTCAATATTTTCTTTTTGTAGCATGTTAATTTAATTTGTAGGATTGGGCTGTTTTAACTCAAAGGACCAAATCGATCTCGGATTTTTTAGCCGGGGAGCCGCCTAAACCTTTTAGTATTGTTAGATTTTAAGATTGTCAAAGTTTGAGCACAATTCGAATATGTTAAAACCTGGTACTGGGGCCTCGAAGTTATGAAAATCCATTTTTTTTTGCTATTTGGCGACTTCGACGGCCCATACATGTGGAACGGTTAAAGCTACTTGCCCGTATTACGCATTTAACTATAAGCTATTCTGTTCTTAACATTTCTTGCTGAACAACAAAGTACGTAAGTGTTACTGAATTCCAGATAATAAACCCAATGTCCCGAAAAAGGCCTTAGGGCAAAAATGGAGTCTATTAAAAAAAAACTATTTTTTCTTCCTATATTATCAATTTTTTCTACTCATTCCTCGTTGGAGTCGAGCTTAATGACCGATGATGTTTGCAAGTGAAAAAGGAAAGCTGAAGATTCGATCCCCCACAACCACCATTATGTGACTTGTTTCGCCTTTTGTAGAAGCACATCAGACATATCGGCCGTGGAATGGCATCGCTATCCATCAAACATTTCCTTTTTCAAATGTAAGTTTGTTTTTACAAAGATGGAAATTTGTACATTCATTGTATGGCTTCAATGACAAACGCTTACATTTTGTTCATACATATTTTAATTTACTAATGCCGGTAATTTCAACGTCTGGGTGAACGGGTACGTAGCTACCTATTAGTTATCTTTACCCACGCGTTTGGTAATTTCTACATGCCATTTACCGAGGCGTGTAAATTTTAAAATCATGTGGTAGTATTGGTGATTTTTATTCATGATTTCGCAAAATCATTGCCACATAGAAGTGTTTTACAACTTTTAACACATTGGCAACGATTAACCAGGTAAAATCCTTGGTGTAAGTAACACGGCCGTTTTTGACTCGGTAACGTTACTTATGCATTGAAATTATAAAATGTTGCTTACACGGGAGATATCTGTGAACTCATAGATAGCTACGTCTTGAAATTTCGGGCATTAAGGGACTAACATAATGTAGTTTTGGAGCCATCTGGGTACAGATGACAACTTGGCGATGAACTCGACTCCTTGCTATGTCGTTCACAATTTTCAAGATATTTGCCATCCTTTACCCCTCCTGGTAATTGATGTTCTGTGGTCAAGTTGCATTATCTTTTTCAAGAAATTCAGAGTTAAAGTTTAATCTCTTGAACAACAATTAAGTCTCACTTGTAATTATGCCTGGTAAACCTTTTTCTAGGAATTTCGGCAGTTGATTTTTGTAAGTTTGGATCGATTATTTCTGGAGAAATTTCTATCTTTGCTTTGTTAAGATTTTTGTCGTCTTTTGGATCTTTACGGTGTTTTGCACTATCAGATCAAACAATGCCAGACCAATAAATTCAGGACTAAGGTACCACATATGATTTACCATTTTGTTATTTCCTTTATCTGATATTTCTTTGTGAATGCCTTTCGTATTAAGTAAATCTTCAATGCGGTTTAGGTCTTGTTTTGGACCTAAAAATATTTCTGAATATCGTTTTCACTATTTTTTGTATTAAACTTAATCTATTGTCTCTATTTCTTTTTAACCTATTGATATTGTTTACGCAATATATCCAATATTATATCTATATAAACATTATCTTGTTCATTATACGTTTTGTAAAATCAATAACCCAAACTCTCACTTATAAGACTCAGTTGTTGTCGTGTGGGATACCAAATAAATAAATAAATAAAATAGAAAAAAACATTCTGGGGCGTGCAGTCTCGAACGATTTAAACGCAAGGTGCTTCTTCGGCCTCTTGTTCTTGGGAAGTGGGTTGGGCAGTAGTTTTAAAACACTCTCGCCTACTTCGAACTTGGATTTGGCAATCGCAGGCTATTCTTATAGAAGTCGCTTGAATATGTTTGGTTGATGTCCGGATGTGCTTCCAAACTTGCAGTCAAAAATCTCTCTCTCGAACTAATATCTGCTCGAGCTGGTGAGACCCCTTTTTTCTAGGCATTTGTACACTGCTAGTTCTTGTTTCTCCCATGAGCTACTGTCAGTTTCAGGAACGCCTAGGAGTTGTTTTTTACCCCCATGTGATACCAGAACAGCAACCCGTTTTTTTCTTCTCTGGTTTGAGAATATTTGGTAATAGTTTTCCATGCCAGTGTACACAAATAGCCTCGTTCCTTAAAGCTGTTGAGTTTATTTTTCACGGTTTATTCTCCGCTGTTCACGGAGAAAGCTTCTAGAGATCTTATATTTGTAGGGATCCTCCCCGATAGCTTCTACTGTAGCCATAATGATACTAGTAACGTTCCTATACATCTTACTGGGGTCCAGCACCAATGACAATTGCATAGTTTGTTCTTGAAGCCACGCTTGATTGTTTTCGGGACAGATGGTTCTTCAGATTCTACGATACGTTTAGCATCAAAACAAGACCTAGACCTCATTGAAAATGTATTGAAATATGAGAACATTGACACACAAATTTCAGAAAAAAGAAAAAAACAACATAATTAATAATCTGTTGTATCTTAGTCCTGAACTTGCTGACCTGGCATTGTTTGATCCAACGGTGCAAAACGCCGTAAAGAGCCAAAAAGCGACAAAAATCTTAACAAAGCAAAGATTCAAATTTCTTCAGAAATATTCGATCCAAACTTCCAAAAGAGCAACTGCCGAAAATCCTAGAAAAAGGTCTGGCATAATTCTTGTTGTTCAAGAGATTAAACATTAACTCCGAATTTCCAGGAGGCGCAAAGGATGGTAAACAACTTGAAAGTTGCGAACTACATAGCAGAGCGTTCTTCAAGTAGTCAGCTGTACCCAGATAGCTCCAAAACCACATGATGTCTGACTCTCGAATAAATTTAATTTAGAACAAAATATAAAAGACATTTGTTTTCATTCCAAAAATTGATAAAAATGAAGATAATGTTTTTTTAATAGTCTCCACTTTCGCACAAAGGCGTACCTAGTCACGTTTTTCGGGTACGAATTCTGTAATACCTGTTTAGTATTAGATTTATTATATGGGTCTCCGAAATCGCTAAATAGCCAAAAAATTGAGATTTTCATAATGTCGAGGCCCCAGTGGCACATGTTAACATATTCCAATTGTGCTCAAACTTTGACAGTCTTAAAATCTGACCAAACTAAAAATTTTATGCGGTTGCCGCCTTAAAAAATCCGTCATCGGTTTGTTCCCTTTGAACAATAACCAGCACAACGTTACAAATTATAACAAAGAAAATATTGAATTTTACATAGAACGTTTGATATTTTATCAAATTTAATATTTTTGCATAGTTTAATAATAAAAAAAATTGTATTACAATACCATTCTTTTATACCCTACACCACACTGTCGTAAGAGGTCTCGATAACACAAGAATCTGCTAAAAAATCGACGTTAAGCGGCCAACTATCTTAATTTAGAACACTTTGAAGATTTTTGAAGATTTTTCCAAAATTAATTGACAATTTTACGACTTTTATGACGATTTTCGGCCAAAAACTGCTTGCATATTTTGCATATTTTTTGCATATTCTGCATATTTTTTGCATATTTTGCATATTTTTTGCATATTTTGCATATTTTTGCATATTTTGCATATTTTTTGCATATTTTGCATATTTTTTGGCATATTTTTTGCATATTTTTTGCATATATTTTGCATATTTTTTGCATATTTTTTGCATGTTTTTGATATGACCCCAAATATCGAAAAGTTGACCCTTAAAACGCCTAGATCCAAAATTTGAGTCCAATCAGATGAGAAATAAAAAACATGCAAAAATCCGATGTCTAATCATCACTCATTCGTATGACATGGTCTTGCCATATCAATCGTTGTATCTCTATTCGTTCAACTATACTGATGTCGTTGTATAGCAGATACAGCTCGTGGTTCATACGACGTCGATATTCACCGTCAACGCAGATCGGTCCGTAGATCTTTCGAAGAATTTTTCTCTCAAACACACCAGGCGCTGTCTTATCTGCTTTCGAACGGGCAGTATCAGTGTTTTGTAAGTGTTACTTTTGTTTGACGAGATGTGACTTTATTCTTAAACTGCTTACTTAGCCCAAAGTAGCGTCTGTTTCCCAAAACTGTTCTACTTCGTATTTCACGACTGATGTTGTTTGTTGTGTTTATAGCGGTGCCGAGGTAGACGAATTCCTTTACTACCTCAACATTTTAGGCATCATCATTCACGGATGGTGTGAGATCTGTGGACGTATTACGCGTCGATACCATAAACTTGGTTTTATCGCCATTTCTTTTGACCTTCGCATCTCGTATGACCTTTTCCAACAGGATGTTGAAGAGATCTATTGGTAATAAACTCTTCGGAGAGGTTCTACTTTAACTGAGGACCGAGTATCAGTTAATGTCTTCTTAAAAAGCCGAATGAGCTTTGCGGGATACCAAAATCAAACATGGCTTGGAATACCTTTGAACGAAAAAGATTGAAGGTGTCGATCTGCATCTCTTGGGTCTTTTCCAGGGTTTTTCGCAAGGTAAATATCTGGTCAAAGGTGGACTTGCCCGGTCAAAGCCGCACCGATAGGACCCAATTATTTCATTGACCATAGGCTTTTTTCGCTTACACAATGTGCCAGATACTATCTCATATGCAATAGGGAGCAGACTTATGTCCCTGTAATTGGAGCACACAGTCTTATCTCCCTTCTTGTGAATTGGACATAGGATGCTGACGTTCCAATCGTCGGGTACGCGGTCTTCTTGCCGGATGTTGCTAACTAGCTGATGCATACACATTATCAGCGTGTCGCCTGCGGCTTTTAACAGCTCAGCTGGTAGGCCATCGGCTTCTACAGCCTAATTATTCTTCAGCCGGTTTATTGCTGTCTTTACCTCATTTTGGCCGGGCGGGCATCTTCTGGGATTGGAGCTGTGGTATCTTCGTCGTCTTCGTTAGTATTGGATACCAGCAGTTTGGAAAAATGCTCTTTCCATATCCCGAGAACACTCTCTGTATCAGTTACCAAATTACCTTCAGGTCTCTACAGGTAAATGTGCCTGTACCAAAGCCATCAGTTTGATTCTTCACTCTTTGGCAGAATTTTCGGACTTCATTCTGGCTCCTGTACATCTCGATTTTTTCACACTCCCGCTTTTCCATTTCTCTCTTTTTCCTGCGGAAAAGACGTTTCTCCTCTCTCCTATTCTCTCGATACCTCTCTCCTGCGCTGCTGGTTGTAGAGTAGCCCTATATGCCGCATTTTTCTCTTCGGTAGCAGCACGACACTCCTGGTCATACCATGGGTTCCTTGGTGGAGTTCTCTGGTATCCAAGTATGGATTTTGCGACTGTTTTCATGAAGTGGGCAATACTTTGCCATTGTGCTGATATGTTATCGGGACGAGGAGTGCTTCCAATGAGCAATTGGGCCAGTTGAGTGGAATATGCTGTGGATATATGTTGTGTTTGCAGCTTACCGATGTTCAACTTCCGTGTTCAAACAACTTTATCACATTCCGCAATGATCTTTGGCGGAGTTTGCATGGAGTGGGCAATACTTTTCCACTGCACTAATATGTTACCGGAAGGACAGGGGGCCTTCGCAGCATGATTAATTTGGTTTTTTTGCTTCTTTGATCTGGTGACGCACAGCCAAATGTCTTTATGTACAGTGTTGCTGTAAACATTTGCGAAATTGAAATTACTATTTCACATTTTAATTTTTTTCAGATTTGATTTGATGTTGTTATAGGTTGATTAAAAATATATAAAACATTAGCAACTGAGGAAATATGTATGTTTCAAAATTCTCCTGATTGAATTTATACTCTTATTTTAAAATATTTATTTATTTATTTATTTATTTATTTATTTATTTATTTATTTATTTATTTATTTATTTATTTATTTATTTATTTATTTATTTATTTATTTATTTATTTATTTATTTATTTATTTATTTATTTATTTATTTATCTATTTATTTATTTATTTATTTATTTATTTATTTATTTATTTATTTATTTATTTATTTATTTATTTATTTATTTATTTATTTATTTATTTATTTATTTATTTCTTTATTTATTTATTTATTTATTTATTTATTTATTTATTTATTTATTTATTTATTTATTTATTTATTTATTTATTTATTTATTTATTTATTTATTTATTTATTTATTTATTTATTTATTTATTTATTTATTTATTTATTTATTTATTTATTTAAATTTATTTATTTATTTATTTATTTATTTATTTATTTATTTATTTATTTATTTATTTATTTATTTATTTATTTATTTATTTATTTATTTATTTATTTATTTATTTATTTATTTATTTATTTATTTATTTATTTATTTATTTATTTATTTATTTATTTATTTATTCATTTATTTATTTATTTGGTTATTTATTTATTTATTAATTTATTTATTTATTTATTTATTTATTTATTCATTTATTTATTTATTTATTTATTTATTTATTTATTTATTTATTTATTTATTTATTTATTTATTTATTTATTTATTTATTTATTTATTTATTTATTTATTTATTTATTTATTTATTTATTTATTTATTTATTTATTTATTTATTTATTTATTTATTTATTTATTTATTTATTTATTTATTTATTTATTTATTTATTTATTTATTTATTTATTTATTTATTTATTTATTTATTTATTTATTTATTTATTTATTTAAAATGTTTATTTTAATAAAATTATAATTGCAAAGCACTATCAACAAAGGCTATTGGCTTGAGTTAAAATATATATGAATAAACATCTATATTTAAACTCCCATTTTTCTGGCTCTGATTGATCTTCACCATCACCAATGCAGTATAGTTAATTTGCCCAGTTTTTAAGGCAAAAAGTCGATTTTGCAACTTTTAATAATTCAATTCAATTAAATTCTTTCTTTATTGAGTATAATATTAATATGGCTTTGAAATAATAAAATATATATAGACAAGAGGATAGGAATTTCTAATTGCTTTTCTACTTTATAACTTTTTTTAAAAATCTAACAATAATAGAGTAAATAAATTAACATATATTTAAATGGGAAATACTCAAAAACAAAAACTCTTTTAAACCATTTTGATGTAAGTTACGTTATTAAGGTAAAATTATGATGGTATTAAATCAATAATATGCTGATATTGAGATGTTTGGCATTTTTCAATAAAATTTTCTGTCAGCTTGTTTATCTTTTGTTGAACTAATACGATTCCTGTAACATGATGTAGACGTTGAGTTGATAATAACCATGGAAGGTTGCATATCATTTTGAGAATTTTATTTTGACAAATTTGTAATTTTTTGATATGACACTAGGGTGTCCAAAAACCCGGTTTTTCCAAACAAAACGGTTTTCGGTTAACCGAAATTCTTAATTTTTTCAAAAACCGGTTTTCGGTTTTCAAAAATTTTCAAAACCGGTTAACCGGTTTAAACCGGTTTTGTTAAATAGCTACAAATTTGCTCATAATTGATATATATTTGATTAAAAATGTGCGGGAAGGGGTAAATTAAGTATAACGACTTCGTTATTATATAATTATCTCGTAATAACCTTGTTATTTGACATTCAACCTCGAAGTGGCGACAGCAAAATTAAGACCGAAATTCTGTCCTAAGAATAGTAAAAGTCCTTACAAATATAAAATTGAGTACCAAAAGAATTAAGTTTACATTTTATTAAGTTCGGATTATTCGTGTTGCTTTGCCAACCTCAAATTATCGTGAAATGCCTGACAATTAGGCGGTCACTTGAATAATAATTAAGTTGTACCAAACATTCGTTTTAAATTGTAGCTAATATAGCTCTAGTTTCTAGTTCAGTGTATTAGTTCCAAAATATATGAGAACTTCATACAAACTAATGTGTGATATCACGTATACGCAGATTTTTCATACAAATGGTGTGTACCATTGGAACTGCGTAGTGAACTAAATTGGCACAACTCTACATTTTACACAAAATATTTTTCAAATTTAAAGGTATCTGATATTTAATAATTTGCCGTACCTTGTGTTAGTTAAGTATAGTTTACCTTCAAGAATACAATTGTAATGAAATATTAAAAATATTACTATTTTTTTAAAACCGGTTAACCGACACAAATAACCGGTTTTTTCGGTTAACCGAAAATGACGTTTTTGGCGAAAACCGGTTTCGGTTTTGTAACTCAAAACCGGGTAACCGGTTAACCGGTTTCGGTTTTGGACACCCTATATGACACATCGCCGAAGATGGCCATACTGGGGCGCCGTAAAACATAAGTGGCTGAAAAATGCTTTTATAGAGTAGTTTTTTATTATTTAAACTCAGCTCAGATCTTCTATTGATTAAAGGGTATAGCTATCTTATGATCTTATTTATTTTATCCACAACGTATGGTATGTGACTCTTAAAAGTTATTCGGGTGTCCAGTATGAGACCCAGATATTTTACTTCGTTCTTCCATATATTGTTTTGGTTATTAAAAAGAATTTGTCGCTGTGGCACAAATCGAGGGCAACGCTTCCTAGTGAAGTATATCGCTTCTGTTTTGTCAGCGTTGAGAAGAATTTTCCATTTGAAAAAATACTTGCTTAATTTTATTAAGGCTGATTCCAGGCATTCAATGATATTGTTGGATAAAGTACCAGGACAAAGTATTGAGGTGTCATCTGCAAAGATTGATGATCAGGAAAATCTGAGGTGTATATATTGTATAAAATAGGAGACAGGCAGGAACCCTGAGGACATCCTGCAACAATAGTTTTCTTCACTGAACAAGACGAGACGATAGAGACAATGAATGTTCTTTCAGATAAGAAGCTTTGAATTATTTTTGTTATTACCATAGGAAAATTAAATTTGAACATTTTATAAATTAGTCCGTTGTGCCAAACGCAATCGAATGCTGATTTGATATCCAATAAGACCATACCTGTAGATTTGCCAGAGGAAAAATTATCATGAACAAAATCTCTTATTTTAATCAAAGGTTGGTTAGTGTTGTGTTCCTTTCTAAATCCGAATTGTTGTGGAGGAATAATATTGTGTTGCTCAATAAAACTGAGAATTTTCTCTTTGACTACTTTTTCCAAAATTTTGCTCATCGAAGATAGTAGACTAATCGGTCTATAATCAGAAGATGACTTTCCAGTTTTATTAGCCTTTTTAATGGCACTGGTTTTTGCACAATTCCATATTCGAGGAAAATAGCTTAAGCTCAAGCAAGAATTTATGATAAAGGTTAAGAAGGTAACTCCAGCACGAGGTAGGGTTTTCAAGCAAATGTTATTAATATTATCAAAGCCTGGAGCTTTTTTATTTTTTAACATCTTCAAAGTTTCACTGGTTTTGTCAGTGCTAACCCGAAAACTTTCTGGTAGGCTAGTGTTGCTGCCATTCACCTCCAAAGCAATTTTATCCACTTCGTCAATCGTATTCCTATCACTTAGATGAGATGATAATGAATGGTTGTTCAGGAAATGTTGAGCTAATAATTGACATTTATCCCCTGTAGTGAAGTATGATGTGTTATTATAGACAAAACTTTGGAGATATTCCAAAATGGTTTCGACGCATGATCGAAAGAAGATAACGTTTCATTCCATGAACGGTTTCTATGTTCTAATAATTCTTTCTTACCCCCAGTTTTTGTAACTTATTTTTGTTCGTTCTATATTCGTAATAATTTAGGCATTCATAGCTCAGCCTCCAGATGACATACACATCTAATTTTTCGTATACCCGTTCCATATATCATTAAGGATACCTCATTTAAAAATCAGCGCTCTACATTTGCGCTAAAGCGAGTAAATCGATCTACAAAATTTGACAATTCGTGTGAGAAGAATAAAAATTTTTACAAAAACTGGGGGTTAATTTGTTTATTAAGCCGGTTCATTTCGTAGCGATCGTTAGGGTCCCGAAATCGTTTAAAGTTTCTGGAAAAAATATTCCTATGTTGAATCAAAATTTTGATATGGTTGGGTATTGCGTTTATTTTCGAAATGATTTTACGTTTAGGGACACTATGGTCAACTGCCGACAACAAAATTCCTGTAAATTTGTCTATGTAAGAATCTATTAGATTTTCATCGGGTGCACAATTTTCGTAATCCAAGGTCGCCAAATTACGGTTAATAAATTGTTTATATAGATTCCAGTCTGCTTGTTTGTAGTTGTAATAGAATTTGTCGTTGGTTTTTGCTCCAGATTGTTAACAGTTATTAATCCAAAAATATTTATAGACATATTCGTGATGAATAGTTCTAAATTAGAAGGTTGTCTTCTACTATCAGCAGGTATATAAGACATATCCGAAGAAAATAAGACTTGGAGATTATTCATTTGTAGTTTTTCGTATAATAAATTTCCCCAGGAATTACTCCTTGAACAGCCCCAATGAGGGTGTCTTGAATTTAAATCGCCACCGACTATAAATTTGTTGCTGGTACAAGTCAATTTCCGCAAATCAGAAGAAAACATCCTTTTTCTGTTAGAAAGGTATCTGTTGCCGCCGGGGAAATAACAGGAGTAAATATTCATGTAATCGTTGCCAGGTGAGATCTTGAATCGTATTGTTTCAATTGCTGACGTATTTACATTAGGTGCTCAATATTTTTTTATCAGTACCACCTCTTTGATTTGGTTGGTCGTTTCGGTAGCATACATAATTTTGATTTTAAGCCAGGTTTCATTGAGAGGACATATATCAATGTCCTGACTTTCAAGAAAGTAAATTAGTTCAAACATTTTGCTTCGTACGCCTCTGGCGTTCCATGAAATTACTTTTAAATGCGTGATAACTTAAAAATTTAAATGCAAGAGAAGTAATGAATTGGTCAGACTTTGATTTACATTTTTCAAATTAGATATTAACTCAAGAGTTAAATTTCCTCTAGGGAAAATAATTCATTTGATGTTCCTTGGGGTTGGTTATTATTAGTGGCAGAAGTATGATGATCCTGGTTCAAGGAATTTGGAAACATAGTGGAATATTTTTGATTGCCAGAAAACTGTACAGTCGGTTTAACTTGTCTTCTGGGCTGATATTTTTGCCTAATCTCTAAAAACGATTTCCTTGCAGGACAATCATGGTAGAACAAATATAAGGTAAAGTTAATACTACAACAAATACAACTCGAACAACAACCACAAAGGAATTTGTTTTTGTTTGTAACGTTACTGCCAGTTGTATTTGTAAACAAAACAAGGAAATGTCTATAAATTATTGGAATTTAAAAAACTAATAATTTTTCACATTTGGTTGAATATTTTGGAAAACATGAATGAAAATTCGTTACATTTTCAATTTTTATGTTTCCACATGCATAAATTCTCGCAGAAAGTAGAATTCTTGCAGAAAAGTTTGGGGTCGCTGGAAATTCATAGAAAAAGGAGAAGCTGTTTCAATGTTTTGTTTTAGAAATCAAAGAAGCACATGTTTATTAGGGCTTTATTTTTTTAAATTCTAACAAAATACCTCACATATTAACAAACGTTGTATCGCCTCTACAAGCGGGGATTTACTGCGCGGCTTATCGTTCGAACTTGGAGGAGGTTACATATCATTGATATGAAGAAGACTTTCTGAGAAATGTTTTTTTCCGAATGATATATTTTTTTCTCAAAAAATATATGTCCCTAATGTACATCGAAATAGAAATAAATGTATAAAATGTCATATGAAATTTGACACTATCACTACAACCCAGTTCAGTCAGCTGGGTATTGCAGCTACCTTTTCTTGTTCTACCATGCAGGACAATCAAGAGAGGAAGATTAATGTTCTCCATTACAATTGGCACATTTTACGGTGTTGACTTTACATTCTGCCGTTAAATGATTTCCGGCACAATTAGCACAAAAGGTTTTGACATTGCATCTATTTGAGCCATGGCCGAACATCTGTCAGTTATAGCACTGTGTTACTTTATTTCTGCTAGGCTTTTGATATTCCCAACGAACTCTGACACGTTTTATATCAAAATAACTTTGACATAATTCTTTTAAAGTTATTGACTTCCTTTCAAATTACATAATTGGTCTGTTCCAGTACTGCAAGAATCTACTATTTTTTACTATTTTTTCCGATAACATAAAGGAACAAATGTTATCGTAGTAAAAAATAGTAGCTTCTTGCAGGTTCTGGAACAGAGCAAATATAAATAACGTTTTCGTACGAGGCGTTGATTTTTTTGGTCACCAACTTAACATCTGTACATTTCAAACCCATTTCAATAAGCTGGGCTTTTATTATTTTGGGGTCTATTGTGTTATTTTGGGGTCCAATGGATTATGAACCGTAAAGTACAGTACACATTGTCAGTTTTGAATGACGAATTTTTTGCAATTATCGATAACTGTCCAACCGTCCAGCAACCACAAAATATTTGGTTGCATGATGAATGACAAAAATGAACGGCCACACTAGCAAGCAACAACAAAGCTGTCATTCAAAACTGACAATGAGTACCCAGCTTAAAATTTCCAAAAGTCGTAGTCGACTATTGACTGTGCGAAAACCGGATAATCGATTATTCTTAGCCGACTTTCAGAAGACGGAGTCAACTATTATTCGTAGTCCACCATTAGTCGTAGTCGGCTATTAATCGTGGTCGACTATTAGTCGTAGTTGACTATTGGGTGTGCTAAAACCGCGTAATCGACGGTACTTTTTTTATACATATAACCATCACGGATCGCATCAACGAAAATGGTCGATTATAATCTGGTTTCGGCGGTTAACGATTAATCGAAAGTCGACTTTTAGAAAACTCTCAAATAATCGACTAACCGAAAATCGAGTTTTAAGTTTTTCACGAAAATCGTATAATCGAAAAACCGATTATTGCAATTCACTGCGTATCCCTAACCTTGACTTTTATCGAGTTATCATTATTATTTCCATCACTGATGTCATCATCCAATGTTTGAAGAGGTAAATAAAAGTTTTGGTTGTTTGTTCGCTCTCTTGCTCATCATTTTATACCTCGGAGAGGCAGAACCATCTTCGTTGCACTGTCTTTTAATTTTGTTTGGGTAAAGTTGTTATTTTTGTAAGTGTTAATACAGATCACAAAACAAAAATAAACGTATTTTGTTGTTTTTGGAGTTGTAAAGAAACTTCTGTTTAAGAAAGAACACATCTGTATGGCATAAGCGGCACAATACGACTAACTTTTAAAATTAATAATTTTTTAGTTATATCGGAATTTATCTGTAGAAATCTTTGTTTTATCTCACTTTTACACATAAATAATTTAAAAAGTTAAAAAAAAACCTTTAATTCCGTCGTTACCCAGCAAAAAAGTCCTCCCAAAATCATGGGTTTTGTAAGGGATTTTTGGCAGCCGTAACTATTCGCAAACCCCCTTTCTTCCCCATTATTTTTACAAGGGCATGTCGCACTCTTTTTGTAGTTATTTTATGACCTCTAGAATAACTAGTTATTCTGTGGCCACTAGAAGTTGAAAAGTAAGTTGAAAAAAATTCTATTTTTAGAACAGTTGTGTAGAGATTTTTTTAATTTCATCACACTTCTTAGTTTTATTTTACTTTATTTTATTTCGCTCGCTGTGAGAGTTGAACACACGAACCCTCTGATTTCTAGCCAAAGACACTACATACTATGCCACGCACACGAACATTAAGAGTTGCTTAAGAACTTAAATGAGCAGTGCACATGTGCACCACGAACTGTTATTTTTTAATTAAAAAAACTCGCGTGCCGACAGTGAGCGTAGAACACACAACCCTAGGATTTATAATCGGACACACACTCACTGTGCCACCGCCTCATTACTTAGTGAGGAGCAAAGTAAGTAGGTTTGCCTTGTATTTTTTTTAAGAAGTATCCCATTACGTTTCAGATTACTTGTAATGGGAAAAGAAGCTTGTTTACATTACTTTGTAATGGGTTACGTAATGACTAATGGATCCGAATTTTTGCTGGGTATTAATTTTTGCCTCAAAAACAGGGCAACCTACCTATAGTGCAGTGTGTTATTTCCGACACAAATAGTGAGTCTTGTATATCATATTTATTGTTTGCATCCGTTAGAAGACCTTCCCCATATGAACTGCTTTCTGTAGTGACATTTTAGACTATTATATGATGATGATTTTATTCAATTTTATTGTTTAATCCTATTGGGGTTACTTTCCACACCATTGCCTACCTGCTTTTTTACAAGTGTCACATTGGATTAGTTTGAGCATATCTTCTTATATGTTTAATGTTCAAGCTATTAGAGGATGTTTGATATTTGCAGCTCAAGGAGAGAATTGCTCGTATGGACCTCACCCACTTATTTTTTAAGATATTGCATGTACCTACTTCCTATTCATCTCAACAATATTTGGGGTCTGCACCTATTACCATTCCACATCTATTACCACAGAAAATCTAAATATTCTGGAGGTACCTGTTCCTTTGATGCTATATCGCCACATCAACGAGGAATTTTAAAAATTAGTATAGCTGATGTCACTTTCAGACAATGCGGTAATATACTCTGATGGTTTCAATAAATTATGTTCCGCGTTTTCTTTTTTTTTTGAGTTTATAATGCACAAGCAAACGTAAAAACAATCATTTTTCTATTTTATATATGTATATATATAAGCTGATCGGATCCAATAGAACAGATAAAATATTTGCAAAACATTGCTAGTTATACAGCGTTTACTTCTTGTGACATTTCGTCATGTTATAAATCGGGTTAGTTGTCTCCAGTTTCATTTGTGTCCATAAAAATACCTCCTGACCAATATAAAACACCTTCCACGTTTTTTGAACAACTTTTTTGTATAAATGTACTACATAATTCTATTTTCTTTAGACCTGACCAGCAAGCACATACATATATTCAATTTAAGTCTGCGAAATGTACTCGGCTTAACAACACCAAAAACAATTCCAAGCATGTGTTGCACAATTTCTATGGAAAATTTAATTTTTCCTGTTAAATAATAGCTCTGTTCCAGAACCTGCAAGAAGCTACTACTTTTTACTACGATAACATTTTTTCCTTTATGTTATCGACAAAAACAGTAAAAATTAGTAGATTCTTGCAGTACTGGAACAGACCAAATGTTTTTCGTAAAATTTGCCTATGTTCCATGGTACAATAATACAGGTAGCATTATCATGCCAGCTGATGGTAACATAATGTGTCAACTGCATTGAATTGATGTCAAATTTTGACATCTTATGTTGCCAACAATTGCCGATGCGGCTACCTGTGTATTTGTACCATGCTATGTTCGTATACCGTTACCCAGCAAAATAAATTGGAAGTAGTGCAATTGGAGTAGGCAATGTGGACGGCATGTTTCGATGCAGTTCAAGCGGAGTCGTAAAAAAGCACTCCATTCCTCACATATTAACCGCATTTGGATGCAATCCAAAGAATCACATCCATTTGTCACATTTTAAGTAAAAAGGCACTCCGTTCGCTACATTTTATTAGCAGTTGTTAGAGATCCCTACAAGTACATAAATCAGTTTGTACATCTCTACAGGCAGTGACATAAAATATCCAAAAAAATTTAACATTTCCAAAAGTTTGTTATAAAATAAAATTATTGCGAACATTTTTGCGGTAACTCACGATAAGAAAATTTCCCTATGGTATGCTCTTGGAGTACATGTCGAACTCTTTGGCAGATGAAGCAAAAACAGTTCAGCTTGCATTAAATGGAGAGCGGAGGAAACATGCACGGTTGCTATTGAATTCCATGGAGAATTTTCATAATTTGTGTTAATATAATAAAGTTCTTAATATTTTTGTTCTTCTTCTTTATTTGCCAATTCGTTTTCCGAATGTTAGCGACCAATACAATTATAAATAGATTTGTTTTTATAAATACGTATATATACAATATTTGTTTAAAGATTGCTTAGTATGTCTGCAATCGCATTTCTATCTCTAGCCTTTGATAATAGGGTTGTAGCATCTCGGATGCCCGCCAATTCCGTAATATTATCCATCCATGTTTTCTCCTTTCTTCCTCTAACAGGTCTTCCATCTATCTTTATGTGGATTATATGTTGTAGCAATTTATATTTTTGATTTCGCATTATATGCCCCAGGTACGCAGTCTTTCGTCCTTTTATAACTGAGATAAGATCTCTTTCGCAGTGCATCCTTCTCAGTACATCGGTATTTGTCATATGGGCTGTCCAGGGAATTTTGAGTACTCTCCTATAAATCCATATCTCAAAAGCTTCCAGTCTTCTTATATCAGCACTTTTAATTGTCCATACTTCCGTTGCATATAATAACACTGACCAGACATATATTTTGATAAAACGAGTCTTTGTTTCAAGATTAATGTAATGACTCGTAAGTACTCTCTTATATTTTGAAAATGCTTCTCTGGCCTGTTCAATTCTGCATCTTATTTCTTCGAGGACTGCCACTGTTCAGTTATTGTAACTCCCAGGTATTTGAAACTTTTAACTCTGTCAACATAGGTATTGCGAATTTTTAATGTTGTATTATTTTGTTCATTCTTCTTGCTTATAACCATGAATTTGGTTTTGCGGATGTTAATTTTCAGACCGTATTTTTCGCTGTGTATTGCGAGTTTATTCACAAGGTTCTGGAGTCCAGATATGCTATGCGCCAGTAATGCTTGGTTTACATTTACGAAATCCACTCGATTTCAACTGTCAAATCCATAGGTTAAACGTCAAATGAAATCCAGATGAGATTTCATTTGACGTTTGAGCTATGGAATTGACAGTTGAAATCGAGTGGATTTCGTAAATGTAAACAAAGCATTAGTTGTCAAAAATATTATCGTGATCAAGGCACATTTATATAAGGTAGATGCATGGGTTACAACAACTAACAAATTTACAAAGCAACAGTGATGTTATTGAAAATTAAATGTCAAAGAAAATATTGAATAATAGGGTCGTTCTAAAAATTTTCTCTGGATAAACATAAATACATTTTGAAAATCCTCTAAAATCGAACAAATTTGGATCAAAATATATAGCATTCAGAACTGTCGTAGGTCATTTTTATTACACGTTTAGGAAGAAAAGAAGTGTTTAATTGGTAGCAAATTTGGAAGTTTCAAATTTCATGAGTAGACCCTATTACATTTTGAAAACCAAATTTACAAAAAAGTAAAAATACAGCTGATTGACCACTTCAGTACTTCAGTGGTCACGAAACTTCTCCAACAAAAATCGTCAACATAGGTCCATTTTTTAAAGCCCCCATATATCGGCACCTCCCAATTTTCGGTATTTTGATGATTTTAGCTACAATTTTTAACCGAACTAGCTGTAATTTAGCACTTGAGATTATCTGTGGCCAAGAAAGTTCTCCACTAAAAATCTTCAACATAGGTCAATTTTTTGTATAGCTCCCATATAACGGTACCTCCCTATTTTCGGTATTTCGAGTGTCTTAGATACATTGTTTGACGGAACTACCCTCAATTTGATTTTTGAGGTTCCCTGCAGTTATAAAACTTGTCCACCAAAAATTATAAAGATAGGTCGACACTTTGATATTGACCTGGCTTAACACATTTTTTAGATTAGATTAAATAATTTAGGCAATTGGGGTACCCATGGTCGAACATTTTTTCTACCTAAAATTGTGAAAGGAAACTAATTATTACATTTTAATTAAGACTATTTTATGGTGGAGGGTATTAAAAGTTCGGCCCGGCCTAACTTAACGACTTTTTACTTGTTATAATTTGACTTACTTAGTTTAAATGAGGGACTTATGCTTGGTTTACATTAACGAAATCCACTCGATTTCAACTGTCAATTCCATTGCTTAAACATCAAATGAAATCCAATGGATTTCGGACGAGTTTTCATTTGACGTATACGCAAAGGAATTGACAGTTGAAATCGAGTGGATTTCGTAAATGTAAACCAAGCATTAGTTTAAATGAGGGACAAAACGTATGGGTACTTTACACGATATGTTATTTTACATTATGTGTTGTCACTTTGCATATATGTACATTTTGTATGTAAAAAGTGTCAACCCATATATAAAAAACATATCGTATAATAAAAAATCGGATTTGAATAAAAAATCAGATGTTTAGCAGAAAATATCTTAATTAATGTTACGACAAACGGCATATACCATAGACTAATGAAAGTACGTTTATTAGTCGACTAAAACGCCTGTTAGACTATGAACTTATGCTATGATTTAAACTGTCAAGCCCATACAATATCCGTCAAATAAAATCAGTGGATTTAGAACTACGATTTATTTGACGTATATACTATGGAATTCACATTTGAAATCGAGTGGATTTATAAGTCTAAACGTACTATAATAAACGTGCATAGATCTATGCATATACACTTTAATATAAATGTGTGCGTTCATAGCTTGTTTAGCCAATCATTTCATACGCGACATCTAGTTGTCATTATTACAAACCTGTGAATACGTGTTAAGCACAGTAGTGCCATCTGTAGATTGTATATATACCATATTTACATGTTGTAGTGTAGATGGCGCTTAATAATTGTACATAATTTTAGTCATACCCCATAACATATTAAGGTTTTTAATAAGGAAAAAATAGGGAAAGGCGTGGTTCGTGAATTGGAATATAGGAAAAAGCGGGGTTCGAGAATTGACTTCATCTAGAAATTAGCCAATTTGATATAGGGAATAATATTGTTTTTCATAGTACTAATCTTTTGAATATAACACAAGATAATATAGACGGCCGTCGTAAAATGTATTTTTGTTGTTCGAGTGATTTTACTGAAGTCACTCAAACCTAAAATGCCTAAAAACTAAAGCACGAAACTCAATCAATTCGTTGCTCGCTTTCTCTAAAGCCACACGCTGAAACATTCTCTTATGTTACACGCTAAAACTTTCATACGAAACTTTCCCATTATTTTGGCGTTCATAGATCGAGTTCCATACAAAAGTAATTTTATGAAATTACTGTAATGGGGAACTCGACCTAAGAACGCCAAAATAATGGGAAAGTTTCCTATGAAAGTTTCAGCGTGTAACATAAGAAATTCATACGAAACTTTCCCATTATTTTGTCGTTCTTAGGTCGAGTTTCCCAATACAGTAATTTCATAAAATCACTTTAGTATGGAACTCGATCTATAAACGCCAAAATAAAGGGAAAGTTTCGTATGAAAGTTTCAGCGTGTGGCTTTAGAGCATGGAACTCGATCTTTAAACGCCAAAATAATGGGAAAGTTTCGTATAAAAGTTTCAGCGTGTAGCTTTACTCTTTTTTCCCTTTCCAGATTTCAAATTATTTCTTTACGACGCCGCTGATTTTTTTGGTATCGCACATCGAAGCGTAAAAATCGGTTCTGGGTAAAGACATATGGTCTGTTCCAGAACTGCAAGAAATTAAAGTTGAATTTATTGAGCCTTTTTTATAAAGGTTATAATTATTATGAGACAAGTCTCCCTTGTCCCTTATGGGATGTTTGTGGAACAATTATTATTATTATTAATTATAGCTTCGTTCCCGTACTTTTTAATAGTAAAACTCGTAAAAGAGAGAACTTTAAAAAATGTTTTCTTACACAAAAGATTTTTGAAATAGTTCGGGAACGGAAAAATGGAAAATACGTCAAAAAAAACTGGAACAAATGTCAAAGTCGGCGTATCAGCCAATCAGACGCCGGCAACCATGTTACTATTTTTTGTCGAGTAAAAAGTTTTTAAAGAGAGCGCCATTCAGCGCCATTTTTGTTCAAAAAGAAGTGAACATTTTACAACTTTTTTGTGTACGGGAACGGTTTTTCGGGTAAAATGTGTAAAAGTCGTAAAAATTGTAAAAACTTTTTAGTTCTGGAACAAAGCTTGTATAGAGTTGTAATAATAAGCAAACTTAATATGCCGTTTCCACGGTACGTCGTTCGTTCTCTATTCGTTGTTCGACCCTCAAATACGAACAAATTACTTGATTCCCCATACAAAATTCTGAGAACGAACGACGATTTTTCTACGTTGTTCAAGTAGAAATACTATTCGAACAACGATAAAATATGTCCCATCTCTAACAAATGAGAGCATTTATCGAAATAAATTAACTATGACATGACTAAATTCAAAATTGAAAAATTTGTTGAAAACACAAAAATTTTTAGAAAAAAGCAAAAAGATGAATGAAAATTAATGAACTAAACATTTTATATAGATGCAGAAGGAAGATGGTTGTATTTCCTTCTTAATTCCACACACATTTCTTGTCCATTAGTTCAAAATCGCGTAAAAAATCAGAAACAAAAAGGAAACAAATAATTGAAAGTCTGTATACACAAACATTGATTTGACATGTCTCTCTCTCTTTAATTTTGAAAATAGAAACATATAAAAATAAATTGAAAATACAAAATTATTCAGAATTTATGGAAAAAATGAATGAAATGTGTCTAGTTAAATATAGAAGATATATTTGAAGGGAAGTCTATTGCTTTTCCTATTCATTTAATGTATATTTTATGTGTTTTCGGTTCAAATTTTCGTGAAAACAAGGAAACAAAAATGAAGGAAATTTTGTTTATGTTTCTGTTAATTACGAATGGTGTCGTGGAAACGGGTTAATTCGTGTACGTTGTTCGACAGGCGAACAACGTAATTGAAACGCTCGTGTGAACATGACATTAGATGTTAATGTGTTAACAAAATTTAGAATATTGGTAGAAATGGGAACAGCACCATGCTTTTGCAGGAATACGAAAAACACAAATAATTACTTATACAATGTGTAAAATTCCTTGCTCCCGAGAATACAATGTTTTGGAGCGTAATATCTCGGTTACACTACAGCTTTTTGTCGGGTCAACCCACTTCATGAGGATTTATTTGCTTATAGCACGGTTACACTACAGCTTTTTGCCGGGTTAACCCACTTCATGAGGATTTATTTGCTTAATCTGCTCAAATCTGACCAGATTTGCCATACAAAAATTAAATCCTCTCATGGCTGGGTTTATTTTAAATCCCAAAAGTTGCAACTGTTTTTGCAACAGAGTTTGTCGTGTTTTACACGTTTACGATTGGTCGCATGAGATTTTATGGAGTTAATAAATCTAAAGTTATTTGAAAATCATAAAATTATTTATTTTTTTTATTAGACACTTTTTTAACAAAAAGTACGATTGATACCATGATACAAAAATGTATCCCTGTGTGTAAAATATACCAATATGAGCAAAGAGGGGACGATATCTCATACGAGAAATTGTACAAGTGTAACACACGACTTTATTAGCTATTTTGTATGTATACGTAAACAAACATCAGCTGACAGTTTATATCCTCGAAAAGCTAAGTGTAACCAGCAAAGATTATCCCACTGGATCTATTAAACCCAGGGGTTTAACCTTCAATAGTGTAACCGGGGTATTAATCTGTTCAAATCTGACCAGATTTACCATACAAAAATTAAATCCTCTCACGGCTGGGTTTATTTTAAATCCGGCACAAATCCACCAAAAATCCAGTGTTGTATTCGATGTATGTGCAAAAAAATGCAACTATGCTCAAAAAGTACGAAAAGTTGCAACTGTTTTTACAAAAGAGTTTGTCGTGTTTTACACTTTTACGATTGGTCGTATGAGATATTATGGCCTTTATAAATCTAATAGGGCGTTTATACTATTGAAGGTTAACCCTGTGGGATTTAAAGATCCAGTGGGTTAATCTTAACCGTTTATATATGCCTTTATGAGGATATAAACGACAGCTGATTTTTGTTTGTGTATACATACAAAACAGCAAACCTAAAAGAAAACTACATAAATGTTTGTTTAATTGTTTAAATTCTCATACGCAAGATATTATATGAGCTCCCAAAATAATTGCAATCCTGGCCATTAACACCATAAGCAAATGAGCATGATGAGCTTTGCCACACGAACTCAAGTGGCCTGGCCACAGAGAACTGACAGTGGAAGTCAATAGGTCGGTAAACACAAGCGTAAAGTGGCTAGAGCATCTAAAGTGCTGCATAATTGGAACCGGTTGCAATAAATTGTGGACCAAGGTTAAGACGCTATCGAACCCTTGAAAGAAGGATGATCGGACATCTGCCATGTTTAACGGCGTGGAATACAGAAACAAGAAGTCCAATCCCCGTAGAATAAAGCAGGGAGTTCCCCAAAGAGTGTGATATATCCGGAACTGTTGAACCTCTTCCTTTCTACAATCCCACGCCCTCCCAATGGCATTGAGTTAATTACGTACGCGGATGATTGTACGCTGATGGCGTCAGGTCCCACCGTTGATAACATTTGTGACAGGCTAAACGCATTGATCACCACTAAGTCAACAGCTACAATGTACACCACATTGACGGCGCAAATAAAGCTCCCACTGAATGTGCCGGTCGATAGTTCAATAATAATAATACAAACTATCCCATATTCCTAGAGGTCACATTCGATAGCATGTGTAAGTCGTCCCAAATGCTGCAACTATCTGCGATAAGATGAGAAACAAGAACAAGGCCCTCAAGTTCCTAGCCAGCAGCACTTGGGGTGTGGTTAAAAGTACCTAGTTAACCACATAAAACGCGAACGCCAACGTAAATGAAACGAAATCGGATAAATTGCAAATCTTCCAGAACTGAAAATACGAACAAGGTGTCTCATGTCTTCAGTGGACCATTTGGATGAGGAGTTCAAGATCCTGCTGGTGCGTCGGCACAAATTTTGATGCAATATTTGCTTTGATGTTATAGGCAAGACCATCCAAATTACCATCTTATGGATGGGCCCTCGGAGTGAGGGAGGATTTCCGTGAACTCGAGACGGAGGTCCAGAGACACAAGAGAGAACCCCTAGATCAACAATTGTACCTGGCAGGTTTGAGAGATATTCAGACTGATGGATGGCAGTACCGAACCAGCGAAATTAACAAATACACATACTTAAAATATTTATTCTGTATTTCATTAATAAAAAGTAAAGTATAAAAAGTACAATAAAAATGTAAAATTTGATCCGATTTTCAAAATTTTATGTAGGATTAGTTTTTTAGCCGCAACAATGAACTGGTAAAACATTTTCATCGATTGGAACATAAATGCAAATTTTAGAGAATTTTCGTGAAAATGCTCCTTTGGCCACATACAAATTATTATGGAAACACATATCCTTCTGGTAGAAGGAGTTAACGTTACCGAATCAGTGCATCGTTGGAGTTAACGTTAAGTGATCGCCATACAAATTCATCTATATGAGGTTTTTGGATCAAATGGAAAAAATTGGGGTAGGAAATCCAAACAAAAATAACATACACTCATCGTCTTAACAACTATTTCATTTAGTCAATATTAAATACATATAGACTGTTTCTCTTTTCCCGGTCCACACTAGAGTGAGCTGGTCATTAACACTGTGCTACAAAAGTTGAATAAAAAATTTTCAAGGGTTCTGACGCAAAAATTCTATAGTGCTGGGGTCCGTGACAAAACAAAATGTAAACAAACTATCTATGAAAACACTTGCAACTTTTCGTACTTTGGCAAATGAGTTGCATTTTCTTGTACAATAACAGTGTTACATGACAATAGTATCCAGATTTTGTGCAGGTTCTCAAACAAATCCGGTCATGAGAAGATTTAAAATTGTATGTTAAATCTTGATGAAGTTGACCAGATTAAGCAGTTAAATCCTGATAATGAAGGTTAATGACTGGTTTACATTACGAAATCGAGTCGATTTCAAACTGTCAATTCCTTTGCTCAAACGTCAAATGAAATCTCATCTGGATTTCATTTGACGTTTAACCTATGGATTTGACAGTTGAAATCGAGTGGATTTCGTAAATGTAAACCAAGCATAAGGCCATGTTTATATTATAGCCTTTTGAAGGGTTAACCCTCTTAATGAGGATTTATTTGACGTATACGCAAAGGAATTGAGATCTGAAACCCAGTGGGTTTGTTAAATCCGGTTACATATAAACGTACTATTACCCCGCAAAAAGCTCTAATATAAACAGCATATAAAGTTATTTGAAAACCATAATGCCAAGTTTACACTTGCGCTCCAAAATCCACTGGATTTCACGAAATCCTGAAATACACACCGGTGTTTACACTTATTTTTTGTTGATTTCAAACATATCACAATGATCAAGGTAGATGCATATACGCAGCTGATCGAACATGAATTTTCAAAACAAGTTGTTGTAAATTGAATTAGTAATCAAAAATATACGACAATAAGTCTGTCTGGATACTTTCCCAGCAAGAATTGTCCAGCAAGAACTTTCTCAGAGAGTAAGGGGTTTTTATTCTCTTTTGCTAGAAAATTGTAAAAAGTAAACAGACACCTTCCCAGCAAAAACCAGCAAGCAATCAGCTGACTTGCCAAAACAGAACAATTTGTCCGCCAACAAAGGAAGCAAACACGTTGTATTTTATGAAAAATAAAAAAGAAAATGAAACAAAAAAGTATTTTTCCACTTTACAAATTTGTTCTCCATAAAACAATACAATTAGACTATGTTATTTCCACAATAAAATTGTTTTTAATGTTCACAAACATAAATCAACAAAAAACTAAAAACGGCTGATTGATTGTTTTCAGGAAGAAGAAGAGCTTGCAAGTGCTTGCTAGAAGAAATTTGTCCAGCAAGAATTTGCAAGCTCTCAGTGAAAGAACTGTCAAAATGTCTCTCTCGAATCGCTCTCTTTTGCTGGTTTTTTGTGTTAACAGACGACTTCCAGCAACAATTGGTACAAATTGTTACAAATTTTAGGGTAACCAGACACAGCTAATATAGAACTTTACAACTTTATTTCAAAAACTATCGTAAAATTATCTATATATCGTATTAATTGTGTATAGTACTAACAAATGAAAAAATAAAAAATGATTTTATCGTTAAGACATCATAATAATAAATTTTGATAGATAAAAGTTGTGTTCAGAACTTGCAGCAGTTTTCCCGTTTAGTCTAGCAAGACTTGCACTTCTCTTTAAACAAAAATAGCGCCGAATAACACCATATTCTCCTGTTTTCTGCCATACAATTTTGGCATAGTAGAAACTAGCAACATGTTCATTATCATCTAAATACGATAGCTGCTATGTTGATTTGCTGCAGTTTTTGCAATTTCCGTCATTTTTTTCGTTCCCGTATTTTTTAACAAATTTGTATGGGGAAGCAATTTTTGACAATTCGCTCTTTTTTCTAACATTACCATTAAAAAGTACGAGAACACAATGAAAAATAGCATTGTAACAAAGTAATTTAATATTTTTTTACATTGTTTAAAAATTTAGTCCATATTTACATTAGGCAATTTTCCTTGCGGACTGGGAAAACGGAATGAAAGAGGAGAGAAATTGATTCAGTTTTGCCAAGAATATAAATACAAAATCACCAATACAATATTTTGTCTTCACCCTAGGCGACTTTATACGTGGAAATCACCTCAGGATAATAATGGCAACATAGTAAGAAACCAAATAGACTACATTTTGATAAATAAGAGGTACTGTACGTGTGTGTCAAAATGTTCTACCTATCCTGGTGCTGATGTCCCCTCAGACCATAACCTTTTAATGTGCAATTTAAGAATTAAACTTGCTACCACTCGCAAGAAAAAGCCGGAACCAAGAATCAATATTGAAAAACTGAATGACCCATTAACGAAACAAACGATAAAGGAACAATTAAATGCCGACCTCACTGAAATAAATGCAACAATATGTAATGTCGAGAACCTATGGAACCAAGTGAAAAAATCCATAAAAGATGTCACAAAAAATATAATCGGAACCAACATGCGCAAAAAAGAAGATCCATGGATAACGGATGAAATTCGAGCACTTCGGAAAGAAAGAAGTAAACACAGAAATGTAAACTATGAAAGATATTGGGAGATAAACCAAGAAATTAAAATCGCAACACGTGCTGCAAAAAATGAGCAAATAAATAAGCAATGTCAGGAAATTGAACGACTTAAAATACTTCATGACGACTTCAATCTCCACAAAAAATTAAAAGAGACATCTGGTATTTATCCAAAGAGATCGTCAACATTTATCTACAATGATAATAATATGCCATTTAGATATGACACCATTAGCCGGATTTAACGCATTATCAGGTTTTATTTGCTAAATCCAGCCAAAATCTACCAGATTTCCCATACAAAAATAAATCCTCCTATTGAGTGGATTTATTTTAAATCTGGCATAAATCCTCGTATACAACTCTGTTTTTTGCAACATGTTGCTAGAAAATACAAAAAGTTGCAAGCTGGAACAAGAAACAAGGTAGATGCATCGGTGAATTGTTACACTAAAAATAATTTAAAATGTAAAAATTTGTATACAAGGCGGAAAAATTAAATTTGTTTTGATGTACAAAGTTGATTTTAATCAACCAAGACTAATATTTACGATGTCTAAACGATAAAATAATTCGTTTATTTATTTTAGATGGGCAAACTGCGATAAAATAATTCTTTATTTGTTCTTTAGTTAGCATTAGTAGCATAATGTGCTAACATTTTCAGTATTAAACAATACATTTGTAATTTGACGTATGGTTTTTGAGGCGAATTCAATTTACAAAAAATTCTTTTCACGTTTCACATTCATTCAGATGGGCTGATGCATCTACCTTGGTAATTCTGCTATGAACAAAAATCAGCTGACTGCCATTTAAATCCTCCAAAATGTATATCTAAATGCAATGAGATTTGTACTGGATTTATTAAATCCAGTCGAGGATTTATGGCTAGTCTAAATGAGCTATAAAGTAGCAATTTATGAAACTGCAGAAAAGAAAAAACTATGGGAAGAATATATTAAGCAATTATTTATCGATCACCAACGAACATCCTTATCCAACTCTGGGGATGAAATTAATTTTACAGGGACACCCATTACTGAGAATGAATTACAACTAGCTATTATGTCAATGAAGGATAAAAAGGCAATGGGTCCAGACGAAATACCTGCCGAGGTACTTAAGTTAATAGACGGAAATAACACCAAGCTTCTTTTAAAATTATTCAACAATATATATAAAACAGGACAATATCCCCAAGATTGGCTCAAATCAACATTTATTACAATACCCAAGAAAAATAATGCGAAGACCTGCAGCGACTATAGACTAATAAGTCTAATGAGCCACGCTCTTAAAATATTTTTAAAAATAATACATAGACGAATCTATTCGATCTGCGAAGCACACATGGGACAAACACAATTTGGATTCAAGGAAGGCATGGGGACACGAGAAGCGTTACTAGCTGTACAAGTATTAATACAAAATTGTCGAGAGGTACAAAAAGATGTATTCTTATGTTTCGTAGACTACGAAAAAGCGTTCGATACGGTAAATCATGATAAATTGATAGAGATCCTACTTTCAATCGGATTGGAAGACAGTGACATAAACTGCATTAAAAACCTATACTGGAAACAGATAGCAAACATTCAAGTAGATAATGAATTAACTGACGATGTTCCAATTTCAAGAGGTGTAAGACAAGGCTGCATATTGTCCCCTCTTTTATTTAACATATATTCCGAGAAAATATTCGAAGAATCTGTACGTGGAAAGAATATTGGTATCCAACTAAACAACACCTTAATAAATAACATACGCTATGCTGATGACACCGTATTAGTAGCAAGCAGCATAGCTGGACTACAAAAATTAATAGACGCAGTAACACAAAATAGCGAAATATACGGATTAAAAATCAACGTTAAGAAAACAAAATATATGGTAGTAAGCAGGAATCATGCCGACAATAATACGCCACTAAAGATAAATAACGATGAAATAGAGCGAGTGACAACCTACAAATACCTCGGTATTCAAATCAACGATAAATGGGACATATCAAGAGAAATTAAATGCCGAATAGAAATGGCAAGAAACAATTTTTTCAAACATAACAAAGTTTGACTTAGCCACGACATAAGTCTTACTACAAAAATACGATTTGTAAAATGTTACATATGGTCCGTTTTATTGTACTCTGCGGAAACATGGACTTTGAAAGCTGTAGATGAAAAAAGACTGAACTCGTTTGAAATATGGATATATCGCCGAATTTTAAAGATCCCATGGACCGAGCGCATTACAAACGACGAAGTGTTAGAACGCATGCAAGTCGAACGCCAATTAATAAAAAATATAAAAACACAAAAAACCGCATATCTTGGTCACATTATGAGGCATGAAAAATATAAGCTTCTGCAAATTATTATCCAAACAAAAATCGATGGGAGAAGACCAAGAGGGCGACGGGAAACATCATGGCTCAAAAACATTCAAGATTGGACTGGACACCATAATGAAAGAACTCTTCTGAATGCCGCTAAAAACAGAAACCTATATATAAATTAATAAACTGATTTGTTAAATATACCAAATTATCATTATGTAATTGTATGATCGCTAAAACCCGAATACGGAATGGCAAATAAAGAAGAAGAAGAATTTTCCTTGCGACAATTGTCAGTTTGTCGATGAGAGAGGGTGTTGAGAGACAAAGGGTTACCATATACCTCACCTCTCTCTCCATCAAACTGACAATTGCCGCAAGTAAACTCGCCTAATATAAATTGGGACTTTGATACTAAAATTTTTTGTTGCAGCAACTGACCATCTACCTTGTTTATTAGATACGTGAAAAGTGTTGCAACTTTTGGTACTTTTTCAGGCAAAAACAGGGTTGTATATCATGTGTACTGTGATTTCGATGTTGATTTCCCTGAAATCACGAAATGAGATGATTTCATTTTTGTATGCGAAATCATGATAATTTTTGATTGATTCCGCGCGAAATCACGAAAAGACGCCGAATGTAAACCAAACATAAAATTATTTATTTCTTTACATTAGACACTTTTTTTACAAAAAGTACCGTGATACAAGAATGTATCCCTGTGTGTAAAAGGGACAATATCTCATATGAGAAATCGTTCAAGTGTAAAATACGACTTTATTACATTGCATTTCATTTTGTCCCATATTTTTTGTTTTCCAATTAATCACAATACTGTTTAAATACTTGTTGTAATGCATCAATAGTTACCATCTTAATTTTTGGAAACTATTTTTTGATATTTATGTGTTATTTTGTATGTATACGTAAACAAACATCAGCTGACAGTTTATATCCTCGAAAAGCTAAGTGCAACCAGCAAAGATTAACCCACTGGATCTATTAAACCCAGTGGGTTAACCTTCAATAGTGTAACCGGGGTATAAAAATCTCAAATTGTCTTAAGTCCAGTTTACATATGCAAATTAAATGAGTTCGTTTTACGAAATCCTAGAAACAAATGAAGTGTATTTACATCTGTTTTTTTGCGTCATTTGCTTACGCACACAATCGCACATACATACGGATACAATAACACATACACACGCACACAATAATTTTAATTCCAAAAATAAGAATTTCACAACACTAATGTTTACCAACTAATGCTTGGTTTACATTTACGAAATCCACTCGATTTCAACTGTCAAATCCATAGGTTAAACGTCAAATGAAATCCAGATGAGATTTCATTTGACGTTTGAGCTATGGAATTGACAGTTGAAATCGAGTGGATTTCGTAAATGTAAACTTAGCATAACTTGACTTAATTGAAAATTAAAAAATGACATAATTTTTGCATGTTTTTTTACCATTTATTTTCATTTTTGTCATCGTTTGAGTATTTTTGTTGTTCTACAACACACACAAACAAACAAAGACATCATAAAACAGTTGCATTTTTTGGTAGTTTATGACAAAAAACAGGGCTGCTTATAATAGTATGGTGTTTTCCTGCGTTGTTTAGAAGAAATGACGCAGCTATCGTCATTTATTTTTGTATGGTAAATGACGCAAAATGTTGCCTGTTTTAGCAAATAAATTACGAAACAGCCCTAAAACCTGTTTTTCGTGCTAATGTAAAAAGCACATAACAAACTAAAAAACCTAAAAAAACAACATGCACGTTAACCCCTGTGCGTATATGACACAGTTTTTGTATAAAATGCATATCGTGTATTAACATTGATGTCAAAATTTGGAGGAACTTCATTAACATAGCCGATAGGAGACAAATAATTAGTATTCGTCCAACTATACGGTATCTGGGTGTCATAAGTAAATGAAATAACAAGTAAATAACAATTTTGATGGTCACTAATAGCACGGTTACACTACAGCTTTTTGCCGGGTTAACCCACTTCATGAGGATTTATTGCTTAATCTGGTCAAATCTGACCAGATTTGCCATACAAAAATTAAATCCTCTCACGACTGGGTTTATTTTAAATCCGGCACAAATCCACCAAAAATACAGTGTTGTATTCGGTATTTGTGCAAAAAATTCCAACTCTACTCAAAAAGTACCAAAAGTTGCAACTGTTTTTGCAACAGAGTTGGTCGTGTTTTACACGTTTACGATTGGTCGCATGAGATTTTATGGAGTTAATAAATCTAAAGTTATTTGAAAATCATAAAATTATTTATTTTCTTACATTAGACACCTTTTTAACAAAAAGTACGCTTGATATTATGATACAAAAATGTATCCCTGTGTGTAAAATATACCAATATGAGCAAAGAGTGGACGATATCTCATACGAAAAATTTTAAAAGTGTAAAACACGACTTTATTATTTATTTTGTATGTATACGTAAACAAACATCAGCTGACAGTTTATATCCTCGAAAAGCTAAGTGTAACCAGCAAAGATTAACCCACTGGATCTATTAAACCCAGTGGGTTAACCTTCAATAGTGTAACCGGGGTATAAAACGATTAATAAATTTTGAAATCAAGTCACAAACGTACAGCCCTATAGGAGTAACCGTGGTAGAATCATTACAATGTAGGTCATAGCAAACAGCGGATTACAATTGTTTTCTATCCGTTTGCTTACTAGGCGTTTACACCAGACAGTTTGTCTTCAAATACAACTCTGATTTACTAACACATACATACATTTGTCGTTTGTCTCCCAGCTGTCCATCATTTTTTCACAGACAGTAAGGAAGACAAATTTTTCGCATTTTTGTTAAAATAGGTGAAATAATAATTAAAATGTGTTGAAAACAGAAGAACATGGACATAAACAAAATATGTGAACGGAAAACAAAAAGAAAACGACGATTTTCATTCAAAATTTTACAACTGTTTTTGCAGTTGTCGGGACGCCTACGTCACACAGGCAAGTTGTGGGATTTTGACAATCAATACATGAAGTCAACTGTCCTGTCAGTTGTAAACGCAGGGTTATTCTTTCAAATCAGTATACACAAATTGTGTTTGTATGTGTATGGTTTTGAAAAATATTACAAAATATTTTAAACATATTGTTACGAATGTAACTGATAGGTTTAAGTTAATTTAGTTTAATTTCCGTTAATTTAAAAATTTGAATTGTAACGTAATGTTTTATTACGCAGTTATTTTATTTAAGCAACAACAACTACCATGTAGAACTCTCTTCATCATTCTAGTCGTTACATTACCTTTTGTTAATGTTCTTTTGTTTGTTTTGCCAAAATCATGTAATTATCGTTTAGTTTGTTACTTCTTTTCTTGCATTTATTTGTTGTTGTAATTACGTCATTGATCATCCCCCATGTATGTGAGTCCGGTTGTTCGCTTAGAGGTAGTTTACACTATATATCAATGTCAAATGACACGAAATAAAAACATTCCATATCTACTCACGCAGGCAATGTGAAGACGTAATTTTATTACATTTTTGCTAGTGTGGACGCACGGAGTAAATGGCGTAAGGAAAATCTCCAATATTGCACATATTAGCGAAAATATAACGATGGAAAATTTCATGTCATATGACATTTACATATAGTGTAAACTACCCCTTAGTGCGAATGTGCGTCTGTGTGTTCGTTGTACATATTCGAGGAGTTGCCAGACATTTTCTAGAGGACTCTCGAACAGGGAGACTTTGGGATATAAATACATGGGAACTGGCAATGACGAGTTGAGTTGTGTTTTAAGCGTTGAACTGAACAGATCGGTTAAAGAATTGCTGCGTGCTAACTAGAGACTAGCTGTGTGCTAAGTAATTAAAGTCGGTTCTGAATAAGTGTAATAAAGTAAATAAAGCATTGTAGAAACGTAATCTAAAACGAACCCTGTTTTATTTGGTACAAATCGTACTGGGGAATAAAACAACGTCTACACGGAGATTAGTTAAATCTAATTCCGTAACAATATTAAAATTCAGTTTAAATGAAAATTGTTATTACAACATTTATTATTTATAACATTGTGATGAAACAAATTTTTGAACATATACAGAGGCTGACTCTGTAAAGAAAACTTTGCCTCCCATTCATTTTTCGCGTTTTTAGTTAATGATCCAAAATATCAAATAAACAGTACAACCTGTTGCATATTAAGTTATGGTAATTCTGACAGAATAAGCAAATGCACCCAGGGCTTGTTTTTCACAATTCATAATATTTCCTTTCTATTTTTTCCATTTCCTTGATTACCACAGGAGACACACTGAACCATATTGGAAATGCGTATATAAAAGAAGGGAGATTTTTATTTATTACGATTCTGGAGAAAGAGCCAAGAATTCTGTATGCCTTTCTAGCATGGTATAATAAGGAAGGTAGAACAAGTTCGAAAAAAAAACCATGGAAAATGACCCTTTCAAAATTGTCTATGGAGACAAACGTCAAGTTTTGTTTTTGTATATTTCATATAATATTCGATTTTCAAAATAAATGAAATGATTTTTTAGAATGGAACGTTGTACAGAACAAACAAATAATTTTTATGCGGATCTACAAAAACGTTGCTGTTACAGAAGTTGTTGTAGCAACGCAAATATGTTCGTTCGGGTATTATTTCAGTTTTTCGGTTCCTCTGAAATCAGACTCAAAAATTCTGCAACCTGGGCCCTATTCCTCGAAACAACTTATCGCTTTTCATTTTGCATTTATCAAAAAGTAGTTATTTTGAAAAGTGATAACCTTTTTTGTTCCACAAAATTACTTTTCAATTTCCCTTGCACTTAGCAAATTTGTCTATCACTGTTCTTTTAGCACAGTTGTTGTGCTCTCTTGCTCAATTTTTCCGCCATATTGGTAAGTCTCTCAGTTCTCTTGCAAAGTGTGAATGATATTTGTTCCACAGAACGTTTTATCATCTTTGCATTATTTCTTACTTGGCAATAATAAATAAGACATGTAAAATTGAGACGAGCGAAAAAATGAAATGAAACTGATATTATTAAAAGTAAATAAAATAATATAAAATAAAATAAAGTAAAATAAAATAATATAAAATAAAATAAAGTAAAATAAAATAAAATAAAATTAAACGAAATAAATGAAATTAAATTAAAATAAATTAAAATAAAGTAAAATAAGATCAAATAAAATAAAATGAAGTAAAATAAAATAAAAAATAAAATAGAATAAAATAAATTAAAATAAAACAAAATAAAATAAAGTGAAATAAAATAAAATAAAATTAAGTGAAATAAAGTAAAATAAAATGAAATAAAGTAAACTAAAATAAAATGAAATAAAATTAAAAAAATAAAATAAAACAAAATAAATTAATATGAAATAAAAATAAAATAAAATAAAATAATTTTAATAAAGATTAAATAATAATTAAACGAAATAAATTAAAATAAGATCAAAATAAATCAAATTAAGTAAAATAAAATAAAAAATAAAATGAAATAAAATAAAAAAATAAAACAATATAAAATGAAGTGTAATAAAATAAAATTAAATAAAATTAAAGTTAAAAAATAAATAAAATAAAGTAAAATAAAATTAAGTGAAAAAAATAATCTAAAATAAAATGAAGGGAAATACAAATAAAATAAAATACAATAAAATTAAGCGAAATCAAACAAGTAAAAAGCGTTATGTTCGGCATAGAGTAATTAGTTTTCTTTCTCCACAAAGTAGAGAAGTTACTTGTCAAATTATAACTAATTCGTTCTATAAATGTATCTAAAAACCTTAAAATAGCTGAAATCGGACGGTACTGCTATATGGAGGCTATAAAAAACGTAGACCTATATCCATAATTTTTTGTGGAGACGTTTCTTGATGATTGACTGAATTATACCTAATTCGGCCTAGAAATGTAGCTAATAACCACAAATTACCTAAAATAGGGCGGTATATGGGGGCTATAATAAAAGATGGGCCTATGTCGGTAAGTTTTGGAAGCATGTTAAAACTAATTCGTTCTGAAAATGTAGCTAAAAGCCTTAAAATAGCTGAAATCGACGGCACTATATGGGGGCTATAACAAAGCTCAACTTCCAACTTGATTTAAGACACGTGTGAACGGCATTTCATCCCCCTACCTCAACTCGTTCGGAAGATAGCGTGATTACAACAGACGGACGGATGTAGTTAAATCAACTTAGAATTTTACGCTGATCAAAAATATATGTATATACCTTATAGGGTCGCAAATGATTATTTCGATGAGTTACAAATGAAATATTATGGTGGAGGGTATAGTAATAAATAAAAATAGTCTCTCAAATAGAGTTTAGTCTAAATGAATAATCGAGAAACATCGATTTGTGAGGTTGTTCGCAGGGTGGAAGTTCGGAATGGGGTTGTTCGTAGGGTGGAATTTCGGATAGTGAGAGTTCGAAGTAGGATGGTTGATTCAGAGGGTAGAAGTTCGGAAAAATCTTTACAATTTCTTGTCATAACCGTGTTTTCAGTATTTCCGAACAAAATCTCGCTTTAACAATGTACATTGGCAAAGAGAACGTTTACCTCGCAAATTTAAGGCAAAATTATCAAAATTTGATCTGCAAAATCAAAATGCAGAGTTTTCTGTGGAGCGGATTTAGCGGCTGATATTTTAATATCATGCATTCTCATTAATATTTAATTTTCGAATCATGTATCTCCATTTATTCTCTAACCCAACTTCTTTAAGAGTGTCCGTGTTTTCAGTATTTCCGAACAAAATCTCGCTTTAACAATGTACATTGGCAAAGAGAACGTTTACCTCGCAAATTTAAGGCAAACTTATCAAAATTTGATCTGCAAAATCAAAATGCAGAGTTTTCTGTGGAGCGGATTTAGCGGCTGATATTTTAATATCATGCATTCTCATTAATATTTAATTTTCGAATCATGTATCTGCATTTATTCTCTAACCCAACTTCTTTAAGAGTGTCCATGTCATGAAATTCCTCAGTTTTCTATTCAATCTTACAGGCGTTTTCATCGTAAATTTTCTCTCGACATTCAACAACTAAATCATTTTGGAATGCGCTACTAGTTATTTGAGTTGCTTTTATCCATACTGTATCATCATTGTTATCATTTCCTTATCATTCAGAAATTCCGTATGTCTAGCTAAATAAAACAGTTTAAAAGAGATAAGTTAGATTCTTGTGTAGACTACGTTTTTATACATACCAAGCATGGTACAATTAACCAGGTAGTGGCATCGTAAAATTTTGAATATGTTATGTCAAAACTTTCTTTATGTTGTTGGGGAAATTACAATAAAAATAATTTTTTTATAAAGGGATTTGACTTTTCATATTCGATCAGCTGGTGTGATGCCACTACCTGGTAGTTCTGTCATGATACCAAGCATATATTTTCTTATTATGTACATAACCAATCAGTTTTTTGCACACGCGACGGCTTCTCTTCTTTAATTATAACGGCTATTGTTTTAAAACATAAAAACGATTAAAATTCTTTTCGTTTTGAAAATGAAATGAAAATTCTGGTATGTATTTATGTTTTTATCCCCGGATGCAGTTGAATCACTACTGTACATTTGCCGTTGGTGTACATATTTTCCTACCCAGCAAAAAGTTTACATCCGGGGATGCAGTTGAATCACTACAAGTGTACAGTACATTTGCCGTTGGAGTACATCTTTTCCTATGAATTCACTTATGAATTTTACAAGAGAGCGCGCAGCTAGGATGCACTCCATTTTGCTTCCACAGCACACAGCTAAGATGCACTCCACTTTCGATCCAAATCACGGCTTAAGATGCAGTGCTTTAGATTGAATTTATATGCGTTCTTCGGATTGCATTTTTAGTCTGTCTAAAGATGCAATTACAATGCAAGCCATTGCGAAATATCCCAAAATAAATAAAATGCATTTATTATTTGTGTAAAACAAGAACACAAAGAACTTTATTATATAAACACAAATTAAAATAAAAGTTTCCATTAAATTCAATCACATTTGAGCTTACTTCCTTCGTTCTCGATTTAATTCAAGCGCATCTGATTTTCTTTCATCATCCTAAAGTTTTTTATGTTGCCTTCCCATCACTAGCTCAGCTTTCGACATGGACTTCAACTCCACTCCATTAAAAATTTCCGTCTAGTGAATTACCGCAATAATGTTCGAAACATAAGTTGTTATTTCTTTATTTTTATTTATTTCTTTAATTTATTACAAATTCTTCGAATTGTATACACTCGTTTATCTTTTGAAGAAATGTGTAGGGATCAACCAACTGTTTTTTCTCTAGGGATCTCTACAGCAACTCCTTATAAAATGTATCGAACGGAGTGCATTTTTCATAACTCTGTTGGAGTACATCGAAAGATGTTGTGAAATCATAACTCCAATTGAACAACTTCCAAAATTTTTTGCTGGGTATGAATTCACTTATGAATTTTACAAGAGAGCGCGCAGCTAGGATGCACTCTATTTTGCTTCCAAAGCACACAGCTAGGATGCACTCCGTTTTCGATCCAAATAACAGCTTTTGATGTAGTCGTTTGGATTGAATTTAAAGGCACTCTTCGGATTGTGTTTTTAATCAATCTAAAGATGCAGTAAAAATGCAAGCTATTGCGAAATATCCCAGAATAAATAAAATGCATTTATTATTTCTGTAAAACAAGAATACAAAGAACTTTATTATATAAACACAAATTAAAAAAAAGTTTCCATTACATTCAATCACAATTGAGTGTACTTCCTCCGTTCTCCATTCAATCCAAGCGCCTTCATCATCCTAAAGGTTTTTTATGTTGCCTTCCCATCACTAGTGTTGGGCAATCTCGTTCATTGAGCGGATCGATCTTTTTCATTCTGTTCACCAAAAAGATCCGGGTCGTTTACTTCGTTCGTTGGCTCTTTTTCGTTCAACAATACATTTGAATGTATTATTTTCTTTTGAAGTCGTTCGTTCTCTGCTGCATATGACTCCGTCGTTCTTTTCACCGAATCGTTCTTTTGATAATGTTCGGTCACGAATGACACACTGTTGTGTTACTTGCTTGTTTGTGTGCTAATGGGGGTGGTTTTGTTTCTGAACGTAGTGGTGGTGGTTTTGATATGAAAGAACCAGATGAACGGATGATGCAAAAGAAAGATATGACCGAGATGTGCTACTGAATGAGGTGAGTTACTGAGCGAGAGTAGCTCTCTGAATCATTGTTTGTTTTGTGTGGAAATTTGTGCTGCTTGCGCTAACGTAGCGTTTGTTTATGGGTACTTTACACGGTATGTTTTTTACATATGAGTTGTCACTATGCATATACATTTTGTATGGGAGAAGTGACAACTCATATGTAAAAAACATACCGTGTAAAGTACCCATTAGAGTTTGACTGCAAAACCAATGCTGCTAATTTTGTAAGCAGCAATGACTCGTCCATCGGGGATCTAAATGAACGATATAAAAGAATGAGCTGGATACGGATCCGTTCGTTCTTTTCACGGAATCGTTCCTTTGAGCCGGTTCGTTCATGAACGACGCAACTCTACCCATCACTAGTTCAACTTTCGACTCCATCTTCACTCCATTAAAAATTACCACAAAATTGTTCGCAACTTTAGTTTGTATTTTTTATTTTAACAAATATATTCACACTTGTTTCTCTTTTGAAGAAATTATGTAGGCAGCGACGGGTAGGGATCAACCAACTGTTTTTGTTTTGTGAACTTCTTATTCATAATTTTGGGTTTTTATTTTACTGATTTTTGTCGGTAACTCAAAAAATGAGGTACAGAATTCCACTACAGGTGGAAATTACCGTTATTTTTTGCTGATATCGCTTTTATATACGTAGGTGTGTAATATTGACATGATAACACCAAATGGATCAGAGGTTCTTAAAATTGTCAGTTATTGGAAGCCATATTTCTGAATATTTCGGCAATATAAGACTTCTCCGAAATGGGTATCGTACTAACGTTTGAAATCGGTGTTAAAAAGACAACGGACTTGATGATTTAAAATAAAATCGGTATTCACAAACTGATTTTCACTCTTCAGAAGAAAAAAATTTAATTTATGAATTCCTGAAGGTTCCAAGTTGGTTCTTGTAGTGCGATTCTCTAACTATTTTTTCCATGACGAATGAACATTGTTGCCATCGCTACTTCTTAACGACACTTTTATTTTTATCGCGAAAATACCGAAAATATTCGGTAAAGATAAAAATGATGGGCATTTAATGACGATTGTGTATAATTCTGTAATTAACTAATCACAAAATAGCACTGCAGGTACGTTATTTTTTGTCTTTTTGCCAAGACTGGTGCTATTGATGAGACTCCACATTCCTAGCACTCCTTACAAGTTTAAAGTCGAAAGAGGCGAGAATTTACATTCTGAATTGAACGCACTAACATGGAGTTAAAACAATGAATCAGCAACAATCCCTGATAATAAGAACCAAAATGGCAAAAGCCGTGGGACAGATCCAGATACCAGTAACACCAATATGGATATAAAGAAATCATAGTTTTCCTGAATATCCCAGCATTAAAGTGAAATATTATATATATTTTTTACTAAATTTCTTCAAAATAGTGCTTGGGGATTTCGTTTGGGGAGAAAGGGATATACAGTCGGACCTCGATTATCCGTGATGGTCGGGACCGGAGGCATTACGGATAATCGGTTTTCCCGGATAATGGAGGCAATGCTTTTATGCAGTTTTTGAAAATATTTGTAATTAAAAATTGCATAATATTTTACAATAATATGAAAATCTGAAATTTTTATTAAATATGTTATGGTAATCCACCCAATTTATCTGAATTGACTTTGTCCCATGGTTTTTGAGATACCGTTAATATACAAATTGTGTAATATGGGAGAATTTTCAGTGTTCTTTTGTTTACCATTTGTTTGCTTAATCAAATTAATTGGAATGTGTGTTTTTACTCCCGGGTAATGAAGTTTATAACGAAAATAGAAGAAATGGAAAAAAGTCCAACATTTCTTTTCTATCACGGTAATGGAGGTTCCCGGATAATCGAGGTTCAACTATATTTGGGGATTTTTGGGGATGAACGACACTGAAATTGGAGATAAGGCACAGAAAAATACTAGCAACACTGACCAAATTTGCGTAGCAGCAAATTGCAGAAGAGAGCACAATTCGGATTCAAAGAGAACGGAAAGTTTTGCTACTTTTTGTTGTACAGGAACGCATTTCTAGCACTACCTTGGAAAAATAGTACTAAATAGTACTAATTTGCAGGTTCTGGAGCACAGCTATTGTGTATGTTGTTTTGAAGTTTTAGGAACACTCCAAAGAAAAAATTAAACTGGAACAAAGCTTTAGCCAACATTACTATTTAAACCATGGTGTCACCGGTTTACAGTAGAGTTAGAAATAAATAAGTAAAAATTAGACTTTTGAATGCTGGCTAAGCATTTGGCTATTGCTTGTGGCCATTTATAAAGTTGACGGTAACGAAATAAGACCTGTTACGAACCGCCTAATACGGCGCCATGGTGGGGTTCCAACTCGCTCAGCCGGGGCAACAACGTTCAGGGGGTTCTTAACCCTGCCACCTAGGGGTCAAACAATAAGAGAGGGGGAGAACATATACGTAAACAAAGTAAAACGACACATACACACTATGCGACTATGACAAGGGAACTTGGTGTATTCGTTCCCGCACTTGGGCCACCCTTGACCCTTTCGTCCTAATAACATGAATTGTCGAAGGGCCCCGAAAGCCGCACATACTTACCGAATAGTAACTTACATTCTAAGTAACTCCCTCACAAAGAAACACTCAGCTATTCATTATAATGACAAAATTCAAACATTGGAAGAATTTATTATATTTGCAAACCATAAGATATTTAACAAAGCCGATATTTTTGAATTTCTAACACCTCCCGCTTCCATTGTGGGCAAATTGCTCAGGCTACCGATTAATACAAGTAGGTTTACTTTGTCAATCTGGCCCCTTTAAAGACTATTACCTCCCTAATAGAGCTCTGTTAATGGGGTTTCTACACGGTATGTTTTTTACATATTTATGCATAGCAACTGTCACTTTTTTTCGCCCATATGTAATTCCTTCTGCACGGCAAAATTTTATTTTTCATTCGTTTTCTGTTGTTTTTTTATTCATATTGTACAGACGAAAATAGAGCGAGTTCTATTCAAAAAATATACATATGTATGCACATAACACTTTGATACATTGAAATTTCTGTATGGTTCACACCATGTGTACAAAATTCAGATTTGTAAAAAGTGACAGTTGGTATGCACAAATATGTAAAAAACATATCGCGTTGAAACCCCATAAGGGTATCATGGACGTTACCATATGTCCATTAGGGTTATAACTTTTTGCACTTTTTTGCAAATATCAATAATACCACCACATAGCCGTGTAGAGCATGGAAAACTATTATGAAATACGGCGTCAATTTTTCTCTATCGCAAAAAAAGTTTCCGCACCAAATGCATTGAAGTTCAGTAATGCATTTTTTAATTTAAGCTGTTATGACAACATATTTGCTATTAATTAAAATGTTTATTTTTTTGTAATCTAATTTAAAATCATTATCAAAGCGTTCTGGACCAATTTGTTCTCAAATCGCGCCATTTCATAGCATTTTAGGAATTTTTGACACTATTGCAATTTTTGTTTTTTCTTTATAAACTCGTCAATTTTATGTTTATATTTATTGTACCTATTGTACAAGAGAATATGGTGTCATTTGCAACAAATTCGCGAAAGTTACAGACAGTTTTAATGACTTTGCCTGTGAGATTTGTATTTTTTTCTATGAATATTTATTCAAACAAAGCAAATTTAAAATTATAAGTAGAAAAAATATCAAAAGGGTTTTAGTAATTACAGTCGGCGCGGAGACTTTTTTCACCGAATCGATCTTAGAAACGCGTTTTCATTATTAGGAAGGTTAGTATTCAGGGTTGATTTTTACATGCAATTTCGTTATACATATTTAACACATCACATAAGAACTGTCAAACTTGTCACCTGTTATTGTTGTGATTCAGAGAGTAGAATGTAAACAAAATCTCCTGTTTACAGTGTAAGAGAAATTTTTCCAGATTTCTTCCAGTGATAACCAGTGTTTTGCCAAAACAATAAAATTATTGTATAAATTCAAAGTGCCAAATCATCCAAAACACTCTTTATGCCTCAAAAACTCGATGCTCGAGATGGTCCCTCTGCCGATGCGGTGATGATATTCCTTTATTGGGATGCCACTTTGTTGGCATATGTCCTATATTAAGAGGGCAGCGTTTGCAATTCTTCAATAAACAATATTTAACAGAGACAGAACTAGTTGAAATCCTGAACGGAAGAGAGATGGCCGATTGGGGAAACCTTATTAATTATCTAAAGAACGCATTAAAATATCGCAAATTAATATTAACGGAGTACACCTAATAATTTTTTACTATCAATCTCATATGCATCCCTTAGATTGCTAAAATATTAGTGTAAATCATAAATCCGGCTGACGACATGATGTCAAAGCTGTAAATCTTTATTTCAATTAATCTCAATTTTGTAATAATTTATATGTTAGAATGAATTATTTATTACACATCCTTTTAATATTGTTATTCTGTCACATTATAATTGAAATTACAAATGAAATAAAGATACTACTACTACTACTACTTATTAGGACAAAATTCCCCACGTGGTACTGGTGTTGAATTTTTGTAAAAAACATATACGATTCTCACAGGCAAATTCAACAAAAACAGCCTGTAACTTTCGCGACTTCGTTGCAAATGACCCCATATTCTTTTGTCCGGTAGGTACAAAAAATATAAACATAAAATTCGCGAGTTTATAAAGAAAAAGCAAAAATTGCAATAGTATCAAAAGTTCCTAATATGCCCCGAAATGGCGCGATTTGAGAACAAATTGGTCCAGAACGCTTTTATAATGATTTTAAATTATATTACAAAAAAATAAAAAATTTAATTAAAAGCAAATATGTTGTCATAACAGCTAAAATTAAAAAAATGCATTACTGAACTTAATGTATTTGGTGCGGAAACTTTTTTCGCGATAGAGAAAAATTGACGTCGTATTTCATAATAGTTTTCCATGCTCTACACGGCTATGTGGTGGTATTTTTTTGGTTATAGCCCTAATGTCCATACACAACCAGAATCACAATTATTCCTACCGTATTTCGCTGTAACCCTACCCTCACATAAATTAATGGGCGTTAGAAACCCTAACAGAAAAGTTGACTTAATTAAGGCCTAAATATTTTAAATATTAGTTAGTTCAAATTTTATTTTAATTTAAGTTATGGTGTTTCATTTAAAAATTAAATTATCATCAGAACAGAACTATTTAATCTATCTTTCTTTCATTTGTTTTCAGGCAGCGCTCACATTAAAGGCGCGCATGCGCTATCCAATAATCAAATGAGAATTAGATGATACGCCAAGTGGGCTCGGATTGCTACTTAGATTCGGTAAGCAAAAATGTTCACATTAGTTACCTGGTGGAGCCAATACTTATGCCATTTATTTTGTTGTTATTCTTTCAGATAGCCTTAAAAGGCGTATTAACGGCCGTCCGATACGGAGAAATCTCCCGTCCACCAAATCGTCACTCAGTTTTTGGGATTCGTCTATAAACATATTCCTGACCTCCTCCACACAACCATTTGGAGGGGTCAGAATTCTCGTTGAAGTTGTCGTTCGTATGTTTGGCGTTAGCTTTGAAAAAAGAAAGCATTGTAAGGGCCAAACCTATAGCTCTGCGTGTTGCGTGTGCGTACAAAAATACAAAAACAAAATACATGAATTTCAAATTGAAATTTAATGGACTTTTTTGGTAGCAACTAGAATAGAGTTATTTAACACCAATCACTTAAATGGCGAATTTGCCCTTATATACGGCAGCCATCACTCAAAATTTTCCCTCATTTTTCGCAAATTTTTTTGACGTTTACTTAGACCGTGTTTAGACACTCAAACTGGAAAGAAAAACTTTCTTCTCAATTTCTTTTAAAATTTCCTTGTTGTTTAGACACGGAAATCATGTTTGTGTCAATTTTATAATTTTTCTGATTCTTCTTCACACTCATTTTCTCATTGCGCCGTTCAAAAACAAAGCCAAGGCAAAATTGTAATGAAAAGTAAAAATGGACGTGTGTGATAAACAATTACTCCCTCGCCCATAAACTCAATTTTCTTTCCCATCAACTTTCCCTGTATAAACAGGGACTTATTTTCCTTTCTCGTCCCTTCCACCCTATTATTGCTAACGCACCGTGGCTTACATTACGTGATATGTTCCCACTAACTGCACACTTAGGTGGCAACACTACCCCAGCAAAAAGTTTGCATCCGCGGATGCAGTTGAATCACTACAAATGTACAGTACATCTGCTGTTGGAGTACATCTTTTCCTATGAATTCACCTATGAATTTTACAAGAGAGCGCGCAGCTAGGATGCACTCCGTTTTCGATCCAAATCACAGCTTTTGATGTAGTCGTTTGGATTGAATTTAAAGGCACTCTTCGGATTGTGTTTTTAATCAATCTAAAGATGCAGTAAAAATGCAAGCTATTGCGAAATATCCCAGAATAAATAAAATGCATTTATTATTTGTGTAAAACAAGAATAAAAAGAACTTTATTATATAAACACAAACTAAAAAAAAGTTTCCATTAAATTCAATCAAAATTGAGTGTACTTCCTCCGTTCTCCATTTAATCCAACTGATTTTGCTTCGTCATCCTAAAGGTTTTTTATGTTGCCTTCCCATCATTAGTTCAGCTTTCGACTCCAACTCTACTCCATTAAAAATGTCCGTCTCGTAAATTACCACAAAAATGTTCGCAACTTTAGTTTGTATTTTTTTATTTTATAACAAGTTCTTTGAAATATATTCACACTTGTTTCAATTTTGAAAAAATAATGTCGGCAGCGACGGGTAGGGATCAACCAACTGTTTTTGTTTTGTAGGGATCTCTCTCTGTTGTGCTTGGTTTACATTTACGAAACCCACTCGATTTCAACTGTCAATTCCATTGCTTAAACGTCAAATGAAATCGAATGGATTTCGGATGAGTTTTCATTTGACGTATACGCAAAGGAAGTGACAGCTGAAATCGAGTGGATTTCGTAAATGTAAACCAAGCATTGGACTACATCGAAAGATGTTGTGAAATCATAACTCCAATTGCACAACTTCCATTTTTTTGCTGGGAATATTAACCCAACTGACCTGACCGCTCAACCTACCCGGTTCATTTTTCTTTTGCCGGTAGCTTTGAACATCTTGTCGTTGGGATTTCAAACCCACTGGATTTCAAATGTCAATTTCATTTCATATTTCAAATAAATCCTCATAAAGAAGGATATACCCCGGTTACACTATTGAAGGTTAACCCACTGGGTTTAATAGATCAAGTGGGTTAATCTTTGCTGGTTACACTTAGCTTTTCGAGCTGATGTTTGTCAGCTGATGTTTGTTTACGTATACATACAAAATAACTAATAAAGTCGTGTTTTACACTTTTACAATTTCTCGTATGAGATATCGTTCCCTCTTTGCTCATATTGGTATATTTTACACACAGGGATACATTTTTGTATCATGGTATCAATCGTACTTTTTGTTAAAAAAGTGTATAATGAAAAAAAAAAATAAATAATTTTATGATTTCTAAATAACTTTAGATTTATTAACTCCATAAAATCTCATGCGAACAATCGTAAACGTGTAAAACACGACAAACTCTGTTGCAAAAACAGTTGCAACTTTTGGTACTTTTTGAGTAGAGTTGAATTTTTTTGCACAAATACCGAATACAACACTGTATTTTTGGTGGATTTGTACCGGATTTAAAATAAACCCAACCATGAGAGGATTTAATTTTTGTATGGCAAATCTGGTCAGATTTGAGCAGATAAAGCAAATAAATCCTCATGAAGTGGGTTAACCCGGCAAAAAGCTATAATATAAACATAGCCTAAGTAAGAAATAAAAAAACAATTTTTTGGGGCCACACGCAACAGACCTATCTAGGCGTTTACACCAGACAGTTTGTCTTCAAATACAACTCTGATTTACTAACACATACATATGTATATTTGTCGTTTGTCTCCCAGCTGTGCATCAGGTGTGATTATAATTCAAATGTGCTGAAAACAAAAGAATATGTACAAAAAAAAAAATATGTAAATGGAAAACAAAAAAAAAAAATGATGACATTCATTCATAATTTTACAACGGTTTTTGCAGTTGTCTGGACGATTACGTCACACAGGCAAGTTTTGGGTTTTTGACAATCAATACATGAACTCAACTGTCCTGTCATTTGTAAACGCAGGGTAATGCCTAAAACTAATAGGTGAGTGTCCTATAAAAGTAATTTTGAACTACAAAGTGCAGATATACAGTAGGCAAAATTAATATTCGTGCACCCCTAAAAATGAATAAAATCGTTATAAATTCCATATTTTATGTGCAAACATGAAACAATTGATGGGAATTACCAGATTTAAAATAGATTCGGAAATAACAAAACAAGTTTTTAATTTATTCCGTCATTTATGTATAGATGGCTCCTGTGGCAAAGTTCGTATTCGTATACCCTGAAGCACTATATATTTGTGGTATTTAAGGATTTTGTAAGCAAAATACCATTAATTTTTGTTCTTTTCTTCTTTTGAAATGCTTTCGAAAAAATTTGCAGGAATAAAAAGTCGGGCGAACATTCGAAAAACTAAATTATCGTGTCTTTTTCACATGTTTTGAATTATATTCGACTAACCCCCATTATTATAAGTCCTCTTTTGTTATAGTTTGGATTTACCGAACAGATTTATAGCGTTTCGGTTAACATAAAGTTAAAAGTTATGATTGAATTTCAAGGAGGAGCTTCATGTCATTAACTTTCAATGTGAAAATTATATTTTTAATGCCTCCAAATTATGTTTGGTTTACATTCGGCGTCTTTTCGTGATTTCGAAGGCGTTTCGTGATTTCGCGCGGAATCATGCAAAATTTAGCATGATTTCGCATACAAAAATGAAATCATCTTATTTCGTGATTTCAGCGAAATCAACATCGAAATCACAGTACACATGATATACAACCTTGCTTTTGCCTAAAAAAGTACCAAAAGTTGCAACACTTTTCACGTATCACAATAAACAAGGTAGATGTGCGAATTGCTGTAACAAAATATGTTAATATCAAAATTTGTAAACAACGTGAAAAAATATTAAATTACATTGTTACAATGCTATTTTTCATTGTGTTCACGTACTTTTTTTAATGGTAATGTTAGAAAATAGACCGAATTGTCAAAAATTGCTTTCCCATACAAATTTCTTAAAAAATACGGGAACGAAAAAATGACGGAAATTGCAAAAACTCCAGCAAAAATGCCGAAATCAGCGTATTAGCCATCGTGTTCAGATGCCAAAAAACATGCCGCTAGTTTTTACTTGGCCAAATTTTTATAGCAGAGAACAGGAGAAGAGGCTTTTATTCAAAATCAAGTGCAAGTCTTGCTAGATTTCGGAGTACTGGAACGCATTTCTAGCACTAAACGGGGAAAATACTGCAAGTAGTAATATTTTGCAGTTTCTGAACACAACTTTTATGTATCAAAATTTATTATTATAATGTCTCAACGATAAAATCATTTTTTAGTTTTAAATTTCTTAGTATTATAAACAATTAATACGATATATAGATAATTTTACGATCATTTTTGAAATAAAGCAGTAAAGTTCTATATTGTCGTAAATGTTTGATGATTAATTCAATTTACAACAAATTTTTTCGAAAATTCATGTTCGATCAGCTGCGCATTTGCATCTACCTTGATTATTGTGATATGCTTGAAATCAACAAAAAAATAAGTGTAAACACCGGGGTGTATTTCAGGATTTCGTGAAATCCAGTGGATTTTAGAGCGCAAGTGTAAACTTGGCATTAGTTTATTTTGCATTTTCAAATCCATCAGATAGTAAAAGAACACATTTAATAATGGCCCTAAATATAAAAAAATAAGCTAATGCCAAGTTTACACTTGCGCTCCAAAATCCACTGGATTTCACGAAATCCTGAAATACACCCCGATGTTTACATTTATTTTTTGTTGATTTCAAACCATGGTACAAATACACAGGTAGCCGCATCGGCAATTGTTGGCAACATAAGACGTCAAAATTTGACATCAATTCAATGCAATTGACACATTATGTTACCATCAGCTGGCGTGATAATGCTACCTGTATTATTGTACCATGTTTCAAACATATCACAATGATCAAGGTAGATGCATATGCGCAGCTGATCGAACACGAAATTTCAAAACAAGTTGTTGTAAATTGAATTAATCATCAAAAATATACGACAATATAGAACTTTACAACTTTATTTGGAAACTTATCGTAATGCCAAGTTTATACTTGCGTTCCAAAATCCACTGGATTTCACGAAATCCTGAAATACACCCCGGTGTTTACACTTATTTTTTTGTTGATTTCAAACATATCACAATGATTAAGGTAGATGCATATGCGCAGCTAATTGAACATGAATTTTCAAAACAAGTTGTTGTAAATTGAATTATTCATCAAAAATATACGACAATATAGAACTTTACAACTTTATTCGAAAAATTATCGTAAAAATATCTATATGTCGTATAAATTGTGTATAGTACTAACAAATGAAAAAAATAAACAAATGATTTTATCGTTGAGACATCGTTATAATAAATTTTGATAGATAAAAGTTGTGCTCAGAACCTGCACAATATTAGTACTTGCAGTAGTTTTCCCGTTTAGTGCTAAAAATGCGTACTCATACTCCGAAATCTAGCAAGACTTGCACTTCTCTTTAAACAAAAATAGCGACGAATAACACCCTCTTCTCCTGTTTTCTGCCATACAATTTTGGCCTAGTAGAAACTAGCAGCAAGCATGTTCATTGGCATCTAATATGATAGCCGATACGTTGATTTTGATATTTATGCTGGAGTTTTTGCAATTTCCGTCATTTTTCCGTTTCCGTATTTTTTAAGAAATTTGTATGGGGAAGCAAGTTTTTACAATTCGCTCTTTTTTCTAACATTACCATTAAAAAGTACGGGAACACAATAACAGCCTGTTTCTGTATATCGAACGAAAGCTTTCATTCTTTTACAAAGCGAAAAAATTACCGTTTTTGTTTCTCTAAACACTTTGTTGACAGGAAAATTGGGCGCATGAAAACGTAAGGTAAACGTATCTTCCAAGCCAAATTCTGTTCGCGTATTTCGAAAGTATTGTCAACACTGCGAACGTAACTGTCAAAATCAGTCACTTGGTATTGAGTTATCGTTTGAAAAAAAAAAAAAAAAACAAAATTGTTTAACAACGAAAAATTAAAATAAAAAGTGAAAATGGAAGGAAGATGGTGAGTAAAACTTAAATTCTATAAGACTCAGTTGTATATGTTGTATTTACTTTCAGTCCAAAGAAGTCAACCATCGAGCAATTAAATTATTTAGTAAGATCCTTGGAAGAAAACCCTAACCTGGCCAGAGGCATCCCAATTTTTGGTTCTAATAGGCTTTCTGCAGATGAGGAATGGGCAAAGATTTGCCAAACTTTGAATTCGCTTGGACCCCCAACGCGCTCTGTTGGTGAATGGAAAAAGGTATGGCTTATCAACATATAGAGTGAAAACAAATTCAATTCTGGAGATCAATGAGTATTATATGAAAATCTCAATATTAACGGCCAAATTACAACAGTTATTTTTATGTCCCTGTCCGTCCGTCTTTCTGGTGTTCACGGCAGGGGTGCCAAGTTGGTGGTTTTCCCGCTGCATGTGGTGATATTTAACGTACAAAAACCACTGTTTAAGTAGGAATGTCGACTGTATCAAGGTAAAAATCGCTACAAACCTATGGTGCGTATGTGGCTGTAGCGATTTTTGCCCCAGAACAATTGACATCCCTGGTTCACGGTAACTCCCGATGGTCCCGATTTGGTCTAAACTGTGAATGTTCAATCCTTTAGCAACCCCCTCCACAAAAAGTGCCATATTTTATTGAAGGTCATTTCACGAACTACATTAAAGGCCCGTTCTCAGTTCCGTCTGCTTTCCCACAAAAGTTCATGAAATGAACGGAAGTTTGCAAATGGTCAGTGACATCATATTTTGAGGATGCCCACATTTCCCTGATTAAAAGCCCGCAAGTGTTAAAAACATAATGTTTCTCATAACATTTTTGCCTCAGGCAATTTCTGCGGCCGAGATAACTAGGTGCATATGTATATTAAAGTGTGGAAATCATAGCGAAAATTGCATCGTCCTATTATTTTCAAATTGTAGTTTATGTTTTATGCACACAACTCCTGTTACACTTAAGATGAAAAGACATTCAATGTTTGAGAAAAGTTGGGAGTCATTTGTGATAAAAAGAATGAAGAAAAATTCGATATATGTTGACCTTGGTCTTTTATCAGATATTACTACCAACTTTGCTGAAACGTTTGATGTGTTTTCAGATTTATGGAATGAGGAGTATACACTACAGAATAGAATCACATATTTGTCTTCTTTGGGAGGACTTTTTGAGCCCTGTAAGAAAATAGCGCTTTCTAATAAAAATTTTTGTACATTTTGCAGACTTGGGCAGATCTTAAATCTAGGACAAAAAAGAAAATAGCAGAAAATAAAAAAAGTATGAATGCGACTGGTGGTGGTCTTTACCGCTTTAACCATCTTACCGAATTGGAGGAGATAATAGATAGAACGCTGCATTTATCATCGGCAGCGGCGCCAGAGGGGGCGGTGTTTGGATGCGAAGTCAGTAAGACGGTGGACGACGGTAAGACGAAGGGGTCATCGTGTGAACTTGATGTCGAAAATACATCATTTGAAACAATAATTGAAGAACTTTTAGAAACTCCACCAAGACCCAGCAAGGTTGTTAAAAACATTTATGCAAATCGGAAAGACGTCGTGCAATCTACAACAAATTCAGGCGTTAAAATAAACAATTTAAAAAGAAATGTTTCTGAAAATACTGAAAATGAAATTGGTTCATCTAAAAAAACTAAAAAACCTACTTGTACAGACCAAATCAGTCTTATAAAGCGACAGCTGGAGATAGCCGAAAACAATGCCACAACAGCAACAGAACAAGCTAATACCTTAAAAAGATTGTTGGATGTTGTAGAAGCACAAGCAAATGCGACAACAGCAAAGGAAAATTCAGATACTCTAAAAAGATTGGCGGATGCCGTTGAATCACAAACAAAAGCTACTAAAGAGCAAACCGAGGCAATAACAAGATATGCAAAAAGTATCGAGCTAATATTGGAGACATTGATTTCCTGTATTAATTAATGTTAATTTCATTTTTCATTTAATATTACCTTTTTATTTTTCAACTTTCAATACTTTCCATACATGCTCTATTCCAGATCCTGCAAGAATCTATAAATCTCTGGTACGATAACAAATTTTCCTTTATGATATCGAAAAAAGTAACAATTAGTAGATTCTTGCAGTTCTGGAAAAGAGCTACATTGTTAAACTATAACCATTCACTTTTATAAATTTATATTAACTAATAAATAAAGAACATATAAATGTAACTATATGTAAAAAAACAAGTCTACATTTATATTGAAAGAAGTAAAAAATTATCAGCCGGCAGAGATATATATACCCTCAGCCTGTGACATAATGAAAATAAGCAAACACAGTATAGTTATACCCACTTAAGCCTAAAAGCTGGGGGTATAAAAAAGGTAGCACTCCACGTAAATCGAGTCAACATGTTTGGTCCATCGAATGAGGCGTTTGAAGACCTTGCACCACATTTTAGTAAGGGGTATTATTTTTTTGACATTTGTATGTACAGTGACATTTGTATGTATAGTGAAATTGTGGTGATGTACGATACCACTTGGTTTCCGTTGTATTTGAAAGATATCACCCAAAATCCAATTGGGATTAAAAATCCTTTTTTAGCTGGTATACATTTACGAAATCCACTCAATTTCAACTGTAAATTCCATTGCTTAAACGTGAAATCGAGATCGCAACTGTAAACCAGCTTTTAGTTATGTAGTGTATGTAGCCAAAAAGTAAAGGGACGGAATTATCCACTCTAGTAATGTTCAATCAAAGAAAAAAATAAACAATTATGTTTTTAAAGACATTAATATTGTGTTTTTTTCCTCCATTTGGTTTCACCGCTATTACTTGTAGTATTAGTTTTACAATAAAAATAATCCAATTTTTTGTATTTATAAATTAATTGCTATATTTCTCCTAACTGAAATGGCACGCGTTTCTTCTCCCTCTTCAATTTCTTCACTAGCATTTTGTGTGTTGTCTATGTCCTCGAAGATGTCAATGTCTTCAGGATTCGGACATTTGAAGTAAATACACATGTTGTGAAGGGCGCAACATGCATTAATTATTTTAGTAACCTTTGGTGGATCATAGTGGAGACCTCTAGAACCCAATATACATCGAAATCTGTTCTTCAGAACACCGAAGCAACGTTCTATCACATTCCTTGCACTTGCATGTTTTTTATTGAATTTCTTTTCGCGTTGATTTTGTGGATTTCGATAAGGCGTCATCAAATATGGTTTTAATTTATATCCAGCATCCCCTGTTTAACAAAACATTAGTGTATTATATATAATCATGCACATTTTAAATACTCACCTAAAATCCAAGAATTTCGTTTTCCGTCTTGAAACGCCGTTTCTAACAACTCCTGCACAGGACTTTGCTCCCATATGAACGAATCATGATTGGCCAACTATATGTTCAATCTTAGATGGAAAATTCAAGGCAAGTAGGACATCTAAAAAGCAGGTGCTACTTGTTGGATAAGTGCTGAGGACCGAGTTAGTCTGTTCTAACTTTGGCTTCTTGAACAAACATACTAGCCTCAAAGTTGTTAATCTTATGCACCAACACGAGATCTTATACCACAGGAGAGGTGTAGGGCATACCCATTTTTAGAACCTATTGATTACTTTTACTCACCGCCATTACGTTAATACTATAAAACCCTTTCCTATTGTAGTACAGATGTTTTGAGTCACTTCCTGGAGATTTGATACGGATATGAGTTCCGTCAACACATCCAATTATTCCGGGAAATCCCGCAATATCAAAGAAGGCCTGTTTTACGTTAATTTCCTCATCAGGCCGTAAAATTCTGATCCATTCTCCACAAATATATTGCTCAAAAAATTTTAGGCAGTCGTCAATGATGCGAGAAGCGGTGGCCTTGGAAACCGAAGAAACCATCTCGTTTCCTACAGACTGTTGGTAACTTCCTGTTGCAAGGAAACGAAGAAATGTTGATATTGTTATGTCGTCCCTTACGTGAGTACTTCTATACTTTGGACCACAACTGTTTCGATATTTATCCAACAACATTTTGAATATATCTTTCGATACTCGAAAATTTGAAACAAACCTACATATGTAACAATATAGCGTTTAAAGAGAACAACGGCAGTGAGTCCTGTAATACTTACTGATTTGTTGGCATCTCCAGGACATTAGTTACATCACGTAGTTGTCTGCGACTTATTTTAGAGTATTCCTCCCGAACGTCCTCCAGAAAAAAGCTGCCACAGAAATATCCATGTTTTCGTACTCAAATTTTCACACAAATATGAAAAAATGCATTATTTCTTTATTTTGGTTTAAAATATATGACATCTGTTTTGTAACTGTCACAACATTCACATTCTTGTATTTTATTTCATCTATTTTGGTAGTTTTTAAGGGTTGGAAATACAATTTATCGGAAATTGTGTGATGGGAACTTCCTAATACTTTTGACATAAAAACATACAAATAGTCATACGTAAGTCCAAACGAAAGAAAGATTTCGTTATAGTGAAACACACTTTTATTCAAAAGTGAGTGACTGTCGTTCATTCGTACTACTTTTCTTTCGACATACAGAAACAGGCTGTAAGAAATATCATTGTAACAAAGTAATTTAATATTTTTTCACATTGTTTACAAATTTTGATAATAAAATTTTTTGTTGCAGCAATTGACCATCTACCTTGTTTATTGTGATACGTGAAAAGTGTTGCAACTTTTGGTACTTTTTTAGGCAAAAGCAGGGTTGTATATCATGTGTACTGTGATTTCGATGTTGATTTCGCTGAAATCACGAAATGAGAGGATTTCATTTTTGTATGCGAAATCATGATAAATTTTGCTTGATTCCGCGCGAAACCACGAAACGCCTTCGAAATCACGAAACGACGCCAAATGTAAACTAAGCATAAAATTATCTATATATCGTATTAATTGTGTATAGTACTAACAAATGAAAAAATAAAAAAAATGATTTTATTGTTGAGACATCGTTATAATAAATTTTGATAGATACAAGTTGTGCTCAGAACCTGCACAATATTAGTACTTGCAGTAGTTTTCCCGTTTAGTGCTAAAAATGCGTTCCCGTACTCCGAAATCTAGCAAGACTTGCACTTATCTTTAAACAAAAATAGCGCCGAATAACACCCTCTTCTCCTGTTTTCTGCCATACAATTTTGGCCTAGTAGAAACTAGCAGCAAGCATGTTCATTGACATCTAATATGATAGCTGATACGTTGATTTTGACATTTATGATGGAGTTTTTGCAATTTCCGTCATTTTTTCGTTCCCGTATTTTTTAAGAAATTTGTATTGGGAAGCAATTTTTGACAATTCGCTCTTTTTCTAACATTACCATTAAAAAAGTACGGGAACACAATGAAAAATAGCATTGTAAAGGCCTGCGTACATAAGCTGCCTTTCCTGCTTAGTCCCAATTTACATTGGGCGAGTTTACTTGCGGAAATTGTCATTTTGTAGGAGAGAGAGGTGAGGCATATGGTAACCCTTTGCCTCTCAGCACCCTCTCTCACCTAGAAACTGACAATTGCCGCAAGTAAACTCGCCTAATGTAAATTGGGACTTACCTTGCTTACTTCTGATAAAAGAATAAAAAAGAAAAGAGCAACCCAGTTCGAAATTTCCTCGGCCTTCTTTATTCTTTTATTTTTATTATGTCAAAAATGAAGCAGGAAAGCAAGGCAATCAGGCAGAGCAGCTTATGTACGGAGGCCTTTACAAAGTAATTTAATATTTTTTTTTTCACATTCTTTACAAATTTTGACGCTAAAATTTTTTGTTGCAGCAATTGACCATCTACCTTGTTTACTGTGATACGTGAAAAGTGTTGCAACTTTTAGTACTTTTGTAGGCAAAAACAGGGTTGTATATCATTTGTACTGTCATTTCGATGTTGATTTCGCTGAAATCACGAAATGAGATGATTTCATTTTTGTATGCGAAATCATGAAAAATTTTGCTTGATTCCGCGCAAAATCACGAAACGCCTTCGGAATCACGAAACGACGCCAAATGTGAACTAATGCCAAGTTTACACTAGCGCTCCAAAATCCACTGAATTTCACGAAATCCTGAAATACACCCCGGTGTTCACACTCATTTTTTGTTGATTTCAAACATATCACAATGATCAAGGTAGATGCATATGCGCAGCTGATCGAACATGAATTTTCACAAGTTGTTGTAAATTGAATTAATCATCAAAAATATAAAAATATAGAACTTTACAACTATATTTGGAAAATTATCGTAAAATTATCTATATATTGTATTAATTCTAACAAATGAAAAATAAAAAAATGATTTTATCGTTGATACATCATAATAATAAATTTTGATAGATAAAAGTTGTGCTCAGAACCAATAAATGGGATTATTCGTGTTCATTATGTTTCCAAATACATTATTCTTGTTCTTATGCAGTAGTTTTCCCGTTTAGTGCTAAAAATGCGTTCCCGTACTCCGAAATCTAGCAAGACTTGCACTTCTCTTTAAACAAAAATAGCGCCGAATAACACCTTCTTGTCCTGTTTTCTGCCATACAATTTTGGCCTAGTAGAAACTAGCAGCAAGTATTTTCATTTGCATCTAATATGATAGCTGATACGTTGATTTTGACATTTATGCAGGAGTTTCTGCAATTTCCGTCATTTTTCCGTTCCCGAATTTTTTAAGAAATTTGTATGAGGAAGCAATTTTTGACAATTCGCTCTTTTTTCTAACATTGCCATTAAAAAGTACGGGAACACAATAAAAAATAGAATTGTAACCATGGAACAATTACCCAGGCAGTGGCATCGTAAAATTTTGAATATGTTATGTCAAAACTTTCTTTATGTTGTTGGGGAAATTACAACAAAAATAATTTTTTTTATAAAGGGATTTGACTTTTCATATTCGATCAGCTAATGTGATACCACTACCTGGTAGTTCTGCCATGATTGCATGGTACAATTAAAAAAGTAGAAACAACGGCGAATTGCTACAACAAAGCAACTTTTTTTGTAATGTAAAATGTCAAAATTTTCGCCAAATGATCTCTTGTTGTCTCTTTTTATCGCTTGTGTTTGTCTATAAAGTGAACAGAGATAGCATATCTCTTATGCCAAGTTTATACTTGCGCTCCAAAATCCACTGGATTTCACGAAATCCTGAAATACACCCCGGTGTTTACACTTATTTTTTTGTTGATTTCGAACATATCACAATAATCAAGGTAGATGCATATGCGCAGCTGATCGAACATGAATTTTCAAAACGAGTTGTTGTAAATTGAATTAGGCATCAAAATATACGACAATATAGAACTTTGCAACTTTATTTCGAAAATTATCGTACAATTATCTATATATCGTATAAATTGTGTATAGTATTAACAAATGAAAAAAAATACAAAATGATTTTATAGTTGAGACATAATAATAATAATAAATTTTGATAGATAAAATTTGTGTTCAGAACTTGCAAAATATTAATATTTGCAGCAGTTTTCCCGTTTAGTGCTAAAAATGTGTTCCCGTACTCCGAAATCTAGCAAGATTTGCACTTCTCTTTGAACAAAAATAGCGCCGAATAAAACCCTATTCTCCTGTTTTTGGCAATACAATTTTGGCCTAGTATAAACTAGCTGCATGTTAATTGGTATCTAGATACGATAGCTGATACGTTGATTTTGACATTTCTGCTGCAGTTTTTGCAATTTCCGTCATTTTTTCGATCCCGTATTTTTTAAGAAATTTGTATGGGGAAGCAATTTTTTACAATTCGCTCTTTTTTTTTAACATTACCATTAAAAAGTACGGGAACACAATGAAAAATAGCATTGTAACAAAGTAATTTAATATTTTTTCACATTGTTTACAAATTTTGATACAAATTATTTTTTTTTTGTTGCAGCAATTGACCATCTACCTTGTTTATTGTGATACGTGAAAAGTGTTGCAACTTTTGGTACTTTTTAGGCAAAACCAGGGTTGTATATCATGTGTACTGTGATTTCGATGTTGATTTCGCTGAAATCACGAAATAAGATGATTTCATTTTTGTATGCGAAATCATGATAAATTTTGCATGATTCCGCGCGAAATCACGAAACGCCTTCGAAATCACGAAAAGACGCCGAATGTAAACCAAACATTACTTACCGAATCATATGGTTTTTTGTTTTGATTTTTCATGGCGAATTCGTAGTTTTTTGACGTTTTAGATTCGATCAGCTGGGCTGAGGCATCTACCTTTTTAATTGTACCATGCATGATTGTAACAAAGTAATTTAATAATTTTGTCACATTGTTTACAAATGTTTATACTAACATTTTTTGTTGCAGCAATTGACCATCTACCTTATTTATTATGATACGTGAAAAGTGTTGCAACTTTTGGTACTTTTTTAGGCAAAACCAGGGTTGTATATCATGTGTACTGTGATTTCGATGTTGATTTCGCTGAAATCACGAAATGAGATGATTTCATTTTTGTATGCGAAATCATGATAAATTTAGCTTGATTCCGCGCGAAATCACGAAACGCCTTCGAAATCACGAAACGACGCCGAATGTAAACCAAACATAAGCATAAATTTCATTTTATTTCTGCCGCTTTTATAATTAGATATAGCCAGTTGTCTCCTTTTTAGAATAGCGTTTTTCCTTGGGGCCAAATTATACTACTTTGCTTTTAAATATTAAATTTGTACACACTGGAACAAAGTTTCTCTTCGCATTTATTAAAATGAATAATAATATTAGGTCTGTTCGATAACACAAAAGTTTGTACAAATTTGCACAAACTTTTACAAAATGCATAACATACTTTTTCTTTATGCTTGGTTTACATTTACGAAATCCACTCGATTTCAACTGTCAAATCCATAGGTTAAACGTCAAATGAAATCCAGATTAGCATAAGTTTACATTTACGAAATCCACTCGATTTCAACTGTCAAATCCATAGGTTAAACGTCAAATGAAATCCAGATGAGATGGCGAATTCATAGTTTTTTGACGTTTTAGATTCGATCAGCTGGGCTGAGGCATTTACCTTTCTAATTGTACCATGTAACCTACCGAAAAATGCAACTGTTTTATATCCCGTTTCCACGGTACGTCGTTCGTTCTCTATTCGTTGTTCGACCCTCAAATACGAATAAATTACTTGATTCCCCATACAAAATTCTAAGAACGAACGACGATTTTTCTACGTTGTTCAAGTAGAAATACTCTCCGAACAACGATAAAATATGTCCCATCTCTAACAAATGAGAGCATTTATCGAAATAAATTAATTATGACATGTCTAAATTCAAAATTGAAAAATTTGTTGAAAACACAAAATTTTTTAGAAAAAAGGAAAAAGATGAATGAAAATTAATGAACTAAACATTTTATAAAGAAGCAGAAGGGAGATGGTTGTGTTTCCTTCTTAATTCCACACACATTTCTTGTCCATTAGTTCAAAATCGCGTAAAAAATCAGAAACAAAAAGGAAACAAATAACTGAAAGTCTGTATACACAAACATTGTTTTGACATGTCTCTCTCACTTTAATTTTGAAAATAGAAAAATATAAAAATACATTGAAAATACAAAATTATTCGGAATTGATGGAAAAAATGAATGAAATGTGTGTAGTTAAATATAGAAGATACATTTGAAGGAAAGTCTATTGCTTTTCCTGTTCATATATTGTATATTTTATGTGTTTTCGGTTCAAATTTTCGTAAAAACAAGGAAACAAAAATGAAGGAAATTTTGTTTATGTTTCTGTTAATTACGAATAGTGTCGTGGAAACGGGTTAATTCGTGTACGTCGTTCGTCAGGCGAACAACGTAATTGAAACGCTCGTGTGAACATGACATTAGGTTGTTGTTTACGATGGAGAAAAACAATGGTACAATCATACAGGTACCCGCATTTCACAGTACTCAACTGGTTTTTGTTGTCTGATGCATCTACCTTGGTAAATTTGCCTTGAGAAAAACTAAACAAAACAAAAGTGAAAATAAATGGTTTAAAATTTTGCAAAAATTATGTTTTTTGTTTTTGAATTAATAACTGGTTTACATTTATGCTCCGGAATCTACTGGAAATACACCCCGTTGTTTACACTTATTTTTTGTTGATTTCAAACATATCACAATAATTAAGGTGGATACATATGTCCAGCTGATCGAACATGAATTTTCAAAACAAGTTTTTGTGAATTTAACTTCCCAGCAAAAATTTTTGGAAGTTTTGCATGTGGAGTTATGATTTCACAACATCCTTCGATGCAGTCCACACGGAGTTATGAAAAATGCCCTCCGTTGGATACAATTTATAAGCAGTTGCTTTAGAGATCCCTATAAAAAAAAACAGTTGGTTGATCCCTACCCGAAGTTGGCGGAATCATTTGTTCTAAAAATAAGAGGAAGTGTATTCATTTCTAAGAATTTGTTATAAAATAAAGAAATAAAAACTTGCGATAGTTCACGAGACGAAAATTTTTAATGGAGTGGAGTGATGGGAAGATAACATAAAAAACCTTTAGAAAAAAACCTTGGATTAAATGGAGAACGGAGGAAGTAAACTCAATTGTGATTGAATTTAATGGAAACTTTTTTTAATTTGTGTTTATATAATAAAGTTCTTTGTATTCTTGTTTTACACAAATAATAAATGTGTTAGAGAATCGCACTACAGAAAAACATTCCAAGATGTGTCACTGAACATAATTTGAGATAACATATATTTCGCTAGATCTAAGCAGTTTCGCACTGCTGCACATCATCTAAAGCGATTCGAAAGAGAGTTTTTGCAGTTGTTTAAACAAACTCCTGCATGGATGGTTTTTAGTATTTATCTTGACAATGTATTTTCTCACCTGCGATCCATATAATTGAATAAATTTACAAAACATAGTACACCCACTGTTAACCATTGGCTGCGGGTAACCAAATTAATGATGCTATTGTTCTGTCTCTGCCTTTCCATGTCATCAACACAACACTATCGAATGCTATCGGTGAATACCAAAAAAAGGTCGGAAAAAATACTTTTACATGACGTTAAACTATGCTAACTTCTAAATAATTATTATTGAAATAATTTGTTTTAAATTGTAGATCTGACAGCTATAGCATTGTTCTGAAAATTGTAGATTTATGATGATACACTTGTCACATTGTTCTCAGATCTACTACCTATGGAGGAAAATAAGGTTTTTGATTTGATTGACTCTCTCCGCCCAACTCTAAAATGGCAAACATTTAAAAATCTCAACATATTGAAAAAAAACGATCTTTTTAATTTTTTACTTTACTTCCTCTATAAAAACAAGTAACAGAGATAAAAGTACAAAAGATTGAAACAAAATGATTCTCCTACTTTTTATTTACTTAAAACAATATGGTGTGTTGGCAAAACAGAAGAAGAAGCAATGACTAATTTTATCCGTTATAAAATATCGGATGTAAATATGAAATTGCGCAATGTTAAAAGTTATTTGAGCTTTGTTCCTTTACTTTTTTAATGGTAAGGGTGGTAAAAGAGAAAAGTGTCAGAATTGCTCAAAATTGCTCTCTCATGAACATTTTTACCAGAAAAGTAAAGGAACGGAAAAATGGTAGATCTGGCAGCAATGTCAAAAAGAAACATAAAAAATGAACTTTCGTCTTTAATTTCACAGTTTTTAATTTAAAAATTGCTTCCAGTTTTGCCACTTTTCGGGGATAAGGAACGCTTTGCAGGTTAAAAAATTGTAACAAATGGTAACCTCAGGTAAGTAACCCTGCGTTTACAAATGACAGGACAGTTGACTTAATGTATTGGTTGTCAAAATCCCAAAACTTGCCTTTGTGACGTAGGCGTCCAGACAACTACAAAAACAGTTGTAAAATTATTAATGAAAATCATCGAATTCCTTTTGTTTTCCGTTCACATATTTTGTTTTTGTTCATGTTCTTTTGTTTTCAACACATTTCAATTATTATCTCACACATTTTTACAAAAAATGTCAAAGTTTTGTTAACCCAGCTGTCTGTGAAAGAATGGTGGACAGCTGGTAGCCAAACGACAAATGTATGTATGTGTTAGTAAATCAGAGTTGTATTTGAAGACAAACTGTCTAGTGTAAACGCCTAGTAAAGGAACACAGCTTTGGTTTACATCATCCCAAAGTGAGTTGAAACACCTTCGTGGATAGTTTTTAGTAATTATTATCGTCACAATATATTTGTTTCTCACCTGCTTACAATAGCATCCATATAATTGATCAAATTTACAAAACATAGTACAGCGACTGTAAACCACTGGCTGCGGGTAACACAACGGCGAGCACCAGGAGCACAGTTAATAGTGGAACTATTCTGCCTCTGCCTAGTGTCATCGACACTGAGGGTGGCATCAGCTGCTGCGATGAATATGTAGAGGGTAGACCGCCAGCACCGGTCTGGTCGCCATCGTCGCTACTTGTAGTGCTACGGGTCATGGCTGGATTATCCATGGTGACAGTAGTGGGTATCGGTTGATACGTTGGATACTGTGATTTGCTAGACATTCACGTGGAAAAACACAGTTAAGCGAACATTTTTGTGGTAATTTACGAGACGGACATTTTTAATGGAGTGGAGTTGGAGTCGAAAGCTGAACTAGTGATGGGAAGGCAACATAAAAAACATTTAGGATGACGAAGCAAAATCAGTGGCGCTTGGATTAAATGGAGAACGGAGGAAGTACACTCAATTGTGATTGAATTTAATGGAAACTTTTTTTAATTTGTGTTTATATAATAAAGTTCTTTGTATTATTGTTTTACACAAATAGTAAATGCATTTTATTTATTCTGGGATATTTCGCAATGGCTTTCATTTTTATTGCATCTTCAGACTGACTAAAAATGCAATCCGAAGAGTGCCTTTAAGCTCAATCCAAAACACTACATCAAAAGCTGTGATTTGGATCGAAAATGGAGTGCATCCTAGCTGTGTGCTGTGGAAGCAAAATGGAGTAAAATTCATAGGTGAATTCATAGAAAAAGATGTACTGCAACGGCACTTGTACTGTACATTAGTAGTGATTCAGCTGCATCCGCGGATGCAAACTTTTTGCTGGATAGAAGAAGATGTACTCCAACGGCACTTGTACTGTACACTTGTAGCAAAATTTTTGCTGGGAATATGGTGGAGGGTATAAAAAGTAAAAATTCAGCTGATTGTCACTTCTACCATGGTACAATAAAGTAGAGGTAGGTCAGCCCCTGGATTCTTGTTCTATGAAAATTTGAAGTGAAAAATATTTCCTTTATAATTTTTTTCATTTGACAGTTTTCTCCTTTATAAAAGTTTTCATTTCACATTTTCATAGAACCAGAATTGAGCCCAGGTATGAAAATCACTGAAAAATGAAACCGTGCAGCCATGGCTTATGCTATGTTTACATTTGCGAAATCCACTCGATTTCATCTGTCAAATGCATGGTTAGGTTAGGTTGATAAGAGGGGTGATCCTAGATCACCACATGCCCATGTGGACATACACTTAAGCCATAAGTAGGCCTGTTGTGCGCTCTAATTTTTTTTTTGGATTATGGAGGATTATCTTTTTTTTTACTTAGTCTAGGATCTCTGTCCTATTTACATAGTCTCTGATCTTTTTGAACTCGGTTGTCCTAATTTGATCGAGTCCTGGTATAACGTCATTCCCTAGTAACTGGGTTCTCAGATTTGTGAAGGCTTGACAATGGCAGAGGTAATGTTCCAACGTTTCGTCGTCCTCTCCGCATGCTCTGCATTCACTGTTTTCTGCACAACCTATTTTGTGCAGATGCGCTTTTAGACCTAGGTGACCTGTAAGGATTCCTGTCAGTCTACTAATATCTTTTTTACTTAGTAAAAGTAATTCTTTTGTTTTGTCCTCGTCTGGGTTTCCCCATAGGATTTTTGTGTTTTTTCCCTTCTCTTCACTACTCCAGAGAGATACATGTGCATTTTTTGCCCATGTCTTTAGTTCTAGTCGCGTAGCTTTAAACGGCTTAGCGTTTTCTAGACTTACCGTGGGTTGCTCCTTGGCTTGTTTTGCCAAGGAGTTTGCTATTTCATTACCCCTAATCCCGGTGTGCCCAGGTACCCATATAAAGTTTACCTTACCGTGTTGGGAGTAATTATTTATAGATTTAATACATTCCAAGACAGTTCTAGATTTCACTGTCTTGGTTGATATAGCTCTAATGGCTGCTTTGCTATCCGTAAGGACATTTACAGTGGTAGGCCTTGTGTGAGTATCAAACCAAAGCAGACACTCTGTTATCGCCCGGAGTTCCGCCTGCAGGATCGTGTTATGATCCGGCAGACGGAGGGAGATTTCCGTTTCCGGTTCCATTATATAAAGACCCAGTCCGGTTCTCCCCCCTAGCACAGCCCCATCCGTAAACCCACAGCTTCCAGCGGGAATCTGTGCTAGAGCTCCCCCGATCCACATGTCTCTGTCAGGTATTGACACTTCACACAAGGCTACTTCACTAGTTTCAGGTATACGGTCCGATACTACCTGATTTATAGATTCACCCGTTGTGACCTTTAATATGTTTTGGTGGTATGTTTGGTGGCTCTTTTCGATCCACTCGCTCATCGACTTTAGCCTTACAGCTGCGATGGCTGCCTCATACCTTACCTGAATATCTATTGGGTGTACAAACAAAATTGTTTCTAGAGCCCTAGTCCGTGTGGTCGTCTTTGCTCCACTAATGCTTAGGCAGCATGTTCTTTGGACCTTTTGCAATATTTCCACATTGCATTTTTTGTCCATGGCTGTCCACCATACCACAGACGCGTACGTTAGAATTGGTCTAATTACGCTTCTGTATAGCCAGTGTATCATCCTAGGATTGAACCTACATTTTGAGCCTATCGCCCTTCTGCAGGTTGACCAACATATTTGGGCCTTGTTAGCCCTTTCTTGTATATGGTCTTTCCATTTAAGTTTCCTATCCAGAATTACTCCTAGATATTTAACTGTACAGGAGATATTTATTGTCTTATCTAGAAAAACTGGTTCCTCGTAGTGTCCCATTTTCGTTTTTCTAGTGAATAGACATAATTCTGTTTTTTTCCGGGTTGACGTTCAGACCTCTCGGCCTGGCCCAGTTAAAAGCAATTTTTAGAGCCGTTTCTGCTCTTCGACAGAGTTGATTCGGATTCTTTCCCCTCAGAAGTATTATAACGTCGTCTGCGTAGCAGACTGGGTCAAATCCTTCTTCGGTTAGGGTCCTCAAGAGACTGTTTATGGTGGTAACCCACAACAGAGGTGAAAGTATCCCTCCCTGTGGCGTTCCTTGTCCAACTTTATCTCTTATTTTCACGTCGTATAGCCCGCAGCTTATCCATCTATTCCTTAGCATGTGGTTTATCCAGTTCCTTAAGGCCCTGTCTACCTGAAACTCGTCTAAGGAGCGGATAAGTGTCTCGGTTCTTACGTTATTGAAAGCGCCTTCGATGTCGATGCATACAGCAAGTGTGTACATTTTCATTTCGAATGTTCTTTCTATGTGGTGTACTACCTCATGCAATGCGGTTTCCACTGATCTGCCTTTAACGTATGCATGTTGTTTGAATTTAAGCATATCGTTGGGGATCTTACTCTTTATCATGGTGTCGACTGTCCGTTCCATTGTTTTGAGTAAGAATGAAGTTAAACTTATCGGTCGATAAGATTTTGGTGTTGCATAACTTGCCTTGCCAGGTTTGGGTATAAAGACTACCCTTGCCTCCTGCCAGGCTATAGGAGTGTATGCAAATTTTAAGCATGCATTGAAGATCCCGACCAGTTTGGACGCAATAAAGTCCACTTCCCTCTGTAGTAAAGCCGGGAAGATCTGATCTGGTCCAGCTGCTTTATATGGTGAAAAGCTTAAAATGGCTTGTTGGACCATTAAGCTGTCGATCTTTGGTGCCTCTTCCGATGTGTTAATACATTCCGTCGATGCCTCAGTGTTAACCATGGTATTCTGCGGGAAGTGCGTTTTCATCAGAAGGCCTAGAGTTTCTTCTGTTGTTTCAATCCTTTTTCCATTTCCATAGACCAATTGCTCGGTCTGTGTATGGGTTTTAGATAGAAACTTTTTAATCTTTGAAACGTCATTTACACTATCCACCTGTTCGCAGAAAAGCTTCCAGGAGTTTCGTTTGGCGTTTCTTGTAATTTTGTTGTATTCCTTTAATTTTGCCTGATAGTTGTCCCAGAATACAGCTGCTTTTTTACGTTTGGCCCTATTATAAAGTCTGCGGACCTCCTTGCCTTTATTTCGAATTTCCCCTGTCATCCAGGGTTTTTCGTAGGCGGATTTCCTCTCTCGAAGGGGACAACTTTCCTCGAAAGACTTTACTAGTGCCTCAGTTAACTTTAGGACATCTCTCTCTATTTCCTCCTTACTTAGGCATTCCTCATCAGGTTGCCAAAGTCTTTCTTTTACTCGTTTTCCGAACTTTGTCCAATTTGTTTTGGATTTGTTTCGGAAGGTTATCGGGTTAGGCGATGGCCTAGCTATTTTAAATCTAATATACTTATGGTCTGAGAAGGAGTGTTCCTCCAGGACCCTCCACTCGTGTACCTCGTTTATTAAATTTTCTGAACATATCGTTATATCTAGTACTTCCTCCCTAATTCTATTAACAAAGGTTGGCGTATTCCCGGTGTTAAGTGTAATCAGGTCGTTAGTATTTAAGTAATCTATAAGGGTTTGACCCCTTTTGTTAATGTTAGTACTACCCCACGAGATGTGGTGAGAGTTAGCATCGCTACCTACTAGTACTTCGTTGCCTGTTTGCTTTATCCTTCTCACCAGTTGCTGCAATTCCGACGAAGGTGGTAATGTCGGGGAGTCGAACGGCAGGTATTATGATGCTAGGTATATTTTACCATTCCCCTGCTTCAATACTGTGACGTCCGACGATGACAACTCTGGAGAAAAAAGAAAGCATAAGTTTTTGTGGCATATAATGCATGTCCTCGGTCGGGATCCCGTATTTGCGTAAAAAAGTTGATAATTTATATGGTTAAGTCCAGAAACCTTGTTTTTTATGGTCCAAGGTTCTTGGATTAAACCAATATGTATATTACCTTTTGTTATTTTGTCCATCAGGGCTAGTGTTGCCGTTTCGCTCCGATGGAGGTTGATCTGGATGACCTCAATCATTGGTCCTCCAGTAGGTTGGCTTCTTGGGAGTCGCTAATATCGTCTGCTCCTCCCTCCTGTAAGCCTTTTGGTAAGTTGACCTCTTGGTTGTTTGGTTTGGCAATCTCCTCCTCACCAACTCTTGCCTTTCCAATTTTGAAGAAGACCGAGTTCGAGACGAAGAATGCCTTGCCCTTGGTTTTGACGAGCCCGGCTAGCGAAAGGTCATCGATCCCCATCACAAGGAGAGTGCCGTCTTCCTTCTCCTCCCTGTGGAAGACCTCCCATCTTTCCACCTTTAGGGCCTCGTTTTGTACGCCAAAGACCTCGAGCATGCGCTCCGTCTCGAGCTTGCAGCCATACCCCTTGATGTACACCGATGCTTTGGTTAGATGAGGAATTTCGTCTTTCCTCACCAGTTTTAGTCTGCCACCTTCCCATGGAGTTGCTATACTGCTGACTACCTCCCCGAGAGCTGCAGAGTTTGCGTGTGAGTCCAGGTGGTACAATAGGAGGTCCCCCCTTGGCTCACAGCAGTTTATTTTTATTGGGACTCGTCCTTTCAGGATTTGTTCCAATATTTTATCGTTGATTGATTTTTCGATCTCCGATAAGTACTCTTTGTGTAGCCTTCCAGATCCTTTACTAGTATCGATTACTGCGTAGCACAGCTCGTCCTTGTAGTATCTCTTGGCTACCTTGGCGTAAGTCGATGGCGGCTCCGTTCCGGTTTCAGCGTCCATCTTCCTCTTCTGGGTGGAGGTAGACTTCTTTACTGAGTCCTTGGCCTTCTTTTTGTCAGAACTCGCCTCTTCAGTATCATTTGAAGGATACTTTTGGCAGTCTCCTTGGTTTTTGTCCTGACGAGGTTTGTCCTGGGCAATTGAAGGTGGGAAGCTCTTTTTCTTCTTACTGGGTTTTGCACGTTCTGCTCCTCAGGAGACTTTGTCCTCTTCGCCGCTTCCGAAGAAGTGGAGGGACTGTCTGTGGTAACCTTTGAAGCAACCAGCTGTTGTTCCTTCTTTTGTTTAGCCTGGTTCCTCTTATATTTCTTCCTTTGGGCCCCAGACCACTGCACTCTTTTCGCCGTGAGCTTAGCGATGCTCTCGCTCACTTCCTCTACCATCTTGTGGAATTCCTCTTTCATGGGATTTTCCACAACGGTGGTGTTTGTTTTGCCGCAGCTATCGGATTCGGAATCAGGGTCGCTACCACCATCAGATAGTTGGGTCAAGTTAATCCTCCCCCTGTGCTCCCCTTTATCCTCCTCCGTTTTTACACTAGGTTGTCAAATCCATAGGTTAAACGTCAAATGAAATCCAATGGATTTCAGATGAGATTTCATTTGACGTTTGAGCTATGGAATTGACTGATGAAATCGAGTGGATTTCGTAAATGTAAACTTAGCATTGAAACGTCAAATGGCATGGTACAATAATAATGGTAGATGTATCTGCATAGCAAGCCCGTTTTACAAAAGCATATGGAACTTAGGGCTTCACTGTTTATATGTTAAAAGTACCAAATAAAGTAAAAAATAAAAATTAATTTACCCTGCGTTTACACTTGACAAGACAGTTGAGTACATGTATTGATTGTCAAAACCCAAAACTTGCCTGTGTGACGCAGGCGTCCAGACAACTGCAAAAACAGTTGTAAAATTATGAATGAAAATCGTCGATTTCTTTTTGTTTTCCGTTCACATATTTTGTTTTTGTTTTGTTGCATCCCAGTTCTGTTGTCTTTTTTATTATTTAAAATCGGTTTGTTTTCATTTGTTCAAAAATGTCCATGTTTACTGCCTACGAAAATTACTAGACGGTGCCGAGGCAACTAGCCAAATGTTTGTATATATAAGTAAATCAGAGTTGTATTTGCAGACAGTCTGTCTTGTGTAAACGCCAAGTTAGCTAGGCTCTAGAATATTCTTGCTAAAAAAGTGTTCCAAAAATAGCAAAAGTTGTACCCAAACTTATGACAGTGAAAAAATGTCATTCTCTTATTTTCTACTTGACAAGTTTGGCTGATCTAATATCGTGATTGCTGGCATCCGATATGCAGATAAATTCCAGCTAGAATTTTTACACAAATTGTAAGTTTTACATTCCCGTACTTCTGGAATAAATTTCAATTAATATCAATATTTAATAAATCGTTCTTTCGTAAGTTTTGCTATTAAAAAATCAACAATTTTATTTTGCCACGCGAATACAATTTGTTTGTCTTTTTTTCAATTTTAAGATATAACCTTTTTCCTTTACTTTTTTAATAGTAAAAGTGTTAAAAGAGAAAAGTGTCAAAATTGCTCTCTCATGAAAATTTTTTACCAGAAAAGTAAAGGAACGGAAAAATGGTAGATCTGGTAGCAATGTCAAAAAAACAAAAAGTCAATTTTCTTCTTTTATTTCACAGTTTTTTGTTCGAGACGAAGAATGCCTTGCCCTTGGTTTTGACGAGCCCGGCTAGCGAAAGGTCATCGATCCCCATCACAAGGAGAGTGCCGTCTTCCTTCTCCTCCCTGTGGAAGACCTCCCATCTTTCCACCTTTAGGGCCTCGTTTTGTACGCCAAAGACCTCGAGCATGCGCTCCGTCTCGAGCTTGCAGCCATACCCCTTGATGTACACCGATGCTTTGGTTAGATGAGGAATTTCGTCTTTCCTCACCAGTTTTAGTCTGCCACCTTCCCATGGAGTTGCTATACTGCTGACTACCTCCCCGAGAGCTGCAGAGTTTGCGTGTGAGTCCAGGTGGTACAATAGGAGGTCCCCCCTTGGCTCACAGCAGTTTATTTTTATTGGGACTCGTCCTTTCAGGATTTGTTCCAATATTTTATCGTTGATTGATTTTTCGATCTCCGATAAGTACTCTTTGTGTAGCCTTCCAGATCCTTTACTAGTATCGATTACTGCGTAGCACAGCTCGTCCTTGTAGTATCTCTTGGCTACCTTGGCGTAAGTCGATGGCGGCTCCGTTCCGGTTTCAGCGTCCATCTTCCTCTTCTGGGTGGAGGTAGACTTCTTTACTGAGTCCTTGGCCTTCTTTTTGTCAGAACTCGCCTCTTCAGTATCATTTGAAGGATACTTTTGGCAGTCTCCTTGGTTTTTGTCCTGACGAGGTTTGTCCTGGGCAATTGAAGGTGGGAAGCTCTTTTTCTTCTTACTGGGTTTTGGCACGTTCTGCTCCTCAGGAGACTTTGTCCTCTTCGCCGCTTCCGAAGAAGTGGAGGGACTGTCTGTGGTAACCTTTGAAGCAACCAGCTGTTGTTCCTTCTTTTGTTTAGCCTGGTTCCTCTTATATTTCTTCCTTTGGGCCCCAGACCACTGCACTCTTTTCGCCGTGAGCTTAGCGATGCTCTCGCTCACTTCCTCTACCATCTTGTGGAATTCCTCTTTCATGGGATTTTCCACAACGGTGGTGTTTGTTTTGCCGCAGCTATCGGATTCGGAATCAGGGTCGCTACCACCATCAGATAGTTGGGTCAAGTTAATCCTCCCCCTGTGCTCCCCTTTATCCTCCTCCGTTTTTACACTAGGTTGTCAAATCCATAGGTTAAACGTCAAATGAAATCCAATGGATTTCAGATGAGATTTCATTTGACGTTTGAGCTATGGAATTGACTGATGAAATCGAGTGGATTTCGTAAATGTAAACTTAGCATTGAAACGTCAAATGGCATGGTACAATAATAATGGTAGATGTATCTGCATAGCAAGCCCGTTTTACAAAAGCATATGGAACTTAGGGCTTCACTGTTTATATGTTAAAAGTACCAAATAAAGTAAAAAATAAAAATTAATTTACCCTGCGTTTACACTTGACAAGACAGTTGAGTACATGTATTGATTGTCAAAACCCAAAACTTGCCTGTGTGACGCAGGCGTCCAGACAACTGCAAAAACAGTTGTAAAATTATGAATGAAAATCGTCGATTTTGGCTGATCTAATATCGTGATTGCTGGCATCCGATATGCAGATAAATTCCAGCTAGAATTTTTACACAAATTGTAAGTTTTACATTCCCGTACTTCTGGAATAAATTTCAATTAATATCAATATTTAATAAATCGTTCTTTCGTAAGTTTTGCTATTAAAAAATCAACAATTTTATTTTGCCACGCGAATACAATTTGTTTGTCTTTTTTTCAATTTTAAGATATAACCTTTTTCCTTTACTTTTTTAATAGTAAAAGTGTTAAAAGAGAAAAGTGTCAAAATTGCTCTCTCATGAAAATTTTTTACCAGAAAAGTAAAGGAACGGAAAAATGGTAGATCTGGTAGCAATGTCAAAAAAACAAAAAGTCAATTTTCTTCTTTTATTTCACAGTTTTTTGTTCGAGACGAAGAATGCCTTGCCCTTGGTTTTGACGAGCCCGGCTAGCGAAAGGTCATCGATCCCCATCACAAGGAGAGTGCCGTCTTCCTTCTCCTCCCTGTGGAAGACCTCCCATCTTTCCACCTTTAGGGCCTCGTTTTGTACGCCAAAGACCTCGAGCATGCGCTCCGTCTCGAGCTTGCAGCCATACCCCTTGATGTACACCGATGCTTTGGTTAGATGAGGAATTTCGTCTTTCCTCACCAGTTTTAGTCTGCCACCTTCCCATGGAGTTGCTATACTGCTGACTACCTCCCCGAGAGCTGCAGAGTTTGCGTGTGAGTCCAGGTGGTACAATAGGAGGTCCCCCCTTGGCTCACAGCAGTTTATTTTTATTGGGACTCGTCCTTTCAGGATTTGTTCCAATATTTTATCGTTGATTGATTTTTCGATCTCCGATAAGTACTCTTTGTGTAGCCTTCCAGATCCTTTACTAGTATCGATTACTGCGTAGCACAGCTCGTCCTTGTAGTATCTCTTGGCTACCTTGGCGTAAGTCGATGGCGGCTCCGTTCCGGTTTCAGCGTCCATCTTCCTCTTCTGGGTGGAGGTAGACTTCTTTACTGAGTCCTTGGCCTTCTTTTTGTCAGAACTCGCCTCTTCAGTATCATTTGAAGGATACTTTTGGCAGTCTCCTTGGTTTTTGTCCTGACGAGGTTTGTCCTGGGCAATTGAAGGTGGGAAGCTCTTTTTCTTCTTACTGGGTTTTGGCACGTTCTGCTCCTCAGGAGACTTTGTCCTCTTCGCCGCTTCCGAAGAAGTGGAGGGACTGTCTGTGGTAACCTTTGAAGCAACCAGCTGTTGTTCCTTCTTTTGTTTAGCCTGGTTCCTCTTATATTTCTTCCTTTGGGCCCCAGACCACTGCACTCTTTTCGCCGTGAGCTTAGCGATGCTCTCGCTCACTTCCTCTACCATCTTGTGGAATTCCTCTTTCATGGGATTTTCCACAACGGTGGTGTTTGTTTTGCCGCAGCTATCGGATTCGGAATCAGGGTCGCTACCACCATCAGATAGTTGGGTCAAGTTAATCCTCCCCCTGTGCTCCCCTTTATCCTCCTCCGTTTTTACACTAGGTTGTCAAATCCATAGGTTAAACGTCAAATGAAATCCAATGGATTTCAGATGAGATTTCATTTGACGTTTGAGCTATGGAATTGACTGATGAAATCGAGTGGATTTCGTAAATGTAAACTTAGCATTGAAACGTCAAATGGCATGGTACAATAATAATGGTAGATGTATCTGCATAGCAAGCCCGTTTTACAAAAGCATATGGAACTTAGGGCTTCACTGTTTATATGTTAAAAGTACCAAATAAAGTAAAAAATAAAAATTAATTTACCCTGCGTTTACACTTGACAAGACAGTTGAGTACATGTATTGATTGTCAAAACCCAAAACTTGCCTGTGTGACGCAGGCGTCCAGACAACTGCAAAAACAGTTGTAAAATTATGAATGAAAATCGTCGATTTCTTTTTGTTTTCCGTTCACATATTTTGTTTTTGTTTTGTTGCATCCCAGTTCTGTTGTCTTTTTTATTATTTAAAATCGGTTTGTTTTCATTTGTTCAAAAATGTCCATGTTTACTGCCTACGAAAATTACTAGACGGTGCCGAGGCAACTAGCCAAATGTTTGTATATATAAGTAAATCAGAGTTGTATTTGCAGACAGTCTGTCTTGTGTAAACGCCAAGTTAGCTAGGCTCTAGAATATTCTTGCTAAAAAAGTGTTCCAAAAATAGCAAAAGTTGTACCCAAACTTATGACAGTGAAAAAATGTCATTCTCTTATTTTCTACTTGACAAGTTTGGCTGATCTAATATCGTGATTGCTGGCATCCGATATGCAGATAAATTCCAGCTAGAATTTTTACACAAATTGTAAGTTTTACATTCCCGTACTTCTGGAATAAATTTCAATTAATATCAATATTTAATAAATCGTTCTTTCGTAAGTTTTGCTATTAAAAAATCAACAATTTTATTTTGCCACGCGAATACAATTTGTTTGTCTTTTTTTCAATTTTAAGATATAACCTTTTTCCTTTACTTTTTTAATAGTAAAAGTGTTAAAAGAGAAAAGTGTCTAAATTGCTCTCTCATGAACATTTTTTACCAGAAAAGTAAAGGAACGGAAAAATGGTAGATCTGGTAGCAATGTCAAAAAAACAAAAAGTCAATTTTCTTCTTTTATTTCACAGTTTTTTGTTTTTTTTTTTTTTTTTGGATTTGTCTGCTGCAGCAGTTGTCAAGTAGTTGGTCGATTACCCGAAGTAATCATATCCACTGGCTGGTTATTCAGTAACTTCTTAAGTTTGTTTGTACTGAATGAAGTGTGTTTTGATTGGTTTGATAGAACAGCTGTTTTAAAGTGTGATTTTGGCGTGATGTATGAATTTGCATAGTTCTTCTACTTCAGTAGTTGATCTGTTGAGGAGTAACGCAGAGAGATTAGTATATTTGTTGAAGATGGAAAAGTTGTTCCTGGCGGTATTATGTTTGCTGCATTGGAAGATTACGTGGTTGTCTGATTCAATAGTGTTGCATGATTCACATAGATTTGACAGTTTTTAATTTTGTTTTGTCAGCGATCGACTTTTTCTTCTGTTTTTCGTTCATTTTGAAATAATCGTCAAACAAAAGTCGAAAAATCAGTTCTGCCATTTTTTACCTGCAGAAATTTGTCCGGTAGCCTGTGGTAGAAGAGAAATGCGTATGTGCACTGTCTTAAAAATTGTAGCCAGTTTTACCACTTTTTGGTGTTAAGGAACGCTTTGCAGGTTAAAAATGGTAACCTCAGGTAAGTAAATGAACACATATAATGTTACAGCAGAAGTTTTTTGTTAGAACAATTCAGCGATGCATCTACCTTTATTATTGCATAATGCAAAAACAGTAAGAAATTTCCACCCTGCTTTTGACAGATTAGGCCATTAAAAAGAAAAAATTGTAATCAGCTTTGACTGTGGCCTACCTTTACTTTATTCTACCATGAGTTCTACCTTATATAATATACACGTTTACATTTACGAAATCCACTTGATTTCAACTGTCAATTCCTTTGCGCAAATGTCAAAAAAAACTCATCTGAAATCCATTGCATTTCATTTGACGTTTAACCAATGGAATTGACAGTTTAAATCGTGTGGATTTCGTAAATGTAAACCTAGCATAAATGTGCGAAATCATATAACTAGGCGTTTACACCAGACAGTTTGTCTTCAAATACAACTCTGATTTACTAACACATACATACATTTGCCGCCTGTCTTCCAGCTGTCCATCATTTTTTCACAGAAAGTCGGGTTAATAAATTTTTGACATTTTTGTGAAAAAGAAGTGAGATGATAATTCAAATGTGCTGAAAACAAAAGAATATGTACAAAACAAAATATGTGAACGGAAAACAAAAAGAAATCGATGATTTTCATTCATAATTTTACAACTGTTTTTGCAGTTGTCTGGAAGCCTACGTCATACAGGCAAGTTTTGGGTTTTTGACAATCAATACATGTACTCAACTGTCCTGTCACAATTCATATTGGAGCAGCGGCTCAATTCTGTTTCTATGAAACTGTGAAATGAAAACTTTTATAAAGGAAAAAACTATCAAATGAAAAAAACTATAAAGGAAATCTTTTTCATTTCAAATTTTCAGTGACTAAGGTAGCCTCACAGCTCACAGAGTTGTATTCGTTTTGCCGTATTTGTGTAAAACAAGAATACAAAGAGCTTTATTTTATAAACACAAATTTAGAAAGTGTCCACTGAATGCAATCACATTTGAGCTTACTTCCTCCGTTCCCCCATTTATTCAAAGTGCATCTGATTTTTCTTCATCATCCTAACCCTGCGTTTACAAATGACAGGACAGTTGACTTCATGTATTGACTGTCAAAATCCCACAACTTGCCTGTGTGACGTAGGCGTCCAGACAACTGCGAAAACAGTTGTAAAATTATGAATGAAAATCATCGATTTCTTTTTGTTTTCCGTTCACATATTTTGTTTTGTACATATTCTTTTGTTTTCAGCACATTTGAATTATCATCTCACTTCTTTTTCACAAAAATGTCAAAAATTTGTCAACCCGGCTGTCTGTGAAAAACTGATGGACAGCTGAGAGACAAACGACAAATGTATACATGTGTTAGTAAATCAGAGTTGTATTTGAAGACAAACTGTCTAGTGTAAACGCCTAGTAAAGGAACACAGCTTTGGTTTACATCATCCCAAAGTGAGTTGAAACACCTCCGTGGATAGTTTTTAGTAATTATTATCGTCACAATATATTTGTTTCTCACCTGCTATTGTAAAACGATCCAGATAATTGATTAAATTTACAAAACATAGTACACCGACTGTAAACCACTGGCTGCGGGTAACACAACGGCGTGCACCAGGAGCACAGTTAATAGTGGAACTATTCTGCCTCTGCCTAGTGTCATCGACACTATCACTATCGGAGGGTGGCATTAGCTGCTGCGATGAATATGTATAGGGTAGACCGCCAGCACCGGTCTGGTCGCCATCGTCGCTGCTTGTAGTGCTACGGGTCATGGCTGGATTATCCATGGTGACAGTAGTTGTGGGTATCGGAGTGGAGTTGGAGTCGAAAGCTAACCTAGTGATGGGAAGGCAACATAAAAAACCTTTAGGATGACGAAGCAAAATCAGTTGCGCTTGGATTAAATGGAGAACGGAGGAAGTACACTCAATTGTGATCAAATTTAATGGAAACTTTTTTTAATTTGTGTTTATATAATAAAGTTCTTTGTATTATTGTTTTACACAAATAATAAATGCATTTTATTTATTCTGGGATATTTCGCAATGGCTTTAATTTTTATTGCATCTTCAGACTGACTAAAAATGCAATCCGAAGAGTGCCTTTAAACTCAATCCAAAACACTACATCAAAAGCTGTGATTTGGATCGAAAATGGAGTGCATCCTAGCTGTGTGCTGTGGAAGCAAAATGGAGTAAAATTCATAGGTGAATTCAAAGAAAAAGATGTACTCCAACGGCACTTGTACTGTACACTAGTAGTGATTCAACTGCATCCGCGGATGCAAACTTTTTGCTGGGTAGAAAAAGATGTACTCCAACGGCACTTGTACTGTACACTTGTAGCAAAATTTTTGCTGGGAATATGGTGGAGGGTGTAAAAAGTAAAAATTCAGCTGATTGCCACTTCTACCATGGTACAATAAAGTAGAGGTAGGCCAGCCCCTGGATTCTTGTTCTATGAAAATTTGAAATGAAAAATATTTCCTTTATAATTTTTTTTCATTTGACAGTTTTCTCCTTTATAAAAGTTTTCATTTCACATTTCCATAGAAACAGAATTGAGCCCCAGGTATGAAAATCACTGAAAAATGAAACCCTGCAGCCATGGCTTAAAACGTCAAACGTCAACGGCATGGTACAATAATAATGGTAGATGTATCTGCATAGCAAGCCCGTTTTACAAAAGCATATGGAACTTAGGGCTTCACTGTTTATATGTTAAAAGTACCAAATAAAGTAAAAAATAAAAATTACTTTACCCTGCGTTTACACATGACAAGACAGTTGAGTACATGTATTGATTGTCAAAAACCCAAAACTTGTCTGTGTGACGCAGGCGTCCACACAACTGCAAAAACAGTTGTAAAATTATGAATGAAAATCGTCGATTTCTTTTTGTTTTTCGTTCACATATTAGGTCTGTACGATAACCTCGCAAGTGAAAAGTACTTGCAAATACTCAGCAAGTTCTCAGTAACCTCTCTCCACCATTTTTACTCTCTCGAAGCAAAAAATTTGCAGATTGTTATCGAACAGCAATTTGTAAAAACTTGCAAGTAGTCAGCTGATTTAATAAACAAGAAGAAGTTGGCGAAAAAGATTAAATTTAACAATTGAAGGTGTCTAGCAGTTTTTTTATTTTCCATTTAAAATTACAAAAATATGAGCAATAAGAGGAAAATAGACCTCGTGTATTCTCCAGGAATGGACAATATTTGTCCAATCCTTCAGGTACCTCTCGCACACAATTTTGGAAAAGTTCACTTTAAGACCTGCTCTCGAATCACTGATTTTTGTTGAAGCATCTTGCATTCGCTGCCTCTATTACGACAGTAAAATTATTTCAAGGGCAAGTCTATACTTCTTGAGAAAACAGCCCGAAAGGTGTAAAAACCCCAATGGCGCCATATGTAGTGGCTGCAGAGTTCGCTGTGGTCCTGTTTACAGCCATATTATGATTTCCGTGGTCAAGTCCATAACCCCGTTGACTTGCGTCAACGATCCGGAACTGAGTTCCACCCGGCTGAAATCATTTCTGCCTCTTATGTGACGAGGTCCTTAGTGTTGCTTACAACTATAATTCCCGTTAAAATGCACAAATATAAAACATACTGTAACGCATTGCGATGTTTGGCAAACATAGTTATTGATATCGTTAGACGGCCAGGTAGTCTACATTGTGTTTCTCCTACTCCATGGATGCACTGCTTTTTGCTGAAATTTGATACCTTTAAAATAAAAAAAAAAAATAGTCACGAGAAACTACAAAATAATTTATTTTGCTTACATTAGCGTTTTCCATAATTTATTTAATATTTGTTTCCCTTTTTATATCTATTTATTTTAATAGCCAAATGTTTGTTTTTGTTTTTGCCAAGAAGTCCGCCACAAAACATTCGAATTTTAATCAGCTGATCAAACTTGCAAATTCTTACAAGAAAAATTTTCCTTGCAAAAACTTGTAAGCAAAAGTCTCCAAAACTCTCCAATATTCTCTCACAATTGTCTCCAAATTCTCTCTCTTCTACTTTGCAAGTTTGTTATCGAAGAGCATTTTGTAAAAGTTTGTGCAAACTCATCTGAAATCCATTGCATTTCATTTGACGTTTAACCAATGGAATTGACAGTTGAAATCGTGTGGATTTCGTAAATGTAAACCTAGCATAAATGTGCCTTGACGAAATCATATAACTAGGCGTTTACACTAGACAGTTTGTCTTCAAATACAACTCAGATTTACTAACACATACATAAATTTGTCGTTTGTCTCACAGCTGTCCATAATTTTTTCACAGACAGTAGGGAAGACAAATTTTTGGCATTTTTGTAAAAATAAGTGAGATAATAATTGAAATGTGTTGACAACAAAGGAACATGAACAAAAACAAAATATGTGAACGGAAAACAAAAAGAAATCGACGATTTTCATTCATAATTTTACAACTGTTTTTGCAGTTGTCTGGAAGCCTACGTCACACAGGCAAGTTTTGGGGTTTTGACAATCAATACATGTACTCAACTGTCCTGTCACAATTCATATTGGAGCAGGGGCTCAATTCTGTTTCTATGAAACTGTGAAATGAAAACTTTTATAAAGGAAAAAACTGTCAAATGAAAAAAAATTATAAAGGAAATCTTTTTCATTTCAAATTTTCAGTGACTAAGGTATCCTCACAGCTCACAGAGTTGTATTCGTTTTGCCGTATTTGTGTAAAACAAGAATACAAAGAGCTTTATTTTATAAACACAATGCCACTGAATGCAATCACATTTGAGCTTACTTCCTCCGTTCCCCCATTTATTCAAAGTGCATCTGATTTTTCTTCATCATCCTAAAGGTTTTTTATGTTGCATTCCAATTACTGGTACAGGTTTCGACATGGACTCCACTCCATTAAAAATTTCCGTCTCGTGAATTACCGCAAGAATGTTCGCAGCCTTAGTTTGTATTTTTTATTTTATGACAAGCTAGCACATTCTTTGATAATGCCTTTGATATTGTATTATATTGAAGTCTACTCTGTGGCGTTGGGTGGTGTTTTTAAGAATATTCAATTGGTATTTAATCGTGTCATCCGTTATGTATACTCGCTCAATGTTCGTGAGCATGTGATTGCTTATGTTTGCGATTTTTGTTGGTTGTCCATTTCAAGATTTTGTAGTTGGGCGAAGTATTTTGCATTTTTATAAGGTTTTTAGATATCAATTCCCCTCATTTTTGCAGCATTTTACATTCTCTAGGTCGATTAGGAACCCTCAACTTAGAATTCCTAAGCTAACACCACCTTTGGAGCGTGCATTTTCTGTTAGGGTAGCTAGAACATTTAATTCATTGCCACTTGATTTTAGAGACTTTCGTATATCACCCAATATTTATCGTCGAAGGCTCTTTGCACATTTTTTTAGCAAATTCTACCTAATTTACTTTATACCTAATATACTTTTTTATATAATTCTGTCTTTGATTGTATAGCTGTAATTCTGCCATTGGCAGATATTTGAGTAGGCATAATTCAATTAAATTATATTTTACTTACTTTTACCATACATGTATTTATTAACTATATTTTTACTTATTTTTTTATTTTTTCTACAATTGTAATTTTTTATATGATTTACCTTCAGCCCTGTTCCAGAACTAAAAAGTTTTTAAAATTTGTTCCCGTACACAAAATTTATATGAAAATCGTTTACGACTTTTAACACTTTATAAAGTACGGGAACATGCCATTAATGTTTTTTTTCGTTGAATTTTGAGTAGTAATTTATGCTCATGCACTTTTAATTGTAAACTTTTCATTTTTTGTATTTTTCGTTCTTTAATATCCACGATATGATATTTAGTATATTTTGATAACGTTGTATATGGTCTGTTCCAGTACTGCAAGAATCTACTAATTTTTACTATTTTTTCCGATAACATAAAGGAAAAAATGTTATCGTAGTAAAAAATAGTAACTTCTTGCAGGTTCTGGAACAGAGCAATAATGTTCTGTTGATATGAGCTATTTCTGCTCGAACTTTCGAGTAGCTTTTTAGTCGGAAGACAGATTTTTGGTCTGTTCCAGTACTGCAAGAATCTTCTAATTTTTACTATTTTTTCCGATAACATAAAGGAAAAAATGTTATCGTAGTAAAAAGTAGTAGCTTCTTGCAGGTTCTGGAACAGAGCATTTATGTTGGTCTTGCATGGTAGAACAAGAAAAGGTAGCAGCAATACCCAGCTGACTGAACTGGGCTGTAGTGTTAGTGTCAAATTCCATACGACATTTTATATATTTATTTCTATGTTCGATGTATATTAGGGACATATATTTTTTGAAGAAAAAAATTATTCATCTGAAATAAAAACAATTTCTCATAAAGACTCCTTCATATCATTGACATGTAACCTCCTCCAGGTCCGAACGACATGTCGCACACTAAAACACCACTTATAGAGGCGGTACAATATTTGCTAATATGTGTGGTATTTTGTTAAACTTGAAAATAATAAAGCCCTAATAAACATGTGCTTCTTGTTTTAAAAAACAAAAGATTGAAACAGCTTCTTTTTTTTCAATGAATTACGAGCGACCCCAAACATTTTTGCAAGAATTCTACTTCCTGCGTGATATTGTGCATTTAGTGGAATGATATGGAAACATTCAAACTGAAAATCTAACGAGTTTTCATTTATGTTTTTCAAAATATTCAATCAAATGTGAAAAATTATTAGTTTTTTAAATTCCAATAATTTATAGACATTTCCTTATTTTGTTTACATTTATATTTGACACTAACGTTCCAAACAAAAACAAATTCCTTTGTGGTTGTTGTTCGAGTTGTATTTGTTGTAGTATTAACTTTACCTTGTATTTGTTCTACCATGTTGGTCTTGTCTATTTAACAGCTAAGTCCGTGTTTAGACACACAAATTTCTCGGGAAAGTAAATTAAATTTTTAGGCAATAGGGGGTAGGAAAGAGTATTGAGTAGCTCTTTCCTCTCCGCTCTCTCCCAAAAAACTCAATTTACTTTCCCGAGAAATTTGTGTGTCTAAACACAGACTAATTTCATTAATTGCAAGTTGTCAGTTAGTGAAATATATGCTCTGTTCCAGAACCTGCAAGAAGCTACTAATTTTTACTACGATAACAATTTTCCCTTTATGTTATCGGAAAAAATAGTACAAATTAGTAGATTCTTGCAGTTCTGGAACAGACCAATAGATGTGTTATTAGTAATGGCCTATTTTTAGTGCTATCGTGGATATTAATCTATATCCCTATTTTTGATAATAAGAAAATTGTATGCTGCATTTTGTTTGATTGTTTATGTAGATTGTAATTTCTTATATGTGGTCTTCGGACTTTGAAATTACCAAGAATAAATAAATAAATTCTTCGAAATATATACACTCTTGTTTTTCTTTCGAAGAAATGATGTCGGCAGCGGCGGGTAGGGATCAACCAACTGGTTTTGTTTTGTAGGGATCTCTAAAGCAACTGTTTATAAAATGTATCCAACGGAGTGTTTTTTCATAACTCCGTGTGGACTTCATCGAAGGATGTATTGAAATCATAACTCCACCTGCACAACTTCCAAATTGTTTTGCTGGGTATTGTAAGTTGAAAGTCGACTACGATTTTCAGCGTTTTAAAAGCAAAAAGTCGACTAATCGAAAGTCGACTTTGTCAATGTTGTCACGGAATTCGGTGGGAGAGTGAGAATAATCAGAGAGTAAAACTACTCATCAAGGAAGAAGAAGAAACAAGAAAAACAAATCAAAACAACACTGTAATAATTTTGCTGGCCATTTTAAATTTTTGCCTTGTCGCGTTCAGTCATTTAGTCGGGTTTCGTTTGGTACAAACTGAATTGCAGTTGTTTTTGTATTCTTATATAAAGTGCGCGAACACAAGCAAAGAACAACAAGAATAAAATATCAAAATATATTTGTTGAGTCCCCGATGTTATGCAAATACAAAATTAAAAAATTTAATTTGAGAAAAAATTGAAAAAAAAAAATTTGCAACAAGAGAAAGTTGGTTGCGAAAAAAAGAAGAATTAGTGAGAAACGGCAACAACGTTGAGCAAAGGAATTTTTTTTACGTACGTCATTGGTTGCTATTTTGTTTTGTGCTTTAATTCGTGTGCATTTCTGTGTTTTATGCAGCACAAACACAGACAAAACGCAATTTGCAAATTCCCAGCAACGACACAAATTGAGAAAGTGTAAAAGAAAACCTGAATAAATAACTTGGAAGGAAATAAACTTTAATCACCGCTTAACTGTGTTTTCCACGTGAATGTCTAGCAAATCACAGTATCCAACGTATCAACCGATACCCACAACTACTGTCACCATGGATAATCCAGCCATGACCCGTAGCACTACAAGCAGCGACGATGGCGACCAGACCGGTGCTGGCGGTCTACCCTCTACATATTCATCGCAGCAGCTGATGCCACCCTCCGATAGTGATAGTGTCGATGACACTAGGCAGAGGCAGAATAGTTCGACTATTAACTGTGCTCCTGGTGCTCGCCGTTGTGTTACCCGCAGCCAGTGGTTTACAGTCGGTGTACTATGTTTTGTAAATTTAATCAATTATATGGATCGTTTTACAATAGCAGGTGAGAAACAAACAAACGATAATAATTACTATGTAAAAAACTATCCACGGAGGTGTTTCAACTCACTTTGGGATGATGTAAACCAAATAACCTTTAACATTGCGCAATTTCATATGAACATCCGATATTTTATAACGGATAAAATTAGTCATTGCTTCTTCTTCTGTTCTGTTTTGCCAACACACCATATTGTTTTAAGTAAATAAAAAGTAGGAGAATCATTTTGTTTCAATCTTTTGTACTTTTATCTCTGTTACTTGTTTTTATAGAGGAAGTAAAGTAAACATTTAAAAGATAGTTTTTTTTTCAATATGTTGAGATTTTTAAATGTTTGCCATTTTAGAGTTGGGCGGAGAGAGTCAATCAAATCAAAAAACTTATTTTCTTCCATAACCGTTACTAAGAAGGTAGTAGATCTGAGAACAATGTGACAAGTGTATCATCATAAATCTACAATTTTCAGAACAATGCTATAGCTGTCAGATCTACAATTTAAAACAAATTATTTCAATAATAATTATTTAGAAGTTAGCATAGTTTAACGTCATGTAAAAGTATTTTTTCCGACCTTTTTTTGGTATTCACCGATAGCATTCGATAGTGTTGTGTTGATGACATGGAAAGGCAGAGACAGAACAATAGCATCATTAATTTGGTTACCCGCAGCCAATGGTTAACAGTGGGTGTACTATGTTTTGTAAATTTATTCAATTATATGGATCGTTTTACAATAGCAGGTGAGAAAATACATTGTCAAGATAAATACTAAAAACCATCCATGCAGGAGTTTGTTTAAACAACTGCAAAAACTCCTTTTTCGAATCGCTTTAGATGATGTGCAGCAGTGCGAAACTGCTTAGATCTAGCGAAATATATGTTATCTTAAATTATGTTTAGTGACACCTCTTGGAACGTTCTTCAGGTAGTCCTTGTTATTATGATAATAACTATACATTGTTTTCCCGGCGTAAACCCCGTTGTCCCAAGATAGAGGGATCTTGACTTTTGGAAAATGTCTTTAATAACATTATTTGCTTAGAGGCAACCCTCATATCGGGTTGGAATTTTTAAAATAAATTTGGTATCCAGAGCAAAAAATATAGTTTCCGTGGGAAGTTCATACCTAGCGGATAAGGGTCTTGATATTTTCTATTCTAACATGACCAATGTGGGTATCATTTTAAAGGAGTATGTTTTCCTTTCTCATCTACATATTACAATGAATTTTCCCATTAGACCTAGTAAAGACTATCGTTTTGTGCTACAATTTCCTGTAGATTGTTGGACGATTTCAATTCCATAAATACATCTTGGAATTTGCCAAATTTTTTGTAATATATTGTAACTGGTTGTTGGAATATATTTCATGGCTTATATTAGTTCCTCATTTGGTCCCCACAATATTCTGGATCACAATGTGTACTGCGCGATTTCTTTGTAACGTTTCATATCTTTACCAGGGTCTTCAATATTATACTATTGTTATACCATTGTTTGTTAAATAACAGCAACTAAAAATAATATAAATAACTAAAGTGGGTTATTATTATTGATAACATCAGTGTTTGATTTATTTTGCCAATGGGATTTTCTTATCTTCATTTGTATTACCTCTAATAAAAAACGATTAGGTATTTCAAATACATGCATTCAAAACGCTTATGGTTAGGATTTAACTGAAAATTTACTATTGGAAATTTGTTTCTAGTCATAAATGGTTTCCGTTGGGCTAGACTATTGTCTATATAACTTTTCATTACATGCCCTATATTTTTGTAAGTGTAATTAATACATACCCAGCAAACCAATCGTACCGATATCGTAACGAAATCGGAACAAAATTCGGACGTTACGTCCGATATCTGATCCGAAATCGTAACGATATCTTAACGAAAGTTGTATGAAGTGGTTGACATAATTTCGGAACGAAATGTCGGAGCGAAATCGGATCGATTTCGATCAGAATTCGCTACGAAATCGGAAGAAAATCCTTGGGAAATTCGGAATTCGAATTTTTTCCTCCGAATTTTCGTACAGATTTCTGAACGATTTCGGAATAATGTCGTATGAAAATCTGAGGTAACTTCCGAACTTTCGTAAAGATTTCTGAACGATTTTGGGATAATTTCGTATGATTATTGAAGGAAAAAATTTTTCTCTAATGCCTCTTTTTTATTGATAAATTTGGTTTGTTATGTTTTTTATTGGAAGATTATAATTTCAAAGATATGTAATGATTTTCACTGTTGTTATCATTTTGTACTTATAGTAGAACAATGCAAACTTTGTGTACGAATATGTTTAGTCTATCAGCACTAGCTTGAATTATTATATGTTGCATTTATATTTAAAATATTTAAAAAATGTATATGCGAATTTTATAACCAACAATTTTGTTTTTCGACAACAAACTAAAATGTTGCTTGTTAGATATATACAAAAGGTGGTTGTTGTGCGAAGGGAAATTTGTTTCCGACATATCGGAACGAAATCTGAACGAATTCCCCTACGAAAAATCGTATAGAAATCGATACGAAATCTGAACGATTTTGTTTCCGAAATTGTTCCGATATGTCGGACATCCGACATTTGGTTTGCTGGGTAGTTTCAAATAAAGAAAGATATTATTTAAGAGAACATAAATTTGTGTTAAATTCTACTAAAATGTAATTATGTCAATGTAGTTACTAATTTATTTTAATTTGTGATCCATTAATTTACTATTTTTTGAATCTTCAATGAAAGCCTTAAACGCTTGCACGTGGCACCACTTACCACTTCAGTCACTTCTTAGTCAAAATATATCTATGCTCACAAACGAACAGCACAACCCCGCTACCCTTACATGTGACCCGCATTAAACTTAATTAAAAATATTGTTTTATGGGTTTTTAAATTTATTCACATAGTCTAAGGTGTCAACACAAAATTCATTTTAATATTTGTTCTCAAGAGATCATGCATAGATACTTTTTTAAAATGCTCAATAATTGAGGTTCAAGAAAACTTATTTTCGTTTCATTTGTAAACATTTCCTGAATCAGAAACAACTTCCGTTAGATTCATCGTTATTACTGATACATTCATGGGTACATATATTTGATGTGTATTAGTCATTTGTTGTAGAAATAATAATTACAATAGTCAATTTTACAATTTTATCACGTTCTATTTGTGAGAGTAATGCAGTACCTATTACATACTTTTAATAGCACCAGGCGAGTAAAGCAGAATAAATCGGATATGTTCTGAGACACACTTCACATCTCACTTCACCTCTCAAGCATTTTCTTCACCCCATTTACTACTATTTTTGCGAATTTCTTGGGGCTAAGATTCATTAGGTTATTAAAAAAGAAGACTACACCCTAGCCCGCCAATAAAATACTTGAAAAATGGGGTTAACAAATGCTTGAGGTGTGAAGTGAGAGGTGAAGTGTGTCTCAGAACATATCCAAATAATTACACAAAACTGAATTCTTTTTTAAATTAACAGTGTATTGACGTAGACGGTGTTTAACAAAACGCAATATTTATTTATTTAAGCAATGACGAAAGGCTTTTGAAAAGTGCCAAAATCTATAAAGAAAGATTTTTTCTCAATAGCGAATAAAAATTGGAAAATTGTTTCCACCCATTTTTGCTTATTTTAAACTCTCTGTAACGAACTTCCCAATAACGATTACTTCTCTAATTTAGTTGCACAATTGGGAATTCCCACAAAGAATAATCTCCGTATAATGAATTTTTCTAAAACATCTTTCATTGAAGTTCACACTAAAACATCGTCTAAAATGGTAAGAAGTTTTTTGGGTGTAGAAACAATGTCCCTTTTTCATAGAAGTGAAGGACTTGCTGATAATGAGAAGGCGCAAAATCAGAAACATATAAAATTCACAACTTATTTCACTTCCAACTAAAAATACAATTTCTGTTTATTCGTGTGTGCAGGTCAAAATAAACAATTTGGCCTGGTCTCTCTATAACGTGGTAATTCGTCACATCCTAATTGCTACGTTATAGACAAGTTTGGCTGTGTTTTGTTATTTATCACCTATCTGGATGTATCTTTTTAATTTATAAGCAACCAGTATTGTTTATCGGGTTACCTTTTTTAAAGCACAGATAATCTAGAGTATGCCGTAATCGGAGCAAAATTGGCTGAGATATGAGCATTGAAAAACTTAAGACGCGTGTTTCTCGAAATAACATTTTTGAAGTCGGTGCCAACGACAGCTCGAAAATGAAATGAACGATCTTCATATGGTTTGGTGAGCTTATTAAATACATTAAAAACCTTGTCTTTAAGCGAGACAGATATTTTTAAAATTTTTTTCCGATTTTGTTTTTTTGACAAAAAAGGTCAATTTTTTCGTTAAAATCGGAATTTTTACAATTTTTTTAAATCGATTTTTAAAAATTCTGTTTCGCTTAAAGAAAAGATTATTAGTTTCTTAAAACGCCCACAAAGATCGGCCCATACGATTTCGAGCTATCGTTGGCACCGCAAAACGCTTTTACAAAAAAATACGAAGATCGGCCCATACGATTTCGAGCTATCGTTGGCACCGCAAAACGCTTTTACAAAAAAAGTTTTTTTTTCGCAGACTATGGAATATTTTTCAACTACTCTTTCAGATGAAAGAAAGAAAGACTTAAAATATTGGTAGTTTCTTTGAAAAAAATTATGAAAAATGAGTTTTTTTTTTTTTTTTTTGTCTACACAACTGGGGATAACCCCTCAAAATCTATTAACCCCCAGTTTTTGTAAAAATAATGTTATTCGTATTAAACGATTTGTCCAATTTTACATCTCAATTTATTCGCTCATTACAAAATATAGGTCGCTGATTTTTAAATGAGGCATTGTTAGCTATACTTGGACCATGTCTAGGAAGGATGTGGTTTCTACGTTACCTAGAGACTGAGAAATCGATACCTAAATTGTTACGAAAATAAACGAAAAAAATTTTCCTTACAAAAACAGGGGATAAGATTCCTTAACAATATACAATTTCCATTACATAAATCTAATTATTAAAAAATAATTTTGCGACATACAGTATCAGATAGATTAGATACATATAGGTATGTGTAGATTTGACACAAGATAACGCAATATAACAAAATCATTTTTAATTTGAACTAAATTTTTTCCAATTTTCTTTGTTTTCAATTCAATTCAATTCAATTTATTTAACTTGTAATTCAAAGCCAACCGGCCCATCAATGTAAATTACAAAATGCATAAGAATTGCTTAACCAAATAAGCAAATACACAAAACAGATGAAAAAGTAATATACTGGAAGAATACAATATTAATGTCACTATCTGTTCCAAGGTACGGCAACAGCACGTACCGAAGTGAAATGCCGGATAAGTAATTTAGTAAACGAATTAACCGATACACTAAAATTTCTTAATTGGTCAGGCAATGCATTAAAAATACGGATTACTCTAACAACAAAAGAATTCGACATAAGAAGAGAAGCATTCGGCATAGTCAACTGATTCAGACGCATAGAGTGCAAAAAACAGAACGTCTGTAAAAGAAATAGGGGAGTTTGGTTCTTAATACACTTGAAAAGCAACAACAACAAACGTGTTTTGACAAAATTATTAAAAGAAAGGCCAAGGAATTGAACAACATAGGGTGTAATATGCGTACGACGATTCAACCTGTAAACATAACGAACGGATCTATTGACTGCCAGTTGAATAAAGTCCAATATTCCTTGCGTGGTCCCAGAATAAACCTCCAAACCATACATAACTGTTGGCAAAATAATAGCACGTGCAAGTCTCATCCTAACTTCCAAAGGCAAGTGCATATCAGTATTGTAAAGACACCTCAAACTGAAATTAACTTTCGACACCAAGGAACAAACATGTTTTTCAAAGGAAAGCCGGCTATCCAAAACAACACCCAGACATTCCAAATCATTTACAAACTGAACATTCGTACCATCATAAGAAATACTAATATCAGTATGATTATTACTGGAAAAATATAATGCTTTAGTTTTGCTGGGATTAACTCTAAGGTTATTCCTCAACATCCAAGACACTAACATATCCATCACAAGGTCTATTTTGGATTGAGCAACTTGAGAATACCGAGTGTCACCTTTGAAAAGCATCTGTATATCATCAGCATATGCATAGAGCGAGCACCAACCACTTAGCTTAGGAAAAAGATCATTCATAAAAATGATGAAAAGTAGTGGACCCAAGACAGAGCCTTGTGGGACTCCACTCACAACTGGCAACATGCCACTGTATCTGCCACCAACGCAAACAATTTGGCTCCGATCCATCAAATATGACCGAAGCAGAGAACATGCACTATCAGAGAACTTATAGATGGAACCAATTTTACTCAACAACAATGTATGGTCTACTCTATCAAACGCCTTTTCTAGGTCCAACGAGAGTAAAACAGAGAACTTGGTACTAGAACAACTGCCACGAATAGAATCCGTCAAACCTAAAAGTAATGAGGTCGTACTCCTATTTTTCCGAAAACCACATTGAGCATCATCCAACAACTTATTAGAGTCCAAATACAACAGAATCTGCATTTTTATGACATGTTCTACTACTTTAGATAAGATTGGAAGCATTGAAATAGGGCGAAAATCATTAGAACATGATCCTTTCTTCCTGATTGGAACAATTTTCGATATCTTCCAATCATCTGGATAAACTGAAGTTATCAAAATTGTATTCACAATATGCAAAAAATGGCGGGAGAGAAACGGGTAAACTTTTCTAAGAAATTTCAAGAAATTTATTAAAATTATTGTATTTCTCTTCTATCTATAGCTTTGACATTGTTTTGGTTTCTAATTTCAACTTTTAATAATAATATTTTTGCACATCTTCTTTGTCAAGTTTGTTTTGTTTATGTTATGAGCTGTCTGCCTGTTTATTCGTGTGTTGTGTTTTACCTTCGAAATTGGCAAAAAAGTAAGCGAATATAAAGTCCAACCTTGAAATGGTCATAAGTTCGTTGTGCTTATCATTAATGGCAGTGCTATGGTTGTGTTTTTTTGCAATCTCAGAGTCTCGTCATTGATTTTTGGTGGGTGCAAAACATTCCTACGCATTCTTATCTTTAGTTTTTCCCCATTTTTTAAATCAAACAAAGCCATCTAGTGAAATAAGAGTACCTTAAAATTTCATTAAATTCCAATTAACAGTAATCGATCACAACAATCAAATCACCTCACCGGACGGCCAGTGAGAAAGCCCTCCACCAGTCATATGCTGGTTATTATTTGATCGTATTACAAATCGCTAATGAATGTGGTAACAGTTCCCCTCAGTTTGTTTATTTGTTGGACAAATCTATCATTTATACATCACGCCACCATCGCCACCCAACACTTATATCAGGGGGTTGTTGTTATTGTTGCGCGTCAATGCTTTGTTGTTATTTTCTCTTATCAAGCTATCAGCTAACACTACCACCATACTAAGAATAGCCGTTGTATTATAATAAAAAATGTCTGTGCCAAGTAGTATTGAGTCTCGTGACATAGAATTTCCCACAAATATTCAGCAATTGGTGTGTTGCGTAGAGTTCTAAGACAAGTACATACCGCCTGCCACAAATTGGGTTCAGGCATTTCATTCATAGAATTTGTAGTATTCCTTTGCAATTTGTAGCAATTATGTGCTAAGATTTATGTTTTATGACTGCTTAATCTACAGGCTGGTTTAAAAATGATGATTAGACGTCATCATTGGACGTGGACGCAGCTTTTGGGCATTTGCTTGATAAGGCCATAATATTATTATTGTTTTGTTAAAATGACTAGGTCGTTTTTGGTAAACAATATTCCTAACCGAATCAATATTTTGTTTACAAGCACTTTCTCCTCTTCCCACAAACCGACAAAATATTTTGAATTGTTTTCAATTTTAGTTGTTGTTTTTTTATTTACATTCCGTTTTTGTCGGATGATACTGCCTGGTGATGAGCTGAGTCATGGGAGCATTTTATTTTCGAAAAGTCATAATGGAATTTAATTAGTACCTACTATATATTTATCTTAACATATGTATGAATGGACATACTTACACTGAGCAACAACGACGATGTATAAAAACCCAAAAACACGATAAAAGTGGCGTGATGTTCTCTGTTTGTTGGTACTTTATTGTTTGGTCATTTTTATCTGGTTTTGAATTCTCGTGAAACAGCAGAGAATATGTTTGCAAGCATGGTTAGTAAAATCGCTTGTAGTTATTGCAAAGCTTGATGATGATATATCCGAAGAATATTTTTAATTCTGAATAAGACGCTTTTATACTTACGTTTCTGTTGTAACGACATTGGGTGTTTTCTTTTTGGTGGATGCTACTATTTTTTGATTTTTTAAATGATGTCAGCTCAGGGTACGGATGCTGATAATGGAGACACGTAATAATTCATAATATTTTTGTATGAAAGCAAACCATCCCCAAGCTTTGCAAAAAAAATATAGGTATATAAAAAAGTCTGGCATGAATCAACAAAAAAAAAGAAAAAATATATAAATAAATCACAATACCGGTAAGCTAAATCTTATACAAAAATGTAACAAGATTCGTTTAAAGGCACCTGGCGGAAAAATTACCCTTAAACTTAAGTCTTCAATTTACGACTATCGACAGATGCCAATCTTGGCTACGAATAAACATTTTTACCTAAAACTTGTACTGAAACAGTTCCGTCACAAAAGCTGTATATCGTTGGCATCAGAATAAAAAGAGACACATTTGCTAAAATTATAGACAGGTGCGGTTAAAGGATAAGATAAGCCCAATGGGCATAAGTTGAATGTTTGGACTGTATTTGGAACAATGATAAAAAATTCGATTTAAACGAGATTTGTTCCAGCTGAAGGCCGGCTATTTATGAAAAATTTTGGATTTAAACGAAACTTTGAACAAAACCAAGGTGATTTTTGGACTTTCGGAGCCTATATATCGATAAGTATGGACTTCCTGCCCATAATATAGTGGTGTGGCCTACCTGCGGTAAAAATTTCAAATCGATCCAAATCCAGTCCAAACATTCAACCTGCTCCGCCCAATGAACTGGATATTGTTCACGTCTTTTTCATATTTGACTAAAATTTATGAAAAATTGTTTTATTCTAACATAATTAAAGGATGAGGTGCTACAGGAACTGTAATGCAATATAAATTGCTACGAACCATAAAGTAATAACAACATTTGTCCTTTTTTTTAGAGCCTTCATCTTATTTTTAATGAACTGACGAATTTGACATGTTATGTTCTGTAAAATTATGGACAGCTTCTCTGATGCCGTGAGAAGTGTTATTTATATGATACGCCTTAAAAGATGATTCGACAATATTACAATAAAATCAGCTGTGTCATCGGAAAAAGTTTTCATGAACTTTTTCATTATAATAACATGCATTTTTGTAGGTACATGGAAAACTGTGTCAAGTACACAACTTTTTCTAAACGTGAGAAATGTTGTATTATTGTAAGCTTGGGCTGCAGAATCACTTATAGTAAATTCTCGTTCCCATTAGTATCCCGTAGTTTGTCAGTAGATTCTGATATCAACATACCCAAGAAAAAATCAGCACGTGTATGCAATAAGAAAGTCACAAGGCCAAGTTACACATTGAATAATAACCGATGTTATCTGGCGGTATTTTTTATGGGAATTATTTTTAAACAAAATAAAAAAGATGACAAAAACAGACATGGAAATGGAAACACATACATTTGCCAAAAATACCTTTTCTTAGTTGTGAAATATTCTTTGCCAATAAAATTCCATTCATAAAAACATAGAAGAAGTGGATGTGAACAAAATTATCACAAATATATGTATGTACTAAATTTTGCTAGGCTTTCTATAAGACTGTTCTGATGGTTTTGATATAGTTTTTATATGGGACAAGGTTACGATGACAAAAGCAAATGTAAGTTTTTGTCCAGTAGTGAAAGTTAGTTGCAAAAAGAAGAAACTTAAGGCAAAGTGTAATAGAGAATATACTATTTTTAAACTAAAAAGGACTTCAACGCTGGAATATGTTTAAACTTTCTAGTTAATAATTCTGACTAGCATTTTTCACGGGATACTATTCGTAATAAAACAGTATTACATAAATGTTTTTTTTTTTTTCAATTATTAAGCACATTCCATATTTCGGCTTGATAACACAATCAAAGGCAATTAAAAATATCGTACGATATTTTATCGTTTAGCATAATTAATCACTTTGAAATATTCCATCGCGTCATGTTTCATCAGGTGAATGTACTAATTTGCATTTGTGGTGAATATGAAATTTCCAAATACTGAAATAATATGAAATTTCAAAAATCTTATGTGCATTTGTAATTAAAAAGAATACGATGTACAAAATTTTAAAATAGCTACTTATTCTGTGTGTAGAAAAGACGATCAAGTCCATATAACTTTTTTCGTTATTTTCTTCTGACATATTTTTCATTATTTTTCCTAAATACACTTGTTCTATACAACACATCAACCGCCAAAGTTTGTTGTGTGAATTTTTATGAACTTTGAACAAAAAGTGTGTGAAAAAAAAAACATTTTTGGTTGTCGAGTGAAAAATGACGATAAATATATTTAAAAGCATACGTCAAGAAAATACTCATACGTATTTATTTATCTACAGTGAAACCAATAAAATGCGTATTTTCGCCACAAATGTCTCTAAATAAGATAAACATTTTTGGTGTGCTGCATTTAAAGGTTTCACTGTATTCAAATTTCTAAGCATTTTTATATAACAACAAAAGTACAATTTTTATGTATAAAAAATTATGCCAAATTCAAGCTATATATAAAAGAAGATAGAAATGACATTCAGCTGACTTTTTGATATCTGATACATCTACCATATAATTACAAATTAATAATTAAATAAATAGTCCTTTTGTAAAAAAGAAAAACTAAAATTTTTTATTCGTTTAAAAAGTCTTATATTGAAATTATTGTCTTGTGAAAAATATTATTTTCCAATTAAATTGTTTATCATTATGAAAAATACCCTAAGGCTTATTACATTTATATCACAAACAAATAAAAAACACTTTAAATAACTTAATTACAAACTGAGATAGTAAAAATTCTATGAATGTAGAAATGAATCAATATGATTACCATGTCATATATGTAGATAAAAATATGATTGGTGAATGAAGAAATTATTTTGTTTACACTGTGATAAGCAATTACGAAAGGTTTGCAAAAAATCAGTAGGAATATTCCACAAGTTTTAAATAAATATTTATTAAAAGTAGTTAATTTAATTTATTTCTGTTTCATCCTAAGCTAAGGCTAGAAATTCTGAAGTTGGTATATGTACAGTTACTCCCAGCTTATTTGATGCATTTACAATTTATTAAGTAAAGCTGCAATATTTCAGCTTGTTTTCAACTGAGAGTGAAATAAACTGATGTTTTATAAAATATTGGACATACAGTTGAAACTTATATCGGAGTATGTTAAAAAATATACACCCTTGGGAATAAAAATCTAAAGATTGGTACTACCCCGAAAATCCTACTCACAGCTTAAATGATGCACCCTATTTAAATTAGTACATAATTGTAAATAATACCATATTTTATTATATTAATCCTATTTAGAACTTAATGGGGTCTCCATTTTTAAATCAGAATGACAATAAGGCATGATATATGGACTTAATAGTATAGATACGTGAGGAATAGGTCTATAATAGTACATATGGCCCCATACCCCAAGAAGTGCACTATTAAGGTTTAGGGGATGTAAAATAGCGCGAGTTTTTTATATTAAGTTATCGCGTGGACCATCTATGTTCAATAAAATTAAAATCTGGATCAGTTTGTGGAACTTCCCAACAGTGTTAAGTATCCAGAACTTCACAACGCCCGGTGCCTGGTTGGAATCAACATCGGGATAATATTTTATTGAGTTTATAATGCCCAATTTTTTTATAAACCCATTATATTATACCTAAACGAATCAAAAATTACATTTCCTTCTATATTTCCATAAATGAGTAAAAAATTTAATGCCTATGCTTTAGACCAGAGGCTCTAAAAAATGTTGCTGTCAAAACCGTGTAACAAAGCTTGTCATATTTTACGGACTCATACCTGTGTTGGGGCGTCTTCCGTAACAGGAATTGCCTATTGTACTTAAACAACGATAAATATCAGCAATTTTAATATAAAAAAGTCTCCCAAGAGAAACTGTCTTTGCCTTTATTCTCGTCAGAAAACAGAGTTCACGATTTTGGTACTTTTGGGATTTACCAAAGGCATATTATAAGTAGTACCAACACGAAATATTGCATTTCGCAAGTTAATGTTTATGATTACGGTATAACCTGACTTTTGCATCCATTTCGCAACCATAACTGCAGATATCGTTGACCAAAGATCAGCTTTATCTTGGATTTGTTCCATGAGCCCGCGCATTTCTGCGCCATAAGATGTTATTTTGGGGCGTTTCTATCCCGATTTTCAGCTATTTATTTATCATTTTTCTTTAAATGATTTCATTAGCCCTCTAACTACCTCAATTAAAAAGTCCCTACATTCATCATTGATGTTTTTCATAATAATGTTGCCAAATTTTAAATTTTCCCCAATTCACCGACGCTGCGCTAACGCATGATGGAATGTTGCGGACAAATCAATTCGCACTTAATGAATATATCGTAATTTCATCTTAAAAGGGTGGTTAACCCCATTTTTTGTCAAAATTTTACCAAACCTAGTTTATGCGGTGCATCATTTAAGCTGTGAGTAGGATTTTTTGGGAAGTACGAATCTTTTAATTTTCATTTCGAAAGGGTGTAGATTTTTTAACATATTCCGATATTTGTTTCAACTGCAAGCCTGTCTTTTTGTAAAAAATCAATTTATTTCACTCTCGTTTAAAAACAAGTCGAAATATTGCAATTTTTATAATAAATTGTACCTACATCAAATAAGCTAGGAGTAACTGTGCATGACTTAGACCACGTTATGATTTTGATCATATCCTTAAAAGTAAGCGCGAGATAAACATTTCAATTTGGTCATCATTAAGGAACAAAACAAATATTAGGAATGCGTTAGAAATTGTTAATCTTTTTAAACTTCAAACACACAATTAACATAAATTAACACCCCTTGTTCTGGACAATTGGTCTGGCTTATTTCAAATTCTAGAAATGTAAACGTATTTGCCAGTGCTAATTGGCATTGACTTCTTCTATATAATTCATTCATTATTTATTTGATTTCATTTTCATTTCTAAATTTAAAAATTTATTTATGAATACTGTTCAATATTGATATCATATCATCATTGGTGTGTGGCGGAATTTGTAATACCTTTTAAGTGTTTGTGATCCAAATTAAAACATATTATTTTTTACAATCTTTTTTCTGGTACATTCCTAAAAATATATATATTATGGTTGATAGACAACAGCAGTCTTTTAAAATGTAATCCCTTGCAAAACTTGTGCTCGTTAATTCATTCATACCTTTCCTAAAACAAATAAAAAATATTTTGGAGGAATGTGAATATGAATAAAAATAAATTTGGTTATAATAATGTTTTGTAAAATCTTTTTTCTTTTGTCTGGAAATAATTTTTTGAAGCTATTTATGGTTGTCCACCACCAGCCAGCCAATCATCTGTTTTGTTTGCCATGTGAAAACATACTATTCAAATGTTGTTGACGCACAAACTATTACTTTCTATTTACTTGTGGGTATGACGGCTCTCAACAGTTAGTTCCTCAACTTACCTTTTTTATTAACTTTATAGTTTTTTGTCATTGTATGCCAATGTTGTTGCACTATTACCCATCTCTTTGCTACAAAAAAAAAAAAAAACAAATGGAAGAAAATGGAATGTTTTTTTATTTGTCTGTAAAGTCGTTAATGGTGTAGTAGTGATGTATTTTATTTTAATGCGCTGGGTCAGTGATTCATAGAAAGGTACTTTATTTGAACGGTTCAATTCGAACGTGCGTTATTATTTTTGTAGACAATAAAAAATAATAAAATAAACATAAATTAGAATTAGAAAAAGTCACATTATCTCGAAGAAGCGCTTCCAACAACATATAATGATTAAAATATTTTTTAAAATAATAAAGGAGATAAGACTGTCACGATCTCCATGTATCAGGTATTTTGGACAAGTGGAAACGTTTTTTTCTTGAATAATTACATACAATGCCTGTTTAACAAAATAAAGTGTACAAACTGAAGTTCTTTCATAAACAACATAAACAATTAAATTAGAATTCTTTAACCTTTTATTGCATATTCTTCTATAAAATCTAATATCTCTATTTTCAATTGCATATTAGAAATCTTATATTATTTCCTTATCGTAGTTTTATTTTTCTATGCCAATGACCGCATTTGTTTTGCATTTAAACTTTAAACGACATATGTTGTTGGTGCTGAAACTGTTATACATATATGTATGTATGTGTAGTGTTGCAAATTGCAATTTACCACAAATAAAACTGCCATACACTCACATACTTAATTTCAAAGCGTTTGTTCCCAATCAATTTGTCAGCCTCTACACCGCATATTTTTCTGTTATTCTATTCGTTTCGTGTCAGCTCACTATGGACTCCAATAGAAGCTGTTAAACTTATGCCGCTGTTGCACTTAGCCATCGATATCATATCAATACAGTTAAGTAAAAATTTAACGATTTGTATTTATATGATTTTAAACCTTCTGATATTGATTTATAAGGGTTTTGAAATATCTACGGCAACAACAATGGGATTAAACCCGACAATTTTGAAAAAAATTAAATTGCAACAGTTTTCCCAATAACAATCAAAGCTCCCTCTGTTAATTTTAGCTTGGCTTTGCTGTGTGTTCTTTGCTAGTGATTATTAGTTGTAACTGCCAAAGGAAAAGTCTGAACCACCAATAAATATATACATAGGTAATAGGTTTTGCGGTATTGTGGTATTTCGAAAAAATGTTTGTCTATTGTATATTCCGGAATTGGGGGCATCACACAATTACTGAGAAATTCCAATTCCAAGAATATCCTAAATAGGTTGATATGCATCAACATCTTTAGGCATTTTGTGGGAAACAAAAAATTGTTTATTCACTGCACTATGGTTTGAAATCCAAATTTTCTGGCCATTATTTCAAGACTACTTGTTTGGCTTCGCAATTAGGGATGCGAACAACCCTTTCTGCGGCGAGAGATGAGCCACCGTAGTGCAATGGTGTGTATGCACACCCGCCTTGCACGCTGAAGGTTGTGGGTTCTATTCCCCGGCCAGGCAACATCAAAAAATTTCAACGATGACAGAATACCCTTCAGTGATGTTGGCGACATTTCCTGAGTATTTCAGCCGTGTAAAACTTCTCTTCAAGTGGTGTTTTAATGACAAGACGTTCGGACTCGGCAATAAACAGTAGGTCCCTAATTTGAATCGGGGTGCAATCATTATTATGAGAGAAGTCTCCCTTGTCCCGTATGGGATGTTTGTGGAATAATTAATTTATATTATGTGTACAACTGTCAACATTCATTGAACAGGGTGGCCTGTTGTATGGGGTCTAAACCAAAGATTCCCGATTAATAATAAATTTGGTCTCACTTCTGCATATTTATGCAACGATACAACACAACAAGAAGTATATATTTTACAGCACAAAGTCTGTTTTATTTTTATACCAAAAAGTGTCAATTGGCACTGCGCCAACTTACGGCAACTAACGTTATTTACAAAAACTAATTATTTTCGGTTGATTTGAAGTGTTTTTATTACTCTGCGTAAAAATAAATTAAAATTTTGAAACTACAAAAAAATAGTTTTGGCCAAAAAATCCTGAATGAAACCATAGTGCGTGCGCCGGTTCTGGAAATACTACAAATATCTGACTTAGAACCTTTTTTCCATAATTAGGATTTAATAAAACATAAGCAAAGACGTCGACTTGTCGATAACATTAGATTAAACTTAATTCGACGTTTTGCACGTTTATAGGTTTTTGGGTTCGAAATCGAAACAACGATTTAGAATGTCACAGATTTTAATTAAAAATGTATTTATTCTAAATCAAGACGCTTTTAATTTTCTTTTCATATATTTATTTATTTATTATATATTTTGTAAATAAATTTACAAAGTATAGTTTAAAAGGTGCCGGATAACTAGATCATATGCACCTGTTTGTTAGTAGTATGATGTTTTTAAATTTGTATTTTAAGTGGGTGAGTGTGTATACATTTGTATGAAATATTTACAGAGCTTATATAAAGTATGAGGTGTTATATTTTAAGGTCTTCATGTTTTGCAAGAGTTTTCTTTTCATATATTTAATTGAAAATAATAAGCTTATTTTTGGTTTAACATCCTGTCCCACTTCCTAATTAAATGCCTATAAACTGAAAAAAAAACAAATACATATTGTTAACAGCGCTAAGCGGCTGTATGATATAAAGTTTATGAATGTTCTAGATATCAAGTTTTGTCGATTGTTGTTATTAAACTTTCCGTATAAATTCCGATTTTAGTTTTTTTTTCTTTCCGATTTGTTTTTTTATTCTCCCCCATTTTCTACATTATGGCAAATATTTTAACCGGCTTTTAACTTCGTTGCTGTTGCTTGCGTGTTTCATACTGAAAACTGGTTTTGAAACTTTTATTTTTTATATGATTTGCAATTATATTGCTTTTATTATGTCTGTCACTAAGTCTGTTTGGTGGTCATCGCAACGGAACAAAATCGAATGACTTGGTAACTGGTTTATTTAAACTCAGCTGATAGAGGAAACGTCTGTCTGAAGTCCAAAATACGTTTATGCATATGAAAAGCAGCTTTAGTAGTTCAATAGCAGCTTCCACTTCTCATTTTATATCTCGATCTTTCTACTATATATCCACCAATGCATTATAAACAATATAAACATGCATTTTGCGAATATAATTTCAAATGTATTTACTTGTTGGTACAAGCATTCATATTCTCCCCCTTATACCCATCACTATCTGCACAAAGACAAAAAGTTCCCATCTCTCAATATGTTTCATGGTAGTGAAGGGACGAACGACTAACGCCAACCAATTTGTGTTGGATTTTGCAACGTTGGCAATATCATGCATAAATATACATTTTGACGTATCCATGCGAGTGTGCCAAGCCTTCCAATGCCATAGCCGCGTTTTGTTTATTTTATATCGCATGTTCATCGTCTTTGCTTTAGTCACATATTCGCTTTCGCGTTTTCTCTGTCCGCTTTACAATAATTTTCGAACGAAAAAAAAACTGCCGGCAAACTTTGCAAAGTTTATCGCAAGGCTGGCAGCAAAAGATATGACTGGTGCTGCTCAGCGCGAACGAGTTGTGTGTGATGGTGTTGTTTGCTTTTTTTGTATACAATTCAAAATTTATTTTACCATTTTGGCTTTCTACTGACATTTGGTGTTAATATTGGCTACGTAAACATGACAATACATTCGCGTTCGTTTACGTACGACGCGTTGCGTCGTCAGTCGTTTGTTTTGAACCTTACGTCATTTTTAGCAACCGCATCGAGCTCTGATTGGTTGAAAAATATCGTACGATAAAATATTTTCATTGAAAACCAAAAGCAGCCCACATCACATTCAATTGCTGGCAGACTGATTGCTTACTTTTTGCTGTTGGTAGTAGGTACAGCGGTACCAGAAGCAAGCTTATTAACCAAAATTAATAATAAAAGTACAATGAATCAACTCCCTGCAAAAACTCATTCAACTTGTCGTCGTTGTTTGATACAATCGCTTGCCCATAACTAGTTCGAGAGCAGCGAACACGTCACAGTCAATGTGGATGGATCATTAGTTAACATTTCGCTCTCAACAATGCGAAGATTGCATTGATGTCATCGTCTCCCCCTCAGATGCCGCCAATGCCAGATAGGAATGTTTTTTTTTTTTTTTTTTTAATTTAAATATCTACTTAATTATATGTACGAAGCTTCAACTTGTTGCTGGTGTTCTCATTTGGAGTGTAATGGTGCTGGCGAAACCTCTATTTTAGCCAAATAAAAATGCACAAATACGAATTCTCTGTTGTGTTTTATGTTTTCGCTTTTCCTTCATACCGCCGAATCGGCTAGTCCACCACACACTCTGATAGACATGTGTACATCGGTAGTGGTCGATTGGGGTTTTCAGTTTTGGCCAAAATATGTCAAATTTGTATTTTATTTTTCTTTGTTATTTCTTTCTTCACATTTAATTCTTTGCGTTGTAGCTACATTGCTAAATTGTTTACTATTTCCTTGCGATGTGTTATCACGCTGAAGGTTAGAAATGTTGGGGTTTTTGTATTTTTAATAATTTGCAAATTGTTAGTATTCTCCGTGCGTATTTGCTAAAGCTGCAATTCAATTAATATGTACGTATTATTGTCGAAGTAGGCTTTAAGTTGAAAATATTTTTTTATTCGAAATACATTGAAAATGAAGTACGATCTCTTCGAACCAATTCTTATACAATATTTAACATATTTGCAGCATGCAAACATGTGATGAGATATTTTTTAAGAAAACTCACGGGAAATTTACGTTCAGAATAAAACGTCGTTTGCATTAGAGCTTTCTTTATGAGGACTTATTTTGACGTATGCGCAATGGTTTGACATTTGAAACCCAAAATGTATGCGTATTAGCCAAACATGTTGTCAAAAAATGTATCTAACGATTGGCCGGTTTCTCTAAAACGTTAGATCACATTACTACAAAATTCCTGTTATTATAAAAATTTTTGTTTAACTGAAAACAAATCACATTTTTTGTTTTTTGAAAAAAAGTAGAATTTTGGTATTATTTTGAACAAATTTGTCTTCGAATATATACAAAATGTATATGCTAAATGACAACACATACGTAAAAAACATCGTGTTAAGTAACCATAAGTGAAACAGGACATATACCTGTAACGTATTATCCAACAGCTTCCAAACAATATGTTCAAAATAATAGGAGTGCCCATACATAAAATGGAATGGTCCAAAAAACATGATTAAACTTCTCGATTTTGATCTATGTATTTTGTATTTGTTTGACATTGTTGATATCCCAACTGTTAATTCATTAACAGAAATGTGGCAATTTGATTTAAATTATTTACTGTTTACACCAACATTAAAAATTGTTTCCAAATGTTTTGTTCAAAAATAGGAGTGTGTAAGAAAAAGGACGATACAAAGGGTAAGTGCACCAGTAGTCGGCACTTTAAGGATTCTCGTATCTTTAGCCGTATGTAATTCCGAGTCTAAATGTCCAATCAAATTGAATTTAAGTTGTTATGATTCGTTATTTTGTGTAGTTTTAGATTATATAAACAATTTTTTTGATTATTTCTGTTCAACATGCAAAAATTACAATTTTAGTGAAATACTGTTTTTTCACCAGTAGTCGGCACCATTACCCAATAGTCGGCATGATATGATCGAGTAGTCGGCATGTTAAATTTAAATAAAGAAAAAATTCATACTTTATATTTTTTCTTAAATATTTGAAAGAACAATAGCTTAAGCATTTGTTATTTATACATTTCTAGTTTATTATATACATTTCTACTGATTTTACTTCAAAAAATAAGGAAATTTAAACATATTGTTTAAATAAATTAGGTCGTACCAATAGTCGGCATGATATGACCCAGTTGTCGGCACCCCACAACGTACGTTCTTCAAATCATGGCTAATATTGCTTTAAATCGCTAAAGTTCCTTTCAAATTGAAACAATTTTTTTATTAATTAGCCTTTAAAGTATTTCTTTAGTATTTTTTATAATTTTTAGCTAAAATTAATCGATAAAAACCAATGTTTATAACCCCATGCCGACTTCAGGCAAATTTTATATTTTTTTGTCCCTTAAGTCGGCATCAGCAAAAATTGCACAATTATAAATATTTTTTAAAAATGTCTTTTCCTTAAGTGTTCTTTTAACTGTTCTCTACCTTTATAACAAAAATGTTGTGGAAAATTTCTTCATTTTAATATAATTACAGAGCTTATAAGGTTAACATCTCCACAATTTTTTTCTTAAGAAACATGCATTTTCGGTTGTGGTGAAAACCCTTCACTGACAAAAACTTAAATTTCGATATAAAAATTGGTCCTAGCTCAATGAAATTTTATATAAAGTTAGCTGACAATATTGTTAAAGTATTTTTAAGATTATTTTCCTATTTTGTTTTCTTAATTTTCAGTTATTTGAGTTCAAATTCAAAAGGTGCCGACTACTGGTACATGCCGACATTAGGTGCACTTACCCAATATCTTTAGTTGAATTTACCACCAAAAGTGTATATATTTTAATTGATAGTAGTAAATCCAATAGATTTGAAGTTTGTTTGAAAACAAAAGTCCTTTGGTAGTAGCCAGAACAATAATATTGTCCTTGTAGCTATTTTTCCAATAAATTGAGCAATTATTAGGTAATTCAATGAATTTTAAACACAAAACCTTTGGTGATTAGAGTTGTTTAACACTTGGCTGTTACCTCGAACAATATATTCTTCTTGGATTCTTGAGCACAGGTTAAGCCAATTTCCATTAGCCCTTTATGTAGATCAAAGAAGCGTATCTATAAGGCATTCATTCCTCGACCTAATAATATTTTGTGGTCCTCAAAATTTGGAGCAGATTTATAATATAGGTGTAAACAGTAAATAGTTTAAATAAAATCGTCACATTTCTGTTAATAAATTAACAGTTGGGATGTCAACAATGTTAAACAAATACAAAATAGGCCAAAATGGAGAAGTTTAGCCATGTTTTTTCGGACCATTCCATTTTGTGTATCCAATATTTTGAACATAGCTGTACATACATAGCTTTCACTTGCAGCCTAATGGAAGTACATACAAATTATATCTGTCGGATAGATTAAATTGCATAAATTTATTTAATTTCGAATCTCTAGGTTGCTATATTTATTTAGTTCAAACTGTAATTGCTATTTACAAACTGAAAATATTAAACATATTAGGCAAGAATACAAATATAAAAAAGTAATCATCAATTTTGAGTTAGTTCATTTGTAAATCAGAGCAGAATTATATTTATTTGAAATTTCAATTATTCGTTTTTATTTTTCAATTACTACAATTGGTTACCGGGTTAACCATTTTATACAATTCAATACAATTTTTATTTTCAAAAGTAAAATGTTACAAATTCAAATGGAATACGAATTGCATGCGAAATGATGTAGTCAATGCATCATACTTCCAAATTGCTACTGCTGTTCAACCCTACTGTCATTTCAAAAAAATATAATTTTGAGTTAAAGTTTTCAAACCTGTTATTTCTTCTCAAATAAGATTAGTTATTTTATAAAATTGGAAAAGTAAACAACATTTTCCGGAAGAATGGATTTCATTTTTTAAATCAAATACTTCGATATTTACAAATACTATTACAAATGCTATCATGCCACGTCCACAATTACCAATTTACATCACATTTTAACGGCTTCAAAAATACCCCACAGCTTAATGTTGGGTATTTCTGACATGTATAACTTATGTTATTCCTAGGACATCCCATGGAATTTCTTCCTTAAATTTAAAATTCTATATTTTAAAATACGTATATTTAGTTAGTATATTACAATTAAAAATACAAATATCCAAAATGTAGCTTCTTGTAAAATTTATTTTATATAATTCAAGGCTACGAATTTGAACCCACAAAATTCAAATTAATGTCTAGAATATCTACGTATAATTGGAATGTCGTAAAATTTAGTCTGTGTTGTTTTTGTATATCGGCATTGTTCCAAATTATGGAATATATTTATTGTTAAGCATTTTTAGAACGCTTTACTTACGCATTTAAAATTTACAATGTACGCTTTAATAAATTTCTTGTGTTTTCTTTCTATTGCAGGTGTTTTAGAGGATATCCAAAGTGATTTTAAAATGCCCGATGATGATGCGGGTCTGCTGCAAACAGTCTTTGTACTATCTTATATGGTGTGTGCGCCAATTTTCGGCTATTTGGGAGATCGATATTCGAGACGATGGATCATGGCTATTGGTGTTCTTTTATGGTCTACAACGACATTGGTGGGATCATTTATGACAAGTTCCGGCTGGTTTATGACATTCCGTGCTTTGGTGGGTATTGGAGAGGCATCATACAGTACCATAGCACCAACAATAATATCGGATTTATTTGTACATGATCTACGCTCAAAAATGCTGGCCGTTTTTTATTTTGCCATACCAGTTGGTTCTGGTTTTGGGTAAGTTCGACAGAAAACATATACAAATATACATTAATGCATACCTATGCATTAATGCATATAGTATATCTATTCGAATTGTATATTTACTTGCTACGATTTTATGCCATTTGGCAAAATTTCATCAAGTTCAAGTTCAGTGCAAAAAATAAACATCTCATGTATTTACATATATTGAAATTGTATCTCTTGACAACTAACTTTAAATGTCAATTTAAATACAAAAAAAGAAGGAATCGTAATTTTCACCCAGGGTTCAATGACAGACAATGATCGCCATGCATATATAAATATAACAATTTGTTGAAATATCGCATGTTCATTTGGAAACGGTTCAATTTTTTATAGTTGGACTAATGGTTGCTATCGTTCTACCTACCGACACTCGCCGTAAAAATATACATAGTTGTGATAAAAGAATACATTATTTATCGATCAGATAATTGAACTTTATGTTCAAATTGTGAAATTTTGTTCTTGCGTGTGTATTTTTTTATCAAACATCATGTTAAGATTGCAACAATTGATATTGGTCGGGATAATTAAATTAGCATGAAATAAATCAATTGACTTTATCAGACCATGTACGTTGGTTATGTACATATGTATGTACTCACTGATTTTGAGTCTTTAAATTAGTAACTGGTTCTGAAACCTTTGACTTGTAATAATTTTCAATTGAAATTATTCATTTTTCATATATGTACCAAATAAAAAGAGTGTGTGCTTTTGCTGGCATCTCTCGTTTTAGGCACATATACGTTTATATTATATATGATGCAATACATTTTTAAAAACATCGCAGTAATATATAAACAGGGAAATTGGCGTATGGCTATTGTTCACGAATTATATCTAACATGTTTATATGCAAAGGAAAAAACAAAACAAACAAAATCTGGATACTTGCATTCTATATTGTTTATCTTTTTTATTAGGCATTTGACTTAAATCATTAACAAATTGAGGGACGAACTAATAATAATTAAACCGCCAATCTTATGATTGTTAGTATAAATTACATTCCTCAATAAAACAACAGTGCTGGAAATTGTTTGCTTTTAGTTCCTACTTGGGTTCATTAAATCACATTGATACTTATGATCTAAATAAACCGTTTTTAAATGCAAAAGCTTTCATTATTAACATTGTTCAATCGTTTTCTAATTTACAGTTACATTGTTGGTTCTGAAACAGCTCATTTGGCTGGAAATTGGCGCTGGGCGCTACGTGTCACACCCATATTGGGTATTGCTGCTGTCGCTTTAATTTTACTCATTAAAGATCCAGAACGTGGTGAAAGCGAAGGCTCTCACAATCTCTCAACCACCACATATACAGAAGATGTCAAATATTTGGTGAAAAATCGTTCATTTATGTTGTCCACAGCTGGTTTCACCTGTGTAGCCTTTGTTGCTGGTGCATTGGCTTGGTGGGGACCAAAATTCATTTTCCTTGGTTTGAAAATGCAACCGGGCAATGAGAATTTAATTCAAAATGAGTAAGTATTGATCAATATAAATGAAATGAATTTTTTCCCTTGAGTGAAACTCATCACACACACACATACAACCCACACTATAAATATGTAATTAGCGTATCGTACAAGTTTGGAATGATAACAATGATTGCTGGCCTAATTGGCGTACCCTTGGGATCTATAATGGCAACACGCTTTAGACGTCAAGTTGAGAATTGTGATCCGTATATTTGTGCTGCTGGTCTATTGAGTTCTGCCCCTATGGCTTATCTAGCATTGTACTTGTCACGATCTAGTGCTGCATGGTGTTTCTTCTTTATTTTTGGAGCTCAATTGGCATTGAATCTATGCTGGTCCATTGTGGCAGATATACTATTGGTAAGATATTTCATTGATATTTTCTCTTTTAGATAGTTAAGAATGTTTTTGAGCTACAATGCATCAACAACAAGAATAATGTCTCCACCAGAACCATCTTCAATCTACAACCTACTTGTACGAACGCTAAACATTTGTTTTTCTTTTAACAAAAAGAGAAGGTCTTTTTTATATTTCGACTAATTTCAAAATTATATTAAAACAATTGTATTTTTTACCTCTCTTTTCTATACGTTTTGCATTGTTATATTGTTTCTGCCAAAAACAGCGTGTCTTTCAAATTTGGTGCTATAACAATGATTGCGGGAATAATAGGCGTACCATTAGGTTCAGTTTTATCCACCAAATTGGTTAAAAGTTTTCCTACTGCTGACCCCTTGATTTGTGCCTTTGGATTAATATTGAGTGTGCCCTTAATGACGGGTGCCATGATACTTGTCTCTGACAACACTGTTGCTACCTATATTCTAATATTTTTCGGCCAACTGTCATTGAATATGAATTGGGCAATTGTTGCTGATATTTTACTGGTAAGATATTTCTCTATTCGTACATTGAACCTTTTTTGCGAACATTGTAAAAATTCATGTATATGTTGTTTTAATAGATTTTTGTTTAATATTTACTGTTATAAAAATTAACCATCATATATTGTGAGTGTAATTGGAGATTTGAGGTTTTTTTAATTTTTCTAGTGAAAATTTAGATATATTTGTTTACTAAACAACAAATACAATTCATAACATAACTTTCTAAGAATTGACAATAACCAGTTTATTGTTATATTGTTTTCTCAATGAAATTATTACAACAATAAATCTTAAGGATTTGTGTTCCTGCGGGAATCATTAGTGCCCTCTTCATCTTCATTTCTATGGAAGTTCTTGAATTGTATTTGTTTTGGTGTTGGTAAATTATTGACTAATTTTGTTTTCTTACCCCTCTTGTAATTTACACATTACCACATGCACTCGTTTTTATATCACAAACACACCCACCCCACAACACCCAAAACACTTGCACACGAAGGCAAAGCAAATATTGCTGCACCACACAAAAGCTTTTACAACAATATGCGGCGATACACACCCTCCCAATAACACGGTTAACACCATTATTTTTATTGTACAAATTATTCAGAATATATGCTACGTCAAAGAACTCATACATATAAACAGGTTTATAATGAAATATAATAAAATCATGTATATGCCTCCTGCTTCTTCTGTGGCCCCCTTTTTGTTATATTTTCATTTTTTTGCATTATTTAAACATAAAATACACCCCTTTTTACGATTCGTCTAAACGTTTCCTCTTTTGTAATAGAGGTTTGCAATTACTCCCCAAGGATACTATGTCAAACAGGTTTCAGCACATCACAAATGTTCTTAGTGGAGGGGAGGTGTAATCAAATTGTTTGTAGATGTTGGGTGGAACCCTTGTATGAAGTGTTTATTCTGTTGGGGGAGAAGAAGAAATGGAAAACATGTTATGTGACTCATCCCCAAAAAATGAATAAAACATAATGATATTAACTAAATGATGATACATTTAGCAGACATTTTTCATGCATAAATTAACAATTTCATTTTCGGCACTCATGTCGAATTTGAGCGGGAAGCTATTTGAATCAGCATCCCCACTTTTGGCATGTTAAGTATATTAATACATTAGAAATGCCCCTTACCCTTTAGTTCACACATTTCCATTGGCAAAGTAATTAATGTTATCAAACTCCCTTAATTTTATTACAAGTTTGCATTGAAACATTCGATTAACAGTTTCTATAAAATGTAACGAATATTTGCTAGCTATTAGCTTTATTTAGCATATAATTTTACTTGTTTTTTTTTCTGTTTCTATTTTTATAATTTCTCTTAATAATCTATGGCATTCACACCGATAGGTGTTAATTTTTTATGACGTATGTACATATGTAGTATGTTAAGCGTCATCATATTTTGTTGTGTTATTTTCATCTCTATTATCTCTATTGCGGACAGCTATTCTCCATAGCTTCTCCTTATATTTTTTAAAAAAATATATAAATGTTTATCTTTAAATTATTTATTGTGGTCTGCAAGTATCATATCTTCAAATTTGTCACTTAAAATTTTGCGATAATCATTATCAATATGACAATGAATACGTAGTAGTAAGGCTATATTATGTATTAAACAAGCATTTTCCTGTAATTTCTGGTGAAATTAATATTTGAAATATGCTAAGGTGGTTATAACAGAATAGACTTAGAAAAGCCGCGGCGTTCATCACCACTCGAAGTGAGACATCGCTTTTAAGAGGTTTTCCTTCACTCGAATCGCCGATTGTTTCTAATTCAAACGGCTGGTGTACATAATTGTATTTAAATATGTCTTTGTCGGCATATAGCTCATATAGGTTACATAGTATACCACGCCGATGTTCTCTTTATAAACAGATTGATTCAAAATTTTAAATGTAAATACATTGAATATTTTATTAGATTTGATTGAATTATTGAATCTTGTTTAATAGTTAAAAAATACTAAACATGTGTTGATTGGCTGTTAGTAGTTTCTCTTTGACTTCGTATTGTGATTCTACCGGTTTATATACTTAAATATACATATATGTCATCAGTTTTGGGATTTAAAGATTTGAGATATATTTCTTTTAATAGTTTTGCAAAGTACAATGATTTAAAATTATAAAGTCCAATTCTATATGTTTACGAGTGGGCCATTTTTAACTTTCATTAAATGTAAATGTTTTAACATTTACAAAGAAAAAAGTAAAAATTTCTATTTTTGTGGATTAATGGAGGAAATCACACATAATCTCTGTTTTTCACTAATGTCCCTACAGGTACAACCCAACTGAATCACTTTCCCCTTTTTGATTTTTCATTTTGTTTTTTTTTTTTCATATAAAACAATGCTTAATGTCATAATTTTAGACTTCTACAATCCCAAGGATCTTTGAATATTAATTAATTATTCGGTTTCATTCTCTATGTGACTTTTTGTTTTCATTGTTGCAATTTTAAAATTCTGTAATAATGTAGTACCTACCTTGGCTTTATAGTAACAAACAACCAGCACCAATACCAACTTTTGAACTATGAACTCATCAATTTTATAACAGTAAATTTAAACAACACAACTCATGGTGAAAAGAACACATACATACATGAAAAGGATGCAATGTACGTACACTTAAGTAGCACATCATCATTATATAGTAAAAACGGGAAAGCAGGAGCAAATACAACAACAGCGCAATTGTCAATTCATAAACAATACAGTAACGCCTAAAAATATGGAGTATATTTTTTCTATTAAATTTTTCTATTATTACCGTACAGTACTTTTACGAACATGACGATTGTTCTGGTGGTGGCGTTAATGAACTGTACTGTTGCAAATTGTTCTCAGTCGTCTTTATTATGATGGGTCGAGAACTTGTTTGTTGTTTTTGCTCTAGTGGCTCCATCTCTTGTACACTTTTGTTACTAGTTTTATGTTGTTGGTTTTTGGTGCATGAATTGGATAATATGCATAAGCTTTTATACATTGTCTTTGATTTGTGCACAGTAGTGGCCAGTATATACAAGTACACTTTGGAAATTTTCTCTAATCACACACATACACGTTAATAATATATTTCCAAAATATTTATTTCAGTACGTTGTTGTTCCAACGCGAAGGTCAACAGCTGAAGCATTCCAAATATTGATTTCACATGCTTTGGGTGATGCTGGCAGTCCCTATTTAGTTGGAGTGGTAAGTATTTATGGGGGTTATCATGAACGGCAATTCCCCGTGAATTTTTTCGCTTTCACCCTTAAGTTGCAACGGCGGAAAGACGAAACTCACGGTGAAATTTCATTCATGATACCCCATATATGTATGTGTTTGTTCGTATGTATGTAGTACATATATTTACAAAGATTATCGTTATTAGGATAAATGTTTTCATTTCCATAAATTTCCTTCAGAACGACGGATATTTATTATATGGGGATTTCTGAATGAAATCGGACACTTTTTCAAAAAATGATTTTTGATTTCCTTTATTTTTTGTTGTGTTGTTTTCATTTCCATAAATTTCCTTCAGAACGACGGATATTTATTATATGGGGATTTCTGAATGAAATCGGACACTTTTTCAAAAAATGATTTTTGATTTCCTTTATTTTTTGTTGTGTTGATGCTTCTTAGCAAAACATTTCAGTATTAGCATCAGCACAACAGAAAATAAAGGAAATCAAAAATCACTTTTTGAAAAAGTGTCCTATTTCATTGAGAAATCCCCATGTACATATGTACCTACAAAGGTGGCAAGAAGTCAAAAAGAACTTTTAATGAGAAATGGCTAAAGCGTATAAAAAATAGTACAAATCGAAATTGAAGAAAATTGTAATAAATGTTTCTTATCCTTTATGTAGCATACTTTCAGGCGTATGTTTAATTTTAAAGAGAACACAACGACGCTTTTTATAATAGCCCTAAGGCCTTTTTAACTTCTTTAAAGACATAGTAATTCGAAAATTCAAGAAATTACAGGGACCAGTGGTGGAAATTTGTAACTCATTTTTTATTATCTTTACACACACATAAACACATAATTGTTGAGAATCCTCCGTGTCATATTATACAATCTAATTAGGTTGTATGAGCTTTATCGAAATTTCTAGTTAGTTTGCACATGAGATTCGAAGAAATTCATTGTATTTTGAGATTACACTTTCTTTTTCCCTTATTTAGTTATAAATAATTACATAAATTATAATTTAAACCATACTAATTTTATTTAATTAATTTGTAGAAATTTGAAAAAAAATCTCTTTACAATATATCTAATGTTATCATATTTCTCGTCATTTTCAGTTATCAGAAGCTATAAAGAAACATTTACGCACAAATGTCCACAGAGCTACGGAATTTGTTAGTAGTGGCGGCCTGGAGAGTCTTTCTTTAACAGTGGTTGAGACAGTAAATTCAACAATAGCAAACGCAACAACAACGCTTATGCCTAGCACAACAACTGTGCCAACGACAACAACTTCTGCAGCTATAATCTCACGCTATAATCATAACGATGTAAATATACCTGTTGTACACTCATTAAATTAAACACTTATAACATCCATTTTCATTTTCTTTTAGGATACTGATCTAACCAAATTTGAGGCTCTGCAATATGCATTATTCTCAACCTGCTTCGTTGAAGTGTTGGGTGGTATATTCTTTTTAATAACTGCTGCCTTTATTATTAGTGATAAACGTAAAGCTAGTCAGGCTATTCGTGGTAAGTTTATTTTAAGAAATATTCTAATTAAGAAGTTTAACAACAAAAATCATCATGAAATTTCCCTTACACAAACATATAACATGTGTATGTGTAAAAAAGTTTGTGTATTGTATATATCTTTTTTCGGTTTCTATTGCATATAAGCAGTTTATGGTAATAAAAATTTCATTATGATTTTTTATAAATTATATCAATTTAAAAAAAAATCTTTATTTATTACAAACTATTAGTATGTATTTCCTCTTTAGTTTTTGAACTCAAAGACATTACCGACTGCAATACAAATGAAGAAACAGACGATTAAAACTGTTCTAAAAATATCGACATTTAAAGAAAAATATTTTTCTTATTTAGAATATTTTAAATTTTTCTAGGTGGGTTGAGTTAAAATTATTTTATGTTTGTTACATTTTTTCCCTTTTTGTTTAATTTAACTAACAACTCTGCCCACTTATATACTTATTTCTTTTATTTGACCCGCTGTATTCTTAACACTATGCGACTGTTTTTTTATAACTAGTTAGTGAAGTTTTTTTTTTTTTGCTTTTATATACATACATTTAAATAATTTTTAGTTCACTATATATGAAATCGTTTGTCGAGATTATCAATAATATCTTTAATCAGTTACAAAAAGTTAGATTTTCTACACGTATAATTTTTATTTGTGGCTTAACGCCATAACGCAGTTTCACTTGCTTTTGCTGAGTATTTGAGCCAAGTGATATCGTCCTGTGCTTGACATTCCGTTTGGGTTCCACAATAAAAAGTTCCAATTATCTGCTCATGATTTTCAAACCATTATCATAGAATTTTAACGTGAGAATAATTTTGATATGTAGTACAATTGACTTTATTTTGTTTATTTTTGGTCCTGAACCAATGAATTAAAAAATTCAAGTACTCTTAACAATAGGATTCAAGTGTCAAGAGAATTGGGTAGAAAATCTATTGGGTAGCAAGCTACGGATCGGACTATTAACCATAATATGTTTTTCCTAGCCAAAAACTCTGAAAACTTTGGTGTTTAGATAAAATAGGTTGCAGTTGTCCGTGTAAACTAATTGTAATTTTTGCTAATATGCATATTATAATTACATAGCTTATAATGTTTATTAAACTTAACCAGGCTTATCTCTGATCAAGAACTAGTATATATGTCTTTGTTGCAGTGTTTGCATCAATAATTTATTTGCCAATTAGCCCAATTATCTATTTATTTTTTTAACTAGTTTTCTATCACAATTGGTATTTATAGTGGTGTACTAATATTTTCACTTATTTTCCTTTTTCCAGATGGCCATCAAGCTGTGCCAAATCATGCCCCTGTCGATATTGATGAAATTTCATAAATTTCATCTCAAACGCGCCGCAATGCTGCAACAACCAAAATTCAAATCATATTTTTTATGAGTTTATCATTATCAATCATACTTACACAAGACATTGTAAATGTATGGTTGATTTGATATTGCTACAGACTGATGAACATAGAATACAAAACAATCATTACTATTCTCCATTTTATGTTAAGTTAAATTAAGCCTGCAACGTTAAGTGATGTATGCAAATACATATCTCTCTGCCAACGACGAACAGCTGCTATGCTCTCCTGAGAAATGAGAAAGAAGCAGCAAATAACGTTTGCATGTAAAATGTACCACATCCTATTTTACAGAGGTACAGGAGGTTCCTACAACACAAGCAAGACGACAACTACGATGTACTCCACACCGCTGAAAAATCGCATCAAATTATATCTCTAAAAATTAATTTATCTCAATTTTTATTTTATTCTAATATTATTTTTAGCATCTTTTTAAATTGTTATTAATGCTATTTTGTTTTATTGAGTAGTGCGGAAAGGAAAACAAAAACAGTTTAGTATTGTTATTTTATTATTATCATTTAATTATAATTAAATTACATTCACCCCCACCATATGAACATTATCAATATGAATTCTCAATCCATCCTTCAAAACATTAATCATCACATTAGCCGATAGGAATATGTAAATGACACACATAAGTGAACTCTCTGGCTGGCACCTTTCATTTACTGGTGGTAAAAATAAACAAATAATGTACGCTCATTAGGGAAACTTCATCAATTTCATTTTGTAAATATTAGTTTAGTAACAAAACAAAAAAATCATCCTAAATTAATTATGGAATATGTGTAGCCTAGAATTTGTATAATCAAGTAGTTAGTTGTTTTTTATTTTATTTTGAAACAAAAAGAAAAGCAGAAATGCAAGAAACAAAAGCAATTTTTTAAACAAAACCCATGCTCATTCATATCACATTTATGATGTCCATGAAGAAGAATCCATTGTGTTTTACTTAAAAATTTACAATTGATCCAATGCATAAAATGAAAAGTCATTAGTTACTAAGGTTGTTTCCACAAAATGTATTATTTAAAACATGATATACATATGTTTGGGATTAATTCGGAAATTTATATATTAAAAATACATACATATTAACATATGTATATAATTGTATTTACAAAAATCCGGAATAGTAGACAAATTAAGAATTGCAAAAAGACTGTAACCTTTTGAAAATTGTTATAAGCAAAGTAGAAACAAAGAAATATGTGAATTGATTGAATATAAAGAAGTAAAACACGATTGCCCAGATTTAATTTTATCCACTATGAAATAAAACTAATTCTAAAATAAAAAAACAAGTGACTTTTATTTAAAAGGTTGGGAAGTGGTATTGATATAAAGGGGTCGATTATCGATAGCAATTATCGTTGAGTGGCGTTGACAGTTGCCAAAATTACTTTATGTATGACAACTTTCAACTGAATTTGCGAATGTCAGTTGGCGAAGCGGCTATTTTTCAGCAACCAGCTATTTTTAGTTACTGTGAACATTTTCGAAGAAACAAGAAGTAAAATAGAAAGGAAAATAAACATTTTCTTAACAATTGATGATTCTTTGCATCAACAGTTTGAAATATTAATTGATAAATTGGTTGGTCCGAAACGTCAGTTGCTTTGTATTCGTGCATGAATCTAGGGGTTCTTAGATCGTGTTCCCCACTACTGCAATTTCATAAAATTACTCTAGTTTGGAACTCGATCTAAGAACCCCTAGTTGCATGCAAGAAAACAAAGCAACTGACGCTTCGGAATTCAGCCATTGAGTGCAAATTCAATGTGCACATGTTCCATCTAAGGGAATTTCGTTTTTGAATAAATGATTTTTATTTTGTATTTTTTCCTCCTCTGTCAACTTCGAAACGATCTAATTTTGGCACAATTTACCCTCTATCAAGTGGACAACTTCCTTCAATACGTTCGACAATATAGATTGATGGGACTTTTGGAAACTTCCCTCAGCAAAAAGTCTCAACGCAGCGCACACTTTAAAAGTGGGGGTATTGCTGCTGATCTGTAACTTTGAAGTCATCCTTACGTTTCCACAATGTAAACTACGCCATCCTTTTCAATCGAAAATACGCCTTAAAGCTAAAATAATTTACTGATTATACAGATCTTTCCAACATGAGCTTCAACTTACAGTGCAGATGGTAATTCCAATGGATTCGGCTCGTCCCTCAAATTTCTTGTAATAGATGTGATGTCCTTTACACTTTCTTCATAATCAAAAAATAATTCCACTGAACTTATCATTTTAAAAAAGTATTTTTTTGGCGAATTGTGTCTTTTGCATTAATATAGAGTTCACAAGTTTGAAAAAACACTGATCGATAACACGTTTATCGACACCCAGTTGGGTTGATATCAATAATACAACATTTCTTCTCAGTTGTGCTGACAATTGACAACGCAACTCAAGTTTAGTGGCAATGCATAATCGACCCCTTAATTGATAAATTGGTTGACTTCCGAAACGTCAGTTGCTTTGTATTCGTGCATGAAACTAGGGGTTCTTAGATCGAGTTCCCCACTACTGGAATTTCATAAAATTACTCTAATTTGGAACTCGACCACCGGACCAACATTTTTGAAGTTCATGTTAGCAAAAATTTGTTATTTAATAATGATGTAAACCTTGTTTTAGACTTTTATTGCTGACGATGTATGACGATATTCACCAATTTTTTCTTTTTATTTTTAGAACACTTTGCAAAATCATAAATCGGTTTTAATATATGAATGTTCAATTCAATAATAGTCACATATATTTTTGAGCATATCATTTAGCAAATTAGAGGCCGTCGGTAAATTTCAGGAATAGGCTATAACTCACATCGAGATGATATAAGTACCATTCACTTCGGTAAGACCAACGTAGTTTAATGACCGAAACTCAAGAAAGCGAATGCAATCATAAAACCATAGGAATATCTTAAAATATTTAAAATAATTGGCCTGTTCCCGTACTTCATAAAGTGGTAAAAGTCGTAAAAGTTGTAAAAGTCGTAAACGATTTTCATATAAATTTTGTGTACGGGAACGCAAAATGTGTAAAAGTGGTAAAAATTGTAAAAACTTTTTAGTTCTGGAACAGAGCTAATGTTTTTTTAGCTTCGACATATTTATTTATTTATTTGTGCATATTGAAATCGGTTCAGATTTGGATGTAATATATGAACATACATATATGTTATTTTTTAATTGACAGGCAGGATTCAGGAGTTATAAAAATGATGGGAAAAAATGGTGAGACATCTTCTTTTTTATAACGTTGTGGTGTCAGAAAATGGCTAAATTTCCATGACTCAAAAATTACACACAGTGTTATTAGGGTTCCCACACTAGGACCTGTTATTATAAAAGTTCTTGCGCCAAGACATGTGTTATTAGTAGACAATTTCTGACTTCCAATATTGTATTTTAAGTAGACACATTCTGCTGACAAAACGTGAATCTGTTAATAGAAAAATTGTGACTTCCAATCGTGTTTCTTTTAACAGACAATTCTGGGACTCAAACAGGTTATTTTCATAGAGAACTATCATGGATATTTTGTTATTTCCAATTGTATTTATTTGCATAAAGTCATTTTGGTGGCCATTCCTGGAAATCATAATGAAATGTTGGTGGTCAATCGGGGATTTTATCCCAAAGAATTTTTAAGGCCAATAGCAATTTTGTTGACAGAGAACTAATGCTGACTAAAAACCCAATTCTGGTGTCCAATCGTTGATCTTCTCTCAGAGAAATTCTGGTTTCCTATCGTTCATCTTGTCAAAAATGTTCAGGAGCAAGGAAAATTCTGGCAACCAGTCTTGATGTCTTTTAAAAATATTTACACTGTAGGATCTGTAATCCGCAAATTTTTTACCTCAATAATCCGGAAGCTATTCATCTTCTACATTGAGCGCTTTCTGTAATTTATATTATTATTTCTAGATATGATAATAAATTAATTCTTTATGAGCAAAAATAAATACTAGTTTTGTGAAATGACTGTCTTAAGAAGTGGTTTCAATTTTATTTGGTTCATAAATAATTCTTAAAAGAATGATAGAAAATATGAAAATAAAAGAACTCTTAAGTCCTTGGCCACACAAAAGGGTTTCCTTGAAATAATTTCATGAAACCAAGGGTTCCTAATTCGAGTTCCATACTAGAGTAATATGATGAAGTTGCTGTAGTGGGGAATTCGATTTGAGACCACCTAAAAATTTCAATGAAGTCACTATAGTGTGACCTTCGACTAAGCAGTGGTAAGAATTCTTTTAGTAAAAACCCACGAACACAAATTTGCCCAATGTAAATTTTTTTGACATTTTGAGGCAAAATAATCTGTTTCAGCCCTTTTTTTCGTTTGTCTTCCTAAATTCCTATGCGTAAGACACAATACTCATCACGGTGCTCTTGAATCAAATTTAAATGAAAGGTGCTTACACCTGGGAAGTTTTTGCGGATTCTGAAACTACAATCTTCATAGATGAGAAAAGTCAAAAAACAAAAAAAATCGTCGGAGCGCTTTTTAAATAAATCGCGATTCAATTTGAAATTTTTAGGGGTTGTTTAGGTTTTCACGATATTGCTAAGAAACCGCAAGTCCTGTCTAAATGAGACTGAAGAAAATGTTGTAGCTATGAAAATTCTCTACCAGATTGACATTCACGTTATTTTCGTAGGTTTTACCATTTTTGAGATATTGAAGTTCAAATTGGGACAATGCACTGACTGTATCGCCACCTTATAAAGCAATGTAATGAAGGGGGCGCCTTAACTAATTTTTAATGAAAACCGCTTACACAGGGGAAGTTTTTGTGAATTCTGAAACAGCAATGTTCATAGATGAGAAAAATCCAAAAAGAAGAAAAAATCGCTGTAGGGATTTTAAAATAAATCGCGGTCAAAATTCACATTTTTAGGTGTTTTTTAGGTTTTCACGATTTTGCTAGGAAACCGCAAGTCCAATAGAAATGGAGCTAAGGACAATCTTGTAGCTGTGAAAATTCTCTACAGGATTGACGCTTATGATTTGTTCTATACCATTTTTGAGATAAAGAAGCTCAGTTTACATTTTTAGGTTTTGTTTGTTAGGGTTTCGCGATTTTGCTTGAATACGGCAAGTCTTATCGGCATGGGACGTGAGCAAATCTTATAGCTGTGAAAATTCTCTACAAGACTGGCTTATGTAATTTTTCCTAGGTTGTACCATTTTTTTTAGATATACAAGTTTATGTTGGGAAATTGCAGTCCTGACATTGTTTTATAAGGAGACGATACAGAATTGAATTGAATTTGTATTGTCCCAATTTCAACTTCTATATCTCAAAAGTTGTAAAACCTACGAAAATATCATTAATGTCAATCTTGTAGAGAATTTTGACAGCTACAATATTTCCTTTATATAAAAAAGTGTTGTGTTGTTGCCGCGACTGAAAGCGTTTCTATAGAGCTCCAAAGTTAATAGCCGGTAATAGTTACTTACTGTGTGCAGCTTCCTGAATCTGGTTTTACCTGCTTGCAAATCTTATACTGCCATCGGGAAAAAAGGAGTATATCTCGTTCTCAGTGAGGGTGACTATTGCTATGTTCCAGAACCTGCAAGAAGCTACTATTTTTTACTACGATAACATTTTTTCCTTTATGTTATCGGAAAAAATAGTAAAAATTAGTAGATTCTTGCAGTACTGGAACAGACCATATATATTTTATGTTTTTTATAAATAAATATCAACATAATTCCTGATAAGTCACTGGAAAACAAAATTTATACCAACACCAAAGAATGTTTACAATAAACAACAGCTGGACTCCTCTAGCGAACTTGTTATGATTGCAATTCGTCGATAATATTTAGAACAGCTGACGATTATTACGATTAATCGAAATACATTCAGTGCGTTTTACAACACTGGTTTAATTGCTTAATGCCTGAAAGTATGCTTTATATTGCGAACAAATGAGTACGAAGAGATCACTTTCATCTACATCGCCAGAAATTACAGTTAACACCCAGACAAAGCGTAAACTCCATAACAAAATGGATTCAAATTCCCCTGATGTTTTTTCGTGGAATAAGTTGCGAGAACTTTTAGATGAAAAACTTCAAGATGTCGCAAAAAAGGATGATTTAATAGAAATGAAAAAAGAAATATGTGAATTGCGGCAAGAAAACGTCAAACTAAAAGAAGATCTGAATAAGCTAACAACACGTCTCGAAACAATCGACAGAAGATCCCGATTATCCAATGTTGTTGTTAGTGGCTTATCGTGTACGTCAATAGGAACTGCAAGAAAGACATTTATGGAATTATGTACTAAAGACATCAAAGTAGAAGTAGATGTAACCAACGTAAGAATGATTGGAGCAGGAAGACTATTTGTTTTTAGTTTGGGTTCATGCGTTCAAGCTCAAAAATTATTGGCTGCCAAAAGAAGTTTAAATGGGAAAAATATCTTTATACAGAGAGACTATACTGAGCGCGAACAAAGTATAAGATATAATATCCGTAAAATAAAAAAGGAAGTATTAAAAAAGAGGAGTGACGTGAACATCAGAATGGCAGAGTTCGCAATTTTTATAAATGAAAAACGTTTTTACTGGTCTTTTACCGGGGAATAAAACAACGTCTACACGTAGATTAGTTAAATCTAATTCCGTAACAATACTATAAGAGAATGCAAACCTCTTATAGTATTGTTACGGAATTAGATTTAACTAATTTCCGTGTAGACGTTGTTTTATTCCCCGATACGATTTGTACCAAATAAAACAGGTTTCGTTTTAGATTACGTTTCTACAATGCTTTATTTACTTTATTACACTTATTCGGAACCGACTTTAATTACTAAGCACACAGCAAGTATCTAGTTAGCACGCAGCAATTCTTTAACCGATCTGTTCAGTTCAACGCTTAAAACACAACTAACTCAATGTTGCCGTTCCTACCGCTATTTATACCCAAAATCTCCTTGGTCTAGAATTATCCAGAAAATCTGGCAACACCTCGAATCTGTGCAGCGAACACACAGACGCACATTCGCACTAAGTCCGTGTTTAGACACACAAATTTCTCGGAAAAGTAAATTCAGTTTTTAGGCAATAGGAGGTAGGAAAGAGTAATGAGGAGCTCTTTCCTCTCTGCTCTCTCCCAAAAAACTCAATTTACTTTCCCGAGAAATTTGTGTGTCTAAACACAGACTAAGCGAACAACCATTCTCACATACATACAAGTGGACAAGCACAGTAATGACGTAATTACAACAACAAACAAATGCAAGAAATAAAGAAGTAGCAAACTAATGTCCAATTTACATTAGCAACTTCTTCGTCATTTAGAGCTGATTTGTCATTTATTTGCTAAAACAGGCAACATTTTACGTCATTTGCCATACAAAAATAAATGACGATAGCTGCGACATTTATTCTAAACAACGCACGAAAACACCATACTATTATACGCAACCCTGCTTTTTCGTCATAAACTACCAAAAAATGCAACTGTTTTATGATGCCTTTGTTTGTTTGTGTTGTAGAAAAACAAAAATACTCAAACGATGACAAACGTGAAAATAAATGGTTAAAAAACTTGCAAAAATTATGTTTTTTTGTTTTTGGAATTAATTTAAGTTATTTGATACACATTTGTGTTGTGAAATTCCTATTTTTCTGGCTAAATATATTGTGTGCGTGTGTTTGTGTTATTGTATAAGTGTGTATGTGCGATTGTGTGTGTAAGCAAATGACGCAAAAAACAGATGTAAATACACTTCATTTGATTCTAGGATTTCGTAAAACGAAATCATTTAATGTGAATATGTAAATTGGACTTAAACGACAATTAGATGATTATGGCAAAACAAAAGCACATCAAATGAAAGGTAAAGTAACAACTAGAATGATGAAGAGAGTTCTACATGGTAGTTGTTGTTGTTGCTTAAATAAAGTAACTGCGTAATAAAAACTTTACGTTACAATTGAAATTTTTAAATTAACGGAAATTAAACTAAACTAACTTAAACCTATCAGTTACATTCGTAACAGTAATATATCTTATCTTAAAAGTTTCATTTGGCTTTTGTACTTCCAAGAATTTGGCCTAAAACATAAGCAGTTTGAAAAATCGATTTTTTAACTGCACTGCTTGCGAGCGTAGAGAATATTTACTTTAAAACCAAGGGATTAGATCAAATCTATACCCCTATACATATTACCCCCCAAAATTTTCAGTATTTTCAAAGGAAGTCGCGATTCCGTTTTATTTTTGTTAAAACGTTTTCTCGCAAAAAATATCGGTGCTATTTAAATTGGGGTACACACGATCAGTTTTGACTGTCAGTTTTGCTCAAATAATCGGTTGCTTGTCAGTGTAGCAGCTAACTTTTGTCAGTCGTCAGGCAACCACAAAATATATTGAAGTTGCTGGACAGTTTGACATTTTTCGATATTTCCGAAAAATCGACAGTCAAAACTGATCGTGTGCACCCCGCTTAAGTTAAGCAATCATTTTATCTTCAGCAATTTTCCAAAAATTTGAAAATCTCAAAAACCAAAAAAAATGTTCTGATGACACCCAGCAAAAAAGTCATCCCAAAATCATGGATTTCGTAAGGGATTTTTGGCAGCCGTATGTCGATGGTCAGACTAGCGAGGTTTCTTGAAACCCATTTCGTTAAAGTTTCTTTTCAAGTTTCGTTAGTGTCCACACACGTTAACATGAAATTTAAGACTTTTGCGTGTCCTCTTTATATTACAATTCGCGTTTGTTGTGTTTCTCATACCAATAAAAACAAAACAAACATAAATAAACTAAAAAAAAAAACAAAATAATTAACATTAATAATTAAATTAATATTAATAGTAAAATTTTCACTATTTCATTAATTAAATGCTTTTATTAAATTCTTTATGCTTGTTCTGTTGTTAACGTTTTCTTAAGAAAATAAAAATGAAAGAAAATGGAAAAAAAATCTTGCAACGAATAACAAGAAGGGGCAACACAACAAACACAGAAAACCATGTACATGGGTTTCACTACTTCATACCCCTCGCCTATAAACTTGACGTCGCCATGTTGAAATCGTGCTAGTCTGACCATCGACTAAATACTCTCAAACCCCCTTTCTTCCCCATTATTTTTACAAGGGCATGTCGCCCTCAGTTTGTAGATATTTTATGACCACTAGAATAACTAGTTATTCTGTGGCCACAAGAAGTTCAAAAGTAAGGTGAAAAGAAATTCTATTTTTAGACAGTTGATGTAGAGAATTTGTTTTTAATTTCATCACACATCTTACTTTTATTTTACTTTATTTTATTTCGCTGTCTGCCCGAATTGAACCCACGAACCCTCTGATTTCTAGCCAAAGACACTACACACTATGCCAGGCACACGATTATTAAGGGTTGCTTAGTCGATGGTCAGACTAGCAAGGTTTCATGAAACCAATTTCGTTAAAGTTTCTTTTCAAATTTCGTTAATGTCCACACAGGTTAACGTGAAATTTAAGATCTTTGCGTGTCCTCTTTATTTTACCATTCGCGTTTGTTGTGTTTCTCATACTAATAAAAACAAAAAAAGACATAAATAAACCAAAAAACAACACAAAATAATTAACATTAATAATTAAATTAATATTAACAGTTAAATTTTCACTATTTCATTTATTAAATGTTTTTATTAAATATATTTATGTTTGTTTTGTTGTTAACGTTTGCTTGAGAAAATAAAAATGAAAGAAAATTGAAGAAAAAATATTGCAACGAAGAACAAGAAGAGGCAACACAACAAACACAGAAAACCATGTACATGGGTTTCACTACTTCATACCCCTCGCCTATAAACTTGACGTCGCCATGTTGAAATCGTGCTAGTCTGACCATCGACTTAAGAACTTAAATGTGCAGTGCACATGTTCACCGAACTGTTATTTTTTAATAAAAAACTCGCGTGCCGACGGTGAGCGTTAAACACACAACCCTAGGATTTATAGTCGGACACACACTCACTGTGCCACCGTCGTCATTACTTAGTCCCAATTTACATTGGGCGAGTTTACTTGCGGCAATTGTCATTTTGTAGGAGAGAGAGGTAAGGCATATGGTAACCCTTTGCCTCTCAGCACCCTCTCTCACCTACAAACTGACAATTGCCGCAAGTAAACTCGCCTAATGTAAATTGGGACTTAGGGAGGAGTAAAGTAAGTAGGTTTACCTTGTACATTTTTAAGAAGTAACCCATTACTTTTCAGATTACCTGTAATGCGAAAAGAAGCTTGTTTACATTACTTTGTAAAGGGTTACGTAATGACTACCGGATCCAAATTTTTACTGGGCAGTAATACTGCAGCCATTCTAGAGTCACGGTTAACAGAAAATTACTTAAGATTAAATTACTTAAAAGGTCCAATTACACTGTGCAACAAGGTTTCTGTGCGGTGGAAAATTCCTTTTGGAGATGAAAGCCCTTAGTGAGTATATTAAGAACCCAAAAGGAAAATTTCCCCATAGGTCAAGTTTCTGAGATATCGCGCGATGAATTTTTTGAATTTTCGCCTATTATTCTTGAGAAAATAGCTTTATATCTCTGTTTGCGGTTATTGTAGCTTCGTTTTAAGATTACACGTCGTCAGTCAATCTTTTGGCGAATCTTTTTGTAGAACATTTCATTCTTCTAACTCAATTCCTTTCATGTCCCTTTCGTCCTTTCTTTCTTGAACCGTAGTAAAAGTACCACAAGATGAGATTTTACAGCATCCAAATATTCCACAAAAATGTTGCTCAGAGAATTTTAGGTACGGTTCTCATTGACAACTAATCGATATTGTCACGTTTTCATTGTCTTTTTTGACATTTACCCGGTTTTTGTTCAGAAAAAAACCTACCCAGCAAAATAAATTGGAAGTAGTGCAATGTGGACTAGTTCTGTCACGGCATGTTTTGATGCAGTTCAACCGGAGTCGTGAAAAAGGCACTCCAGTCCTCACATTTTAACCGCATTTGGATGCAATCCAAAGAATCACATCCACTTGTCACATTTTACCAACATCCGGATGCAGTTCAGCGGAGTCGTGAAAAAGGCACTCCAATTCCTCACAATTTAACAGCATCCGGATGCAGTCCAAACGGAGTCGTGAAAAAGGCACTCCGTTCGGCACATGTTATTAGCAGTTGTTAGAGATCCCTACATGTACATAAATCAGTTTGTACATCTCTAATCACGAAATGAGATGATTTCATTTTTGTATGCGAAATCATGATAAATTTAACTTGATTCCGCCCGCATTCGAAATCACGAAACGACGCCGAATGTAAACCAAGCATAAAAATCTTCTCACATAAAAGTTTTTTTAAATAGTTCGGGAACTGAAAATATGTCAAAATAACTGGAAAAAATGTCAAAGTATAAGCCAATCAGACGCCGGCAACGACTTTACTATTTTTTACACGCTCAAATTCTTCGAGTAAAAACTTTTTAAAGAGAGTGTCATTCAGCGCCTTCTTTGTTTAAAGGGAAGCGAACATTTTACAACTTTTTTGTGTATGGGAACGGGTTTTCGGTTAAAATGTGTACAAGTCGTAAAAATTGTAAAAACTAATTTTTAATGAAATTCACTCTAGTGTGGACCGGGACTTACTCTACTATGGACCTCGATCTATAGATCCCTGTAAGGACGCATAATTTCATGATTTTTCAATGATATCACTCTAGTGTGGAGCGGGACTTGGATACATTTATACATGTTCTCAGTGGAACATGTACGTTGGCCTATATTTCTTAATAATTGTTCTGACGTCTCATATTGCCATCAGCTGGTCTACGGCAGGGGTGCTCACAATTGTATTTAAGAGAAACCTGCAATGCCATTTTTCTTGAGTTTTCAAAAGTTATTTTACATTTTTAAAACCTTAACGTAATCTTTATTATTTTCTAAAATAAATTATTTACAAAAAATTCAACCGATTCTATGTGTCGATTGATTAACAATACTTAAGAGAATCTTGCATTTACGGTAGCGTAAAGGCGCGAGCATCAATGGTCTACGGTACGGTTTCATATACCTAGAGTCTACCCATGGCAGAACTATCAGGTAGTGGTATCACACCAGCTGATCGAATATGAAAAGTCAAATCCTTTTATAAAAAAAAAATTATTTTTGTTGGAATGTTCCAACAACATAAAGAAAGTTTTGACATAACATATTCAAAATTTTACGATGCCACTACCTGGGTAATTGTGCCATGAGTCTACCCATGGTAGAATAAAGTAAAGGTAGGCCACATCTAACAGCTGATTACAATTTTTTCTTTTTATGGCCTAATCTGTCAAAATCAGGGTTGACATTTTGTACTGTTTTTGACATTATGCAATCATAAAGGTAGATGTATCGCTGAATTGTTCCAACAAAAAACTTCTGCTGTAACACTATATCTTAAAATTGAAAACAAGGACAAAACATGTGTATTCGCGTGGCAAAATAAAATTGTTGATTTTTTAGCAAAACTTACGAATGAACAATTTATCAAATATTGATATTAATTTAAATTTGCTCCAAAAGTACGGGAATGTAAAAAATACAATTTTTGTAAAAATTCTGCTGACATTTATCTGCAAATCGGATACCAGCAATCACGATGTCAGATTAGCGAAACTTGTCAAGTAGAAAATAAGTGAATGACATTTTTTCACTGTCATAAGTTTGGGAATAACTTTTGCTATTTTTAGAACACTTTTCCAACAAGAATATTCTGGAGCTTAGCTAAAGAAATGTTTTTGCACTATATGGCACTTTTAACATATAAAAAGTGGAGCTCTATGTTCCATATGTTTTTGTAATACGGGATAGCTATGCAGGTACATCTACCATTATTATTGTACCATGCCATTTGACGTTTTAAGCCATGGCTGCAGGGTAGCATTTCTCAGTGATTTTCATACCTGGCCTACCTCTACTTTATTTTACCATGAGTCTACCTTATGTCATTGTACCATTCTTCAGTATACGAGGGTGGTTCGGAAACTTCTTAGCCTACCAATGAAAGAATAGTTAGTTTTTCAAAAATATTTTAATTTTTCAATATAATCTCCTGAAACTTCAATACACTTAGTCCAACGCTTTTCTATCAATTCTACCCCTTGATTAAAATAGTTTTCCTCAAGGTCTTCAAAATAGTGGTTTACAACTGTAATTGCATCTTCATTTGAGGTAAAACGCTTGCCAGCAAGGAATTTTTTTAGATTTGGGAACAAGTAAAAGTCACTGGTAGCTAAATCAGGAGAATAAGGTGGGTGGTCAAGCAACTCGTACTTTAATTCGTTGATTTTAGCCATTTTTAAAACACTCTTGTGCGCTTGTGCGTTGTCTTGATGAAAAATTATTTTTTTGTGTTGTAAGCCAGGACGTTTTTCTCGAATTTGTACATTTAATTGATCCAAAAGGTTGCTATAGTACTTTGAATTTATTGTTTTACCCTTTTGCAGATAGTCAATCAATAAAATACCTTTGAAGTCCCAAAAAACCGTTGCCATAACCTTACCAGCCGATTGAAATGTTCTTGCCTTATTTTGGGGCACTTCCTCCAGCTTCAGTCCATTGTTTGGATTGTTCTTTTGTCTCTGGGGTATAGTGGTGGATCTATGTCTCATCAACAGTTATGAAACGACGCTTAAAATCCATTTTATTTCGCTTAAAACGATCCAAACAAGCTTGAGAAATGTTCATTCTTATGCGTTTTTGGTCGACTGTTTACAAATGCGGCACCCATCTTGCAGAAAGCTTTTTCATCTGTAGTTCTTCATGCAAAATTAAATGGACTCGATCATTTGAGATGCCCATGATATTAGCAATTTCACGCACTTTTATTCGTCGATCATTTAATACCATATCATGCACCTTGGCTACGAATTCTGTTGTTGTTGCTGTTTTTGGACGTCCACTACGTGGTTCATCTTCAATGCTTGTACGACCACGTTTAAATTCAGCAACCCAATTTTTTACTGTTGCATATGAAGGAGCACTTTCACCTAACACATTCACCATATCATTATGAATTTCTTGTCCCGATAAACCTTTTTTATGTAAATATTTAATGACAGCACGCATTTCTAATTTTTCCATTGTAAAAAAATTGCGGATGCGTCTTTTTTGAACACCTGTTTCTATATGAAGGAGTTGCCAGATCGAAACAAAATTTAACATGTGTTCATAACAGAGATGGAAGTTTCCAAAACACTTAACTTTTTTCTGTTTATAATGCGCTTTTTGTGCTAGGCTAAGAAGTTTCCGAACTGCCCTCGTAAGGGCCAAACCTATAATTCTGCGTGTTGCGTGTGCGTTCAAAAATACAAAAACAAAATACATGTTTTTCAATTTGAAATACATGTATTTTGTTTTTGTATTTTTGAACGCACACGCAGAGTTATAGGTTTGGCCTCCAATCAAAGTTGTGTCCCAGAACTAAAATGTTTTTATAATTTTTCCACTGTTTTGATGTAAGGGAATGCAAACCCTTAAACGCATTTTACATTTAGCATGTTTAATAAAACATGCATAATTTAAGCTGTCAATTCCACACAATACTGTCAAATAAATGACGTACACTCCCAAAACACCTGTTATAAGTGCAAGTGTAAAATGCGTTTTACACCAAAACACAGCACAATTTATGTGGTAGTCGTTCACCACTTTTACTGCTTTTGCAATTTAAATTAAAATTTACAAAGGATTAACTTTAGTTTAGTAAAAACTCTCCGATTTTGAAATTGATTTTTTCCAGAGGTAGATATTGTTGCGCTGATCACGGGAATGTACAATTTTCTTGGGCGCTGATCACGGGAATGTATAATTTTCTTGAGGGAATATATAATTTTCTTGGGGTTGACCCGGCTCTACTGAACTGATTGCTACAAAATATCTATCCAACAAGTGGTCATATGATGGGGTGGTCAGGTGATATAACCCAAAAACTGATTTTTTTTAATAATAATAATTTATTTATACCTGCACAACAAGACAATGTCTTATAATGCTAATGGGGTTTCTACACGGTATGTTTTTTACATATTCATGCATAGCAACTGTCACTTTTTTTCGCCCATATGTGATTCCTTCTGCACGGCAAAATTTTATTTTTCATTCGTTTTCTGTTGTTTTCTTTATTTATTCCGCGTAAAAACAAAACAGATTTTTACCTTTGGTTGTACAGACGAGAATAGAGCGCGTTCTATTCGAAAAATATACATATGTATGCACATAACACCTTCATCCATTGAAATTTCTGTATGGTTCACACCATGTGTACAAAATTCAGATTTGTAAAAAGTGACAGTTGGTATGCACAAATATGTAAAAAACATACCGTGTAGAACAGCTTTAAGTTTACATTTACGAAATCCACTCGATTACATCTGTCAATTCCATAGCTTAAACGTCAAATGAAATCTCATCTGAAATCCATTGGATTTCATTTGACGTTTAACCTATGGATTTGACAGATGAAATCGAGTGGATTTCGTAAATGTAAACATAGCATAAATTACGGTATAGGTTTATAAGTACAATCATTTCTCCAAATTAAAATACAAATTATAAAAATAATTAAAATTATAAAAATAAACAGTTTAAATTAAAATTGTGATAACTTGGTTGATCGGTAAATACTGGACAAAATACAGTGATTTTACGATGTTGATGAAAAAAAGCTTTTAAGCTGGTTTTTAAAAATATATGCGTTGCTGATACTCTGCAAATTGTGTGGTAACGTGTTCCAAAGACGTACTGAACTAACAAAGAACTGCCATTCTGAAACTAGGCTTCGTCGCCTTAGAGGTTTAATCCTTCTTCCTCTTTTGGATCTGCCAAATTTGATTCTTTGGAATAGATTTTTAGGTGTTTGTTTGGTTATGATCTCGTGAAGGAATTGCAATGACTGTATTTTAATGAGTGAGTTAAAACTGAACCCATAAAGAGAATTTGCGTAAAGGGAAACATTTTGGGTTCTTCTTAATCCATTTTTCGACCCGGATTTTTCCATAAAACCCTCAAAAAGTCGAAAACGGGCCCATAGCTCATTTAGACTAGCCATAAATCCTCGACTGGATTTAATAAATCCAGTACAAATCTCATTGCATTTAGATATACATTTTGGAGGATTTAAATTGCAGTCAGCTGATTTTTGTTCGTAGCACAATTACCAAGGTAGATGCATCAGCCAATCTGATCAAATTTGAAACGTCAAAAGAATTTGTTGTAAGTTGAATTCGTCCCAAAAAACATACGTCAAATTACAAATTTATTTTTTAATACTGAAAATGTTAGCACATTATGCTACTAATGCTAGCTAAAGAGCAAATAAAGAATTATTCTATCGCAGTTTGCCCATATAAAATAAATAAACGAATTATTTTATGGTTTAGACATAGTAAATATTAGTCTGGGTTGATTAAAATCAACTTTGTACATCAAAACAAATTTAATTTTTCCGCCTTGTTTACAAATTTTTACATTTTAAATTATTTTTAGTGTAGCAATTCACCAATGCATATACCTTGTTTCTTGTGCCAGCTTGCAACTTTTTGTAGTTTCTAGCAACATGTTGCAAAAACAGAGTGGTATACGAGGATTTATGCCAGATTTAAAACAAATCCACTCAATACGAGGATTTATTTTTGTATGGGAAATCTGCTAGATATTGGCTGGATTTAGCAAATAAAACCTGATAATGGGCTAAATCCGGCTAATGGCATATTAGAATCTCGACAACCCGGTTTTTCTAAGTGGCTATTTATAGAAAAAATTATAATTTAAAAGAACATTTTGTTCCCGTTCTCGAGACTTGCACCTGTCCATAGAAGAAAGTCTTAAATCCCAGGTCGAAGGCCGGCTATTTAGAGCATGGTTTAATAAGAAAGGTTAGCCAAAGATTTATGTCAATTTAAATTTTTTCATTCGAGCCTAATGCTAAGTTTACATATACGAAATCCACTCGATTTCAACTGTCAATTCCATAGCTCAAACTTCAAATGACATCTCATCTGGATTTCATTTGACGTTTAACCTATGGATTTGACAGTTGAAATCGAGTGGATTTCGTAAATGTAAACCAAGCATAAAACTTCAAAACAATATAAACAAACTGTGTATGTGTGTGTGGTGTTTGAATAATATGCCAAACAATTTTATAAACAATCGAATTCAATGATTTTTAAAATTGTTTTTAGACCATTTGTATGGAAGAAATTGGTGAGATTTGCATTGAAACAATCAGTTTATCATATTCACAACTCGATTATGTGCAGAAAACTTAACTCTTCATTAATTTTTCGCGTTTTTTATAAAATACTCAAAAAATGCATTGTAAACAAGCCCACATGTTGCTTTTATTTTGAAGTTTTAGGAATTCAAGAAAAACAAGGGTTCTGTAGATTTTTTTATTTAAATCTACCTCTTTACTTATACCATGATTTAGAGAAAAATTATAATTAGGAGGGTTGGCGTTTTTTGTTTGGGATGGCGACTTCTATTTTGTTTTTCAAAATAGTCAGGCAGGGAATAATGATGAAGATCTGTGGCGAGATCTGAAACTATAGTATTCCCTGCCTTACCCCTTGGTAAACATCGCCAAATTTTTTCCCACTAATAAATTAAAGTTGTTTTAATAAAATATTAAAACAACGACTATGGGATTAAGCCTGACTATTTTGAAAAACAGAAAAATTATAATTTGAAAGAAAATTTTGTGCAATTTAGAACTTTAAAATTTTCCATAGACACCTATAACGTAAACCCAGCAAAATTAAATGTAAGTGATTCCATGTGAAATCATGATTTCACTGGTTCTTTTGCATGAGTTCGAAAGGAGTCGTGAAAGATCCGATCTTTTTCATCGAATTTTCATGAGTGCAATTGAAGTCGTGAAAGATCCTATCTTTTTCATCGAATTTTCATGAGTGAAATTGAAGTGGTGAAAGATCCGATCTTTGTCATAATATTGTCATGAGTTTAAATAAATTGATAAGTACCTGCACAATAAATTATCATATACTCATGTACCCGAATAATTGTGGACTTGCAGAAGTAATTGTTAAAATGAAAATAAAAGTCAGATGAAAGTGATCGATAGTGGCAAAATTTATATATTTTAATTAAAAAAAATGTAAATTGATATAAAACAAAAGAAAAATATGTTTTGTGTTTGGAAACCTGTCTCGTTTTGTGGATATTAAAAAGAAGTAGAACATATCGAGCTGCAATTATTGGGTAGGCTGAGCCATGTTAACAGGATGGAAAAAGATGCCACCGGCGTATGAATACGAGCTATTTGACGTTATGCGACCCGAGGGAAGAACAAAACTCCAATGGAAAGGCCAAATTGAATATGATATCACAAAACATGGCATCCAAAATTAGAGAAGCAAAGTAGAAGATCGGAAAAATAACTATTAAAGAGAGTTTTTTTGAAATAACACAACAAAATTCAATTTTATACTAGATGAGTTTGGTTGAGAGATTGACACATAATTTATCGAATATTGGAAGAACGGAACCCCAAGTTGAATGAAATATCTTGCAGCCATCGGAAAAGATAAATATGATATTGCAGATTAATATAATATATAATTTTGAAAATTACATAAAACTAGCGGACCCGGCGAACTTCGTCTCGCTATTAAGGAATACAATTTCATACAAAAACTCAATTTTCGATTTTTCCAATTTTCCGACTTTTCCAGAGAGATTTTCAAAAATTTTCTTCCGTAAAGATCTTCTCCTCGAAAATACGAATAACTGACAAAAAATTTTACAGAAATCGGCCTAGCCGTTCTCATTTTATGAATTACTATACATTTTTTACACCATTTTTATATATATAGAAGATAAAGAAAAATAACATCTGGCGATACAACTGTGCATTGTATTATTATTAGTTCAACAAATTACAAAATTGTATTGCAAATTTTATTTCTGATTGGCGAAAATCCGGATCCAAAGCATTGGTGCAAGAAGCCATGACAATGAACTGGTGCAAGAAGCCATGACAATGGACTGGTGGAAGAAGCCATGACAATGAACTGGTGCAAGATGCTATGACAATGAACTGGTGCAAAATGCCATGACAATGAACTGGTGCAAGATGCTATGATGATGAATTGGTGCAAGATGCTATGACAATGAACTGCTGCAAAATGCTATGACAATGAATTGGTGAAAGTGTGTGTCACTCCCTTGTAAATGTCAATGGTGATTCACCTAAATTTTCACCTATGACATGTCACTTGCACCCATGATTCAACTCATGATTTGTGATCGAACATTTTGCTGGGAAGAAAGGAGCCCTACAAAACCGAGTTGTCAAGATGTTAAGGACAATATTTCTGGATCCAGAGAAGGTATTACAACATATATCACCACTTTGGAAACGTTAAAGTGCGAGCTATAATCTGAAATACATTTTTGACTTTTTGAGGGTTTTATGGAAAAACCCGGGTCCATAAATTAATGTTTGGGCTATATCACATGAATACCTGGAAGTAACTCCATCATATGACCACTTTTTGAATAGGTATTTCCATATGCTTTCCAATGACACACATTTTGTAGCAAGTTTAGTAGAGCCGTGTCTAACCCGGTATTTGTTCCCGGACTTTCGGGTCCAATAACCGGGTCCTTTCCCCAAGAAAATTATACATTCCCATGATCAGCGCAACAATATCTACCACTGGAAAAAATTTCAAAAATATCGGAGAGTTTTACTAAACTAGAGTTGTTTCAGAGTGTTTTTATAAATAAATACATTTATTTATTAGAAACAATTACATATAAAATCACCACCGCAATTGCCCGACATGTGACCCAGGTTCTTACAGAATAAAATACAATTCAAATGGTTTCCAATTTCGTCACAATATACCAAGACTGGTTTAGTTCTACCCTGCATTTTGGAATGGTCATCGATATCAGTTTGTTGTCCTACAAAAATTGGCAATAGGAAATAAACAACAATTTTAATTCAAATCTCTTTGGTAATTTAGCTAGTTACCAAGTATGGGCACGGCTTGATTTAAATGGGTGTGATGCGTCATTATGACAGCCAAGACAATTAGGAAGATTGCGACCATGTTAAGACGCGGACGCGGCTGCATCATCATCATTTTATTTTTAAGTTTATTTTGGTCAAATTTGGCAAATTAATATTATAATCACGTCTGAAGAAACAACGACTGGCGACTTTCAATTTCGTTCTTTTGATAGTTTCGAATAATGCACTGCACTCTGGAGTGAATGAATGGAGCTGTGTGGTGTTGTCACTTTGAGTAATCTTTCCAAACTGAATGAGGGACACAAAAAACGCGTTGTCTACAGAACAATTTACGATCTTGTTGCTGTGGTTGTCTTATTTCGAAATTGTTTGCTTGCGTTTTACTGCGTCTGCTGTGATCTGTGTTCAAACGAGCAGAATTTCGTGAGGGTTTTGGGTTTTAATTGAATTTCATTGGATGGACGGATGGATTGAACGGCTTGGGATTGATTGATAACGACGAAGCAAAACAAAAATGCCTAGAACAAAATAATTGTTTGTAAATATGAATATGAACGTTGTTCCCATATCATCATGTCTCTACGAAAGCGGAGCTTATGTACATTTATTTACATATGTACGTACTTATGTATGCGATGCACCCTGATTACGGAAATGTAATAGAATTGAACTTGAACTTACGCAAGAGTAAACAAATATCTTTTTGATTCATTCTTAGAATAGCCCAGCAAACCAAATGTCGGATGTCCGACACGTCTGAACAAATTCGGAAGCACCCTTCGAAAAAAATCACCAATTTTTCTATTCGATTATAGTAAGCAATTTTTCCCATTTCGTTCAGAATTCGGAGCAAAATGCCGGGAATAAACGACTACGATAATCGGGCTTTATCTCAGAAACGAGTAGGAATTTTGCTTTGCATTCTTGTAGCCCTAAAGAACTTAACCTTTAAATTGGGAGATGTATTTTATTCTTAGAAAGAAATAAAGAATATATTCAACTATATGTCTGTTCCAGAACCTGCAAGAATCTACGAATTTTTACTACGATAACAAAATTTTGTTAATGAACATACCAAATAATTAAAAACTTAAAATTACATTTTTCGACAGCCATGACATATATTAAATAAAAATACAGATATCATTTAAAATCTGCAGGGTGCCAACTAGTTCATTTATCATTCTTAGTGGTCGTACACTGTACACATATGGATTTACTGCAGTCCATGCACATTTGTTTACTGGATTGGAAACAGATATGTGTAATCTATAGCATATCTTTGAGTCTATTATGGGTGGGGCTATTGAGTCCTTGCCCACGATCCTAGTAATGATTTCATAAATATCATAGAAATACCTGAAATTGGGCGGACAAGTTCTTTGAACCTTAAATTCCAAATTACTGCAAATTCGGAAATGGGGTGGTACCGTTATATGCCAAGCCTGCACTTATATCCAAAACTTTTAGTGGAGAAGTGTTCTGTGTTCTGCCTACTAAGAACTTCAATTACCAAATTACAGATATTTCGGTCCGAAAATATATCTAACAACGTCAAAATATCTCAAATCGGGCAGAACATTTTTATAGAGGCTATACCAAAACGTGGACCTATGTCCACAATTTTTGATAGATACGTTTTTCGGCCACTAGAAAGACTGAATGTCTAATGATAACTAAGGCCCGTTCTTACATCTTGTCTTTAAAGTCCATTTTTGTTATACCTTTAAGAAAAGTAAGGAATAAAGTTCGTATTACAAGGGATTTGTTATTACATCTTCCATTTAAACTAAATGTTATATTTTGTAAAAATATGGCAATATCAAGCAAAAAATCTGTATAACTCAAGTTTTCTCAAATCTGATTGGTTGATTTGAATTTGCTGACAATTTTTTCTTGCTTTTGGTGCAGCATACTCTCGGGCGCAGTTTAAATTTTAAAAGGTACACAAAGTTCCTTTTAATTTATCTGACACTTATTCTTAAAGCAAACATGTAAGAATAAAAAATGGGTTAACTGACCGATACCGGCCAATATTTAACTACAGAAAGGATGTAATAATTGGCCTTAGGGCCATTATTACATGTGTTCTTTTACTATCTGATGGATTTGAAAATGCAAAATAAACTAATTTGGAGGTTAATGACAAGAAGCTCCTCCTTGAAATTCAGTAATCACTTTTAACTTTAAGTTAACCGGAACGGATCTGTTCGGTATATATATATAGATATATATATATATATATATATATATATATATATATATATATATATATATATATATATTAAAAGGTCATTGATTAAAGGCCGCGGAATGGCCCAATTGAAAAATTATTACGCCGAATTTCACAGCTTTTCCAAGCAACGGTCCTGACTGGTTTTAACACGACAAAGCCCAGATCTTTCCCCTGCCGGAGATAACAATTTTGGCGCGATGCGGTGCTTGACGCCACAATCTTCTTATTCAACTTCTTGGAGAGTGAAACTGGGTGGTTGTGACCGACGAAAGGTTATCACCTTTTTCTGTTGCGAACCAACATAGTGCACTGAAAACCCACAGTGTATCGCCGGACTGAGTGACACATATTTGGTCGTGATCTCCTATCAAAATAATTTTGAGATCCCCTATCACAGGGGTGTTAAGCGACCACGTGCCCCTCAGTGTTTTCAGGCTTGCGGTCAGGGTACCGACTGTATTATAACGAAGCCTCTTTGATACTTGGGTGCCTCAATGAGTAGAAGGATTAGTTGTCAAGCCCCAGTCATGGTAGTGGAGGGATGGCATCGTCCTCAATTCCCCAAGTCAAAATTTTTTTCTATGGATGATACTAAAAACGATATAACAAAATCGTCCTGTTAAAGATCACCACGGACGATGCTGCACCCGCACCTAGTACAATAGACACAAACACACACCGACGTGTTAATGGGAGCACTAATCCGGATGAGCAGGGAGTAACTATCTCAAGGGATGGAATGTCGGTCGGCAGACCGATTCTTCCCAGGCAGGACGCCTTGGCGGATGAGGCTATAGGCGAAGAGATGGGTCATTCTCTCACATCCCCTTCCATCAAGAGCAGTAAGGCACAGGAAAGAAAAGACAGACACGGCTACAAAGGAACAGTGAACTACTACTCTAGATTTGTAGATAAATCTCCAGGAGAGGTATCCCAGGCGGGAGATAATGTTGAAGCTTCGCTTTTTAAGGCGTATTGAAAGAAAATAACCTCACATTGAGAAGCTTCCGTTGCTGTCGAGCGGATTCCATGACCTGACCTGGAGGTAGTCGCCAGTCCAAAAAATGCGTTGACCCCTCCGGAAAAACGGTGGCCTCGGGTGATAGTCCTGCTGGATGTCGGGTGGCTAGTAAGAGTGACGGTACATCAACCTCAAAAATGGCTAGTGGTCAGAAGATAACCTCTTCACAACAGACGTGTGTAAAGAGAGTGAGGTCTTCTGAGGATGCACAGCCAGGTGCCAAGAGGATGCTGGAGCACCAGTCGATCAGTCAACCGTCGTCGTTCGCGAAGGTGGCTGCTCGCCAACCGATTAAGGGAGCTCAACCAGGGGGGGGGGGCCTGCTGCAAAGGCAGCCTGAGCCAAAAAAGCCACCCGGATTAACTTCTGGTGGCAATCATTGATTGATCTGATCCTGAAGGATCAATGACGATCACTGATTGCTGCCGGAGGGTTTCCTGAGGAGGTTGATAACCTCTGATGATATGGACGAAAGAAAGACCGGCTTTGTCAGGGCAACCGTATACAGAGGTGTCAAGCTTATCAACTGCAGTGTCAAGCTTATCAACATCACCCAAAACAGTGAATGGCTCTGATGTTCTGTGGGACGGTTGCAGGCTGGCTGCGATTTCCGTTACTGAAATTCCATCAAGAACTACCGCGACGACGTGGGTGCACCTCCTGATTCGAATGTGGAATGTCCAGACTCTTCTCAGAATAGGTGCAGTTTGCGCACTGGCGAATGTATGTACTTGTTAAGCTGATATTGTCGCATTACAGGAAGTGCGATGGAATCGGGTAGACATACAGACCATAAACGATTACCCATGATCTAGGTGTGGGATTTACCGTAAATCGGAAACTTCAAAACCTGGGGCTCAATTCTGTTTCTATGAAAATGTGAAATGAAAAATTTTATAAAGGAAATAAACATTGAATAACAAATAAGGCAAAGTAAATACTACAACTGTTAAATAAAGGAGCGTTTTCCTGGGCTAGCATAAATTTGATAAATAGATTAAACAATCTACTTACATATGTATATGCTGAGGGTTCTTCCCAGTGTAAAACACAAAACCACCAAAAATGCGAAAGTCCGAAAAACGATGAACAAATTAAATGCGCATAGCTTCAACTATTTTTTCAAGTGATTTATTGTTACAAAAAAAGGGCAGTTACAATGTAAATTCTTAATAAGCTAAAAGAGGAGTAGAAGAATAAATAACAACAAACATATAGATCGATGTCGCTAATTGAATGTTTTCCCCCACAATGTGGATTGAGTGGAATGCATATGCTGCTTTTACCATAGACTAATAAAGTATAGACAAAGAAATCCTCTCACCTAAATTCTCTCACTGAGTGTGAATTGAGTCAGTTGGATATGTACTCAATTTTTAAAATGGCAATAACTATAAATTTTTACATTATTTATTCTGGTAAAAGACAATGTGTGGGTAATCTTGACCGCATATACATCCTCATATAAAATTATTCAATAAAATATTGCAATTTAACCCAAAACATTGTGCAATTAAGTGAAAACGCTGCGCAGTTTCCGTGAGGGCGACACCTACAAAAAACAAACACATTACAATATCTCTGTCTATACATTTATTAGAATATGCTTTTGCTTCTAGTACTATGTTTACATTTACGAAATCTACTCGATTTCATCTGTCAATTTCTTTGTGTATACGTCAAATGAAAACTCATCTGAAATCGATTGGATTTCATTTGACGTTTGAGCAATGGGATTGACAGTTGAAATCGAGTGGATTTCGTAAATGTAAACATATGGTATGTTCCTTTACTTTTGAAAATGGTAAAACCGGCAAAAGTAGCCAAAGTTGTAAACTGCTCCCATATGAATCCCAGCAAAAAGTTTGCCTCCAAAGAGGCAGTTAAATGATATGTACAAGTGATCTGGAAGTGCATCAAATTATGCATTTTCACTCATGATTTTTACAAGAGCGTGACTACGGAAAGAGGCACTCCATTGCACTGCATTTTAACTGACCCTTTGGCACTGCATTTTAACTGACCCTCTGGCACTGCATTTTAACTGACCCTTTGGCACTGCATTTTAACTAACCCTTTGGGGTAGAATAGGAGGCAGTCCAAAGCACGTGTTTAGATACAGGCATTCTGCGGAAATTGTGCAAGCCATTACAAAATATGCCAGAACAAATAAAATGCATTATTTGTGTAAAACAAAAATATTAAGAACTTTATTACATTAACACAAATTATGAAAATTCTCCATTGAATTCAATTCATTGAATTCAATCGCAACATGGATTGCATCCAAATGCAGTTAAAATGTGAGGACTGGAGTGCCTTTTTCACGACTCCGTTTGAACTGCATCAAAACATGCCGTGACAGAACTAGTCCACATTGCACTGCTTCCAATTAATTGTTTGGTGTCTGAAGTAAAGGAACGCTTTTCGAGTAAAAAGTGGAAAAATTTGAAGATTCTTGCACGTAAAGGAACAGAGCTATAGTATAAAGCTGAAAACACATACAACGTTTGGGTAAAATTTTGTGTCGTTTTGGCCGTTTTTACACTGTTGGGCATGATGCCGAAAAATTCAAATTCATTTGAAATATATGCCGGCAAACACATCAACGCCGGACTTGGGTGGTGGCGTCGCCCTGTTGTTGTTGTTTTTTTGTCAACGCCCAACGCAAAACTTTACTCAAACGTTGTATGTGTTTTCAGCTTAAATCGCATCAGAAAGACAGCAAAGCAATGCAATTCCCTTTCGGTCGATTTACTATGCTTATGTCGTCGCAAGCAGAGAAACAATGGAGTGAGCAAAACGCTTGAGGCGTCAAGTGAGAGGTGAAGTGTTTTTCAGAACATACCCAATAAAATGTCATACGGAATTTGACACTAACATTACAGCTCAGTTCAATCAGCTGGATATTGCTGTTACCTTATATTGTATTACCCCAATGACTGCTCCCATATGAAGTGTATGGTGTCTGAAGTAAAGGAACGCTTTTCGAGTAAAAAGTGGTAAAACGTGAACTATCTTGCACCTAAAGGAACAGAGCTTTAATCAATACTTTCTGTTATAGACAGTGATGCCTGATAAATTTGGTCGAAAATCGTCAATTTTCGGGTGCCAAAATCGTCAAAACTGTATTTCAAAATTACAATTATTTTACAGGTAGAGGCAAGTGTTGTACAACAAACGTAACAACAACCACATAGAAATTTGTTTTTGTAAGTAATACTAGTGTCACTGGTATTTGTAAACAAAACATAAAAAGTGTGAATAAATTATTTTATTTTCAAAAATAAAAATTTTTAGATTTCGTTATATAAATTTGAAAATCATGAATGAAAATTCTATTAACGTTCAATTCTAATATTTCTAACCCATTCCTCAAAATAGATAATTGCAAGGAGGAAGGATATTTGTTACCAAAATGTTTGGGGTCGCCAAAAATTTAATGAATAATGAAAGGCTGCTTCAAACATTTGTTTTTGTAATAAAAAAACTTACGTTTATTAGGGCTTATTTTTTTTTAATTTTACAAAATAACACACACTTTGTGCCACCTTTTCTCCATCGCGAAAAAAGTTCCGCATCGAAACAATTTATATAACATTGTCAGCCCTGAAAGGAATCACATATTACGAACATTACCTTAAATTGAGACAATTGGTCTGTTCTTTACTTTTGAAAACAGTAAAACCGGCAAAAGTAGTAAAAGTTGTAAACTGTTGCTGGGGCTCAATTCTGTTTCTATGAAAATGTGAAATGAAAACTTTTTTAAAGGAAAAAACTGTCTAATGAAAAAAATTATAAAGGAAATATTTTTCATTTGACAGTTTTTTCCTTTATAAAAGTTTCCATTTGTAGCGCGACGTTATATTATTTTATTCAAATTATCATTATTACTTAATTATCATTTCGTTAATGATCATAAGCTTTACTATTTTCATTATTGTTTTATTTTAAACTATCGTTAAACTTTGTTACAATGATTTGTTTCACTGTGCAACATTGTTTATTAGTTTTCTATCCACATCAGTTGTACGATCTTTTAATGCTTGTAACGAAAATTCAAAACACATTGAGTGATCGAACAGCCGAAGTATTACAATGTAACAGTTATTGAGTGGGGTTCGATCACTGATTGAGTGTTATGTTTGTGCTTTTGTTTGTTGTCTCTTTTATCCTTTAATATCTTAACGTAAAGAGCTTTTGTTTTGATTGCTGAATTATTGAGTCATAATGTATTTTACTGAGTGATTATTAGTTAAAAGCTTTGTTTGGATCTCTATAAAAGAGCAATGCTGATTTACAAAGAGCCTTGATTCTCTTATAGACAATCCATACGGTAAGAACTAAGTCTTCTTGGAAACACGATAGTGTGGCCGGTTGGCTTATTCTTCCAAAGCTAACGACATCGAATACTTGGTGAAAGCGATGGCAGTCCCTTGTATTCATGTTTGAGGCATATGGAATTATTGTCAAAACCATGTAAGGTATTTTATCAATAAATTAATATTATAACGTTTATGTAGAAATCTTGGTGTTTTATTTGGAATATTGGACAACGAAACTATTTTAAAATAATCACACCAAAACCTGCTACATAATTGGCGCCCAGCGTGTTTTACCTGTTTTTGAAAATTGTATGGAAATTCCTGAAACTCCAAGAAGAAGTCCACGCTTACAAACAATGACCAGTACATCGTTAACAACCGAGCAGTTTGAGAAGTTGGTGAAGGCTGTAGCTGCGGCTAATGTTAAAGTTGGCACATTTAGTCATTGTACGGCACGGTATAATGGAGAAAAGGATTCCACTAAGCTGGAGGAGTTTATCTCGGCGATAACCACGTTTAAAACGGTGGAGAATATTGGCGATGTTGATGCTATCAATAGCATGCCTATGTTGTTGTTGGGTGACGCTTCTGAGTGGTGGAGTGGCGTGAAATCAAAAGCAAAGAAGTTTGATGACGTGGTGAAAATGCTTCGTGATTCCTTCTGTCCAGCGAAGCCTGCTTGGCGTATATATGCTGAGATTTTTGAAGGAAAGCAGCAGAAAAATGAAGCCACGGATGTTTTTATTAGAAAGAAGAGGGCGTTATTTGCTAAACTTCCAAGAACAGTTTTGGAAAGTGACCAAATCGACATCCTGTATGGAATGCTTCATGTCCAGATTCGTGATCGAGTTCTTCGGCATAAGGTTTCAAATTTCGACGAATTGCTCAAAGATGCACGAGAGGCAGAAGATTCCTTAAGTGAGCGTGGAAAAGCTGTGAACACCGAGAATATAGGTGCAGGTGGTCCAGTTCGATGCACGTATTGTCGCAAAAAGGGTCATACAAGAGACAATTGTTTTAAGAAGGAGAAAGTTGAATCTGAGGCTAGGCAACAAGCTAATTACATTGCTCAAACCAGTACGGAAAAGCCGAAATTAGCATGCTATGGTTGTAATGCCCCTGGATTTGTTCGCGCAAATTGTCCAAATTGCAGTGGAAAGAAAAATAAAGGACATGCTGAAGGACATGTCGGTTTTAACAATATGTCGATGCGGTTAGTTGGAAGAGAAATTCCATTAGCTAACATACAGATGTTTGGTGTACCAGGGCAAGCATATATGGACACAGGAGCTCGTACCAGTATCGCTAGTGCTAACCTGAAAAAGGTTATGGATTTTCATGGCTGCATTTATAACAAGGTCAGAATGGAAATATCCTTAGCAGATGGAAGCAGATCGGTGCAGGAATGTTTGTCCACTATTTGCAAAATATTTATTGGAGGCAGATCATTAAATGTTCAGTTCGTCATTTTGCCAAACGCCCCAAATAATCGAACACTATTGGGAGCAGATTTTCTAGAACAAGCGGCTATTGTTATGAATATGGGTCAAGGATATTGGTATTTTGAGGACGATCCAAATAGTCATTTTGAATTTCCGGATTGTTTGCCATTAGATCTGAATCTACTCGAAACTGTTAAAGTGGTTGGTCGGATTACAAAGTCAATCCCAAAAGTGGCATTCGCAGCAACATCAGAAGCTGTCAAAAGAAAACGTGCAGGCGAAGTACATGTGGAGAAAAAGTACCACCGTGAAGTCTACATGTCTGAATTTGAGAGTTTTGGTCCAGAAGTGACGGGAAACGATTATTCCCCACACTCAATTCAAGCTATCTTTAAAGATTCTCTACCTCTGCATGAGCAGGATACTCCAGAGCGTAGTAAGAAATCGGAACTTTTTGGTGTTAAATCACAAGACGAAGAGTATCTAGACTCAGTTTTTACTCCCTTATTTATGGTGGACTATAAGATTTTGAAGCCTTCGGACGGAGTTTGTCTGACCATTGAGGAAAAGTCAAAATTGGATAAGCTTCTACAAAGTCATTGGGAGATTTTTGGAGAAATTGGTGAACCAACACCATTTATGGAACACACAATTAATACAGGGAATAAATCCCCAATATTTTCACCTGCTTATCGACTATCCTTCGTGAAGACTAAGGAATTGAGGGCAGAAGTTGATCAAATGCTAGAGCTTGGTATAGTCGAAGAATGTGAATCTGCTTGGGCATCACCTGTTGTAATGGTTCCGAAACGAGATGGAGGCATACGCGTGTGTGTGGACTACCGAAAGATGAATAGTTTTACTGAGCCCGATCGTTATCCTTTGCCTAGGATGGATGACCTACTCCAAGCTGCTAAAAGTACAAAATTTATGACCACGCTTGACCTTCAGAGCGGTTACTACCAAGTGGCAGTAGCGGAAAAAGATCGCGATAAAACATGTTTCATTACGCCTTTTGGATTATTTCGATTTACCAGGATGCCATTCGGACTTCGAAATGCTCCTGCAACATTTCAACGCCTTATAGACCGTTTTAAATCTGGCTTGAATGACATGCTTTTATTTGCCTATTTGGATGATCTGATTATATGTTCAGGAAGTTTTAAAGACCATTTGCGAGATTTGAAGTTGGTGTTTTCCCGTCTAGGACATTATAAATTACGTGTCAACAATTCAAAATGTCGTTTTTGTTGCAGAGAAGTAAAATATCTGGGACATATTTTAACCCCAGATGGTATAGCTGTAGATCCTGCGAAAACAGAGGCAATTTCAGGAAAAAGGGAACCAAGAAATGTGAAAGAGCTGATATCTTTCATACAGACTTGCTCATGGTATCGAAAGTTCATCGATAATTATGCCCAAATAGCAAAACCCCTTACAGATTTGACTAAGAAAACTGCAACTTGGATTTGGGGAGATCGCCAGAAAGTAGCTTTCAATGAATTGAAGCAAAAGCTAATATCCCCACCAATACTAAAACAAGCTCGAGATGGTTTGCCGTTTATTTTGAAAACGGATGCAAGTTCTTTTGCACTCGGAGCAGTTTTGATCCAGGGGGAGGAAGGTGATGAACACCCCATAGAGTATATAAGCAGGTTGCTCTCTAATGCTGAAAGAAATTACTCTACTACGGAGAGAGAAGCTCTTGCAATTGTGTGGGCATGTTCCAAATTCAGAGGATATATTGAAGGAGCAGAGATTATCCTTATGACTGACCAACAACCCTTGAAATGGTTGTTAACTGTCAAGTGTCCCGTAGGTCGTATAGCAAGATGGGCATTGCAGATACAACAGTACAACTTTCGAGTGGAATACACCCCAGGAAAATCTAACTCTGTAGCAGATATGTTGTCTCGTCCAAGTGGTTTTGATGATGGATCAAATACTGCTCCTCTTCTATCGTTTCAAATTGATTTTCCCACTAGAACTCCTGATGATGTACGAACAGAACAGATGAAAGATGAATCCATAAAACGCATTATCATTTCCTTGGAATCCGAAGATGAAGATTTGAGTCATTGGACTAATCGTGGATACATTATGAATGAAGGTGTTCTCTATCGTTACAATGACGATGAAACCGATGAGGCACAGATTGTGGTTCCAGAGCACGAGCGAGCCCATATTTTAAAAACGTATCATGATGATAGTACTGCTGGACACTATGGTGTAGAGAGAACCATTCAAAGAATTTCGAAGAGATATTTCTGGCCAGGTATGAGAGCCGAAATAACAAAATATGTTAAGTCATGCACAGAATGTCAACGATTCAAAGCAACCAACATGAAGCCAGTTGGACTCATGAAGACAACAAGTTCTAATCAACGTTTTAAGGTATTAGCCGTTGATCTTTTCGGTCCACTGCCTCCAACTGCTGAAGGTTGTCAATGGATATTAATCGCGGAAGATGTTGCTTCACGCTGGATTGAGCTGTTTACCCTTAAAGAAGCTACTGCCGAAGTATGCGCAAAAGTTCTCATTGAAGAGGTGTTTCTTCGTTATGGAATTCCACGACGACTAAAAACTGACAATGGAGTTCAGTTTATTTCTGCCATAATGCAACAAGTTACCTTTTGTTTGAACATACAACAACAATTTACGCCTGTGTACCACCCGCAAGCCAACCCAGTTGAGCGCAAGAATCGTGACATGAAAGCGCAACTGGCTATTCTTGTACAAGGTCATCACAACACTTGGTCCACCCACATCAGTGCCATTAGATTTGCCATGAATACAGCCAAATGTCAATCTACGGGTTATTCTGCCGCATTTCTGACTTTTGGGAGAGAATTGAGGACATTAGATGATGTCCAGAACGACTTGAGGTCAATAGTTGAGAGAGAAAACTTTGTTCCCCAAATCTCGACATATTTAAGAAATCTATCAAGCATTCTTAAGGATTCAAAGGAGTGTGAACAAGGAAGACAAGATGCAAACAAGAATTTATATGACTCCCACAGGAGGTCGCAGCCGAATTTTAACGTTGGAGCCACTGTAATGGTTACCACACACGTCCTAAGCCAAGCGTCAAAAGGTGTTACTTCCAAGTTTGTTCCAAAAAGAGATGGTCCCTATATCATAACAAAGAAGATTGGTTCGACGTCCTATGAAGTAGCTTCTCCTGAAAATATCAACATTCCACTGGGAACATACCATGCGTCTGCTCTAACGCTCTACAATGATGACGATACCAACATTATTCCAAAACCTGTGCATCCCATCCGTAAGAGAGGAAGACCAAGGAAGTCCTAAATCTGTTGTCGTGCTTTCGGGCCGAAGCCGCACTCCAAAGGGGGAGATTGTAGCGCGACGTTATATTATTTTATTCAAATTATCATTATTACTTAATTATCATTTCGTTAATGATCATAAGCTTTACTATTTTCATTATTGTTTTATTTTAAACTATCGTTAAACTTTGTTACAATGATTTGTTTCACTGTGCAACATTGTTTATTAGTTTTCTATCCACATCAGTTGTACGATCTTTTAATGCTTGTAACGAAAATTCAAAACACATTGAGTGATCGAACAGCCGAAGTATTACAATGTAACAGTTATTGAGTGGGGTTCGATCACTGATTGAGTGTTATGTTTGTGCTTTTGTTTGTTGTCTCTTTTATCCTTTAATATCTTAACGTAAAGAGCTTTTGTTTTGATTGCTGAATTATTGAGTCATAATGTATTTTACTGAGTGATTATTAGTTAAAAGCTTTGTTTGGATCTCTATAAAAGAGCAATGCTGATTTACAAAGAGCCTTGATTCTCTTATAGACAATCCATACGGTAAGAACTAAGTCTTCTTGGAAACACGATAGTGTGGCCGGTTGGCTTATTCTTCCAAAGCTAACGACATCGAATACTTGGTGAAAGCGATGGCAGTCCCTTGTATTCATGTTTGAGGCATATGGAATTATTGTCAAAACCATGTAAGGTATTTTATCAATAAATTAATATTATAACGTTTATGTAGAAATCTTGGTGTTTTATTTGGAATATTGGACAACGAAACTATTTTAAAATAATCACACCAAAACCTGCTACACATTTCAAATGTTCATAGAAACAGAATTGAGCCCCTGTTGGTGTCTAAAGTAAAGAAACGCTTTTCGAGTAAAACTTGAAGATTCTTGCACGTAAAGGAACAGGGCTTATGTTGATTAAAGTATCATAGTTAACTAGGCGTTTACACACAGACAGTATTGGCTAGACAATAGCAAAGTTACAAACCATTTTCACCAATACATTCATACTTTCCTCTATACATATTTAAAAATTTGTAAATGTATTTGTGAAAAAGGTTTGTATTTTTGCTATTGTCTTGCCAATACTGTCATTTGTAAACGCAGGGTAAACATCGACCATGGTACAAATACACAGGTAGCCGCATCGGCAATTGTTGGCAACATAAGATGTCAAAATTTGACATCAATTCAATGCAATTGACACATTATGTTACCATCAGCTGGCATGATAATGCTACCTGTATTATTGTACCATGACATCGACGTAAAGGCCTGCGTACATAAGCTGCTTTGCCTGATTGCCTTGCTTTGCTGCTTCAATAAAAAAATAAAAGAACAAAGAAGGCCGACCCAATTTCCAACTGATGGCAACCCAGTTCGAAATTTCGTCTTTATTCTATTATTTTTATTACGTCAGAAATGAAGCAGGTAAGCAAGGCAATCAGGCAAAGCAGCTTATGTACGCAGGCCTTAAGTGTAGTCCAGAGCAAAGTCGGTCAATATAGTACATATTGGGCGCCAACTTCACAGTGGCTAAAATCCCTCACGAAATTATTCTGAAGGAACGTTCCCATATATGGTGTCATCTTCGCGTGAGGTCTTCGCGTTTTATCTTCGGGGATATTCTGAATGATATTTTGCTCTCAAAAAATATAATTCCCTAATGTACATAGGAAATAGAAATAAGAATGCAAAATGTCTTTTGGAATTTGACACCAGCAATTCTTATTTATATAAGGTATATGGATGAATTACAACAACTAACAAATTTACAAAAACAACATTGTTGTTATTGCAAATTAATTGTCAAAGAAAATATTGAGTAATAGGTTCGTTCCAAAATTTTTTTCGGGAAAGTATTAATACATTTTGAAAATCCTCTAAAATAGAACCAATTTGAATCAAAATCATGGTAGAATTATAAAAGGTAACCCCGTGCTAACAGCTGATTAAATTTTTTTTCAAAATATTTATTTTGAAGTACGTTCATTTTCAAATTGAATTTGACACGCAATGTTTCTGTATGTGTATACATACATGCAAATGTATTTATTCAAAAATGTCAATTTATCATAAAAATTTTAACAATATTTTTGAATTTCCTTTCTTCCTGGTTCTCAAAAAGCGAAAGGAACAAATAATATATCAATAAATGACTGACAATTATGCAGATTACCATCCGCGATGTTGATGGAGCTGTAAACATTAGTCGGGGTATGCATGAAGGAATCGCCTACAAACTTTCGGGAAAACGTTAAACTGTTTTACTACCAGAAGCTTATAACTGTCTTTCGTCGCGAACCATTAATCCGTGTCGATTAAATGGTGCGGTTAGTGTAAAATCAATAAAGAGAAGTTCCGTACGGTTTGCGGTTTTTCTGTTGTCCTAATCAAGGACTTACGTGATTCTGCTTACAACAAAAATAATTTTTGAAAGGACTGGATGAACTGATTTCGCAAAACAAAGAAAGTGGCTTTATGTTTTGAAACATTTTTATTAATTAATAAAATTAAAACAAAACAACTAAAAATAAGATTTTTGTATCTTTCCAAAGGCGTGGTGGGAATTTGTGTATCCTCCACAAGACAATAAACGTTGACGGTGAGGTGATGTTAAGGACTTCGGAAACCATACAACCTTCAAAGCTTGTTATTGCCTCTGCTGTCGTTGTTGCGGCATATTTTGTTGTTGAGCGATCGAGTAGTTGGCACTTGATATGGTGGTATATATTCAGAAATGAAATTCATCTGTGATTCTGCTTAATTCGCTGCTTATCGTCTATCGTGGCCTCGTTGGAAAAGTTTAATCCTAAGCGCATCATATTGGTTACCGTGAAGTTTTCGATTTCTTCCCTAGTTTGATTTCCGGACCAATGGTAGCTTTTGCCAACAAGCAAATTATTCTGAGCCACAAAGAATCATCATCATCTATCATTTTATGTCCCTTCACCCTATTACATCGGTGTCCGCGGAAATATTTAGAGGTTTTCTTTGGTTAGAAATGTTGATTAATCGACTGAAAGATTCGGCGTTAATATATCTGGCAGCAAAAATAAAAAAATGAATTGATTTGATTGTTCACAGAAAATATCTATGCATTTCAAAAAATAAACAAACTTGTTTTGTTTTTGTTATGAAATGTCATGCCGTATTATTGTTGTTCTGTATTTGACACGCTCCCGTACAGACATACAGGGTTGTATTTACCCAAAATTGACAGATGCGACTACCTTTTATCATTCTACCATAATCAAAATGTAAATGTAACGCATTCAGAGCTCTCGTAGGTAATTTTTATTACACGTTTATGCCTTGTTCAGACTGACGGTGTTTCGCTCTCTATTCGTTGTTCGACCCGAAATTACGATGTAATTACTTCATTTCCCATACAAAATATTGAGAACGAACAACGATTTGTGTACATTGTTCAATTTAAATTACTCTCAGAACGACGATAAAATATGTTTTTAGAAAAACTGCAAAATATGAATGAAAAGTAAACGGTTTAACGCCTAATATATATTCAAATCATAGCAAATTGTGTCTTCTTTTTCATTGCACTTGCATTTCTTGTCCATCGTTTCAAATTCGCGTTCAAATTTAGGAACAAAAATCAAATGCCTGCCAGAAAGTCTGTATACCAAAAAGCTATTTTGGCAGGTCTCTCTCTCTCGTTAATTTTTAAAATAGAAAATTTTGAAAATATACTGAAAACACCAAAATTGTGAGAAAAAATAGAAAACATGAATGAAACTAATATAATTTAATATCAAATAGATATCTGAAAGAAGGACAAATATTTTCTCAGTTCATATCAATTAACTTTACACGTCTTTTGACTCAAACTTTCTTTAAAATCAGTAAACCAAAACTATGAAAATATGAATCATGTTGCTATGAATTGTGAACCATGTCGTATAAACAGGTTAATTCGTGTACGTAATTATGAGAACGAACGACGTTATTCAAATGCTGGTATGAACATGACATTAGGATGAAAAGCAGTATTTTATGGTAATTAATTTCGAAGTTTCAAATTTCGTAAGACCCTATTACATTTTGAAAACTAATTTTACAAAAAGTAAGAATACAGCTGATTGTGTTCTGATGTTTTCCCAAAAAATGTTGACAATCAAATCCGATAAATGTTGACAATGTGCATTTTTCTCCATATTTTCTCAGAATTAACAATATTTATTTATTTTCTTTAAGGAAAACCCTAAATTATTGCGTGTGCGTTATTCAAATCAACAAAATACCTACATGCATTTCAAAAATGGTAGAACAAAAACAAGGTAAAGTAAAAACTACAGCAAATACAACTCGAAAACAACCACATAGAAATTTGGTTTTGTTTGTAATGTTACTGTCATCGGTAAATGTAAACAAAATAAGGAAATGTCTATAAACTATTTGGAATTTAAAAAACTAATGTTTTTTTTACCATTTTATTGAATATTTTGAAAAACATGAATGACAACTTGTTAGATTTTCAATTTGAATGTTTCCATATCATTCCACTAAATGTATAATTTCTCGCAAAAAGTGTAATTCTTGCAAATAGGTTTGAGGTTGCTGGAAATTCATTGAACAATGAGAAGCTGTTTCGAACTTTTGTTTTTCAAATCAAAGAAACACATGTTTATTACGGCTTTATTTTTTCAAACTTATCAAAATATCACACCATATTAACAAATGTTGTACCGCCTCTATAAGCGGTGTTTTAGTGTGCGGCACGTCGTTTGGACTCGGAGGAGGTTTACCCCTTACTACTGTTTGGAGGTTGTTTCTGGGGCTAATTCTTGTCAAATGCTGCGTGTTCGTAAGATTGTTAATTCTATTGTGCCTTATGTATTTGGTTTGCGACGTGGTGATCATGTTTCGCAGTTTGTTGTTAAATTTCTGGGCTTGTCCTTTGACAAGTATGTGAATATCGCCTTTTATGCCACTATAGGATAACGAAGGACGTCAACTCTCACCTCTGTAATAAGTTTGTGTTTAGTCGATCCATTAGGAATCCTCAATTGTCATTTCCTATATTTTCGACGTGGATAGGAGAGCAGTCTTTTGTTGTTAGGGTTGCAAGATTTTGGAATCAGTTACCTCTTGACGTGCGTAATTTTGCTTTCTCCACCTTTGTTTTTAAGAGAAGGTGTCTCGAGCGTCTCTCTAATAGATTAATGTTTGTTTACTAGTCACTAATTACAGGTTATACATATATACAGTGACTGTCACTGAAAATGATGCAACCAGAAATAAAAAAATGTAAACGTTGATAAATTGGAAACGAGTTGAGATTTTTTAAAAATTCAAAAAACAATTTTGTAGCCTGAAAAGTTGTCTCTAAGATGGCATACAAAAATATTTCGTTTACAGTACCGTTATACTAACATTTTATCGGAAAATAAAAAATGGGCCATTTCAATGTGAGCATTGAAAATGATGCACTACAATCATCGATTAATAATTTCCAAATTTTTCGTTTTTTATGCAATTTTAGTTATCAGAATGGTGGAATTATTGGTTCCCCATCGATAGAAAAAATTATATTCTTCACGTAATATTGGCATGCAGGACATTCCATATATCAGTAGGTTGTTGTTTGTACTCTGGACATAACCCTTAATGATTTTTCATAGTCATTTTTTTGGAAAATAACTTCAAAAACTAGAAATTTTTAGCCAAATTGCCTACAAAGGGACATTAATTACAATCATGACAATATTACGTCAGGAATATCATTTTTTCTATCGGAATCATTGACAAAACTACTGAAAACGATAGGGAACCAATAATTCCACCATTCTGATTACTAAAATTGCATAAAAAGCGAAAAATTTGGAAATTATTAATCGATTATTGTGGTGCATCATTATCAATGCTCACATTAAAAATGTCAATTTTTTTGTTTTCCGGTAAAATTTTTGTATAACGGTACTGTAAGCGGAATATTTTTTTTCAGCCAACAAAATTCTTTTTTGAATTGTTAAAAAATCTCATCTCGTTTCCAAGTTATCAACGTTTACATTTTTTATTTCAGGTTGCACATTATCAGTGACAGTCACTAGGTGTGTCTTTTTACGTGATAATTTGTAATAATTATTACGAAATGTTACTAAATGCTGTCTTTTTACACAAAAGTTCAGTAAAAGAGAGCGAAGTGAGAGAACAAGTTTGACAGTTGTTTGCTGAGAAATTGCTAAAAGTTGCTGAAAGAATTTTTCCCAGCAACCTTTAGCAAGTTCGATCAGCTGTTTTTTAATCATCTGCAAATGGTCAGCTGCTCAATGTTTATCTTATTTTTTGTGGAAAAATACTATAAATATTACGACTCAGGTTTATTTATTGATTATTTTATTAATATATTAATAATTTCTATTTATTTTGCTTAAAAATGAAGAATTTTTTCATTGCTTTGGAGTTATTTTTTCGTTCATGCATTGGCGCCAATGTTTTTGTTTTGGTTATCAACTGTTATCTTGCTAAAGTTTACTAAATGCTGTCTTTTTACTTTTTTCTCTATTTTCGTATCAAAGAGTAAAATCTCTCTTACTCTCTGAAAAGAAGTTACTGAATAATTATTACTGAAAAAGTAAAAAGACACAACTACTGTATATTAGTCCCAATTTACATTAGGCGAGTTTACTTGCGGCAATTGTCAGTTTGCTGGTGAGAGAGGGTGCTGAGAGGCAAAGGGTTACCATATACCTCACCTCTCTCTCCTACAAAATGACAATTGCCGCAAGTAAACTCGCCCAATGTAAATTGGGACTTTGTGATTTTTATGACTGGGGAGCCAAATTTATATTGTTTGTTTTTTTAATTTTTTGTGTGGGTTTGATTCCTGTAGACCTTCTATGTTCACTCTAGTGATTGAGTGAAACATAGCATTTATTCGTGTAGGGACCGCCCTTGCTCATCTCCCCTCCACTTTTCTTAACAATTGTTAAGTGAAGTGCAGTGGTTAGTGGCTGTGATTAGGGGTCTATTTATATTTGTATTTCCATGAATTCCTTTGATAGTCATTAATTATAATGTGCATAGTATTTATGTATATATATATTTTTTAATTCTTATCTTCTAAGTTCTTGAATGAAATGAAATAAAAAATAATTAAAAAAAAATTAAGTTTCATTGTTTTATTTAGAAATGCACTTAAAACTAGAAAATAATTTGTCAATAAATATATTCTTTCTCATGATGGAATCTCTCAAATAAAACGCTTGCCGTTTAATTTTGCCACCATTTATAATTTAAATGCAAGCGTTTTATTTGAGAGATTCCATCACGAGAATGAATATATTTATTGAGGCTAAGCGACAAATTATTTTTTAGTTTTAAGTGCATTTCTAAATAAAACACGGAAACTTAATTTTTTAAGTTATTTTTTATTTTTAACTTTTTAGTAAATACATTTTTTGACAACTGAGAACAAAATTATAGTCAATTTAGGCCGAAAATTTCGATAAAAACTTTAAAATGCCTGAAATCGTGTAGTATATAAGGGATATACCAAAACCTGGACCTATGTCCACAATTTTTGGTGGCGAAGTTTCAGTACCATTGGGAACCTTAAATGCCAAATTACAGCCTATTCGGGTTAAAAATGAAGATAAAATCCTTAAAACACTTGAAATCAGGTGGTACCGCTATATGGGAGCTGTGGGAAAAATGGGCCCCTATTGGATATGGTTTCATATTCATGTATTGTCATCCAAATCTGAAAAGTGTGCAAGGTTTCATTTCGATTGGTCAACTGCAACTGTGTCAAAAATGAGTTACCAGATTTGAACTAAACGGACACCAAAGCAAGTTAAATGAAACACTGTAAAAAATGAAATCTTCAAAATTTAAAAAAATTGAGAGGTACCGTTATATGGGGTCTATATCAAAACGTGGACCTATGTATGTACCTATGTCCATAACTTTTATCGGGAAAGTTTTTGTTAACTGGGAACGCCCGCGCCTCAAAATTCAGAAAATTTGATCAATAAGTATAGCCAAAATATTACAAATATCGAAAATATGGGGGATACACAAAAAAAGGTGGACCAACCTTCCAATTTTTTGCCAACAATAAGTACTTGTACCAAAATTCATCCACCTACTCCAACTCCTATTTATTGGCCACGGTTTATATGAATTCGCTACATAGTGTGGCGTACACAGATGACATCGAGATCGTAAGTCGATCAAAACGAGCCGTAAAATCCACCTTTGGAAAAATTGAATAAGATCCGGTCAAAGTGGTTCTGACAGTAAACGGCGATAGGATCATGTTTATGGTATCAATACGCAAGACATTCAGTAGACCAAATGTGAACGTCGAAAACTACAAAATTGAAGTAGTTAATGACCTTAAATAAAACAAACATCAGTTTCGAAATAAAGAGAAGAATAACATTGGCCAACAGATGCTGCTTTGGCCAAAACAGTTTAAAACAGCAAAACCACCTATCATCAAAAAAACACTCCACCGAACACTGATTCGATTGGCGAATCTTCTTGTAGAACATTTCATTCTTCTAACTCAATGCCTTTCATGTCCTTTTCGTCCTTTATTTCTTGAACCGTAGTGAAAGTACAACAAGATGAGATTAAACTTATATGTATAACGTTAAAAACCTTATAGAGTTGCCAATCAAATTAAATTAATTCGCTTCTGAAAACTTTGTTAGTTGCAGTTCTAGAACAAAAAAAACGTTTTCTTAAACCGTTTTTAAGGAAAAATATCAGTGCGCGCAAATATGGAGATCAAAGGCTGGGGGCGAACAATTCCTTTTGGCGATGAAAGCCGATGAAGATAAAATTACGAACCCGGAAGGACAGTTATGCGCGTACTGATATTTTTCTTAAAAAACGGTTTAAGAAAACGAACTGCAACTAACAAAGTTTTCAGAAACGAATTATTTTAATTTGATTGGCAACTCTATAAGCTTTTTAACGGTATACATATAAGTTTAATCGGTTACTTAAAACCGGTTCAAAAATCCGTTTTAATGTCGGAATATCCGGTTCAAAAATTGAGATAACCGGATCTATCCTCCAAGAAAATTTGTTAGTAACGTGTTCATCATTACAAGAGCTGTTTGTGGTAAATATTTCAGAAGCACCCCAGATGTCTACTTAAGCAATAACCAATTGTTATGTCTACATACCAATAAATGACCAATGACGAATATGCAGAAAAACAAAACATACAGATATTTGATGGAAATCGATTTCGAGCTCAAAACGAGTCAAAAACGACTGTAGGTGTGATGCATGTACATTTCCGACATCGAATTGTTTTCGATATCGGTTTCATATTCCATTTTGTTCTATGGAAAATTTGATCAAAAAGACGTGTGATGCAATTCGATAATAGTGTTACGGAATTAGATTTAACTAATCTCCGTGTAGACGTTGTTTTATTCCCCGATACGATTTGTACCAAATAAAACAGGGCTCGTTTTAGATTACGTTTCTACAATGCTTTATTTACTTTATTACACTTATTCGTAACCGACTTTAATTACTAAGCACAAAGCAAGTCTCTAGTTAGCACGCAGCTATTCTTTAACCGATCTGTCCAGTTCAACGCTTAAAACACAACTACCCAATGTTGCCATTCGTAACTCTATTTATACCCAAAATCTCCTTGGTCTAGAAATATCTAGAAATATGGCAACAACTCGAATCTGGGCAGCGAACACACAGACGCACATTCGCACTAAGCGAACATCCATACTCACATACATACAAGCACAGTAATGACGTAACTACAACAACAAACAACTACACGAAATACAAGAAGTAGGAACTAAACGATAATTACATTATTGTTGCAAAACAAAACAAACAAAAGAACATTAACACAAGGTAATGTAACGACTAGAATGATGAAGAGAGTTCTACATGGTAGTTGTTGTTGCTTAAATAAAGTAACTGCGTAATAAAAACTTTACGTTACAATTCAAATTTTTAAATTAACGGAAATTAAACTAAACTAACTTAAACCTATCAGTTACATTCGTAACAATAGTTTATTTTTCTCGTTTTGAAAACTGTCATATTTTTGTGGTCGATTTATAAACGATATAATGAATTTTGATATTTTTTTTAAAAAAAAGCTTGAAATTTAAACACGGATGTAGAATAGATAAATTTACATTTATTTGGCTTATATTTAGTATATGTACATATTTTGTTAAGAAAATATTTGATATTTCGATAAAAAAAAAACACGGATCAAAAAATCTACTTTGAACATGTTTCTTTCCTCTAGATTAGTGAAGACATCCGCTTAGTATGTTGTTTGCACTGTTTGTAAAGTTCTCCTCATGTAATTGGATAAGAATTTCCACACTAAACGCCCATATAGGCCAATTTAAACAAGAACACAAATTTATTTTATTTGTTATTACATTTTTTCAGCTTTTGCCATCGCCAAGACTAAAAAAGTGTTTTTATTTCTATTTTTCTTCATTCAACTGCAGATTAGGGATCACCAGTCCGTTTTTTGTTTGTGGGAATTTAATGAAATTGAAACAACGTGGAATTGAAATTCGATGCGGATCCCATCACATCTAAAAACAATTCACTCGTTTTGGGCAAATCGTTTTCATTGCAAATCGATTCGAACTGCATCACATATGTACCTGATAGTAGCTTTGTTCCTTTACTTTTTTAATGGTAAGGGTAGTAAAAGAGAAAAGTGTCAAAATTGCTCAAAATTGCTCTCTCATGAATATTTTCACCAGCAAAGTAAAGGAACGGAAAAATGGTAGATCTGGCAGCAATGTCAAAAAGAAACATAAAAAAATCAATTTTCTTTTATTTCACAGTTTTTAATTTAGTTTTGTCAGCGTTCGACGTCTTCTTCTGTTTTTCGTCCATTTTCTTTTTCATAGTGAAATAATCGTCAAACAAAAGTCGAAAAATCAGTTCTGCCATTTTTACCAGCAGAAATTTTGCTGGTAGCCTGTGGTAGAAGAGAAAGCCATTTTCGCACTCTCTCCACTCTCACTCTCTTAAAAATTGCTTCCAGTTTTGCCACTTTTCGCTTTGCAGGTTAAAAATGGTAATAAATGGTAACCTCAGGTAAGTAAAGGAACACAGCTAGTGATAGTTTATTTCTGAACCAAAACCGATTAATGGGTCGATTCCGTATTACGACGCGAGTCGTGTCGCGTTGCTAGTTGCAATTTTTTCATTGCGTATGGCAAAAGTCGCCCGACGACGTCAAATTCTGTCGCCATAAAGTTCATTTTCCGGCCACAACAAATTAGCTGTCGCCGTGCATTTTTACAAACGAAAAATTGAAACGTAAATAACATTTTCATTTATTTTAACTGAATTTATTTAATAATTGCTCTGTTCCAGAACCTGCAAGAATCTACTACTTTTACTACGATAGCATTTTTCCCTTTATGTTATCGGAAAAAATAGTAAAAATTAGTAGATTCTTGCAGTTCTGGAACAAACCAATTATATACGTTTTTTGGGTTTCAGCGGCTGGATTCTTGTTCTATGAAAATTTGAAATGAATAATATTTTCTTTATAATTTTTTTCATTTGACATTTATTTCCTTAATAAAATTTTTCATTTCACATTTTCATAGAAACAGAATTGATCACCAGTACTTATAATGGTAAAAACAAAAAATGGAAGCCCATCCAAACGTAGCTCGTGGAGTCAGACTTTATGGCGAAACTAAAGCCACTTTTGATGAGGTGTGGAAGGATGTTGCGGAGCAATTAAATAGTTGTGTGCGTAAACTAGATGAATGTCACAGAGTATGGACTTAAATCGAAACTAAAGAAAAAAATGTCTCAAAATAAGAACATTACAGCTACAGGGGGTGGACCATCACAAGAAATATCTTTGTCGTCGATGGAGAAAGCGGTAGCAGACTTACTGCAAATTAATATGGTTTCAAATCCTGCAGGTGCGATCTACGGAATTGAAGAGACATGGGATGATAATAACAGTGAAATTGGACAATCTGCTGAGGTAGAAAATGAAAAACCTCAAAATGAAGTAGAAATTGACAACGTACTTGCCAACAAAATGTTTAAACTAAAATATCCTTTTCTATTCAGATATAAACGGCGAACATCTTCCTTTGGTCTCATTATATGCACGTGTGCTCCGTCAATGCAATCGCCCGGGAAATTTGTTTTTGAATAAAAATAGTTTGTTATTTTGACGCTTTTCCTCTTCTGTTAATTTGGAAACAATCCAATTTTTACACAGTTTTTCCTCTATTAACTCCAGAACTTCGCTTAATACCTTTGACAATGTGGGTTGAGCCATCCCGAGGTTAAAGTCATTGCAATTGGATTTTTGAAAGCTCCCTTCTGCAAAAAATCTTAAAGCAGCACACACTTTATGGAGTGGCTGTATTGCTGTTGATCTGTGGGTTTTTTTAAAGTCATTTTTTAATGCCTCTACTATATAAATAACAGCGTCTTTTGGAAGCCGAAAAAAGGCTTTAAAACTAAAAAATTAACAATTATTTTGATGAATGTTGGAAACCAAACAAACTCACAATACTGGTGGCAATTCTAAAGGATTAGATTTATCTCTTAAGTGTCGTCTGATAGATGCTTCGTTAACTGTATCTTCTTCACTATCATCAAAAAATAGTTCCACTGAGCTTATCATTTTAGAAAACTATAATATTTGTGTACAACTTGTTCTGATATTTTTTTCTTATTTATACAAATCGAAACAAAAAACTCTCCGCAACATCACCGATAACTTTTTATCGACGATTTTTTTCTATCGCTTTACGTAGTACATTTTTTAAATTTTGTCGCACAGACGATAGACGACGCGACATGACTCGAGTCGCAATACAGAATCGAATGTCAAAAGGACAATGAAAACGGGACAAAATCGATTAGTTGTCAAAGAGAGCCGTACCTAAAATTTTCTGAGCAACATTTTTGTAGAATATTTGGATGCTAAAAAATCTCATCTTGTAGTACTTTCACTGGGAGGCATTGAGTTAGAAGAATGAAATGTTCTACAAAAAGATTTGCCAATCGATTTGAATGAAGACAGGTCACCCCAAAATGAAGCTACAACAACGCCAAACAGAGATATGGAGCTATTTTCCCAAGCATTATATGGAAAAAATTAAAAACTTCATCGCGCGATATCTCAGAAACTTGACCTATGGCGAAAATTTCCTTTTGGGTTCTTAGACAAGGACTTTCATATCAAAACCCCCACCGGGGGATAGCAATCTTGAAGATCGCTTCAAGAGGGGGGCTTAAGTTGGCAATTTTCTTCTTGACCAGGCAGTGCACTTCAAGTGCATACTCTGCACTTCAAGTGTACTGCCTGGGAAATAGAAGATTGCGTACGACCAAAGGTTATCGCAGGTTTCGATCTCCTACCTCAAAAGAGGGGATCTCTTCACCGGAGTGTCAAGCGACCTCGTGCCCATCGGTGTTCTACGGTTTGCAGTTAGGGTACCAACTGTATTTGAACGGAGCCTCGTGGATACCTGGGCACCTCCACGAGTAATTAGTGCCCTAGTCATGGTAAGGAGGGCTATGCCATGGCTGTCCTCAACTCCCCCAATAAACATTTTCTCTATGGATAATATTACAAATAAAACTAAAAACCCCAAAACAACAAAAAGAATTTCACCCTCGATATCGACCCTAGCTACGACAATGGACAACGCCGCACCAAGCGCGACTATGGAACGACCACAAAAATCCCTGGGCGGGGACGAGACCCTGACGACCTCGACAATGGACAAGATTAGTCAAAATATCCTCACGCAGAGCAGGGAATTGCTCGATCTCCTGGGGCAAAGAGAGACCCACAGATTGAGTCAGGAGAGTCCCGCCCCCTGGAACTGGGAAGACGAATCCCTTATGTCGGATGAAGAGATGGATGTTACAGTCATCCCATCCCGGACATCCCAGGGAGTGCTCTCTTCAGTCCAATGGGGGATCTCTAACCTCACCCTAGTGAGTCCAACTCCCCTGGGGGATAGTTCATCGGTCGGAACCGATAGACCTTCCTTCCCGAGGCAAGACGCCATGGAGGAAGAAGTCGTACTGGAGGAAGTGATACCCTCCACTATGGCCTCAACCAACATGGGCAGTAAGGCCAAGGAAAAGAAGGGCCGGCATGAATATAAAAGAGTTGCCAAATATTGCAACAAGTTTGTTGACAAAGCCCCAACTGAGGTTAGTCAAGACGAATTCCGATTAATCGGTGTGAGGCTTCGAATTGCGAGGAGACTTGAGCGTAAGTACCCTCACATGGAGAAGATCCCCATTCTGGTTGATCGGATTCCGACTCCTGTAACGACTGCACCCTCCAACCCAACGGCTGGTAAGAGTGCTAAACGGTGGGCGTTATGCTACGTTTATATTTACGAAATCCACTCGATTTCAACTGTCAAATCCATTGCTTAAACGTCAAATGAAATCCAATTGAATTCAGATGAGTTTTCATTTGACGTATACGCAAAGGAATTGACAGTTGAAATCGAGTGGATTTCGTAAATGTAAACAAAGCATTATTCTATATTCTCCGCACATAACGGGGAGAAGGTAAGAACATGTATAGTAGCTAAGAAAAGTTTAAACCTTATTCAACTCTACAATTACAGTGACGGAGATACGATTGTGGTGAGGCTAGAAGTAGGTTCTGGAAGAGCCTTGGTGCTACCCTCGGTCTACATGCCGTATGAAGCTCCTGACCCACCCGGCAGACTGTTGCGGGTGGGTGTGACGCTAATGCTCATCACTTTCTCTGGGGGAGCAGTGACACAAATGCAAGGGTTGAGTCCGTATTCGATTTTATTTTAACTAATAATCTTGCAGGTTGTGTGAAATTTCTGAACCTCGCACAACAGGGGAAATTGACACTCAGGTAGAAGGTCTCACAAAGGTTCTTAAAGATTGCTATGAGAAGACCTGCCCAATAACGTATCCTGGAAGGAGGTCTCAGCCAGTCTGGTGGAATAAGGATTTAGCCAATCTAAGGAAAACCAGTAGGCGGGCATACAACAAAGCTAGTAGGACCAAACTAGATACTGATTGGGATATCTATAGAGATACTTTCAATAAGTATAAGAGTGAGGTTAGGAAGGCCAAGAGGAATTCTTGGATAAGCTTTAGTGAGACTATAGAGGGAGTTAGCGCAGCGGTAAGATTCCTCAAAGTGATCTCAAAGGACCCGAAAACCATTGGGAGCATCAAGAGGAATGAGGGCTCCTGGACTAACTCAGCTCTGGAGACTCTACGCCTGTTAGCAAGCACACACTTTGCAAGGATGCTAGCTCGTGTCAATCTAGGAGAGATGCGAGCAGAACTTGTTGACGGTTTAACAAGTAATCATAGAATTTCATGGGCGATCAGCACTTTTCAGCCCTACAAGTCTCCCGGGCCTGACGGTATCATCCCAGCGATGCTTCAAAACGCACCGCATGTTTCGATATCAACGCTAAGGAGGATTTTTAGGGCATGCATTCTGCTATCGTACATACCGGCGCTATGGAAGGTGGTAACTGTGACATACATTCCCAAAGCTGGGAAACCAAGTCACACTCTGCCGAAAGACTATAGACCGATAAGTCTTTCCTCCTTTCTTCTAAAGACTTTAGAAAGGCTACTAGATTTGGAAATCAGATCTTATATAAATCATGACCTTGTAAGCAACACTCAACACGCTTACGTAAAAGGGATATCGACAGACACTGCGCTACACGAGGTTGTGGGTTGTATAGAGAAGAATATGAATGACTCAAGTTTCACCATAGCTGCTTTCTTAGACATAGAAGGCGCGTTTAATAACGTGAAACTTGAATCAATTCACTCTGCTCTAGAATCACTAGGTGTCCCCTCAATTCTAATAAATTGGATCGATAGAATGCTTGATAGTAGGCTAATCAATTCAAGCTTAGGAGAGAGTTCTATAAAGAAGTCGGTCACCAGAGGAACGCCACAGGGAGGAGTTTTATCACAGGATACTTACGGAGTTCGACAAGCTAAAAACGGCGTATGAAAATGACGTAGTCATTTTAATTAGCGCGAAATTCTTATCTACGCTGTCTGAACTTATGCAAGGTGCTCTAGTGAAGCACTCACTTGGTGTGAACCCGACGAAGACAGAGCTGGTACTTTTCACCAGGAAGAGAAAGATTGCTGCTTTCGTTCCACCAACTCTAGATGGTGTGCAATTAAGCCTCTCCACGGAAGCAAAGTATCTTGGTGTGGTCCTCGACCACAAGCTTTGTTGGAAGAGGAATACCAAGGAGCGAACAAAGAGAGGTTTAATTGCACTCAAACCACATGTAATACACTGGCTGTATAGGACTGTAGTTTGTCCTATCCTGACCTATGGTTGTCTTCTTTGGTGGCACGCACTCAGCAATAAATCAAACCTTTCTAAGCTAAGTAGTGTGCAACGTGCCGCGTCAATTCTTATTACTGGAGCTATTAAAAGCACACCACAGGCGGCGCTGAATGCTGTTTTATATATCCAACCTCTGGACATTTTGGTACAGTATCAGGCCTCATTGCTTGGCCATGCAAACGTTCTACAGCGGTTGTGTAGTCAGCTAGTGCTTGGAAACAGAGGGAGTGAGACCGATTACATTTTGACTTCACTATACCTGACGTTGTAATACCCGATAGGGATGAATGGGTTCAGTGCAGACCAATTCCGTATATTCTATCTATCTTCACTGATAGGCCGAAGATGAAAGATGGCACTGGTGCTGGTGTGTACTATGATGAACTGAACATTAGGTACTCGTTTAAACTTAATGACAACTGCAGTGTTTTCCAGGCAGAGGTCTTTGCAATATTGAAGGCCCTAGAGGCACTAATGGGAAGGACGGACTTAGCAAACAGGGCAATCACTATATATGTTGACAGCCAGGCAGCGCTAAAAGCAGTAGGGTCTTTCACTATAAAGTCTATGATCGTTCGGGATTGTAGGTCTATCTTGAAAACCTGTGGTATATCAGTAAGATTTTGTTGGGTACCTGGTCACTGGTGGTGTTGAGGGAAATGAGATTGTGGATGAACTGGCGAGGCGGGGATCACAATCAAGCAACATGCAAATGGAGGTTGGTGTGAAACTTCCGCTTTGTCATTTCATAGACAAACTCACCAGGTTCTACGTTAAGAAAGCCAAAAGAACTTGGCTGGGTGCTCCTGGATGTCGGGTTGCAAAGTCAATCTGGCCGGTAATCTCGTCGCGTAGAACTGTTTCTCTTCTCTCGTTGTGCAAGTCGGAGATCAGAGTTGCTGTTGGGATTATCACTGGTCACTGCAACATCAGATCTATGGCTTGCAAATGGGATAACAGCAGCAGTGACTACTGTAGGCTGTGTGAGGACGTGGAGGAGACGGAGACAATTGAACATCTCTGTCTGTGTCCCAGATTGAGTGCCAAAAGGCACATGCTTTTTGCGTTCATATTACGGCATCCCTGTCTTACTTCTCCTCTTCCGACCACACAGCCTTGCTAACATACTGCATACTCAAATGGCTATGGGGCGGGTTAACTTAAGTATATTGGTTAATCTACCTTCTAAATATCATCTGTTTTCCTCTCCTTCACGCTCTTATTACCTTTTCTACCTCTCCCCTGTCTCTTTACTTTCTCCTATCCAAAACTAATCTCCATCTCCTTAGCTTATTTGTCACTCCATCACCAGTATTAATCATCACCACAACGGATCTGCAACTACTTTCTTCACATACAACCATCACCTACACCGTCAACTACATACCAACTTTCAACACTACTCAAACCCAGGATGATCACAATGGACCACAAGGTCTCCGAGTGGAGTGGCTGCTACCTACAGCAGCTGCGCATCCTATAACCTAACCTTCATATCCAAAAGAAATTTTCCACCCCCAGGCTTTGAGTTCCATTTCGTGTCACAGTGTTATCGACAAACAAAAAAATCAAAAACAAAAAATTGTTAGGATTTGATATTTTTGATTTGTGCTGAGTTTGTACCCATTTGTGATGTAAAAATGTTTTCAACATTTCGTACCATTTTCAAAAAAAAATCGTTATTTTCGAATACTTGTGTTTGTGTTTTTGTGCTAATAGGTCTGTACGATAACTTCGCAAGTGAAAAGTACTTGCAAGTACTCAACAAGTTCTCAGTAACGTCTCTCCACCAATTTTACTCTCTCGAAGCTAAAAATTGTCAGATTGTTATCGAACAGCAATTTGCAAAAACTTGCAAGAAGTCAGGTGATTTGAAGAAGTTGGCGGAAAAAATTACAGTAGAACTTCGATAATTCGTACCTCGATAATTCGTAATCTTCGATAATTCGTAACAAACTGCCGGTCCCTTGAAAAAATCGCGATATTTTGTAAAAATTACACGCATTTTGGTCCCCTCGATAATTCGTAATTTTTCAGCTCAAAACATTTTCTAATTTCATAAAAATTTTATAATTTCGTTGTTAACAAAACATTAACATAATTTTATTACAAATGTTTACGCACCAAATGCACAGCATCAATAATTCTCGCGAAATTACACAATCACTAAACGATGTCAATGGCTTTTACCGTTAGTTTTTTTGATGATGTTTTGTCATGAATATCCCGATGTAGAAAAGGCTTTAGTTTTATGGTTTGGACAATGCCGAGAGTCTAATATGCCAGTTTCAGGTCCATTATTAATGGAAAAGGCCCAACTTTTCGCCAAAAAGTTAAATGTGAACAATTTTAAAGCAAGTAACGGCTAGATTGATAACGTAAAAAAACGAAACAACATCACGTATAAAAAATTAGTGGAGAAAGTGCTGCCGTCGACGAAAATGTTAGCTTATAATGGAAATAAAAACTTAAGGATCTCATAAAAGATTATGAGGCCAAGGACATTTTTAACACATATGAGACTGGACTATTTTATAAATGCTTACCAGATCGCACTTTTTGCTTCAAGAATGAAAAGTGTCATGGTGGAAAACATAGTAAAGAAAGAGTGACTTTACTATTTGCTGCAAACATGGATGGCATGGAAAAACTAAAGCCTCTATTGATTGGAAAGTCAGCAAAGCCCAGATGCTTAAAGAACATAAGAACTTTCCCAGTAGAATACCGGTACAATAAAAAAGCTTGAATGACAACTGAAATATTTAACGAATGGCTTTAAATGTTGGTTGTTATTAAAACCTCATATCACAGGCTTTTTTCATGTTTAATTTCATATATTTTAATTTTTAAATCAAGTGTACTTATTTAAGCTATATGAATAACTGTTTTTATTTTTTTTCTGAATTTTTATATAAGTTTTTCAATAAATGAAAAAACCTTGATAATTCGTATTATTTTATTTTAACCTCGTTAATTCGTAATCTCGATAAATCGTAATCCTCGATAATTCGTAAAAATTGTCTGGTCCCTTGAATTACGAATTATCGAAGTTCTACTGTATATAAATAAATAATAAAATAAAAAAGTAGTCACCACAATCTACAAAATAAGTTATTTTATTTACATTATAGTCTTCCATAATTTATTTAATAATTTTTCCCTTTTTTATACCCTCCACCATAGGATGGGGGTATATTAAGTTTGTCACTACGTTTGTAACTACTCGAAATAATCATTGTAGACCCCACAAAGTATATATATTCTTGATCAGCGTGCAATTCTACATCGATATAGCCATGTCCGTCCGTCTGTCCGTCTGTCCGTCTGTGGAAATCACTCTAGCGTCCGAACGGATTGACGTAGGTTAATGAAATTTTGGGAAAATATGTTATATTTATGTAGGACTTTTGGTATTGAAAGCGGGCTATGTAGGTCCACGCTTTCGTATAGCCCCCATACAAAATGACGCGTGACGCGTCGTCGTTTTAACGAATTTTTAAGATATTTGACCCATTTTACCACCGAATTGGTTGTAATTTGGTACTTTGTGTCTCCAGAGGCCAAAAAATATTCCTACCAAAGTTGGGTTATATAGGTCCACGTTTTGGTATAGGCCCCATATAAGGCCCCATATAAAGTACGCGTCATTTTAATATATTTTGAATGTATTAGACCCATTTGGCCACACAATTGGTTGTAATTTGGTATTTTGTGCCTTCAGAGGCCAGAAAACATTCCTACCAAAGTTGGGTTATATAGGTCCACGTTTTGGTATAGGCCCCACATAGGGCCCCTTATAAAGTACGCGTCATTTTAATATATTTTGAATGTATTAGGCCCATTTGACCAAAGAATCGGTTGTAACTTTGTAATTTGTGTTTCCAGAGGCTAAGAAACATTTCTACCATAAAATGTTTATATAGGTCCACGTGTTGATATAGCCCCCATAAGACAATATCTCCCGATTTTCGATATTTTGAACGTTTTAGACTCATTATCACACCGATATGGCTGAAATTTGGTATTTAGTCTTCTTTAGGCGTATAAAAGTTTCCCCCAGAAATTTGTAGGTATAAGTCCACGCCATCATATAGCCCCATAGAACTGTACCTTCCGAATTTCGGTATTTTGAAGGTTGTGGCCACATTAATCCACCGAAATGGCTGAAATTTGTGGTGGAGGGTATAAAAAGTTCGGTCCGACCGAACTTAACGCTTTTCTTACTTGTTATTTCTATTTATTTTAATAACCAAACGTTTGTTTATGTTTTTGCCAAGAAGTCCGCCACAAAACATTCGAATTTAAATCAGCTGATCAAACTTGCAAGCTCTTACAAGAAAAATTTTCCTTGCAAAAACTTGTTAACAAAACTCTCCAAAGCTCTCCAAAATTCTCTCACTATTGTCTCCAAATTCGCTCTCTTTTACTTTACAAGTTTGTTATCGAACAGCATTTTGTAAAAGTTTGTGCAAATTTGTACAAACTTTTGGGTTATCGTACAGACCTAATATGTGCCGTTTTAATTGTTTTCAATATATCTAACTTCTTAAACACACAACCAATTGTATGTAGTTCTGTATTCGATGTTCGATGAATTTGTATTGATACAACTTTTATAATTATTATTTTTGCAATTTCATTGTTTTCGGCCATAAGGCTTAAAATTTCATGTTATGAAATATATAAAAAATAACTGTTTTCAAGATATTGCAATTTCGAAAAATCTCTGTAATTTCTGAAAAAATGCAAATATCGAAATTATCTGTTTTTTTGCTGAGTTAGTTTATAATTACTATTTCCATCCAACCGTAATCTAGTAATAATAACGTCATTCATTGGAATCTACCAATCCATCTGTTATATTCTATTACCGTTTCATTGATTTGGGAGCCAAGATTTTTATCGGTGCACCTATACTTACGTTATTTTATTAAATGAAAAAGAGAAATATTACATTATACAATTAGTATGTAGATATTTATTTCGTATGAATTTATGTTTGTCCACAATAAAAGTTTATCTTTAATTTGTAGAGTTATCGTCGCATTTAATAAAACATACCTAATTAAACAATATATGTTTAATGTTTGTAATTACTTTTTATTATCTTAGAATAAAACTGTATCTCTTGTAATATTACCACCTCTCAAAGGGTTTAGCATTTCATAATCTTAAAGTAAAATATTTTAATTAAAATATGTAAACTAAAGATGACAGCTTAAAGCCCAGAGTATGAAATCATAAATAGACAGACAGAAAGAAATCGACAGGAAAAGAGCAAAGATATTGTTGTAAAAAATTGAGGAAAATTTTATAAATAATAATTAACACTACCCAAAAAGGGATAAGAAATGCAACCAAGGAAGGCTAAAAACCATTAGTGAATGTATATTTAAGCATCGAATAAAGAACATGCACAAAATTACTATGTATAATCGAAACTAATATTATTTATTGTTTGGACTTAATTGGGGAACGCAGAAATAATAACAAAGAAAATATTATAACAATTTTAAAAGAGGGACTGGACTAAAATAGGATTTTGGCGATAAAGAGATAATTCTAGGTCGAAAACATTCTGTTTTTTTTTATATAAATTCGCCATTATGCATAAATAGAATACGTTAGGTTTATTTATAAATCGTTAAAGCACTCCTACATACGGATGTCGTTTTGTTAAGATACATACAAAACGTTCTTTAATATTTTTAATAATTTATTCCTATCACGTTTTATTATTTTTACGCATGGTTTTTTTACTTCTTAAATAACTTTGCACGCATAATAGAGCAAAACTTTTCATTGTTTGCTACAAGAGAAGTTTTTACATAGAAATTGCACAATATCGTAATAAATTCCGCATGACAATGACCATTTGTTGTTACCATAGGTCCATAGGTGGCGTTTTAGTTATTGGTTTTCTAGTTAATTATTTCAATATATTCAAGAAATGAATACAAATTAACTATCATAACATAGGTAGCGAACGAAACGAGATTACTACTTATGCAATAATTAGTGTGGGAGTCTCAACGCAATTTCTATTTATACTGTATGAGTTTTATTGTAATCGATGTAATGATAAGAATACATGTTGACCACCTCTTTTTCACCTTTCTCTCACACGTAAATCAAAAAGCATAAATCGATCATATAATAAACATTAGAATAGTATCCCGACTTTATGTTGAATATTTTATGATGATTTATCATTAATATTTTAATTATAATTTCAACTTATTATCAATTATTTAATTACTATTTAACCTGAGTCCGTATGTGTTGCAAAAATTCATAGTATGATAAACTAGATTCACTTCTATCGTCAACTAATTTCTCAATTAGCTGGGGTTTGGCTGTACTAGTATCCCTGCAAAAAAAATTAAACGGTTAAGAAGAATAGTATAGATCAATCACGACTTTTTGATTACCTTATGATCTGTACAATGGGAGGATAGGGTTTTTCATCGTTTAATTTCATTATGAAACGTTTGAGTGTGTCGTTCTCTGTACTATTTACATTTGGCAGACCATAGTAATAATCTGGCAATTCAGCTGTCGATTTAATACCTTTAAAATTGTATAAAAATTGTTATATGTATTTGTGCAAATGCCACTTTAGTGTACATACCAAACACATTTTCCAAGATATTTACTGGTACATTAAGGCCAACATATATTATTATCAATGTACCGCAGTCCATTAAGAATATTGAGCGTGAGTCCAAGCTAAATTTAAATAAAGTAGATTAATTATCAGTTGTTATTAGTTACAACTAATTTCCATCTAACACTTACTGTTCAGCCGACAACTGTAAACGTTGAACTTCAGGCAGATCATCATCATCTTCATCAGCATCACCTGCGGCATTCGCGTTTGGATTTTGATTATGGTAGAACAATATATCGATGTTGTAAAATTCGGGATAGATGAATTTCATCAATTGATCCAATGGTAAAGTTTTCATACAGTCCATAGCAAATACACGATCATCTAGACGTGTGCTTGTACCAACGCGGAAAGCAGGCTATAAGTGCGTAGATTGTCAAATAATAGATTCCAGAAACTGATGTAATTACTTACGTGCTTCAATAAGGCCGAAATATACAAAGGCAACAGTGCCAAGCTTCGTGGAACAATTAGTTGGCCCGACTGACCAGAGGGCAAATTTTGTGCAATTTTAAATGCATTCAATATATCAACTGTAGCATTAATGAATGCCTCTCGGGCGTCGGCTATATTTGAAGTTACTGACCGGTCAACAGCCATTTTAGATAGTAAACCTATAATTGCTTCCGTATCGGCCGCATGCATTACTTCTGGCAATGAAGCGGTGACCGGCAGACACATTGTATGTACCCGAATTCGACGTTCCCCTTCGCTATTTGTGTAAAGCAACGCCGCTTGGAAGCAAATAGTTTTAACATCAGTCAAACTTTCCTCATATGAAATCTAAAAATATGACAATTTGTTGCCATCATCAATACAGATATGACATTTCTCAATCTAGAAATACATACCTGCATACCGTATCCAGCATCTGGATTAACATTAGGCAACGACAGCAAATCTGTAGAACGAACAAAGAAATTGCCATGGAATGTGTGTACCTGCAGACCCCTAGTACATCTTATACGCATAACAGCTTCAAATCCGATCTTGCGCACCAAATAACGCTTAAAGCAATGTTTCAACGAGTCCACCAAATGTGTTTTAGTCTTTTGATATAATGGGAAATGATGAACACAACCACCGCTATGTTTGCTAATGCCAGCTATTCAAATATACAAATACAACAAAAATGTTTAGATTTTGCAAAAAATTAAATCACTAACAACAATAAAAATGTCATTTGAAACATACAAATTGTAGCTATATCACTATATTGCTGATTTAAAAGGAAAAGATCACAAGCAATTTGATAGCCAGAACATTCCAATGCATAACGTTTATAGAAGTCTGTGGCTGGATTTAGATGAGCGACGTCCTTTGCCGAACGGTTGTTGGGATCTTCGCGAGGCTCTAATGCACCAGGCCCTTTATTAGGAAGGCACGTTTGGAAAACGGTTATGCGACCACCAGAAGCTTGCTGAAAAGTTATGTACTCATTAAATATATAACCACGAGAAAACAAAATTAATCATTTACCATTAATTTGAAAGCTACTTGTAAAGCAGCACCCAATGCTGATCCAGGATCATGTGTATCAGCAAAACGATTCGGCAACTGGCCAAGCAAGTCCTTTACAAGTTCTTTACATTCCTTTAAATTTACCAACAAATTATCCGGTCGTGGTAAAAATGGATCTAAATTAAAAATATATATTAGACCGTTGCCGGAACTTTAGGATAATTTATAAATATTTACCATCAATATCCAATAATGTCATTTCGTGCGGTTGATTATAGCCCTCTGCCATACTATAAAAGTGAACATTACTGTTGTATGCAATAAAACCAACTTGGGTGCGAGCATCGCCAGGCATATCATCCAAATGTTTCGATAACATTGCACACACATTTTCCAAATAACCACATTGTTGAGCAATAATGGAAACATCGAAAAGGAATAGATATATTGCTGGTTGTGGAGGTCGCAGCTACAAGCATATCACACAATTAGTTTGTAAATAATATCATCTAATATCATCATCATACCATATATTCAGAAGGTGCGATAAATTCTATTGTACTAGAACGAACTTCCGGGCGTCGAGTGACATCACCATACGTTTTTGTAGCGGGATCGAATTGAAAGTCTTCGGGTACTACAAAGAGAAAAACGATTATCCTTTCTGAATAGTATTTAGTTTACTCTGGTCATTCTTATTTGTTTTCCTTTGTCAGTTATCTATGCTCTATAGTAACATATAATAAATAGTGTTTTGGAAATAGGTACATGTTAACACATTGTGACATGAACATTCTTCTTTTAAAGTGTACTGCACATTTAGTCTCTTGCATCCTTGTTTTAGTTGACTGAACCATTCGGTTATTATGTAAACATTAAGCTCAAATTCCATTAACATTATGTATGTAAAATAAAAGAAAATGACATAAACAAACGAAATACTTGAAACTTACGCTCATTGACTCTGTAACACAGATTGCATTTCCACATTTTGCTGTCGACAAAATAAACAAACGGGTTGATATATGTACGGCATAAACGACAACGCACTATATTTGGACATTGAATTACGGGTAAACTCTACAACGAAAGATAGTAGCAGAGGAAGTCAGGGTAATGTCAGTTGATAACTGGAAATGTATTTATACTCACATTTATATCACGGAATGGATGAATTACAATTCCCAGCGGCAACCGAGATTTCTGCAATAATGAATTACTTTCAGGAATCTTCGCTAAAGTACAACGCATAATACTGAAAAATATAATATGGTAATCGTAATAAAATTCACCCATGACATTCGAATTATATAACGTACTTTGGATTACAATTGATGGATTCGTGGAATTGATTATGCAAAACTATTTTCGGTGGTACTAATGTAGCAGGGGACAAAATGTGTCGATTTTGCATTAAATCAATTGTATCTTGGCCCCACAGTCGATTGAAACCCTGATGAACTACGCTACCTGCGGGGTAGTGAGGGTTTTGTTGCTGCTGTTGTTGTTGCTGATACGTCTGGTTCTGATTTTGATATTGTAATGGTCCACTATTGGGCTGTCCATTAAACATTCCAGGAGGCTGTGAAGGTCCCGACATTTGTTGCTGAGAATAGTTATATGCAGCGGAATACGCTTGCTGCGGCTGCTGGAATTGCTGTGACTGCTGTTGCATCATGGGAGGCAGTTGTTGATTTGAAGGATACAAAGGTTTCCTTTGTCCCGTCGGTAGTTGTGATGTATTGGATTGTAATTGCTGTGCTGCTTGTTGATTATTATTTAGCTGATTTTGAAGCACACTTCCGTTATTTCCTGGAAGCGGGGGCATAGATCCGCTGACTGGTGGAACGCCAGCATTGGCATTTGGATAATTGGCATTTTGTGATGGACTTTGTTGATACGTCATTGGAGTAGATGTAGGAGTGTTATACCCACTCACAGGAGGTCGATTGCCCAACAGTTGCTGTTGTGGCTGGGGAGGACGATTGTTTTGGTTGCCAGCGGTGTTCTGAATAGTGTTAGGCGAACTCGCAGATGCATTCTGCGTGTTTAAGGCAGAAGTTTTGAAGTTAGTCTGCAATTAAAGGAAAGAATGAACATATGCATTTTACTGTTGTTAATAACACTTCGACTTACAGCGAAATTATTCATTGCCGGTGTTGCTTGGGAAGTTGGTGCTAGCGTAGGGCCCACATTTTGTCCGGGTATTTGCATCGATTGAGATGAAGTTGATGTTGTGGGGGGTGGGGCTGTGCCGTTTACACGGTTAATATTTAGGCTTTGCATACTGCCACTTAATTGATTCATTGTCGACGACTGTACAGGCGGCGGCATACTTGCAGAGTTCGTAGATGATGGTGGAGCGTATTGATACTGTTGTTGGGTTAATTGAATGGAAGGGGAAGCTGTCCTTGAAGAATTAGCACTTGCTGTCATACTCCCATTGCCACCTCCATTAGGTATTGCACTCGGTCCTTGTGAGGGTCCATTCCTTACATTGGGTGGCCTCATATGAGGTGGTAAATTGCTGGCTATAGGCGGTTGACTTGCTGGCACCCTTTGAGGCCCGTTGACATTTGTTGCAGGAGGAAAGTTTCCCGGTGCAATAGAAGTCGGTGTCATAGAAGGTGGCATAAATTTACTCAAATTCGTGTTCAAGGTAGCTGTTGGTGGAGGCATACCAGAGAATTGCTGCTGTTTTTGTGGTAGCACTTGTGACATTTGTTGCTGCTGTTGAGGTTGCGGAATTTGAGTTGATCCTAAAGGTGGCATGCCGTTGACGGCATTATATTGTCCCATATTTGGTGGTGGTCCATAATTTGTATTGGCATATGACGACATTGCGATTTATTATTTATTAGAACATAGAAATTTGACAAGTACAAGTTTTGGGATCTGGAATAATAAAACTAATCGTTATTTTTGGTACATGCGAAAACTGTTGGGAGTAAATACAAATACAACAATTTATCTTATCATTACATTGTATTGTAGAACCGTGACCTTGCAAATTACAATAAAACTTTTGGAGATAGTGCTTTTCTTTCAGTTTTATCAGGAGAACATGGAAAGTACATTGTATGCCGATGTACACAAAAACAAAGAATGTGCTGCCTTATCAATAGGTGAACTAAGACGTGTGTTACCTACACGCTTGGCAAGTTTATATATCAAACCAAACGGAGAGTCAATGACTGACATTGGCAACCAAAATTGTTTGGAAAAGCGTCTTATCATAGAAAATGAGAAAATTTACAGAAAATACATTAAGATTTAAAATTAAGTACAATGATGTCGTTAATGTTAATGCATTGAAATATTATGATTTTAACAAAAATGTCGAATTACTTGTTCTTTTTTAACAAACAGGTTCTTTAATATTCCTAAGAACAAAACAAGAAACAAATTGGAACAATAAGGTATATAATGGGATAAAATGTAAAAACACATACATTTTTTACAAATTACTACATGCAATTCTTAACCACTGCGGATATTTTTGTTTTCATAGCATATACTTTTGAAGATATGGCCCTTTACAATCCTTTGGACAACTGTGTATGTAACGCATAGAGATTTAATTTCCCATAGCCGGTTTTCAGATTGTGTTTCCTTAATTTTCATAAGATAACTTTGATGAAGCACCATATAAAATATACAATCGCTTATTAATCGGAAGTAGCAACACGCTCTCTTTTCGGACAAAAGCGGAAACATAGAGCACGTTTGATATTGACCCAGATATAGCAAAGAAGACCCCACTCTGCAGCAGACAGTGCGACTAACTTATTGCATTAAAAAATAATAAAAAGAAAACTCTGAAACATGTTATACGGGTGTAATGAACTGTATTCCAACAAAGAATTCAACGACATATTCAATTTCAACCTAATACGAGAGCCAATTATAACAAGAAGAAACGTATGTGACGTATGTGTACACAACTCATTCACACGTATGCTTTCTTTCATTGAGGTCAGGGCACAGAAAACACCCGATGATCACTCCTCTCATTAGGCCTATTTATTTGAGATCATAAAAATGGTATTGACGCCTGTAAAACAAGAAAATATACTCACAGTTCCCTTTGCAAAGGAAGAAAGATGACGTCGTATAATTGTGATTTTTAATTGAAATTTGACATTTGTTTTTGGCACGAATCCGTAGTGCCTTGTATTAAAAACGCAAATTCACGGGGTGGTACATATACACACACACTCACATCACTTCACTACACACCAGCAAAGCACGGCAAAGAATTACGATAATTGGAATGTGCATCCATCAAAGAAGTTCAAAGCAAATAAGAAAAAATACTTCGAGTTCTCGCTTAAGCACAACTGAAAACAATTCACTTAAAAAACTTTCTCCTTACACTTATTTACCTTGAAAACACTTTAGCCTAGTTTTTGTAATCCTTGTAATTTTATTGTAAATTGTCCAAGTCAAAGTTCGAGAAAAACTTCGGGTGCTTTGTCTATCGTTCTCCTCCCTTTTACGACCAGATAATATTTTTGTTTTCACGAATCTCTATATTCACAATCACCATATGCATTTGTTTTTTGCACAAATTAATCACTGTCTTTTACAATTTAATTTGTTTAATTAGACTAATTCCTTTCCTTGAAAAAAATAATTTTTCATTTAGCAAAAATAGACAACTCAGCTCATTGGTGAGTATTGCCAGACAACCAATTGACAGCTCACAATTGTCAACGATGCCAACCATTTTATGGTTGGCAATGTTCGCTCTTCTTATTTTTCCAGAGGTAGAGTAAAGTGAATTGATACCTTCACGTATAAATTAGGTCTATCTGTTGATTGTTGAAAAATCGTAAAAAAATTCAAAAATAGTAGATTTTTGCCGCAAAGTTAAGGCCGGGGTACATAAGCTGCCTCGCCTGCTTACTTTGCTTGCTTCTGATAAAAGAATAAAAAAGAAAAGAGCATCCTAGTTCGAAATTTGCTCGGCCTTCTTTTATTTTTATTATGCCAGAAATGAAGCAGGAAAGCAAGGCAACCAGGCGAGGCGGCTTATATACCCAGGCCTTTACACCCAAGTATAGAGGACCGAACGTAATCGTGGATTTTCTGTCGCCTGTTATCGTTCGTGTGAAGGGTTTGCACTCCGACGACAATAGGAATGTCACCTGAGCGAACTCAAGCCCTACTTAATACCATAGACAGACGGCAGCGTAAATTTGCATTATGATCTGCATTTAATTTTAGCCTGACAGACGGCAGTTTCTGCATTTACGAAACAGCTAATTCCTGGTAAACTGTTTTGTTGTTGTTCGTCGATGGTCAGACTAGCAAGGTTTCTAACCCTGCGTTTACAAATGACAGGACAGTTGACTTCATGTATTGATTGTCAAAATCCCAAAACTTGCTTGTGTGATGTAGGCGTCCAGACAACTGCAAAAAAAAATATGAATGAAAATCATCGATTTCATTTTGTTTTCCCATGGTAGAACAAATACAAGGTAAAGTTAATACTACAACAAATACAACTCGAACAACAACCACAAAGGAATTTGTTTTTGTTTGTAACGTTACTGCCAGTTGTATTTGTAAACAAAACAAGGAAATGTCTATAAATTATTGGAATTTAAAAAACTAATAATTTTTCACATTTGATCGAATATTTTGGAAAACATGAATGAAAATTCGTTACATTTTCAATTTTTATGTTTCCACATCATTCCACTAAATGCATAAATTCTCGCAGAAAGTAGAATTCTTGCAGAAAAGTTTGGGGTCGCTGGAAATTCATAGAAAAAGAGAAGCTGTTTCAATGTTTTGTTTTAGAAATCAAAGAAGCACATGTTTATTAGGGCTTTATTTTTTTTAAATTTTAACAAAATACCTCACATATTTACAAGCGGGGATGTACTGCGCGGCTTATCGTTCGAACTTGGAGGAGGTTACATATCATTGATATGAAGAAGTCTTTCTGGGAAATGGTTTTTTCCCAATGATATATTTTTTTTCTCAAAAAATATATGTCCCTAATGTACATCGAAATTGAAATAAATGTATAAAATGTCATATGAAATTTGACACTAACGTTACAACCCAGTTCAGTCAGCTGTGTATTGCTGCTACCTTTTCTTATTCTACCATGTTGTTTTCCATTCACATATTTTGTTTTAGTTCATGTTATTTTGTTTTCAACACATTTCAATTATTATCTCACACATTTTTACAAAAAATGTCAAAAATTTGTTAAACAGGCTGTCTATGAAAAAAATGATGGACAGCTGGAGGACAGCCGACAAATGTATGTATGTGTTAGTAAATCAGAGTTGTATTTGAAGACAAACTGTCTGGTGTAAACGGCTAGTTAGGTCCTGGTCCACACTAGCGTGAATTTCATTAAAAAATTTCATGAAATTAGGCGTTCTTAAATCGAATTCCCCACTACAGCAATTTTGTGATTTTAATTTATTATGGAAGTCGATCTAGAGACGCATAATTTCAAGCAATTTTTTCAATGAAATCGCTCTAGTGTGGACCGGGACTATGTTAAAGTTTATTTTTAAGTTTCGTTAAGCCCTCGGCACATACAGTCCGTTGAGTGACACGTTGGGACACGCGTTGTCCCAAAACAGTTAAATTATGTTTAACTTTAATGCGTCAGCCATTTTGTTGTTTTTAAAAAAACTTGGCATCACTTACACTTTTTTCAAGTGGTTGTTGTAACGCGACGCATAACGCACCATATGTGCCGAGCGCTTTAGTGACCACACACGTTAACGTGAAATTTAAGATTTTTGCGCGTCCTCTTTACTTTACCATTCGCGTTTGTTGTGTTTCTCATACCACTAAAACCAAAACAAGCATAAATATAACAAAAAACAACAAAAAATTATTAAATTAATATTAATAGTTAAATTTCCATATTTGATTAATTAAATGTTTTTATTAAATCTTTTTATGCTTGTTTTGTTGTTAACGTCCCAGTAAAAAGTTTGCCTCCAAAGAGGCAGTTAAATCATATGTACAAGTAATTTGGAAGTGCATAAAATTATGCATCTTCACTCATTCTTTTTACAAGAGCGTGACCCCGGAAAGAGGCACTCCATTGCACTACATTTTAAGATACCGTCGATCACGCCATTCTGCTAGACGATATTCTAAACTCCACTTTGCCACACACAATCAAACGTTGGTTATGTAACTAAATAAACGGCAGGCAGGCTCATGTGGAATACAGGGACAGAAAATCTAAAAGCCGTAAGATTAAGATGGTTGTACCACAGGGAGGGGTCATCTCCCCTCTGCTCTTTAATGATTATGTTGCTATTTTTCGTGCGCCTTCAGAAGGAGTGAAACTTGTTACATATGCAGACGACTGCACAATTATGGCAACAGGTGTCAACATCCGCTCGCAGGAGACCAAAATAAATTGCTACCTCAACACCATTGCGTAGTTTTTGCAGAATAGACATTTACAGCTTTTGCCACAAAGTCAACTGCAACTCTTTGCACAACATGGACCAAGGAGGTGAGGAGGAAACTGAACATCAAAGTCGGAGAAATGGAGATTCCAACTGTCCAGAGTCCGAGAATTCTTGGAGTCGTCTTCGACAACCTTCTCACTTTCTCCAAGCATGCAGCAGCCATAAAAAACGAAGTTTCAGAAGAGGAATAAGGTGCTAAAAGCCATTTCTGGCACGTCCTGGGGTAAGGACAAGGAGGTCCTGCTGACTACATATAAAGCAGCCAGTCGCTCAGTTTTAAACAACGCTGCCACAGTTTGGACATCGTTTTTAAGCAATACAAGGTGGAGATCTCTGCAGACTACACAGAACAACGCCATTCGCGCCGCTACCGGATGTGTCCAGTTGTCGAGTGTGGACCATCTTCATCAGGAGGCAAGGATGTTGACAGAGAAGCAACATAATGTGTTGCTCTCTCGACAGTTCCTTCTGGCATGTCATCAGCCAATGTATCCCAACCACGATATAATGGTTCAGGATTCACCCCCTAGACGTATCCGGAAGGACATCCGACGATACAGCCCCGACATCCAGGATGTCATTCCATCGGGCAGTCCAGCAAGTAGTAGAAGGGTATGAACATAACCAAGTCCTATAACAACATCCTCCAGCGATTGCAGAATCAGATGCACTAGAACCCAGATGCACTAGAACCATCCTGGCACAACTACGATCTGGCTGATCTACCATCCTCAATACCTACCAAGCCAGAATCATACAAGGTGTTGAGGACTTGTGCCCGCATTGCAGACGGGGACCTCATGATACTAAGCACTTGTTCTCTTTTCCAGCTCGGCCTACAGACCTGCGCCCTATTGACCTGTGGTGCCGACCAGTACAAGTTGCGGCATTCCTCCAGCTTCCACTCCAACCAGACCAAAATATTTCCACAACCCACTAACCCCTCCACACCATCCTTACACATATATAACCAATCCACATACACAACTCATCCATAACCCACACACACAACCCCAATAACACCACACTCATCAACCACTTCCCACACATAACAGACTACCCTGCCAGCATTTGGATGTCAGTTTCTCACTCCCTCGCCTAGGAAGTCAATCCGGAGACACGTCAAGGAAAATCGTTGGTGAATTACACAAACAATTTCCATAGCCTTATTCCCTGCAAGCAAAAACTATCGCGGAAGTGACTTAGGCGTGTCGCCCAGGGCGATGAAAACAGTCGCGGCGATAGTCGCAGAAGTTACCCTGAAGTGACCTTCGTTGTGAAGAAATGAACCACGCCGGCGTGTCGTCTTGGAAGCCACTCCAGCGACACTTCTAGAAGATCATTTCCGCGATAGTTCTAGAAATTAAAAAAAATTGTTTACATTTTTTTAATGATTTAACACATTTGAACAAATATAGAACATTTTGCTATCTGATGATTATAAGAGACGGTGGTGCAGTGGTAAGCATACTCGTTTTGCACTCTGAAGGTCCGGGTTCGCTTCCCAAGACAGGAAACAAAACATCACATTTTTAAAATGACAAAATTAATGTAGATGGAATTTTAGAAAAAAATAAAAATTAAAAAATAAATGAATAAAAATAAAAAATTAAAATAAGTAGAAAAAAAATATTTTTTTTAATTCCAAGAATTATCGCGGAAAGTCTCTTCTAGAAGTGTCGCTGGAGTGACTTCCAAGACGACACGCCGGCGTGGTTCATTTCTTCACAACGGAGGTCACTTCCGCGGTTATCGCCGCGACTGTTTTCATCGCCCTGGGCGACACGCCTAAGTCACTTCCGCGATAGGTTTTGCTTGCAGGGTACCAGAATTAACATACATACTTTGTTGTTTTAATCCATATTGCCATCTTATGGATTTTCAGAGGAAACAACAACTACATTTTAAGTAACCCTTTGGCACTGCATTTGAACTGACCCTTTTGCATTGCATTTTAACTAACCCTTTGGGGTAGAATAGTCTAAAGCACTTCCCAGCAAAAAATTTTGGAAATTGTGCAATTGGAGTTATGATTTCACAACATCTTTCGATGTAGTCCAACAGAGTTATGAAAAATGCACTCCGTTCGATACATTTTAGCTTCGTTCCCGTACTTTTTAATGGTAAAACTCGTAAAAGAAAAAAATTTTGTTCTCACACACAAGTTTTTTGAAATAGTTCGGGAACGGAAAAATGGAAAATACGTCAAAAAAACTGGAACAAATGTCAAAGTCGGCGTATCAGCCAATCACACGCCGGCAACCATGTTACTATTTTTTTACTCGCCCAAATTTGTCGTGTAAAAAGTTTTTAAAGAGAGCGTCATTCAGCGCCATTTTTGTTTAAAGAGAAGTGAACATTTTACAACTTTATTGTGTACGGGAACGCTTTTTCGAGTAAAATGTGTAAAAGTCGTAAAAATTGTAAAAACTTTTTAGTTCTGGAACACAGCTTTTATAAGCAGTTGCTGTAGAGATCCCTACAGAAAAAACAGTCGGTTGATCCCTTTGACATTTCGAAGCATTTGTTATAAAATAAAGAAATAACAACTTCAGTTGCGAACATTTTTGCGGTAATTCACGAGACGGAAATTTTTAATGGAGTGGAGTTGGAGTCCATGTCGAAAGCTGAACTAGTGATGGGAAGGCAACATAAAATAACTTTAGGATGATGAAGGAAAATCAGATGCGCTTGGATTAAATGGAGAACGGAGGAAGTAAGCTCAAATGTGATTGAATTTAATGGAAACTTTTTTTAATTTGTGTTTATATAATAAAGTTCTTTGTGTTCTTATTTTACACAAATAATAAATGCATTTTATTTATTTTGGGATATTTCGCAATGGCTTGCATTTTAATTGCATCTTTGGACTGATTAAAAATGCAATCCGAAGAGTGCCTTTAAATTCAATTCAAAACACTACATCGAAAGCTGTGATTTGGATCGAAAATGGAGTGCATCCTAGCTGTGTGCTGTGGAAGCAAAATGGAGTGCATTCTAGCTGCGCGCTCTCTTGTAAAATTCATAAGTGAATTCATAGGAAAAGAAGTACTCCAACGGCAAATGTACCGTACACTTGTAGTGATTCAACTGCATCCGCGGATGCAAACTTTTTGCTGGGTTGTTTTGATACAGGCATTCTGCGGGCCATTGCAAAATATCCCAGAACAAATAAAATGCATTAATTATTTGTGTAAAACAAAAATATTAAGAAATTTAATACATTAACCCAAATTATGAAAATTCTCCATGGAATTCAATCGCAACCAAGCTGAACTGTTTTTGCTTCTTCTGCCAAATGGGTTTGATATTGTCTTCCTATCACCAGCTAAGATTTCGACATATACTCCAAGAACACTCCATTGGGAAATTTTCTAATCGTAAGTTACGGCAAAAATGTTCGCTAGAATTTTATTTTATAAAAAAATTTTGGGAATGTTAAATTTTTCGTAAGGGCGAAACCTATAGCTCTGCGTGTTGTGTGTGCGTTCAAAAATACAAAAACAAAATACATGTATTTCAAATTGAAAACAACAGCAAATACATGTATTTTGTTTTTGTATTTTTGAACGCACACGCAACACGCAGAGCTATACGGGCATGTTCTGCAATTCACCGTGCATCCATTTCACATCACACATGCACTTCACCTGTAAAAGAGCTTTCATATTTCACAAAAGAACTTTGGAAAGCTTTATTAGAGCTTTCAAACTTTATCATGAAACAATGAAAAAATATCAGTCTGTGTTGGCACATTAACGAATACACATGCGTGTGTGGGTATGTACGCTTTGTTCTTTTGGTTGTTTACGAAACAGACGTAAACAAAGAAACGAATGTTTGGTTTACATTCGGCGTCTTTTCGTGATTTCGAAGGCGTTTCGTGATTTCGCGCGGAATCAAGCAAAAATTATCATGATTTCGCATACAAAAATGAAATCATCTCATTTCGTGATTTCAGCGAAATCAACATCGAAATCACAGTACACATGATATACAACCCAGTTTGTGACTGAAAAAGTACCAAAAGTTGCAACACTTTTCACGTATCACAATAAACAAGGTAGATGGTCAATTGCTGCAACAAAAAATTTTAGAATCAAAATTTTTAAACAATGTGAAAAAATATTAGATTACTTTGTAACAATGCTATTTTTCATTGCGTTCTCGTACTTTTTTAATGGTAATGTTAGAAAAAAGAGCGAAATGTCTAAAATTGCTTCCGCATACAAATTTCTTAAAAAATACGGGAACGAAAAAATTACAGAAATTGCAAAAACTGCAGCAAATCAACGTATCAGCTATCGTATTTAGATGATAATGAACATGTTGCTAGTTTCTACTATGCCAAAATTGTATGGCAGAAAACAGGAGAATAGGGTGTTATTCGGCGCTATTTTTGTTTAAAGAGAAGTGTAAGTCTTGCTAGACTTTGGAGTACGGGAACGGGTTCTATACACAATGAATACGATATATAGATAGTTTTACGATAATTTTCGAAATAAAGTAGTAAAGTTCTATATTGTCGTATATTTTTGATGACTAATACGGCGTTTAGATTATAGTTTTTTGCAGGGTTAACCTTCTTTATGAGGATTTGTTTGAAGTATACACAATGGAAATGACATTTGAAAACCAGACCCACTGGGTTAACCCGGTTATATGTAAACGGCCTATAAGTCAATTTGCAACAACTTGTTTTGAAAATTCATGTTCGATCAGCTGCGCGTATGCATCTACCTTGATCATTGTGATATGTATGAAATCAACAAAAAAATAAGTGTAAACACCGGGATGTATTTCAGGATTTCGTGAAATCCAGTGGATTTTAGAGCGCAAGTGTAAACTTGGCAGAACTCTTACAAGAGCGCGTACATGTTGAATTTAGTACTTCAAGAAAAAAATACATTTTTAAATCATATTTTGTTAAGAAAATTAAATGTTTCTTTAAATGATCATAGAAAATAAATTAAATTTTAGTTCTATGCAGTTTTTTGTAGAAATTTTCAATTATTTTCTTTAAAAAATAAGGATTCACTTAACTCTCGCCATCAAAATTTCAGTGTGAGGAATATACCCCAACTAGGTGTAAAGTGTGTTGCAGAACAGCTTTAGGTGTGTTCGATACACGTGAGGTGCTGAGGTGAATGCCAGAACATGCCCGATAGGTTTCGCCCTTAAATTTTAAATGTTAGAGTTGTACAAACTGATTTATGTACTTGTAGGGATCTCTAACAACTGTTATAAAATGTAGCGAACGGAGTGCCTTTTTCACGACTCAGTTGAACTGCATGCGGATGTTGTTAAATTTTGACAAATGGATGTGATTCTTTGGATTGCATCCAAATGCGGTTAAAATGTGCGAAATGGAGTGTTTTTTAACGACTAGTCCACATTGCACTACTTCCAATTTATTTCGCTGGGCGTATGCTTGGAAAATAAAAAAGAAAGAAAATGGAAGAAAAAATCTTGCATCGAATAACAACAAGAGGCAATACAACAAACACAGAAAACCATGTACATGGGTTTCGCTACTTCATACCCCTCGCCTATAAACTTGACGTCGCCATGTTGAAATCGTGCTAGTCTGACCATCGACTTTGCAATGCAAATTGTGTCTCAGAATGAATATGCTCTCTCCCTCATATGAATATGGACTCTCTTTTACGGTATTTTATTTATTTATTAATAAACTTTACAATAATTCTACGCCATCGGACCAATTTAAATGAATTGCATTTGCCTTATGCTTTGTTTACATTTACGAAATCCACTCGATTTCAACTGTCAATTCCTTTGCGTATACGTCAATTGAAAACTCATCTGAAATCAATTGGATTTCATTTGACGTTTAAGCAATGGATTTGACAGTTGAAATCGAGTGGATTTGGTAAATATAAACGTAGCATTATTAATATTAAATAGTTGTGTTTTTACTTTTTCAGTAATAATTATACAGTAACTTCTTTTCAGAGAGTAATGCTTGGTTTACATTACGAAATCCACTCGATTTCCACTGTCAATTCCATAGCTCAAACGTCAAATGAAATCTCATCTGGATTTCATTTGACGTTTAACCTATGGATTTGACAGTTGAAATCGAGTGGATTTCGTAAATGTAAACCAAGCATAAGAGAGATTTTACTCTTTGATACGAAAATAGTAGCCCTGTTCCTTTACGTTCAAGAATCTTCAAGTTTTACAACTTTTTACTCGAAAAGCGTTCCTTTACTTCAGACACAATACAATTCATATGGGAGCAGTTTTCAACTTTTACTACTTTTGCCGGTTTTACCACTTTCAGAAGTAAAGGAACAGACCAAGTGAGAAAAGTAAAAAGACAGCAGTTAGTAAACTTTACCCTGCGTTTACAAATGACAGGACAATTGACTTCATGTATTGATTGTCAAAATCCCAAAACTTGCCTGTGTGACGTAGCCGTCCAGACAACTGCAAAAACAGTTGCAAAATATTAATGAAAATCATCGATTTCAATTTGGTTTCCGTTCAAATATTTTGTTTTTGTTCATGTTCTTTTGTTTTCAACACATTTCAATAATTTGTTAACCAGACTGTCTGACAGACAGCTGAAGGACAGCCGACAAATGTATGTATGTGTTAGTAAATCAGAGTTGTATTTGAAGACAAACTGGTGTAGACGCCTTGTTAGCAAGATAACAGTTGATAACAAAACAAAAACATTGGCGCCAATGCATAAAAGAAAAACTAACTCCAAAGCAATGAAAATGTTCTTAAATTTTAAGCAAAATAAATAAAAAATTATTAATATATTAATAAAATAATCAATAAATATAGCTGAATCGTAATATTTATATTATTTTTCCATAAAAATAAGGTAAACATTGAGCAGCTGACCATAAGCAGATGATTAAAAAACAGCTGATCGAACTTGCTAAATGTTGCTGGGCAAAATTCTTTCAGCAACTTTTAGCAATTTCTCAGCATTGTTCTCTCACTTCGCTCTCTTTTACTGAACTTTTGTATAAAAAGACAGCATTTAGTAACATTTCGTAATAATTATTACAAATTATCACGTAAAAAGACACACCTAATATAGAAAGTAAGATTGAGATCATTAGTTAGTCCCAATTTACATTGGGCGAGTTTACTTGCGGCAATTGTCATTTTGTAGGAGAGAGAGGTGAGGCATATGGTAACCCTTTGCCTCTCAGCACCCTCTCTCACATACAAACTGACAATTGCCGCAAGTAAACTCGCCTAATGTAAATTGGGACTAACTAATTAATTATAGAAATTCATATTTTATATGTACATATATACATACATATTTATTATAAAAAGAAAATTACGTTTCTGCCACAAGGCAATAGCGCACAGAATGTATTGTACTCTACTTAGACAATAATAGGTTGTCTCACAAAGTGTCTAACAAGACGTTTTGAGAACGAAGTCGTGGTAATGCTAAAGTCTTTCAATTCATTCGGCAAGGAATTGTACAGCCGCGCAACACGTACCATAAACAAAAGATCCATGAGATGGTGAACTGTGGGAATCTCAAGTTGAAGGCGGCGAGTTGAAGAGAAAAAAAAAAGAAATCATTTACCAGAAATAGAGGGCACTGATTCTTAATGGTTTTAAAAACTAAGCATAAGACGAGTGTTCACAAACGCATGGAAGAACAACCAAAGAAGTCCATCACATAAGGTGTGATATGAACACGATTCAATTTACATATATACAAAACGAATAATCCTGTTTACTGCCAATTGAATCAAGTGAAGATTACACAAAGTTGACCCAGAATAAACTTCAAGGCAGTAAAGAAAAATAGGTAAAACCAAGGCATGAGCCAAACGTTTCCTAATGAAAATCGGAAAAGCTAAATCAGTTGCATAGAGACTCCAAAGACAGGAATTAAGTTGGGACACAACCATATTTATATGACAACAAAAATTAAGTTTGTTATCAAACAACACTCCCAGACACAACAACTCGAAACCAAAATCAATGTTCGTATTATTGAATCTAACAGATACTCCACTGTTCGTAAAAGTCGCAAAAAATATATGTAGCTTTTGTCTTCGATGGATTTACACTTAGATAACTATTTATCATCCACCCCCGCAATGCCTCCATTGCATTATCAATCTTGCACTGAAGAACTGAAATGAAACGACAATCACCTTTGAAAAGTAGCTGTACGTCATCTGCAAAGGCGAAAGGTTCACACAAAAAACTTATTTCAGGGAAAAGATCATTAAGAAAAATAATAAAGAGAAGTGGCCCTAAAACGGCACACCACTTCTAACTGGAAGAATAGAGCTCAATGCACCCTCAACACATACAAGCTTTCAGCAAGATAAGAGGACATTAAGCAGCAAGCACTTCCGGAGAATCCATACAATGAATGTAATTAAGTATCATCTTCGCATGATGCAGTCAATGCAAATTAACGCTGTCGTCTGTCTAGTTTATAATCCTGAAAATCCTAATCCTTCCTCCGCCTCGAGTGGGTAGGCCCATGGTTTAATAGAAAAGGTTATAGGTCATTTAGATATGACATCATTAGCCGGATTTAGCCCATTATCAGGTTTTATTTGCTAAATCCAGTCAAAATCTACCAGATTTCCCATACAAAAATAAATCTTCCTATTGAGTGGATTTGTTTTAAATCTGGCATAAATCCTCGTATACAACTCTGTTTTTTGCAACATGTTGCTAGAAAATACAAAAAGTTGCAAGCTGGCACAAGAAACAAGGTAGATGCATCGGTGAATTGCTACACTAAAAATGATTTAACTGCTAAACCTAAATAACGACTGGACGTACACAAGTAGTTCACCAACCTACCAAAACAACGCTCTCTGAGCGTCCGTATTACCCAAATACGTTGAGTCCCAAATCACATTTAAAACACAAAATCCGCGACCGAAACTTACTAAATGTTTTCATTCGTAAAACTATAATTTTCCTTTGCAATGAATTGTATTTCATGTTTTGTTGGGCTTTCGTTTTTAAAATACAAAACACACACACATACAAACAACAACGTTCTGTCAAAGTTAAACTTTGTCAACTTACAAAAAGTATACGCTCGACGTATTTCGATAGTTCTCATAAGAGTACATGTGTTCTGCTTTTTTCACCACACACGCCCTGGGTATACGTCGGTATATAGGTATGGGCCTAAAATATAAAAATTTGTAAACAAGGCGGAACAATTAAATTTGTTTTGATGTACAAAGTTGATTTTAGTCAACCAAGACTAATATTTATGATGTCTTTCTTCTTTATTTGCCAATTCGTTTTCCGAATGTTAGCGACCAATACAATTATAAATAGATTTGTTTTAATAAATACGTATATATACAATATTTGTTTAAAGATTGCTTAGTATGTCTGCAAACGCATTTCTATCTCTAGCCTTTGATAATAGGGTTGTAGTATCTCGGATGCCCGTCCATTCTGTAATATTATCCATCCATGTTGTCTCCTTTCTTCCTCTAACAGGTCTTCCTTCTATCTTTATGTGGATTATATTTTGTAGCAATTTATATTTTTGATTTCGCATTATATGCCCCAGGTATGCAGTCTTTCGTCTTTTTATTACTGAGATAAGTTCTTTTCGCAGTGCATCCTTCTCAGTACATCGGTATTTGTCATATGGGCTGTCCAGGGAATTTTGAGTACTCTCCTATAAATCCATATTTCAAAAGCTTCCAGTCTTCTTATATCAGCACTTTTAATTGTCCATACTTCCGTTGCATATAATAACACTGACCAGACATATGTTTTGATAAAACGAATCTTTGTTTCAAGATTAATGTCATGACTCGTAAGTACTCTCTTATATTTTGAAAATGCTTCTCTGGCCTGTTCAATTCTGCATCTTATTTCTTGAAAGGACTGCCACTGTTCAGTTATTGTAACTTCCAGGTATTTGAAACTTTTAACTCTGTCAACATAGGTATTGTGAATTTTTAATGTTGTATTATTGTGTTCATTCTTCTTGCTTATAACCATGAATTTGGTTTTGCGGATGTTAATTTTCAGACCGTATTTTTCGCTGTGTATTGCGAGTTTATTCACAAGGTTCTGGAGTCCAGATATGCTATGCGCCAGTAAGGTTGTATCATCAGCATATCTTATGTTGTTCAGAAATGTTCCGTTTATATGAATGCCGATTGGGATTTTGTTTATGGATTCATGAAAAATTTTTTCTGAGTAGATATTGAATAGCAAAGGTGACAATATGCACCCTTGTCTCACTCCCTTAGATATGTCAATTCTATCTGTCATTTCCCCGTCCACTTCTATTTGTGCACTTTGATGCCAATATAGACTTTTGATACAATGCACTTCTTTCTGGTCTAGGCCAATGGAGATGAGGATGTCAATCAACTTATCGTGTAACACAGTATCAAAAGCTTTTTCGTAATCTATGAAGCATAGAAATACGTCTTTTTGTGCGTTTTTACATTTCTGGATCAATGTTTGTATAGAAAAAATTGATTCTCGGGTTCCCATACCTTCCTTAAATCCAAACTGAGATGTTCCCATGGCTTTTTCGCACTTTGAGTATATTCTGGAGTGAATTATCCGTAGAAAAATTTTTAGGGCATGGCTCATGAGACTTATAAGTCTGTGTTCGTTACAATATTTTGCGTTATGATGTCTAAACGATAAAATTATTCTTTATTTGCTCTTTAGTTAGCATTAGTAGCATAATGTGCTAACATTTTCGGTATTAAACAATAAATTTGTAATTTGACGTATGTTTTTTGAGATGAATTCAATTTACACAAAATTCTTTTGACGTTTTAAATTCGATCAGTTGGGCTGATGGTTGGTAATTGTGCTATGAACAAAAATCAGCTGCCATTTAAATCATCCAAAATGTATATCTAAATGCAATGAGATTTGTACTGGATTTATTAAATCCAGTCGAGGATTTATGGCTAGTCTAAATGAGATATTAGCTAAAGCTTTCTGCCAGTTAAAATTTTTTCTTCCGAGTGTTCCTAATAGTACGTTTATATATAACCGGATTTAACAAACCCACTGGGTTTTAAATGTCAATTCAATTACATATACGTCAAACAAATCCTCATAAAGAAGGTTAACCCAGCAAAAGGCTATAATATAAACATGGCCTAAAACTTCAAACAATATAAACTAACTGTGTATGTGTGTACTGATTGAAAAATATGCCAAATAATTTTGAAAAGAATCAAATTCAACGACTTTTTAAAATTGTTTTTCAAAACATATTTAAGGTTTTGCAATTAAACAAACATTAAATCATATCCACAACACGATGAAGAAACCTGGATACTTCATTCATTTTTCGCCTTTTTTATAAAATGCTCAAAAATGGGTTTATAAACAAACCCACTTGTTGCTTTTGTGTTTAGTAATTTTGAAGTTTTGGCCATGGTACAATTATTACAGGTAAAAGCAAGTGTTGTTGTACAACAATCGTAACAACAACCACATAGGAATTTGTTGTTGCACGTAATACTAGTGTCAACGACAAAATGTCTATATTGTAAACAAAATTTTGAGTTTCAAAAATGTTGTCGTAAAATAAGTTGGAATTATAAATGTAAACATTTACTGAAAAAACAATCTAATTTGCAATTTTATTGCAACTGTTGGATACTTCTCACAATAAAAATTGTCAGCGGTAAGTATTGCTGTAATAAATATGATTAATCGGTAATAACTCATTGTTTTACTTTCAGATGGGAGCACAGAAAACATATAAGGATCGAAATTCCCTACATCAATTAATAGAAGATCCGCAACGATATTATAGTGCAACTCAATCAGAAATGTGCTGGAGATGATGAAAAATTCATTCCATAGAGGTGGCAGTACAATCCAGGCGAAATTAAATTTTTAGAGGATTTGTATGTATGTGTTTCTTTACATTACAATTGTGTGAAAAATAAAACAAGAATGCAAAAATGTGTAAATTTGAGTTTCGAAAATCAGTGCTCTGTTCCAGAAGCTGCAAGGATGTACTTTTTTGACAAATTTATATAGGAAAGATTGCCAAAATTAAAAAATATATATGTATATATATTAGACTATATGTATATATATTAGACTCTGGAACAGAGCATAAGTTGCATGTGCCAGGAAAGAACTTTAAAAAGCTTTATACGAAATATACATAGTTCGGCCTATAGAACAAATGTTCTGTAATGGGCCAGCTAAGTAAGTAAGTAAGGATGGTGAAGGTAGAGGCAATTGCAGATCATTTGTCGGCTAGTTGGAGCAATAAACATTTATGATGTATTCCGTTTGTACGAGGTCTTGGCCAACTGGAATCATAGGGTAATCATACACACATGTTTGACTTCGATGAACATGTACATTATTCCGTAGTCCATCAAAGTTTTAAACATGGGCCAAGTTTGCAAATAAGCTACATTTATCCGCGGATTTTTATAGCTGAAGGTTAAAAATCATTTCCTTTTTCTAAACCGAATAATATTCACAAAGTTGGGAAAAATATTATTTTCTTCTGGAGAATGAAAACATAATTTGACAAAAAACAGAATTCAAAATATTAAAACTTCATATCAGCTTTGACACTAGTATTACGGGTTATTAAAATCAGCTGGCACTTGCTGTTACCTGTAATAATTCTACCATGAGTTATAGCAAGGCATATTTAAAGAAGGCAGAAGTGACAATCAGCTGTATTTTTACTTTTTTTTGTAAATTTGGTTTTCAAAATATAATAGGGTCTACTAATGAAATTTGCTACCATAAAATACTTCTCTTCATCCTAAACGTGTAATTAAAATAACCTACGACGATTCTGAATGCTTTATATTAACATTTTGATTCAAATTTGTTCTATTTTAGAGGATTTTCAAAATGTATTTATGGTTTTCCGGAGAATATTTTAAGAACGACCCTATTATTCAATATTTTCTTTGACATTAAATTTTCAATAACAACAATGTTGTTTTTGTAAATTTGTTAGTTGTTGTAATTCATGCATATACCTTATATGAATTTGCCTTGAGTTGTTGAAATTCATTCATCTACCTTAAACGCATTTTACACTTGCACTTAAAACAGATGTTTTGGGAGTTTACGTCATTTATATGATAGATATCGTATGGAATTGACAACTTAAATGAAGCATGTTTTACAGAACACGTTAAATGTAAAATACTGTTAGGGAAATAAGGTTTGAACTTAATCCCGTGTAGATGTTTTATTCCCCGATACGATTTGTACCAAATAAAACAGGGTTCGTTTTGGATTACGATTCTACAATGCTTTATTGACGTTATTCACTTCAGTTATACACAAGGCTTTATTTTTCTACTAATCACACAGCTTGTCTCTAGTAGGCACGCAGCTCTTCTTTAACTAACTGTTCTGTTTAACGTCTAAAACAGAACTCACTCGCTGTTGCTGATCCCACCTGTATTTATCGCCAAAATCTCCTTTTTCGGGAATTCTCCAGAACAGGTCTGGTAACACCCCGAATGTGTGCAACGAACACACAGACGCATATTCCTACTAACCCACTAAACAATTTTTGTCGAGGACTCTAATATTAGATTCTTTTACGAGGTTTTCCAACATTTTGTCAGAAAATTTACGGATTTCTCAAAATTTCCCTTAGAAATTGAACAGATTTTCAGCAAGATTTCTTTTACGAATTTCTGCACACTCGCCTGTGCTTGTTTTCGAAAATGTTCCGAGTAATATGCACATACTCTAGTGGGAAATTTTGATTAGTTTCTCTTTCTCGCGAACAACTTTGCCGAACTTTCGTTAAGAGTCGATATAAAGGCAAGGGAGAGTATTTGTCGCGTTCGACTTTTGTGTATTCACGCTGTTGCTTGTTTTTTAGGTACATATTTCGCAGCTGTTACGTGATAAAGACTTAATGCTAAGTTTACATTTACGAAATCCACTCGATTTCAACTGTCAATTCCATAGCTCAAACGTCAAATAAAATCTCATCTGGATTTCATTTGACGTTTATGAAATCCAGATGAGATTTTATTTGACGTTTAACCTATGGAATTGACAGTTGAAATCGAGTGGATTTCGTAAATGTAAACCAAGCATTACGGAACAAGTTATTTTGTGATGAAATTCGCACATGTTTTATAAATTGTTATTTCTATTTTAGACAATAACATATGGAACATTTGTTAGGGAGGGCTGTGCTTTATTATTTTATAAATGTCCAATCCAGCGGCGGCGAATGTTATTTAATCCAGATTGTATAATACAAAGTTCAACAAACATTTTAAATAAAGTTCCGATGTAATAATAATAGATATCCGATTGGACTCAAATTTTGGATCTAGGCGTTTTAAGGGTCAATTTTTCGATATTTGGGGTCATATCGAATATATGCAAAAAATATGCAAACCGTTTTTGGCCGAAAATCTTCATAAAAGTCTTAAAATTGACAATTAGAGTTGGAAAAAATCACAAATTAAAAATCAAAATTTAAGATTGTTGCCCATTAACAGATTATGTTATTGAGACATCTTACGACAGTGTGATGTAGGGTATAATAATTCGTATTGTAATACCATTTTTTATTATTAATTAAACTATCCAAAAATATAAAATTTGATCAAATATCAAACACTTTATGTAAATTCAATATTTTTTGTCTTAATTTGTAGCATTAGGCTGGTTTTAACTCATTTTTTTAGGCGGGAGGTGCCGCCTAAACTGTTTACTTAGATTAGATTGGAATAAGTTAACTCGTGCTACTGGGGTCTCGAAGTTATGAAAATCTCGTCTCTCTCGGAGACATCGGCGAACCATATCTGTGGAACGGGTAAAGTTATTTACCCTTATTATCCATTAAATTAAAGGCCATTCTGTTCATTTTATGTTTAAAAACAAAATACGTTATTATTACTGAATTCGAGACAGAAAGCGTCCCGAAAAACGTGACTATGTACGCCTTAGTGTGAAAATGTAGCCTATCTGGGTACAGCCGACTACTTGAAAAACGTATTGTTTCAGTTGTTCGTCCTTTGTAATTGGTTGTAATCTTTAGTGAGCTAGACTCGGAGTTTATTTTATGTCTAATCTCTTGAGCAACAAGAAGGCTCACTTTAAATTACGCCATGTAGACTGTTTTAGGAATTTTGACAGTTGTTCTTTTGTAAGTTTGGGTCGAATATATCCGGAGAAGTTTCCATCTTCGCTATGTTAAGATTTTTGTCGCCATTTGACTCTTTATGGTGTTTTGCACTGTCGGATCAAACAATGCCAATCCAACAAGTTCAGGGCTAAGATACCACAGTTGATTTATCATTTTGTTATTTCTTTTTTCTGATACTAGTTTGTCTATGTTTTCGTATTTCAATCGATTTTCAATGAGGTCTATGTCTTTTTTTATGCTAAACGCTTCGTAGAATCATGGTATAAGTAAAGAGGTAGATCTAGATGAAAACAAATTATAGAACCCTGGTTTTTCCTGAAATCATAAAACGTCAAAATTACTAAGTCCCGGTCCACACTAGCGTGAATTTCATTAAAAAATTTCAAGAAATTAGGCGTTCTTAAATCGAATTCCCCACTACAGCAATTTTATGATTTTACTCTACTATGGAAGTCGATCTAGAGACGCATAATTTCATGCAAGTTTTTTAATAAAATTACGCTAGTGTGGACCGGGACTAAACATAAAAGCAAAAAATTATTAAAATTAAAACGCCTATATCTTTTGCGCGCAACAATCAAAGTTAGTTAAAAAAAACAGATTTGGAATCACGATTCTTTTCTTAATCTACGAGTATGTTCCAAAAATTATTGATGTAGGATTAAAAACTTTTTTTAATTTTTTTGAAATAAAAAAAAAACTATTTTCAATTTACAAACGTACAACAATACATATGTACGTACCATACAAAGTATTAGAATGGTGTTGCGTGAAAAAGGCAATATGACAAGCTACATATGTTAGGCGCTCGGCTGGATCATAATAACTCAAACCAACATAAACACTAGTATTTGCAAACCAAATCAAGGTGATGATCATTGTCTTGCGAAACATGTTTGTAGTTCGAAACAAATCCAAGATGCCAGAAGAGGAGTTCGGCTGGTTCGGGCCACGGGCCCTATGAAAACGCTCTTACTTTTTCTTGGTTGTTGTTGTTGTAGCAACGCATATATCGCACCTGTTCAACAAAAGGCCAGTAACTCAAAATTTTGAAATTTTCACTTTTCATCAAAAAACGATACATAATAATCAACTCCACCTCCATTGTTTTGTTTACTCTTTCATAAAAAATACCGATAAGTCAATTGTCGTCTCTTCAGAATAAGTACTCTGTATCGACAAAACAGACTTATTTCAAGTTGCGCCCACATGTTTCAGGCATTTCCATCGCGATTTTTTCAGCAAAACAGTAGTATTTCGAATTGTTCTCTCTTTATGTTATCAATCGCCGGCCATTTTTTCAGTTAAAGGGGCACAAGTCGAAATAATTTCACTACTAAAACAAACATTTGTTTCAACAAATTGGTAGTAACTCGAAAAATGGTTAGAAACATGACCAAATACTTAATGGAATAAAAAGAAATCCAGTGCTGTAGTGTAGTAAAAAAGATATCTTTACGATGGCATAGTTTTTTGTGTATTATACCTTTAACATTAACATAAATCGTTTTTTGTCTGTACTGAAAAGTAGAAAATTTTGAGTTACTACCCTTTTGTTGAACAGGTGCGATATGTTCGTTCATGTATTATTTCAGTTATCAAGTTCCTCTGTATCCAGACTCAAGAATTCTGCAACCTGGACTGGTTGCGTCCGTAAAGAATGAGGAGACAGGTGAGTGGGGTTAGCTGGGCAGTTGAATAAATGCAGAGTATCGTGTGGTCCCAATCCACATGCTGGGCATATGTTGGGTATCATGGCGTCAATTCTGGCCCAATACAAATACTCGTGTTTGCCTTGGCAGCTGGCGTTCTTCTGCTGCGATGGATGGGGGATGGTTTCCAAGTACGGCATTCACACTGTATCTTCGTACTGCTTGCGCAACCATGTTGGTGTGAAAGCGATTCAAGCCTGCCTGATAGGCTCGTTGATCTAGCGGTTCTCTTTTATACCTTTGGACCTCTCTCTCTAGATCATGAAGGTCTCTCCTGACGTGCCTGGGTGGGGGGAGCCTGTCCATTAAATCGTGACAGGGATGCTCATTGCGGTAACACCCAAGCAGGTACTGCATCGACAACATCTTATTGTGCTGACGCACCGGTAAAACCTTCGCCTCCTCATGAAGATGGTCCACTGGTGTCATGAGGAGGCACCCTGTTGCAGTCCTCAGGGCGCCATTCTGGCAGGTTTGAATCTTCTTCCACTGCGATGCGCTAACCTTTGCGGACCACGTGGCGCCGCATACCTTGGTGTTTCTATTTGCTTCCTTTTTAGCCAAACCTATGAATAAGTCGGTTTGTGTAATCGAATTGTGGTAGAATTCTATGGTTATGGCGTTATGGGCTATGTCATTACTAATTCTTCCTTTAGCCTTACCATATTTTTTACGCTTCGTTGGAGACATTACGGAGCTCCACAATAACATGATGAAATTTGAAACTGGTTTTTACACTAATTTGATGTCATGCAGAAATTATAAATGTTTAATCGATCGCCGAATGGAAATTATTAGTAGTAAAAGTAGATAGACAAAATAATTTTCTTAATTCTCTTTCGAGTTGAGCTGTAAGGCCTTTAGAGATACATTGAAAAATTAGGAGTCTACCGAAGTCCCACGCATCCAACCATTACACTACGTTTCACGGGTGGTAAAGCCGATCTTCAGGTGTATTAGGATGTTGTTGTTGTGGCAGGCGAAGGCAAAGCTTGGAAACTAGTATATATATCGCACTTCATTAGATAAATGTATATGCGAAATTATGTCAGTTAATTGAAACTCCAAACATTTCCTATAGTCTTGCTTGGTAATCCCATTTTTCAATGTTCACAAATACTACGGTAAGTTTTATTCCTACATCATTAGTAATTGCTCTTCTATATCAGAAGATTTTATTTGATCATCAATTATTGTCTACTAAAGTTTTGACAAGTTGATGGTGGCTTAGAACGCTAAGACGTCGGCAACCTTGACACTCAGTTGTCGGAGACCCAGGTACGAATCCCAGCCTGGCTCATGCTGAAATTATTTTTTATTTTAGCCTTATTAAGGCGAAGGCCATTTATAGTGATATTTAATTAATTCTCTTTCGAGTTGAGCTGTAAGGCCTTTAGAGATACATTGAAAAATTAGGAGTCTACCGAAGTCCCACGCATCCAACCATTACACTACGTTTCACGGGTGGTAAAGCCGATCTTCAGGTGTATTAGGATGTTGTTGTTGTGGCAGACGAAGGCAAAGCTTGGAATCTAGTATATATATCGCACTTCATTAGATAAATGTAATTTTCATTTGCGTAGAATTGAAAAATGTCACCCCGGACATCTGTTTTTAAATTGCCTGATATTGTTGATTTAGCACTGAAGTCTTCCATAATGAGCGTAATGTCTTCAAGCTTTGATGCTGTTTCAAAAACCACTTTTAACGATCGGTGAATATTGTGGTCTTCGTTAGTTCGGGGTATGTAAACCGATAAGACGTTGACGTTTTTACGTAAGTTGAGAGTACTGATACCCACAACTTCACAATTGGTATCAGTATATAGAATTTGATATCCCTTTTTAGTACAGATATGCTGAGTTTTACGTGGGTACCTGCCTTTCAGCCTAACCCCACGGTGTTCTCAACACCGGACGGAAGCAATGCGTCCATCGGCGCCCTCAACACAAGTGTGAGTACCAATTCGTTCCCACGTATTTGGACGTGTTCCCCCCTTGGTTTGGGGTGGAGCCTATCTAACACTCCTGCATTGCTATGGGTTAGGCACCCGGTTGATAATGCAACTCCACATTTGAGCCAACGCTCTACCCGCGATTTGGGTATAAACCACAGCCACCGCGATACCGCGATGCTCCCAACAGGGGCCTGCACCAAACTGCCAGGCTAGATCTTTGCGACCTAGGGGCTCCTGACACCCGCGGTACCAGAATATAGCCTCCGGTCAGGCTTTACTTTTAAATATTTACTTTTAAATAACCCCCAAGAATTTTTCAAGTTTCGTCACCTTGTGCTGTTATTCAGGAATGTTTCGTTTCCGTACTTAAAAGTTTCTCCTGAAACCTTTTATATTTAAAAATTATAAATATATATGTATGTGAATAAAAACACAAAACCCACCTCTACTGGACCGATGAAATGGGTTCGGATGAAAAGATCGGATCTTTCATGATTTCCTTTCAACCAATACAAAAGATCCTATGAAATCATGTAATCGCAGGAACACCTCCTTCAAATGTTGCTGGGTACCGATGTTAGGTTAGGTTCAGGATGCGCAACTGCCATGGTGGCAGCTACTCCACTCGGAGACCTTGAGGTCCATTGTGATCATCCAAACTATTGAATTATGTGTGTTGTAGAGGTGAAAGATGTTGTATTGATGTGTGATTTGGGCTTTTTGATTGTAGATGATGGATATAGTGTGTTGATGTTGATTAGGTTGTAGATGGTGATGGTGTGTAACTGATGGCTATATGGTGATTTGTGCATTCAGGTGATAACTGTGCAAAGAGATATGTTATATATCTGTAGATGATGATGCGTGGCTATTTAGATGATGATAGAGTGTGTGAAGATATTGGTGGTGTGGAAGACAAGTGATGTGGTGCCTGTTGTGGATAGAGCTATGTGGTGCTGTGTGACTGTTGGTGATGATATATGTCTGTTGATGTGATGTGCTGTGTGGGAGGAAGATGATTAGGTTGGAAAGGTTGGACAGGAAGGGAAGCGGAAGTTGGTATGACAAGAGAGAAGAGTAAGAATAATTAGAATAATTAGTGACTGTATTGGAGAAGTCAGGTCATTTAAAGAGGGAAGATGGTTTAGTAGCTAACTACGATTTAAATTACTAATGGTTTTAGGTCTGTGCTGGCCTGCCCCAGAGCATCTTAAGGCTCTAGATACCTTACAACCAGGCACATCCTGCCAAACTTTAACGGTTTTCTCTGCGTGGAGCTTACTGAGTTTGTCGAGGAAGAAGCAGAGAGGTGGCTTGACACTATCCTCTACCTTGAGGTCCGAGGATTGGGATCCTCTTCTAGCCAATTCATCAACTATCTCGTTTCCCTCAACATTGCAATGCCCTGGAACCCAACAAAACCTAACAACTATGTTACATGTTTTTAAGAGAGACCTGCATCTTTGAACAATCCTGGATTTAGTACTGTATGACCCTAACGCTTTTAGGGCAGCCTGACTGTCCACATAAACAGCGACTGCCTTATCTATAAGGTTCGTCATTCCCACTATTAATTCCAAGGCTGAGATGTAGTCAGTCTCATCTCCCCTGGCTCTTAGTCCAATCTGGCTACATATGCGCTGTAGAACACTAGCATGTCCAAGATGTGAACCACGCCACAGATTTAGCTCTTTAAGCCTCAAGGCAGATCGTGAAGCTCGATACTGTACAAGTATGTCCTTACGTTGGATGTTCAGTATGGGATTCAATGCGGCCTGAGGGGTGCTTCTTGCTGCTCCAGTAACGAGTACTGACGCAGCTCTTTGCACAGTAGCTAATTTGGAAGATTGGAATTATTGCCTAGGGCATGCCACCAAACGAGACAACCATAGGTCAGAATGGGACTGACCACTGTCCTATACAGCCAATGTATTACATGTGGTCTAAGGCCCCAGCTCTTGCCTATGGAGTTCTTGCAGGAATAAAGCGCGATTAAAACCCTCTTGGTGCGCTCCTCCGTGTTCCTATTCCATCTTAGCCGATGGTCCAGGATCACACCCAGTATTTCGCCTCCGTAGAGAGATCCAACCGCACTCCATCCAGCGTTGGCGGCACAAATTCGGCAATATTTCTTTTTCTGGTGAATAGTACCAGCTCAGTCTTCGCAGGGTTCACCACAAGACCATTGTGGTAATAGAAAGGAGGAAAGACTTATCGGTCTGTAGTCCTTCGGCAACGCGTGGCTTGGCTTGAGAATATAAGTCACTGTTACCTCTTTCCACAGTGCCGGCAAGTGCGACAGCAATAGACAAGCCCTAAAAATAACCTTCAGTATAGTGATCAAAATCGGCGGTGCGTTTTGAAGCATCGCCGGAATGACGTCATCTGGGCCAGGCGACTTGTAGGGTTGAAAAGTGCTGATCGCCCAAGAGATCCTTGAGTCACTTATCAACCTATCGACGAAGAACCTCTCATCGGGTGTATAGGTTCTGTTCGCTTCCGAGCTCGGATACGAAACAGCGTCCTTGCATCCCGGGAAATGAGTCTCTGCCAATAGGTCAAGAGTCTCCAGAGCAGAGTTCGTCCACGTGCCATCATATCGTTTGATGCTCCCAATAGGTTTGGGGTCCTTTGAGATTACCTTACGAAATCTTGCCGCCTCGTTTACTCCCTCTATCGACTCACTAAAGTTAATCCAGGAGTTTCTCTTAGCTTCCTGACCTCACTTTTGTACTTATTGAAACTGTTCTTATACAGATCCCAATCCGTACTAAGTTTGGTCCTGTTCGCTTTGTTGTATGCTCTCCTGCTAACCTTCCTGAGGTTAGCTAGATCTTTGTTCCACCAAGCGGGCTGTGTTCTCCTACCTGGATAAGTCAATGGGCATGTCTTGTCATAGCAATCCCTGAGGACATTTGTGAGATCCTCAACCCGTCTGTCCACTTCCCTCTCTGTGTGAGGTTCAGATATTTCACACAGTCTTGAAGAGGCCATGGAGTTGAATTTCTCCCAATTAGTTCTCCTGGGATTCCTATGAGGTTGTTGCCGTTTACTTCTACTCGGGACTCGAAAGTGTATCGTCTTATGGTCCGAAAAGGAACATTCCTCCGATACTCTCCAGTCCGTTATGGAAGCATCCTCCATATTTGTAAGGGTGAGGTCTATTACCTCCTCCCTTACCCTATTCTGGAAGGTGGCCGTATTTCCCCTATTACACACTCGTAGATTATTAATTAAAATAAAATGGAATATGGACTCACCTCTCGTATTAGTGTCACTGCTGTGGAAGTGATGGGCATTTGCATCACAGCCCATTATGAGATTACAACTGCCCGAGCTCTCCTCCACTCCACGCGCACCATTCGACTAGGTGGGTCAGGTACCTCGTACGGCATGTAGACCGAGGCTAGCACCAAGGCCCTTCCGGAGCCTACTTCCAGCCTCACTACCGCCGTGTCGCCATCACTGTAATTATAGAGATGAATAGGGTTTAAACTTTTCTTCATTATAATACAAGATCTTACCTTCTCCCCATTCGACGAGTAGAACAGGGAGTACCGCCCATCGTTTAGTCCAGAAACCCTATTTTTGTAGAGATAGGGTTCCTGGACCAAAGCTATGTCAATTACCGAATTTGTAAGGGAGAGAAGGAGTTCTGCAGCCGCCGCCTTGCAGTGATGCAGATTGATCTGCACCACGCGAAGGCCCTGCTGCCCGAACTCCTTACTGAGGCTGCGAGAAGCGGAACCGAAGCCAACCCAACCCGAAGTCCAGCTCTCCCTTACAATTCTTGATGAACTCTGCGCTTGCACTGTCCATGGTGAACTTCATCACCGTGCCTTCGCCTTCTGGATAGGATCTCACCAATTTCCAGCTGTCAGTCTGGATGGGCCAGTTTTGCTTCCTGATCAGCTTCAACACCTGTTCCACATCCGAAGCAGGAGGTGGCACCCATGTTGTAGCCGCTACTCTTGATGGGATCTCGGCGATGGGAATCGCAGCCAGCCTGCAGCCGTCCCACAGAGCGCCAGAGCTGTTTACTGTTTGGGTGAGGAAATCACGCGATTCCTCATCCTTGCAGTTGATAACTTTGACACCCTTGTATACGGATGCCCTGCCAAAACCGGTCTTCCTCTCATCCACATCATCGGTAGTAATGACATTCCTCAGAAGACCTTCTACCAGCAACCAGTGATCGTCATCGATCCTACCTTCAGGGTCAGTTCTATCAATGATTGCCACCAGAAGGTCATCTGGGGCCGTCATTCTTGCAGGCCTGTGTGGCTCATATGGCTTCTCTCCAGCAGGTTTAGGAAGTTTTTGGCCCGGGCTGCCTGGTTGAGCTCCCTTAACCGTCTGTCGGGCGGCCATTTTAGCATAAGATGCCGGTCGATTGTCGGACTGGCGACCACCCAGCCTCTTAGCATCTGGATGCGGATCCTCAGAAGACCTCACTCTCTTCATACCTGGTTGTAGTGAAGAAGTAGTCTTCTGACCGCTAGGCAGCTTTGAGGTTGAAGGGCCGTCAGTCCCATCAATCACCCGACCTCCAGCAGAGCCGATATTCCCTTTCGGGCCAGTTTTGTTGTTCCCCGGAGGCTGGATTTGTTCCTCGTCACTGATACCGCAGATGCCTGTTTAACAGGCTTCCGCAAATCAGCGGCCTTGGAACCTTTCCCGCCTATGTTTTCCCCAGCGGCTTTTGCAGCATTCACCGGCGGGGTTGTCACAGTAGCTGGGGGCTGATGTGGCAACTCCTCCCGTGAATTCCCAATTCGCTTCTCCGACTTCGAGGACCGTGTCGGTGGGGCCAGTGTGGTCCGGGTGTCTTCCCCTACCGCAGACACATTAGGGGTCCGCAAAGGGTCCGAACAGGCCGGCACTACTGGTTTTTGTACTGTGGCTGGTTCCGGGGAAGTCAAACCAGTCGTTGGGCTGGCGCCTACCTCCGGATCCGGCCTCGGAATCCGGTCGATTGGAAGTGGAAGCTTCTCAAAATGAGGGTACTTCCTCTCAATACGCCTCAAGAAGCGAAGCTTCAACCTAATCTCCCGGAATTCCGCCGTGGAGACCTCACCTGGAGACTTGTCTACAAATCTAGAGCAGTAGTTAACTGCTCTTTTGTAGCCATGCTTATCTTTTCTTTCCCGGGCCTTACTACTCTTGATGGATGGGGAGGTGAGAGAATTTCCATTCTCCTCATCCATAGCCTCATCCACCAAGGCGTCCTGCCTGGGAAGAGCGGGTCAGCTGAGGGGGACACCTCCTTGTCCTTCTGAGATGGGATGACCGTAGTATCCATCTCATCATCAGACAGGGGGATGTCCTCCCAGTTGCTTATGGGAGAACTTTCCCGACTCAGGTGAAGGGACGCACTTTCCCTCAGGAGATTGAGCAATTCCCTGCTCTGCGAGTTTATTGAGTCGCTAACTCTGTCCAGGGTCGGTGTGGAAAGTCGTCCCCGCCCAAATTTAAGTTAATTGCACTAGGTGCAGCAGTGTCCATAGTCATAGCAGGGGTCGTTATCAAAGGGGTTTGGGTTTTTGTTGTTTTTTTGTTTGTAATATTGTCATCCATAGATAGATTTTTAGATGGGGGAACTGAGTACAACCACGGCATAGCCCTCCACTACCATGATTGGACTTGACAACTAAGCCTGCTACTCGTTGAGGTGCCCAGGTATCAACGAGGCTCCGTTATAATACAGTCGGTACCCTGACTGCAAACCTTAAACACCGATAGGCACGTGGTCGTGTTAGGGGATCTCGAATTATTTTGGTAGGAGATCAGCAACCAAATATATGTCACTCACCCCAAAATACACAGTAGGATTTCAGTGTATTGTGTAGGTCTTCGACAAGGAGTGGATAACCTTTGGTCAGTCACAACCCCCAGTTCAACACTCAAAGAAATTGAATGAGCAGATTGTGGCGTCAAGCCCCCGCATCGCGCCAAGATTGTTATCCCGGCGGGGATACCGATAGTATCAAAAAAAAAAAAAAAAAAAAATGACGACCGATATATTTCGGTTATCGGTATAAGGCGATGGCGTTACAAGCGAAGTTCGTGTGTTTGATGTATAAAAGACAGAAACTCAGGGCATTTGGATTACGTCGTGACAACTGGTATGTCGTTTTAAGAGTTTTGTCTAATAAACCATAGAAGGCTTGAAAAGAGCATATGGCTTAATAGTTAATTTAAACTGCAATTACATTTTGTCCAATCTTTACAATTTTATGTCTTTGACAAACCGTCTCTTATACACATGTCTATCCAATTTCCAAGATAAATTTAAACACCGTTTATAAATTAATAAATAGCTTTTTATTTGTGCCTCTTAACTATTGTTTCTTAATAAATTGTAAAGTAATTTTTATTGAGACGTTTACATTGCCCAGGTAGGTAAAACTTTAAGACTACTATTGTTACGGGAGTGGTCGATAGAACCATTTTAAATTGTGGATGGAAGAAGGCGCTGTAAACATCTTATAAAATAATGTACTAAATACAGTGTTGCATGTGTCGTGAATAAAATTTCAAATTTTATTTGAATTCTTAAACTAAATTGGTGTATATATTTTCTGTTTTCTTTACTTGTTAATAATATATTAATTATACTTTTTGTATAAATGCAAATATATAAGTAATACTATAATAATAAAAAAATGCACAATTTGTAATTAAATTTTTGTTTTGGTTATTGATTGTTTTTGCATTTATATTTGCTAGAACGAATGGGGAATATTGTGCTGAAATTGGTGCTTATTGTTTTTTTTTTAATACAAAATATATTTATACGGTCTAAATTAAAATTTGTTATATTCAAAATTAGGTAAAAAATAATATTACATTTTGTTGCAATAATATATTTCTTCAAATAGACAAAAAAATTGTTCACAATCATCAGAATCTCAGCATTTAGTTTATTTTATTCGATTTCTCTATAGGTTATTATTTTTCTCTTTAAAAAGGCATTAATTTTTAAACAATATGGTTATGTAAATACTTTATTTCTTTTATTTAAAAATACTGACAAAGGTTCAAAAAAAATTGATTTAAAAAACCCCTTTGAAAGCTTGCCAAAGTAACGCAGAGATTTTGTTTTTCCAATATAACAGTGCCATTTTTTCAACCATTATTTTTTACGAGTTTTCGTATTGTTGTTGTTAAATTTATTACTCTCTCCCTTCTATATTTTCTCGATTGGAAAAGCTTTCTGTTATACATATGTATGTTTATCGTGATTGTTACGGTTTTATGTGATAAGTTGTATATATATTTTTATTTTTAACCATTGTATTTTTATATAAATCTACAGATTTCAATGCATTAAAACTACAATATTATTAATATAATATTTGAATCGTTGTCCTAAGATTGTAACTACCACTGACTGTGTTTGCCTTATTAAGTAATTGTTGCAAAATAAGATTAACTTAAATTAAAACAGGAAATAAAAAAATAAGTCTTAATTCTTTTAACATACTTATAAATGCATTCGTTTATTTACCTAAAGTAAATGTCTTGTCTTTGATAAAGTTAAAATTTTGCATTATTAAATAAAAAAACTTTTTAGCAATCGAATTTCACCAGATTTGTAAGATAATTTTAATGCTCACAATAATCATAGCAAATTGTTGTCTTAAATCTTAAATCAGAAAAAACATAACATATAGAAACAATATGGTTTTACAAGTTTTTGTTGTGTAAATACAATATGGGTACCACCGTGGTGCAATGGTATGCACACCCGCCTTGCACGCTGAAGGTCGTGGGTTCGATTTTTTGATGTTGACTGGCCGGGGACAGTCAACATCAAAAAATTTTTAAACCGTGGCAAAATACCCCTCAGTACTATTGGCGACATTTCCTGAGTATTTCAGCCATGTAAAACTTCTCTACAAAGTGGTGTCTTAAGACACGCCGTCCGGACTCGGCGATAAACAGTAGGTCCCATATCATTGAGCTAATATGAATCGGGGTGGACTCATTGATATGGGAGAAGTCTCCCTTGTCCCGTATGGGATGTTTGTGGAACAATTATTATTATTATTATAAATAGAATATGATGCGTTATTTGAAAGTTTTATTCAAATTCATGTTCAGATTCAAATTCAATCAAAAGTTGGTGATAAAAATATGGTTTAAAAAAATTGATTGAAGACTGTTACTCCGAAGCCTCTCTATAAGAAAGAGCAACAAAACAATTTTAAGGCCTTGGTTTCTCTAAAGTATCCTTGATTGAGTTTCTCTAAAGTATCCTTGATAATAACGGCACTATATTACTTTCAAAAAATAATTGCCTTTATGGACAAGGTCAAAAAATATTATTTGATAGCAACCAAATTGGCGAATCCCAAAATGTGTAAAATTAAAAAAGTAATAATAATAAATCCATCTGATCCATTTATCCGAAATGTTGTAAATGAGAAAATGTTTTCACAAATAATTGAACGTAAACAGGTTGTTTCCAAAATCTCAATTGGGGAGATGACTATTATGGGGTTACCTTCTTATGGAGGCGACTTTTATTGTCCTCTGTATATCGCTTTTGAAAGAGTCTACTGAACTCTTCAAAACATTCCCATGTAAATGCATATATCGTTCGTTTTCTAATAATCACACTGGTACTGGTGCAAGAAAAATGGCACTGTCTTGCAAACATTTTTGGTCACACTGCATGTTGGGACAGGAATAACGTTTTGAAATGGTAAATAAAAATATTTGTTAATTAGTTTTCCCATGCAATGCCATGATTTCACTGTATCCTTTGCATTTGTGGAAATGAAGGCGTGAAATATCCGATCTTTTCTTTTATAGCAAATTCCATGACTGGCGCCAATTCGTGAAACATCGGATCATTTCTTCAACGTTTGAAACAATTCCATGAATGCTGAATACAATTTCAATAAGAATACATTGTTGCTCATATTTGTTATATTTTTATTTAGCATAGTATTTGATATATCGAATTGTTATTCCATATTTTGCTTTAAAAAGATAAATCCTTCTTTCCTATTTTGACTGATTACGTTCTAATTTTCACGAACGTTCGTTCCTTCGCGGATAGGGAAGACTTATCTTATATCAATGAATATACCTCAATTTCATTAGTTAGATGCCATGAACGTGCTTAGTGAAGATTTAATGCTTAGGATTTGAAAATTATTTGCATATTTTGGGGGTCACGTCTTGTAAAAGAATTTTTGAAGATGCCAAAAAGACGATACGCAAAATCACTTGCACCCATGCATAGATCATTTTGATAGATTTTGACTACACACAGGACACGAAACATAATTTTTTAAAGATTCAAAGGCTTTTATCGTAATGACGTCCCTGGAGTTGGCAAAACAAACAAATCAAAGTTATGACTATTTTAACGAATTGGTCGAAAATACTTGCTATAAAAACAAGAATTTAGCAAAGATCTAACGAATAGTTCTGCACCTGGATATTCCGTATTACTATTGTTCCAAATTTTTATACTTTTATAATTATTTATTTGGCCGGGCGATTTGAAAACCTTAATGAGCCCTTCGCGTTTCTGATTCCTGGGATTGAACTGAGCAAAAAAGTCCACTGGACCATATATCTACCGTGAAAATCGAGCCTCCCGATTTTGACTTTAAGTTTTTTTATTGACGTTTTTTTGGATATTTTGGCATATAACAGCCAAACCATTGAGATTTTCGATCCAACATAAATACAAAAATTGTAGCCAAGATAGTAATTAAGAACTCTCTAATACATCGCGAAAGCATTGGAAAGCTCCTTCAGGCAGTTTTGGCCTTGAGAATGTGCAAACTTTTCGAAAAATGTCGATAAATGACGCTGTGCTACAAAAGTTGACCAGAAAAATATTCAAGTGTTCTGATGCAAAATTATATCGTGTTGGGATCCATGGACAACGACAATGCCTTTAGTAAAAGTAGTGCAAATCTGGGTTTCTTACATTTTCGAATTTAAGCGGACATATCTTCTTTTTTTCACAACGGATTTCTAGTGATCCTTCTTCCTTTTAAAGGGGTGAATAATATTTTTAGAACAAGTTATTACATGTTTAAATCGGTTAACAAACGGCTAAGTTATAGTGGTTTAAGTCTGAAAACACCCTCAAAAAAACTTAACTGAATTTCTCATAATTTTCAAAAATATAATGTTTTTTGTTTTGTTCAATAATTATTTTCAAAATTATGAGAAATTCAGTTATAGTTTTTTTAATAATAATAATAACTTGTTCTAAAGATATTATTCACCCCTTTAAAAGGAAGAAGGATCATTAGAAATCTGTTGTGAAAAAAAAAGATATGTCCGTTTAAATTTGAAAATGTAAGAAACCCAGATTTTCACTACTTTTAGTGTTATAAAAATATAAAACGGAGTTACCCAATCGAAATAAAGGCATTTTCGTTGTCCATGGATCCCAACACGATAGATTTTGCATCAGAACGCTAGAATAATTTTCTGGTCAAATTTTGTAGCACAATGTCATTTATCGACATTTTCCGAAAAGTTTGCACATTCTTAAGACCAAAACTGCCTGAAGGAGCGTTCCAATGCTTTTGCGATGTATTAGAGAGTATTCAATTACTGTCTTGGCTACAATTTTTGTCTTTGTGTTGGATCGAAAATCTCAATGGTTAAGCTGTTATATGCCAAAATATCCGAAAAACGTCAATAAAAAACTTAAAGTCAAAATCGGGAGGCTCGATTTTCGCGGTAGATATGATCCAGTGGACTTTTTTGCTCAGTTCAATCCCAGGAATCAGAAACGCGAAGGGCTCATTAAGGTTTTTTTTCCTTCCACACAAATCGCCCCACCCTAATATTTATGTTTGTATAATTCAAAGTAAAAAGTCGCAGCTGGGAACGCATTCACTTTTTTAACTTCAACTAAAATTGAGAATTTTGGAAGATCGTGATTAAAAAGCGCATTCAGAAAATTTATATATAAAAATTAAAAAGATAAGAAATAAATAAACATTTAAACGATTTCAAATGCCTCAATTATATTAAAAAAATGAAATAATATGAAAATACTTAATTATACACTTGAGACAACAAATATCTTACAATACCAATCGCGGATAGGGAAGACTTCTCTTACACAAAAAAAAAAAATTTAAAGATTCAAAGACTTTCATCGTAATGACGTCCCTGGAGTTCGCAAAACAAAAAAATCAAAGTTTTGACTATTTTAACGAATTGGTCGAAAAGACTTGCTATAAAAAAACAAGAATTTAGCAAAGATGTAACGAATAGTTCTGCACCTGGATATTCCGTATTATTATTGTTCCAAATTTGTATACTTTTATAATTATTTTTGTATAATTTAAAGTAAAAAGTCGCAGTTTGGGACAATGCTGGGAACGCATTAACTTTTTTAACTTCAACTAAAATTGGGAATTTTGGAAGGCCGCGATTAAAAAGCGCATTCAGAAAATTGATTATATATAAAAATTAAAAAAGAAATAAATAAACATTTAAACGATTTCAAATGCCTCACTTATATTAAAAAAATGAAATAAAATGAAAATACTTAAGTATACACTTGAGACAACAAATATCTTACATAACCAATCAATACAAATTAAATTAACACATATAAATCTTGCTTCTCTTTTCCTACTTCCCGGCTAAATAATAAGACAAGATAATAATATAATATTATGACGATGGTAATATTCCTTTTTCGTAGAAAACCTAATTATCTTCGACTCACTTTACGTACTTATAACAGTAGAAGGAGTAAATTTGCGATTTAATCAAAGTAAAGCATATATCTTTGCAAACATGGTTTTCATAAAGAAACTAATATCATATTTGTGCCTAACATTATTTTTTGTAAACCATTTATGCCAGCATAATTAGCATTGCAACAGATTTGGAAATTATTGAACATGTATACTCGTATAACATATGTATGAAATGTTATCAGGTGTTTTCCGATTTGTTGCCGGATTTAGAAAAAACTGCTTACTTTTATCACAAAAATATATGCTTTTAATTGTGATTAAAGGCAAAACCTAAATTCGTGCGTGTTGCGTTTGCGTTCTTCAAAACAACAACAAAATACATGTACAGTTGAACCTCGATTATCCGGGAACCTCCATTATCCGGGATAGAAAAGAATGTTGGTATTTTTTCCATTTCCTCTATTTTTTATTATAAAAAACTTCATTATCAGGGAGTAAAAGCACACTTTCCACTTAATTTGATTAAGCAAACAAAAGGTGAACGAAAGAAAAGTGGAAATTCTTCCATATTACACAAGCTTTGTATTTTTGGTGTCACTAAAACCATGGGGCAAAGTCAATTCAGATGAATCTGATAATGATTATGATGTATCCTTCTAAAATTTGGTGGATTATTGGGTAAATATGCATAGTTTATTATTATTACCTTATACTATGCCATTTTTACTCAAAAATATGTTAAAAACTGCATAAAAACATTGCCTCCATTATCCGGGAAAATCGATTATCCGTAATGCCTCCGGTCCCGACCATCACGGTTAATCGAGGTCCGACTGTATTTCGAATTTAAAATACATGCATTTTGTTTTGTGTCACATATTTTAGTGGAATGTCCGCATCTGTGCTAAACATTGAGCAAATTCTTGACTGTTCCACAAACAAACATTTACATTTTATTCGATCAGCGCTTATTGTTCACAATATTCGTGATGTTTAAATCTGAACCTATATGCTTTATTGTTCTTAAAAAATTATATATTAAATATATGTATTAAAATTTAATTTTATTAACGTTGTTATTATACATTGATCTCAACCTAATTATTTTTTTGCGCATATGGTCTTAGTAACCCGGCGCCTTAAATTGTATATTTTACAAATTAATTTGTAAAATATGTTGAAAAAAAAAAATAAATAAATGTATTTTGTTTTTGTTTTGAAGAACTCAAAAATTTGGGTTAGCCATAAGAGTCTATAAAAAGTATAATTTTATGTAAAATGTGTATAAAAGCTTATCAATAAAACAGAAAGTCGATCAAATTAAAAAAAAAAAAAAGTGTTGATAACACTGTGCAACACTGAAAATGCAAACAACTTCTAGTGTGCATTTTCTGAAAGTACACATTGAGACTACAAAACCCCCAGTTGGGTTTCGTGTTTTTAGATCGGGTTCATATTTTATGGCCTTATCTACCGGGCTAAACTGCAACTAGCGCATCAAAATTGATAAAATATATAAAAGTTTACATAATTTCTGGAATTAAGGTCAGTTACATCCGAACTTTTGAGAGTTGAACCAAGTAACCTTTCGCAAAAACTTTCCAAATAAAGTGCTCAGCAATTCTTCAGAACATTCTGAAACTGTAAAACACTTATTTCATGTTGTTTAGGCGGTATTTCATATCATACTTTCTGCAAAAAAATATTTCAAAACCATTCACACAGGCTGTTTATTCTCATATTTGAAATTTCAATATATTGTTGATATATTTTTTCAAACTGTCGTTGAAAAATATGCTAGAATCTTACATTTCAACGAATATTCCCAAATATAATATTAAGAAAAATTTAACCGTTTTGGAAATACGCTGCGAAATATGTACAAATTACGGAATTTTTAGATATATTATAAAATTTGAGGAAATATATGTGGTTATTCCTGTTCATTTTTTTTCCATTTTTGTTATAATATAAGTTTGCTGCGGATGTCATGGAAAGATTCGTATTGGTTTTAAAGATATATCCCCGATTTGCTTAAAAAGTCAATATTTAACCATGTTTAGATGGGGCCATAAAATCCGAACCCGATCTAACAAAACCAAATGAGGTTTTTTGTTATTTTATTTCTGTACATTCATAAAAACCGCATTAGAAGTTGTTTGCACAAAATTACCTTGGAAATGTTGCACAGTGTAATTACCAGAAATGATTACATTAGCTGTCCTGAATATTATACATTTTGGTCTTATGTTGAACTTTCTGAAAAAATATTTTTATTTTATGTTTCTCAACTAAATAAATCAATACAGTTCAATAACTGCTACATTTTAAATGGCTCCATACTTTCATTGGTCGCATTCAAATAATATAAAAGCATTTTCATTTAAATCTATTGGTAAGGCCTGCTATTAAATAATCGTATGAATGCTTTAGATGAATAATTTCTTTCGGATCTATCCTTTGTTTCATTGTGCAACACATTACCATTATCAAATTCAATATACATACTAATTTTTTATACCAACCAAAACATTCCCTAATTTTGCAATCATTCACACATCGTATCTGTAATTTGTAGACAGTCATATACATAATTATCTCACTCGTCTTTCAACCAGATTATATTGTGCAATATTCCGTTAAAATCGGAATTGTTTTCAATAATTCATTTATATTGTGCGCTTCTAAATGACTCACTAACTTTTCGGAGGTACGTAAGAGGTTTATAAAGTTTTGTAAATTTTCGACAATTTCTTTTGTCATTGTATCGGAGGACTTGTTGATGAGTTCGGCGAGTTTTTTACCAACGTCATATTTTATAAAGGCATCCTGCAATTGAGTTGCAGACACTTCCGTCGCCGACGATGATGAACTTAAATACACCACACAAAGAATACATAAAGCAATTAGAGCTTCATTCTGCATAACCAAATGTTGCGACGTTAACATATTAATCATAGCTTCAACCGATCCTTCATGGCTTATGAATTTGTCTAAACTACTGCGATCGTAATCCATGCTTGGTATTTTATCGGCCAATTGTTCAGCTGGTGCATCACCTTTGCGTGGCAGGGCATAGGCAATTTTACTAAGGTAACCATGTTTTATGAGCCAAGCCATAAGGCGATATGATTCACCTGTAACGCCGGCATAATCTGAACTTTTACTCCAATGTACCAATTGATCGATTAGTGTAGAATTTTTTAAAAGCTCCAAAGCTAATTTCTCTGTGGAACAAAAAAAAACTTTTTTATAATGAAAAGTGACATTTCATTTCCCTGTAATGCTAACCTTGACCATCGACTGTCATTCGTAATGTACCAAGGAGTTTAAAAACTACTGGAGGTTGATGTATTTCCAGCATTGGCAATATAGTCTCTACAAGACCAGCTTGTATGACAGCACTTTTATTCGCCTTTGGAATGACCAGATTTCGTAGAGTACTCAATAAAGCATGTTGCAGTCGCACATCATCCCGAACACCATTATTTTTCGCCAGCACTTTTAATAGTTTATTCATAGTTTTATTCTCAACCATGTGAATGCAATGGCTATCGGTACGGGCAAAGTTTCCCAATGCAAGCACGCCGGTGGTTAAAAGGTCCACATCATCCGAATCTAACCAATCTTCCATATTTTTTAGTAACGACGTGGTATATAAATAATTCATTGATTCATCTGGAAGAAATTAATTGCACAATTTGATACTGCGAGTTAATACTTATTAACATATCCAAATTTCTTCAAAACTTACCTCCCGTCAAAACAAGAACTATTAATTCACATGCCAACTTCATCAGGGCTCGAGCTTCGCTTGTACGAGCCAGTGTTTTATACTTCTCTAAAAGCTGATAAATGGTTTCACAGAGGCCATCCTTTGCTAGCAAAACTTTAACGTCATCATTCTCGGCCTGATAATGCAAAAGTTCAAGGCACATTTCTGCTAAATCAGGATTTGTAGAGGCAGCCAAAACACGAGCCAGTTGTAAGTTTACATTTGCCTCGAAGTTCAAATCGGCCACATTCTCAGTCAATATACTCATGATTGGTAGAGTATTCAAAAGCAGGTCTTCATTTTCCTCAACATTCTCCACACCGATGGTTATTATTTTTGAGATTTTTGTCATGATATCCAAATCCATTGCCCGCTTTGCCAATGTCTCGCCACCCAACAAGTAATTCGATAATAGGCCTCCTCGTACTTTTATAAATTGCAAAGCATTCGCTTTGTCATTTAAATTTGTAATATCGAGCAGTTTGATTAGTACCATATCTCCCTTAAGATCCAATATGATTTCTCTAGCGTCATCGTTCAAATATAGAATATTTCCTAAGGCTCTGCAATTCTGAATAGTCAACTCCATATTGTCGGAATCGTTGTTAATATTTCGGAGATAGTCGATGAATGCTTTTATCACTTCGGGCTTGGTGAATTTTTTACGTTGTTCTTCTGATTTGGTCAGTTCTGCTATGCATTTACATGCTTCCTTGCAAACCGTAACGTTATCACATTGAATCAGTGTTAGAAGTTCATCGGACAGTTCGTATTTATCGAAAAGTTTTGGGTCCTTAGCAGCAGCTATTTCACTCAAAACGGTGGTAGCATTGTCTGGGATTTTGGTGGGATTAACGGTGGTTGCTTTAAGTTTTTCAATAAGATCATCAATTTCACCTGTATGGGGGAAAAAGGAATGGAAATGTATTACTACCTTTGATGTATTGGTGCAAAAATATCTGTGGTATTCACTTTTTTGTAATATCTACTAAAGTTTATCTGCTTTGTGGTTTCTTTTTTTAAATACAGAAAGAGGGCACCCAAAATGTATATCTATGATTTATGATGACAAAACTTTTGTCACAAAAGGTGATTTCTTTTTCCAAACAAGAAGCCATTATAGAAACCAGCAAATAATATATATTTTTGTAACGAAACTTACATCCGATTTTCAGTGTGTAAATTATAAAAAATCATTGACACTATGATAGAATGGTTAGATTACGTGCCTTGGACACAGATGTTCGGGGTTGCAACTGGAACCTGGGATCCTGGCTTTTGACGTTTAGCTACTTTGTTAAACTAAGATTATTTATCCAAGTCACTCTTCGTCTGGCTTATTCATCAAGTTGTGTAGAACTTTAAAAATTGATGTTCGCTCAACTTTACAAAATATGAAGTCCTCAGAGTTATAAACCCAACTGGAAAAATTAGGTTTTGTTAAATTCTCTGAAATGTTTAAAATTTTTGTCCAGATGTAGGTATTTTTTCAAAATAGAACAAGTAAAAAAGCGGTAAGTTCGGCCGGGCCGAACTTTTCATACCCTCCACCATAAAATATTCTGAACTAAAATGGAATAATTAGTTTTCATTCCTGTCCCCAACTTTACGTGGGTACGTTAAAATGTCAGATAATGTACATAAAATGCTTCATTCGGGAGGCCCTTTTTTATGGTGCCTATATCTAACTATGTATGTTGACAATTTTTGGTGGGCTAGAAATTGGGAGGTACCGTTATATAGGGGTTATAATAAAACATGGACCTATGTTGACAGTTTTTGATGGGAGTCTTTAATGTCAAATAACTCCTAATTCGGTTAAAAATTGTAGCTAAAATCCTCAAAATACCTAAAATCGGTACATAACGTGGGAACTCCAAATGTCATTAAAAGCTAGTTCGGAGGTACCCCTATATGTGGGCTATACGAAAATATGAACGTAAAAGAACAATTTTTGTTGGCTCTTAAATTTCAAATTACAGAAAGTTCGTCCAAAAAATAAAGCTAAGGTACGGAAAATCGGGAGGTTTGTTTTGTGGCTACACCAAAACTTGGACCTACGTTCGGTTAAACATTTTAAGTAAAATTCTCAAAGTACCGAATATCGGGAGGTATCGTTATATTGGGGCTATGTTGAAAATTGTTGATGCAGATGTGTGGTGACCACTACAACCCTCAAATGTCAAATTACAGTTAGTTCAGTTAAAACTTGTAGCTAAAATTGCCAAATTACTGAAAATCGGGAGGTACCGTTATATGGGAGCTATATCCAAACATGGACCTATGTTGACAATTTTTGATGGAGAGGTGTTGTGACCACTAAGAACTTCAAACGTCAAAATACTGCTAGTTCGGTTTAATATTGTAGCTAAAATAATCAAATTACTGAAAATAGGGAGGTACCGTTATATGGGGGCTCTTTATCCATACATGGAACTTTCTTGACAATTTTTGGTGGAGAGGTGTGGTGACCACTAAGAACTTCAAATGTCAAATCTTCAAATTACAGCTAATTCGGTTAAAACATGTATGTAAAATTCTCAAAATACCGAAAATCGGGAAGGTACCGTTATATGGAGCTATACCAAAACATGGACCTATGTTCATAATTTTTTCGAATATAAGTTTTTTGGTCACTAAGAACCCTAAATATCAAATTATAGCTAATTCGGTCAAGAAATGTGACTTAAAACATCAAAATACATGAAATCGGGCGTTAACGTTATATGGGGGCTATTCCAAAGCATGGACCTATGTCCACTAGTTTTGTTATATAAGTTTATTGACACATAAGAACCCTATATGTCAATTTTTAGCTAAATCGGTCTGAAACTTTAGCTAAAAACGTCAAAATACCGTAAATCGGGGATACCGTTATATGGGGGCTATACCAAAACGTGGACCTATGTCCACAAGTTTTGTTATATAAGTTTATTGACACTTAAGAACCCTAAATGTCAAATTATAGCTAAATCGGTCTGAAAATGTAGCTAAAAACATCAAAATACCATAAATCGGGGGGGTAACGTTATATGGGGGCTATACCAAAACGTGGACCTATGCTCACAAGTTTCGTTATATAAGTTTATTGGCACAAAAGAACCTTGAATGTCAAATTATATCTAAATCGGTCTCAAAATGTAGCTAAAAACTTCAAAATGCCGTAAATCGGGGGGTACCGTTATATGGGGGCTATACCAAAACGTGGACCTATGTTCACAAGTCTTGTTATATAAGTTTATTGACACTTAAGAACTCTAAATGACAAATTATAGCTAAATCGGTCTGAAAATGTAGCTAAAAACGTCAAAATACCGTAAATCGGGGGTACCGTTATATGGGGGCTATACCAAAACGTGGACCTATGTCCACAAGTTTTGTTATATAAGTTTATTGACACTTAAAAACCCTAAATGTCAAATTAAAGCTAAATCGGTCTGAAAATGTAGCTAGAAACGTCAAAATACCGTAAATCGGGGGTACCTTTATATGGGGGCTATACAAAAACGTGGACCGATATAGCCCATCATCGAACTTGACCTGCCTGCAAACAAAATTTCAGCATCAAGTTTGTCATTCCATTTGTAACTCATCGAATTTATCATTTTAGTTCCCACAAAGTATACATATTCTTGATCAGCGTGCAATTCTGCATCGATATAGCCATGTAGTTCCGTCTGTGAAAATCACTCTAGCGTCCAAACGGATGTAGGTGGCTTAAATTTTGGTTAAATGATTTTTTTAGCTCCGTAGATCTTTAGGTATTGCATCTTTAAGGAATTTTGAAGGTATTAGTCCCATTTGACCATCGAATAGGTTGTGGTATTTTGTGTTTCCAAAGGCTAAAACGCATTTCTACCAAAAATTGTTTATATAGGTCCACGTTTTGATATAGCCAATTTTTCCACAATAATAGTTGTAATTCGGCATTTAAGATTCCAAGAGACCAGAAAAATTCTTTTCGAAAAATTGGCGGCATATGTCCACATTTTGGTATAACCCCCATATAACAGTACCTCACGGTTTTAGCTACTTTGTTGACTTTAGCTATATTTTCCGACCATTTAAAAAGTTGATAGTGTTTAAAAAATGCATCCACAAAAATTGCAGATATAGGCCCACATTTTGTTATAACCCCATATAACGGTTCTTCCCGAACGAAATTTCTGTAATTTGATATTGGAAGGTACAATGTGAAGAATTCAAAAGGATTTGTCCACGGTAATTTAATATTTCGAATTCTCAATGAGTAGAAAACTCCATGTAGAAAATAATCAGTACCGGTTCATATTTTGGTATACGCCAAATTTATATAATCAACCTATAAGGGGATTATTATATTTTTATAGTGGACCCAAAGCCAATGTTAGCTGCACTCGCCATGTATCCCAACGCTCCATAAATTTCGCCAAGGGTGACCTCAATAGGTCCATCCTCATAAATTTCGCCTAGTGGCCCTCAATAGGTCCATCCTCATAAATGAAGAATTTTCATCATCGGTCCATATTTCAAAATGTATACAATCATTATATTTTTATAGTTGACCCAATGGCCAAGTTAGTTGCACTCGCCATGTATCCCTACGCTCCATAAATTGCGCCTAGGGGGCCCTCAATGGGTGCTTCCCATATATGAAGGCATTTCATCATCGGTTGATTTCGTTTAATTTTCTACAATGAATCCATTGGGTATCAGCATTTTCTGATAGCCGACCCAATGCTCTAGTTAACTGCATACGCCATATATTCTTACGCCCCAGAGACTTCGCCTAGGGGGGCCTTTAATCGGTTATCGAAACCATGTACGTGTAATTTTGTTCTATTTTTTGTTAGTTTATAAACAAATACGAGGGCAGTTCGGAAAAAGCGCGGATGGAAACTTCCATCTCTGTTATGAACTCATGTTAAATTATGTTTCGATCTGGCAACTCCTTCATATAGAAACAGGTGTTCAAAAAAGACGCATCCGCAATTTTTTTACAATGGAAAAATTAGAAATGCGTGCTGTCATCAAATATTTACTTAAAAAAAGGTTCATCGGGACAAGAAGTTCATAATGATATGGTGAATGTGTTAGGTGAAAGTGCTCCTTCATATGCAACAGTAGAAAAATGCAACAGTAAAAAATTTAAACGTGGTCGTACATGCATTGAAGGTGAACCACGTAGTGGACGTCCAAAAACAGCAACAACAACAGAAATTGTAGCCAAAGTGCATGATATGGTATTAAATGATCGACGAATAAAAGTGCGTGAAATTGCTAATATCATGGGCATCTCAAATGATCGAGACCATTTAATTTTGCATGAAGAACTACAGATGAAAAAGCTTTCTGCAAGATGGGTGCCGCATTTGTTAACAGTCGATCAAAAACGCATAAGAATGAACATTTCTCAAGGTTGTTTGAATCGTTTTAAGCGAAATAAAATGGATTTTTAGCGTCGTATCATAACTGTTGATGATACATGGACCCACCACTATACTCCAGAGACAAAAGAACAATCCAAACAATGGACTGAAGCTGGAGGAAGTGCCCCAAAGAAGGCAAAAACAATTCAATCGGCTGGTAAGGTTATGGCAACGGTTTTTTGGGACTTCAAAGGTATTTTATTGATTGACTATCTGCAAAAGGGCAAAACAATAAATTCAGAGTACTATTGCAACCTTTTGGATCAATTAAATGTACAACATCGAGAAAAACGTCCTGGCTTACAACACAAAAAAATAATTTTTCATCAAGACAACGCACCAGCGCACAAGAGTGTTTTAACAATGGCTAAAATCAACGAATTAAAGTACGAGTTGCTTGACCACCCACCTTATTCTCCTGATTTAGCTTCCAGTGGCTTTTACTTGTTCCCAAATCTAAAAAAATTCCTTGCTGGCAAGCGTTTTACCTCAAATGAAGATGCAATTACATTTTTAAACCACTATTTTGAAGACTTTGATTAAAACTATTTTAATCAAGGGATAGAATTGCTAGAAATGCTTTGGTATTGAAGTTTCAGGAGATTATATTGAAAAATAAAAATATTTTTTTCATTGATAGGCTAAGAAGTTTCCGAACCGCCCTCGTAAACTTAAATATTTAATGGGAAAACAAATGATCTTATTCCTCTGTGATCGAGTTATATTACAGCTGTCAACAAATCACTGGCTTTATTGTTTTATTTAATTAACATCATGGCACCAGCTTCTCAAGCATTTGTATGTGGCGCTTGCGGAAAAAACATAACCAGAACATGCGGTAGTGTCAGCTGTTTTGTTTGCCAAAATTATTTTCATCTAAAGGTGTGCTCGCAATTAGCTGATGAAAACTACGATTTTTTAATTAAAAACCCTGGGCTTTGCTTATATGGAACGTGTAGACAAAGAGAACTACAAAATTCACCAACAGCTCAATAGAAATGACATACTAGTCACTGGGTTACCACAGAATGTTGATCCTGTGGTTGTGACGCTTAATATTTGCAAAGCATTGAGTGTAAACATAAGTTTAGATAACATTAATGCTTGTTTTTGGCTTGGTAAATATAAAAAAACAATTAAGCGTGATGAGATCATGAGATATTATGTGAAGAAAAAGTATCTGAAACTGAATCGAATTGTCCAAACTGATGTGCAGTCGAGAGTATATCTAAATGACATCTTATCTCCGATTGCATTAAGAATTAAGCATGTGTGCCGTTCCTTGATAAAGAGCAAGAAAATAAAAAGCTTTCAGTTAATTCAGTCTATTCCTGTGGCTAAAGTTTATCTTCAAAATGGAAGCAAACAAATTCTACCATTAGCAATCCCACGGCAGCGGGTTCTTACGTACCGGATTGACCCGAAACCAAAAGTGTTTCGGCCAGCGGCTGCCAACCCAGCATTATATGCTGCTACAACAACAACAACCATTAGCCCAGCTTGAAGATATGACCGTTGAACTCGATCCATCAACCCCAGTCGCCAACAGACAACGTCACATAATGCCTGTTTTTGGAACTCCGAGAATATGATGAAATTATATGTATGTTTATTGAAAGACCTGTGGACGGGAGGGAGGGTTAGAACATAAGGTTGTCAATTTAAGAACCTTATCTTTTGGTCTATCATTTGGTTTTCCACACTTTATATTTATTTATTAGCCAGTTACTGTATTATTAACGCAAATTTCCTTTTATCTATTCTATTATAATTATGACTTCGGTTAGCCCTATTGGCATAAAAGACTTTTGTTCCTCACAGTGCCCAAATTTAAATATTGGCTATTTCAATGCTCAATCTCTTAAGCCTAGCAGTAATTCTTCAAAATTTTTGGAAGTAAAAATGTTTTATCTAATGGTCATTTAGATGTACATAGTTGCCATAACTGAGACCTGGCTTAAGTCATATGTCTCCAATAAGTCAATTAATATTCCGGGATTTCGTTTTTTCAGGAATGATCGGTTAAGCTGTAGAGGTGGTGGAACTGCAATTTATGTATCAGTATCTCTGAAAACACAAGTTATATCTTCAATTTCTATGGAAGGTAGATGTGAAGCACTTTTTATTCGGATTTTTGATAATAATTGCAGTCTCGTTGTTGGAGTAGTATATTTGCCAAACGGCAACATATAGGTTCTAGAAGAAACTATCACTGATATTAATACTAGGTTTGGTAAAGTTATCGTCGTCGGCGACTTGAATTACGATATTTCTAATAGTACTAAATATCCTGCTTTTAGATGGTTTCTTACACGTAGTAACCTCTCTGTTCTTCACAACAACATGACAACACATATTGATTTGCAAAGAAACTCAACTTATCTTATTAACTTTCCACTGGTGAGTGATAGATCTGATTTTTTGCGGAGTAGTCAATTCTACTTTCCAGCCCTGAATTCTACACGCAGAAAAATTTATTTTAGAAATATGTTTGGATCCAAACAAATATATGTTTGGGACCGGTTGCAAACAAATATATGTTTGGATCCAAACATAATATGTTTGGGTCCAAACAAATATATGTTTGCAACATTTTGTAACATATCTCAATTTGATATGTTTGGGTAAAACATACTTTTTATGTTAGAACATTTTTTTCATGGATGGAGAGAGGATGTTTGTCAACGAGAGTAATAACAGTGCTCTCGCGGCTGTGGAATGCTGCTTTATAATAAAGAGTTGTGTGTATTGTGTAATAGAAGACGTAGAAGCGAAGAAGGGGGCTTTGGTGGCATGTATGCGTCAAACTCGTGTGTTTCTTGTTTTGTTGTTGTTAACCAACGAAGAAGAAAAGAAGAAATGATATGAATTATTTTTTTTTCTTTCTTCAGTGTTTTAGATGCCTTTGTAGAGTCAAGACGGTAAAGTGAGTGAATAAATCAGTGTTTTGTGTTTTCTTAAAGAAATTGTGCTTTTTAGTAAATTAAATGCCCAATACATTTTATAATTGAATCGGAAAGTTGAATGGAATTATTTTATTGGACAAGGAAGAAATCGCATTTAATATTGGTAATTACATACATACTAGTGTATATTTGAAATATGGCATATCCATATTTATTTATTACATTACATAATCATTTGATTCTAGATGCCGATTCCCCGCTGATGATTTCAACTAAGAGGACAATTTGTTTTATTTCACAACTAAGGAGAAGCGTTCAACTACGTTTCTATATATTTTTCCTTTTTAAAAGTGTGACTACAAATTATTTCAATCAGTTTTTCTTTTATTAAAGTGTGTTATGTATTTCTTTGGAATTTTGTATGTACCTATGTGTTTGTTGTTCTTTTGCATTTTAATAAAAAACCACATTTGTGTGTATACTATAGAGATAGCCAGTCAGCTCTTACTGAGAGCAAGTGAGCACACATTTTAAAGTGTTTTACATTGAATTTTACGCTCCCTTGCTCTCAGTAAGCGCCCACTGGTGCATGTGTTTGTTTTTTTTTGTGCTTTTTGGGTTTATATTTTTTTGTACCCAAACATATAAAATGTTTGCACCCAAACATATAAAATGTTTGCACCCAAACATAAAATTGTTTCCACCCAAACATATCTTTGTTTGCACCCAAACATATATATGTTTGCACCCAAACATATATTTGTTTCCACACAAACATATATACGTTTGCAGACCCAAACATATATTATGTTTGGGACTGTTGCAAACATATATATGTTTGCTGCAAAATATGTTTGGGACATATGTTAGAGAGGCCGATTTTTTTTGCGTGTATGCATGCCTTTATGTTAGTTCAATATAACTTGGCGTATAGTAATACAATACAAGTAAAAACAATACGGGACTATAATGGTATAAATATGGATTCCCTCCTTCTTGATCTATATCATTCTGATTTCTCCTCAATTTACAATACAAATAACCCAGATGCCCAGTTACAAAGCATAAATAACATCCTCATTTCATTATATGAGAAACACGTATCTGAGAAAACGATTACTATGCTCATAAAGCATACGTTGAAAATCCTTCTGATGAGAATAAGAATATTTTTAAAAGATACAGAATCTTAGCCCGCCGTTATATCCGTAATGCTATAAGATTACATGGTTATAATCTATTTAGTGGTGTGACTGATAGCAAAGTGCTGTGGTCTCGTATATATTCTACTGGTGCTTTGAACCGTGATAATAATTACTGTGATATTAATGTTAATACTTTAAACGAATACATACTTTACTTCTGTGTCATGTATGTCTGCGTCATCTTCCTCCTCTAATTCAAATTATTACTTAGATTTTACACATGATTTTTCTTCGCGTTACAATGACTTCTCCTTTCGAAATGTTGACGAATTGGAATTGTGCAATGCTATATTCAAAGTTAAATCTAATGCCACGGGGACGGATTCTCTACCCATTAGATTCATAAAGATTTTATTTCCATTTATCAAGTATCACCTTCTTCATTTTATAAATACTATAATTACAACTTGTCATTTTCCCGTATTTTGGAAATATGCTAGAGTTATTCCTCTGCTCAAGAAAGGAACAACTGGTCTCGATTGTCAAGACTATCGTCCAATTTCAATTCTTCTATCGTTATCCAAAGTTGTGGAAATACTTTTAAACAATCAGATGCAAAGTTATTTAGAATCACATCGTCTCATTGATTCTAGTCAAGCTGGTTTCCGAAAACACCACAGCACCACAACATTATTACTGTACTTAATGGATAAAGCTAGAAAACATTTGGACAGTAAACATCCGTGTGTTTTGGCTGTTTTAGACTTAAGCCTTTTGATTGTGTCAATTATAATATTCTTATTTCCAAGCTATACCGACAGTTTAACTTTTCTATAACTTTGTGTAATCTAATATCCTCATTTCTTAATCGTCGATCACAATTTGTCTCAATTAATGGAATCTCATCGTACAGTTGCAACATCTCTTCTGGAGTTCCGCAGGGTTCTATACTCGGTCCTCTTTTATTCATGCTATATGTGAACGACATACGGGATTGTGTTCGGAACTTTAAGCATTTATGCCGACGATGTTCAACTTCTCACATCTACATATTCGCAATCATTAAGTGACTGTATATCCAAACTTGATGAAGATGTTGGTCGCATTTGTACGTGGGCCTCAAATAATAATGTTCAGATCAATGTGTCTAAAACTAAGTGTATTCTAATTGGTATTTCTATTGGCTCCTCACATATCACTGTGCAGAATAGAACAATATTCCCCTCTGACAGTATCTCTTGTCTTGGCTTTGAAATTGATTTAAAACTGAAATTTGGACATCTTATCTCAAATGTTATCTCTAAAGTAAACTACTCACTTAAAACGCTGTACTCGTTGGACGTCATATTGAATATGGATATTAAATATACTTTGGCTCATTCATTATTAATGTCGCATATCCTTTATGGACTGGAAATTTACTCAAGTACAAACTCACAATATTTTTGTAAACTGGTATTTTTTACCACAGGATACTTAGATTTATTCATTTTAATCACAGCCGATTCGATTATCAATCACTCTCTGTCCAATTTATAGGTTGCTCTTTTGAACATTCAGTTAGTGTAAGATGCCTTTGTAACTTCTTCTCTACTATTAAATACGGCAAGCCCTCATATTTGTTAGACACCTACACATTTTTAAATACCACAAGAAATTCTAATATTCTTGTCGAACGGTTAATACTTCATATATGGACCATTCATTTCATAATAGAGTTGTTCGTTTATGGAATGTACTGCCTTCGTCATTAACATTTTTTTCCGATTAGTCCTCACAGGTTTAAAAAGTCTTTACTTTCTTACTATCAAAGTATAACGTAGTTCTTTATTGTTTGAGTATCACTGACACTCATTGCATGTAAATGTTAAAGTACTTTTAGGGAAATTTGCGTTAAAAATTTTTAATAATACTTTTTAATAATTTTTTATGATAAACATCTTCATGCCTCAAGTATATTTTTTTAATGTTTCATTTATTTTTGAATCTCACAATTAAATTGCCTTTATTTGTTAAAAGAATTTTTTAGAATGTAAGAATATTTATGTGTCATTATAATTTGTAACAATATTATTATGTATCTATCAATTTGTAGCCCTTATAGGGTTTTTGATTGATTAATAAATTTGATAACAATAATAGGTCCATCCTCATACATGTATTATTTTCATAAACGGTCGATATTTCAAAATATCCACAATGGAAAGATCCTGAGCAATAGCCTAAAGCATATATTCTTCAAAAACGATTTTGTCAAAATCGTTTTTACCAACTGTTATAGAACATATATATATACATACCTGTCAGGGGATTTTTAGGAAATTAGTTCTAATAACGAACGATGGAGGAAGTTAATATATAAAATGAAAGATAAAGATAGGGTTACCAAGTCGGACTATAGGAAAAGTTTGTAATTAAATAACTGGCAATAACTCGTATATACAATTTTCGAATGATTTACGTGTAAATGCTAGTTTCCAAGCTTAGCCTTCGTTCACCCACTAAAATAACATTCTAATATGCCTGATGATCGGACTTAACCATCCGTGAAACGTAGCATAATGGTTGAATGTGAAGGACTTCGGTGAACTCCTAATTTTTCAATGCACTCTTAGGTCATAACAGTTCAACTCGAAAGAAAATTAATTCATAAATGGTTTATACTAGAACGAAACGAAAAATCCATCATTCATTTAACACAATATCAGAAAACTAAAGACTAAATTATTTAATAGTCTTGTTCACTTGTTACTCGACTACAGACGTGTGGTTTTCTATCGCATTAACAAGTGACGTTCTTTGCAAACAGCATCACACAGTTATCTTTTGTTAATTCTTAAACAACTACAACATTAAGCGCTCTCACGGTGAAGGAGCCGCTACTCATGGCTCCAACATGAGCAAAAAAAAAAAAACAAACCAAAATCTCTGCGAAAAGAGAACCAAAACTATTTTCAATGATGACGTAAACGCTGGAGAAGAAATAATTATCGATAATGAGACGATTAAGAAGGTGAGAGTACCGCCAATAACATTGCTCAAATGCAAAATCGAACAGTTGCATTAAATGTGCAGAATTTTGAAGATAACCGAATATTCGGTCAAAAAGATTTCTATTGGACATAAATTGTATTGTACCAAGGAGGAAGATTATAAATTAGTTTGCGAGAAAGCAGCATCTCAATTTGAATTTCAGTATTTCACATATGGAACGAAATACGATAAACCATACAAGGCAATCCTGTTAAATTTTGAAAAAAAGGATCCTAAAATAGTTAAAAATATGCTTATTGCAAAAGGGTTGAAATGTTTAGATGTTAAAATCGTCATTAGACGCATAAATAATGAAGAACATATAATTTGTGTCGTTTATTTCGAAAGAAAATCTATAACTCTGAGAGAACTTAGAGAAAATCATTCAGATATTGAACGTTCCAGAATTAAATGGGAATACCAAAAACCAAACAAATCAAACTTACTCAGTGCCATAACTGCCAAATGTATGGTCACGGATCGAATAGATGTAGGGTTAAAACGTTCTGCGCAAACTGTGCTGGAAACCATAATACCTCCGATTGTAAGGAAACCCTTTGGAAAGGCGCCAATTGTGGTGGCGATCATAAGTCTGTATCCAATGAATGTCCCAGTAGATTGAAATATATCGAAATAAGGGAACGACTAAAACCGAAAAAAGTCATTAGAACGCAAAATACTTATCAAAATCATAATAATTATGAAAACCAATTTCCAAATAGGCTTAATCAAACCTTGCCCCAACGGAATGATTGGTCCAATTCAGGACAAAGTGGAGACAACTTATTTTCAGTTGATGAATTGAAAAATATAACATTTGAATTAATTTCCAAATTACAAAACTGCAAGTCAAAGATGGAGCAATTTGATGTTGTAACTAGTATTGCATTCAAATTCTTAAATTGATTCAATCACTCAAAATAATTTCTTGGAATTCCAGAGGAATTCGAAACAAAAAAGATGAATTATTTAATTTTTTAACACAAACGAAATTGATATATGCCTTTTATGCGAAACATGGCTTAATTCAACTACCTCAATCAACATCAAAACTTTATATGCTATCGAAATGATCGCTCTGAGAGAAGAGGAGGTGGAGTGGCAGTTATCATAAGAAATAGCATACGTCATAAATTATTAAAGCCGAAAAATACATCTGAAATTGAAAATGTTGGTATTCAGATTTATATTAATAATTCTGAAATCAATATATATACATGCTATTTTCCAGGTGGTTCTCGCAATGCACAAAGAAAACAGAACTTTGTTTATGATATTCATAAACTAACTAATAATAAAAATTATATTCTCGGCTGAGATTTTAACTGCAGGCATCAACATTCGGGTTGCCAAAGGAATAATTGTTGGGGAAATCTGCTCTACGATAAATATCAAACTAGCTCCTACGACATAATGTTCCCACCTACTAGCACTTACATACCGGCAGACGCGAGGCGACAACCTTCAACTCTGGACTTATTGTTAACCGATGTACCTACATATATCCACACCGTTAAGGCCACCAATGATTTGGGATCGGATCATCTACCAGTTTTAATTGAAGTCAATAGAAATTTTGATCAGTCCGAAAATATGTTTTATGATTTCAGTAAAGCCAATTGGAATCGATTTAAATCACATATCAGTAGAAATCCGTGTATATATCATGATGTCGATACTACTGATATCGATACTGTAAATATTGACCATTTATTATTAAACCTAACTAACGGCATCAAAGAAGCTATTGATTTCAGCGTCCCTAAATACAACTTCAAAAGCAAAAGTTATGAAATTCCGAGAAACATCAAAGAAATGATTCTTTTTCGAAATATATATAAACGAAATTGGAAACGCTTTAGAGACCCCAATGATAGACACCAAATGAATGTTCTAAACAGAAAAATTAATGCAGAGTTAACTAAATTGCGAAATAAAAATTGGAACCATATGTTATCTAATTTGGATAAAGCATCTTCGCCCTTTTGGAAGATATCTAAGGTGCTGAAGAAAAAGACGAAGGTTATTCCAGCACTTAAAATGGATAATAGATTATTTTTTTCTCAAGAGGAAAAATGTGAAGTTTTAGCAGAAACGTTTCTCAAAAACCATACAATATCCACATCCCTTAGTGATAGCATTACTATCGGAGAGGTTAACGAAGTTGTACAGGATGTAAATATTTCAGTACCTGAATCAATAAGCTTAAAGTACACAACAACAGAAATAGTTTCAAAATTAATCAAAAAGCTGAAGAACAAGAAAGCTCCAGGAATTGACGAAATCAGCAATAAATGTGTGGGAACAGAATTTTGAGTGAAGTTTAGACAGAGAGCAATGATGTTTAGCTATGATGATGTCCCGCTACAATTACCAAAATGAGTTGCATTTACGACGCGAACAAGTAAAGACGTTCTCAAGACGGCTCGCATAAACGACGATTAACGACGATCATTATTCATGTTTCTTTTATTTTAACTTTCCTTTGTTTTAATTACAATTTCATTTTAATAAACTTGAGCTAAAAATTATATTAATTAACCCTAGACAAAAGCATTGAGTTTCATTTAAAAAGGAACCCTACAAATGCTTAAAAATGCTTCCTAAAAATGCAATTGTATATCTGACAAAAGTTCTTAATGCTTGTTTGAGACTATGTTATTTCCTGCTCGAATGGAAACTTTCTAAAGTTATCCCAATACGAAAAGTAAACAAATCGTTTGACGATCCGAAATCGTACAGACCAATTAGTTTGCTGTCATCCGTCAGTAAGATATACGAAAGAATTATCCAGGGAATGCAGAATGACTTTATCGAAAGAAATGATATTTTACCACATCAACAATTCGGTTTTTGAAAGCAGCATAACACTTGCCAACCACTTGTAAAAATCAGGAACATGGTAAAAAGCAATTTTAATGAGTCATTGTCTACAGGCATGGTACTATTAGATATAAAAGCTGCGTTTGACGGAATGTGGCATGACGGCCTTATATACAAGATGAGGAAATTTGGGTTTCCTCTTCAACTTATTAAAATTATACGCAGTTACCTTGATCAACGAACATTTTGCGTACCTATTGGAAAATCTAAATCTAGAATTGTTAATATTCCAAATGGTTGCCCGCAAGGTTCCTGTATATCCCCAATTTTATATAATATATTTACTGCGGATATACCTACTAATAGAAAACTGCACTGTTTCTGTATTTGCTGATGACACTTCATTATTAGGTGCTGGGCTTTATTCTAACATCGTACCTCTTCATCTCCAAAAAGGACTAAATAAATTAAACGACTATTTAAAAAATGGAAAATCATGGTTAATCCAGAGAAAACACAGGCCATTTACTTTTCCCGCAAACGAAAATCATGCTTTTTGCCACAATCACCACTTCTTTTCCTCGGTCACAACATAGAATGGAAAGCGAATGTGAAATATTTGGCGATCATATATCATTTATCGTTAATAAAATAAATAAAATCACAAGGATTATGTATCCATTAATAAATCGAAAATCGGATCTGAATATTGAAAACAAAAAACTTATTCTGAAATCAATGTTTTTGCCAATAATTTACTATTGCGCGCCTCTTTTCTCACCAGCGGCAAATAACCACATAAAGAAATTACAAGTGATTCAAAACAATTTGTTGAAATTAATTTTTAATCTCCCATGGCATTATTCAACAAAACGGCTCCATGCATTGTCTGGATTTCATCTCGTCAAAGACAAAATCGAAATATACAGAAACAACTTTGATACCCGATGTATTTATTCGTGCTATGCTCATATAAATGAACTTGTTTCATAAATGGATTTATATCCACCCCTTCTAGTCAACTAAATTTAAAGGGGAGTACACACCAACAGTCAACGTACTTTTAGGACAATTTTCCGGCAAATAACAACATTTATTTGGCTAAAAACGTTTGAAATACAATATTTACGGTATTATTTAGAGATTACAAAAGAAATTTTTCAGTTAGGCTTTGATATTCACGAAATAGACCTCGATGACTGTCAGCTTTGCTTGTCAATGTGTACTATACTTAAGGTTTTTATTTGTTTTTTTCCTTAAGGGAGTACACACTAACAGTCAAAACTGACACTCAACGTACTTTAAGGACAATTTTCCGGCAAATAACAACTTTTATTTAGCTAAAAACGTTTGAAATACAATATTTACGATATTATTTAGAGATTATAAAAGATTTTTTTCAATTAGGCTTTGATATTCACGAAATAGACCTCGATGACTGTCAGTTTTGCTTGTCAATGTGTACTATACTTTACATAAAAACTATAATATGAAAAAAAAAAAAAAATCATTGCTCATTATGTCATTAACTAAGTATAATATCTAACCTCCTGTTTTTGTAACACATTTTATAGTTCTCACACGAATTGTCAAATTTTGTAGATCGATTTACTCGCCTTAGCGCAAATGTGGAAAGCTGATTTTTGAATGAGGAATTCTTAACTATATATAGAACGTGTCTACGAAGAATTAGGTCTGTATGTCATCTAGGGGCTGAGCTATGGATGCCCAAATTATTACGAATATAGACGAACGAACAAAAAATAGTTACAAAAACAGGGGGTAAGTAGAAAAGGAAATTGTATTTTCTAAACTCTTTGTATTCTTATTTGTAAACACTGATTGTAAATCGAAATGTCAAATAAAAAAAAAAAGAAAAATATCAAAAATTATTTGTTTATTCAATTCACTTTTAATACTAAAGCCTCCAAGGCCAATAAATAGAATTAACAAAAAGTAGCCAAAATAATAAGAGTAGACATTCGAAATAAAGATATTTTCATAAATGTACATAGATTACTATTGTTTCAGTTTCTTGGACCAACAATATCGACTAGTGTAGCTGATGTTGGGACACCATCTTTTCAAAAAATTTCGTGTTGAATGTTCATATAGGCAAACGGACAGACGGACGGACGGAAGCATCAGCAAGGCAGGCAAGTACATACTCTTATGCAACAATTTTTATCAATTCTTATTTAATTCGGAAATGTGTGTTCCAATTGAATGAAAACCCCCATGCAAAAGTGAGTTCATGTTTTATTTTATAGTTTCTGAAACACCACAAATATATATCGTCACCATAAATGCCGGAAGACGTTACCGACATGGAAATCGAAATTCGTTTTTTGATGGAATCTGATATATTAAGCTAAAATACATGCTCTGGCAAAATTTCAAGCTTCTACGTTTAATAATAACGATCCTATTCAAGAAATGCCAATAGACGTAACAGCATACTGTAATTTTCATAGAACACAAAAGGCGTAACCCACATTATTTCAAAACTAAACAGCAGTACAAACAATGTATTATTTGATATTTGCAGCAATTAAAATACCAGAGGGGGGGCTTAATGCGTTAATGTATAATTTCCACGGGGCGGATTCGGTTAACCGGTTATTTGACCCGAAAGTCCAGGTTCAAAACCGGGTTAGACCCTGTTCTACTGAACCGATTACTACAAAATGGGTAAGGTATGAAAGCTTATGGAAATACCTATTACATGGTGTAGTTACTTTAACAGTTTTGTCTCTTACTCGGCTTATTCCTCCATATTTGTAATTTGACTCTTAGGTGACGATATCTCAAGAATTTTTGTTTTATCAGCGTTCGCCTTTTTCTTCTGTTTTTTTTTCATTTTTTTTTTTCATTGTCAACTAATCGTCAAAAAATATCGAAAAACAGTTCTGCCATTTTTACCTGAAGAAATTCGTCTGGTAGCCTGTGGTAGAAGAGAAAGGCATTTTTGCTCTCTCTCACTCTCTTAAAATGGCTTCCAGTTTTACCAGTTATTAGGGTTATGGAACACTTTGCAGGTTAAAAATGGTAACAAATGGTAACCTCACGTAAGTAAAGGAACATAACTTATGTTAACCGGGTAAAAGGAAGTGGTTATTCGGAAGGCAATGCTCGTCTCGATATTGTTAATTTTTCCAAGAGAAAGAACGAACGGAAATATTCAAAATTTGAGGCGTTGATACGAAAACGTGTATATGCTTAAAATTCACGTCGTTCTAGTACAAAGATGTATTCTTTAAAGACGGATACGATTAGGCTGTAAGTTTGCAAAAGATGGTCTGGTCAACCAACCCATGGTTTAATAAAGTTCCACTGATTGCAGTAATCAAATAGGTCCAGAGAAAAACGCAAATGTTCTGTATTGGTTTACTTATACAAAAAGACAGGAGATCCTGCAGTCACTGCGAGCATTGGCTTTTGATCCTAGCAGTATAATCTTTTTTAAAACTGATATCAAAGACGACTACCAGATTTTACCATAGAGAAGATCCGGAAATTTTGAGGCAGTGGATCCTCCTCAGATGTACACACAAAGTTTCAAAAAAGAAATTCCAACACCTGCAAGACTTAAAACGCTTAATTCCAAGTGATTTTCATTACTTTTATGACAACATTCCTTATGACAATTATAAGTTACATTTAAACTGTTACAGATCACATAATTTATATGAATACAACAATAAATATAATATTCCAGATTTAATATCTAATACAATTGAAATTATAAGTTATTATAGTGATGGTTGGAATTAACAGTTCACCTAATTGTGTTCGATTGAAATATCAACGTCAAGACTGGGAATTGAACCCAGCACCATCAGATTGCTAATTTAAAGTTCGCTTAACCGCGTAGGCCAATAAACCAGTCCTAATTTGTTTATAATTTTTCATTTATACTAGTTTCTTCAAATGTTTACTCAATAAATTGTGGGTTACGTCTTTTAGCATTTCAGAAAAATACAATACCAAAAGACGTAACCCACACAGCTTCCAACATTCTGGAAAAAAATTTAAGTTTTTTCCAAAAATATATTTCTTCTCTGTCTTAAAACGCGATACTAAAAATTTTCGATATTTTATAACACCGTTTTCATTTTATAACGTTTTTTGCTTCTCCTGTAAAGTTTTATATTTGTGGGTTACGTCTTCCGGCATTTATGGTGACGATATACAACACACATATCTATTTTCCTTGAAGGTACAAATGTATATCATTAAAAAGGATAATGATGTTATGTAGCCGCCTCCACCTACATTATTATGCATGTAAAGAACGTTCGGCAATAATAACGAAAACCTCATTTTCTATCTAATGTTCTTTAGTCTCGTTGAGTTTTTCATTTTGCACGTGTTGTTGCATAGCTACGCCGCGAATTGTGCAAACTGGCACAGAGTGGTATAAGTAATTGTAACTAGTTTATTACTTTTACATTAACAACTTCAACAATTACACCGACTCTAACAAAAGTGTCCTAGAATGTAAATCCGCGAGCAGAACCTAAATAGAGTACACTAAACGGAAATAAAATAAAAATATACGATTATTTGGTATAACATTCTTGAAAAATATTTTGCATTTTAAAGCATGATAAATTTAAAAATAGGTATATACAGTACTGTGTAAAATAATAGCAGTACGGAACTGCTATGTGCCAACTATTTTACATAAATATGCAACTTATAATAAACACCATTAAAGTTTCCTGCTCAGGAAGGTTCTTGCGTGCAAAATAATAGCAGTGTACGTTAGTAAAACGAACATGTTAAAAGCTACTTATTTATATAACTTTTTACAGTTGAAAAGTATTTTGAAATGAAATTAACACTTTCAGTGTCAAAAATAATATCTGCCCATGTTAAAACATTGCTAAATGTCGAATATATTCGACAAATGGACTGTGAGGGTTAAGACGAAATAAGATCAAATCTTTCGGAAATGTGCCAAATAACCACTTTTATGGATTGGCATGGCCTTAATTTTTGTTTTGTGTCAAAGATCCAAAAATGAAAATCCGATAGGTTTCCGAGATTTGAAACCAACACCCTATAAACATAAACTAAGATCAGCCGCCTATAGACGAAGCTATAAACCGGGCAATTATTGCAGAATCAAATTATTATTTTCTAACAGTGGACTCAATAGACTAATTAGCTGTGCTCGCACGACCCCTCACGAGGTCGATCCACAAATATGAACGCTTTTCATAAACGGTCGACATTTCAAAACTTCTACAATCATCCTGTTACCAGATTATTATTTTCTAATAGCGGACTCAATGGACTAATCAGCTGTGCTCGCATCCTGTTGGTACGCGGCCTACATTTCGCCTAGGGGGCCGCTCACGAGGTCGATCCACAAATATGAAGGCTTTTCATAAACGGTCGATATTTGAAAATTTCTACAATCATCCTGTTACCAAATTATTATTTTCTAATAGTGGACTAAATGGACTAATCAGCTGTGCTCCTGTTGGTACGCGGCATACATTTCGCCTAGGAGGACCCTCAATATGTCCACCCACAAATATCAAGGCTTTTCATAAGCGGTTGATATTTCAAAATTTCCACAATGAAGCTGTATGAACCTGTTTTCATTTCAACTTTCCGTGTGTGCGTATCTTTTCAAGATTCTGAGAAATAGTCTAAAATATATATTACTTCAAAATCGGTTTTATCCCCTGTTATAAATCTATTATACGTGAGAGAATGTGTCTTTGCTAAATGGGGTGATAGCGGTTTTTCATAATCGTTTTTATCTTCACGCACATAAAATTAGAGGGTAGAGGAGTTCCAAAAAATGTTTTTTTGGTCGCCCTAATATACACACTAGGGTGAGGCGATTTGAACATCATCCCGGGATTATATTGAGCAAAAACTCCTCCAGATCATATGTCTTCGATGAAAATCGAGCCTCCCGATTTTGGGAGCTGTTTGAAGGAGCGTTCAAATGCTTTTGCGATGTACTAGACACTTCTTAATAATTGCCTTGGCTACAATTTTTGTTTTAGCGTTAGTTCAAATATCTCAATAGTTTGGCTGTTATATGCCAAAATATCCAAAAACACATGGATAAAAAATTTCAAAATCGGCAGGCTCGATTTTCACCGAGACATATGATCTGGTGGACTTTTTGCTCCGTATAATCCCAGGAATCAGAAATACGAAGTGCCTATTAAGGTGTTTTCCTTCCCTACAAATCGCCCCGCCCTAATACACTAGTTTGTTTATCACTACTGTATATCATGTAGGTCAAGTCAACTCCATTAAACCATTTTGCTTCGGTCTCTCTATAACGAATTTTCTCTATATAGAAAGTTCGACTGTATATCTCAAATATGTCATTATATAAAATGATTGAGTTCAAATAAAAATCAAAAAAGGTATGTAGAACTTTTTATGATAAAAAAGTCGCTTTTATTACTCAGAAATACTCAAAAACATCTTAAGAAATGCTTCTTTATTCACTTTCACAGAGACGTAATCAAATGCAAAATAGGCTGCATCCTCGTCGTACCATGTCGTTGTCTTGACTTCTTTCGCGTAATAAGATGTAGTCAGTCACCCATGATTCAACTATTTTTTTAGATGCTAACAAAGATGTAGTCCGAAATCACTGGGTAATTACAATAACATAGAACTAATTAGGTATGTTTTTTGTGTTAACAATATTATTTACAAACGTATTATAAACGTTGCTAAAATCTGAAATTTTATGAAATGGATTCAATTCGGACATTGTCGAAATGGGAGCATGGACTGCTTTAAAAACTATGCAATTTTTTAATTGAAACGTAACTATAGCGGTATTCACTCATGGTTGTAGATTTAGTACTCAACAACAAGCAAATGTTGCAATATGCTTTACCGAGCTGTTGTCAGACGATAGTGGTAAGTGTTAATTTTTTTGGAAGAAGTCTGTTTTATGGGTTGATAATGGAGAGAGAAGAGCTTTTTATCTTAGAACTGTCCCAAATCATGCATCTTCTTTCGAGACAATTTTCAATATATGAAGCGTTCCAAATTTAAAGACCAACATACTTTACAGATTCCCCCACACCACACACCATACATAGCGATCATGAATACTCACGTAGGGAGCTTCTCACGAGTGAGTTGCAGCTCACTTCTCACGTCTCGACCTATCACAAATGACAAGGGAGGAGCGAAAAAAGTGAAGAGGGGTTCACAAGTTTGAAAATTGAAAATAGTGCCGCATTTTGTGAACCCTTGAAAATATAATTTGCGTTGCCATATCGTTATTTTATTTACAAATAATTTTGCAATAACTAAATTCGTAATTTTTTTTATAAAACATTACTTTATTTTAAATTAAATTAATATTTCTAAAACGAAAAATAATTTTTATCAACAATCCACTTTAAAAATACTTGGTAATTGATAAAAATATTAAATGTTTGATATGTGGCAACATCTGTAACAGCTGTTTTTGTTTTGTTTTGACAGATACATACATACATATGTAAAAATTGTTTATTTACGCCCGAAGAATTTCTGCAATTTGCAAAAAAGTGAACAAAAACCGTTTAAAGGTCATTAAATGGCAAAAAGAAATGAAAATGTTTAATATTGCGTTTTGAATGATGTGCGAAACGACAAACGCTGAGGAATACAAAGAAAACCAAGCTACATTTTGTGGAAGTCGTTCCATGCGATGCATGGAATGTCTCACTGGATCTTTTGTATTAGTTCAAATGAAGTTGTGAAAGATCCCATTTTCAGCATTTGGAAGGAATTTCAAGAATTGTAAATAAATACAATACGTGAAACATCCGATCTCTTCTCCAGCAATAGGACCAATCATATGAATGCTAAGTACAATTCGTGAAATTCGGATCCTATTCAACATTTGAACCAATTTCATTGATTTTAAATACAATTTCTCAATTTTCAAGAAGGTTAACCCTGCAAAAGGCTATATAATATAAACATGCCCTTTTTTATGAATTTAATCCTTCCTATTGTGGCTTGTTCGTGGAATATGCCATGCCAAGGTGGTTGTTAAGATACCATTCCACTGGGTTATTGAAGATGCCATCCAAAATGATTTGGATCTTTTAGGGGTCACAGTCTTGTAAAAAGAATGGGCGAAGGTGGTAAAAAGGTGACATATAACTTGCACTCATGCTTGAATAGAATCTTTGGCATCGAATATTTTGCTGGGAACTTTAGCGAACAAAGAACAATACAAAGGCACTTAATATATGTCACTTATCATCTTGAGTGGCCGAAAAGTTTGGAAGTACCTACAAAAAAAATTTTAGAAAGGTGTTGCTCCTGATAGGATCCTCTTCCATTCCTGTTTTCATCATATGATTCTGAACCGCTCCCCATATCTGAAAAATTTTGGCCAACTTCAACTCCACCTCCAAATTACGCCAAACTCGATGGAGTCTTCCTTGCTTCATTGATACACGGATGAACATGTATAGTTGCCAAAAGAATTTCTAATTGTTTTTTGTTTGTTACCTTTAACGTAAAACACAAATAAATACAATTGATTATCATTGCAAAATATTCGTTTCTTGTCGATTTTTTCTATAAAAAATGTCCATACATTTACATTTTTTTGTTCAACTCACCTTGATTTCTGTGGTGGGAGAAAATTGCCTCACATTCTCACTTTTTTGACATTTATGATAGCTACATTTCTCACGAACGTGAGTTTTGTTCTCCCTTATGATGTTTATAATAAGGGAGGAGGCGAGAGTGAGAAAACTCACGGTGAGATGATGTTCATGATTGGGCTGATAGAAGTGCCCACAGCAATCTCCTGCTCCTCCTCCACCTCAACATCAACATCATCTTCAATGGAATTTCCCCTCCACCATAAAATAATTAAAAAAAACATTTTGGAAAATGTTGTTGTTGCACGCGTAAATTGGAAAAAAATATTTTGGTAAAGAAAATATTTTGGAAAATGTTGTTGTTGCACGTGTAAATTGGAAAAAAATATTTTGGTAAAGAAAATATTGTTACGAATGTAACTGATAGCATGGTATAAGTAAAAAGGTAGATTTAAATGAAAAAAATCTATAGAGCCCTTGTTTTTCCTGAATTCATAAAACTTCAAAATTAGTAAACAAAAAGGCAACAAGTGGGTTTGTTTACAAAATACCAATTTTGAGCATTTTATAAAAAACGCGAAAAATGAATGAAGGGCCAAGGTTTCTCCACATAATCGAGTTGTGGATATGATAAAATGTTTGTTTCAATAATAAGCTGAAGGATTTCTTCCATACAAATGTTCTAAAAACAATTTTGAAAATCATTGAATTCTATTGTTTTTAAAATTGTTGGCATATTATTCAAACATCACACACACATACAAAGATTGTGTATATTGTTTTGACGTTTTAGGAACAGTCGAAAGAAAAAAAATTAAATTGATAGGAAGCTTTAGCTAACCTTTATAATTAAACCATGACTGATAGGTTTAAGTTAGCTTAGTTTAATTTCCGTTAATTTAAAAATTTGAATTGTAACGTAAAGTTTTATTACGCAGTTACTTTATTTAAGCAACAACAATTATCATGTCGAATTATATTCATTATTCTAGATGTTCTTTACCTTTCATTAATGTGCTTTTGTTTTGTTTTGCCACAATCATGTAATTATTAGTTGTGTCTTTTTACTTTTTCAGTAATAATTATTCAGTAACTTCTTTTCAGAGAGTAAGAAATATTTTTGCTCTTTGATACGAAAATAGAGAAAAAAGTAAAAAGACAGCATTTAGTAAACTTTAGCAAGATAACAGTTGATAACCAAAACAAAAACATTGGCACCAATGCATGAACGAAAAAATAACTCCAAATCAAAGAAAAAGTTCTTTAATTTTTAGCAAAATAAATAAAAATAATGAATATATTAATAAAATAATCAATAAATAATCCTGAATCGTAATATTTATAGTATTTACCCATAAACATAAGATAAACATTGAGCAGCTGACCATTAGCAGATGATTAAAAACAGCTGATCGAATTTGCTAAATGTTGCTGGGAAAAATTCTTTCAGCAACTTTTAGCAATTTCTCAGCAAACAACTGTCAAAATTGTTCTCTCGCTTCGCTCTCTTTTACTGAACTTTTGTGTAAAAAGACAGCATTTAGTAACATTTCGTAATAATTATTACAAATTATCACGTAAAAAGACACACCTATAGTTTAGTTTGTTACTTCTTTATTGCACTTGTTTGTTGTTGTAGTTACGTCATTACTGTGCTTGTCGTCCAATTGTATTCCCCCATGTATGTATGTGAGTATGGTTGTTCGCTTAGTGCGAATGTGCGTCTGTGTGTTCGCTGCACAGATTCGAGATGTTGCCATATGTGTTCTGGAGGACTCTAGAACAGGGAGACTTTGGGGTATAAATACCGGGGAAATGGCAATGACGGAGTAGTTGTGTTTTAAGCGTTGAACTGAACAGATCGGGTAAAAGAGTAGCTGCGTGCTAACTAGAGACTTGCTGTGTGCTTAGTAGTTAAAGTCGGTTCTGAATAAGTGTAATAAAGTAAATAAAGCATTGTAGAAACGTAATCTAAAACGAACCCTGTTTTATTTGGTACAAATCGTATCGGGGAATAAAACAACGTCTACACGGAGATTAGTTAAATCTAATTCCGTAACAATTGGTGTCAGCAGTGAGATTACGATCATCCTACAATGAAGTTTAAGGATCTACGAGTGGAAGACTTGAAGAAGGAGCTAAGTAAGTTGGAGTTGTGTTCTACTGGCAACAAGGCCGAACTACAAAAACGCTTGTTGGAAGAGTTCGAGCGCCGTGGAATGAACATCGATGAATATGAGTTCGACAGTAAGGAGGAAGTCGAGTTATCGGCAAAGGGCGAATCCTGCGTTGAGGAAGTTTCGTCCGTAGCTGCCAGTGGAGACGATTTGAAATCAATGCTGGCTATGATGATGGTGGAAATTAGAAAAATCACCGAAAACTTAATGGCAGAGAATTCTAGGATGTTTGAAGAAAATTCAAGAAACTTAAAAGAGAAGTTGGAAGAGAATTCTAGAAAAATTAACGAGAAACTCGAGAATATCACGATGGTGATTGAAAAGAGAGTAGAAAACGTGGAGGTACAAATGAAAGAGTTGGATAAAAAGATTTTGTCTGTTGACGAGAAATTTCTGGCCCATGATAAGAAATTTGTGAACCTTGAGAAGAAAATGTCGGAACTGGAAATCAAAGGCGGCCCAGTGAGAGCTATTCATAACACGTTAAAAATTAAGCCTCCAGTGTTCGACGGCTCTACCTCTTTCAATGTGTTCAAATTACAGTTCGAGACAATGGCTGCTAGAGATTCTTGGAACGACAACGACAAAGCGGTATCACTCCTGATGGCATTGAAGGGTGATGCTGCTGACGTATTACAGAGTATTCCCGCCGCTTCTAGGAACTACTATGGAGATATAATGGCTGCTCTTGAACGTAGGTACGGTAGTGAACACAAGCAAGAGATCTACCGAATGGAACTGAGGGGAAGAGTCCAGAAGCCAAATGAGACTTTACAAGACTTTGCGGCTGATATAGAGCGGTTGGCGCAGTTGGCATATCCAGGAGAGACACATCCGTTGGTGGACCGCATAAAGATTGAGACATTTGCAAGTGGTATTCGCGATCCAGAGATAAAATTTGCGACGTATGCGGCACCGATAGGAACATTTGCAGAAACCGTGTCATTTGCCCTGGCCCAAGAAACCGCGAAGATGCTGGTGAAACCTAAAGCTTACAACGTGCGGAGGCTGCAAGTTGAGGACAACAATTCCCAGACCGTTGTCGACCTGCTGAAAGATGCACTGATGCGTGTGAAACGAGGGGCTGCTAGAACGAAAAAGACTTGTTATAACTGTCGTAAAGCTGGACACATTGCACGAGAATGCATATTGGAACGACCAAGGCCCAGATCCACCTCACCGCCTTCAAAAAGCGACGACCAACCGGTGGCCAAGAATCTGGAAAGAGAGATATCAGGTGAATAAAATGAATTCCGTCGATCACGAGGCGTCGCTGGCAGAGGATGAAAACGATGGTCCCACAATTTCTATAGCCATAGTCCAGCAGAAGAACCACAACTTAACGGTGAAAGGCTTCGTCAATGGTGTATTGCGTACCTTGACATTGGACACCGGTGCAACAAAGTCCATTATTAGACCGGATTTGGTGAAAGGGAAGGTATTGCCGTTAAATGGAGTCAAATTGCGGACGGCCACAGGCGAGACTACAACGGTGCATGGAAAGGCCTACCAAAGGCTGAGCATGGGTAGAAAATCTGTAAATTTCGATTTTATAGTGGCCGATATTGTGGACGAAGTCATACTTGGTGTAGACTTCATGATTGCCTTCGATATCAACCTGGACATAAAGCACCTTGTGATGACTTGGTCCAATGTGGAAATACCGATAAGTGTGGGCTACAACGAGAAAAGCAAACATCGCCCAAAGGCAGAATCCGGCGAGATCGCTGTCGATGTCCGTACGCTGAAGGTGGAAGCCGCCGACAATTGGCCCGTAGGAAAGCGGAAAAATCCAGCAACGAGGACGAGAAAGCGAAGATGTACGTCGAGGAAAGGTCCATCGAAAAGCGGCCGTACAACAAGGAAGGACAAGTCCGATGAAGACCAGGTGACACTTAGGAAGGTGACCACAAAGAAAGAAGGTATAACGTCAAGATTCCTGGAGAGAAAGCAACGTCGTCCAGAAGAGCAAACATCCAAAGCTGACGGCGTAGAGGGTACGTGTAAATTGGTTGCCCCCACTACGGAATTGGTTGCCACCACTACGGATCGAGAACTGCGTCTAGTCAAGAGGAACAGGCTTAAGGGGGGGGCAATGTTACGAATGTAACTGATAGGTTTAAGTTAGCTTAGTTTAATTTCCGTTAATTTAAAAATTTGAATTGTAACGTAAAGTTTTATTACGCAGTTACTTTATTTAAGCAACAACAATTATCATGTAGAATTATCTTCATTATTCTTGATGTTCTTTACCTTTCATTAATGTGCTTTTGTTTTGTTTTGCCACAATCATGTCATTATTGTTTAGTTTGTTACTTCTTTATTGCACTTGTTTGTTGTTGTAGTTACGTCATTACTGTGCTTGTCGTCCAATTGTATTCCCCCATGTATGTATGTGAGTATGGTTGTTCGCTTAGTGCGAATGTGCGTCTGTGTGTTCGCTGCACAGATTCGAGATGTTGCCATATGTGTTCTGGAGGACTCTAGAACAGGGAGACTTTGGGGTATAAATACCGGGGAAATGGCAATGACGGAGTAGTTGTGTTTTAAGCGTTGAACTGAACAGATCGGCTAAAAGAGTAGCTGCGTGCTAACTAGAGACTTGCTGTAAGTGTAATAAAGTAAATAAAGCATTGTAGAAACGTAATCTAAAACGAACCCTGTTTTATTTGGTACAAATCGTATCGGGGAATAAAACAACGTCTACACGGAGATTAGTTAAATCTAATTCCGTAACAATATGTTGGAAAATGTTGTTGTTGCACGTGTAAATTGGAAAAAAATATTTTGGTAAAAAAAATATTTTGGTAAAGAAAATATTTTGGAAAATGTTGTTGTTGCACGTGTAAATCGGAAAAAAATATTTTGGTAAATTGGAAAAAAATATTGTTTGGATTTTGAAAGTGAAAAAAGTGAAGGACGTTTTCAAAACATGAGTTCGACGGAAAATATTGTTATGTGTTTATTGGACATTCTGCATCGCTGTATGGAACTTTTAGAACATTCCGAACAAACTAACAAGAAATTGCTGGAGGTTCTATTAAAGGTAATGAAAAAAATGGAAGAAAGGGATGAAAATCAAAATCAACACCATCAGCAGCAGCAACATAACATCAATACATCACTGAATACAAGTTTTTCTCCAAATAATAGCGCCAACTCAAGCGACCTCTTACCGAATTCTGTTAATTTTTCTGAAGACTCAAATTCAAACTCCTGCAGTACAGCACTGGATCACAATAATAGTGCCACCTTAACGCCACTACCCATGGATGCTGGTTCGGATACAGAACGTTCAAGGGACTCATTGATATCGAATAAATCGCAAAAGAATAAAAAGTCCAGTAATTGTGGTGCGGCGGCTGCGACAAGTGGAACAATAAGCCCTCAACATCTGGCAGTGCGAGGATAGGAACCGAATTGGGTTCTAGGGTTTTTTACAACGAAGTATGAACGTCTTTTTTGTGAATATTTTAAACAAATCATAACATCTTAGTTTCAGTTTTATTACACTTTTTTCATAAAAATTTAATTTTTTGGCCTCCATTATTTTATTTCTTTTATTTTTCCCATTTTCTACCACAAAACAAAACTCCGACATAAAATAAAACTCACAACACAGTGGTGCCAAAACAATCAGCTACATTCTTGTACAAAAAAAAAAAAAAAAATAATAAAAAAGCGAAAATGGACTTGTATCGGCCATGTTCTTAGAAGACCCGATGATGACATAGCCAAATCTGCATTGCAATGGAATCCCCAAGGCCACCGCAGACCGGGACGTCCACGCACGTCTTGGATAAGGAGTGTTAAACATGAATATGAAGCCCTCAACAAGACATGGAACCAAGTTAAAACCATCGCTAATGATCGCAGAAGATGGAGAGAATTCGTAATCGCCCTATGTTCAACATGAACCTTTTGTTCTATATATTTGTTTACTTTTGTGTGTAGATATATGAAACAAAAATAAAGGACATATATATATATATATATATATATATACATCCTTGTGAAAAGTACAGTGCAATGCATGGCATGGTGCAATGTTTACAATACTTTTAGGTCGAGTAAATTAATTTATGATCGAGTTAATAAGCGTGCAGCTTTGTACCCATATGAATCAAAGTCTATGCACAAATAAATCTTCTCGATACGAGTTTGAACTTCCCAGATAGATTACTTTTATTATGAAAATTACAACAATAAAGCTCACTAGATTAATAAAACAAAATATATTTGAAAGTAGATTAAATCGATCGATTATACTATTTTGACATTTATTAAGCGAATACTAGAACAACATGCATAATTAATAATAATATTTATGTATGGATATTGGTATTTAGTTGGAATCGGACGTAGATATGGGTAAAATAAAATATCCAAATACGACGGTAACCTACAATCCTCTGTTTATACTTTTCAATACAAGGAATAACGGGTTATGCCAATTTTGGAGAGATTATCACATGATGGCATTTTCAAACCTTGAGCCTGGGCAAATTGTGCCCGACTGCCAAAACTGCGAGCACGTGCCATCATTGCTTCACCTGCAATATAAAATGGGGAAGAGAACACACACATTATCCATATACGTCAAATGTGTGATGTGGTGATACATAAAAATGCGGAAATTGGTTTAAGGTTTACTTACGATAGCTTCTTTCGCGGAAACAATGTTGTTTCATGGTGTAAACATAATCTTCTTCAACGGAATTCTCTAAACGTGCCAATGAACCCTGATAATCATTTTCGAAATTCTCCTTAACATAGTACGGTATGGATAGATGCTGTGTTTGACGCCGAACATTAAATTTGCTACAAAAATACAGATACAAAAATGGTGAGTAAGAGAAATATGTGTCACATGGAAAATGATTGAATTTAAAATGTTTTAAGGCCAAGCACAAAAACTGCGGTACTTTATTTTTTAAGGTATGTGCTGCCAATAAAAACATTTGGATCTTCAATCAATTTTTTATTTACGTATATTAAAATACTTACTTTGAATGGGACAAACTATAAACTGGATCTGTTGAAAAGAACGACATAAACATTGACAGCATTATCATGACAAGTAACAAGACAAAGACCAAGCTTGGTTGTTGGCCATTTTCTTGGGGCTGGCGTTGATTGGCCGGTTGATACGGACGTCGACGGTATGTACCCTGAGATGGTGGATAATTCCCAAAAAACATATGGAAGAGTTCTTCTGCTGTGAAATCCTCATTGGCATGGAATGATGCCTCCGAAGAACTATACTGTTCGTGATGACGATGATGGTGATGGTCTCTATCATTGTGGTAGAATTGGTGATATGACGAAGGTTTGTGATGAGAGCTTGTACCATTCGAGCTTATGTAATTGCCACCAGCTAAATCGTATTCCTTGCGTTTTCTGACATCGGTTAAGATATTCATAGCATTTCCCAATGTCTTGAAGGCTTCTGCTGCTCCCGGTGCATGATTCTTATCTGGATGTAGGTGTAGTGCTAATTTCTTATATGACTTTTTTATTTCACTCTCAGAAGCATTGCGTGATACGGAGAGAACATCATAGTAATTTTGACAGCTATTTATTTTCTTCACCAAGGTTAGTTGTTCATTTGTATAGTCAACACGTGTAGATGCGGTATCAGACTGACGTGCAGTATCCGAATCACTTTGCTTGCGTTGGCGCAGTGTAGATGTATTACCTTCAGACCTGTTCTTTGAAGTGTTGAGTTTTAGTTTCATTATTAAATCCTGTAGCTCCTCGGCTCTTGAATTGGGATACTGTTGCTTTGCGGTGTCCAGTATTTTAATGGCCTGTTCGTAATTTCCATTGTTCATTTCTAGCAATGCCGCGTCGATCATTTGTTGTAGCTCTTCGCTCTCATGTTGTTCATTTATGTCATTTCCTTTTTCTCCTTCGTCATCGTTGTGATCCATAGCAGCTTGTTTCATTGAAGAATAACACAAATATTTGGTTTACGTTTTGTTTCTAATATCATTTTATGCTTTTTATATGTTGTTTATAAAATGTCAATGAACAAAAACGATAATGATTTTTACAATATTCACTAAAACACACTGAGAAAAACGAAAGCAACATGATCAATACACGAATATGAAACGAGAATGTTTTTCTACAAAGCGTTAGGGTCCTCTTGGCATTGCTGTATTTAAAATTTCAGCAAGTACCACTAAGGGACATTATTATATGTTTTCTTTTACTATTGGATGGATTTGAAAACACAAAATAAACCAACATGGAGGCATAAAAATATAATTTTCACATTAATAGGTAATGCAAAAAAGGTCCAAGAAGGTTAACGATCACTTTTATCTATATGTTAACTGGAACGCTATGAACCTGATGGAAAATTCCAAACTATAACGAAAGAAGACTTATAATAATGGGGGTAATATCCTGTTTATATTAGAGCTTTTTGCAGGGTTAACATTCTTTGAGGGGATTTGTTTGAAATATAAGCAATGGAATTGACATTTAAAACCCAGTCGGTTTGTTAAATCTGGTTATATATAAACGGGGTATAAGTCTATCTATTGAATCCTAGGCCTACAGAAGTTCGGCCATTCATGCCTTGTTCATACTGACGGTAATTCGCTCTCTATTCGTTGTTCGAGCCCAAATTATGTATTAATTACTTCATTTCCTGACAAAATTCTGAGAGCGAACAACGATTTTTGTACATTGTTCAATTTAAATTACTCTCCGAACGACGATAAAATATGCCCCATACAAAAGAAGAGTATTTATCGAAATAAATTAATTTTGAGAGACAAAATTCAAAATTTATGAAAAAACACCAACATTTTTAGGAAAACTGCAAAACATGACTAAAAAGTAAACGGTGTAACGATTAGTATACATTCAAATCATAGTAAATGTTGTCTTCTCTTCCATTCCAGTTGCATTTTTTGTCTATTTTTTTCAAATTCGCGTACAAATCTAGAAACTAAAATCAAATGCCTGCCTGAAAGTCTGTATATCAAAAAGATATTTTGGCAGGTCTGTCTCTCGATAATTTTGAAAATAGAAAATTTGAAAAATGTGATAAAAACACACAATTTTAAGAAAAAATAGAAAACATGAATATAATATAACAAAAAATAGCTGTTTGAAGGAAAGAAAAGCTTGATGATCTGAAATTATTTGCAAGTGAAAAAGGAAAGCCAAGGACTCGAACCCACATAGTCAATAAAATACGTTACCTGGTTTCATTGGTGGTAAAGCAAATCTTCGGACGTATCGACTATGTAATGGCTTCTCTGTCCTAGAACTTATCGTTTTTCAAATGCAAATGTGTTTTTGTACATTAACGCGGATACTTGGCCACAGAAATGTGTTTTCTTCATGACAAACGCTTTTTGCGCTGACTTTGAAGTTATGAGTTGGCTTTGAACGCTAACACGCCATGACAACATTTTTTGATATGTTTTTCAAGGACGTGGGTTCAAATCCCAGTCGGGCTCAGCCTGTTTTTTATTTTTTTGAAATTTTGCCGATAAGTTCTAGGACAGAGAAGCCATTACATAGTCGATACGTCCGAAGATTTGCTTTACCACCAATGAAACCAGGTAACGTAATTTGGTGACTATGTGGGTTCGAGTCCTTTTCTTTCCTTTTTCACTTGCAAATAATTTCAGATCATCAAGCTTAACTCTAAACGAGAAAATTAACAAAAATCATTAAAAAATGATCTTCGCCCTAAAAAGGCAAAATTTCAAAAAGGAAAGAAAAGTATTTTTCCAGTTCATATCAACTAATTTTCCATGTCTTTTGATTGAAACTTCCTTTAAAATCAGCAAACAAAATGTTTGAAATATGAACTATGTTGGTATGAAGTACAGTGCTGCTCAAAACATATGCAACTCAGATGCCTATATCACATTTAACCTATTTTTGAGGACATTTTGTGTTTTGAAATATATTTATTTTTGCAGTTTGATTCTTTGTTGACCCTACTTTCAAGATTTAAAAATTATTATTCGGTTTTTAACACTTACTTTAAAGAAATATGTTAAATATCCGTGAATCACGTGTTTTGGCCTGCTCAAAACATATGCAACTCCGTGGTTCGCTATCTATTACCTAATTTTTGATGAGTTTTTTGCATTGATTGGTATAAGATGGTTTTTAGTCAGAAAAAGGGGACCAAAAACTTTCATGAGGAATACATTTTATACTGCCTATGTTTAATTTTGACAGACAAGTATGCCGAAAACAAGACATTTCAAATTATTTAAGAAAAACAAAAGTTATGGTCCGATATTTGTATCAAAGATATGAAAAAATGTTTACTTCTCAAAATTGTGGGTCCAACGCAGTCCAAAAATAAACATAAGGACAGTACAATATTTAAAATTAAGCTGTATACCTCGTAAAAAGTACTAAAATCGCCATAAATGGGAAGGAGGTGAATGTACAACTATATCTCCTGCAGGGGATAATGAAATAATGATGCGGATTATTAAGCGGAATTCTCAGAGTCCATCAACAGATGTTAGATAAAGGTTTTACATCTATAAATATATACAATACTCTCCGATACATGCCACAGATACCGGTGTACCAATATGGACACATTTCAGGAAAACAGTAATTTCCAGGAAAATTTCAATTTTTCATATAAATTTTGCAAACAATGTTTGGAATCGGTTTAGGAGTTGTAAAATCGAGTATTTTTCGTCGACTTTAATCAATATTTGAGTTATATGGCTTGAAAAAATGTACTTGATGACCAGGACGAATGATAATCGAGTTTTTCCCCTTATACCAAAAAGTTAACCAAAAACGAATATGGTGTTTTATATTGACCTGGAGGTATTTTTGTGGAAAGAGATGGCACTGGAGGCATGAGGTCGAGATATTTATTGGATTTAAAAACTAACCGGACTTATATTATGTCGAAATCGCACCACGTACAACCACAGATGTCATATAAGAGGGTGTTTTGGCATAATACCTCCACTAAACGTACATATAAGTACGCAAAACTTGTAATTTTTGCAAATATTTTTTGTGTTCCTATCGTATACGTTCAGATTAAGTAATCTAAAATCATATAGAAGTTTCCGGGCCCTAAATTGGACTCTAGACTGTTGAAAATCGAATAAAACCTTGGTATTTTACAATTATCCTTAGCGGCAGGATTCCAAAGGATATATTAATTTATTTAGTAAACTGGATACCTTTATGATGTGTCCAGATAATAAATAAAAGGCTTAACTCACAATATATTATCAAAACAAAAATAATATCTTCAGATTTTGAATAAAATTTTCTCAGTTGCAAATGTTTTGATCAGGCCCAAATGTGAGTCCTAGCTTTGTTTTGTATATTTTTGTAAAATAAGTACAATTATGGTCAATTATTTTTTAAATCTTTAAAAAGCGGTTAATAAACAATCAATCTACAAAAATATTTGCATTTCAAATCCATAAATTACCTCAGAACTATATAAAAAGTGAAGTAGTCATTCCCGTTGCAAATGTTTTGAGCAGCACTGTATGTACCATGTCGTATGAACAACGGGTTAATTCGTATACGTAATTGTGAGAGCGAACAACGTAATTAAAGTACTGGTATGAACATGGCATAAGAGTTCTGTTAACAACTTTTGAACAACAAACATAATAGATTTTGCATTATTGTGTTTCAGGTTTCTTTGTATTTTAAATCACAATGAGAATAAAAACTATTACAAAAACAGGGGTTAGTCGTCAAATATGTGAATATTCAATTTTTTATGTATCGGACATTTGGGTTGGTGTAACCATTTATTTACTTCAAAAAAATTAGAATTTTCAAAATTTTTTACCGCTTATCAATAGGACCAATATCCTTTTACTCTACAATATTAAGAAATTTATTATAAAATTCATCGAAACTAGTTGACCAATCCGGTTACAGAGTTGCGCAAAAATAAAAACTAGGAGTTTAAAATAATTTAATTTATCGCAGATGTTGCATACTTCATAAACACAATTATTATTTCCAAGAATATAATTTTATATACATATTTTTTTTTAAATAGTCTGGTTTAATCCAATTGTTGTTTTAAAATACTAAAACCATAACAACTGGATTATGCCAGACTATTAAAAAACAAAATTGCAACAGTTATCCTAAGAAAAACGCCAAAAATGCCCTACATAATTTATAGTTTGGAGTAGGAAATGATAACATTAAGAGCATTTCCAGAATCCTTTTACCCTACAACATTAACATTAAGGTCATTGCCTAATTAATTGCATGTGCCAAAACCAAATTGAAATACATGTACGTATTTTGTTTTTGTTGTTGTTTTTTTTTATTGAACGTACACGCAATTATTTAGGCAATGACGACCTAAATCACAATTAGAAGTACGTCTTCAAAAAATTACTAAATTACAGAAAAAATTACGATTTTTTATAAACTTTATGGGAATTAGTTGATTAAAGCGCTTACTCTGTTTAGAAATAACTTCCGGATGTACATATATGAAGACCAACAATTTGAAGGTTTTGTTACATTAGAGTAAAACATTTGCTTGTTTTGTTTTTTGTTGAAGTTCAATCTCATTTTCGATTGTTTGAGTGGAGTATTCCCCCATTGGCTCAACTTCATTTATTACCCTCTATTACAGAGAGTAATGTTTTTCAAAACGAACTGACAGTGTTGCAAAATTTTACTGATCGCTACCAATATCATGATTTCATCCCGGCGAAGGGAATTATCAATTGGCTTCTCAGTTTTTGAAATGATGCCTTTTTTTAGCGAAAAACCGAACTCTTTAAGTGTCTAGTATTCCCATATGAATGAGATTCACACTCACTTTTCGGCTTTTCCAAAGAAACACCAAAATCAAAATATTTTGCAACATGTCAGCACGAATCAACTAAGAATTCTTCGAATTCTGTGAGTTGAAAAGAACACCAACACAGTTGCCTGTGAGGTTGTTTATTGGAATTTTGTTTTTTTTTTTTTTTTTTTTTTTTTTTTTTTTTTTTTAACAAAGCTCCAATTCGCCCGTGCCTCGGCTGTTTTTTGTTTGTTTTGTTTTTTGTTGAAGTTCAATCTCATTTTCGATTGTTTGAGTGGAGTATTCCCCCATTGGCTCAACTTCATTTATTACCCTCTATTACAGAGAGTAATGTTTTTCAAAACGAACTGACAGTGTTGCAAAATTTTACTGATCGCTACCAATATCATGATTTCATCCCGGCGAAGGGAATTATCAATTGGCTTCTCAGTTTTTGAAATGATGCCTTTTTTAGCGAAAAACCGAACTCTTTAAGTGTCTAGTATTCCCATATGAATGAGAATCACACTCACTTTTCGGCTTTTCCAAAGAAACACCAAAATCAAAATATTTTGCAACATGTCAGCACGAATCAACTAAGAATTCTTCGAATTCTGTGAGTTGAAAAGAACACCAACACAGTTGCCTGTGAGGTTGTTTATTGGAATTTTGTTTTTTTTTTGTTTTTTTTTTTTTTTTTTTTTGTTTTTAACAAAGCTCCAAATTCGCCCGTGCCTCGGCTGTTTTTTGTTTGTTTTGTTTTTTCTTGAAGTTCAATCTCATTTTCGATTGTTTGAGTGGAGTATTCCCCCATTGGCTCAACTTCATTTATTACCCTCTATTACAGAGAGTAATGTTTTTCAAAACGAACTGACAGTGTTGCAAAATTTTACTGATCGCTACCAATATCATGATTTCATCCCGGCGAAGGGAATTATCAGTTGGCTTCTCAGTTTTTGAAATGATGCCTTTTTTAGCGAAAAACCGAACTCTTTAAGTGTCTAGTATTCCCATATGAATGAGAATCACACTCACTTTTCGGCTTTTCCAAAGAAACACCAAAATCAAAATATTTTGCAACATGTCAGCACGAATCAACTAAGAATTCTTCGAATTCTGTGAGTTGAAAAGAACACCAACACAGTTGCCTGTGAGGTTGTTTATTGGAATTTTGTTTTTTTTTTTTTTTTTTTTTTTTTTTTTAACAAAGCTCCAATTCGCCCGTGCCTCGGCTGTTTTTTGTTTGTTTTGTTTTTTGTTGAAGTTCAATCTCATTTTCGATTGTTTGAGTGGAGTATTCCCCCATTGGCTCAACTTCATTTATTACCCTCTATTACAGAGAGTAATGTTTTTCAAAACGAACTGACAGTGTTGCAAAATTTTACTGATCGCTACCAATATCATGATTTCATCCCGGCGAAGGGAATTATCAATTGGCTTCTCAGTTTTTGAAATGATGCCTTTTTTAGCGAAAAACCGAACTCTTTAAGTGTCTAGTATTCCCATATGAATGAGAATCACACTCACTTTTCGGCTTTTCCAAAGAAACACCAAAATCAAAATATTTTGCAACATGTCAGCACGAATCAACTAAGAATTCTTCGAATTCTGTGAGTTGAAAAGAACACCAACACAGTTGCCTGTGAGGTTGTTTATTGGAATTTTGTTTTTTGTTTTTTTTTTTTTTTTTTGTTTTTAACAAAGCTCAAATTCGCCCGTGCCTCGGCTGTTTTTTGTTTGTTTTGTTTTTTGTTGAAGTTCAATCTCATTTTCGATTGTTTGAGTGGAGTATCAGTTCGTTTTGAAAAACATTACTCTCTGTAATAGAGGGTAATAAATGAAGTTGAGCCAATGGGGGAATACTCCACTCAAACAATCGAAAATGAGATTGAACTTCAACAAAAAACAAAACAAACAAAAAACAGCCGAGGCACGGGCGAATTGGAGCTTTGTTAAAAAAAAAAAAAAAAAAAAAAAAAACAAAATTCCAATAAACAACCTCACAGGCAACTGTGTTGGTGTTCTTTTCAACTCACAGAATTCGAAGAATTCTTAGTTGATTCGTGCTGACATGTTGCAAAATATTTTGATTTTGGTGTTTCTTTGGAAAAGCCGAAAAGTGAGTGTGATTCTCATTCATATGGGAATACTAGACACTTAAAGAGTTCGGTTTTTCGCTAAAAAAGGCATAATTTCAAAAACTGAGAAGCCAATTGATAATTCCCTTCGCCGGGATGAAATCATGATATTGGTAGCGATCAGTAAAATTTTGCAACACTGTCAGTTCGTTTTGAAAAACATTACTCTCTGTAATAGAGGGTAATAAATGAAGTTGAGCCAATGGGGGAATACTCCACTCAAACAATCGAAAATGAGATTGAACTTCAACAAAAAACAAAACAAACAAAAAACAGCCGAGGCACGGGCGAATTGGAGCTTTGTTAAAAAAAAAAAAAAAAACAAAAAACAAAATTCCAATAAACAACCTCACAGGCAACTGTGTTGGTGTTCTTTTCAACTCACAGAATTCGAAGAATTCTTAATTGATTCGTGCTGACATGTTGCAAAATATTTTGATTTTGGTGTTTCTTTGGAAAAGCCGAAAAGTGAGTGTGATTCTCATTCATATGGGAATACTAGACACTTAAAGAGTTCGGTTTTTCGCTAAAAAAGGCATCATTTCAAAAACTGAGAAGCCAATTGATAATTCCCTTCGCCGGGATGAAATCATGATATTGGTAGCGACCAGTAAAATTTTGCAACACTGTCAGTTCGTTTTGAAAAACATTACTCTCTGTAATAGAGGGTAATAAATGAAGTTGAGCCAATGGGGGAATACTCCACTCAAACAATCGAAAATGAGATTGAACTTCAACAAAAAACAAAACAAACAAAAAACAGCCGAGGCACGGGCGAATTGGAGCTTTGTTAAAAAAAAAAAAAAAAAAAAAACAAAATTCCAATAAACAACCTCACAGGCAACTGTGTTGGTGTTCTTTTCAACTCACAGAATTCGAAGAATTCTTAGTTGATTCGTGCTGACATGTTGCAAAATATTTTGATTTTGGTGTTTCTTTGGAAAAGCCGAAAAGTGAGTGTGATTCTCATTCATATGGGAATACTAGACACTTAAAGAGTTCGGTTTTTCGCTAAAAAAGGCATCATTTCAAAAACTGAGAAGCCAATTGATAATTCCCTTCGCCGGGATGAAATCATGATATTGGTAGCGATCAGTAAAATTTTGCAACACTGTCAGTTCGTTTTGAAAAACATTACTCTCTGTAATAGAGGGTAATAAATGAAGTTGAGCCAATGGGGGAATACTCCACTCAAACAATCGAAAATGAGATTGAACTTCAACAAAAAACAGCCGAGGCACGGGCGAATTGGAGCTTTGTTAAAAACAAAAAAAAAAAAAAAAAAAACAAAAAAAAAAAAAACAAAATTCCAATAAACAACCTCACAGGCAACTGTGTTGGTGTTCTTTTCAACTCACAGAATTCGAAGAATTCTTAGTTGATTCGTGCTGACATGTTGCAAAATATTTTGATTTTGGTGTTTCTTTGGAAAAGCCGAAAAGTGAGTGTGATTCTCATTCATATGGGAATACTAGACACTTAAAGAGTTCGGTTTTTCGCTAAAAAAGGCATCATTTCAAAAACTGAGAAGCCAATTGATAATTCCCTTCGCCGGGATGAAATCATGATATTGGTAGCGATCAGTAAAATTTTGCAACACTGTCAGTTCGTTTTGAAAAACATTACTCTCTGTAATAGAGGGTAATAAATGAAGTTGAGCCAATGGGGGAATACTCCACTCAAACAATCGAAAAAAAAAAAAGTAAAACATTTGCACTATGAAGGAAATGCGACTTCGAATTGATATTCCAATTGCATCTTAGTTTCACATACTAATGGCTAACTAGGAAAATGGTTCTTCCTTTACTTGGCGTATCAACTATTGAGCATTCACCAAAAGAAAAGCCTGTTCACCCTATTCTATCCAATCTACCTAAATAATACAAAAATAAATCGGTATAATGATACATAGAAAATGCAATTGCGAACATCTGTTACCGGTTTCGCACAAGAACTCACTTCTCCAACAAAAAAAAAATGGAAGGGGATAGATAACCAAGCAGCGCACATCATGTGTTACTAAGTGACATTTTTCCAGACATTACTCCTTCAGTTATGTTCGCTGTGTGTGAACCAACGGGCTTTTATTACAACATTTTCCCTGATACTTTAATATTTAAGTTCCCGGCAGGCAAAGTCAAACCACCACCATGAACGTCGGTGGTACCACCTCCATCCACTAACAAGCAAAACATCATTATCGTCATCATACTTTACACTACGTTGTTTATGTTTATGAGTAAATAAAGTAGCAAACGTAAAATAGGCAAAGCTGAGAAAGGGAAAATTGGATAGCATTTGACAACAGACGGAAAGAGCTCAAACGACAGGAAAGTTATCACTGTGAAAAAAGGCGGGCAGGTTGGATTGTTGGTATAATCATTGTCAGTAGTAGCACCAGAAGCTCTGAAGGCAGTGGTGAAGAGTGTGCTCATATCTATGTTATTTTATTGTTGTTTGCCATCTATTGTTTTTTTCTTTGTGCGAAGAGTATGAAAATGATGATTTCGATAGCGACATTCGTCGTTACAGTTTGTAACGTTAAGCACACCCTCTTTGCACGGTGCGTGTCCGGGTTCCATTCCCAAGCCATGCAACATCCCAAGCGAAATGCGGGCGTCATTTCCCGAATATTTCAGCCCCGTAAAACTGTTCTACAAGTAGTGTCTTAAGGCACGCCACGCCGCACAGCGGTTCAGAATTATTTTTTCCTGGTCAATACTCTATAACTTTTGAACGGTAGAGATATACTAATTTGTTTCGACAGATAACTCAATCATCTGTCCGTGAATCAAAAACGATCAATTTAGGTCTAATAGATACAGAGGAATTTGAGGTCAGAGTTAAAATTTTGAGGGTTGGCTTTTTTATTTGGGATGATGACTTCTATTTTGTTTTTCAAAATAGTCAGTCTTAATCCCATAGTCGTTGTTTTAATATATTATTAAAACAACTTTAATTTATTAGTGGAAAAAATTGGCGATGTTTACCGAGGAGTAAGTAGGGAAGACTATAGTTTCAGATCTCGCTACAGATTTTCATCAGTTCCCTTGTTTCTTGTTTTTCAACAAGAAACTTTTTATACCCAAGTGCCTTGGTAAACATCAATAATTTTTCCACTAATAAATTAAAGTTGTTTTAATAAAATTTTAAAACAACGAATATGGGATTAATCTTGGCTATTTTGAAAAACAAAAAGTTAAAATTTTGAATTCTTTCATAGTTTGCAAAATATGAGTGTTTTTGTGTTTTTATATTTTTTTAAGAAAAATTTTATTTCAAAAAAATGTAAAATTTGCTTAAAAGTCTAAAAACTACTCCTTGGCTTTTTCATAAAATTCATATAAAAACTCATTTGTAGACATCGGATTTTGCATATTTGCATATTTTTTAATATTAAAGATACGAAGATTCTGATTGGACCAAAATTCGTTTCAAAGAAATCTAAATTCAATGGCAGGGTCATATTTCGTATTTATTTTGCATATTTGCATATTTTGCATATGCAAAAAATATGCAAAATATGCAAAATATGCAAAAAATATGCAAAATATGCAAAAAATATGCAGAATATGCAAAAAATATGCAAAATATGCAAACAGATTTTGGCCGAAAATCGTCATAAAAGTCGTAAAATTGTCATTTAAAGTTGGAAAAACCATCAAAAAATACATAACAGTGTTCTAAACTAAGACTGTTGGCCGTATAAAGTCGATTTTTTTCAGCAGATTATTAGGTTATGGAGACCATTTACGACAGTGTGGTGTAGGGTATAAAAATATGGTATCGTAATACCATTTTTTTATTATTAAGGTATGTAAAAATATAAAATTTGATAAAATATCAAACGTTTTATGTAAAATTCAATATTTTCGTTTTTGGTTTTAACTCAAAGAACCAAATGGATCTCGGATTTTTAGCCGGGAGCCGCCTAAACCTTTTAGTAGTGTTAGATTTTAAGATTGCCAAAGTTTGAGCACAATTCGAATATGTTAAAACGTGGTACTGGGGCCTCGAAGTTATGAAAATTTATATTTTTTTTTTTGCTATTTGGCGACTTCGACGGCCCATATATGTGGAACGGTTAAAGCTACTTGCCCGTATTACGCATTTAATTAAAAGCTATTCTGTTCTTAACATTTCTTGCTGAACAACAAAGTACGTCTGTAAGTGTTACTGAAGTCGAGATGATAAACCCCATGTCCCGAAAAAGGCCTTAGGTCAAAAATGGAGTCTATTAAAAAAACTTTTTTCTTCCTATATTATCAAATTTTTGCGAATGAAAACGAATATATTTTACTTCATTTGAAAATGTTGCCTATTAGGGCGAAGATCTATTTTAATATTAATTTTAATTCATTTCTCGTTGGAGTCGAGCTTAATGACCGATGATGTTTGCAAGTGAAAAAGGAAAGCCGAAGATTCGAACCCCCACAACCACCATTATGTGACATGTTCCGCCTTTTGTAGAGACTCATCAGGCATATCGGCAGTGGAATGGCATCGCTATCCATCCAACATTTCCTTTTTCAAATGTAAGTTTGTTTTTACAAAGATGGAAATTTGTACATTCATTGTATGGCTTCAATGACAAACGCTTACATTTTGTTCATACATATTTAAATTTACATAAGGGACCGACATAATGTGGTTTTGGAGCCAGCTAGATACAGATGACAACTTGGTTATGAATTCGACTCCTTGCTATGTCGCTCACAATTTTCAAGTTATTTACCATCCTTTACCCCTCCTGGTAATTTATGTTCTGTGGTCAAGTTGCATTATCTTTTTCAAGAAATGTTGAGTTAAAGTTTAATCTCTTGAACAACAATTAAGCTTCACTTGTAATTATGCCTGGTAAACTTTTTTCTAGGAATTTCGGCAGTTGATTTTTGTAAGTTTGGATCGATTATTTCTGGAGAAATTTCTTTGTTTTGTTAAGATTTTTGTCGTCTTTTGGATCTTTACGGTGTTTTGTACTATCAGATCAAACAATGCCAGACCAATAAGTTCAGGACTAAGGTACCACATATGATTTATCACTTTGTTATTTCCTTTATCTGATATTGGTTTGTGAATGCCTTTCGTATTAAGTAAATCTTCAATGCGGTTTAGGTCTTGTTTTGGACCTAAACATATTTCTGAATATCGTTTTCACTATTTTTTGTATTAAACTCAATCTATTGTCTCTATTTCTTTTTAACCTATTGATAATGTTTACCCAATATATCCTATATTATATCTATATAAACATTATCTTGTTCATTATACGTTTTGTAAAATCAATAACCCAAACTCTCACTTATAACACTCAGTTGTTGCCGTGTGGGATACCAAATAAATAAATAAAATAGAAAAAAACATTCTGGGGGCGTCCAGTCTCGAACGATTTAAACGCAAGGTGCTTCTACGGCCTCTTGTTCTTGGGAAGTGGGCTGGGCAGTAGTTTTAAAACACTCTCGCCTACTTCGACCTTGGATTTGTCAATCGCAGACTATTCTTATAGAAATTGCTTGAATATGTTTGGTTGATGTCCGGATGTGCTTCCAAACTTGCAGTCAAAAATCCCTCTCAACAATTTTCTAACAAGTTTGTACGGTGGTACAGAAGCTCTCGACCTAATATCAGCTCGAGCTGGTGAGACCCCATTTTTCTAGGCATTTGTACACTGCTAGTTCTTGTTTCTCCCATGAGCTACTATCAGTTTCAGGAACACCTAGGAGTTGTTATTTACCCCCATGTGATACCAGGACAGCAACCCGTTTTTTCTTCCCTGTTTTGAGAATATCTGGTAATAGTTTTCCATGTCAGTGCACACAAATAGCCTCGTTCCTTAAAGCTGTTGCGTTTATTTTTCACGGTTTATTCTCCGCTGTCCACGGATAAAGCTTCTAGAGATCTTATATTTCTAGGGATCCTCTCCGATAGCTTCTACTGTAGCCATAATGATACTAGTAACGTTCCTATTCACCTTACAGGGGTCCAGCACCAATGACAATTGCATAATTACGATTTTCTTGAAGCCACGCTTGATTGTTTTCGGGACAGATGGTTCTTCAGATTCTACGATACGTTTAGCATCAAAACAAGACCTAGACCTCATTGAAAATGTATTGAAATATGAAAACATTGACACACAAATTTCAGAAAAAGGAAATAACAACAAAATTAATAATCTGTGTTATCTTAGTCCTGAACTTGCTGACCTGGCATTGTTTGATCCAACGGTGCAAAACGCCGTAAAGAGCCAGAAGGCGACAAAAATCTTAACAAAGCAAATATCAAAATTTCTTCAGAAATATTCGATCCAAACTTCCAAAAGAGCAACTGCCGAAAATCCTAGAAAAAGGTCTGGCATAATTCTTGTTGTTCAAGAGATTAAACATTAACTCCGAATTTCCAGGAGGCGCAAAGGATGGTAAACAATTTGAAAGTTGCGAACTACATAGCAGAGCGTTCTTCAAGTAGTCAGCTGTACCCAGATAGCTCCAAAACCACATGATGTCTGACTCTCGAATAAATTTAATTTAGAACAAAATGTAAAAGATATTTGTTTTCATTCCAAAAATTGATAAAAATGAAGAAAATGTTTTTTTAATAGTCTCCATTTTTGCACAAAGGCGTACCTAGTCACGTTTTTCGGGACATTGGCTTTATTATCTCGAATTCTGTAATACCTATTTGGTATTAGATTTATTATATATACTAATATTTTGTTGTTCAGCAAGAAATGTTTAATTTAATGCTTAATATGGACAAAAAGCTTTAATCATTCCAGAGAAATAGGTCGCCGAAATCGCTAAATAGCCAAAAATCGAGATTTTCATAATGTCGAGGCCCCAGTGGCACATGTTAACATATTCCAATTGTGCTCAAACTTTGACAGTCTGACCAAACTAAAAACTTTATGCGGTTGCCTTTGAACAATAACCAGCCCAACGCAACAAATTATAACAAAGAAAATATTAAATTTTACATAGAACGTTTGATATTTTATCAAATTTTATATTTTTGCATAGTTTAATAATAAAAAAATTTATTACAATACCATACTTTTATACCCAACACCACACTGTCATAAGAGGTCTCGATAACACAATAATCTGCTAAAAAATCAACGTTAAACGGCCAACTATCTTAATTTAGAACATTTTGAAGATTTTTGACGATTTTTCTAACATTAATTGACAATTTTACGACTTTTATGACGATTTTCGTCCAAAAACTGTTTGCATATTTTGCATATTTTTTGCATATTCTGCATATTTTTTGCATATTTTGCATATTTTTTGCATATTTTGCATATTTTTTGCATATTTTGCATATTTTTTGCATATTTTGCATATTTTTTGGCATATTTTTTGCATATTTTTTGCATATATTTTGCATATTTTTTGCATATTTTTTGCATATTTTTTGCATGTTTTTGATATGACCCCAAATATCGAAAAATTGACCCTTAAAACGCCTAGATCCAAAATTTGAGTCCAATCGGATGAGAAATAAAAAACATGCAAAAATCCGATGTCTACTCATTTGTTTCAAAAATGTCCATTTGTGTAAAAAAGCTATAATTCATAATTCATCATACGGAACCGCCACAAAAGTATATATGAAGGCTGAAAGAGGACACTATCATGCATCTTTTTGCGAAAAAGAAAAATTTTTCATGATGTTTCTTAAAAAGTTGAAATTTCACTAAAAATTAGTATCTGAAAAAAATTAAATAGCTCACTTTGTGTTAACCCAACGGTAATTTATTAAAACGTTTATTAACAACAACAATCCTACCTACTAAACAAAAAAGGAATCAATAAAATATCTGCTATAGTTTCTGACAAATAGCGATTTTTTCTTCAGAAATTTGCAAAATTTACATATTTTTCAAATTGAGCATTTTTATTTTTAGGAGCACGCTGCGCCCACACCTTATAATATTTTTACTTTCGAACCCCATATAGACATTAACGAGCGGTGATGACAAAGAATTTGGATATTCTCCACCGAAGTTATTTTTCAAAAGCTTCTTCAGTAACTTCTTCATGTAGTAATTAACTAACTAGCTGATGAATTAGATTCTGTAGCTGGTTTTCAATTTCCCTCTCATACCCAACCATGATGCGGATCATGGTGAGTACGCGATTCCTACGTGAAAAGGAAGTCGCCTCGCCTCGGCTGGGGTGGGAAAAAACTTTTTATACCTAAACATCTATTGTCAGCTCGTCGTAAACAAAGAAAAAACTTCAATGAGAAGTTTTTCTTTGGCAACCAAACAATGAGAAACTTTTTCCACTATTAAATTAGTTGTTTTAAAATATTGAAACAACAACAATGGGATTAAGCCAAACTATTTTGAAAAAAAAAAAAAAAAAAAACAAAATTGTAAAATGATTTTATAAGAATGTAGTTAGAACTTTCCAAACCTTGCCCCAGTTTGTTGAGAGAATGAAAAATCTGCACTAACCGCAGCCATACAGTCAGAAGTATACAGTCCACGCCAAAAATATTTTCGAAACGAAACAGTGTTTGAATTTGCTACTAGTTTTTCACAGCATAGCACAGGGTCTATGCTGGTGCTGTGAAAGTGTCGCAGCGTAGCACATAGCCATAGCATCCAAAACAAAAACGAATGCTATTGGTATGCTGTGCTGTTTTCAAAAACAAAAACGTAAACTGTTTGCTGTGCTATGCTACGATCACAAAAGAAGCATAGCACATGGTCTGTACTGTGCTTGTGAAATCTTCACAGCACATAGCATAGCATATTCATGAGAATAAAATGCTTTTGACTATGCTAGGGCTATGAAAATTTCACAGCACAGCACATAGCAACAGTCATGAAATCAAAAAACGATTGCTGTGATATGCTATGCTGTGAACATTTCGGCATAGCATAGCATCAATTATATTAACCCAGCAAACCTACTGAGAGTTGTTCAGTGTTTCCGTACACTGAGAAAGGGAGTATGAAATGTATGTTAAAAAAGGTAGACGTGGCAATCACCTGCATTTGTACTTTGCTATAGATTTAATATTCAGAAGTTATCTATGTTACACGTTGAAAAATTCACATGCAATTTTTTTAGCTACTCTCCTTTCCTTTATGGGTAAAAATCAAAAAAGTTTCGAATGAAAGTTTCATCGTGTAACTTCGTAAATTTAAAAAAAAAATCGAGTCGATTTATGCATGTCCATCCGTCCGTCTGTTCGCAACATACAGGTCGCATTTATTGTCCTATTCAGCTGAAATTTGGGGAATATCATTTGTTTACCCATAGGAAGAACGTTATTGCTTTTGGTAAAAATCGGTTCAGATTTTGATGTAGCTTCCATATATACATATTTCCGGCCGATTTTACGTATTTACTGCACCAAACACGCTATATACATACGTTCGATTTTGATGAAATTTGGAATATGTGAGTGAGTTCGGTTTAGACATAAATCTACCAAATTATACCGAAATCGGTTCAGATTTGAATGTAGCTTCCATATATATTTTCGGTCGACTTCAGGTATTTACTGTACCAAACACGCCATATATGTCCGATTTCGACGAAATTAGGAATGTGTGACTGAATTCAGTTTAGAAATAAATGTGGCAAATCATATCGAAATCGGTTCAGATTTGAATATAGCTTCCATATATATTTTCGTTCGATTTCACGTATTTCCTGCACCAAACACACGATATCTTGTTATGTGTGACGAAATTTGGTCTAGTAATAAGGGTACCATATTATATCGAAATCAGTTCACATTTATATATCTCCCACATATATATATATATATATATATATATATATTTTAATATTCACAGTGGTGTAGGGTATCATATAGTCAGCGCCGCCCGACTTTGATCCTTTCCTTGCTGGTTATTATTATATTTTAGCGCACTTTTAAAATGTTTTTATATTTTTCCTAAGAACATTTTTAGAACGATCAAGCCTATTATTCAATATTTTCTTTAACTTTTTTTATCTATAACAACAATTACTCTTTTCCAGTAGTGCGATTCTCCACTCATTTTTTGAGTTACCGACAAAAATCGGTAAAATTAAAATTTTAATTTTTATAATTTCGGTAATTAACCAGTTCGCCGGTATGTTTGCGACGAATGCAAAGTAGTCGTAAACATCTAGCGATAGCAAGAGTTTTGTCAACTTTTATTTGAATTTTTCATTTATAATTTTGCGTTTTAATTTCACCGATTTTTGTCGGTAACTCAAAAAATGAGTTAGAGAATCCCACTACAGAACCTGCAAGCATCTACCATTTTTAATTTTTTGCAGGTTCTGGAACAGAGCAATAGTTGCGATCAAATTAATTTATAATTATCGAAACGTGCAATTAATCATGGTTTCACTGCTCAATAGAAAGGACTTTTATATTCACTCGAACGTATTATGCTAAAATAAGTTGTCCAAGATCACCTTCACTTATGATTCAACTACGTACTTCTTTGCCACCAAACTTTTTTCTGGGTTATGTTTGATGCTATTTTGTTGATTTTGTTCATAGCACAGTACAGCAATAGTTTTCGTTTTTGTATTCATGAATGCGGCTGTTTACTATGCTGTTAAAATGTCAGCAGCACAGCATGTCAATAGCATTCGTTTTTGCTATGTTTGTTTATGCTATGTGCTGCGCAGAATTCACAAGCACAGCATAGACCATGTGCTGTGCTGGTAAAATGTTTGCAGCATAGCACAGCAATAGTTTTCATTTTTGATTATGATGACTAGACATCGGATTTTGCATATTTTTTAATAATAGCGATACGAAGATTCGTTTCAAAGAAATCTAAATTCAACGGCAGGGTCATATTTTGTATTTATTTTGCATATTTGCATATGCACAAAATATGCAAAAAATATGCAAAATATGCAAAAAATATTCAAAATATGCAGAATATGCAAAAAATATGCAAAATATGCAAACAGTTTTTGGCCGAAAATCGTCATAAAAGTCGTAAAATTGGCAAATAATGTTAGGAAAAATCATCAAAGTGTCCTAAATTAAAATTGTTGGCCGTTTAACGTCGCTTTTTTAGCAGATTATTATGCTATTGAGACCCCTTACCACAGTGTGGATATAAAAATATGGTTATATGTATATTGTAATATCATTTTTTCTTATTAACCAATTAAAAGATATAAAATTAGTTAAATTGTCATATATTTTATTTAAAATTCTTTTTTTGTCTTAATTTTCTTTGTCTTAATTTGTTGCATTAGTCTGGTTTTAACTCAAAGGGAAAACATCGATGTCGGTTTTTTATGCGGCACTCCCCTAAAGTGTTAAGTCTGGTTAGATTTTAAGATTGTTAAATTTTGAGCACAATTGGAATATGTTAACACATGCCGAACAACAAAATACGTAAGTAATACTGAATTCAAGATAATAAAGCCAATGTCCCGAAAACACCTTAAGGTGAAAATGGAGTCTATTGTGAAAAAACCCTTTTTACAGTTTTTAATTTAACTTGCTTTTGTGTCTGTTTAGTTCAAATCTAGTAACTTATTTTCCACACAGTTGTAGTTGAACAGTCGAACTAAAACTTTGCACACTTTTCAGACTTGGATGACAATACATGAATATGAAACCAAAACCAATATGGGTACATTTGTTTCTTAGAGCCCCCATATAGCGGTACCACCCGATTTAAAGGATTCTGATTAAATTTTTAGGCCGAATTGGCTATAACTTAGCATTTGGGGTTCCCAATGGTACAAAAACTTCCTCACTTAAAATGTTGGACTCAGGCCAAGGTTTTGGTATAACCCCTATATAACGGTACAACACGATTTCAGGTATTTTAAAGTTTTTATCTACATTTTCGGCCTAAATTGGCTCTAATTTTGTTATGAGGTTCCCAAAAGTTAAAAATAAAAAATAGTTAAAAAAATAAGTTACAGTGTTTTATTTACAAATGCACTTAGAACTAGAAAATATAAAATTATAAATATATAATAATATAAAATTATAAATATATAATAAAAATATAAATAAAATTTTTAATGATTAAATCTCTCAAATAAAACGCTTGCATTTGAATTAAAAATTGTGGCAATATTAAACGGCCACCAGCGTTTTATTTGAGAGAATACATCATTAAAAATTATGTTCTAGTTTTAAGTGTTTTTATAAATAAAATATTGTAACTTAATTTTTTAAATTATTTTTTATTTCTTCCCATATTATCAATTTTTGGGAATGAAAACAAATGTCTTTTACATTTTGTTCATATTTAAATTTATTTAAGGGACTGACATAATGAGATTTTGGAGACATCTGCGTAAAGATGACTACTTGGTGATGAACTCGACTCCTTGCTCTGCTATGTCGTTCACAACTTTCAAGTTGTTTAACATCCTTTACCCTTCCTGGTAATTGATGTTCTGCGGTCAAGTTACAGGATCTTTTTCAAGAAATTCGGAGTTAATGCTTAATCTCTTGAACAACAAGTAAGTATACCCTGTAATTACGCCTGGTAGACATTTTCTGGAAATTTCGGCAGTTGTTCTTTTGTTATGCCCCGGTTACACTTAGCCGGATTAACCCAGTGGGTTTGGATTTCAAATGTCAATTCCATAGCGCAAACGTCAAATAAATCCTCTCGAAGTGGGTTAACCCGGCAAAAAAACTCTAGTGAAACCGTACTATTAGTTTGGTTTTTTCCATCTTCTTCTGCTTGCTTTGTTAAGATTTTTGTCGCATTTGGCTCTTTACGGTGGTTTGAACTATCAGATCAGGCCAACAAGTTCAGGACTAAGATACCACAGATGATACAACATTTTGATATTTCCTTTATCTGATATTTGTTTCGTATTTCAATAAATCTTCAATTCAGTTTAGGTCTTTTTTTGGACCTAAAAAATATTTCTGAATTTCGCTTTCACTATTTGTTGTATAAAACTCAATCTATTGTCTCTAATCCTTTTCAACCTATTGATTATGTTTACCCAATCCATCCAATATTATATCTACATAACCATTATCTTGTTCATTATAGGTTTTGTAAAATCAATAACCCACACTCTCATTTATAACACTCAATTGTTGTCCTTTGATACAAAATAAATAAACAAAATAAGAAACGTTCTTGGCGCGTTAAACCGGGCTCGAAAGATGAAAACACAAAGTGCTTCTACGACCTCTTGTTCTTGAAAAGTCAGCTGGAAAGTAGTTTTAAAACATTCTCGCATACATCGAACTTGGATTTGTCAATCGCAGACTATTCTTATAGAAATCGCGTGAATATGTTTGTTTGATGTTCGAATGTGATGCCAAACTTGCAGTCAAAAATCCCTCTCAACAATACTTCTTATAAATCTGTACGCTGGTACAGAAGCTCTCGACTTAACATCTGCTCAAGCTAGTAAGACCCCATTATTCTAGGCATTCGTACACTGCTAAGTCTTGTTTCTCCCCTGAGCTACTGTCAGTTTCAGGAACGACCAGGAGTTGTTCTTTACCCCCATACCAGATGATACCAGAACAGCAACCCGTTCTTTCTGCACTGTTTTGGGAATACCTGGTAATGTTGTTGTTGTTGTAACAGTGTTTTTGTTATGTTTATTTGTTCGTTCCTCTGTTCAATCTGGCTCTGGGTCTATCTCCAGTTCAAGAAAAGTGGCTGCTTCGATGGGATGTTTCCATAGATCCACTGGAGTTAGATGGGTAGGTTTGGCGGGGCAGTTAAAAAGGTGTTGTGTGTCGTGTGGGCCCATGCCGCATACTGGGCAGATGTCTTGCACGGTGCGATCGATTTCCGCCCAATAAGAATTTAGGCGACTGCAATATCCCGAGCGTAGTTGGGCCAAAACTACTCTAGTTTGTCGTGGCAGCTGACGCTCCTCAGCTGCGATAGATGGAGGATGTACTCCAAGTACTTTATTCACACTATAATTGCTTAAGGCCTTGGCAACTGCGTCCGTGTGAATGCTATTCAATCCTGCTTGATATGCTTGTTGATCTAGGGGTTCTCTCCTGTATCGTTGGACCTCTCCCTCTAGAGCATGGATATCCTTCCTGATCTCCCTGAATGGGCCGGGCCTACCCACAAGATGGTGATTGGGATGGCTCACACGATAACATCCAAGCAGGTACTGCAACGAAAGCATCTCATTGTGTTGCTTTACAGGAAGAATAGTAATAGTTTTCCATGCCAGTGCACGCAAATAGCCTTGTTTTGGGGTATCTTCCTTGAAGTTGTTGTTAGTATTTTTCACTGTTTATTCTCCGGAATAAACGGATAAAGCTTCTAAAGATCATATATTTGTTGGGGTCCTCTCCTAGAGCTTCTACTGTAGAAAAAATGATACGACTAACGTTCCTATAGGACACTTTACAGTTTATGTTGAAGCTGTGCTTGATTATTTTCGAGACATATGGTTTTTCAGATTCTACAAAGCGTTTAGCATTAAAAGAAGACCTAGACCTCATTGAAAATCTATTGAAATACGAAAACATAGACAGAAAAAGGAAATAAAAAATTATAAATCTCCTGTGGTATCTTAGTCCTGAACTTGTTGGCTTGGCATTGTTTGATCCGACAGTGCAAAACACCGTAAAGAGTCAAATGGCGTCAAAAATCTTAACAAAGCGAAGATGGAAACTTCTCCGGAAATATTCGACCCAAACTTACAAATGAACAACTGTTCGAAATTCATAAAAAAGTCACAGCTTCACTCCGAGTCGAGCTCACCACAGATTACAACCAATTAATTACAAAGGACGAACAACTAAAACAATGCGTTCTCCAAGTAGTCGGCTATACCCAGATAGGCTCCATTTTCGCGCTAAGCCGTACGTAGTCACGTTAATCGGGACACTGGCTTTCTATCTCGAATTCAGTAATACTTACGCATTTTGTTTTTGAATATAAAATAAACAGAATGGTCTTTAATTTAATGCATAATACGGGCAAATAGCTTTAACTGTTCCACAGATATGGGTCGCAGAGAGAGACGAGATTTTCATAACTTCGAGGCTCCAGTAGCACGTGTGAACTTATTCCAATGGTGCTCAATTGGCAATCTTAATCTTAAATCTATCTAAAATCTAATCTAAGTAAACAGTTTAGGCGGCACACCCTCCTAAAAACATCCGACACCGATTTCTTCCCTTTGAGTTAAAACCAGCCTAAAGCTACAAATTAAGACAAAGAAAATATTAAATTTACATAAAATGATTGATATTTTATCAAATTTTATATTTTTGCATAGTTTAACAATAAAAATAGTATTACAATACCATATACCCTACACCACACCGTCGTAAGAGGTATCAATAACACAATAATCTGCTAAAAAAATCGACGTTAAATGACCAACAGTCTTAATTTAGGACACTTTAAAGTTTTTTTGATGATTTTTTCCAACTTTAATTGTAAATTTTACGACTTTTTTGACGATTTTCGACCAAAAACTGTTTGCATATTTTTTTTTTTTTGCATATTTTGCATATTTTTTGCATATTTTGCATATTTTTTTGCATATTTTGCATATTTTTTTGCATATTTTGCATATTTTTTGCATATATTTTTGCATATTTTTTGCATATATTTTGCATATTTTTGATATGACCCCAAATATCAAAAAATTGACCCTCAAAACGCCTAGATCCAAAATTTGAGTCCAATCGGATGAGAAATAAAAAACATGCAAAAATCCGATGTCTAATGATGACAATGCTATACTATGTGCTGTGAAGATTTCACATGCTATGCTACTTTCATGCTCGCAGCACAGCACAGCAAAAGTTTTCGGTTTCGTTTTTGATAATAGCACAGCATAGCAATAGTATTCATTTTTGATTTTGTTGACTATGCTTCGCTATATGCTGTGAAGATTTCAAAGCCGTAGCATATATCATGTGCTATGCTATTTCAATATTTGCAGCATAACACATAAATTGCTTTTGCTTGTGAAATAAACAACTAGCGCAGCATAGCAACAGCATATTTTGGTGTTTTCAGTGCTGTGCTCGTAGCAAATTAAAACACTGGATCGAAATGTCGGAGCGAAATCGGATAGGTTTAGGTGAGTATTTGGAACGAAATCGGAAATTCGGGAGGCGAATTTGTTCTTCCGAATTTTTGTACAGATTTCTGAACGATTTCGGAATAATGTCGTATGAAAATCGGAGGTACCTTCCGAATCTTCGTAAAGATTTCTGAACGATTTTGGAATAATGTATGAATATCAAAGAAAACATTTTTTCTCTGAGGCCTATTTTTATTGATCAATGTTTCTTTGTTATGTTTTTATTGGAAGATTGTAATTTCAAACGTTTCTAATGATTTTTACTGTTGTTATCATTTTGTAGTTATAGTAGAACAATGTAAACTTTGTGTATGAATATTGCTCTGTTCCAGAAGCTGCAACAAGCTACTATTTTTTACAACGATAACAATTTTTCCTTTATGTTATCGGAAAAAATAGTAAAAATTAGTAAATTCTTGCAGTTCTGGAACAGACCATATGTTGAGTCTACCAGCACTAGATTGAATTATTTTTTACACTATGCAACATTGAAAATGCAAACAACTTCTAGTATGCATTTTTTGAAAGTACTTATTGGAGTTTCACTGCATTGTTAATATATTTATCAATTTGTCGTTGAAAAATATACGAAAAACAAAGTGATAGCGGCATTTTACAACAATGGAATGTTCTGAAGAGTTATGTATTTCATTCCAGCCAATATTTTTCACAAAGATAACATTACGAAAATGTTATCAGTGGTGCTAAATGTATAAAAATTATGGAATTTTTCGGTATATTATAATAGATATATTATATTGAGGCAATAAATGTAGTTTTTCGAGTTCATTAATTTTCCAAATATTTTATTCTTGCCCTTATCCACAAATTTGCCTCAGTAGTCAGAAGAAAATTCACATTGGTTTAGAGATATAGACCCGAATTGCTTTATAAAGTCAATATTTAACCATCTTTAGATGGGGCCATAAAATCCAAGTTGGATCTGGCACAACAAAGCCCAACTAGGGTTTCTGTCGCTTGGGTCTGTAATTTCAAAAAATCCTCAGTTCAAATTGTTTGCACAAGATTACCATAAAAATGTCGCACAGTGTTATATGTTGCATTTATATTTAAAATATTTATCGAAAACAAAATAAATTGAAACCAAACCATTACTGTTAGATATATACCAAAGGTGGTTGTTAGCGAAGAGAAATTTGTTTCCGACATATCGATCCAAGTTCGTACCGAAATCGGAAGAGAAACATTGGTATATTCGAAGGGAAATTTACTTCCGACAGTCTCTCTGAAATCGAAACGAAATCTGAACGAATTCCCCTACGAAAAATCGTATAGAAATCGAAACAAAATCTGAACGATTTCCCCTACGAAAAATCGTATAGAAATCGAAACAAAATCTGAACGATTTCCCCTACGAAAAATCGTATAGAAATCTGAACGATTTTGCTTCCGAAATAGTTCAGATGTATCGGACATCCGCTAATTGGTTTGCTGGGTGTAAACTTTATTTTGAGTGAGAAAAAATGAAACTTCTACTCTGTAGAAATCACAAAAATCAAATGCAGTGGAATCCATTTTTTATTGTACTCATGTTACGAGGACTACTATATAATTTTCTGGCCTAATAATGAAAATATGGTTACATTATTTTTCAAAGTATTTCCAGAATGATTTAACGCGTTTGCTTGCGCTCAAACCAATTGTCGAAAAACTTTTTCCACTCCGATTGAGACAACTTCAAAAGAATGCATTAACAGCATCTTCTAACGACGAAAATCGTTGACTACTCATTTTTTCATGTGCGGGAATAAAAAGTAGTTATTGGGGGCCAAGTCAGACCTGTACGCTGTACCATGAATTCCCCATTTAGGCAGCCAAAAGACGCTGTTTTAAGCCGATGTGTGAAATCTCGCATCAAAGTCCACAACGATTCGTCTTTTCTTGTTCGTTTTTCGAATTTCTTTGAACACTTCAGGCAATCAAATTGTGGTGTACCATTCAGAATTGACCGTCCAAAAGCAGAATAGTGCCATATGACCAGTTTTGCTGAAGAAACAGGCGACCTTTTGGTTTGAATTGCTTCTTCTACGTATTAATTCCGTGGGATTTATCTCGCCTTCGTAGACCTGTTGCTATTTTGTTTCGGGCTTATACGCATTGATCCTTCGTCAACTGTGGCGATCTTATGAACGTCTTTTGAAGCTCGCTATCATATTTTTTATTTTATTTACTTTTTTACACCAATCGACACTAGCCTTTTTTGAGGGATTTTCAAATTGTGCTGGCTCCAACGGAGACGTGTTCATACAATATCGAATGTATGCTGGTGGAAGAAATTCCTGAAGATGCCTCTATTTCATGACGGTCTTGAATTATAAGTTCAACAACGGCATTAGTGCCGTTTTTGTACGACCATCGTCTTTGACAGCGTAGGCCACGATTGAATTCATTGTAACAGTTTTTCACAATTCTATATGATGGCAATCAGACGCCTTACAAGGATATAATTTCATCGCTGCACTCTTGCCGTGATAATCCACGTCGAAAGTTGTGAAAAATTATCGGATAAAAATGTTTGAAAGTTAATTCCATTTTTTTGGAAAATGTACTGAGTGCGTTTTGCTAAAAATTTTCAAACTTTCCAATGACGTAGCCCAGAAATTTGTCTAGTAGCTCTCGTACTTACAATAAAGGAAAGTAGAACACTAGAAAAAACTAGAGCGTTATTGTACGACATTCTTATATTGAGGTAAATCCCCCGAGATATATTTTTGGAATTTGTAATACTCGAATGACAACCTCGTTTTTTGTTTATCTCGACAAACAAATTTATAGTTTTTCTTCATTCATGTGATGTAACTTCTTTAACACCTTATCCCACAAACCAGAATTAAAGGTTTTGCGTCACAGTTTTTGACTATTACCACCCTCAAACGATATTACGTTTGTTGTTTAGCATTAATTGGTCCTATGTGTGTGATTCCATTGTCCTATGAATGAAGGACGAAACAACGTTGGGTCTATATTTCACCAGTTCCTGTGATTTTACAAAATTATTGTTCTTTGTAGCATAAGGCCAATGTCAAATAAAATATTTTTACACATAAGCTCAGATGTTAATCTATTCAAAAAAACTCCAACCACCACCCTAAAATAACATCTACCCCCAAATTTGTTCAATGAAATTGTTTAGCTTTTCACTGTCGTTTCCTTTTTTTAGACTTTAGTTATTTAGGTTTCTCTGGACAAATTTACGTTGTTTTATATTTATTTTATGCGTATCAGGGAGATTTAAAATTTATCTACGGACAATTAATGGTCCGAATATTATAGGTATGAATAAAGTTGAAACGCAGAGTTGTACAAATCATTCGGTTGTCTTACGATGAACAACTTTTTGATAAAAATAATATTCATCGGAACTAATTTTTTCTTAATTGTAAGCTTACATAGTTACTGATACAAAGGATGTCCCGAACCCGACAGACAGGACTCAGAATGCCGAGAGAAGTCGATCGCTGTAATGGAAGGTAGGTCTTCTGCAATTATTTCGGACATAAGACGAATTTACCCACTAAGCTCGGATCGGGATGATCACAAATACATATATCACATGTGTTGCGTCTAAAGTCGAGAAATTTCCCTTGCTAAAGGCCGGCCGAAGGCCGCATATTTAAGAAAAAATTACATTTTTTAAGAAAATTTTGTTCGTAAACTCGACTTGTTCCTTATTTCGGCATGTTACAGAACTTATTACTATTATTCCAAAACATATTTTAATTTGTATTTGGTATAGTTGAATTGTGAAAGGTGATTAGATATCTTAATAATAACGAAATAAGCAGTCATGTAGGACACGCAGTTCTTTCAGTGCTTTTATGCTAAGTTTACATTTACGAAATCCACTCGATTTCAACTGTCAATTCCATAGCTCAAACGTCAAATGAAATCCAATGGATTTCAGATGAGATTTCATTTGACGTTTGACAGTTGAAATCGAGTGGATTTCGTAAATGTAAACTTAGTATTATTTACACAGCAAAAGCGATTATTATTTATTTTTTATCTGAATATGTTTGCGGTAGTACGCAAATCTGTAAATCGCCATTGTTGATGTGGAATTGTTGGTTGTGTGTTTAAGAGAGTACCAAAGAAAAACACAAGCTACCGATAATAGACAGAGGGTGGAGGTAGACAGACGTTGTCGTAAAAAAAAAAAACGGGGAGAAAAAATAAATCCTTTATAAAGGGGGCAAACAAGCATCATAATGAGTTGTAAGAGCTGTGAAGTTATATAGGCAGTACACAACGCACTCACACATGGATGGAGCAGTATTGATTTTCCGAATAGCCTTTAATAAATCAAAGTATAAACAAAAGGAATACTTTTAAAAGGTGCAAAACAATTGTAAACTATAACAAAAAAGCTGTAAACTAAAACAACAATATGAACACTTCCAATCCAATTAAAAGTTTTCATTTTTGTGTAACTTTGGTTGATTTCTTTCTGGTATTTTAACAAAGTCAAGAGCATTATAAAACGTTTGACGACACACCCTTTGTTTGGATTATCTGAATAAATAAACATAATAAACATTTTTTTCACATCCCTCGGTGTAAAAAGGATGGAACACGAAGTCTAAATCTAAACTCCTTCAATTTGATGTAATTATGTGTTTGTTTATCTGAGTTCATTTCTACCCCGTGGTCCATGCTAATTGAAGAAATATAAGCAAAACAAACTCCGGAATTTGTAGGGGAGTGGGAGGTGAGATTTGACTGTCTGGAAATTATGCATTGTACTTACTCGCCATTGTTTGTTGTTTCCTAGTGTTTTCTACTAGCTGGCTAGCTGGTTCTGGTTGGATGGTTGATCACTGTATGTCTCGCTGCTGCCTGTTTGTTTGTTGGTTTGTCTGCCTCTCGAGAATTTACTGCATTTGTTTGATGTTGGATTATTTTATTTATGTTCTATAGGTTCTGTTTTACTTTCTGTTCCAATCCAAAAGAGCAGTGAAACTATTCACTTTTATAGTTTTTTATCTAAACAAAAATTTTATGTGTAAATTGTAATAATGCTATCCTTTCTTTTTGGGTTTATTTTTGTTTACTTTCTTTTGTGGTTGACTTTTCTTGAAATACATGAATCACTTAGTTATAATAATTTTTATTTTTTTCTCTCAAAATATTTTACTTCTAAGTATGTATAATATGCCAAACATATTATAAATCACGGACAATTTCACTCCATGAAGAATTATTCATCAATTGAAAAGAATGTAATTTGTATTAAATTATAATATATTTGTTTTTCACTATTTCTTTCACTCACTCAAAAGACAAAATTAATTAATTTTAATACATATTCTTCTATTTTTTCTGTTGTATTCCTTTATTCCGTTCGTTCGTCGTCTACCGATTCTCTGTGAAACGATTCTTTAGGGATACGTAGGTCAGCGTGAAACCCAAATCGATCACCGATGATTAGACGAAACCGATGACAAGGTATCGATAGTAGATAACATCGATTACATAATGCCATGTTCATTCCAGTACTTTAATTACGTTGTTCGCTCTCAATTATAGCCCGTTTCCACGGTACGTCGTTCGTTCTCTATTCGTTGCGACCCATAACTACGAATAAATTACTTATTTCTCCACACAAAATTATATGAACGAACGACGATTTTTTTACGTTGTTCGATTAGAAATACTCTCTGAACGACGAATAAGTATGTCCCATCCCTAACAAATGAGAGAATTTATCGAAAAAATTAATTATGACATGTCTAAATCATAGCCGACCAAGAAGAGCGAGCGCTTAAATTGTTTATGTGTGGGTAAAATTACAGACAGAACAGGTTGATGATTTTCATATTGAGTGTGAAATGAAAAATATATTGTTGGCGCGTTCGCTTTGTATGACTTAAATTAAAAATAATATAAATAACTTCATAATTTGAAAAGTATTTTTCTTCGTATGTTAATTTTTTTGAGAGAAAAAACAAATTGTATCTAAGCATATATACATTTTTCATTGTTGCATTGCAGACGAGGCATTCTGCGTCATTAAAAATATTAATACAAAACAAAAATCATTTTCAAATTCTTCCCTCCACATATTTGCTGTACAACTGCAAAATCTTTTCTGTGTACCCAAAAATAAACAAATAAAGCGGCATCAACCTGCTTGCATGAAATTCAGTACAAGACTGAAGTAAAAAAATCAAAACATTTGCTCTCTTACTTTGCGTTCGGGTCGCGTGTGTGTAATTTGCCGAAAAACTTCGTAACCAAATCAATACCCACGAACGGGTTTGGTCTAAATTCAAAATTGAAAAATTTGTTAATAACGCAAAAATTTTTAGAAAAAAGGAAAAAGATGAATGGAAATTAATGAACTAAACTTTTTATATAGATGCAGATGGAAGATGGATGTATTTCCTTCTTAATTCCACACACATTTCTTGTCCATTAGTTCAAAATCGCGTAAAAAATCAGAAACAAAAAGGAAACAAACAACTGAAAGTCTGTAAACACAAACATTCTTTTGACATGTCTCTCTTTAATTTTAAAAATAGAAACATATAAAAATATATTGAAAATACAAAATTATCCAGAATTTATGGAAAAATTAATGAAATGTGTGTGGTTAAATATAGAAGATACATTTGAAGGAAAGTCTATTGCTTTTCCTATTCATTTAATTTATATTTGATGTGTTTTCGGTTCAAATTTTCGTGAAAACAAGGAAACAACAATTAAGGAAATTTTGTTTATGTTTCTGTTAATTACGAATGGTGTCGTGGAAACGGGTTAATTCGTGTACGTCGTTCGACAGGCGAACAACGTAATTGAAACGCTCGTGTGAACATGACATTAACCCGTTCATACGACATGGTACATACAGTGACTGCCACTAAAAATGATGCAACCTGAAATAAAAAATGTAAACGTTGATAACTTGGAAACGAGTTGAGATTTTTTAACAATTCCAAAAACAATTTTGTAGGCTAAAGAGTTGTCTTTAACCCTGCGTTTACAAATGACAGGACAGTTGACTTCATGTATTGGTTGTCAAAATCCCACAACTTGCCTGTGTGACGTAGGCGTCCCGACAACTGCAAAAACAGTTGTAAAATTTTGAATGAAAATCATCGACATCTTTTTGTTTTCCGTTCACATATTTTGTTTTTGTTCATGTTCTTTTGTTTTCAACACATTTCAATTATTATCTCACTTATTTTTACAAAAATGCCAAAAATTTGTCTTCCTTACTGTCTGTGAAAAAATGATGGACAGCTGGGAGACAAACGACAAATGTATGTATGTGTTTGTAAATCAGAGTTGTATTTGAAGACAAACTGTCTGGTGTAAACGCCTAGTAAGATATTATACAAAAATAACCTGATTACAGGACCGTTATACTAAAATTTTACCGGGAAACTAAAAATGGGCACTTTTAAAATGAGCATTAAAAATGATGCACAACAACAATCGATTAATAATTTCCAAATTTTTCGCTTTTTATGCAATGTTAAGCTGGGTACACATTGTCAGTTTTGAATGACAGATTTGTTGTTCCTTGCTAGTGTGGCCGTGCATTTTTGTCATTCATCATGCAACCACAAAATATTTTGTCGTTGCTGAAGTGTTGGACAGTTATCGATAATTGCAAAAAATCGTCATTCAAAACTGACAATGTGTACTGTACTTTCCCAGCAAAAAAGTTTGGAAGTAGTGCAATGCAGAGTTATGATTTCAATACATCTTTCGATGCAGTCCACACGGAGTTATGAAAAATGCACTCCGCTCGATACATTTTAGAAGCGCTCGCTTATATATCCCTAGCCAAGCAAGTCAATTTTTTGATCCCTAAAGTCGCAGTCTTTTTTCTGAACACAAGAAAGAGTGTCTAAAATTATAAGAATTGTTTAAAAAAATAAAGAAGTACAAACTAAAGATACAGTATGCAAAGTTCATATTCGTACAATTATTTTATTAATTCCATATTTTATATTAAAATATGATACAATTGATGGGAATTACTATAACGAAGAAAAATTTAAAAATAAATAAACAAATTTTTAATTTATTCCATCATTTAGGTATAGATGGCGCCTGTGTGGGTGGCAAAGTTCGCATTCGTACACCTAAAAGCACTATATATTTGTGGTATTTAAGGATTTTTGAAACAACATACCACCAGTTTTTGTTGTTTTCTTCTTATAGAGTGCCTTTGCTGTAGAAAAATGTAAAAATAACGAAAATTTAATTAAATATTTTGCATGAATAAAATGTCGGACGAAAATCCGAAATACTTAAGAAAAATGTGATAGATGCGATTAACTATGGTATTTTATTCTCAATTTTTGGACGAAAACAGCTAATTGCAGTCCTTCTGAAACAATATTTGAGGTCCCCTAGGAAAATAAATGTTGTCAGCGTTCGGAAATGCAATGAAACGTAATATCGGCTAAAGTAACGTAAAGCCATTTTTGGTTTGAATGTCGTAAAAATCGCAACTTCTGTTTTATATTTGGCATAAGATGTATTGAAGTATAAGAATAGGTTTTCGAAAATCTTGTTTTGTCAAGACATATCGGAAATTACGAGAAAAAATAGATAATTAAGGGTGAAAATTTCCCCGAAAATAATGCATTTCTTCAATAGGTTACCCCACGTTTTGTCTTGGCAAATTTTCTTAATTCTTTTGACATTTATGCATTCATGTAGGACCGTTTGGTAAAGAAATATAATTTTCTACAAATAAAAATCATTGTTTTTGCAATTTTATCAATCATAACCCTCGTGCAAGAAAGCGTAAAATTTCAGTCGCACGGAGACAATATAAGGACTTCTACAGTTTAATTGTTCCTTATAATTTCTCACAGTTTTCGATATAAAATGATATTCAAACCCCTATTCTAAAACTTCAATATATTTTGTGCCAAATATAAGACAGAAATTGCGATTTTTACGACGTAGAAACCAAAACATGTCTTTGCGTTGCCCTAACCCGGATTACGTTTCGTTGCATTTTCGAACGCTGACAACATTTATTTTCATATAAGACCTTGAATATTATTGCAGAAGGTCTGTTATTTCCTTTCAAAATTCGAGAAAAAATTACCATAGTTAATCGTTTCTATGACATCTTTCTTAAGTATTTCGGATGTTCGTCCGACTTTTTATTCATGCTAAATGTTTAATTAAATTATCATTATTTTTACATTTTTCTACAGCAGAGGCACTCTAAAAGAAGAAAACAACAAAAATTGGTGGTATTTTGCTTTAAAAATCCTTAAATACCACAAATATATAGTGCGTCTAGGTTAGGGGTGAGCACGCCTGTGTGCTAGCTCACAGGCAAATTGTGAAAACGTACTCTTAATTTTTTGCGAACCATAAACAATTAAAAGTTTATGCAATTTTTTATTTATATTTTTTAATAATTTGCATTGTGGACGATTTTAGACAACATTAGTGTTTAAAAAATGTTAAAATAAGTAATTAAACATCAAGAAAAACTAAATATTAATTCTCTCTTAAATTTGCCTCTCTCTCGATTTTGCTCAGCTCTGGTCTAGGTGTACGAATACGAACACAGGCAAATTGTAAAAATTGTACTCTTAGTTTTTTGTGAACCATAAACAATTAAATTTTTATGCAATTTTTTATTTATATTTTTTAATAATTTGCATTGTGCACGATTTTAGATAACATTAATGTTTAAAAAATGTTGAAATAAGTAATGAAACATCAAGAAAAATTAATTATTAATTCTCCCTTACGTTTGCCTCTCTCTCGATTTTGCTCACGTTGATATTAATATCAACGTCAAAAAAGCTGGAAAAAATTTCAAAGTCGGCATATCAGCCAATCAAACGCTCAAATTTGTCGAGTAAAAAGTTTTTAAAGAGAGCGTCATTGAGCGCCATTTTTGTTTAAAGAGAAATTAACATTTTACAACTTTTTTGTGTACGGGAACGGGGTTTCGAGTAAAATGTGTAAAACTCGTAAAAATTGTAAAAACTTTTTAGTTCTGGAACACAGCTTTTGTTGTAAGAGAATTGTATGGAAAGTTGTTAAGTATAGTACACATTGACAAGCAAAACTGACAGTCATCGAGGTCTAATTCTCCCTTACGTTTGCCTCTCTCTCGATTTTGCTCACGTTGATATTAATATCAACGTCAAAAAAGCTGGAAAAAATTTCAAAGTCGGCATATCAGCCAATCAAACGCTCAAATTTGTCGAGTAAAAAGTTTTTAAAGAGAGCGTCATTGAGCGCCATTTTTGTTTAAAGAGAAATGAACATTTTACAACTTTTTTGTGTACGGGAACGGGGTTTCGAGTAAAATGTGTAAAACTCGTAAAAATTGTAAAAACTTTTTAGTTCTGGAACACAGCTTTTGTTGTAAGAGAATTGTATGGAAAGTTGTTAAGTATAGTACACATTGACAAGCAAAACTGACAGTCATCGAGGTCTATTTCGTGAATATCAAAGCCTAACTGAAAATTTTCTTTTCTAATCTCTAAATAATACCGTAAATATTGTATTTCAAACGTTTTTAGCTAAATAAAAGTTGTTATTTGCCGGAAAATTGTCCTAAAAGTACGTTGACTGTCAGTTTTGACTGTTAGTGTGTACTCCCCTTAAAGAGCCGATAAGAAATCGAAAATCGATAAAAATTATGTGCACGCGTTGCCAACAGCGCAGAAAAAAATGGCGTCTCGGCGGGGTCGCGAAAAATTTTCATTTCAGCAAGGACCATCGTCGGAGCAAGTGCAAGTGGTTAAGGTTAATTTTGTCAATTTTTGTGAATTTTTGTGAAAACTTCATACATTATGTCGGTAAGTTAATTTGTGTTATCTTATCTTTTTGTATATATCGTCAATCTATTCCAAAACTGCAAGAATCTACTAATTTTTTCTGATAACATAAAAGGAGGTAAAAAATAGTATAATATCGAAGTAAAAAATAGTAGTTTCTTGCAGGTTCTGGAACAGAGCAGAGCATTTATAACCTATATTTTATAATAACTAATTAAATTTTATATTTCTCTAGGGTGGTAATGTTCACAATCATTACAACAATATCACAATTAATGTGTCAAGTTTCACAGGAAAGCCGGAGCAGTTGGCCGAAATGGCCTCCAATGCCGCCAACCCCTCCAATAGACAAAATCGATATCAACCATATCAAACAAACAAGAATAAGAAATCAAATGCTGAAAATGCAGAAAATGTAGAAGAAAATGTAAATGGAGATTCTTCCAGTGGAAAACCAATACAAAACACACAAAATGTAAATGAAGATTCTTCCAGTGGTAATTAGACTTAAACAATATATAGATCAAGACTTGTATTGGTTAGAACAAAATTTCAAAAAAGAAATAACGTAGTTAGAAATATATATATATTTTTTTATTTTTTATTATGTTTTCTTATTGTATTTATCAATATTTATATTTATTACATTATATTTAATATACAAAAAAATAATTTAAAAAAAAATTAAAAAACATTAAAGCCATTGCCGGTATCCAGCCCGGAAGAAAAACCAAATATAAAACCTATACAGGTTTTTAACTCCGCCATTGCCGGTACCCAGCCCGGATGAAAAACCAAATAAAAAACCAATAAAGGTTTTTAACTCCGCCATTGCCGGTCCCAAGCCCGGATGAAAAAGGAGGAGGTGTTTAGGATTTAGTTATAATTATTTTTATTTTTTTCTCTCAAAATATTTTACTTCTAAGTATGTATAATATGCCAAACATATTATGCCTGTTCCAGAACCTGCAAGAAGCTACTATTTTTTACTACGATAACATTTTCTTCTTTATGTTATCGGAAAAAAATAGTAGATTCTTGCAGTTATAAATCACGGACAATTTCACTCCATGAAGAATTATTCATCAATTGAAAAGAATGTAATTTGTAATAAATTATAATATATTTGTTTTTCACTATTTCTTTCACTCACTCAATAATAAAAGACAAAATTAATTAATTTTAATATTCTTCTATTTTTTCTGTTGTATTCCTTTATTCCGTTCGTTCGTCGTCTACCGATTCTCTGTGAAACGATTCTTTAGGGATACGTAGGTCAGCATGAAACCGAAATCGATCACCGATGATTACACGAAACCGATGACAAGGTATCGATAGTAGATAACATCGATTACATAATACCATGTTCATTCCAGTACTTTAATTACGTTGTTCGCTCTCAATTAACCCGTTCATACGACATGGTACATACAGTGACTGTCACTAAAAATGATGCAACATGAAATAAAAAATGTAAACGTTGATAACTTGGAAACGAGTTGAGATTTTTTAACAATTCCAAAAACAATTTTGTAGGCTAAAGAGTTGTCTTTAACCCTGCGTTTACAAATGACAGGACAGTTGACTTCATGTATTGGTTGTCAAAATCCCACAACTTGCCTGTGTGACGTAGGCGCCCCAACAACTGCAAAAACAGTTGTAAAATTTTGAATGAAAATCATCGACATCTTTTTGTTTTCCGTTCACATATTTTGTTTTTGTTCATGTTCTTTTGTTTTCAACACATTTCAATTATTATCTCACTTATTTTTACAAAAATGCCAAAAATTTGTCTTCCTTACTGTCTGTGTAAAAATGATGGACAGCTGGGAGACAAACGACAAATGTATGTGTTTGTAAATCAGAGTTGTATTTGAAGACAAACTGTCTGGTGTAAACGCCTAGTAAGACAGCATACAAAAATAACCTGATTACGAGGGCAGTTCGGAAACTTCTTAGCCTAGCACAAAAAGCGCGGTAAAAACAGAAACAAGTTAAGTGTTTTGGAAACTTCCATCTCTGCTATAAACACATGTTAAATTTTGTTTCGATCTGGCAACTCCTTCATATAGAAACAGGTGTTCAAAAAAGACGCATCCGCAATTTTTTTACAATGGAAAAATTAGAAATGCGTGCTGTCATTAAATATTTACATAAAAAAGGTTTATCGGGACAAGAAATTCATAATGATATGGTGAATGTGTTAGGTGAAAGTGCTCCTTCATATGCAACAGTAAAAAATTGGGTTGCTGAATGCCAAAAACAGCAACAACAACAGAAATTGTAGCCAAAGTGCATGATATGGTATTAAATGATCGACGAATAAAATATCGTGAAATTGCTAATATCATGGGCATCTCAAATGATCGAGTCCATTTAATTTTGCATGAAGAACTACAGATGAAAAAGCTTTCTGCAAGATGGGTGCCGCATTTGTTAACAGTCGATCAAAAACGCATAAGAATGAACATTTCTCAAGCTTGTTTGGATCGTTTTAAGCGAAATAAAATGGGGTTTAAGCGTCGTTTCATAACTGTTGATGAGACATGGATACACCACTATACTCCAGAGACAAAAGAACAATCCAAACAATGGACTGAAGCTGGAGGAAGTGGCCCAAAGAAGGAAAAAACAATTCAATCGGCTGGTAAGTCCCAATTTACATTAGGCGAGTTTACTTGCGGCAATTGTCAGTTTGTAGGTGAGAGAGGGTGCTGAGAGGCAAAGGGTTACCATATGCCTCACCTCTCTCTCCTACAAAATGACAATTGCCGGAAGTAAACTCGCCTAATGTAAATTGGGACTAAGGTTATGGCAACGGTTTTTGGGACTTCAAAGGTATTTTATTGATTGACTATCTGCAAAAGGGTAAAACAATAAATTCAGAGCACTATTGCAACCTTTTGGATCAATTAAATGTACAAATTCGAGAAAAACGTCCTGGCTTACAACACAAAAAAATAATTTTTCATCAAGACAGAGCACCAGCGCACAAGAGTGTTTTAACAATGACTAAAATAAACGAATTAAAGTACGAGTTGCTTGACCACCCACCTTATTCTCCTGATTTAGCTCCCAGTGACTTTTACTTGTTCCCAAATCTAAAAAAATTCCTTGCTGGCAAGCGTTTTACCTCAAATGAAGTTGCAATTAAACCACTATTTTGAAGACCGTGAGGAAAACTATTTTAATCAAGGGATAGAATTGCTAGAAAAGCGTTGGACTAAGTGTATTGAAGTTTCAGGAGATTATATTGAAAAATAAAAATATTTTTGAAAAACTAACTATTCTCTTTCATTGATAGACTAAGAAGATTCCGAACCGCCCTCGTACAGGACCGTTATACTAAAATTTTACCGGAAAACTAAAAATGGGCACTTTTAAAATGAGCATTAAAAATGATGCACAACAACAATTGATTAATAATTTCCAAATTTTTCGCTTTTTATGCAATGTTAATCTGGGTACACATTGTCAGTTTTGAATGGCAGATTTGTTGTTGCTTGCTAGTGTGGCCGCGCATTTTTGTCATTCATCATGCAACCACAAAATATTTTGTCGTTGCTGGACGGTTGGACAGTTATCGATAATTGCAAAAAATCGTCATTCAAAACTGACAATGTGTACTGTACTTTCCCAGCAAAAAAGTTTGGAAGTAGTGCAATGCAGAGTTATGATTTCAATACATCTTTCGATGCAGTCCACACGGAGTTATGAAAAATGCACTCCGCTCGATACATTTTAGAAGCGCTCGCTTATATATCCCTAGCCAAGCAAGTCAATTTTTTGATCCCTAAAGTCGCAGTCTTTTTTCTGAACACAAGAAAGAGTGTCTAAAATTATAAGAATTTGTTTAAAAAATAAAGAAGTACAAACTAAAGATACATACGAACAATGCTGTAATTCACGAGACGCAAATTATTTTTGAAGTGGAGTTAGAGTTTTTTTGGAAATCTGAACTGGAGTTAGAGGAAAAATGAAAAACCATTTGGATGATGAAGCAATAGGTATGTTCTTTTACTCAACAATTTGTACAAGTTCAGTTACTTCTTGTAATCGGCTAATGCTTGGTTTACATTTACGAAATCCACTCGATTTCAACTGTCAAATCCATAGGTTAAACGTCAAATGAAATCCAGATGAGATTTCATTTGACGTTTGAGCTATGGAATTGACAGTTGAAATCGAGTGGATTTCGTAAATGTAAACTTAGCATAAGGTCTTTTGCATTGTACTGTAGAGCACTGATGGGCAAATTGCGAGAGACTCATGTATTTTTTACACTTTTGTGTGTGAGGCAGAGCATTTCTGCCCATCAGTGCTGTAGAGTAAACGAACAACATCCAGTAACAATTCGTACAAATTTTGAGTAAACGAACACACATAATATCAGTTGCGGTGTCACAAAAAGCAGAGCAGAGGAAGTAAACTCAGTTATAATCGTTGATGTACACGCCTTTACGTTGTCGTAACAACAGAGAATAACAAATCCAAATGAGAGCCATGTCAGCCGTTGTTTAACAAAGGGACATTACTCTCCCAACAATTCTCTCTCATTTATTTTGGACATCAATGGTTATGATCAAATTTAATGGAGAGTTTTTATAATTTGTATTAGTGTAGGGCATAGCCGACCAAGAAGAGCGAACGCTTAAATTGTTTATGTGTGGGTTAAATTACACTGACAGAACAGAACAGGGTGATGATTTTCATATTGAGTATGAAATGACAAACAGAGGAAAAAAGTTGTCACGGCGTGTTAGCGTTCAGAGCCAAACATAGTGGTGGGTGTGTGGGTTCGAATCGTTGGCTTTCCTTTTTCATTTGCATTATAGATCATAAAAAAGCTCGATTAATAAATTAAAAAAAAAAATTAATACTAAAAATGATCTTCACCTAAAAAGGCAAAATTTTCAAATAGAAAAAATATATTGTTGGCGCGTTCGCTTTGTATGACTAAAATTAACAAGTAAAAAAGCATTAAGTTCGGCCGGGCCGAACTTTTCATACCCTCCACCATAAAATATTCATTCCTGTCCCCAACTTTAAGTGAGTACGTTAAAATGTCAGATAATGTACAAAAAATGCTTCATTCGGGAGGCCCTTTTTTATGGTGCCTATATCTAACTGTTGACAATTTTTGGTGGGCTAGAAATTGGGAGGTACTGTTATATAGGGGTTATAATAAATCATGGGCCTATGTTGACAGTTTTTGATGGGAGCCTTTAATGTCAAATAACTCCTAATTCGGTTAAAAAAATTAGCTAGAATCCTCAAAATATCGAAAATCGGTACATAACGTGGGAACTTCAAATGTCATTAACAGCTAGTTCGGAGGTATCTGGGCTATACGAAAATATGAACTTAAATGAACAATTTTTGTTGCAGAATTTTTGTTGACTTTTAAATTTCAAATTACAGAAAGTTCGTCCAAAAAATGAAGCTAAGGTACGGAAAATCGGGAGTTTTGTTTTGGGGCTATACAAAAACATGGACCTACGTTCGGTTAAACATTTTAAGTAAAATCCTCAAAGTACCGAAAATGGGGAAGTATCGTTATATTGGGGCTATGTTGAAAATTGTTGCAAATGTCAAATTACAGTTAGTTCTGTTAAAAATTGTAGCTAAAATTGCCAAATTACTGAAAATTGGGAGGTACCGTTACATGGGAGCTATATCCGAACATGGACCTATGTTGACAATTTTTGATGGAGAGGTGTTGTGAATTGTGAATTACTGAAAATCGGGAGAGGTGTGGTGACCACTAAGAATTTCAAATGTCAAATGTTCAAATTACAGATAATTCGGTTAAAACTTGTTGGTAAAATTCTCAAAATACCTGAAATCGGGCGGTAAGGTTATATGGGGGCTATTCCAAAACATGGACCTATGTCCACTAGTTATATAAGTTTATTGACATTTAAGAACCCTAAATGTCAATTGATAGCTAAATCGGTCTGAAAATGTGGATAAAAACGTCAAAATGCCGTAAATCGGGGGTACCGTTATATGGGGGCTATACCAAAACTTGGACCTAGGTCCACAACTTTTGTTATATAAGTTTATTGATACTTAAGAACCCTAAATTTCAAATTATAGCTAAATCGGTCTAAAAATGTAGCTAAAAACGTCAAAATACCGCAAATCGGGGGGTACCGTTATATGGGGGCTATACCAAAACGTGGACCTATGTCCACAAGTTTTGTTATATATATTTGTTGACACTTAAGAACCCTAAATGTCAAATTATAGCCAAATCGGTCTGAAAATGTAGCTAAAAACGTCAAAATACCGTAAATCGGAGGGTACCGTTATATGGGGGCTATACCAAAACGTGGACCGATATAGCCCATCATCGAACTTGACCTGCCTGCAAACAAGACGCATTTTCCCAAAATTTCAGCGTCCTATCTCTATTTTTGTGGATGCTAGAGTGATTACCACAGACGGACGGACGTGCTCAGATCGACTTAGAATTTTACCCTGATCAAGAATATATATACACAGTCTTACATAAGTATACGTACGCCCCATAAATCTCGGGTTTTAGAAAAAGTAAGGATATTTATGAAATTCCAAGTACACAGGATTATTTCGTCTCACTAATAAACAATATTTAATACAACAAAAGTATATTCCATAATATAAATAACGGTAAATTTTACAAAAACCAAAAAATGATACTTACAAAAGTATACATACGCCCCAAGGAAATATGAGTTTTATCGTACAATTTATGGAATTAGCAGCAAACTTTATACATTTTATTGTTTTGGCGAATGTGTCTGGGTGTCCGAGATATGTTTTAGAGAAAAAAAAATAATTTTTGGGTGTTAAATGCCGTTATTTAATGCCAAACTTCTTGTATACCTCGTTAAAGCGGACCCTTGCCGATTTCTTTCCGTTTTAGGTATTTGAGTATACAAAAGCCACAATATTAGTGTCAGATTATAGATTTTGATATCCTAGAAAGCTTTTTAGTTGACCTTGTGCATAACACACCTTCCTGGGTGTCGATAAATTCACATTTTTCCTGGGATATCTCAGTAAGTTAATAGATTCCTCGGAATTCTTGGCTCAAATTACATACAGACGACCTTGAATTGTGTTTTAATATGGTGTTATATAATCCTTGGACACCAATTGAATCAGAAATGTGAACTATTCTGTTAAAAACCTGCTCCCAGAGCATCAAAATATAATCACTACCAAAAAGCATGAAATTTACACTGTGGACAACGTAGTTTTCGTATTATGATCATTACCGTCAATATAAGGTCGGAAAGTATCGGATAATTGTACATTTCTGATTCAATTGGTGTCCAAGGATTATATAACACCATATTAAAACACAATTCAAGGTCGTCTGTATGTAATTTGAGTCAAGAATTCCGAGGAATCTATTAACTTCCTGAGATATCCCAGGAAAAATGTGAATTTATCGACACCCAGGAAGGTGTGTTATGCACAAGGTCAACTAAAAAGCTTTCTAGGATATCAAAATCTATAATCTGACACTAATATTGTGGCTTTTGTATACTCAATTACCTAAAACGGAAAGAAATCGGCAAGGGTCCGCTTTAACGAGCTATACAAGAAGTTTGGCATTAAATAATGGCATTTAACACCCAAAAATTATTTTTTTTCTTTAAAATATATCTCGGACACCCAGACACATTCGCCAAAACAATAAAATGTATAAAGTTTGCTGCTAATTCCATAAATTGTACGATAATACTCATATTTCCTTGGGGCGTATGTATACTTTTGTAAGTATCATTTTTTGGTTTCTGTAAAATTTACCGTTATTTATATTATGGAATATACTTTTGTTGTATTAAATATTGTTTATTAGTGAGACGAAATAAACCTGTGTACTTGGAATTTCATAAATATCATTACTTTTTCTAAAACCCGAGATTTATGGGGCGTACGTATACTTATGTAAGACTGTGTACTTTATAGGGTCGCAAATGAGTATTTCAATGCGTTACAAACAGAAAAACAAACTTAATATACCCTCCATACTATGGTGGAGGGTATAAAAATAATATGCAGTGAATCACAGTCAAAAGTATCCACTTCAGTTTCTTTTATTAAAACTGCCATTGCTAAGAGTTGATTAATGATAGCGATTTCGTTCTTTTTATATTTGTACATTAGGGTCTTAACTTAAATATAATAAAATTAACGAAATTCGGGTAAATTTAGATAAAAAAATAAAAATTGTTAAACAACATCGATTCCTACCTCACAGTGAAAATTATCCACTCATATTATTTTTTTTCGCACATTTCCCGTCATTAAATGATATTTTGTATGCGTATTATAATGACGCCTAAGGTAAGATGGATATACATTTTTTATTGTTGCATTGCCACATATTTGCTGTACAACTGCAAAATCTTTTCAGTGTACCCAAAAAAAAAAAACAAATAAAGCGGCATCAACCTGCTTGCATGAAATTCAGTACAAGACTGAAGTAAAAAAATCAAAACATTTGCTCTCTTACTTTGCGTTCGGATCGCGTGTGTGTGATTTGCCGAAAAACTTCGTAACCAAATCAATACCCACGAACGGGTTTGGTGTAGGGGTGAGCACGCCTGTGTGCTAGCACACAGACAAATTGTAAAAATGTACTCTTAGTTTTTTGTGAACCATAAACAATTAAATGTTTATGCAATTTTTTATTTATATTTTTTAATAATTTGCATTGTGTACGATTTTAGACAACATTAATGTTTAAAAAATGTTGAAATAAGTAATGAAACATCAAGAAAAATTAATTATTAATTCTCCCTTAAGTTTGCCTCTCTCTCGATTTTGCTCAGCTCTGTATTAGTCACTGATGGGCAGAAATGCTCTGCCTCACACACAAAAGTGTAAAAAATACATGAGTCTCTCGCAATTTGCCCATCAGTGGTATTAGTGCATTGATGCTCAAAATAAAAAAGAGAGTAAAGTAGTGAGAGAATCACAAGAAAGTTTGTATCAGCATTCAGTGGTTGTTAGAACTGCTACCAGTAAACATGTGGCTGGTGTGTGCGGTTTTGTTCAGTGTCCCCACTAAAATTATGCGTATATCCATGCACATGTTTACTTGTCGGCTGCTCAACGACGACTGATTGTTATTCTCACATACGTTAACGTATATGGATAATCTTGGCTGGCATTGATGCTCAAAATAAAAAAGAGAGTAAAGTAGTGAGAGAATCACAAGAAAGTTTGTATCAGCATTCAGTGGTTGCTAGACCTGTGACATGTATCGGGTGTGTGAGGTTTTGTTCAGTGTCCCCACTAAAATTATGCGTATATCCATGCACATGTTAACTTGTCGGCTGCTCAACGACGACTGATTGCTATTCTCACATACATACGTTAACGTATATGGATGATCTTGGCTGTATTAGTGTAATAAAGTTAACCCAGCAAAAAGTTTGCCTCCAAAGAGGCAGTTACAGTGTGTTTTTGTAAAAATGCTTGCCTGTCACACGAACCGTTCGTACTAAAACGTATGCGTTCAAAATTTGGTTCTTGTAAAATTTTACGAACCATTCGTTTTTATCTGAAAGCTTTCGTCTATTTCATAAAAGCTTTTATATTTCAGGGTTTCCATGATACTTATTTTGTGAATTTTGCATAGGCATCTGCACGTAAAATGTGTTACTTAATGGCAACCCCGATAAACAGATGAAAAACAAAAAATAAGAAAAAAATGCAATCAAACTTGCCCAAAAATAATTGTGATAATATGAAGAAACGGATGTACATATACGCGTGTGCTTCTATGGAAATAAATAAAATTGCATTCCCTTCCAGTTTTCGTGTGTTTTGTGCCATTTATTACTCAAATTATTTAATTTTCATTCAAAACGATGGGTCTTTTCCATTCGTTTATTTTTGACGTATTCGTTCGTCTGATTTTGTTACGAAAACCAAAAAAAATTACGAAAATAAAAAGCTTTCATTTGTTTGTCACACGAATACAAACGTCAACCGCTATGAAAACCAAATTGTGTCTTCGTTCATGAAATCGACGAACGAATGGGAAAAAACTTTTTACAAAAACACGCTGCTAAATTATATGTACAAGCGATCTGGAAGTGCATCAAATTATGCATTTTCACTCATGATTTTTACAAGAGTGTGACTACTGAAAGAGGCACTCCATTGCACTGCATTTTAACTGACCCTTTGGCACTGCATTTAAACTGACCCTCTGGCACTGCATTTTAACTGACCCTTTGGCATAACATTTTAACTAACCCTTTGGGGTAGAATATGAGGCAGTCCAAAGCACGTGTTTTGATACAGGCATTCTGCGGAAATTATGCAAGCCATTACAAAATATCCCAGAACAAATAAAATGCATTTATTTTTTGTGTAAAACAAAAATATTAAGAACTTTATTACATTAACACAAATTATGAAAATTCTCCATTGAATTCAATCGCAAACATCCGCTCTCCTTTTAATCCAAGCTGAACTGTTTTTGTTTCACTGCTAAATGGGCTGTCTTCCCATCACCAGTTATGTTTTCGACATGTACTCCAACAGCACTCGATTCGGAAATTTTCTTCGTGTGAGTTACCGGAAAAATTTTTAGTTTGTATTAACAAATGTTTGGAAATGTTAACACGCTTACATATCTCTTTTTGTAAAATGTATTCCGCTGCCAGTAGAGATGTACACACTGATTTATGTACATGTAGGGATCTCTAACAACTGCTAATGAAATGTAGCGAACGGAGTGCTTTTTTCACGACTCCGTTAGGACTGCATCCGGATGCTGTTAAATTGTGAGGAATTGGAGTGCCTTTTTCACGACTCCGCTGAACTGCATCCGGATGTTGTTAAAATGTGACAAGTGGATGTGATTCTTTGGATTGCATCCAAATGCAGTTAAAATGTGAGGACTGGAGTGCCTTTTTTTACGACTCCGTTTGAACTGCATCAAAACATGCCGTGACAGAACTAGTCCACATTGCACTACTTCCAATTTATTTTGCTGGGATAATATTCTTGTCCACAAGAATAAGCAATGTATTTTATTTATTTTGGGATATTTACAGTGGCTTGCATTTTATAGCATCTTTAGACTGCATTTAAATTCAGTCCAAAACACTACATCAAAGGCTGTGATTTGGATCGAAAATAGAGTGCATCCTAGCTGTGTGCCGTGGAAGCAAAATGAAGCGCATCCTAGCATCCTGCGCGCTCTCTTGTAAAATTCATAGGAAAAATGTACTCCAGCGGCAATTGTTCTAGTGATTTAGCTGCATCCGCGGATGCAAACTTTTTGCTGGGTTATTTATTTATTTACCCAGCAACAATTTTTGGAAGTTGTGCAATTGGAGTTATGATTTCACAACATCTTTCGATGTAGTCCAAAAGAGTTATGAAAAATGCACTCCGATACATTTTATAAGCAGTTGCTGTAGAGATCCCTAAAGAAAAAAACAGTTGGTTGATCCCTACACATTTGTTCAACAGATAAACAAGAGTGTATACATTTCGAAGAATTTTGTATAAAATAAAGAAATAAAAATTTAAGAGACGGAAATTTTTAATGGAGTGGGGTTGGAGTCCACGTCGAAAGCTGAACTAGTGATGGGAAGGCAAAATAAAAAAAAAACTTTAGGATGATGAAAGAAAATCAGATGCATTTAGATTAAATCGACAACGGAGGAAGTAAGCTCAAATGTGATTGAATTTAATGGTAACTTTTTTTAATGTGTGTTTATACAGTGAATCACAGTCAAAAGTATCCACTTCACTTTCTTTCATTAAAACTGCGATTGCTAGGAATTGGTTAATGATAGCGATTTCATTCTTTTTTATATTGTTACATTAGTGTCTTAACTTAAATATAAAAAAATAAAATTAACGAAAATCAGGTAAATTTAGATAAAAAATTAAAAATGGTTAAAAAACATCGATTTCTACCTCACAGTGAAAAGTATGCACTCTAAAAGTTTCAGGAAACAAAAAGGATTTCTTATGGGTACTTTACACGATATGTTATTCTACATATGTGCTGTCACTTTGCATATAAAAAGTGACAACCCATATGTAAAAAACATATCGTGTAAAGCAGAGTGAGGCAGAGAAAATTTTTGGTCTCTCTTGCGCTCTCAATGAGCGTAATTTTGTTATACCCTCTACCATAGTATGGAGGGTATATTAAGTTTGTCATTCTGTTTGTAACACATCGAACTAATCATTTGCGACCCTTTAAAGTATATACAGTGACACAGAATAGTATACATACACCCTGCAAAAATGCAGTTTTGGTTAAATCGTTGGGTTTTTTACAGCAACAACTGCACTTCGTGGCTCCTTGGTGACAAAATAACCATAATTACACAAATTTATTTTAATCTAATGTGTATATTTAATACGATTGAAGAAATTCAATTTTCACAACACAGAAAAGTATACATACACCAAAAGGAAATACGAGTATTATCGTAAAATTTATGGAATTAGTAGCAAAATTTATAAATTTTTTAGTTTTGGCGAATGTCTCTGGGTGTCTGAGATATATTTTAGAGAAAAAAATAATTTTTGAGGGTCAAATGCCGTTATTTAGGGTCAAATTTCTTATATATGTACCTCGTTAAAGCTGACCCTTGCTTAATTTTTTGAGTTTTTAGGTTTTGTACTTTAAAAAAACCCAAAATTAGTTTCAGATTGCAAATAATGAGACCCAAGAAAGCTTTGGATTTAATATTGAGCAAAATATTCCTTCCTGGACGTCGATTAATGCACGTTTTTCCTCAAATTTCTCAGGAAGTTAATATATTCCGCGGAATTCCTGGCGCAAATTACATACAAAATGCATTGAATTGCCTTGTAATATGGTCTGATACAATCCTTGGACATTCATTGAATTAGAAATGTGACATATTTTGTTACAAACCTGTTCCCAAAACTTCTAAAGCAACAAAATATAAGCACTACCAAAAAAGCATGAAATTTGTACTGTGAACAACGTCGTTTTCGTATTATGATCATTACTGTTACTATAGGCGCGAAACGTTTCGTATAATTGTACATTTCTGAGTCAATTGATGCCCCAGGATTGTATCCGAAAATATTACAAGGCAATTGAAGGTCATCTATATGTAATTTGCACCAAGAATTCCGCGGAATCTATTCACTTCCTGAGAAATCTGAGGGAAAACGTGCATTTATCGACGTTCAGGACGGTATATTATGCACAAAAACAACTTCAAAGCTTTCTAGGGTCTCAAGATTTGCCATCTGATACGAATTATGAGCTTTTTATAAAGTACAATACCTAAAAACGCAACAAATTAAGCAAGGGTCAGCGAGGTATAAAAGAAATTTGACCCTAAATAACGGCATTTGACCCCCAAAAGTTATATTCTTTTCTCTAAAATATATCTCAGACACCCAAAGACATTCGCCAAAACTAAAAAATGTATAAATTTTGCTACTAATTCCATAAATTTTACGATAATACTCGTATTTCCTTGGGGTGTATGTATACTTTTTTGTGTTGTGAAAATTGAATTTCTTCAATTGTATTAAATATACGCATTAGATTAAAATAAATTTGTGTAATTATGGTTATTTTGTCACCAAGGAGCCACACAGTGCAGTTGTTGCTGTAAAAAAACCCAACGATTTAGCCAAAACTGCATTTTTGTAGGGTGTATGTATACTTTTCTGTATCACTGTATATTCTTGATCAGGATAAAATTCTAAGACGATCTAGCCATGTCCGTCTGTCCGTCCGTCTGTTGTAATCACTCTAGCGTCCGCAATAATTGAGATAGAGTGCTGAAATTTTGCACGCGTGGGTCTTTTTTTCATAGGCAGGTCAAGTTCGAAGATGGGCTATATCGGTTCACTCTTTGGTATAGCCCCCATATAACGGTACCTCCGGATTTGAGGTATTTTGACGTTCTTCGAAACATTTGCAGACCGAATTAGCTATAATTTGGCACTAAGCACTAAAACTTATATCCCAAAGGATATGGGTATAGGTCCATGTTTTGGTATAGTCCCCATATAACGGTACCTCCCGATTTTCGGTATTTTGAGAATTTTAGCCACAATTTTTAACCGAACTATCTGCAATTTGACATTTGAGGTTCTCAGTGGCCATGAAACATCTCCACGAAACATCGTCAACATAGGTCCATGTTTTGGTATAGCCCCCATATATCGGTACCTCCCGATTTTCGGTATTTTGAGAATTTTAGCTACAATGTTTAACCGAACTAGCTGTAATTTGCCATTTGAGGTTCTAAGTGGTCACGAAATATCTCCATCGAGCATCGTCAACATAGATCCATGTTTTGGTATAGCCCCCATATAACGGTACCTCCCGATTTTCGGTATTTTGAGAATTTTAGCCACAATTTGTAACCGAACTATCTGCAATATAACATTTGAGGTTCTCAGTGATCATGAAACATCTCCATCAAACATCGTCAACATAGTTCCATGTTTTGGTATAGCCCCCATATAACGGTACCTCCCGATTTTCGTTATTTTGAGCATTTTAGTTACAATTTGTAACCGAACTATCTGCAATTTGACATTTGAGGTTCTCAGTGATCATGAAACATCTCCATCAAACATCGTCAACATAGTTCCATGTTTTGGTATAGCCCCCATATAACGGTACCTCCCGATTTTCGTTATTTTGAGCATTTTAGTTACAATTTTTAACCGAACTAGCTGTAATTTGCCATTTGAGGCTCTCAGTGGTCATGAAACATCCCCACCAAACATCGTCAACATAGGTCCATGTTTTGGTATAGCCCCTATATAACGGTACCTCCCAATTTTCGGTATTTTGAGAATTTTAGCTACAGTTTTTAACCGAAATAGCTGCAATTTGACATTTGAAGTTCTCAGTGGTCATAAAACATCTCCAACGAAACATCGTCAACATAGGTCCATGTTTTGGTATAGCCCCCATATAACGATATCTCCCGATTTTCGGTATTTTGATTTTTAACCGAACTAGCTGTAATGATCGGTATTTTGAGAGTTTTAGCTACAATTTTGTCTATTCAAAAATAATCGTCAATATAGATCCATGTTTTGGTATATCCCCCCATATAACTGTACCTCCCGATTTTCGGGAATTTTCAGTGGTCACGAAATTTCTTCACTAAAATTCGTCAACATGGGTCCATTTTTGAGGGTCTACATTGTTTTGATGAAACTACGCTCAATTTGACTCTTGAACTTCCCTGCAGCTATAAACCTTTTTCGCCAAAAAAAATTAAAGATAGGTTGACTCTTTGATATAGCCCCGTAGGTGGTACCTTTCACCTAGCTGAACACATTTTTTTAGATTAGATAACACTGTGCAACAACATGGAGATGAAAGTCTGGGGCAAGGAAAATTCCTCTTGGGGAAGAAAGGCCTTGGTGAGTATATTATGAACCCCGAAAGACAGATCCGCCGTGAGTCGAACTTCCGCGTTATGGCGTGATGAAATTTTTGTTAGAGACACTGTGGGCCATCAGGAATTAGCTTTATATCTTTGTTCACTGTTGCTTAAGTGCTCTACAAAAACAACAAACAAAGATATAATGCTAATTCATGATGGCTTACAGGGTCTCTTGCAAAAACTTCATCACGCCATAACGCGGAAGTTCGACTCACGGCGCATACAGTGACACAGAAAAGTATACATACACCCTACAAAAATTCAGTTTAGGCTAAATCGTTGGGTTTTTTACAGCAACAACTGCACTGTGTGGCTCCTTGGTGACAAAATAACCATAATTACACAATTTTTTTTTAATCTAATACGTATATTTAATACAATTAAAGAAATACAATTTTCACAACACAGAAAAGTATACATATACCCCAAGGAAATACGAGTATTATCGTAAAATTTATGGAATTAGTAGCAAAATTTATAAATTTTTTGTTTTGGCAATGTCTCTGAGTATCTGAGATGTATTTTAGAAAATACAAGTAAGAAAAGCGTTAAGTTCGGTCGGGCCGAACTTTTTATACCCTCCACCTCAAATTCCAGCCATTTCGGTGGATTAATGTGGTCACAACCTTCAAAATACCGAAATTCGGAAGGTGCCGTTCAATGGGGGCTATATGATGGCGTGGACCTATGCCTACAAATTTCTGGGGGAAAGTTTTATACGCCTAAAGAACACTAAATACCAAATTTCAACCATCTCGGTGTGATAATGAGGCTAAAACGTTCAAAATATCGAAAATCGGGAGATATTGTATTATGGGGGCTATATCAACACGTGGACATATATAAACATTTTATGGTAGAAATGTTTCTTAGCCTCTGGAAACACAAAATACAAAGTTACAACCGATTCTTTGGTCAAATGGGTCTAATACATTCAAAATATATTAAAATGACGCGTACTTTATAAGGGGCCTTATGTGGGGGCTATACCAAAACGTGGACCTATATAACCCAACTTTGGTAGGAATGTTTTTTGGCTTCTGAAGACACAAAATACCAAATTACATCCAATTCTGTGGTCAAATGGGTCTAATACATTCAAAATATATTAAAATGACGCGTACTTTATATGGGGCCTTATATGGGGGCTATACCAAAACGTGGACCTATATAACCCAACTTTTGTAGGAATATTTGTTGGCCTCTGGAGACACAAAGTACCAAATTACAACCAATTCGGTGGTAAAATGGGCTAAATATCTTAAAAATTCCTTAAAACGACGACGCGTCACGCGTCATTTTGTATGGGGGCTATACGAAAGCGTGGACCTACATAGCCCGCTTTCAATACCAAAAGTCCTACGTAAATATAACATATTTTCCCAAAATTTCATCAACCTACGTCAATCCGTTCGGACGCTAGAGTGATTTCCACAGACGGACGGACATGGCTATATCGATGTAGAATTGCACGCTGATCAAGAATATATATACTTTGTGGGGTCTACAATGATTATTTCGAGTAGTTACAAACGTAGTGACAAACTTAATATACCCCCATCCTATGGTGGAGGGTATAAAAATAATTTTTAGGGGTTTAATGTCGTTTATCTAAGGTCAGACTTCTTGTATACCTCGTTAAAGCGGAGTATTTTATTCTTTGCGTTTTTTTAGGTATTATACTTTATAAAAAACACAAAATAAGTGCCAGGTGGCAGATCTTGAGATCCTAGAATGCTTTTAAGTTGTCCTTGTGCATAGTATACCTTCCTGGGCCTCGATAAATGCGCGTTCTTCCTGAGATGTCTCGGGAAGTTAATATATTCCGCGGAATTCCTGACGCAAGTTACATACAAATGGCATGCAATTGCCTTGTAATATAGTCTGATACAATCCTTGGGCATAAATTAAATCAGAAATGTGAAATTATCCGAAACGTTTCGCCTCTATAGTGACGGTAAAGATCATAATACGTAAACTACGTCGTTCACAGTATAATTTTCATGCTTTTTTGGTAGTGCTTATATTTTGATGCTTTGGGAGCAGGTTTGTAACGGAGTATTTCGCATTTCTGAATCAATTGAGTCCCAAGGATTGTATCAGACTATATTACAAGGCAATTCAATGCCTTTTGTATGTAATTTGCGCTAGGAATATATTATCTTCCTGAGAAATCTCAGGAAGAACGCGCATTTATCAGGGCCCAGGAAGGTATATTATGCACAAGGACAACTTCAAAGCATTTTAGGGTCTCAAGATCTGCCACCTGGCACTAATTTTGTGGCTTTTATAAAGTAAAATACCTAAATAACGCAACGAAATAAACAAGACACCGCTTTAACGAGCTATACAAGAAGTCTGACCTTAGATAAGGGCATTTAACCCCCAAAAATTACTTTTATATAAAATACATCTCAGATACTCAGAGACATTCGCCAAAACAAACAAATTTATAAATTTTTCTACTAATTCCATAAATTTTACGATAATACTCGTATTTCCTTGGGGTGTATGTATACTTTTCTGTGTTGTGAGAATTGAATTTCTTTAATTGTATTAAATAAACGTATTAGATTAGAATAAATTTGTGTAATTATGGTTATTTTGTCACCAAGGAGCCACACAGTGCAGTTGTTGCTGTAAAAAACCCAACGATTTAGCCTAAACTGCATTTTTGTAGGGTATATGTATACTTTTCTGTGTCACTGTATGTCCTTCGGGGTTTTTAATATACACACACCAAGGGCTTTCATCTCCAAAAGGAATTATCTCTGCCCCAACATTTGTGTTCACAGTGTAATTTAAGCAATAGTGGGAGGCAGTAGGAAGGAGTCTATCCATTGTCGAAAAGTTGTTCCACCTAAAATTGTAAAAGGACCCTAATTATTCCATTTTATTTAGACTATTTTATGGTGGAGGGTATAAAAAGTTCGGCCAGGCAGAACTTAACGGCTTTTCACTTGTTGTTGTTCACAACGTGTTAACATCTACACAGGCTGTGAGCGATAACAAATTTACGCTCACTTAGAGCACATGGGCTCTCTTGTGAGTCACAATGCCTACCCTTGGTGAAAAGTACCCATTAGGAGTTTAGCACTTGGTATGACATCCTTTGTTATCCTTTGCAGCTTTTAGCCTTTTTGGCAAAGGTTTAACTAAGTTTTCGGCGCACATATTAGGGTTCCTGTACTTGGTACGACATCTTTTTTATCCTTTACAGCTTTTAGCCTTTTTGGCAAAGATTTAACTAAGTTTTCGGGGCAAGATATCGGAATTTTTCACCATTCTTCTTGCAATGCATATTTCAGGGTTCCTATTTACGTTACGATTTTTTATATTTGTCTCCAAAATACTCCATAAATTATCTATAGGATTCAAATCCGGGGATCGGGGAGGTGTTGGAATCACTTTTGGACAGTTACATAGCATCCATTTTGCAAAATATGTGATTTGTGCGCGGGCTCATATATTGATAAAATTGGAATGTTGTCCCAAATCCCATTTTTTCAGCGCCTAAATTTCAAATTATTCTTTCAGAATGTTTAAATAATACATCTTATCATTAATTCCATCGATAAAGACACGATTTCCTACACCGGAAGCACTCATACAACGCCATACCACAACAGAGTCTCCTCTGTGCTTTACTGTTGAAATTGTGTGTTTAGGGTCCAAGGCCATGGTAGAATAAGAAAAGGTAGCAGCAATACACAGCTGACTGAACTGGTTTGTAACGTTAGTGTCAAATTTCATATGACATTTTATACATTTATTTCTATTTCGATGTACATTAGGGACATATATTTTTTGAGAAAAAAATATATCATTCGAAAAAAAAACATTTCCCAGAAAGACTTCTTTATATCAATGATATGTAACCTCCTCCAAGTTCGAACGATAAGCCGCGCAGTAAATCCCCGCTTGTAGAGGCGATACAACGTTTGTTAATATGTGAGGTATTTTGTTAAAATTTAAAAAAATAAAACCCTAATAAACATGTGCTTCTTTGATTTCTAAAACAAAACATTGAAACAGCTTCTCCTTTTTCTATGAATTTCCAGCGACCCCAAACTTTTCTGCAAGAATTCTACTTTCTGCGAGAATTTATGCATTTAGTGGAACGATGTGGAAACATAAAAATTGAAAATGTAACGAATTTTCATTCATGTTTTCCAAAATATTGAACCAAATGTGAAAAATTATTAGTTTTTTAAATTCCAATAATTTATAGACATTTCCTTGTTTTGTTTACAAATACAACTGGCAGTAACGTTACAAACAAAAACAAATTCCTTTGTGGTTGTTGTTCGAGTTGTATTTGTTGTAGTATTAACTTTACCTTGTATTTGTTCTACCATGGTCCAAGGCGGTATTTGCCCTATGACATACATACCTTAATTGGTCCATATGACCAAAACAGGCTGCCAATGAAAGCAATGAAGACAACTTTAACGTGTTTTGGTACATATTCCATGGCAGAACTACCAGGTAGTGGTATCACACCAGCTGATCGAATATGAAAAGTCAAATTCCTTTATAAAAAATTATTTTTGTTGTAATTTCTCCAACAACATAAAGAAAGTTTTGACATAACATATTCAAAATTTTACGATGCCACTACCTGGTAGTTCTGCCATGACATATTCTTAACTACCGTGTTTAAACGCGTTCCGGTGGAAGAAAAATAGCATCCCAGCAAAAATTGCAAGTCGTACAAAAGCAGGGTACACACGATCAGTTTTGACTGTCGAGTTTTCGGAAATATCGATAACTGTCAAGCTGTCCAGCAACACCAAAATATTTCGTGGTTGTCGATGACTGACAAAAATGAACGGCCACACTGGAGAGGCCAGAACTGCAAGAATCTACTAATTTTTACCATTTTTCCGATAACATGAAGGAAAAAATGTTATGGTAGTAAAAAACCTTCTTGCAGGTTCTGGAACAGACCAGTGTTTAAAGCGGCGTACACATGATCAGTTTTAACTGACAGCTTTGCTCAAATAATCGGTTGCTTGACAGTGTGGCCGTTCATTTTCGTCATTCATCAGACAACCACAAGGAACATGTCTCGTTTAGGGACACCTTTGGGATCGGGCCGAAATTTTTACTGTAGGTAGTCCTTGGCATCCTGATCACATAGTTTTATAGTTTTCCTATCGCAAAAATGGCAGCGTATTCGAATCCACATTGGTTGCTATGTCACATACGGAATTCATTTATTTCCACAGATGATACTGGAATGTGTGAGACTGTAATGGTTAGTGACGACTTGGCCAATTTTTTGGAGAGGGTCATTTACAAAAGATTTTTTTTTAAGTCTGCCAGATATAACTTGAATAGGAACTAGGACTTTCCGAATTACGCCCAATGATGACAGTATCCGATGCCGTGTTTGTTTCTTCCCCACTTTGGTCAACTACATGAGAAATCGAAATCGCCTACATTACTGAATGTTATTTATTTACGGGGGCTCAAACCAAAATCTCTCCTTATGGTGACTCCCCCGTAGTCAGTTTTTTTTCGCGGGGAATTCAAAGATCCCAGAGATGAGTGATCACTTTATTCTATTCCAAACAGTTCGTTATAATTGACATCTTAGTTAGAGCAAAATATTATGATCACCCATATCCCCCTATCCGCCGTTGGGGACGCGCTCGGTACGAGAACTGACAAACACCCTCGGGTTATATACTTATATAACTTACTTAGTAACTGTTTCCGTTATTGGTAAAGTATTTTAATACTTAGTATTTAAATACTTTTTAAGGCACTTACTAATTTATTTACATACATATTATAGGCATTTTCAGTGTTAACCTTCTCAATGAGGATTCCTTTGACGTATACGCAGAGAAATTGACATTTGAAACCCAGTGGATTTGTTAAATCCGTTCATATATAAACGTACTATTACTAACTAATGCTAAGTTTACATTTACGAAATCCACTCGATTTCAACTGTCAAATCCATAGGTTAAACGTCAAATGAAATCAAGATGAGATTTCATTTGACGTTTAAGCTATGAAATTGACAGTTGAAATCGAGTGGATTTCGTAAATGTAAACTTAGCATAATAGTATATTTACATATAATTGGATTCAGAAATCGTAATAAATTTAGTGTAACACTATTTTATGCCAACTATTTTGGAAATTTGTCTTCCATCCAAAAAAAATAGTTCAGTTCCTATTTCATTTGTACATTCTATTGCTGCATCTGATATTGATTTAGCATATAGAATGTTGTCAAATGATGGTGTACCATCATAACGACTTCGTAGTGCGGAGAAAAAATGTTCTACGGTATGATGTGTTGTACATTTTCTTATTAGGAAATTTCCGTGAGTTTCCCATAGGTAAAGCATTCTGTTTATAGCAGAAAGAGGACGCGCAGTCTTCTTTTTACCATAAAGAGTATGGCTTAAAAAGAGGGAAAACCTTCTGAAGACAGTTTTTTTATGCTCAAAATAGAAAATTTCGTTATTTTCTAAGAATTCAAGAATTGCTGAAATATTTGCTACAAGTTCTATTGTGGCATCTGAACCTATGCTGTTAATTGATATAGGTTTTTCTTGAAGATAATGCCTTCACCATGAGAATGTGTTTCTCTTCTGGGGAATTTTGGTAATTACCCGGCATAATTTGTTGGAACAACATATTAATATCATTATTTAATAATGACAAGCTTTGATTACAATTATTACCAATTTCAGCCTCATAAGCATAATTATGATCAATTGGTATAATTTCATCATTGCTATGATCATTATCATTTTCAATGTTGTCCTGATCAACATTGATTGGTACCATTTCATTATTATGACTATTGATACTTTTTCTTCCGTTAGGATTGGAAGAGCTTCTTGTACCATTTCATTTTCTTCCGTTTTCCGCCGTTGGGGACGCGCCCGGTATGAGAACTGACAAACACCCTCGGGTTATATACTTATATAACTTACTTAGTAAATGTTTCCGTTATTGGTAAAGTATTTTAATACTTAGTATTTAAATACTTTTTAAGGCACTTACTATATAAACGAACTATTACTAACTAATAGTATATTTGCATAACACCATTTTATGCTAACTATTTTGGAAATTTGTCTTGAATCCAAAAAAATAGTTCAGTTCCTATTTCCTATTACATTCTATTGCTGCATCTGATATTGATTTAGCATATAGAATGTTGTCAAATGATGGTGTACCATCATAACGACTTCGTAGTGCGGAGAAAAAATGTTCTACGGTATGATGTGTTGTACATTTTCTTATTAGGAAATTTCCGTGAGTTTCCCATAGGTAAAGCATTTTGTTTATAGCAGAAAGAGGACGCGTAGTCTTGCTTTTACCATAAGGAGTATGGCTTAAAAAGAGGGAAAACCTTCTGAAGACAGTTTTTATACCCTCCACCATAGGATGGGGGGTATATTAAGTTTGTCACTACGTTTGTAACTACGTTTGTAACTACTCGAAATAATCATTGTAGACCCCACAAACTATATATATTCTTGATCAGCGTGCATTTCTACATCCATATAGCCATGTCCGTCCGTCTGTGGAAATCACTCTAGCGTCCGAACGGATTGACGTAGGTGGATGAAATTTTGGGAAAATCTATTATTTGTACGTAGGACTTTTGGTATTGAAAGCGGGCTATGTAGGTCCACGCTTTCGTATAGCCCCCATACAAAATGACGCGTCGTCGATTTAAGGAATTTTTAAGGTATTTGTCCCATTTTACCACCGAATTGGTTGCAATTTGGTATTTTGTGTCTCCAGAGGCCACAAAACATTCCTACCAAAGTTGGTTTATATAGGTCCACGTTTTGGTATAGCCCCCATATAACGCCCCATATAAAGTACGCGTCATTTTAATATATTTTGAATATATGTGACAGCCACATTGGCCGTGCTCGCCTTGGTCACTTGATTTTACTTTTCTTTTACCTTGAACTCAAGTGAAGATTCCATTGGATCATATTCCATAATGTCAATGATACCGGCATAGATGAATTTTCACATTATGTTCATGTGATGTGGCATGAATTTTGAATTGCAGAGGATTTGTTCTGTTCACAGAATCCAAGAGATTAATTTAACCACTCATCCAAATTGACTGGAATCGCATTTCGAAGAGATACCACCATCCGTGTTGAGATCCTGCCACAGACATTGTTCTCCAAGCATAGCGATTTCCATACACAGCATTTGTCCCTTTGCATATTCGCTTTGTTTCCACCAACTTTTGTTGGATAACAATCTTTTATGTATGCCACCAAATGGATTAAATAAAAGAGCGCTTATATTTATAATTTCTGCCTTGATAAACAATTTAATTTCTTCCACATTCATTTTCCTTTTATTTTTCTTTATGCCGTCCTTGTCAACAATGTAAATAAAGGGATTCCGCAGTGGATTTTTGACTTATCTGATTTATCTGGGCGTATCTACACCGCACTGTATAATTTGATTCTTCACATACAGACGGTGCTGATTACGGCATGATCACCTTTAACATTGACGCAATAAAAACTGACTTTTTTGTACAGTACATCAAAATTATAAAAACCCAAGTGTTAATATGTCTCGATAGTTAACTTCGGTTATATCACCCAATGATATTAGTCGTTGCTAATCGATTTCAAACCTTAAAGCCGCATATACATTTAACTGGTTTTACAACACATATGAAAATAGACATATCTTATAAAGTACTTAAGCAACAATCACGTCGATAAAAATGTTAGCCATAAAATGATTAATAGCACGTTTAAATACGTGCAATCAGATTAAATAAATCTATTTAGTATCAAATGTCAATTTCATTGAACATAAATTAAACCCCATAAAAAGGTTAACTCGGTAATCTGCTAGAATGCAAATACAACTTTAGTACCAACATTATATCTTTTTTTTGTACATCAAAAGGCAAAATAAGCAAATTTGAAGTTTTTAAAATATGATTTACCCAGTAAAATTTGATTATGACTATTATTAGTTTAATTTTATGATCACTTTTGGCTTCAATATAATGAACTATAATTCTGACCGATAAATCCAAAGAATAACAAAATAAATGTTATAATAATGAGGACAAGCATTTTTGAGAGTAAATAGCATTAACACCTTCTAAAAAAATTAAAAACACAACCTTAATACGTTTTAATCTTTTTTTTCTGTGAATCAACGGAATATATTTTGGAAAGTGCTGCCAAGTTTCACTATTAAAAAGTCAACTATGTGCAACAGCTGACACCGATAACACCGATATCACAATATCACTATGGTGCTATCGAAAAGATCCCTCATCACTAGAACACCAACATGTGAGTTTCAACCTCAACCAAAGTCACCTTGACATTGTTAATTCATTTCAAAAGTTGGTATTAGTGAGGATTAAGCTACATTTAATAGCTATAAAATTACAAGTCATAATTTAAAAGGTGAATTAAAAGTCCAGTAATATAGTGAATACTATAAAACTAAATTTTTTTCTTTTAGTATCACAATATTGAGTTAAAATACTTAGTATTTAAATACTTTTTAAGGCACTTACTAATTTATTTACATACATATTATAGGCATTTTCAGTGTTAACCTTCTCAATGAGGATTCCTTTGACGTATACGCAGAGATCCGCAGATCCATAGGTTAAACGTCAAATGAAATCAAGATGAGATTTCATTTGACGTTTAAGCTATGAAATTGACAGTTGAAATCGAGTGGATTTCGTAAATGTAAACTTAGCATAATAGTATATTTACATATAATTGGATTCAGAAATCGTAATAAATTTAGTGTAATAGCCCGTTTATATATAACCGGATTTAACAAACCGACTGGGTTTTAAATGTCAATTCCATTGCTTATATTTCAAACAAATCCTCATAAAGAAGGTTAACCCTGCAAAAATCTCTAATATAAACAGCATATAACACTATTTTATGCCAACTATTTTGGAAATTTGTCTTCCATCCAAAAAAAATAGTTCAGTTCCTATTTCATTTGTACATTCTATTGCTGCATCTGATATTGATTTAGCATATAGAATGTTGTCAAATGATGGTGTACCATCATAACGACTTCGTAGTGCGGAGAAAAAATGTTCTACGGTATGATGTGTTGTACATTTTCTTATTAGGAAATTTCCGTGAGTTTCCCATAGGTAAAGCATTCTGTTTATAGCAGAAAGAGGACGCGCAGTCTTCTTTTTACCATAAAGAGTATGGCTTAAAAAGAGGGAAAACCTTCTGAAGACAGTTTTTTTATGCTCAAAATAGAAAATTTCGTTATTTTCTAAGAATTCAAGAATTGCTGAAATATTTGCTACAAGTTCTATTGTGGCATCTGAACCTATGCTGTTAATTGATATAGGTTTTTCTTGAAGATAATGCCTTCACCATGAGAATGTGTTTCTCTTCTGGGGAATTTTGGTAATTACCCGGCATAATTTGTTGGAACAACATATTAATATCATTATTTAATAATGACAAGCTTTGATTACAATTATTACCAATTTCAGCCTCATAAGCATAATTATGATCAATTGGTATAATTTCATCATTGCTATGATCATTATCATTTTCAATGTTGTCCTGATCAACATTGATTGGTACCATTTCATTATTATGACTATTGATACTTTTTCTTCCGTTAGGATTGGAAGAGCTTCTTGTACCATTTCATTTTCTTCCGTTTTCCGCCGTTGGGGACGCGCCCGGTATGAGAACTGACAAACACCCTCGGGTTATATACTTATATAACTTACTTAGTAACTGTTTCCGTTATTGGTAAAGTATTTTAATACTTAGTATTTAAATACTTTTTAAGGCACTTACTATATAAACGAACTATTACTAACTAATAGTATATTTGCATAACACCATTTTATGCTAACTATTTTGGAAATTTGTCTTGAATCCAAAAAAATAATTCAGTTCCTATTTCCTATTACATTCTATTGCTGCATCTGATATTGATTTAGCATATAGAATGTTGTCAAATGATGGTGTACCATCATAACGACTTCGTAGTGCGGAGAAAAAATGTTCTACGGTATGATGTGTTGTACATTTTCTTATTAGGAAATTTCCGTGAGTTTCCCATAGGTAAAGCATTTTGTTTATAGCAGAAAGAGGACGCGTAGTCTTGCTTTTACCATAAGGAGTATGGCTTAAAAAGAGGGAAAACCTTCTGAAGACAGTTTTTATACCCTCCACCATAGGATGGGGGTATATTAAGTTTGTCACTACGTTTGTAACTACGTTTGTAACTACTCGAAATAATCATTGTAGACCCCACAAACTATATATATTCTTGATCAGCGTGCATTTCTACATCCATATAGCCATGTCCGTCCGTCTGTGGAAATCACTCTAGCGTCCGAACGGATTGACGTAGGTGGATGAAATTTTGGGAAAATCTATTATTTGTACGTAGGACTTTTGGTATTGAAAGCGGGCTATGTAGGTCCACGCTTTCGTATAGCCCCCATACAAAATGACGCGTCGTCGATTTAAGGAATTTTTAAGGTATTTGTCCCATTTTACCACCGAATTGGTTGCAATTTGGTATTTTGTGTCTCCAGAGGCCACAAAACATTCCTACCAAAGTTGGTTTATATAGGTCCACGTTTTGGTATAGCCCCCATATAACGCCCCATATAAAGTACGCGTCATTTTAATATATTTTGAATATATGTGACAGCCACATTGGCCGTGCTCGCCTTGGTCACTTGATTTTACTTTTCTTTTACCTTGAACTCAAGTGAAGATTCCATTGGATCATATTCCATAATGTCAATGATACCGGCATAGATGAATTTTCACATTATGTTCATGTGATGTGGCATGAATTTTGAATTGCAGAGGATTTGTTCTGTTCACAGAATCCAAGAGATTAATTTAACCACTCATCCAAATTGACTGGAATCGCATTTCGAAGAGATACCACCATCCGTGTTGAGATCCTGCCACAGACATTGTTCTCCAAGCATAGCGATTTCCATACACAGCATTTGTCCCTTTGCATATTCGCTTTGTTTCCACCAACTTTTGTTGGATAACAATCTTTTATGTATGCCACCAAATGGATTAAATAAAAGAGCGCTTATATTTATAATTTCTGCCTTGATAAACAATTTAATTTCTTCCACATTCATTTTCCTTTTATTTTTCTTTATGCCGTCCTTGTCAACAATGTAAATAAAGGGATTCCGCAGTGGATTTTTGACTTATCTGATTTATCTGGGCGTATCTACACCGCACTGTATAATTTGATTCTTCACATACAGACGGTGCTGATTACGGCATGATCACCTTTAACATTGACGCAATAAAAACTGACTTTTTTGTACAGTACATCAAAATTATAAAAACCCAAGTGTTAATATGTCTCGATAGTTAACTTCGGTTATATCACCCAATGATATTAGTCGTTGCTAATCGATTTCAAACCTTAAAGCCGCATATACATTTAACTGGTTTTACAACACATATGAAAATAGACATATCTTATAAAGTACTTAAGCAACAATCACGTCGATAAAAATGTTAGCCATAAAATGATTAATAGCACGTTTAAATACGTGCAATCAGATTAAATAAATCTATTTAGTATCAAATGTCAATTTCATTGAACATAAATTAAACCCCATAAAAAGGTTAACTCGGTAATCTGCTAGAATGCAAATACAACTTTAGTACCAACATTATATCTTTTTTTTGTACATCAAAAGGCAAAATAAGCAAATTTGAAGTTTTTAAAATATGATTTACCCAGTAAAATTTGATTATGACTATTATTAGTTTAATTTTATGATCACTTTTGGCTTCAATATAATGAACTATAATTCTGACCGATAAATCCAAAGAATAACAAAATAAATGTTATAATAATGAGGACAAGCATTTTTGAGAGTAAATAGCATTAACACCTTCTAAAAAAATTAAAAACACAACCTTAATACGTTTTAATCTTTTTTTTCTGTGAATCAACGGAATATATTTTGGAAAGTGCTGCCAAGTTTCACTATTAAAAAGTCAACTATGTGCAACAGCTGACACCGATAACACCGATATCACAATATCACTATGGTGCTATCGAAAAGATCCCTCATCACTAGAACACCAACATGTGAGTTTCAACCTCAACCAAAGTCACCTTGACATTGTTAATTCATTTCAAAAGTTGGTATTAGTGAGGATTAAGCTACATTTAATAGCTATAAAATTACAAGTCATAATTTAAAAGGTGAATTAAAAGTCCAGTAATATAGTGAATACTATAAAACTAAATTTTTTTCTTTTAGTATCACAATATTGAGTTAAAATACTTAGTATTTAAATACTTTTTAAGGCACTTACTAATTTATTTACATACATATTATAGGCATTTTCAGTGTTAACCTTCTCAATGAGGATTCCTTTGACGTATACGCAGAGATCCGCAGATCCATAGGTTAAACGTCAAATGAAATCAAGATGAGATTTCATTTGACGTTTAAGCTATGAAATTGACAGTTGAAATCGAGTGGATTTCGTAAATGTAAACTTAGCATAATAGTATATTTACATATAATTGGATTCAGAAATCGTAATAAATTTAGTGTAACACTATTTTATGCCAACTATTTTGGAAATTTGTCTTCCATCCAAAAAAAATAGTTCAGTTCCTATTTCATTTGTACATTCTATTGCTGCATCTGATATTGATTTAGCATATAGAATGTTGTCAAATGATGGTGTACCATCATAACGACTTCGTAGTGCGGAGAAAAAATGTTCTACGGTATGATGTGTTGTACATTTTCTTATTAGGAAATTTCCGTGAGTTTCCCATAGGTAAAGCATTCTGTTTATAGCAGAAAGAGGACGCGCAGTCTTCTTTTTACCATAAAGAGTATGGCTTAAAAAGAGGGAAAACCTTCTGAAGACAGTTTTTTTATGCTCAAAATAGAAAATTTCGTTATTTTCTAAGAATTCAAGAATTGCTGAAATATTTGCTACAAGTTCTATTGTGGCATCTGAACCTATGCTGTTAATTGATATAGGTTTTTCTTGAAGATAATGCCTTCACCATGAGAATGTGTTTCTCTTCTGGGGAATTTTGGTAATTACCCGGCATAATTTGTTGGAACAACATATTAATATCATTATTTAATAATGACAAGCTTTGATTACAATTATTACCAATTTCAGCCTCATAAGCATAATTATGATCAATTGGTATAATTTCATCATTGCTATGATCATTATCATTTTCAATGTTGTCCTGATCAACATTGATTGGTACCATTTCATTATTATGACTATTGATACTTTTTCTTCCGTTAGGATTGGAAGAGCTTCTTGTACCATTTCATTTTCTTCCGTTTTCCGCCGTTGGGGACGCGCCCGGTATGAGAACTGACAAACACCCTCGGGTTATATACTTATATAACTTACTTAGTAACTGTTTCCGTTATTGGTAAAGTATTTTAATACTTAGTATTTAAATACTTTTTAAGGCACTTACTATATAAACGAACTATTACTAACTAATAGTATATTTGCATAACACCATTTTATGCTAACTATTTTGGAAATTTGTCTTGAATCCAAAAAAATAGTTCAGTTCCTATTTCCTATTACATTCTATTGCTGCATCTGATATTGATTTAGCATATAGAATGTTGTCAAATGATGGTGTACCATCATAACGACTTCGTAGTGCGGAGAAAAAATGTTCTACGGTATGATGTGTTGTACATTTTCTTATTAGGAAATTTCCGTGAGTTTCCCATAGGTAAAGCATTTTGTTTATAGCAGAAAGAGGACGCGTAGTCTTGCTTTTACCATAAGGAGTATGGCTTAAAAAGAGGGAAAACCTTCTGAAGACAGTTTTTATACCCTCCACCATAGGATGGGGGTATATTAAGTTTGTCACTACGTTTGTAACTACGTTTGTAACTACTCGAAATAATCATTGTAGACCCCACAAACTATATATATTCTTGATCAGCGTGCATTTCTACATCCATATAGCCATGTCCGTCCGTCTGTGGAAATCACTCTAGCGTCCGAACGGATTGACGTAGGTGGATGAAATTTTGGGAAAATCTATTATTTGTACGTAGGACTTTTGGTATTGAAAGCGGGCTATGTAGGTCCACGCTTTCGTATAGCCCCCATACAAAATGACGCGTCGTCGATTTAAGGAATTTTTAAGGTATTTGTCCCATTTTACCACCGAATTGCTTGCAATTTGGTATTTTGTGTCTCCAGAGGCCACAAAACATTCCTACCAAAGTTGGTTTATATAGGTCCACGTTTTGGTATAGCCCCCATATAACGCCCCATATAAAGTACGCGTCATTTTAATATATTTTGAATATATGTGACAGCCACATTGGCCGTGCTCGCCTTGGTCACTTGATTTTACTTTTCTTTTACCTTGAACTCAAGTGAAGATTCCATTGGATCATATTCCATAATGTCAATGATACCGGCATAGATGAATTTTCACATTATGTTCATGTGATGTGGCATGAATTTTGAATTGCAGAGGATTTGTTCTGTTCACAGAATCCAAGAGATTAATTTAACCACTCATCCAAATTGACTGGAATCGCATTTCGAAGAGATACCACCATCCGTGTTGAGATCCTGCCACAGACATTGTTCTCCAAGCATAGCGATTTCCATACACTGCATTTGTCCCTTTGCATATTCGCTTTGTTTCCACCAACTTTTGTTGGATAACAATCTTTTATGTATGCCACCAAATGGATTAAATAAAAGAGCGCTTATATTTATAATTTCTGCCTTGATAAACAATTTAATTTCTTCCACATTCATTTTCCTTTTATTTTTCTTTATGCCGTCCTTGTCAACAATGTAAATAAAGGGATTCCGCAGTGGATTTTTGACTTATCTGATTTATCTGGGCGTATCTACACCGCACTGTATAATTTGATTCTTCACATACAGACGGTGCTGATTACGGCATGATCACCTTTAACATTGACGCAATAAAAACTGACTTTTTTGTACAGTACATCAAAATTATAAAAACCCAAGTGTTAATATGTCTCGATAGTTAACTTCGGTTATATCACCCAATGATATTAGTCGTTGCTAATCGATTTCAAACCTTAAAGCCGCATATACATTTAACTGGTTTTACAACACATATGAAAATAGACATATCTTATAAAGTACTTAAGCAACAATCACGTCGATAAAAATGTTAGCCATAAAATGATTAATAGCACGTTTAAATACGTGCAATCAGATTAAATAAATCTATTTAGTATCAAATGTCAATTTCATTGAACATAAATTAAACCCCATAAAAAGGTTAACTCGGTAATCTGCTAGAATGCAAATACAACTTTAGTACCAACATTATATCTTTTTTTTGTACATCAAAAGGCAAAATAAGCAAATTTGAAGTTTTTAAAATATGATTTACCCAGTAAAATTTGATTATGACTATTATTAGTTTAATTTTATGATCACTTTTGGCTTCAATATAATGAACTATAATTCTGACCGATAAATCCAAAGAATAACAAAATAAATGTTATAATAATGAGGACAAGCATTTTTGAGAGTAAATAGCATTAACACCTTCTAAAAAAATTAAAAACACAACCTTAATACGTTTTAATCTTTTTTTTCTGTGAATCAACGGAATATATTTTGGAAAGTGCTGCCAAGTTTCACTATTAAAAAGTCAACTATGTGCAACAGCTGACACCGATAACACCGATATCACAATATCACTATGGTGCTATCGAAAAGATCCCTCATCACTAGAACACCAACATGTGAGTTTCAACCTCAACCAAAGTCACCTTGACATTGTTAATTCATTTCAAAAGTTGGTATTAGTGAGGATTAAGCTACATTTAATAGCTATAAAATTACAAGTCATAATTTAAAAGGTGAATTAAAAGTCCAGTAATATAGTGAATACTATAAAACTAAATTTTTTTCTTTTAGTATCACTAATTAATAAGTTCATAATATTGCGGATATTTTCATTAATTCTCACCTTTATATTTTTGCTCGGGTAAGCAATTTGTCACAATATTGAGTTAAAATTGTGATTTTTTTTTACTTATATAATTGGATCACATTATCATTCTATTCCATAGAATATTGTGGAAAACACATTATCTTCATAAAAAGAAGATATCATATCATTTGACGACTTTTAAACCGCGGTAATCGCCAAATACCGACAAACACATTTTGAAGAAGAAACCACATATTCTGAGCCCCCAACTTATGGTATTACAAGACACCCAAAAATTCGACCATACAGACATAACCTGGTCATGGAAGAAATGCCCAAAGTTGAAAAATATAATGAGTGAGTACTGTCACCAAATATAAGTTAAGCAACAAGTGCCATCTAGAATCAACAAAAGTGCCATAACTATAAATGCAGTTAGTTCCATCTACATATCAAATAATTTTAACAAACAAGAAATAATTATTGAGCTCCATCTGGATAAGTTTCCCTTCATTACACGTGGTTTATTTCGCATTAACTTTAATGAAATATAAAGTGTTTGGAAATTTAATTACAACATATTGCATAACTTAAGGCATAAAGTAATTCATTTTGTTATGAGAACATTAGGGTGTTCCCTACAAAAATCCTAGAATTTATAAAAAGCATAAAAATAGCTAAAAAAGGATGAAAAATCATTAAAATATGTAAAAAATGATATAATTAAAATATTTCGTAAACCTAACCAAGAAATGATGCACAAAAAAATAATTTTAAGTAATTTAAACCTACCTTGTACTTGCAACAACTTCTAAAAATACATGAAAACATAAAAAAATCGTAACCTAAAAAAAATAAATTTGCATGCGATTAAGACCCTGTAAATATACGTAAAAAGGGGAAAAATATAAAAATTATATAATTTTCAGAAAATTTAGAAATTGTTGTAATTAAATAAATATATTTCCTATGGTTATATATAAAACAAAACAAACATAACTTTAAGTATTCCACAATTATAAAAAAAATTATAGTTATATTAGACCATAAAAAAAGCAAAAAAACAAAACTGTTATAGAAATTATTAAAATAATTAAAATGCAAAACAAAATTAGTTTAACAATTAAAATATTTTGATCTTTTTCTTTCTGTATATAACGATATGTTTTAAAATCTAAATTCAAAATGGGTTGAATGTTTGTTTGATATGTGGTAAGTTGATATTGGGGTATTTTCAAAAAGATGATGGCATGAAAATACCACGGATGACTGCAAAATGTCATATGGGGTGGGCAAAAAGCCATCGAGGTAAAACACCATAACCTCAAAGAAATAGAATGGAAATCACCATGTTCATTTTAGATTGAATTAACAAAATTTATTGTATCGAAATACATCCGTTTCATTATTTTTGCCTTTTTGATTTACTAAAAATCTAAAAATCCCGTTAATAACCAAAACCCATGGTACACAAATTTATATGTACAGTTCAGCGGAAGAAGAACCTCCCCATTCCGGCGAGCTAAGCCGCAGCCAAAACACCAGTACCATGTCCGCTCAACATGACTGTTACATATATGACGCCCAACTCTCGAGCTTCTTTAAATTTTTGTTTTTACAATAGCCTAAACTCTTCATCAAGCTACTATCAGTTGTATAGGTATCCAGGAAGGCTAGTATAAAGCCATGCCATGTTGTACAGATACTGTGATGTAGTGAAATGTAGAGTTACCAATTTAGAAAAATGTTATTACAATCGTGGAAGTATCATAATTTAAGGCTATAGAGCTAGATATTTATTTGTATTTCAACGAAAGTATTATTCATTGACCTAAAGAGGTATAATTCATTTAATTTTGATTTCCCAAATTGTATTTCGATATATAAACCTCAAAACCCAAATCTATTGAAAACAAAAACAACATTCAATTTAAAATGAATACTTTATTTAAAATGTTTATTAGAAAATAATCATAATTAAGTATTCAATTACAATTTATATTCTAGATAATTAATTTTCTAATTAATATTAGGAAATGTTAATAGTTTAGAAAAGCTATAAAAGTTGTAAAACTGATTTCCATTCTAATTTAAACAAATAAAAAAATAAACCACTATCTAACAAATAAAAATTCAACCCAGAAATTTAGTTATATAATTGAATCAAATTTATCGCTATTTTCATTGAATGATATTTATTTACACATCATTGAAAATTACTAAAGAATAAAGATAAAAAAACATATGGAAAGAAATTGAAAACTAATAATATTATTACATAAAAACAAAGAAAAATTCTAAAAGAATACAATTTTCAAAAATATTCAAAAATCTGAAAAGAAAAAGAAAAACACAGCTATTATTAAAATAGTATATTTTTATATACTTAAAACTTATATACTAAAACTTAAAAATATTTCAAAATATTATATACTAATTATTATATTATTTATTAAGTATTTGAATATAAATTACATATAATTAAATTTCCAAAATAGTCAATGAAAATTATTAACATTTATATTTCCAATTTAAAAATGCTAAAAATTTAACTTGATAAATTTTCAATACATTTCATATGCTAATCATAAGAAAATTTAGCGCATAAATTCATTTTTTCAACTTCATAGTGGTCATACACACTCTTTTCATCCATTTTTTTCACATTGAATAATTTTCCATAATGGCTAGTAATAACCAAAATCAGTTACCTAGTAGATCATCTAGTAGGATAGCGAGCAAAAATAATCCAAATACAGCTCCTCAAAATCACCCTATTGCTAGTACTTCAAAAGCGGCATTTCAAAACAATAACCCTATAGGTAACCAAATTTTGTCCAGTAATACTGCTGTAACGCAAAATAATGCAAACAGTTCATTACTTTCTACACCAGGTGTAAATCAGACTGTTGTCCAAACAGGGATTCCACCATTAATGTCTGTCAATGTTCCACCACCTACAGGTCCTCAAAGGACATCTTCACCAGACACTGTTACTTCAATAGCTAGTCCAGAATATAATAGTACTGTTGCTCAAGAAATAAGAAGTCAATTTGAGAGAAATGCTAGACAACAGCCCCCATTAGAAAACGTGAATCTTGAAGCCCCTATTCTTAGTAATGACGGTCCAAGTCTACGAGAATACATAACCGCGTCTGTTAGAGTAGCTCAAACCGAGGCCATACAGGCAATGGAAAACAGATTAGCGGCTATGATACCTCAAGTGGTCTCAAATTCCATAAACTCTTTGAGGAATTCGACTTTTAATACCCGAGATGCTAATAGAATTGAGCACGAACCAATACCGCACTCTTACTATCCCCAAACAAATAATTTCCAAAGGCAACAACAACCAGCCAATACGAATATTAATCGAAAACACTATTCTCAAAACTTTAGTCAAAATTTTGCAATAGGTTATAAACCGATGACTCCACTTCAATTGCAAAAATGGGGATTGAAGTTTGATGGTTCTTCGAAAAACATTAGCGTTGAGGAATTCATTTTTAGGGCAGAATCTCTAAGAGTTGACTATAATTGTCCTTGGGATGTTTTCGTAAAAGGATTCCATCATTTGCTGACTGGAAGAGCCTATGATTGGATCTGGCAATTTCGTCAGCAGAATCCTTGGTGCGAATGGGATTTTCTAAAATATAGCCTCATTAAAAAATTCCGAAATTTCGAATCCGATTTTGAAATACAAAGAAAGATTATAGATCGTCGACAGCTTCCTTCCGAAACTGCCGACATCTATATTTCTGAAATTGTTAAATTAAAAAATCAGATGAGAGTTCCCATCCCTGAATTTGAGATAGTACGAATAATCAAAGAAAATCTAAAGGAAGGACTAGTACAACTCATTTATGCAAGAAATATTGAATCGATAGACGTTCTCATAGAAGAGTGTAGAAGAGCTGAAGCAAATATCGCTAAACGAATGCTTTATAGGCAACAGCAAAACTACAGAAGAGTACATGAGATTGAGTTCGATGAATCCTGTGAACCGTTTTCTGAAGTTGAAGCAATTCATGCAACTACTCCAGCAAGACAAATGGCGTGCTGGAACTGTAAGAAAACAGGCCACACGTATATCGAATGCGAAGTCGAACAGCGCAATATATTTTGCTATAAATGTGGGTTCGATGGCGTAACATCACCCAAATGTCCAAAATGCGTGGGAAACCGCTCCAAGAGCATGGGAAATGCTGGGAACCCATGTTCGCAGAAGGACACATCCCAGTAAAACTATTAACCCCAGACATACAAACAAATAATGACCAGACTTTCAATCAAAACTCTACTAATTTACACATAGCCAAGAAAATTTATTCAACAACAACAAAACTTAAAACTATTGTACCATATGAAGAAAGGTTGCTAAAGTACAATAAGAAAAGGGCTGAAATATTCAAGGACTTTGTACCTGAAGTTAGCAAAAGAGTTGTAAAAGCAAGAAAAGGGTACCTTAGAAGAAAGACCGAAAGAAAATCTATAGCCTCAGCATATCTAGAAGTCGATAATGACATCAGACCTTATATGAAGGTAAAACTCAATGGCATCGAGTTCACTGGACTTATGGACAGTGGAGCTTCAATAAGTTGCCTGGGTAATGATTGCATTGAAAATGCTGACAAAATGAATGCACAGATTTTCAATTTCAAATCGTGCCTAAGAACAGCTGACGGCAAGCAACAGTTAATTGTAGGTAAAATCAATGTCAATGTCCTTTGTGGAAATAAGTCTACTGAAATGACATTCTATTTAGTACCTAGCTTGAAGCAAAATCTTATTTTAGGATATGATTTTTGGCAAAAATTTCATATTAAAATCTCTGTCATACCTAGTATAACTGACAAAGAAGTATCAGAACTCGAAGAAGACAGAAAAATGCATAGTTTATCTTATGAACAATCGGTAAAATTAGAAAACGCTAAACTCTCATTTCGTTGCTACACGAAATACGGTCTAGGAAAAACTCATCTGGAAGAGCACATGATTGACATTGGAAATGCAGCTCCCAAAAAGATGAGGTACTACCCAGTTAGTCCAGCAGTACAAAAACTGATGTACGACGAACTAGACCGTATGCTCGAACTCGATGTAATCGAGATAGCACGAAATGCAGAATGGAACAATAGAGTTACCCTTGTTATAAAACCCAATAAAAACCGATTATGCTTAGACGCTAGAGAACTCAATAAGGTGACGCGTAAAGACGCATATCCGTTGCCTAATATTGAAGGCTTATTAGCAAGACTCGGAGATACGCATTTCATATCAGCAATAGATCTAAAGGATGCATTTTGGCAAATTCCTTTGGAGGAATCGAGCCGTCCTTTGACAGCATTCACGGTCCAAGGTAGACCCCACTACCAGTTTAAGGTCATGCCTTTTGGACTATGCAATGCTGCTCAAAGGATGTGCCGCCTGATGGATAAAGTGATTCCTCCAGAGTTGAAGGACCGTGTTTTTGTGTATCTCGACGATTTATTGGTGGTATCTCAGAACTTCGATGTCCATATGGAAATGCTCAAGGTTGTAGGAGATAGACTTACAAACGCTGGCCTTACGATAAATATGGAGAAATCGAAATTCTGTTATCGAGAATTGCGATATCTCGGTTATATCGTAGGCGCAGGCAAGCTAAAGCCTGATCCGGGAAAGATAGAAGCCATTATGAACATCAAATTGCCCAAAAATCAAAAGGATGTAAGAAAATTTCTAGGTACTGTTGGGTGGTATCGTAGATTTATCCACGATTTTTCCACCTTAACATCCGCCTTAACAGATACCTTAAAGAAATCTCCGAAGTTCATAATGACACCTGAGGCTATCGAGTCTTTCGAAAAATTGAAAATATGCTTAGTTTCTAGCCCTGTTTTGTCGAGCCCTGACTTCTCAAAACCTTTCTTTGTGCAGTGCGACGCCTCAAACGTCGGAGTTGGCGCTGTTCTCTTTCAAAAGGATGATGACGATGGTGAACACCCCATCGAATACTTCTCCAAGAAATTGAACAGTGCCCAACGCAATTATTCCACCACAGAGAAAGAGTGTTTGGCAGTAATCTTGGCCATTGAGCGGTTCAGGCAATACATTGAGTTGATGGACTTTACAGTCATCACTGACCACTCAAGCCTACAATGGCTGATGCGGCAAAAAGTCTTGAATGGACGTCAAGCGCGATGGAGTCTTAAACTTCAAGGCTACAGGTTCACTATTGAACATCGAAAGGGAACCAAAAATGTAGTACCTGACATGCTATCCCGCCTAGATATGATTTCGATTCGGAAGAATTCAAAAATCCCGATTATTTAAGTCTAATTGACACAATCGCACAAAATACAGACAGGCTGCCCGATTTGAAAGTGCAGGAAGGAGTTGTGTATAAAAGGGTCAAGTTTAACACTATAGATATAGAAAATGAGGAGGCCTGTTGGAAGATTTGGCTTCCAAATAGTTTAACTAAAGAAATTGTCAAAAAGTCCCATGAAATAAATACATGTCATGGTGGTATAGCTAAAACCATACATAATATTCGACAATATTTCTACTGGCCTTCAATGGTTACAGAAGTACGCGAGTTTATAAGTAACTGTGATACATGTAAGGAGATAAAACACCCTAAGCAAATTCTTAGACCTCCAATGGGAAGTGAAGTGATCACACTACGACCATTTCAAAAAGTCTATATTGACTTTTTAGGACCTTACCCCCGGTCAAAGTCAGGCAAAAGTTTCATATTTATAGTTCTAGACCACAAAACCAAATTTGTTCTGCTCAAATCAATGATAAAAGCAGCAGTTTCACAGGTAAATAAGTTTCTAGTCGAAGAGGTATTCTATAAATTCGGAGTTCCCGAATATATCCATTCAGATAATGGTAAACAATTTACCTCAGATGCCTTTAAAGAGCTCTTAAAAATTTTTGGTATACAACACATTCGAACTGCAATACATTCACCTCAAGCGAATGCAAGTGAAAGGGTAAATCAAACCATCCTCAGCAGCATTCGTAGCTATCTACAGACCGATCAGGCTAAATGGGATGAAAAGCTACCGAAGATTGAGTGTGCATTGCGTTCAACTATTCATGCCTCTACAGGTACTACACCATACTTTGCTCTAACGGGGTATCAAATGATTACTCATGCAGATGCATACAAAATTTTGAAAAAATTAAATGCTCTAGAGGACGGTGAGACTGCTGTTCTGCCTAAATCTGATCATATGCAAATATTGCACCACAAGATTAATAAAAAGATCCATGAGGCATACGAAAGAAACACTAGGTCTTATAACAAAAGAAGTAGAGTCATTACCTACAAACCCGGCCAAGAAGTCTTTCGGAAAAATTTTGTGCAAAGTAATTTTGCAAAAGGAATAAACTCGAAACTATGTAAACCGTGGATTAAATGTAGAATACGGCAAGTTCTAGGAAACTGTCTATATCAAATAGAAAATCTTAAAGGAGAGTTAATTGGAACTGTCCACGCTCAACACCTTAAACAATAGTATTAGTGTCTATTCTTATAACTAATGGTAATCTTAATCACTAATTTTATCACTTAATACGATAAAACCGCTTCAGAATACATGATGAACTGCTATGTTTGTTTTGAAGTGATGTGTTATGTTTTTATTGAAAAAATCCACCAATTGATACAATTATTAGTTATCTGCATATTATTCAATTACACTGCAAACTATCTGAAAAAGAAAGGGAGAAATTAGTTACCAAAAATACACATGCTGGGGTACCTGTAAATATAAATATGAATTAGTATCAGACATCAATTTATATTCATTCATAAATTTACTTATCTTTAGATTTTGTCCTCTTAAATTCCAAACTCAATATGACACAATCCACAGTCATCTGTTCAAACAAAATATAAAGTGATGAAAGCTATAAATTTGATAAATATACCACATAGATGTCGTCGTATGATTTCTGCATACATGTGTGGTGAAAAATGTAAATCGATTAAACCAATTCTCCAATAGACGAAATAGTTTAAGATTGAATGAACATATCAAGAATTTGGCTGAAACTTCTTCATAGTTATTTGTATTGTTAGCCACAAACATACAACTTCATATATTGATGGCATACACACATCATAATATTTAAAACATTCTCATTTACCACTTGAATTGAGTCTGCCTGTAGAATAAAGAAAAAATCGAAAATCAGTAAAAAGATCGTCAATTGTATACAAAAAGAATGTCACTCATGACACATGATCTTAAACGTACCTCATTTTCAAAACAATCTGCACAGGTATCGAAAAAAAGGCCACATATCCATTCATGAAATGATTTTCATGACACTTATTATCACAGCCAATCATATTCATCTTGCAACATACTTACAAAACACCAACATAAACAATATATTATATGATCAATCACCATCCTTCGACTATCATAAATACACACCAGTTCTAAGCATCACCCTTCGCAAACATTTTAATTTTCACACTCCAATAAAAAATCCACATCATAATCTTAGCAAAGTGCCTGAAAAGAAAACAAACGTTTCTTAGAATCTCAATATCACTCAATTATTATTTGGAACAATACTTTCCTGGTTAATAAAGCCCTTCACCATGAGAATGTGTTTCTCTTCCGGGGAATTTTGGTAATTACCCGGCATAATTTGTTGGAACAACATATTAATATCATTATTTAATAATGACAAGCTTTGATTACAATTATTACCAATTTCAGCCTTATAAGCATAATTATGATCAATTGGTATAATTTCATCATTGCTATGATCATTATCATTTTCAATGTTGTCCTGATCAACATTGATTGGTACCATTTCATTATTATGACTATTGATACTTTTTCTTCCGTTAGGATTGGAAGAGCTTCTTGTACCATTTCATTATTTTCTTCCGTTTTCCGCCGTTGGGGACGCGCCCGGTATGAGAACTGACAAACACCCTCGGGTTATATACTTATATAACTTACTTAGTAACTGTTTCCGTTATTGGTAAAGTATTTTAATACTTAGTATTTAAATACTTTTTAAGGCACTTACTATATAAACGAACTATTAGTATATTTGCATAACACCATTTTATGCTAACTATTTTGGAAATTTGTCTTGAATCCAAAAAAATAGTTCAGTTCCTATTTCCTATTACATTCTATTGCTGCATCTGATATTGATTTAGCATATAGAATGTTGTCAAATGATGGTGTACCATCATAACGACTTCGTAGTGCGGAGAAAAAATGTTCTACGGTATGATGTGTTGTACATTTTCTTATTAGGAAATTTCCGTGAGTTTCCCATAGGTAAAGCATTTTGTTTATAGCAGAAAGAGGACGCGTAGTCTTGCTTTTACCATAAGGAGTATGGCTTAAAAAGAGGGAAAACCTTCTGAAGACAGTTTTTATACCCTCCACCATAGGATGGGGGTATATTAAGTTTGTCACTACGTTTGTAACTACTCGAAATAATCATTGTAGACCCCACAAACTATATATATTCTTGATCAGCGTGCATTTCTACATCCATATAGCCATGTCCGTCCGTCTGTGGAAATCACTCTAGCGTCCGAACGGATTGACGTAGGTGGATGAAATTTTGGGAAAATCTATTATTTGTACGTAGGACTTTTGGTATTGAAAGCGGGCTATGTAGGTCCACGCTTTCGTATAGCCCCCATACAAAATGACGCGTCGTCGATTTAAGGAATTTTTAAGGTATTTGTCCCATTTTACCACCGAATTGCTTGCAATTTGGTATTTTGTGTCTCCAGAGGCCACAAAACATTCCTACCAAAGTTGGTTTATATAGGTCCACGTTTTGGTATAGCCCCCATATAACGCCCCATATAAAGTACGCGTCATTTTAATATATTTTGAATATATGTGACAGCCACATTGGCCGTGCTCGCCTTGGTCACTTGATTTTACTTTTCTTTTACCTTGAACTCAAGTGAAGATTCCATTGGATCATATTCCATAATGTCAATGATACCGGCATAGATGAATTTTCACATTATGTTCATGTGATGTGGCATGAATTTTGAATTGCAGAGGATTTGTTCTGTTCACAGAATCCAAGAGATTAATTTAACCACTCATCCATATTGACTGGAATCGAAGAGATACCACCATCCGTGTTGAGATCCTGCCACAGACATTGTTCTCCAAGCATAGCGATTTCCATACACTGCATTTGTCCCTTTGCATATTCGCTTTGTTTCCACCAACTTTTGTTGGATAACAATCTTTTATGTATGCCACCAAATGGATTAAATAAAAGAGCGCTTATATTTATAATTTCTGCCTTGATAAACAATTTAATTTCTTCCACATTCATTTTCCTTTTATTTTTCTTTATGCCGTCCTTGTCAACAATGTAAATAAAGGGATTCCGCAGTGGATTTTTGACTTATCTGATTTATCTGGGCGTATCTACACCGCACTGTATAATTTGATTCTTCACATACAGACGGTGCTGATTACGGCATGATCACCTTTAACATTGACGCAATAAAAACTGACTTTTTTGTACAGTACATCAAAATTATAAAAACCCAAGTGTTAATATGTCTCGATAGTTAACTTCGGTTATATCACCCAATGATATTAGTCGTTGCTAATCGATTTCAAACCTTAAAGCCGCATATACATTTAACTGGTTTTACAACACATATGAAAATAGACATATCTTATAAAGTACTTAAGCAACAATCACGTCGATAAAAATGTTAGCCATAAAATGATTAATAGCACGTTTAAATACGTGCAATCAGATTAAATAAATCTATTTAGTATCAAATGTCAATTTCATTGAACATAAATTAAACCCCATAAAAAGGTTAACTCGGTAATCTGCTAGAATGCAAATACAACTTTAGTACCAACATTATATCTTTTTTTTGTACATCAAAAGGCAAAATAAGCAAATTTGAAGTTTTTAAAATATGATTTACCCAGTAAAATTTGATTATGACTATTATTAGTTTAATTTTATGATCACTTTTGGCTTCAATATAATGAACTATAATTCTGACCGATAAATCCAAAGAATAACAAAATAAATGTTATAATAATGAGGACAAGCATTTTTGAGAGTAAATAGCATTAACACCTTCTAAAAAAATTAAAAACACAACCTTAATACGTTTTGATCTTTTTTTTCTGTGAATCAACGGAATATATTTTGGAAAGTGCTGCCAAGTTTCACTATTAAAAAGTCAACTATGTGCAACAGCTGACACCGATAACACCGATATCACAATATCACTATGGTGCTATCGAAAAGATCCCTCATCACTAGAACACCAACATGTGAGTTTCAACCTCAACCAAAGTCACCTTGACATTGTTAATTCATTTCAAAAGTTGGTATTAGTGAGGATTAAGCTACATTTAATAGCTATAAAATTACAAGTCATAATTTAAAAGGTGAATTAAAAGTCCAGTAATATAGTGAATACTATAAAACTAATTTTTTTTCTTTTAGTATCACTAATTAATAAGTTCATAATATTGCGGATATTTTCATTAATTCTCACCTTTATATTTTTGCTCGGGTAAGCAATTTGTCACAATATTGAGTTAAAATTGTGATTTTTTTTACTTATATAATTGGATCACATTATCATTCTATTCCATAGAATATTGTGGAAAACACATTATCTTCATAAAAAGAAGATATCATATCATTTGACGACTTTTAAACCGCGGTAATCGCCAAATACCGACAAACACATTTTGAAGAAGAAACCACATATTCTGAGCCCCCAACTTATGGTATTACAAGACACCCAAAAATTCGACCATACAGACATAACCTGGTCATGGAAGAAATGCCCAAAGTTGAAAAATATAATGAGTGAGTACTGTCACCAAATATAAGTTAAGCAACAAGTGCCATCTAGAATCAACAAAAGTGCCATAACTATAAATGCAGTTAGTTCCATCTACATATCAAATAATTTTAACAAACAAGAAATAATTATTGAGCTCCATCTGGATAAGTTTCCCTTCATTACACGTGGTTTATTTCGCATTAACTTTAATGAAATATAAAGTGTTTGGAAATTTAATTACAACATATTGCATAACTTAAGGCATAAAGTAATTCATTTTGTTATGAGAACATTAGGGTGTTCCCTACAAAAATCCTAGAATTTATAAAAAGCATAAAAATAGCTAAAAAAGGATGAAAAATCATTAAAATATGTAAAAAATGATATAATTAAAATATTTCGTAAACCTAACCTAAAAATAATTCATAAAACCTACACGTGTAAAATTACCTCATCCTGTCAATCAAAAAATGAGAACCTAACTATCGAGAAATGTAAAATCAACAAGAAATGATGCACAAAAAAATAATTTTAAGTAATTTAAACCTACCTTGTACTTGCAACAACTTCTAAAAATACATGAAAACATAAAAAAATCGTAACCTAAAAAAAATAAATTTGCATGCGATTAAGACCCTGTAAATATACGTAAAAAGGGGAAAAATATAAAAATTATATAATTTTCAGACAATTTAGAAATTGTTGTAATTAAATAAATATATTTCCTATGGTTATATATAAAACAAAACAAACATAACTTTAAGTATTCCACAATTATAAAAAAAATTATAGTTATATTAGACCATAAAAAAAGCAAAAAAACAAAACTGTTATAGAAATTATTAAAAAAATTAAAATGCAAAACAAAATTAGTTTAACAATTAAAATATTTTGATCCTTTTCTTTCTGTATATAACGATATGTTTTAAAATCTAAATTCAAAATGGGTTGAATGTTTGTTTGATATGTGGTAAGTTGATATTGGGGTATTTTCAAAAAGATGATGGCATGAAAATACCACGGATGACTGCAAAATGTCATATGGGGTGGGCAAAAAGCCATCGAGGTAAAACACCATAACCTCAAAGAAATAGAATGGAAATCACCATGTTCATTTTAGATTGAATTAACAAAGTTTATTGTATCGAAATACATCCGTTTCATTATTTTTGCCTTTTTGATTTACTAAAAATCTAAAAATCCCGTTAATAACCAAAACCCATGGTACACAAATTTATATGTACAGTTCAGCGGAAGAAGAACCTCCCCATTCCGGCGAGCTAAGCCGCAGCCAAAACACCAGTACCATGTCCGCTCAACATGACTGTTACATATATTAGTCTCATTTGACAACAAAATCGGTTGCAACTTTGTATTTTGTGCTTCCAGAGGCTAAGAAACATTTCTACCATAAAATGTTTATATAGGTCCACGTTTTGATATAGGCCCCATAGGACGATATCTCCCGATTTTCGGTATTTTGAACGTTTTGGCCTCAATTTCACACCGAGACGGCTAAAATTTGGTGTTTAGTCTTCGTTGGGGGTATAAAACTTCCCCCCAGAAATTTGTAGGTATAGGTCCGCGCCATCATATAGCCCCCATAGAACGGTACCTTCCGATTTTCGGTATTTTGAAGGTTGTGGCCCCATTAATCCACCGAAATGGCTGAAATGGTGGTGGACGGTATAAAAAGTTCGGCCCGACCGAACTTAACGATTTTCCCACTTGTTTTATGCTCAAAAGAGAAAATTTCGTTATTTTCTAAGACTTCAAGAATAGCTGAAATATTTGCTACAAGTTCTATAGTGGCATATAATTCAATGCATGGATCGCATAACGATAGACCATTTAACACATCATTATTGAAGACTGCTCCGAATTTTTCAAATTTGAAAGTTTCATGAGTATATCGGCCTTTTTGTAGAAAATTTACTTATGTTGAAACTGAGGTATGGGGTATTGTAACTCGCGAATTGTTGTAATATACCAAAACTTTTGAAAGCATTTAGGTAAAATAAACTGTTTTAGCACGATTCAGCGATGGATTTCATAAAATTATAATTTGAGCGGAAGCTGTGGTCATATTAAAGTAAAAAAGTAGGAAAAAATCGTTGAAGGAAACGAGTTTTTTTTAAGTCAATTTTCAATTAGGGACTTTACAATGTAGAGTATAATGTTCAAAGAAGAAGTTATAGAATACCCTTCAGAGATGAAGTTTCTAATGTATGATTTTTTAATATAACCACTGCATCAATCTCAAAAGGATGCTGACATTTTGAAGACTGAAAAATTGGGTTTTTTTGAGTTTTTGCTCTAATCGGGACGCGCAACTGTACTCGTTTAAAACCTGATTATGAGATTGTAGTACCCGCGATTACGCATTTTTTGATGTAAAACTCGGGCGTGTAGCCTTCAAAGGTTCACAACAATCTCAGCTTAAAGTCGAAATTTTTGTGCGTAATTTTTTATAAAAAACCTGTTTTTTTGATTCAAAATTTGCAACTGCCATTAAATTGTCGGTGAAACCCGCGTGAACTTAGTTTTTTTACGTTCTGAATCTAATAAGCCATGATGCGTCCAATCCGTCCACTAGATCGGCGGATATGATACCTCTCAAATTTCGAAAATCTGCAAAAAATTTTTTTGAAAATTGCGCGCATTGAAACGCGTTTTGGAAGTTTAATTTTTATTGATATAAATAGATCTATAAGCCTGTTTAAAATGTGCGAAAACATGTACTTTGAAACTATCGCTAATCCGGACATACAATTGATTTTTTCTAAAACTTAAGTGCGATGCTACATCCACGGTTCTTGATGGATCGCAATGAAACAACATTAAATGATGTATTTTTTAAAGGTTATCATCGAAATCGGATGCGCATAAAATGTAAATGAACTTCGTGGAAATTATGACCATTTTACTGTATTCTGCGCCCTTATATGCAACAGATGCTACATCATGGCCGCCAAATAGAATTTCACAAACTGTACATCAAATAATAGGGATTGATTCCCTATATTGGAAAATCGGATGCGCATCATGTCATTTTCAGTATTACGCGGTTTATATGCGTTTCAAATGTTGTAATATTCAATATAACATTATTTTAATGTAATGCCACAATTGGTATTCCTTGTGATTTAATATAATGTTCTAAAAATATTCGCCAATAGGAAAACTATTAGCGAAAAATTTGTTGCAACGGAATATCTTCATTATTGCGTGAAATTTGGACGAAAATGACGAAGAACTCAAACATTTTTTCTTCAATCTTTCCTATAAAACCATAAACAAATAAAATTAGAATAACATGATTTTTATTTTTTTCGTCATATTTTCTTTGTATTTTTGCAAATAACATGAATACTGTAGCTCCAAACTTCACGACTTAGGTTTCATTTTATTCCTCACAATGTCTGGATGCTGCTATAATTTTTTATATATGTATTTTTTTTTAAGTATACGCGCTATTGTTTCAAAAATATGTTTGTAAATACGTGAAATTATTTAACAAATTTAATTTTTCGCGAATCCATTGAGACTTTTCAAATTTATTTTTACATCATCGGAAAGGGTACGAATTCAGTTAACGATAATAGGATATAACAGCTTACTATATTAAGCCGCGATTTTTTTAGAATTTTTTCTAATTAGCATAATTAAAACGGTCATATCTTTTGCGCGCAACGATCAAAGTTGGTAACGAAAACAGATTTGGAATGACGATTTTTTCTTAATCTATGTACCAAAAATCATTGATGTAGTATCAAAAAAATTTTTTGATTTTTTTGAAATTGAAAAGACGATTTTAGACAATTTTGCTGATATCTCCTTTTAAAATATTCCAATCATTTGTTAGAAAGCTTCATATACATACAGTGAGTGTCAAAAATATTCGGTTTTAAATTTCACCAGTAATAACATCTCAGTATTTTAGAAGCCCATGCCCAATATCAAAAAAACCAAATACTTAAAAAAAAAATTTGGTCCTGTGGCAATTAAAATGTGTATGTAACATGGACCTATGGCAAACCTATAAGCGAGAATAACAAAGAAAACGGTTGTTAACCCTGTTTTCTATGCGTCAAAAATATTCGGTTTTTGTAACGTTTGTTAAATATTTTGCCAAAAACAGGTCATTATCGTACTTTTTCTGCAATATAACCCCCAGTTTTTGTAAAAATTTTTATTCTTCTCACACGAATTGTCCAATTTTGTAGATCAATTTACTCGCTTTAGCGCAAATGTAGAGCGCTGATTTTTAAATGAGGAATCCTTAACGATATATGGAACGGGTATACTAAAAATTAGATGTGTATGTCATCTGGGGGCTGAGCTATGAATGCCTAAATTATTACGAATATAGACGAACGAACAAAAATAAGTTACAAAAACTGGGGGTAAGTATACATTTTAATAATTGCGAACAGAATCGTTGTTCCTGTGTGCAAAAATATTATATTTTATAGCAAATTATTAAAAATTAGCGCTAAGGAGAAACGCTATCTCAGAAAAGGGAAAACTGGTCATATTTCATTATAAGAACAGGAGAAATAAAAGGAAATTTTGCTTATTTTTGAATATTTAGTCGAATATAGTTGAAATAATGTGCAAAAGTCACGAAAATATAGAAATAATCGATTTCGTGAAACACATATGCTAGCCAAAACCAAGATCTGGGAGGGAAGGTAGAGGAATCTCCTGAAAAATTACGACTAAACCGCGCTTAGTTTTCTTGAAATTGGTCACTGAGTCCTAAATGACTTTCAGAAGATAGGAAATATGCACTTACATTCCAAAAAAAATCGTAAGAATAAAGCCTTTCATGGCCTTGCAACACATCATAAGTCATAGATAAATACATGTCTCCTGGAAGCTCCTTTGTACTTTTTGTGTTGGAGTACACAGAAAGGTCGGAAACTTGGTGGTATACTGCTTTTCCTGCTTAGGCATTCGAAACTAACTCCATTTCACCAAGTTTCTGATGTACATCAAGTTTTGAAGGTACATCAAGGCGAAACTTGAAATAAATTTTTGGTTACGTAAATAAGCCGAAGGTGTGTGATGTATACCAAGGCCATGAAAGGATTTATCCTTACGATTTTTTTTGGAATGTAAGTGCATATTTCCTATCTTCTGAAAGTCTTTTAGGACTCAGTGACCAATTTCAAGAAAACTAAGCGCGGTTTAGTCGTAATTTTTCAGGAGATTCCTCTACCTTCCCTCCCAGATCTTGGTTTTGGCTAGCATATGTGTTTCACGAAATCGATTATTTCTATTTTTTCGTGACTTTTGCACATTATTTCAACTACATTCGACTAAATATTCAAAAATAAGCAAAATTTCTTTTTATTTCAGTTTTCCCTTTTCTGGGATAGCGTTTTTCCTTAGCGCTAAATTTTAATAATTTGCTATATAATATAATATTTTTGTACACAGGAACAAAGATTCTGCTCGCAATTATTAAAATGTATACTAATATTGCGCAAAAGGATCGATAATGACCTGTTTTTTTGGCAAAATATTTAACAAAAGTTACAAAAACCGAATATTTGTGACGCATAGAAAACAGTGTTAACAACGTTTTCTTTGTTATTCTCGCTTATAGGGTTGCCATGGATCCATGTTGCATACACTTTTTAATTGCCACAGGACCAACAATTCTTTAAGTATTTGGTTTTTTGGATACGGTGCATGGGCTTCTAAAATACTGAGGTGTTATTATTGGTGAAATTGAAAACCGAATATTTTTGACACTCACTGTATGTATGTACAAGAAGCTTTTGCACCACAATACGAAACGTTTGAATTACAAAATTGCCTAACTAACGTACATACGCAATGTACAATAGGGCTGCTCATTTCTTCACGGTAGCGTAAATTGAGAGTAAGCATCAGTCGTTGTTTGGCTTGCAACGGAGAAACACATATTCAATGTGAGCACCCCTGATGTACAATATCGAACATAAAGGATATTTCATTCCCTGGAAGACATTCACAGCGAATGATTCCTTTATTCAGTTGTGACAAAAACTTGAGATGTTCGTTTTGTTCATCACAAATTGTTACCACAATTTTAGCATTTATGTCACTTGCTGCGGTATATATAACAGATAACATATCGATGTAATCTTCCGATGTATATGTATCTTTTTCCGCAACACATATTAAAGCACTCCAATTAGAGAACAGACTAACCAAAAGAAAGACGTATGCGCCTCTAATCTTATTACGTTGCACGTATAATGCGTCAAAAGTTAATACACATACTCTTTCTTTTTCAGTCACTTTATTCAAAATGACCCTCAATGTATGTTTAGTAGAGTCAGAAAAACCCAAGGGGCATTGTGGGTAGTTTGATTCTACAATACTCTATATTGGGTGTATTTACTCTGAACCTATGCTGTTGATTGATATAGATTTTTCTTGAAGATAATGCCTTCACCATGAGAATGTATTTCTCTTCTGGGGAATTTTGGTAATTACCCGCCATAATTTGTTGGAACAACATATTAATATCATTATTTAATAATGACAAGCTTTGATTACTATTATTACCAATTTCAACCTCATAAGCATAATTATGATCAATTGGTATAATTTCATCATTGCTATGATTATTATCATTTTCTATGTTGTCCTGATCAACATTGATTGGTACCATTTCATTATTATGACTATTGATACTTTTTCTTCCGTTAGGATTGGAAGAGCTTCTTGCACCATTTCATTATTTTCTTCCGTTGGATCATTTCGTTAGGATTGGAAGAAGTTCTGGCACCATTTCATTATTTTCTTCCGTTGGATCATCCGTTAGGATTGGAAGTTCTGACACCAGGGTTTAAAATGCTAACGCCATATTAGCAATAGCAGCGAATATCTGCAGCTTCGCCTGCTAAAATTTCTTCGAAATATGTTTAGCAACAATGAACAACGGCAACATGTAGCAACAAATTTCACAAAAATATTGCTAGCGATGCTGATGCTATTTGATATTGTCGCTTTAATAAAATAACATCGGGCACGCATACTCATATTTTGCAGCACACATGATCAACACATATCAGAAAAGAAAATAAGCAACAAAGTTTCAACGGCTTATGCTTGGTTTACATTTACGAAATCCACTCGATTTCAACCGTCAATTCCTTTGTGTATACGTCAAATGAAAACTCATCTGAAATCCATTCGATTTCATTTGACGTTTAAGCAATGTTATTGACAGTTGAAGTCGAGTGGATTTCGTAAATGTAAACCAAGCATTAGCGATGTTTTCAGCAAGTCCCGGTCCACACTAGCGTGAATTTCATAAAAAAATTTCATGAAATTATGCGTCTCTATATCGACTTCCATAGTAGAGTAAAATCATAAAATTGCTGCAGTGAGGAATTCGATTTAAGAACGACTAATTTCATGAAATTCACGCTAGTGTGGACCGGGACCAAACAATTGTTTTTGAGATCAGGGTTACCAGCTTAATGCATTAAAAATAACGATATAATTAACCCACTTAGCGCCGAGAATTTTTTTTGCGAGAAAACTTAAAGTTTTTTATGAAAATTATATTTTTGAGATTTTTTAAGCATTTTTTAATAAATAACTTTTTTCTCTAAAACGTATAGTTTTCCTGCAATCGGGCCTTCTTTTAAAAGTTCCAAAAACTTTGGAGGGTAATATAGGTGTATCCATACATGCCAATCCCCTGGTTTTTGATTGAGAAAATACTCTTACTATATTCCTGACAAATCCCTGACTTTATATGATTGTAAGATTTTTGATAAAATTTTTATCGCATATTTAAATTTTTCATCAAAAGTCGAAAATGACAAAAAAGTCGATTTTTTTGAATAGCTTGGGTTTTTGGCCAATTGCGTGGAAATGCGTAGGTCAAATGAAGCGTTATCAGCGTGAACTTACTGATAACAGACAATACTATAACAAAATGCAAAAAAACCCACAAAAATATTCGAAAAAACCAGAGTTTTACGTCAATTTTTGCAACCATTTTTAGTGGCGTTTAAACGACCAGTGGCTTTATCTGGGTTAATTCCACTTTTTCGTTCAAAGGACATGTACATTTTTGGTGAAGCTGTTCAATATATATTTTTTTATTTTTAAACAATAATATTTAGTGTTCTTTAGGTTCGACCATATGATGGAGGCATTTTGACATTAAATGTCACCTTTTTTATTAATGCGTTGGCAACTCTAATCAAAAAACCAACCTCGGAAGCTAATTCGTTCTTACGAATGATCAGCCGACTGCTAAATATGTAGCGTGGTTGTCGATTATGCCTAACGCAAAAAAGATTAGGCGTAAAAAACGAAATACAAAAATAAATATGCGTTCGGTTGCTTATTTAGCCGTGTGTGTCAATATTGTGTAGCAGTTGAAGTGTACAGCTAATATTTTTAGATGCTGGCTTTTAAACACTGTCTGACACCATTTCATTATTTTCTTCCGTTGGATCATCTGTTAGGATTGACAGAAGTTCTGACACCATTTCATTATTTTCTTCCGTTGGATCATCCGTTAGGATAGGAAGAAGTTCTGACACCATTTCATTATTTTCTTCCGTTGGATCATCCGTTAGGATTCGAAGAATTTCTGGAATGTTGGTTTCAATATCTTCACCCATAATCATTCGAAACACTCCTGGATTAATGGTTGGCACCATTTCAATAGTTTCTTCCCTTATGACATTTTTTCAATACCTTCACCCATAATCATTCGAAACACTCCTTGATTAATGGTAGGCACCATTTCAATAGTTTCTTCCCTTATGACATCCGTTAGAATTGGAAGAACTCCAGGATATATTGACCCTTTCTTGGAAAACGCTGTCCAATTAAAATGGTCAGAACATATACATAAACTAAAATTTAAGGTTACCATATTTTTCTACTAACATGTTAACCCACTCGCGCCTAATGCCATAAAATCTCTTGCTAGGCATTGATGCTGAGCTGTTACCGCACCGGTCAACCACCAACTGGTTACCCTGCTTACCAGGCTCAACCTCAACCACCAACTGGTTACGCTGCTTACCAGCCTCAACCGCATCAACCTCAACTGGTCACGCTGCTTACCAGCCTCAACCAACTCAACCACCACCACCATCAACTGGTTACGCTGGTCACCAGTCACAACAGCGACGTGGGAAACAAAAAACCAAGCCCCCAAAACCACAAGCACCACCGAAGAAAAAAACCAAATCAACAAAATCACGCCATACTCAGACGCCAACAATTTGGCCAAATAACAACAACGCTGAACAGGCTGTGGATGTTCAGCCGCAGGTGGCTAAACCGAACCCGGCTATTCCAAACAACAACAACAACGCTGAACAGGCTGTTGTGGATGTTGTTCAGCCGCATGTGGCTAACCCGGCTATTCCAAACAACAACAACAACGAACAGGCTGTTGTTGTGGCTGATCCTGAAATACAGGTTCAAACGCCGGATGTGTTATTGAATTAAATTAAAGCGGGGTACACACGATCAGTTTTGACTGTCGATTTTTCGGAATTATCGATAACTGTCCAACCGTCCAGAAACCACAAAATATTTTGTGGTTGCCTGTCAGGGACAAAAGTTTACATACACCCCCTAAATCTCGGGTATTAGGGTTAGTAGTGATTTTTATGAAATTCCAAGTATGCAGTTTTATTTCTTCTCACTAATAAACAATATTTAATAGAACAAAAGTATATTTCATAATACAAATAACGGTAAATTTTGCAAACACCTAAAAATGATGGGGACAAAAGTTTACATACAGCCCAAGGTAATATGGGTATTACCGTGCAATTTATGGAATTAACAGCAAAATTTATACATTTTATTGTTTGGCAAATGCCTCTGGGTGTCTGAGATATATTTCAGAGAAAAGAAAATAATTTTTCGGGGTCAAATGCCATTATTTAAGGTCAAACTTCTTGTATAGTTCGTTAAAGCTGACCCTTGCTTAATTCTTTGCGTTTTTAGGTAATGCACTTTAAAAAAACCACAAAATTGGTGTCAGATTGCAAATCTTGAGACCCTACAAACCTTTGAAGTTTTTCTTGTGCACTATATACCTTCCTGAACTTCGATAAATTCACGTTTTTCCTCAGATTTCTCAGGAAGAGACTTAGATTCCGCGGAATTCTTGGCGCAAATTACATACAGAAGACTTTGAATTGCCTTGTAATATGGTCTGATACAATCCTTGCCCATCAATTGAATCAGAAACGAACAATTATAGGAAATTTTTCGCCCCTATAGTGACGGTTATGATCATAGTACGAAAACGGCGTTGTTCACAGTATTAATTTTTTGCTTTTTTAGTAGTGTTTATATTTTGATGCTTTGGAAGCTTTGGCAGCAAGTTTCTAACAGAATATTTCACATTTCTGATTCAATTGAGGTCCAAGGAATGTATCGGACTATATTACAAGGCAATTCAAGGCCTTCTGTATGTACGTATTTTGCGCCAAGAATTCCGTGGAATCTATTTACTTCCTAAGAAATCAGAGGAAAAACGTGCATTTATCGACGTTCAAGAAGGTATATTGTGCACAAGAACAACTTCAAAGCTTTCTCGGGCCTCAAGACTTACAATCTGACACTAATTTTGTTCTTTTTTTTTAAGTTCAATACCTAAAAACGCAAAGAATTGAGCAAGAGTACGCTTTAACAAGCTATACAAGAAGTTTGACCTAAAATAACGGCATTTGACCCCGAAAATTAATTTCCCTTTCACTAAAATATATCTCAGACACCCAGAGGCATTCGGCAAAACAATAAAATATATAAATTTTGCTGTTAATTCCATAAATTCCACGGTAATACCCTTATTTCCTTGGGGTGTAAGTAAACTTTTGTCCCCATAATTTTTAGGGTTTTGTAAAATTTACAGTTATTTTGTATTATGGAATATACTTTTGTTATATTAAATATTGTTTATTAATGAGAAGAAATAAAACTGTATACTTGGAATTTCATAAAAATCACTACTAACCCTAATACCCGAGATTTAGGGGGTGTATGTAAACTTTTGTCTCTGACTGTATGTTCTCTTCATTTTCATCTGCCGTGTATTAGCAACGGAAAGAGTCTCTCTGTCTCTCAATGCACAAAATATTTTGAGCACCAACGGACAAAAGTGAACGACCACACTGGCAAAATAACCGATTATTTGAGCAAAACTGGCAGTCAAAACTGATCGTCATTTGAATTAATTAATTGATTTAAATTAAAATTAATATTTTATGTTTATATGAAATATAAATTTTCTAATTGAATTTTGTATTAAATTATTTATTTATTTCAAACGGGTAACCAAGCCTATAGGCCATCTATGTTACAATGTTATCCTAAAATACAATTAAACTTACAATGTTATCCTACTTAAACTAGCATTAATCCTTCCATTTGAATTAAATGAATTTTTATTTTATTTAGTAATAAATACAAAGTTAATAAAATGGCCATAAATGAAATACAACAACGTATTCTAATTATTATTATCGGAGTATTATCGATAAGTAGAAAGTAGACTAGAATTTCTACTGAAAACGATAGGGAACCGAATAGTCCACCATTCTGAGTACTAAAATATGTAGCATAAAAAGCGAAAAAATTGGAAATTATTAATCGATTATTGTGGGGCATCATTTTCAGTGCTCAGTTTAAAAATTCACATTTTTTGGTTTCCGGTAAAATTTTAGATAACGGTACTGCAACCGGAATATTTTTGTATGCCATCTTAAAGACAACCTACTGTGAATCACAGTCAAAAGTATCCACTTCAGTTTGTCCCGGTCAACACTAGAGTGAATTTCATTAAAAAATTTCATGAAATTAGGTATTCTTAGGTGGAATTCCCCACTACAGCAATTTCATGCTTTTACTCTACTATGGAACTCGATCTAGAGACGCATAATTTCATGTCAAAATTTCAGTGAAAACTGCGATTGCTAAGAATTGGTTAATAATAGCGATTTCATTCCTTTTTATATTTTTACATTAGTTTCTTAACTTAAATATAATAAAATAAAATTAACGAAATTCAGGTAAATTTAGATAAAAAAAAATAAAAATGGTTAAACATCGATTTCTACCTCACAGTGAAAAGTATGCACTCTAAAAGTTTCATGAAACAAAAAGGATTTTTTAGGATTTCAGCCCTTGGTATGACATCCTTTGTTATCCTTTACAGCTTTTAGCCTTTTTGGCAAAGATTTAACTAAGTTTTCGGGGCAGTTTTAATGAAAGAAACTGAAGTGGACACTTTTGACTGTGACTCACTGTACAAAATAGTTTTTTGAATTGTTTAAAAATCTTAACTCGTTTCAGGTTGCATCAGTTTCAGTGACAGTCACTGTATATTACAAATAGAATTTGAATCGGCGAAGATTTACATGAATCCTAAAACTGCGCGTATATCCATTGGCGAAAGTCGGTTCGATTGGTTTTGTACGTTCTAAGCTGTCTATTGAATTGAGTAAATACTTTGAACTCGAGCAAGGGGAGCAAAGTGGACCAACACTTGGACCAATTTCATGAAATTAGGCGTTCTTAAATCGAATTCCCCACTACAGGGATTTTATGATTTTACTCTACTATGGAAGTCGATCTAGAGACGCATAATTTCATGCAATTTTTTAATGAAATCACTCTAGTGTGGACCGGGACATATGCATGTATGTATGTATTAGTGGAAGGATAAAAAACTTTTATTACAAAATAATTGGTTTGGCAAATTCTAAAGTGGGGTTCAGACGATCAGTTTTGACTGACAGCTTTTGGTCAAATATCGATTGCTTCAGTTTTGTTGTGCTGTTCGTAGCGGCCAAACAGTCATTCAAGTTGGATGACAAACCAACAGTCAAGTTGAAAAATTACTGTGTTCACATATCTATAAAATCATAGCTCTGTTCCAGAACTAAAAAGTTTTTACAATTTTTACCACTTTTACACATTTTGAATTCCCGTACACAAAATTTATATGAAAATCGTTTACGACTTTTACAACTTTTACCACTTTTTAAAGTACGGGAACAGGCCACATATAAATAACAACTTTTATAAATAAATATGGATGACAAAAAGATTGGATGTGCATTTTTGATCATTTCGCTTTTAGAGAAAGAAAATAAAGTGACAAGAAGAAGGAAATGGGTAAAAAAATGGATAGCCTCCTGAAAACAATATTCACATGTGAATATTTTAAAAGAAATTCGAGATTCTGAGCCAAACGCTGTCCGCTCCAGAAGATTCAGATTGCTTTATTTTTTTTTAATTCCCTTCCGTACGATGAGCGGATTACGTTTATTTTCTTCTTGGCGTCGTCAATAGAACAATCCTTCTTGTATTTCTTCATAACATTTAGTAGTTCTCCATATGCTTTTGTTTTAATGTCGCGCATCATATATTCTGGACTGGTTATGTCCCAGAGGCATCTTTGCATTTCGTAGCAACATAAAAATTCCTTTAAAAATTCATTTTCGTGGTCCATGTTTGTCGTTTTGTTTGCAATTTTTTGCTTGGCCGATATTAAAATGAAGGAAAAGATTTTCGTCTGCTATTTTTATATCTTATTTGCAATAATAATCAATCAAATTAATAAAAACACACGACTTTTTTAACTTTTATTTGATATTTACTCTGCTAATTTATTCCTTGACTGACGTTGTTTCGTTCACACGGTCAAACAAACAAACAGCCAACAGCTGACTGTCCAACATCCACAAAAAATTTTGTGGTTGCCTGATGACTGACAAAAATGAACGACCACACTGGCAAGCAACCGATTATTTGAGCAAAGCTGTCAGTCAAAACTGATCGTCTGAACCCCACTTAAGAGGGAAATACAATAATCAATAATAGCCTATGTAATTAACATTTTAAATGTCCGTCATATACATACAGTGACTTAAACGTTGATAACTTGGCAACGAGTTGAGATCTTTTAAAAATTCTAAAAACAGTTTTGTGGGTTGAAAAGTTGTCTTTAAGATGGCAGACAAAAATATTCCATTTACAGTACCGTTATACGAAAATAAAAATTGTCCTTTTTAATGTGATCATTAAAAATTATGCACCACAATAATCGATTAAAATTTTACAATTTTTTCGCCTTTTATGCAATTTTAGTAATCAGAATGGTGGAATTATTGGTCCACTATAGCTTTCAGCAGTTTTGCCATTGATTCCGATAGAAAAAAATGATATTCTTGACGAAATATTGGCATGAATATAATTAATGTCCCTTTGTAGGCAATTTGGCTAGAAATTTCTAGTTTTTGAAGTTATTTTCCAAAAAATGACCATAGGAATATTGAGAACTTTATTACATGAACATAAATTTTAAAAACTCTCCATTAAATTTAATCGTGACTGAGTTTACTTCCTCTGCTCTGCAGTTTATGCCACCGCAATAGATTTTGCTTCGTCATTCAAAGGGTTCTTATACATATTGTCCTCCAACTCCAGCTCAGATTTCGAAATTAACTCCAACTCTACTACAAAACAAATTTCGTTCTGGTGAATTACCGCAATGTTCCATCCATGGTACAATAAAGTAGAGGTATAGCACGGTTACACTATAGCTTTTTGCCGTTTAACTCACTTTATGAGGATTTATTTGACATTTGAGCTATCCCAGCAAAAAGTTTGCATCCGCGGTGCAGTTGAATCATTACAAGTGTACGGTACATTTGCCGTTGGAGTACATCTTTTACTATGAATTCACTTACGAATTTTACATGAGAGTGCGCAGCTAGGATGCACTCCATTTTGATTCCACAGCACACAGCTAGGATGCAGTCCATTTTCGATCCAAATCACGGCTTAAGATGCGGTGCTTTGGATTGAATTTATATGCGTTCTTCGGAATGCATTTTTAGTCAGTCTAAAGATGCAATTAAAATGCAAGCCATTGCGAAATATCCCAAAATAAATAAAATGCATTTATTATTTGTGTAAAACAAGAACGCAAAGAACTTTATTATATAAACACAAATTAAAAAGTTTCCATTAAATACAATCACATTTGAGCTTACTTCCTCCGTTCTCGATTTAATCCCAGCGCATCTGATTTTCTTTCATCATTCTAAAATGTTTTTATGTTGCCTTCCCATCACTAGTTCAGCTTTTGACTCCAACTCCACTCCATTAAAAATTTCCGTCTTGTGAATTACCGCAAAAAAGTTCGCAACTTAAGATATTTCTTTATTTTATAACAAATTCTTCGAAATGTATACACTCTTGTTTATCTTTTGAAGAAATGTGTAGGGTTCAACCAACTGTTTTTTTTTTTGCAACTTAATGAATTAAGCCAGAAATCTTATATGACGAGGCCTTTAGAATTTTAGACACTCTTTTTTATATGTATTTGGAAAAAAGACTGCGACAGCAAACAAGAATTGAGAAAGAATGAAGCCTGTTACAATGAGTGACGAATGGTGCTGTGGAAACGGGTTAATTCGTGTACGTACTTCGAAAGGCAAAACACGTAACTCAAAACCTTGTGGGAAAATGGTATAAAACATGCGTCATATAAGTGGTCAATTCCATAGAATATTTCCCAATAAATTACGTAAATTCCCAAAATACTGATTTAAATGCGAGTGTAAAATGAGTTTAAATTCCATACGTTACGGCAGACAACTTTACGATCCGTCGCATTAACTACACATTTGTATCGATCTATATTTCCCTGCATTGGACAAACATTTCATTTCTGGACAAGTGCTTTTGTGCCTGTATGAGACGAAAGTGAATATATTTTCCAAATACATGTCTGTCCAGTGATTAAAAATTCAACATATCGTCGGTGTCATACGCCATTTTTGACTTTTTGAGATATCAGGTGGTTTCTAGGGTTTTCCGGTATGCTCTTTCTGAATTTCTAGTCGGCTTTCTCCTATCTGCTCTAGTTTCCGAGATATCCACGCCTCGACGGGAAAGCATAACCTTTTTTCAGTTATGAAATTAATATTTTAAAAAGTTACAAGTTTAAAAACACATCTCAAAAATCAGAATTTCAATTTTCGATTTAGAAGTATTTAATTTATTGAGTCAAAGATGGAAATTTTTTTGTCACTTTGTTCCATGTGATAAGTGCGGATATGGAACAAATCGACAAAAATTCTTTTATTAAAAAAATCTCTATAACTTTTATATTCCAATACATATTCCTCTAAATTTTTGCAAATATGTTCTATACACTATTATTAATATTTCAAGTCAAAAATATAAATATTTGCTTTGGCCAGCTCATGGCAGAACTACCAGGTAGTGGTATCACACCAGCTGATCGAATATGAAAAGTCAAATCCCTTTATAAAAAAAATATTTTTGTTCTAATTTTCCTAACAACATTAAGAAAGTTTTGACATAACATATTCAAAATTTTACGATGCCACTACCTGGGTAATTGTGCCATGGGCCAGCTCCACACAGTTGTGACGCAAAACATTAAAATGCGATTATCTCAAAACAGGCAAATGGCGTATGGAACACTTAAGCATGACACCGACGATATTTTAAAGATTTTTAAGCAATAAATCTCACAAAAGTTGAAATACAAATTGTAGTGTATCTCAATAGTATATTTCATACACATGGCAACACTGATTCTATGTTATGCTTTTTCTATTCTATCAATGTATCTTTTGTACTAATAACTATTCGTTACATTTTTAGTAACTGTCATTTTGCTTACTAGTTATTATTAACTTGTTCACTTCGATTTCAACCATCAAACATATCAAAACGTTCGACTCAATTTTTATATTTGATTTATATCTTTGTTGTTAGTTATTTATTAAATAAAGTACTATTTAAATATTATCAAACGCGTGCTTATTTTCAATATAAATACACAACAAATTGGCGACGAGGATAAACTCAAGTTCAAAGAGTTCTCAATAAGATTTTGTGCAAAAAATCATTTTTCAATTTCAACAACGCATAACCTAAAATGGATGCAACACAATTGGCAAAACTGTTGGATGCCATTACAACAATGGCAACAGCCATGCAAAACCAGCAAGCACTTTCGACATCAACATCTACAACTGTATAAATCATCAACTAATCAAAATCATCAATCTTTTTCAAAATGTTTTCGAAGAAGTGCCAGCCATCAATTCGTTCAACTAGTTCCCTGCCTGCTGAATTAGATGAAGCTATCAAATCGTGAAGAGAAGATGTCATCCTCTCCGGACGGACAAAGTCCTTATTAAGCCTGGGAGACTGTAGCGTATCTCAACAGTATATTTCATACACATGGCAACACTGATTCTATGTTATGCTTTTTCTATTCTATCAATGTATCTTTTGTACTAATAACTATTCGTTACATTTTTAGTAACTGTCATTTTGCTTACTACCCAGCAAAATAAATTGGAAGTAGTGCAATGTAGACTAGTTCTTTCACGGCATGTTTTTATGCAGTTCAAACGGAGTCGTGAAAAAGGCACTCCATTCCTCACATTTTAACCGCATTTGGATGCAATCCAAAGAATCACATCCATTTGTCACATTTTAACAACATCCGGAGGTAGTTCAACGGAGTCGTGAAAAAGGCACTCCAATTCCTCATAATTTAACAGCATCCGGATGCAGTGCAAACGGAGTCGTGAAAAAGGCACTCCGTTCACTACATTTTATTTGCAGTTGTTAGAGATCCCTACATGTACATAAATCAGTTTGTACATCTCTACAGCAAGAGATAATCGTGTTAACATTTCCAAACATTTGTAAATACAAACTAAATAATATTTAATTTTTTAACATTTTTCCGGTAACTCACGAGAAGAAAATTTCCCAATGGAGTGCTGTTGGAGTACATGTCGAAATCTTAACTAGAGATGGGAAGACAATATCAAATCCATTTAGCAGATGAAGCAAAAGCACTTAAGCTTGGATTAAATGAAGAGCGGAGGAAACACCATGTTTGCGATTGAATTCAATAGAGAATTTTCATAACTGGTTTATAATTTAATAAATTTATTAATATTTTTGTTTTACACAAATAATAAATGCATTTTATTTTGTTATTCAAAACATGTGCTCTGGACTGCCTCCTATTCTACACCAAAGGGTCAGTTAAAATGCAATGCCAAAGGGTCAGTTAAAATGCAGTGCCAAAGGTTCAGTTAAAATGCAATGCCAAAGGGTCAGTTAAAATGCAGTGCCAACAATTCAGTTAAAATGGAATGCCAAAGGGTGTGTGCGTTCAAAAATACAAAAACAAAATACATGTATTTCAAATTGAAAACAACAACAAATACATGTATTTTGTTTTTGTATTTTTGAACGCACACGCAACACGCAGTTAATTAGGTAAAGGCTTTAAAGGATTATCAAAATGTATTTATCATATGCTCTGTTCCAGAACCTTCAAGAAGCTACTATTATTTACTACGATAACATTTTTTCCTTTATGTTATCGGAAAAAATAGTAAGAATTAGTAGATTCTTGGAGTTTTGGAACAGACCAATAAATGCCAAAAGTAAGTCCCAATTTACATTGGGCGAGTTTTTTGCCCTTTGCCCTTTATTTACTTTGGTAAAAATTTATTTTTATTATTACTTTGGTAAAAATTTATTTTCCAACATTCGGGTGTTCACACAATTATAATTATTGACATATTTTTACGAAGTGTTGGGCAACAAATTGAGCAACGAACATTAAATAATTTTAACATTCTAAATGGTATAATAAATTAAATTATTAGTCATTAAATTTTACATTTCATACATTTCGTACATTTTCATTCAAATTCATGGCATATATTTCTTTGTATTGATTGAATAAATAAATAAATATACACGATTATGTACAGTTGTAAATAAAGTACATACCACAGTAAATTATTCATTATTCAGCAACGATTTTGCCATAGCAATACATTTCACATAGCAATATTTCGTCTTCATTTTTTTTGTCAATATTCGTTTTAATTGTATCGTAATTAAGCATTTTCTATATATTGCGCTACAAACATATATGTCTGTTTCTATTCACTTTTTATTGTAGTACAAACACTCAAAATTTATCAACAAGCAACCAGCATGGTTGAATGCAAACCTCTACTGATTCAATGAGTTTTTCAAAAACTGAGCATGTTCAAAATCAATTACAAACGGTAGATGCATCGGCGAATTGCTACAACAAAGCAACTTTTTTTGTAATGTAAACTGTCAAAATTTTCGACAAATGGTCTCTTGTTGTCTCTTTTTATCGCTTGTGTTTGTCTATAAAGTGTAGACTTCCTCGTTCAGAGCACACATCGACTAACTCCACTTTTTGAAAAATCTTATTAATAAAGTTTAGCACCTTTAAATTACAAAAAACCAATGGCAAATATACAGAGATGCATCATAAACTTCAGCGTAAACTTCATCATCGTTTTTCTCAACTTTTTGTTTTATGGAGTTAGTCGAGGTGTGCTCTGAACACCTCATTTACAAAATCCACTAGATTTCAACTGTCAAACGTCAAATGAAATCCAATCGATTTCAGATGAGTTTTCATCTGACGTATAGGCAAAGGAACTGACAGTTGAAATCGAGTGGATTTCGTAAATGTAAACTTACAATTAGATTGATTAAACAATTTTAAATTTTCTTAATAACATTTCAACAGTTCTTTTTCATTGTGATTAATTTCTCTATTGTTTTTACTTAAAATAATATTTCAGATGCCTCCACTAAGAAAATGTTGTATTCCTAATTGTAGTAGCAGAGAAATAGGTATAAGAGAGCTTAAAAGACTCTTAAAACAAAACCCTTCCTATAAGCAGCCCAAAATAGATTATATTTTTCATGTTGTTAGGCAAGACTGGAAAGACTTATTAGTAGATGACTACGGTTTAAATAAAGAGACCCTAATAGATATATGTAGTAAGCATTTTGAGGAATATGCTAAATGTGGAAAAAAAATTTATCTACAAGTGCAACCAACACTGCACTTACCCCCACGACAACAACGGCAAGACAATAATAGTGCACCTACTATTCACTTAAATTTAAGTGAAAATCGTAGTGGTAATGAAGACACTAACAGTGCTGATCTTCAGCAATCTCAAGAACATTTATATTTCTCTAATAATATGGGCATGCTAACTGCAGAAAATGTAGAAGATAACATCGAAATTCAACTTCCTTCTGTGGATACTTCTAATGAGAAAAATGCTAATGTTGAAACCGTACAATTTGACGTTGATACGTCTCATGATATGGAAGATGATGTTGAAACTGTACAATTTGACGTTGATACGTCTCATGATATGGAAGATGATGTTGAAACTCTACAGTTTCACGTTGATACGTCTCATGATATGGAAGATGATGTTGAAACTGTACAGTTTCACGTTGATACGTCTCATGATATGGAAGATGATGTTGAAACTGTACAATTTGACGTTGATACGTCTCATGATATGGAAGATGATAGCCCTGTTCCTTTACGTTCAAGAATCTTCAAGTTTTACAACTTTTTACTCGAAAAGCGTTCCTTTACTTCAGACACAATACAATTCATATGGGAGCAGTTTTCAACTTTTACTACTTTTGCCGGTTTTACCATTTTCAGAAGTAAAGGAACAGACCAGATGTTGAAACTCTACAGTTTCACGTTGATACGTCTTATGATATGGAAGATGATGTTGAAAGTGTACAGTTTTACGTTGATACGTCTCATGTACAGTATGAAGTTGATACGTCTCATGATATAGATGAAGATGTTGAAACTGTACGGTATGAAGTTGATACGTCTCATGATATAGATGAAGATGTTCAAAATGTACGGTATGAAGTTGATACGTCTCATGATATAGATGAAGATGTTCAAAATGTACGGTATGAAGTTGATACGTCTCATGATATAGATGAAGATGTTCAAAATGTACAGTATGAAGTTGATACGTCTCATGATATAGATGAAGACGATCTAACAGACTATGAAATATTTTCACTTATTCTTCACGGTGTATTGAAAGAACCTTACTCAAAGAAGCAGATGGATGTTATAACTGCCCAATTGTTAACTTCCAGAGCTGCTTATGAGCGATTGATAAGTATAGGTTCCAAATTACCGTCAGTGTCCATTATAGAACAAAGATACCCACAAAGCCCTTTAGGTTTCGATGAAGAAACTATGGAAAGCTTAAAAAAATATTTTAATGACATTCCAGAAAGAGAAAGGCTGTGTGCAATGACATTTGATGGTATGCAAGTAAATGAAAACGATAGTAATTACAACACTGCATATCTCTTTTGTTTACACGGCCTTCACTCTGACTGGGAAATTCTTTTAGGTGTAAAATTTATGCCCCCAAAATATGAAGGGAGACAAATTGGAGAATGTTTAGAAAGACTCCATATTGTCGCTAATAATATTGGCGTTAAAATAGCCTTATGCATAGCTGATTCACATAGCTCCCACACAAAAATATTGGCAGATTACATACACAGTGATTCCACGCATACAGAATTTTTGGCAGGGTATAAAGTTGCTTTTGCCTTTGATATAATGCATATATGTAACTATGGGTAGAAACTTAGCACGTGAAAATGTTGAATATCATAAAGTAAAGGTTTCGATTCCTTCAGATCTTATAAAAAAAAAGTTTATCCTCATCCTATTACAAAGTTGACGAGAGGTTACTCATTTGAAAGATGGAACATAGATCTTTATGCAGACATGTTTAATGAAGAATTTGTAAATAAATGTCCTAACTCTACAAATTCCAGAACAATAGAATTCTTCAATGGTATGACACCATTTATTCAATTATTATCTAATGAAAAAACTATACCTTAGATGAGAAAAAAATCATTGTTCAGACGTTTATTGAATTTTTACGAAATGTTAAATGTAAGAACGATGGTCTTTTATTACGTAAAACATTGTTAGCTTTTATTTACTTATGGGATACACATGGAGATATTCCATTTCGGAAATTAACCACCCATAATACTATAGAAGCGTTCATTTATTACTTAAAACTAAATCTTATTATTAATTTGCCAATTCCTATTCCTACAGATTTATTGTCGATAAAATCAAGATCAGATGCTGAAATAAGAAGCACATATTCTATAGCTAGAAAACTATTTTGGGCTGATAGATTTGGTTCACGCGATTAAACGTAGTATATATAAAATATTTTCTGCATATGCACAAGCGAGCGTAGATCTATTGCTTAGCACTAAATTCTTTTCGAATTTATTTAGCAAAGGAATCCTTTTATTTGAATGGTACAATATAGATAGACGTCTTCACCCCCCCGGATAAGAAGGAAGGCCTCTGCAGGCAAGTACACTTAACATTAAGCATAAACTCACATTATAATAAATAACCAAGTGCTTAATCTTTTCCCTCAATGTAGGTCTTGTATTCATTCTTGGCGCGTGGAAGGAGTAGGAATGATGAACATGAAGGAGTTCATTGGTGTGTAAACATTGTAAGTTTTATTTTTTTACTTTTAAAATGTTTGTATACTTACACTATGCAACACTGAAAATGCAAAATGCAACTTCTAGTATGCATTTTTTGAAAGTAGATATTTAGACTACAAAAACCCTAGTAGTGTTTTGTCCTGTCAGATCCAATTCGGATTTTATGGCCTCATCCAAACCGGACTACTAAAACTACAGTTTTTTGCATTTATAGGGCCTTTATCTCAGAAACGAATAGGAATTTGGTCTTGCTGCCTTTAGCAATATTGTAGTTCTAAAATAGTAGAACTTATCTTTTGAAAAAACCACATAAGAAAAACTCCTCTAGGGCATCAAAATCTATAAAATATAGAAAATTTTACATAATTGCTGAAGTTCTGGTCAGTATCAGCTAACTACTGGGAGTTGAACCAAGTAACCTTTTGCCAAAATCTTCCAAATAAAGTTTTCAACAAATCTTTAGAACATTCTGAAACTCTAAAATGCTTAGTTCATGTTGTTTCAGCGGTATTTTGCATCATATGTTTTACAACACGTATTTCAAACACAGTTCACACCAACAGCTTATTCTCGCATTTCGGATTTTACTACATTATTGACATTTTTATTAAATCGTCGTTGAAAATGTACTGAAAACAACGGCATAGAGGCATTCTACACAATGACATGTTCTGAAGGGTTGCGTATTAAAAATGTTGCACAGTGTTATTATAGTATACAATTCCTTGTCGTCTTGACATAAAACTGATATTGAAAAATGTTGCTTTTCATTAAATAATCTGGTCGGCCTACTACTTCTGCGCCAAGTGATTTGTTTCTTGTTGCGTGGCCTTTTTGCTCCGGTGCCGGCAGGCCATCAAAATATCGTAGGAATGGTATGTAAAGACAAACCACAACGACAAAATGACACAACTTTTTGATTATATTCGCGTGGAGCTGGACAATGGGCTTCTATATTACAAAAAGAAATCAAACAACACTGATACTGTATGCGTATGAATTTAAATACATTGACGACGGCTATTTATCAACTCAAGTCTGGTTCTCGCTAAAAACTGTACTATTTCCATTTGATACATATTTAACAAAGATCTGGAATACACATTTAACAAAGATCTGGAATACATGCTGATATATTTGCCTTGGGAAATGCCATACAAATGTTGGTTAGTCACATACGCCAAAGTATGTTTTACGCAATGTTGCTGTAATTTAGTTGTTGATTCAAGAATCACCGCAAATTGGAAACATTTGTCGGCGGTTGCTAGCTGTTGCCTATTCCTATTTTCGATATATGCGAACGAGGAGTACAATTGCGAAATCCATTCTATTTTATCTGGTGTAGCGAGCATCGGTTTATTTAAGCTAAAACGTTTCCAAAGGATGTTGACTAAGTTGGATCAATAGGCTACACGCATATTCACCGGCCATATTGCTCGTGGGTTGGGGTGGGATCTTGCCAATGATCAACAACTAATTTTTGCGAGCTACTAGTTTTAATTTTTTTTATGCGTGCATTTAATGTTGAGAGAAGACAAAAGACAGGCAGTTGAAAATTGAAAAAAAGAAAGGAAAATACCCATAGTCCCATAAGAAATAGAAAGAAAGAGCTATTTCCACCATAGCTGGTTTATGACATGCATAGCTGGAAGTTGCATGTAGACCCTCCCTACCTGTTTACTATAAAGTCCAAAAACAGATCCAAATACTCATAGTAAACCCATATCCATTTCCTTACCTGTCTATTCCGAACCCCTACTAATCAAACTCGAAAAGTTCGTTTAGTACATGATTACAAAACCAAACATTTTATTAAAAATATATTCCATTAGAAAAAAAATCTATAAATAATCCTCAACTTAATTCTACAATCATGAAATGAAGCAGAGAAAACAATGCTAGAAAGCTAAATTCGAAGTATATAAAATTCATACCAAACATCAATAAGAAATCACTAGCTTTAGTTTAAAAAAAACCATATAAAATATATCAACAAGTTTTGAGACAGATATATGAGTTTCAAATTTTAAGTAGCAGTATAAATTAAATAAGTATGTGGGGATATAGTAATTCATAAACAAATATTATTTCATTGATGTAAGCGTGAAATGGTGAGAGGTAGCAAATTAGTTAAACTTCGTTTTTCTTTTAAATCTTCTTGTTTTCAAATATATGCATGTTAGTCATCCATGGATGTGGATGTAAAATCGGCCAGGAAATAGAAATTACGGTTTCGAAGCAAAGTTCTTTACATCAACTCGACGACATTAGAAAGATCATTAATATACCAAAAAACTATGTGTGTGTGTGTTCTTTCTTTTGTTTCGTTTCTGATTATGGTCATCAAAACAGCTGTGAGTGCAATGACCTGAATGGGTTTATGCACACACACACATACTAGCGTATGTCATCAGCTTTGAATTTCTTGATAAGGGTTTAAACGCGAATTCGTATAATCAGAATCGAATTATATAGCAAAATCACATCAAATATAAAAACAATGACTAATGATGTTTACTGGTTGCAATAGTAATGATAAATCGTAACTTATTAAAAAAAAATTAATTACTAGCAATTGAAAAATGTACCAAAGCAGTGCTTTTCAAACTATATTCTCTCTCTAACAGAGCTAATAGCTCATTTAGACTAGCCATAAATCCTCGACTGGATTTAATAAATCCAGTACAAATCCCATTGCATTTAGATATACATTTTGGAGGATTTAAATGGCAGTCAGCTGATTTTTGTTCATAGCACAATTACCAAGGTAGATGCATCAGCCCATCTGAACGAATATGAAACGTCAAAAGAATTTTTTGTAAATTGAATTCGTCTCAAAAAACATACGTCAATTTACAAATGTATTGTTTAATACTGAAAATGTTAGCACATTATGCTACTAATGCTAACTAAAGAGCAAATAAATTATTATTTTATCGCAGTTTGCCCATCTAAAATAAATAAACGAATTATTTTATCGTTTAGACATCATAAATATTAGTCTTGGTTGATTAAAATCAACTTTGCACATCAAAACAAATTTAATTTTTCCGCCTTGTTTACAAATTTTTACATTTTAAATTATTTTTAGTGTAGCAATTCACCGATGCATCTACCTTGTTTCTTGTGCCAGCTTGCAACTTTTTGTATTTTCTAGCAACATGTTGCTAAAAACAGAGTTGTATACGAGGATTTATGCCAGATTTAAAACAAATCCACTCAATAGGAGGATTTATTTTTGTATGGGAAATCTGGTAGATTTTGGCTGGATTTAGCAAATAAAACCTGATAATGCGCTAAATCCGGCTAATGGTGTTATATCTAAATGGCATATAACAGAGGAACAAAACCTTTAACAGCTTGTCAACTGTTAGCACTGTGCTTAACATTAAAATTACAACCAGATCTACATCACTAGTGTATAAACGCAAAACGATCAAACAAACACAAATAAACCCAAGGATATTTTTTAAATTTATTTTAAATCATAGTAAATTCAAAAAGTTTTAAAAATTTTTGAAAACAATTTGTTTTTAATTTTTACAACTTTTAGAATGATTGTATGAATTGAGAGATATAACGGTTTTCCTGTTTATTCTCTGGGTTTCTTAGCACTTTTTGTGTTTATTTGATATGTGTATAAGAGTATGACCACTTACTTGTTAATTGGCGCTGCTCCCACGTTGAAAGGCCTTTCGAGGGGGTAGGGGTGGTTGTTTAATATACCCACAGCAAGCTCCAAACGTCGATTTATCTCACTTTTAGCAATCAGATTATGTGTTTCATGCTAGTTTTACCACTTATTTAATGTTTTTATGATCAGATGTGATTTTATGGCAATTTAAACAGTTTTAGAACAATTTAACACGAAACTAAAAACACTCCGATTAATTTTAATTATCTTTTTAAAACTTTTCTCTCAATTTAGATGGGTTGTTGATTCGATTCCGAACGTTTCTACTTGATCGCCGTTTAACAAGAGAATATAAATTTGTTTCTCACACCATTTACCAACAAACAACAAACAATTTTTATAATTTCAGAAGGAAAAATTAACTTAATTTAATGATAAATAATAAAAAAAAGTTGTACTAAGTATTCGTTTTTAACGCGGATATTAATGAACGCGATATAAATTCACTGTAATTCCGTGGATTCCGTGGATTATTGATTTAAGAAGGTTTTAAACACCACTTTTTGTCACAAGATTTCCCGTCGGCTTTGATGGTTATACAACCGTTTGGCACGATCACCAGAAACAACTAAACACTGCATATACTTGATGAATCTTTCCGGACAAAAAGCTTGTAGGCATAAGGGGGAACAGATTGCAGAACCAGGGAAAAGGGTGTTCTAGAAACATAAGAATGCAAAACATACCAAAGGAAAATTAGCTCTCGTATATTAGAGAGGTTTTATGTCGTTGTCTTGGGCTTACCAAAGTAGAAATATCCAAACGAATTTGAATAATATTGGCAGGGAATTTCCAAGTGCTCAGGAACAGGATTTTGCATCAAGCCACCAAAGAATTTTCATTCAAAAACCCTCAAGGATAAAAATGTTGATTGTGGCGACCAGATATTTTTGGTAAAATTTATAGGTTAGCAAAAAAAAACGAACTAATTGCCAATCTAATACAGCGAACAGCCACTTTTGGTTAAAATTGCAACAAATATGTGTTACGAAATATCTTTGTTTCTCTTGAACAAGGATTTTTACAAAATAGGTTCAAGGATATAACTTTATTCACTCGAAAGGATAATACTTTATTTTAAGGACTGATAACGAAGCACTTGGATTATGAAATTAACACTTTCAAGGTTAGAACAAAATGGTCAGCAAATTTTACCCTTAGCCACCTTTTGTAACCTCGGCTATTTTGCAAGAGAAATGGCTGAATTACCAATACAGACCCAAAATTCCAGAATAAATATGGCTTCTAATAAAAATCAAAAAAAATTATAGTTCACTCAACGAAATATGATAATGTTATCCATGTGTGGGTATGACATCGAATGAAAAGAGAAAGGTAATAAAAAGGGAAAGCATTTCTCTCCACTTTCTGTTACAAAAGGGAAATTTTAACATCCGGAAAAAAATCAAAGCTTTTGGGAACAAATTATTTACCATCAAACCAGAATTTATATGCATTTACCTCGATATAATTTCCATTCAATTATAAGATAAAAAAAATCTATAAAAAAAACCATTTGTTTAAATTACAGTAATAAGAAAAAACATCGCTGGTCGTGGGAATCGAACCTGGGTTCCACGACCCGTACTGCGCAACACACCCACTAAGCTATCGTAAGCTTGGGTGACCAACGAGCTTAGGGCGAATAATAACCGATTGTGCTGTAATGTTGACGTGTTTGTGATCACAAACTCAGAAAACAGAACAGTAGCTAACAGAGCGATCTCATCCCAAGTGAAGTTCTATAAATAGAATTCTAAAGAGGTATGTAATGTAAGATAACATCTGTAAAGAATAATGTAAGTTTACATTCGGACCGACAACAGATGTAAGAAGAGATGTCCAACTCTCATTATATGGGGTGCCATAATAAATCAAAAATCTAAATGCACAAGGGTATCTACAGGTGCCCCTACACTGGACTACACCGATTGGATCCAAAGTTGCTCTCAGTTTTATCGGCTGGGATTTATTTTATATTTTTGTGTTACATGGTTGGAAGCGTTTTCCGTAATATGTCACAAGCATTATAAAGGTAAAACAAAAAATGTTAATTCATCTTTGTTTTGTGTTATTGTTAGTAATAATTTTCTCTTTAAATTTCAGGACTTATTTATCGTTTCAAATTCCTAATGCTGTGTGCTTCACACAGCACTTGACTTCAGAATGGGCCAAGTAGCAGAGGGTTACATGGGATGAAAATATCGAAATTCAATTACCATCAGCGTTTTTACATTTTCGCTTTGACAATTAATGAAAACTTTGTTGCAGTAGCTCCTAATGAAGAAATTGAATTTAACAATTTGCCCTCCGATACAAATCCAAGCAAATCACTCACATCGTTTATACGTAAAGTAGCTTTTTTAATTTTAATCGATACACACACACCTTCTTCCAATAGCTATTTAACCCAGTTAGCGCCGAGATTTTGTTTGCGAGAAAACTTAAAATTTTTTATGAAAATGATAATTTTGAGACTTTTTAAGCACTTAAAAAAATGTTTGTTCTCTAAAATGTAAAGTCCCGACAACTTTTAAGGATAATATGGGTGTATTCTTACATGCCAATCTATTGCTTTTTCATTGAGAAAATACTCCTACTTCATTCCTAAAAAATTATGAATGTAACATTTATAATTAAAATTTTATCGCATATTTAAATTATTCATAAAAATTCGAAAATTACAAAAATGTCGATTTTTTCAATTGCTTGCGTTTTAGGCCGATTGCGTGGAAATGCATAGGCCAAATGAAGCTTTATGAGTATGAAATGACACATAGCAGACAATACTATAACAATTTGAAAAAAAAAAAAAAAAAAAAATATATACGAAAATATCCGAGTTTTACGCCAATATTTGCAACCATTTTGGGTGGCGTTTAAACGGCCAATGGCTTTAAGTGGGTTAAGATAAAGACCAATAAACCAATTACAAGAAGTGGTTTATAATATGTAGATGTTGTAGTTTGCAGCCATTTCATCAGCAATTTAGAAACGTATTAAGCACTCAAACCTTTTGACGTTTTTCACGAAGATTTTATTCGAAGTTACATTTTAATGTATATTTGATCGTAAATTATACAGACATATTCACGATAAAAAATATTTAAAGTATTTTTAAATGTTACATTTTTATTCATTAAATTTTAAAAGACAAACGTGCATGCATGATTTTCAAATTTAAAACTGAGATTTTCAAAATAAAACTGAATTGTCCTTCAGACTTCAACATAATCTGAAGGATAGAAATCTGTTTGAAGAATAACAAAATATAACACGTAAAACACGTAATAATTGTGGTTAAATAGACTTGGAAGAAATTTGACAAAAACTACTTTCATTGAGCTTTTAAATTTATATTTGTATGCATATTTAGATATTCTACAAAAATGCGATTAAAGTCGTTCGAATAAAATCAAATCAGTAGTTTTTATATCTATCCTTAACATTGCTAATAATGACACGATTTGTAAGTTTAAACGCAAACTAAAAATTTATATAATTTGCTAATAAGACGATGAACTTATAATTTTGTTTAAATATATTATATATATTTTCATTTTTCAAAATAGTCTGGCTAATCCCATTGCACATTGTTGTTTTAATATTTAAAAACTAATTTATTAGTGGACTATTTTGAAAAATCAAAATTGTAACAGCTATCCCAATAAAAAAAACACCACCAATGTTCTGTATTATATATAGTTTATTAACGAAAAATAACATATATTTAAGAAAATACTAAAGAAGTACATATTGCGTATTACACTCTTTTTATCTTTATAAAGATTCCACATAAGCACAAAATTAGTAAATAAAGCCGATGTTTTCAACCAACATGACTTACATTTGGTTTGTAATTTGTAATTATTATGGTAACAGCAGCACAACGGGGTGATCGTGAATGTCATGTTGTGGTCTTGTTGGACGATGATGTTGTCGATTGGGATGAAGAATTTCCCCTCAGATGGGTGAAGAATACTGCCAGACCATACATAGTACCACAATGCATCGTTTCTTCAAATACATTGAAAAGCAATGTAAAATTGTTTACACCCACAACTTCCATTTGTCCAAATAGGACGACCAAATGTTCTTCCAGATATAGCTAAATATGCTCCAGTATCGACGTGTCTTAATCGAACATGAGCATCACGCATCCAACTTTCATTCGAACAAATCAGTTCCCAATGATCCCCACTATCACCAACGCCATTGTCACCATATGCCGAAACTTCTTGTTCTCCCGATAATGGAGACCGCTGCTAATGCAATGGCGGCCATATGTGGCGAAATAAGGAATAATGAAATAGATCCTCCTATCAGTTGGGCAACACTTCGAAGTCCTTGTGACACAAATTGCTTAAATGAAGCCTTAAAGTCATGGACATCAGCGGTAAGGCGATTTACTAGCTCTCCTGTGCGGTTTTTGTCAAAGAACTCAATATCTTGTATCATAATCTGCCTGAAGAGGTCCTGTCGCAACTTTGCCGCCATTTGCTCTCCAATGCGACTCAAGAGGTAGATATAGAGGAACGTAAAGCCCGATTGCATTACATATAGGCTCAGCAAATTCGAAGCTGGTTTGCCAACATCCTTAAAGAAGGAATTGTTCAAAGGATCTTTAACGTATGTGTTAGCATATCTCGCCAATATGTTGATCAAGTCGCCCAATAGATTTGGTATACGTATATTGATGAATGTGACTACAAGGGCAGCCTAAAATCAAAATAAAATATATTAAATAGATTCTGAATGTGGTTTGTTTTTCCAACAACTAAAAAAACTATTGATAAGGGTTTAATTAGGCCAGCCAAAGATAGTGAGAAATTATAGACTTAGATAAGAAGTCTAATCAATACCGTATATTTTCATGGAAGAAGGTACACACATTACTTCCAAGACGCATTACTTACCGCAATCGCGCCCAATAATTCCCATAGATGTGGTTCGAGATAAGACCCAAATCGTTTCCAATCGAATTTGCCATCTTCTTGTTGCAGCGTTTTTTTGCAAAACTCCAGCTAAGCGATTGCCTTCGCATTGGACCTTATAACGTCCATGTTGCCACATACGAGCCGCCAGACCCAATTAAACTCCACCGCCACCAATTAATAGCGCCTTCAACTTGGTCACATTTGTTTGTTGTTGCTGTGGTGCCTTCTGGCCATTTCTCAACTCAGCTCGCACATTGCTATGGAAATTTTTCCATCGTGATGCATCTTTTAATCGAATCATTGTCTTGGGGACTTTCCTCGTGAATAATATCCTCAACATCAATAACATCATTCTGAGGATTTTCCTGTACATTAGCAATAAATGCCAAATCAATGTTGGGGAGAATTTCGACATTCTGAATAATTGGAATGTCATTTCTTACATGTATATTATTATGCCCAACCTGAATTTCAGTCAAAATATCGGCAATGCGTTTTTCCATAATTTGCAGCCTTTAGTGGTTGGATACAGGCCTTTACTAAAATGCTCTGAGCATATAAACAAATATTTTGTTTTTGAAATAACATATTTTGTTCTTAAATGTGCCATAATAGCTCTGTTCCTTTACGTGGAAGAATCTTCAAGTTTTACCACTTTTTTCTCGAAAAGCGTTCCTTTACTTCTGACACCATACAATTCATATGGGAGCAGTTTATAACTTTTACTACTTTTCCCGGTTTTACCATTTTCAAAAGTAAAGGAACAGACCAAATATGTGGTGTAGCAGTGTGAAAACTGACACCTTCTTTGGGCGCTTTGTTGCCACATTGTGGTACGACACATATTTTGGTCGGCATCTGAAAAGTGAAAAGAAAAATAGAAACTATGGTTTAAAACAGGTATCGGCACTAACACAAATTCATTGTTTGGCGTCTCACGCATACGATACACTCTCGATCTATCCACGAATAGCGTGTGCGTGTGCTACAACAAAATATTATTGAAACAAGCGACGCATGACCTTCTTTATTGACTAGAGTTGTGTAGTTCTGGAACGAACTGGTTCCAAGGAACTATTCCGGACAAGGAACTATTACTATTGGTACTATATCCAGCTCTTGCATTCATATAGTTCCTTTAGTTCATATAGTTCCTTTAGTTCGTATAGTTCCTTTAGTTCATATAGTTCCTTTCTTTCTCGTTCATTTCCCAGTTGCTTAAATTAATGAATTTAAATTAATTAAATTCATTAATTATTTATTATTAATTACTTTTTTAATTGTTTAATATTATGTCAATGTTTATTTCAATTAATCCACCGAACAATGAAAACAAAAGTAAAGATGAAAGAGAAATATTTGTGGAACTATGTCGCTTCGCTCTTGGAACTATTTGGAACGAAGAATGATTTGGAACGGAGAATGATTCATTGAACTATATCGGTCTCGGAACTATTTGGTACTATGGAACTATATAAAGGAACTAGTTCCTTTTGGGAAAAGGAACTGAAAGATCGATCCGCTCCGGGAACTAGATTGCCCAACTCTATCATTGACTTTGGAACGAAGACTGAGTGGAGGTTGTTCTGTTCAGCGAACTGGCGTAAGTAGCTGATTTTGATACTCATGAGCCAGATGCTAAAAAACAAGTGTATTTGCGGCTTGCTACTGTAAATGCAAGTGTAGCTTGCCACTCTCAAAATAAGTTATTCAAAAATGTTTCGCCAAGTAGTTTTAAATCAATGATGCACAAGAAGAGAATGCTATTTTGGGTTTTTGTATGGGAAAGAGAGTTGTAGTTAACTTTTTCGTAAAGAAGCGTGCATGGCTGTTTTAAATACGCAATAACATTTTCTGTTTCACTTTGTTGCTCATCAAGAATTGTTTTCAACCCTTGTAATTCAACCGATTGTCTCATGCACTCCGAGAGAGTGAGAGCAAAGATAATTTTCTAGGTCTGATTTTCAAACGTTAGAAGAATATGCACAAAAAACAAGCAATAAAAAAATCATACACAAACGAAACAAGAACAAATAAAATCACAATTGTTTGTTTTTTGAAGTGTTGTGTGTGCTTCCACTTGTTGAGCCAATTTCTGGGCTTAATTCGTTTTATTTTGTAATAAAACGAGTTTCTGTATAATCTGTCTACGACCATCCTAACCATATATGCATTTGCATAGGATTCCGCTGTCTACTTAGTCCCGGTCCACACTAGCGTGAATTTCATTAAAAAATTTCATGAAATTAGGTGTTCTTAAATCGAATTCCCCACTACAGCAATTTTATGATTTTACTCTACTATGGAAGTCGATCTAGAGACGCATAATTTCATATCAAAATTTCAATGAAATTACTGTAGTGTGGCCCGGGATTTATTACGCACAAGCAACGGTCTTGATGCGTCGTGTTTTTGTTTTTGTGGTGCATGAAGAAAAAAACATGCATTAAAAAGCAAAAGGCCTAAAAAACTTGTGCGTGCTCAATTGGCTTACGGGGGCAACTCATTGATGATCTCTGGATCTGTTGTTATTCTAATCAGGACCTTTATTCATTTACTACAAATGTATTGTTTTCTTAAAATGTTAAGAAAAGGTTTATAAAACCATTTGGAATGTTTGTAAACATATTTTCTTTACCTTTTATATTTATCCTGCACTCCAACAGTAATCTGAAATCCAAATCTCAGGATTCCAGCTCTGTTCGTTCACACTAATCCAATTATATCATATTTACTACCATTTAGTACTTTTCACCCAACTCCACATTGTACCAAATTTAGTACTTTTTGAAAATTGTCGTACAATAAGTGTACTAGAAGTATTAAATAATACTAAATAAAGCACTGGTATTGTCTATTAAAATCCACCATTAATTGTATGTACATGTAATATTATTGGCAGAGTTAAAACTGTGAAGCGTATACATGTTGTTGGCATCCCAAATGTTTAAATGTTTATTCATTAAGTAAAATGTTGGTCGAGGAATTAATGCCCTACATAACCAAAGACATAAATACAACAAGATAAGACATTTCTTTTGCTATCATTCTTCAGTGAATGGCTTTTGAATTTAACATAATGTTATGTTACGATATGGTGATATAACATTTTTTCTTTTATACATTTTTACGTATTTAACCGAATTTACCGATCCAATTAACATGGAATTATTCTTGAATAGATCCTTGAATTCATAAATTTCGTTTCTGATACCATTACATGAAATGTTCCTCCTTGGTTGCGATTTTGAATTAACTGCAACCTGTTAAGGGTAATGTTTCTATACATAGTTTCGTAAACATTTTTTTGTTGCATGCATTTTGTCAGGTCTTTATTACTTTATGTCTTTGACATAACCCACCGTTTACACATGCAAGTGCAAGTTCGAAAAAATTGAAGTTTCGACTATAATATGTATACACAACTGTCTGCAAGTTACTAGCATGTGTAATTATTGGGTAAAGGACTAATGGCAACTGGATAAAACTTGGCTCAAGGACCAAAATACACAAATTTATGGGATACCAATCACTATATATTGTTCGAGGTATTGAAATAAAATTGAAAATTGAAGTAAAGGTTCTGCCTGTAAAATCCATACAATTGCCCACTAATGTGCTTTTTACATTAGCACGAAAAACAGGTTTTAGGGCTGTTTCGTCATTTATTTGCTAAAACAGGCAACATTTTGCGTCATTTACCATACAAAAATAAATGACGATAGCTGCGTCATTTATTCTAAACAACGCACGAAAACACCATACTATTATACGCAACCCTGCTTTTTCGTCATAAACTACCAAAAAATGCAACTGTTTTATGATGTCTTTGTTTGCTTGTGTGTATTGTAGAAAAACAAAAATACTCAAACGATGTCAAAAGTGTAAATAAATGGTTAAAAAAACTTGCAAAAGTTATATTTTTTAATTTTAAATTAAGTCATGTTATTTGGTAAACATTAGTGTTGTGAAATTCTTATTTTTCGGAATTAAAATTATTGTGTGCGTGTGTATGTGTTATTGTATGTATGTATTAAAACACATCCAACGTTTGGGTAAACCCTGCAAGCAAAAACTATCGCGGAAGTGACTTAGGCGTGTCGCCCAGGGCGATGAAAACAGTCGCGGCGATAGTCGCAGAAGTCACCCTGAAGTAACCTCCGTTGTGAAGAAATGAACCTCGCCGGCGTGTCGTCTTGGAAGTCACTCCAGCGACACTTCTAGAAGATCATTTCCGCGATAGTTCTAGAAATTAAAAATATATATATATATTTTTTTTTTTCTATTTATTTTTATTTAATTTTTTTATTTTTATATATTTTTTATTTTTATTTATTTTTTAATTTTTTTTTTATTTTTATTTATTTTTTATTTCTCTTCTATTTTAGAGAAATTATTCTTTGCAATTTCCGCCTACCTTAATTTTGTCATTTTAAAAATGTGATGATTGTTGCCTGACTTGGGAAGCGAACCCGGACCTTCAGAGTGCAAAGCGAGTATGCTTACCACTGCACTACCGCCTCATATAATCATCAGATAGAAAAATGTCCCATATTAGTTCAAATGTGTTGAATCATTAAATAAATGTAAACAATCGCCTTGGAAGTCACTCAGAAGTCACTCCGAAGTGTCGGCATACGCGATAAAAAGTAATCGCAATAAGGCTTTAGAAATTGTTTGTGTAATTCACCAACGGTCTTCCTTGGCGTGTCTCCGGAGTGACCTCTTAGGCGAGGGGGTGCGAAACTCACTTCCAATTGCTGGCAGGGTAAAGTTTTGTGTCGTTTTCGCCGTTTTTACACTGTTGGGCATGATGCCGAAAAATTCAAATTCATTTGAAATATATGCCGGCAAACAGATCAACGCTGGACTTTTGTGACGGCGTCGCCCTGTTGTTGTTGTTATTTTTTACTTTACTAAAACGTTGGATGTGTTTTCAGCTTTACAGTGATTGCCAAAGAAGAAGAAGACGGTGAAACGACGCCAAAAGTTATAGTTGCATTAGTTATAAAAGTTGTTTAAAGTTATACATACAGTGGCACAGAAAAGTATACATACACCCTACAAAAATGCAGTTTTGGCTAAATCGTTGGGTTTTTTACAGCAACAACTGCACTGTGTGGCTTCTTGGTGACAAAATAACCATAATTACACAAATTTATTTTAATCTAATACGTATATTTAACACAATTAAAGGAATTCAATTTTCACAACACAGAAAAGTATACATACACCCCAAGGAAATACGAGTATTATCGTAAAATTTATGGAATTAGTAGCAAAATGTATACATTTTTAGTTTTGGCGAATGTCTTTGGGTGTCTGAGATATATTTTAGAGAAAAGAAAATAATTTTTGGAGGTCAAATGCGGTTATTTAAGGTCAAATTTCTTATATACCTCGTTAAAGCTGACCCTTGCTTAATTTTTTGCGTTTTTAGCTATTGTACTTTTTAAAAAGCACAAAATTCGTATCAGATGGCAAATCTGGAGACCCTAGAAGGCTTTGAAGTTGTTTTTGTGCGAAATATACCTTCCTGAACGTCGATAAACGCACGTTTCCCCCCCAGATTTCTCAGGAAGTGAATAGATTCCGCGGAATTCTTTGTGCAAATTACGTATAGATGGCCTTGAATTGCCTTGTAATATTGTCGGATACAATCCTTGGGCATCAATCGACTCAGAAATGCACAATTATACGAAACGTTTCGCGCCTATAGTAACGGTAATGATCATAATACGAAAACGACGTTGTTCACAGTACAAATTTCATGCTTTTTTGGTAGTGCTTATATTTTGTTGCTTAAGAAGCTTTGGGAACAGGTTTGTAAGAAAATATGTCACATTTCTGATTCAATTAATGTCCAAGGATTGTATCCGACAATATTACAAGGCAATTCAAGGCCATCTATACACAGTCTTACATAAGTATACGTACGCCCCATAAATCTCGGGTTTTAGAAAAAATAATGATAATGATGAAATTCCAAGTACACAGGTTTATTTCGTCTCACTAATAAACAATATTTAATACAACAAAAGTATATTCCATAATATAAATAACGGTAAATTTTACAAAAACCAAAAAATGATACTTACAAAAGTATACATACGCCCCAAGGAAATATGAGTATTATCGTTCAATTTATGGAATTAGCAGCAAAATGTATACATTTTATTGTTTTGGCGAATGTGCCTGGGTGTCCGAGATATATTTTAGAGAAAAAAACAATAATTTTTGGGTGTTAAATGCCGTTATTTAATGCCAAACTTCTTGTATAGCTCGTTAAAGCGGACCCTTGCCGATTTCTTTCCGTTTTAGGTATTTGAGTATACAAAAGCCACAATATTAGTGTCAGATTATAGATTTTGATATCCTAGAAAGCTTTTTAGTTGACCTTGTGCATAACACACCTTCCTGGGTGTCGATAAATTCACATTTTTCCTGGGATATATCAGGAAGTTAATAGATTCCTCGGAATTTTTGCCTCAAATTACATACAGAAGACCTTGAATTGTGTTTTAATATGGTGTTATGTAATCCTTGGACAGCAATTGAATCAGAAATGTACAATTATCCGATACTTTCCGACCTTATATTGACGGTAATGGTCATAATACGAAAACTGCGTTGTTTACAGTGTAAATTTCATGCTTTTTGGTAGTGATTATATTTTGATGCTCTGGGAGCAGGTTTTTAACATAATATTTCACATTTCTGATTCAATTGGTGTCCAAGGATTATATAACACCATATTAAAACACAATTCAAGGTCGTCTGTATGTAATTTGAGCCAAGAATTCCGAGGAATCTATTAACTTCCTGAGATATCCCAGGAAAAATGTGAATTTATCGACACCCAGGAAGGTATGTTATGCACAAGGACAACTAAAAAGCTTTCCAGGATATCAAACTCTATAATCTGACACTAATATTGTGGCTTTTGTATACTCAAATACCTAAAACGGAAAGAAATCGGCAAGGGTCCGCTTTAACGAGCTATACAAGAAGTTTGGAATTAAATAACGGCATTTAACACCCAAAAATTATTTTTTTTTCTCTAAAATATATCTCGGACACCCAGACACATTCGCCAAAACAATAAAATGTATAAATTTTGCTGCTAATTCCATAAATTGTACGATAATACTCATATTTCCTTGGGGCGTATGTATACTTTTGTAAGTATCATTTTTTCGTTTTTGTAAAATTTACCGTTATTTATATTATGGAATATACTTTTGTTGTATTAAATATTGTTTATTAGTGAGACAAAATAAACCTGTGTACTTGGAATTTCATAAATATCATTACTTTTTCTAAAACCCGAGATTTATGGGGCGTACGTATACTTATGTAAGACTGTGTATGTAATTTGCACAAAAAATTCCGCGGAATCTATTCACTTCCTGAGAAATCTGGGGGGGAAACGTGCGTTTATCGACGTTCAGGAAGGTTTATTTCGCACAAAAACAACTTCTAGGGTCTCCAGATTTGCCATTTGATACGAATTTTGTGCTTTTTAAAAAGTACAATAGCTGAAAACGCAAAAAATTAAGCAAGGGTCAGTTTTAACGAGGTATATAAGAAATTTGACCCTAAATAACCGCATTTGACCCCCAAAAATTATTTTCTTTTCTCTAAAATATATCTTAGACACCCAGAGACATTCGCCAAAACTAAAAATGTATACATTTTGCTACTAATTCCATAAATTTTACGATAATACTCGTATTTCCTTGGGGTGTATGTATACTTTTCTGTGTTGTGAAAATTGAATTTCTTCAATTGTATTAAATATACGCATTAGATTAAAATACATTTGTGTAAATATGGTTATTTTGTCACCAAAGAGCCACACAGTGCAGTTGTTGCTGCAAAAAACCCAACGATTTAGCCAAAACTGCATTTTTGTAGGGTGTATGTATACTTTTCTGTGTCACTGTATGTATATAATTTGTATACCTGTATACTATATATACATATATACAATTGATACACTATGGAGGTAAATAATATAATAATTGTATTGATATTATGATATTATTTGATATTATATTGATCTTATATTGATCTGATATTGATTGATCTTATATTGATCCTGATTGATCTTTTCAGGACAACAACAACACAAAACCATTACTTTTTACTGTGGACTTTAACTCGGGCAAAATGACGATGTTATCGTCACCACAGCCGCCAACACAAGCAACAGAAGCAGCAGAACATGATGAGCATGAACTAATTAGATGAGCTTTAATTTGTTTACCGACAAAAACCGGTAAAATTGAAAAGCAGAATTATCTATAAAAAGTATCAATAATAGTTGACAACACTATTGCTATCGGTTGGACTTAGCAACAACATTAACTACCAAAATCCGAAGCATTTTAGTTCTACCGATTTTTGTCGGTAACACAATTTTTTTAGGAAATCTCACTACTGATAACGTGAATAAAAATGCTTAAACATATAAGAGATAAATTTGCTATCCACCCGTTTTGTGGTCTAGCCTTAAAGATGGCTACATACTGACACTTTTTAGTATCAGCCTTGCTCAAATTTTCCATGAAAAATTTCGTGCATGTTTGGACAGTCACAAAATACATCATTCAATACCGTTCATATAACCCGAAGAAGAAAAACGTTTCCTCTGTTATGGACAACCCCTTACGTCTTTATATGATTGCAAAGGAATGCGATATTGTGTATTTTTATCCCTAAAAATCCAACGTGTGGTATTACGTATACGCAGTTTGTTCATACAAATGATTTGGGCCATTGGAGCTGCGTAGTGAACTAGTTAGTTCCATATAGTTCATTTGGGACAATTCTACTTGACAGTACCTTCCCCCTGATTTCCCCATTTCCTATTGCAACACCGTACACTTATAGTGTGATATGATGGTTCCTAAGAAATTAGAATGTCCATCTAGTATTTGAACCAAAAATTCAAAATTTTTCATTTGGGTACTTTAGGGATTACTGATTCAACTGACTCTACCGACCATATTTTTCGTATATACCAGATTCCATATTAGCATTCCTCAGGTATTACCTGCCTGTTTTACTCGTGACACATTAGATTGATTTGCAAATTATTTATAATAAAGAAAATACCGCAAATTTTTGTTCTTTTCTTCTTTTGGGATGCATCTGCTATAGAAATATGTAAAAATAACGGTAATTTTATTAAAAATTTTGCTTGAATAAGAAGTCGGACGAATATTTGAAATAATTAAGAAAAATGTGCTAGATATGATTTACTATTGCAATTTATTCCAGAATTTTGGACAAAAATAGTAAATAGCGGTCCTCCTGTAACAATATTCGAGGTCTAATATGAAAATAAATGTTGTCAGCGTTTGGAAATGGAAAGAAACGTAATCCGGGCTTAGGTAAAGTAAACACATTTTTGGTTTTTACTTGGTAAAAGTAGCAAGTTTCGTTTAATATTTGACATAAAATGTATTGAAGTTTTAGAATACGGTTTTGAAAATCATTTTATGTCGAAAACTGTGAGAAATTATAAAGAAGAATGAATCTGTACAAGTTTTCATACTGTCTGCGTACGACTGAAATTCTACGCTTACTATGAACGAGGGTTATGGCTGCCAAATTTGGGAAACTAATGGTTTTTACTTCTTGAAGATTATATTTCTTTACCGAAGGATCCAAAATGAGCACAAAAATGTCAAAAGAATGAAGTAAATTGTCCAGGAAAGAGCGTGGGGTAACCTTTGGAAGAAATGAATTATTTTCGGGGAAATTTTATTCCTTAAAAATTCATTATTCCTCGTAATTTCCGATATGTCTTGACATAAAATGATCTTCAAAACCGTATTCTAAAATTTCAATACATTCAATGTCAAATATAAAACGAAACTTGCGATTTTCACCAAATAAAAACCAAAACTGTGTTTACTTTACCTAAGCACGGATTACATTTCTTTGCATTTGCAAACGCTGACAACATTTATTTTCATATTAGACCTCGAATATTGTTACAGAAAGTTTGCTATTTGCTATTTTCGTCTAAAATTCGGGAATAAATTGCAATAGTTAATATACATATGTATAGCACATTTTTCTTAAGTATTTCAAATATTCGTCCAACTTCTTATTTAAACAAAATTTTTAATGAAATTACCGTTATTTTTACATATTTCTATAGCAGAAGCATTCCAAAAGAAGAAAAGAACAACAATTTGCGGTATTTTGATTCAAAAACTCTTAAAAACTCCAAATATATAGTGCTTATAGGTGTACGAATACGAACTTTGCCACCCACACAAGCGCCATCTATACCTAAATGACGGAATAAATTAAAATTTTGTTTTACTATTCGTAAATCTTTCTTCGTTAAGGTAATTCCTATCAATTATTTCATATTTGCACATAAAATATGGAATTAATAACGATTTTATTCATTTTTTAGGGGTGTACGAATATGAACTTTGCATACAGTATATAGGTTATGGGGGTTATCATGAATGAAATTTCCCCGTGAGTTTTGTTTTTCCGCCGTTGCAACTTAAGGGAGAAAGTGAAGAAATTCACGGGGAATTGCCGTTCATGATAACCCCCTATATATAGTATACATATTTCTTGGTCTTACTTCTCTATTCCGTTAATGAATTTTATCAATAATTATATTATTTTTTTTTTTGCAGTTACCTTAACAAATGCCGCAAGTTCAATGGAATCCAATGAAGCCGTAAGCCCTACAACTTTTTTATATTTTTTATACTTTTTTATTTTATATTTCTTAATAACAATGTTATTAAGACTAAGTTAATGGGGCTTAAAACTATACTGTACTTCTGCATTTACATATAATGGTTATGTAAATACAGGAACAGAAAAAATAATCAATTGCATTAGGGATGCATATGTATTTAAATTATTATAAAATAGTAAAACTTTTGGGTTTAATATAAAAATAGAGAGTACTTATGTACAAATGACAAATTGTCTTCATATTTTTTATTATTTATGACATATTTTTTTAAAAGAAGTGAGATAAATGAAAATGAAGTATAATAAAATATGCGACCTGAAAACAAAAGGAAATCGATGTTTTTCATTTAAAATTTTACAACTGATTTTGGAGTGTCGTACGATGTGCATTTTTCAAGTGTTCCTTAAGCCTGAAAAAAAGAATTTAACAATAAAAAAGGAAAAAGTAAGTAAAAGTAAATAAAAGTAGACTTTGATAACTTACTCGTACGCCGCTAGGAATTCCGATTGACAAATCGTGCATCTGTAAGGTTTCGGATGCGTTTTCATATGTTTATCTAATTGGATGGGTCGCACAAAACCTTTCCCACATTCCTTGCATGTGTATGGCTTCACAGTGGAATGGGTCATAATGTGTCTCCTCATATATACAACAGCAAATTCTTTATTACACTAAAAGAAAATACAAATATATGTAATAATATATTTAATAATGTAAAACTTGAAACTTACCACAGTGCACAGTACACTTTTCTTAGATTCGTTCTGCCGTTCTTGGCATCTCTTTTTATTGGCATCAATAGAGGCAAGCAACATTGGTAATGCCCTCTCTATCCCCCCTTCAGCCCCTTCCGTCCTTTCAACCTCTTGAACAATGTTTATATACATTTCAGATACTATATTGTCTACATCAGTGTCATCAGTGAGAGAGGATGAGGTGAGAGGGGGTGGTGTTGCTGTGGTGGTTGGGGTGGGTGGTGGTGTCTTAGTGGTACTTGGTGTGGTGGGTGGTGTATATATACGGCTCGTTATGCGGCGAAATGTTGGTCGTGTACGGGGGGTTGTTGATGTTATTGTGAGAAATGGTGATGGTGGTGGTGTACGGGAGGTTGTTGGTGTCATTATTGGTAGTAGTGTACGACGGGTTGTTGATGTCATTATGCGAGATGGTGATGGTGGTAGTGTACGGGCGGCTTTTGATGTCATTAGAGATGGTCGTAGTGTACGACGGGGTGTTGTTGCTGGTGGTGCTTTCATCTTTATCAAATCGGTTTGAGTGGAAGCATTTGCGGTGGAAGCAATTTCGGTTTGGGTGGAAGCATTTGCGGTGGAAGCATGTGTACTACATTTGTAGTTGTAGTTGTTAGACTGCCATTTGGATTCAAATCTGAAAATTATTATTTGAAAAAAATGAGCTATTTTTATAATATATTTCTAGGCCAATATCCATCACAAATTCTAAATTTCAGCGAAATTGGACATAAATAGCATGTTTGGTACATAAAAGAAGGAAATCGGCCGAAAATATATGTATGTGGGAGCTATATCGAAATCTCAACCGATTTGAATATAGTTTGGCAATTTTATTTATATTTTTCTACCAACATGTTAACCCACTAGCGCCTAATGCCATAAAATCTCATGCTAGGCATTGATGCTGAGCTGTTACCGCACCGGTCAACCACCAACTGGTTACCCTGCTTACCAGGCTCAACCTCAACCAGCAACTGTTTACGCTGCTTACCAGCCTCAACCGCATCAACCTCAACTGGTCACGCTGCTTACCAGCCTCAACCAACTCAACCACCGCCACCATCAACTGGTTACGCTGGTCACCAGTCACAACAGCGACGTGGGAAACAAAAAACCAAGCCCCCAAAACCACAACCACCACCGAAGAAAAAAACCAAATCAACAAAATCACGCCATACTCAGACGCCAACAATTTGGCCAAATGACAGCAACGCTGAACAGGCTGTGGATGTTCAGCCGCATGTGGCTAAACCGAACCCGGCTATTCCAAACAACAACAACAACGCTGAACAGGCTGTTGTGGATGTTGTTCAGCCGCATGTGGCTAACCCGGCTATTCCAAACAACAACAACAACGAACAGGCTGTTGTTGTGGCTGATCCTGAAATACAGGTTCAAACGCCGGATGTGTTATTGAATTAAATTAAAGCGGGGTACACACGATCAGTTTTGACTGTCGATTTTTCGGAATTATCGATAACTGTCCAACCGTCCAGAAACCACAAAATATTTTGTGGTTGCCTGATGACCGACAAAAGCAGTCAAGATCACCCATATACGTTAACGTGACTACAACAACATATGTTCTCTTCATTTTCATCTGCTGTGTATTATGCTTGGTTTACATTTACGAAATCCACTCGATTTCAACTGTCAAATCCATAGGTTAAACGTCAAATAAAATCCAGATGAGATTTCATTTGACGTTTGAGCTATGGAATTGACAGTTGAAATCGAGTGGATTTCGTAAATGTAAACTTAGCATTAGCAACGGAAAGAGTCTCTCTGTCTCTCAATGCACAAAATATTTTGAGCACCAACGGACAAAAGTGAACGACCACACTGGCAAAATAACCGATTATTTGAGCAAAACTGGCAGTCAAAACTGATCGTCATTTGAATTAATTAATTGATTTAAATTAAAATTAATATTTTATGTTTATATGAAATATAAATTTTCTAATTGAATTTTGTATTAAATTATTTATTTATTTCAAACGGGTAACCAAGCCTACAGGCCATCTATGTTACAATGTTATCCTAAAATACAATTAAACTTACAATGTTATCCTACTTAAACTAGCATTAATCCTTCCATTTGAATTAAATGAATTTTTATTTTATTTAGTAATAAATACAAAGTTAATAAAATGGCCATAAATGAAATACAACAACGTATTCTAATTATTATTATCGGAGTATTATCGATAAGTAGAAAGTAGACTAGAATTTCTACTGAAAACGATAGGGAACCGAATAGTCCACCATTCTGAGTACTAAAATATGTAGCATAAAAAGCGAAAAAATTGGAAATTATTAATCGATTATTGTGGGGCATCATTTTCAGTGCTCAGTTTAAAAATTCACATTTTTTGGTTTCCGGTAAAATTTTAGATAACGGTACTGCAACCGGAATATTTTTGTATGCCATCTTAAAGACAACCTACTGTGAATCACAGTCAAAAGTATCCACTTCAGTTTGTCCCGGTCAACACTAGAGTGAATTTCATTAAAAAATTTCATGAAATTAGGTATTCTTAGGTGGAATTCCCCACTACAGCAATTTCATGATTTTACTCTACTATGGAACTCGATCTAGAGACGCATAATTTCATGTCAAAATTTCAGTGAAAACTGCGATTGCTAAGAATTGGTTAATAATAGCGATTTCATTCCTTTTTATATTTTTACATTAGTTTCTTAACTTAAATATAATAAAATAAAATTAACGAAATTCCGGTAAATTTAGATAAAAAATAAAAATGGTTAAACATAGATTTCTACCTCACAGTGAAAAATATGCACTCTAAAAGTTTCATGAAACAAAAAGGATTTTTTAGGATTTCAGCCCTTGGTATGACATCCTTTGTTATCCTTTACAGCTTTTAGCCTTTTTGGCAAAGATTTAACTAATTTTTCGGGGCTGTTTTAATGAAAGAAACTGAAGTGGACACTTTTGACTGTGACTCACTGTACAAAATTGTTTTTTGAATTGTTTAAAAATCTTAACTCGTTTCAGGTTGCATCAGTTTCAGTGACAGTCACTGTATATTACAAATAAAATTTGAACCGGCGAAGATTTACATGAATCCTAAAACTGCGCGTATTTTTCACCCATATCCATTGGCGAAAGTCGGTTCGATTGGTTTTGTACGTTCTAAGCTGTCTATTGAATTGAGTAAATACTTTGAACTCGAGCAAGGGGAGCAAAGTGGACCAACACTTGGACCAATTTCATGAAATTAGGCGTTCTTAAGTCGAATTCCCCACTACAGGAATTTTATGATTTTACTCTACTATGCACAGTGCACCGACGTAGCCAGGGGGGGGGGGGGGGCCCGGGCCCCCCCCGAAATGATTTTCGATCCCATAGGATATTAGCTTATGCTACACATTTTTTTGATTTTTGAATAAAATTTTAAAATGTTTTAAATGTTTCAAGAAGTATGTAAAGTATTTGGAGGAAGTATTACAGAGAATTATTTAACTACATTGGTATACTTATTGTCCAACATATTTGAAAGTATAAAGACTAATGAGCACGTTAGACTTTTTGAGCAATTTTCCGCATAGTTGTTGTTATGTTTTAAGGTGTTGTTTAAGCGTTTATTCGTAATTTTAGGCTGACTGCAAGTGTTACTGAGTTCAGAACAAGATGTTTATTTGTATTTGTTGAACGTTTGTTGCATATTACGTCCAATACTTTGGCTTAAAAACAACATCTAGAAAAAACATTCTTGCGATCGTTTGTTTTTGAAATTTTTGATAAGAGCACTTCAACAATAAAAGATAAAATCGTTGCTTAATTTTGTGGTCTTAAATTTTTGTATATAGTTTCTAACATGTTTTTGTAATGAACTATTTTGAACATAATAACAATTACAAATTCTTTATTATGTTTGAAATTTGCAAAAAAAAAACTGTATCAACCATTTTTTATGATATAATTCTGTTCCACCGCAGTGTCGCCCGTTTGAAACTGGTCTCTTGCTACAAATTAGTAAATGCCTATTGTACAAAAAAGGATTTTTCTGTCATATTTTTCAGGGTGATTATGAATGTAAACTCCCCGTGAGTTTTGTCTTTCAACCGTTTCAAGGTGAGAATACTCACGGGGAGTTGATATTCATAATTGAGCTGTTTATGTTTGGTTCGACCTTTCGAATGATAATAAAATCAAGATTATTTTGGTTAAAGTTTATATTTTATTTATTGCAAACTATTTCCAATATTTCGAAATTACATTGAATTTCATCTTCAGGGATTTTTCAGTCGATTACTCATTGAATTGTATTTTGGGACGTACTTGCAATGGATACACATTTCTAGAAATGTTCCTTTTTCCTTCTTCGGCAAAGGACTTTGTGACGACAAACAAAATCAAACAAGTGAGCAAAGGCTATAGTCGGGACGGGGCCGACCATGTGATACCCTACACCACTACCCCTGTGCATAAACTTTTCACTGGTAAACATTTCTTTTAGGGAATATAGTCCGCCTATCACCAAACATAATATGCCTCTCTCTCTGGGACCTCCATAAGCAACCAACAGATCGACTCAGATCGTCGAGACATTCATGTTGGTATATATAAGTATGGGTCTACGACCATTATTTCGATGCGTTACAAACTTTTTGGCCAAAATCAACTTATAATACCCTCTCCACATATTGGTGTAGGGTATAAAAAAACTGGTCGGAAACAGATTCTTCTTCGTCAAAATCTCAACAAGTATCAGTCGGCTTTGCGAGCAGGAATGTACCGTGAGCCTGTGTGAACTGAAACTTTCAATTATGGACAGATCGAACAACGGCTACACAACCAAAATCCCTTAACCCAAACCTATGTATTAGGAGATTTTCAGAATTGTGTAGCCACTTGCGGACGTATGAACTTGCCAACAAGATATAGATTTTATCATTGATCACAAGTGTTGCGGAGAAGGTACCTGAAGAAATGGACCGGACCAACATAGTTTATTTTGGAAGTAGATATTATTTTGGAGGTCATTCCTTTTAAAAGATATTGCGCCCACCAGTCATTTCAGTTCTTCACCAATGTGGTTCATTATACCCTCAGCATTTATGCTAACGAGGGTATATACACTTTCATACGGGCAAAATGTGCCTCATCGAAATAATGGTTTTAGACCCCAAGTATGTTTGTACGAAATGTGTTTGAGACAATTTAGAGTCGATTGAGCTATGTCCGTCCGTCTGTATGACTGGCTGGAGCGCACGATAACTCGTGAACGGATCTTCCGATTCGGTCCAAAATGTGGCCTTAGTAATATTTTGTCCAAACATAGTTTAAGTATGAAGATAAGCCATATCTGCCAACTCCTTTAGTTACCTCCCCCACAAAAGTTCAAAAATGTTCGGAAAATGTTACGTAACTCTTGATGGGAGTGACAGATTTGGTCCATACTTCACACATCCTAATATATCTACCAGGTATAGGTCAGGTTCGAATATGGACTATATTTGTCCACTCCGTCGGGTACCTCGCACACATATTTTTGGATAAATTCGCCTTAAGACCTGCTTTCGGAACACTTTGATTTTTGTTGAAGCGATTTGCATTCGCTACCTCCATTACGACGGTAAAAGTTTTTCAGGGGCAAGTTCATATTTCCTAGGAAAGCAGCCCGAAAGGTGTAAAAAATCCGTGTGTCACCATATGTGGCGGAGAGCACGATAACTCTCGAACTGTTCAACCTTTATCGTCATATTATATCCAAACTTAGTTTCATGGGGCAATACCGGTCCACAACTTCCGGTACTTCTCCCCAATATTTAAAAAATTTCACTAAAATGTTTCACTAAAATGAATAGGGCAACCAATTTGGTCTAAACTTTGGATCTCCTAATATTTTGTCAAAATTTAGTTTAGTCCTAACCCACATTTTTGTCGGGAAATGCAAATGTTCCAAAAGGGCCACAAAATTCTGAAGAGACCTTAAATACATTCGATCTGTCCGTAGGTGAAAGTTTCGCTTCACATGGGCTGAGGGTATATATCTGTCGGCAAAGCCGACTGACACATTTTTACTTGTTTTCGAGCTAAAACTAAGTTTGGAAAAATATTACTAAATCCAAAGCTTGGACCAAATTTGTTGCTCCATTCAAAAAAAAAAAAAAAAAAAAATCGCACATACCGCTTTAGCTACAATTCTTGTAATTTGAGGGAAATACCAGAAGGAGTAGACCGAAAATCACAATCTTGGAACTTTATATAAGGCTCGCAGAAATATCGCGATAAACAAAGTTTGGACCAACGTAGTATCCGGTTCGACAGTTGTTGTGCGCACATGGTAGGTGCCATAGGTGTTCTTTACAGCTTTCGGGCCATTTTCTCTGGAAGTATGGACTTGCCCCTAAAAAACTTGTACTGTAGTAATAGGGGACCCGAGAACGCTTGTTGCAAAAAGCAAAGCGTTTATTTATTTCATATTTTTACTTATAACTAAATTATTAGCATAAAGGAAGTGAAACCATATTTACTAATTATCCAGAGAGGTCTTAAACTGCACTTCTCTGAAAATTTTAGAAATACTCTGTGGAAGGATATCGAGAGAGTGCGTCGATATTGTCCATATTCGAAGTTGATCGAAATTTGGACCAAATATCACGAAGGCCAAATTTAGGACATAACTGCTAAATATACATGTAAATATAAAAAATACGACTGGATAACGTCATGATATCTGAACGTTCCCTCTGCATAAATCAATTCTCTACTAATATCATCTTTCTGCCATAAATTACTCAATAAAATTGGAGTGGAAAATTAAAGCCGCGATTTTGAACTTTTGTGAAGTAGGAAACAAAGGAAAGGTCCTCAATATTCCATGTAAACAAAAAAGTTAAATCTTAAGATATTTCTAAGGGTTTCCGATTGTATACTCCTTATTTTGGTCTTACCGAAGTAATATCACTGAATTACATAACAATCACTGTAGTTGTGAGTTGTTTGATAAATGATACACCCAAAAATATATGCGATGATTAATATATCCATTGTTTTGAACATATATTAACTCTGATATATTGTAAAAAAGACAAGGGACATTGGCCAAGACGTCTTAGGTCATTTTATTTAAAATATAGTAATGAACATTATTTCATCAGTAATATAAGTCTAAAATAAGGTTTACGTCTTTGCTAAATAAGAAATTTTCGCTAACATGAACTTTCAAAATTTTGGTCAGGTGGGCCCCCCCCGAAATGAAATCCTGGCTACGTCCCTGGCACAGTGGTCCCACTTGTATGGGAAGGTGCGACAAAAATATTTATAATCGTCGGATCAGTCTGATTTTTTCAGTATATGCTAAAAATAATTCAAAAATATTTTAGCCACAAAATCATCAATATGGGTCCAGTTTTTCCTATAGCCCCCATGTAGCGGTATCACCCGATTTCAGGTATTTTGAAGCTTTTATCTACATTTTCTGCCCTAATAGACTGTACTTTAGTATTTGGGGTTCCCAATGGTCAGAAACTTTCTGCACCAAAAATTGTGGTCTTAGGTCCAGGTTTCGGTATAGCTCTCATATTACGATACCTCCCGATTTCAGGTATTTTGAAGATTTTATCAACATTTTCGGCCGAATTGGTTGTAATTTGATATTTGGGGTTCTCAATTATCAAAAACATTCTGCGCAAAAAATTGTGGTCTCTTAGTCCAGGTTTCGGTATAGCCCTCATATTACGGTACCTCCCTATTTCAGTTATTTCGAGGTTTTTATCTACATTTTCGATTCGAATTGGTTGTAATTTGCTAATTGGAATTCTTACTGCTCAAAAAACGTCTCCGACTAGTATCGTGGACGGAAAAGGAAACAAATTATTCCACTTGAGGTCAGAATATTTCATAATAAAATTCGGCGCGACCGAACTTTACATTTTTAATTGTTTTTCATATTATACGTAGCATCATACATATACAAATGTAAAAAATACACTCATAAGTAGATCCCAAAACCAAAATGTCTAAATCTTTAAAGAAAAAAAACCAAAACAAACAAATAAAACACAAAACAAAGAAGAAACTGAGAATACAGTAATACGGCATATTCACTGAAACGACCAGAGGCATCGTCAGTATTTTTAATGTAACACACGGAAATGCAAATATATGCAGCTGGAACCGAACTTTTTGTAAACTTGACACTATTTCGAACATTCTTCAAAAAATTTGGAGAGTGGCGAAGGATATGTGGCAGGTGGAGGTGGCCAATATGTGTGTTATGAAAACACGTGTGGTTCTTATAATGGTTGAAACTAGAACTGACATTTATTGATATTAAATTCATGACTTAAGTTATTACCTATCGATAACAATCGATACATTCGATTATAACATCATTCCCCTCTTTTATAATTCAAGTACATACATATTAATTAATTAATTAAAAATTAAGAAATATAATAGAAAATTATATATATATATATATATATATATATATATAAATACAAGGTGGTGTTCAGTCTAAAACTACATCACGTCAAACAGGATCACGTCAGACATCTAGTTGGTAGTCCTGTAGGTGCCTTGGAAGTCTGCGGTTCCTAGTAGGTCTAGTTGTTGGTAGCGGATTTATAGGCGTAGAGTCCTGTTCTCTATCATTTTGAACACTGATCTGGATTTCATCGTTTACAACTTCAGGATGATCCGTAACGTCTGAAGGGGGTTCCAATCGCTCTGCGTTTATACCCGAGGACTCGCTTCCGACCGCAGGTGTGCATTGCTCAGCATACGTCTGTTGTTTTTCTTCTACTACACCAGACGGCACAAATTGAGGTTTGTTTCTCTTTACTGCGCCTCCTCCAACTCTGCGTATCTGGTCAATATGACGCCTCCAAACTCTGCCATCCTCTAATCTTACCGAATAATGGAAATCTCCATTCTTCGCCTCTACTATTGCCACTTGTTTCTTCCGATATATTCCCTGACAGCCACAGTGTCCCCAATCTTAAAGTTTTTCGTTACAGATTTCCGCTGAGGATCACGTGGTGCGTTACCGGGTAGGATTAAATCAAGCCTGGACTGAATTTGCCTGTTAAACATCATCATCGCTGGTGATTTCGCAGTGGCCGGGTGAATTGCGCGTCGATATGATAAAAGCACCTTGTCTATATTCTTTTGTAAATTGCCAGGGTTGCTGTTCATTGCTTTGAGTTTATTTTTAGTGTTTGAATAAATCGTTCCGCTTGTCCGTTAGTGGCTGGGTGGTATGGTGCACCCAATTTATGTACAATACCATTTCGTCGCAAAAACTTCCCAAACTCAGCGGACTTAAATTGAGTGCCATGGTCACTCACCAGGACATTTGGTATACCAAAAGTAGCAATAATGTTTCTAAATACCTTCACCGTGGACTCAGTTGTGATTTGAGACACTACTCGTACTTCAGGCCACTTGCTGTAAGCATCTACTAACACAAAAATATATTTCCCTAAGTAGGGCCCGGCATAGTCAACATGCACTCTTTCAAACACTTTTTTGGGGGGGGGGGGCAACCAGCAATGTACCTGTTCCTTGGCATCATTCGGTCTCGAATTCTGACACGCTCGACAATTTAGCACCATGCTCTCAATATCCCTGTCCATATCCTTCCACCAGCAATAAGCACGAGCTAACGCTTTCATTCTTGCGGTACCCTTGCTGTAGTGTAAATTCGAGTTGTTCGATACCAAATCTATGACAAGGTTCACATTTCCGTCCATACTTCAGGCACTCGACCAACATTTGTACTTCTTTCTCTCGCTTAACTGCTTGTTTTAATTCATTTATCTGATCGACTTCGCAGTTCCCCTCGTGTACGTCAGGGGTAGGCAGTCGTGAGAGTGCATCTGCGTTGCAATTCTCCTTCGAACTCCGATGCCGTATGTTGTATTCAAAAGATTCCAAATAAACTGCGTAATGCTGCATCCGTGTTGCAGAAAGTATTGGAAGGCCTTTATTTGGGGCAAAAATTTGAGATATAGCTTTATTATCTGAAATTAAGGTAAATTTCCGGCCGTATAAATATTGGTAAAACTTCTGGACTCCAAAAATTATAGCGTAGGCTTCCCTATCAATTTGGCTGTACCGTTGTTGCGTTTTAGTTAACGTTTGTGACGCAAATTGTATCGGCCTTTCCACCCCATTTCCGTACTCGTGGCTTAAAACTGCACCTACCCCCACAGGACTTGCATCCACAGCCAATGTAATTGGGGTGTTTGGGTCATAGTGTGCCAATATGACATCTGATTGAATCTGCCGCTTCACTTCTTTAAACGCTGCTTCACACTTTGAATCAAATTTGAATTGTACGTCTTTGTGCAAGAGTCCATTTAGCGGCTGCACGATGGAGCTTAGATTCTTTATAAATCGACCGTAATAATTTACTAGCCCCAAAAAGGACCGAATTTCCTCTCTGTTCGAAGGTTGCTTCATCATTTGAATAGCATCGACTTTGCAGGGCATTTTATGTATTCCGAACTTGTCAATAATATACCCACAATATTCTATTTTATCCTGCAAAAATTGTGATTTGTCCAGATTGACCCGCATATTGTGCGCCTTCAACCGTCTTAGAACTTCATCCAGCCTATCTAGATGAATTTTATCGTCAGTCGCTGTAATTTTGATGTCATCCAGGAACACTCTTACACCAGGAATGTCGGCCAGTAATTGTTCCATGAAACGCTGCCAAATTGATGGGGCACAGGCTACGCCGTACATTAACCTTGTGGGTCTATACAATCCTTTGTGCGTGTTCAATGTCAGGAGGTGTTGATCATCGGGGTGAACTTCTAACTGCAAATATGCCTGAGCCAGATCGATTTTGGAAAACTTATTCCCTCCAGCCATTGAACTAAACAATTCATCAATAGTCGGTAGAGGGTGTTCGTCTACCAGCAACTCTGGATTCAAGGTAACTTTATAGTCCCCACAAAGACGGACTGCATTATTTTTCTTCCTCACCACAACGACAGGTGTGGCCCACTCCGACGCATCCATCTTCACCAACAAACCATTCTCCACTTGATTCTCCAACTCCTCTTCCACAGCGTGTAGTAGCGGGAATGGAACGCGTCTAGCTTTCAAAAACTTCGGTTTAGTTCCCGTCTTCACATGTAATCGTGCTCTAAAAGATGTAATTTTTCCGGGTGTACTCGAAAATATTTCAGGATACTTTTCCAAAACGCCTCTTAATTTGCCTTCTTGCTCAATTACTTCCTGGATTTGGTTCACTGTTGCCGGCGATCTTAACTTTTTCTTCAAAATTAATTGCCAGTTAAGCTGTACCGACCGCAACCACTCCCTGCCTAACAGCGGCTTCCTGTCAGAATTTACCAAATATAACTTCACCTTAATCTTCTTTGTTGTCTTCACTTCCACCCACACATAGCCAATACAGTCGATCGGTGTCTTGCAGTAGCTGTACAATTCTAGGTCTGGCTCTTCGACTTTAACCTTTTTCCCAAAATACTTTCTGGCATCTGATACGCTCATTATTGTAACTGGTGCACCTGTATCAATTTCAAACCTGATATGTTTACCGCTTACCACAAGGTCGCACCATATTTTATCACGTAGTCCACTGTGCCGTTGCTGTTTCTCTATTTGCATTACTCCACTCATGTCATCGCCGCTTTCATCTGTATTTAAATCCTCCTCATAGTCTGCAATCTGCCCTAGCATTTTCCTTGCTTTGAAACAAACTCTCCGTAGATGCCCTTTCCTTTTGCAATAATTGCAGATCGTATCGATGTGTTTACATCTGTTTGCCAAGTGATCCGTGTTGCTACATCTTAAAGACTTCATCCTGTCATCTGATGTTTGTTGTGGTATTGTCTTTTTCTTCTTTATTCTCTTTTCGTGTACTTTTTCGACGATTCCCTCTTTCTCTTTCCTCAGTCTATTCTCATGCAATTTTTCGACTACTCCATCATTCTCTTTGCTCATTTCTTCAAATCCTCTTTCCGCGCTTTCGTATGCATTGGCTATACTTAATGCTTGTTCAAGTGTGAGGTCTGCTTTTTCCAACAACCGGCTTTGTATCTTTGTATTTGTCATTCCAAATACAAATTGATTTCGCAATGCCTTGTTCAAGTATTCCGCAAATCCACACCCCTCCGCCAAATGTCGCAACGCCACTAGAAATTCTTCTGCATTCTCGCCGATTTTCTGTCTGCGTGAATTAAACCTAAAATTTAACAAAATTTCATTCGGAGCCGGGTTGTAATAATCCTCCAGTTTTTTGATTATGTCACAATACGCCAGGTCTTCTGTTGTCTGAGGTAGTGCCTTATCACACAGTCTGTCATATGCTACAGTGCCCATATTGTTGGCGTGATACCTCTGACCGTCGATAGCTCAGGGATGAAAAAGAGAAGAAATAAAAGACAAACACGAGTGTATCAGTTTCAAATATATTTTCGGTTTATTGGTGGTAAAAGTGAGTTTCTTGGTACAAGAAACAGTTACCTTTTATATGACTCGACAACGAAATGATTGCAATAGGAGTGTGACTCCTTCGAAAGTTAAATAGCAAGTGTAGTTGCAGGTGGGCAGTTCACAAGGCCGTGACATCAACTACGACTGCAGCATTGGAAAGCGCCCCTCTGCATCCGAACTATGCGAATAAAGCTTTCCAGGAGAGGTAGTAGAAAAGAGCGAACTCTCCCCTACAAATAAGGCTCCTGGAAGAAGTGCAGAGAAGATTTCCCCATGGAGCTCGAACGAGCGGCCAATTAACGTAGTTAATTGGAATGCTGGGAAGGGGAAACAAAGTATCGAACGCATACATTGGCATAACCAATGTATCGAACTTATACATTTGCCGCCCACCTTGACGCGCTATCTGCAAGGCAACAGGGTTAGACTAATTCGCGAGCAAACTTAAACTAGAGTTAGTAGGTTGTAAGGTGTGATTTGATTTAGAGGTACGTAAATACAGTTTCAATTGAGCATTTGAAATTTTACATGTAAGTACGAGTTTTCGATTTACTAAACAACGATTTTGTTAAAATGGTTCGCTTTGATCGTCTATGTAAGTCTACTATGAGGTATTGGGCCGGTAACGGTATAACCGAATATAGTTTTCTGAGCCACCAAAGAATTCAAAACAATGTGAGGCGACTCAGCCGACAAAATTTGGGGGTATAGATCAGCGCCCAACAACAAATCAATTGGCTTGTCTTCGGATGTATCTGCTAGTTCGATGTGAGACAAATTAGAGCGTAGATTCGATATGGAAGACAACGACAACAAGTTTTTCGAAATGTTAGGTGAGACTAACACATCAGCATGTAGGATACTTTCCGAATTCTGAGGGGATGATAAAGTCAAATAACAAATTTCTTTTGAATTGCTATTACTATTTACGCCAGACAGAGTGGTGTTAGTTGGGCGAGAAGAAATGCCTATTGTTTTTTGTAGTCTCTTTGTGATTATAGAGACTTCCGACGAGGGATCTATTATGGCTCGGACAGAATAACTTTTGCGATTATGAATGACATTAACGACGGCGGTTCCCAATAACATCTTTTTATTTTGTGTTGTTTGTAGAACTTGCCGTTTATTCGAATTAGAACTAACATTGGACGATAAAGGAGAAGAGCTTTTCAACAAGCTTGAGGAATTCTTACTATTTTTGCTACGATGGAGTAGAGTGTGATGTCTACCTTTACAAACAGAACAATTATGTTTACTATTGCATTTTTTAAGAGAATGACCATGCGAAAGGCAGTTTATGCAAAGGGCATGTTTTTTAACGAGCGAAAATCTATTCTCAAACGAAAGTTTTTGAAATCGAGAACAGACGCGAAGAAGATGATCTTGATTTGTGCACATCACACAAGTATGGTTCAATGACGATTTCAGTTTAGATGAGCTAGTTTTATAATTGGGACGACTAATTGGAGAAGATGATTTTAACGGAGATCGACAATTTTGCGAATATGATGTTTTGGGATTTTCCATAGCAGTAAAGTTTTCTATGCACAACAAAGTTTGTATTCTATCTGTTAGGAACGAATCTAATTGTTTCGATGTCGAAAGAGACGACTTCTCTTTGACACTTTGTTCCCACAGAGCGATTGTATGTTGAGGAAGACGTTGCAAGCAAAGATGAACAAGAATTGGATCCCAATAATCCGTTACAACGTCGTAAACAGACATAGCGGAAATACAACTATTTATTCCGCGCTGGAGAGCTTTTAGGCCAGAGATCGATTCTTTTTCAATTATTGGAAGGCCGAAAAGAAGATTGAGGTGATTATGTACGAGGATACGTTTATTATCATACACATTCTCCAACGCCTTCCAAGCTAATTCAAAACTACAATGAGTGAGTGGAAATTTCGAAACAATTTCCCGAGCCTCACCGCTGGTTTTGTGAACTAAGTGACACAATCTTTCTATGTCGCTTAATCGAGAATTTTTGATCAAAATTGTGCTGAAAATCTCGAAAGGTTGGCCATGACATAAAATCTCCATTAAAGACTTCGATGTCGATAGGAGGCAAGACTAAATTGTGAGAAGGTGGATCGACCGGAGTGAAACTACTAAGTGGATTTGGCTGGGTGAAAATAGGTGCGAGTGATTCGCTTGTATTCAAAGGAGGCGCTTGACTTTGTTTACAAACATTGGAAACAGAAGGTATTGTGTTCGAACTAGTGGATGGTGGAGCAGATGCACTAACGTTAAATTCCTCCGAAGGTGAGAGGTGTTGAGGAAACATTGGTGGATTGTTGGGAGGGGTTGGTCCATTCAAAGATGGAGAAGACTTGGACGATTTTAGCTCGTCTAGCTTCTGGTTTATTGCCGAAAGGCAATGTTGATAAGCACGAAAGGAGCTGTCGTATTTACCCTCGACGACATTTTTGTCAGAGGGTTGAGGACTCTGGGATGTCGCCAGATGGTCAAGGCACTTCTCGTAAGTGCATTTGAATGTCGTCCATAACTGAGAAAGCTCGGAACCGTGTATTTCGAGACTGAATACGGTGTGCTTCTCAGGATTTATAGGTTCGAAAAACGAATCAAATTTAACAAGAGCGTCGGCAGCTCGAATGAAACGCACGAGGGTTGTTATGGACATTTCAACGAATTTAGAGAGTGGGGACGAAAGAGGGAAACGAATCAGTTCCAAAAAGGAATGTGGGCTCAGAAGTTTAGGACAAGACTAATTAAATCCAAGCGTCGCACATTTAGAAAGGCGATAACGAGCGAAATGCTGTAAAAGAAGTTGAAGGTATGATCAATACCAATGGGGATGCAAAACAAAGGAAGTACAAACGAGTGTGAATACTCAACCAATGAAAGGGTCGAAAACTATTCTAATTTGCGACAATGAATTGTAAAATGCAAAATTCCACCAGTAAAGTACGTGAGTAGACAGCAAAGTTGCAAGATGGATAAGAAATTGAACACAAGTACTGAACTGGGACAATTTGCCGACTAGAGAATATAGAAATTATCAATATTGTTTCTAAAAGAATTGAAGAATAACGACAGATATGTAATTCGAAAGGAGAATTTAGAGCAACAAACAAAAAACAAGAAGAAAATTTCCAAAAAGGCAAATGTTGCCAAATGTTGTACCCAAACCTAGCTTGCAGGGTGTAGGGTACAATAAACAAGACGTCAAAAAAGTAAACAAATTTCAAGAACGAGATTTCTAAACGAAAGCAGCAGGTAAAAATAGAAAAATTGTTTAAATTGCCAGATTTTTTTGAGTTATTTGCTTCAACCAATAAGAAAATGTACCAGTACCGACTGTAGGGTACACAATTTTTGGATGTATGATTTTTTTCAAAAACGACTAATTTGCGTAAACAATATAGATAAATAATATAGATATTATTTGCAATTCAATTAACCAAATTTAATATAATTTTATTTATAAACTGCAAAAATGCCGAAAGTAGGGTGCCTTAACCGAAGATAAACAACAACAAATGGTATTGTAGAACCACACGAAGTAAAAAGCAAAAAAAAATCGAATCGAAAATATTCAACAAAAAATATAAGAAAAAATAAATATTTTGAGACGATATGTCCCACTGTGCGAGTGTCTACTACGAATATCCGCACAAAACGTAATAAAACACAAGCAGAGAAATGGCTCTGCGTGGGCAGCGAAGCTCCCACTCAAGTACCGACGCTACAAACGACCAAACAGTGATCGACAGAATTTTGTTGGTATGTTTACAATGTAATCTAAAGCTAGGGTCACACTAGACAAATATTTGCTCTAGCGACCGGCAGTGTGCGCTTACTGAGAGCAAATGAGCGTAAATAATGCATTGAAATTTATGCTCACTTGCTCTCAGTAAACACACAATCCCTGTCGCTGGAGCAAATATTTGTCTAGTGTGACCCTAGCTTAACCGACGCTTTATAATTGTGCGTGGAAAGATGTACGTTGTTATTGCAATTAGAATGCAAATTCTCAAATAGGAATATCAATACTTCCAGGAGAATAAAAACGAATGCGTTTGGTTGGTGAAGAACGAACTATACAACAAATAAACCAAACGACCGTATGACTGTAGCAATGTGTGTTGTTATTGCAAATTTGCCAATGCAAATTCTCAACTAAAGGGCTTCGTTAGAAAAGACCTTGGAGAATAACAACAACAATAACAACTAATAAAAGAGATCGATAGTACAAATTGGGTTAGAAACGAGATTTCAAAAATAGCAAAGTACTTGGAATGCGATGTTATTTCTCACTGCTGGCTGGGGATATCAACAAGAAAGCGGGGGTGTCTATGAAGTCTTTGAGTGAGAAATAAAACGAACGAAACGTATAGCGGATAATTGTAGTGAAATTGTTGTAATTATTTCTCTGAAAGGGTTCTGCCTTAGAAAACAGAACCAAACGAGAAAAGTAGAAAACAACAAATTCAAAGGAACAGCACTGCTAGAACTGATCTCTGAAAAGATCAACGACAAATGGAAATTTGTTGTCGTGTTTACTATTAAAGTGTTTTATTTTCGAAAATAGAACCGAAATAATAAAGGGACAACAACAAATTGAAATAAGCAGCACTGTTGGCGAGGATCACTCGCCAACAGTGCTGCTTATTATTTTCTAACATTACCATTAAAAAAGTACGAGAACGCAATGAAAAATAGCATTGTAACAAAGTAATCTAATATTTTTTTTCACATTGTTTAAAAATTTTGATTCTAAAATTTTTTGTTGCAGCAATTGACCATCTACCTTGTTTATTGTGATACGTGAAAAGTGTTGCAACTTTTGGTACTTTTTCAGTCACAGACTGGGTTGTATATCATGTGTACTGTGATTTCGATGTTGATTTCGCTGAAATCACGAAATGAGACGATTTCATTTTTGTATGCGAAATCATGATAATTTTTGCTTGATTCCGCGCGAAATCACGAAACGCCTTCGAAAACACGAAAAGACGCCAAATGTAAACCAAACATAAGTGAGTGGACTGTATATGATTTGAAGCAATGGACAATTTTACAAGGCGACCAATGCGCGATGTAGCGAACAATTTTAAACCGAAAAAATGTATTTTTTCGTGCGACTTGGAATTCAAAAACAACAACACTCGCGGGTTTGCTCAATTTTTGCACAGAAACTGATTTACGTACCTGTGTTTTGTTGATGGTAATGAGAGATGATGACGATAGCAAATTGTTGTAAGGACAACAACAACGAATTTAAGTATCCAAGATTCTTCTCTCCTTAAACAAATGTAATTTGTTCAGCGGGCAACAACAAATGGCTTCGACTGGAACAGATCCGGCTCGACTGGATCAAAATGTTGGCGTGATACCTCTGACCGTCGATAGCTCAGGGATGAAAAAGAGAAGAAATAAAAGACAAACACGAGTGTATCAGTTTCAAATATATTTTCGGTTTATTGGTGGTAAAAGTGAGTTTCTTGGTACAAGAAACAGTTACCTTTTGTATGACTCGACAACGAAATGATTGCAATAGGAGTGTGACTCCTTCGAAAGTTAAATAGCAAGTGTAGTTGCATGTGGGCAGAATAACGTTCACAAGGCCGTGACATCAACTACGACTGCAGCATTGGAAAGCGCCCCTCTGCATCCGAACTATGCGAATAAAGCTTTCCAGGAGAGGTAGTAGAAAAGAGCGAACTCTCCCCTACAAATAAGGCTCCTGGAAGAAGTGCAGAGAAGATTTCCCCATGGAGCTCGAACGAGCGGCCAATTAACGTAGTTAATTGGAATGCTGGGAAGGGGAAACAAAGTATCGAACGCATACATTGGCGTAACCAATGTATCGAACTTATACACATATAATGCAGAAGGTATTGTGATTTCTTCGCTTCTTCCACGCCAAAAATTTGCAAAGCGGTCTCAAACCTCTTAACCCAACGGCTCCACTTCATTGTTTTCTCATCGAACGGGTCCATATGGAATGTATTCGTTGCCATTTTGAAGGAGTTCTCTGCTACGGAAACTTCATCCAACATGTGTTATATAATCGAGTTAAAGTTTCTAACACCGTCTCGTCGCCAGAATTGTTATGAAAACACGTGTGGTTCTTATAATGGTTGAAACTAGAACTGACATTTATTGATATTAAATTCATGACTTAAGTTATTACCTATCGATAACAATCGATACATTCGATTATAACAATGTGGCAGGTGGAGGTGGCCAATATGTGGCAGGTGGAGGTGGCCAATATGTGCCACCAAAAAAACAAAAAGTAAATTGGACATGGTATAATCCCAAGTATTATACAAAGAATAACAAGGGATATGTTCGGCGGCAACCATGCCGAGTTGCCGTTCACGCCGAACCTGAAGCTGCAGTCCAAGCTGGTGTGCCGAACAGCAGCAGAAGGTGGTGGTGCCGAACAAGGCAATTAATTTTCTCTTATTGCATTCAATGAATTAAAATGAATTATTTTATTTGTTTTTTTTTTTTTAATAAAATCATACAAAATGTGCGACTTCTTTTTTTTTAATAAAATCATACAAAATGTAAAATCATAACAAAATGATTGCTGGCCGTACAAAAATCCTTATCGGCACTTTGTTGTTTTTGTGATTCACAGATTATGATGGTGGAGGCGTCATCAGTTATTATTGTCATGGTTTCGTTGCAATTGAAAGCACCTAGGCCATCAAAAAGATTCTTCACATTCTTGGCATGTTGTTGGGGCGACGACGAAGCAGACTGGTAGACTGGTGATGTTGCTGTTGTTTTTGCTGCTCTTTGCTTGCATCTATTTCACGTTGAAAAGGATCTAATTCGCCAATTAAATTATTGAACTCGTGTAAAGAATCTTCGAAACATTTGTTTATAGAAATTACTAATAAATAGAGTTTTTTACACAAAAATGTTTGGAGATGTGATAAAATATATGTATGTAAACAACAAACTTAAACAATATTACAATAGTCGATAATGATAATGAAACAAAAAAACCTATGTATTTAGGGGGTTTTAACAATTTTGGGTGTTTGAACCGTAGGAAGTAGGTCTTGCCCCTAATGAAACTTATAGCGTCTTATACAAGTAGCTACAACAAAATTCAAAGCGATTAAGAGCAGGTCCTAAACTGAACTTATCCGAAATTTTGTGTGGAGGAGTGGACCGATTGAGTCCATATTGAAACCTTATCTAAGTCTGGTACACATTTCAGGATACAAATGACCAAATCGTTACTCCCTTCAAGAGTTATTGTGCGCATAAATTTTCCGAACATTTTCGAAGTTTTGTGGGGGAGGTACCGGAAGGAGTGGACCGATGTAGCTCATCTTCGAACTTAAACTAAGTTTGGGTATAATATTACGAAAGCCAAAATTTGAACCGAATCGGTTGATCCGTTCGAGAGTTATCGTGCGCTCCAGCCTGCCAGACAGACGGACGGACATTGCTCAATCGACTCAAAAACACGGTGTCATAAGGGTTTTTTTTTATAACTTTCGGAAGTGTGGACTTGCCACAATTGGTTTCTTTTGTCAATGAGATATATGTATATATTTTAAAAGACTTTGTTAAAGAATCGATCGTTTTGTTGTTTTCTCTCAAAGCACATTCTATTTTTTGTTTATTATAATAGGTGTGTCTTTTTACGTGATAATTTGTAATAATTATTACGAAATGTTACTAAATGCTGTCTTTTTACACAAAAGTTCAGTAAAAGAGAGCGAAGTGAGAGAACAAGTTTGACAGTTGTTTGCTGAGAAATTGCTAAAAGTTGCTGAAAGAATTTTTCCCAGCAACCTTTAGCAAGTTCGATCAGCTGTTTTTTAATCATCTGCAAATGGTCAACTGCTCAATGTTTATCTTATTTTTTTGTGGAAAAATACTATAAATATTACGACTCAGGTTTATTTATTGATTATTTTATTAATATATTAATTATTTTCTATTTATTTTGCTTAAAATTGAAGAACTTTTTCATTGCTTTGGAGTTATTTTTTCGTTCATGCATTGGCGCCAATGTTTTTGTTTTGGTTATCAACTGTTATCTTGCTAAAGTTTACTAAATGCTGTCTTTTTACTTTTTTCTCTATTTTCGTATCAAAGAGTAAAATCTCTCTTACTCTCTGAAAAGAAGTTACTGAATAATTATTACTGAAAAAGTAAAAAGACATAACTAATATGAATATTATAATCGATACGTTATTATAGCTTCGTTCCCGTACTTTTTAATGGTAAAACTCGTAAAAGAGAGAACTGCAAAAAATTTGTTATCACACACAAGTTTTTTGAAATAGTTCGGGAACGGAAAAATGGAAAATACGTCAAAAAAACTGGAACAAATGTCAAAGTCGGCGTATCAGCCAATCAGACGCCGGCAACCATGTTACTATTTTTTTTACTCGACCAAATTTGTCGTGTAAAAAGTTTTTAAAGAGAGCGTCATTCAGCGCCATTTTTGTTTAAAGAGAAGTGAACATTTTACAACTTTTTTGTGTACGGGAACGCTTTTTCGAGTAAAATGTGTAAAAGTCGTAAAAATTGTAAAAACTTTTTAGTTCTGGAACACAGCTTATATTTTGGATTTCAGTAATATGTATTTATGTAGCCATTTAGCCATTTTGATTCCCCCAGTTAACTGCCAAATGGTTTTGATGTTACATATTATAATGCCGTAATATAACGTATCTGTTTAATCTGTACCTCGTACCTCTCTTGAAAATCATCAGTACTACAGTGTGTAGTAGCCTTAAGCCGGAAACAGATACAACGTTTGGGTAAAGTTTTGTGTCGTTTTGGCCGTTTTTACACTGTTGGGCATGATGCCGAAAAATTCAAATTCATTTCAAATACATGCCGACAAACAGATAAACGCTGGACTTTGGTGTGGTCGTCGCCCTGTTGTTTTTGTTTTTTTCTCGACCTTCAACGCAAAACTTTAATCAAACGTTGTATCTGTTTTCAGCTTTAGTCTTGTCAATGGTTTAATTTCATTTTCTGGACATTTCAAACCAACCAACCAAAATGGTCATGGTCATCAAATGGTCGGTTGTCCTACAAATTATATTAGAATTAGAAAAAGATCTTATCGCACATAGCTTGGATCGCATTACTAACATATATGTACCACCATAAATACATAAATATAACAATATCATTTTATGTATTTGTTATCATCTATGATACAAGGTAACCTCACGCTCACAGTTCACAGAGTTGTATTCGCTTTGCCGTCCCTTCATTGACAAAATTATTTTGACAAACTTTGTATTACTATAGCTGTGTTCCAGAACTAAAAAGTTTTTACAATTTTTACGACTTTTACACATTTTACTCAAAAAAGCGTTCCCGTACACAAAAAAGTTGTAAAATGTTTACTTCTCTTTAAACAAAAATGGCGCTGAATGACGCTCTCTTTAAAAACTTTTTACACGACAAATTTGGGCGAGTAAAAAAAAAGTAACATGGTTGCCGGCGTCTGATTGGCTGATACGCCGACTTTGACATTTGTTCCAGTTTTTTTGACGTATTTTCATTTTTCCGTTCCCGAACTATTTCAAAAAACTTGTGTGTGAGAACAATTTTTTTGCAGTTCTCTCTTTTACGAGTTTTACCATTAAAAAGTACGGGAACGAAGCTTATGTTTACATTTACGAAATCCACTCGATTTAAACTGTCAATTCCATTGCTCAAACGTCAAATGAAATCCAATCGATTTCAGATGAGATTTCATTTGACGTATACACAAAGGAATTGACAGATGAAATCGAGTGGATTTCGTAAATGTAAACATAGCATATGTATATGTTTAAATACACATATGTATGTCAGGTTTATTTACATTTCAAATTTAGCCGTTGTTCCTTAACCTGTAAGCAGCTACTACTTTTTACTCATGATACAATAAGAAGGTAGCAGCAACTGCCGTTTTTGGTAACATAAGATGTCAAAATTTGACATAAATTCAATGCAATTGACACATTTGGTCTGTTCCAGAACTGCAAGAATCTACTAATTTTTACTATTTTTTCCGATAACATAAAGGAAAAATGCTATCGTAGTAAAAAATAGTAGCTTCTTGCAGGTTCTGGGACAGAGCAATTATGTTACCACCAGCTGGGCTGATAATGCTACCTTCTTATTGTATCATGTTTTTACTACGATAACATTTTTTCCTTTATGTTATCGAAAAAAATAGTAAAAATTAGTAGATTCTTGCAGTACTGGAATAGACCATTAATTTCATTTTTATTTAAATTAAACATTTTCAGACGTGTGTCTGGCTAGAGAATTACTCTTCAACGGATCAATGTCCAAACATTGATAAATTTCGAGAATGGGGCATATCATCCACTTCTTCCTTAAAAATTTTCGCTACAATGGGGCTTTAACTCTCGAACGGATCAACTGATTTGGTCCAAAAAATGTTGCTCGTAATATAGATGGACTGTATCGTTCCCTGTTCGAGGATAGCTTTAAAATGTATACCAAACATATTCCTTGTGGTCCTGTTTTGATATTGTTTCGCGGTCAAGTCAGTGCTCTAGACATTGGCTTGTGGTCACAAAAATTGAAAAATGTAACTGATTGCACATCGTAATATTTCTTTCAAACATGGGCGTCCCCGACGTAATGACCAAAAGGTTCAAAAATCCTAAAATTGGGACGAATTGGCATGGGGAAAACAACGCTTTACATTAATTTGGGCTCTGGTCTATCTACAGTTCCAGGAAAGTGACTTCGATGGGATGTAACCACAGATCCACTGGAGTTAGATGAGTTTGATGAATTTATCTAGGGGAGGTACCCCAAAGAGAAGCCCGATAGAAGTTAAACTTGGGGGAGGTGTCGACCGATATTACCCATCTTCGAACTTATATAAGTATAGACAAACCAAATCGATTGATCCTTTCGAGAGTTAGCGTGCGCTACAGACGGACATTGCTAAATTGACTCCAAATTGTCTGAAACTGATTTCATCCAAATATACATGGGTTCTAAAACCACTATTTCGATGAGGCACATTTTGCCCGTATGAATGTGTATATACCCTGGTTTAAAGACGAGGGTATAAAAAAGCGGAAGGCTTTGAATGACTTTCAAAACATCAGTTGCTTTATAAATCTTTTATACATCCTATTCCACATCACATACTATTCCGTAACGTTACTGTTATGCATTTGAAACTCAGAATAGATAGACAGATTTTGAAACGGTCTGAATTTTGTATATATTACAAACAAGGTTTCTTCGTTACATTTTAATAATGATAATAACAACATAGGATATAAATCTGAAAATGTCCTTCTCAAATAATATGATCTTTTTAACACTATAATCTTTTTAACAACTATAAAATAGGCCTATAAATAAAGTTGAAGCTTCAGAGATTTTATTTTTGTTAATGGTATACATACATATATAGATGTTGGTTCACTAGAATATACATATGTATATTTGTCGTAAAGATAGTCGGCTGGATAACATAAGTTTGTTTTATATATTATATAAATTTCTACATGTTTTATCTTTAAAAGTACAAAATTCTTATAAAGTTTATAAATGGGCAATTTTTCAAAAGTTTACATCTTGCAGCGGCGCGGCGGCTTTCATTTATCATTCTTGGCTTAGGTGACAACAACAGCAAAGTCTTTATTAGCCAATTCAACGTTGTTTATTTTGCCTTTGTTGCGACAGCCTTGGCAATGGTACGCTTTTCTGCAGCCATAACGACGGGCAGCAGAGAACCTCAGCTTATGAATTCATCTTTATAATTTGACGAACGTTGGGCAATGGATTGAGAGACGGCACTACAAAGAAAAATTTATTAAATATAAATAGGTATAATAAATAGACAATATGAATTGTGGCGGCTGTGTTTGTCTTACAAGTACGGCATTCACAATTTATCTTTGAACTGTCCGCGCACCTGCATCAGTATGAATATATTCAAGCCTACCTGATCGTATCGTTCTAGATCATTAAGATCTCTCCTGATGTACCTAGTTGGGAGAAGCATTTTCCCTAAATAATGACAGGGACTGCATTACTGCACCGACAACATCTTCAGGTCGGCATTCTGTCAGCTTTGAATATTCTCCCATTGCGTAGAGCTAATATTTTCATACAACAGAGCCACAGACCGGCCCATTCTTTTGTAAGAAATTAGCAAGCACCAACTTGGGAACCTTGTTCCTACTTCTGTTTTTTCGCAAATATCTGTGGCTTTCGCAGACGACTTAAACATTCTTTTGAATATTACAGCCAATATTTTGGGTACCGAAAACCAATCGATCAATATGTTCAGTGGGGCCCCTCATTTCAGCCGTTCAAGAGTTGGTACAATGTTCACCAGGTATTTAGCGGCGGATATTTTCACATTCCCCATCTGTTTATGTGTTTGCTGTTGATCGTTGTCACCATCGGGGCGAATTAGAACCTTGGAAATTGCTGGCAAGCAGTGTTCTTTCCTTGATTTGTTCATTCTTCTTGCTTAGGCTGGACTCTGTAACAATACGTTGAATTTCACAATTTACTTCACCGAGAAATTCTGGGATAATTTCGATATATGTTGGTCTGTTCCTTTACTTTTGAAAATGGTAAAACTGGTAAAAGTAGTAAAAGATGTAAACTGTTCGCATATGAATTGTATGGTGTCCGGAGTAAAGGAACGTTTTTCGAGTAAAAAGCGGTAAAACTTGAAGATTCTTGCACGTAAAGGAACAGAGTTTGTATGTTACCATTTACATATGTACATACATTGTATATGCTTACCATTTACATACATATCTCGAACATATTTTTCTCCAGACGCAGAAAAGTCCTCCAAGAACCAAAACGAAAACTTTTGACAATATTAAACATTGTTAAAAAATAATTGAAAAAATAGATATGAAACGTAAACAAACAATATTTTGTTATTGTTGTTATTGACATCTGGAGGAAAATTCATCATTTTTGCAATATGGATTGAAGGAATGCCACACACTATTCAATCACACACTTACACAAGGGTTCATCGGTTGCTGTCCTGCATGCCCATAGTGTATGCCGGGCATAAAATAACAACAACTTTCATATTGTTTCGATGCAGTGTTGTATTTGGCAGTTCAAGGATGGTTTTTTCAAATGAGATTACCTTCTTATTCTGCCATGGTTATCACCAATCATGAATATAAAATAACTAAAGTCCAATTTACATATGCACATTAAATGATTTCGTTTTACGAAATCCTAGAATCAAATGAAGTGCATTTACATCTGTTTTTTGCGTCATTTGCTTACGCACACAATCGCACATACACACATATACAATAACACAAACACACGCACACAATATATTTATTCAGAAAAATAGGAATTTCAACACAAATGTGTATCAAATAACTTAAATTAATTCCAAAAACAAAAAACATAATTTTTGCAAGTTGTTTAATCATTTATTTTCACTTTTGTCATCGTTTGAGTATTTTTGTTTTTCTACAACACATACAAACAAACAAAGACATCATAAAACAGTTGCATTTTTTGGTAGTTTATGACGAAAAAGCAGGGTTGCGTATAATAGTATGGTGTTTTCGTGCGTTGTTTAGAATAAATGACGTAGCTATCGTCATTTATTTTTGTATGGTAAATGACGCAAAATGTTGCCTGTTTTAGCAAATAAATGACGAAACAGCTCTAAATGACGAAAAAGTTGCTAATGTAAATTGGACATAACCCACTAACTGTCTTTGTTATTTTATATTTTGTTTTTTGTTCACTACATGGTACAATAATACAGGTAGCATTATGTGTGTTCGTTTACTCAAAATTTGTACAAATTGTTACTGGATGTTGTTCGTTTACTCTACAGTACAATACAAAAGATCTTTATCGTTTACAAGAAGTCACTGAACTTGTACAAATTTGTACAAATGGTTCAGTAAAAGAACACACCTATTATCATGCCATACTGCTTTAAATGCAAATGTAAAATGTGTTTAAATTCCATACGTTACGCCAGACAACTTTACGTTCCGTCGCATTAACTACACATTACATTTGTATCGATCTATATTTCCCTGCCTTGGACAAACATTTCATTTCTGGGCAAGTTAATATTTTATATTAATTTTTTATTTTAAAGCGGTACAAAATCGTCAAAATTACGGAAAAAAAGTTTAACTCCAAAATGCCGCCCGCTTCGGGGTCAAATAGTGCCACGAACGCGGCGGCAGTGCAGGCAAAAGCTGCAGAGCGGGAGGAAAAGCTAAGAGGAGCCTTGAAATCTTTTATTCTCAAGGAACGGCAGAGGAAGAAGGAAGGTAATGTAAATGATTACTTATAATTTGCTGTTCACGTATAATTTATATGTTTCCTTCTATCGCTATGATGTTTTTGTACGTTGAAATGAAGAGTTCGAGGCAAAACTGGAAGAAGACAGGCAGCGTAAAGAACGTGAGCAACGTGAAAGGGAAAACGATATGACTCTAGAAGAGACTCGTGGCCAGATTACTAAACTGGAACAGAAACTTTCAGAGCTTCATAATCAGAAACAGCAGCTCTTCCTACAACTGAAGAAAGTGTTGAACGAAGATGAAAATCGAAAGAAACAGCAAAAGGACAATGAGGCAATGTATGCTATGCAGGCCTTACAAGCTCAGGCGGCAAACAGTGCACCTCAGCCGCAAGTGTTCTTACCACCCGTAAGAGTTCAACAACATCATCAACAAATGCCTGTATTAACAAAAGTAAGTAGTATAATTTATAATATGCTATACAAATCGCTAATATATTGTACTTAGCAACCACCGAACAATCCTCCAGTTAAGCGAGGGAGAAGTCCATCTCCAACCCAACCGGGCTACTATAAGCAAACCAACTATAATCCGCCAAGTAAGTTTCTTTTTAGGCACAGTTGCATATTTCATGTGTCTTTTGCTCACTAATATTGAATTTTTACCACAATAAATTTTTGTATTAAATTGTAGAACACGATGAACGTCGTGGAGCAGACTCCGCCAGAGTTTTGTGGAACAGTAAGATTCTTAACAATATAGAGAAAGACAAATGAATCACGTCTGCTTAAATTAAATATTTTTCAGAACCACATTCCCAATATCAAACACCTGGGACGCTCTTTTACCAGACAACAAGTAATGCCCCTCCTCCTCCTCCTCAACAAGCTCCGCCCGATGCCAGAGGACCACAAATTATTTATACACACTATAATTTACCACTTCGCCAAGGGTATCATCTAGAATTACCGCCAGGAGCTAGCGTACCTGTGTCGAAAACGGATGCACAAGGACAAAAACCAACACAAGTATATCACATAAACCTGGACCAACCCCCAAGCTCACAGACTGGTGGCAGTGTTAGTAGTGTTCAATCTCAAAAGCCACAAATCACAATGGAAAAGATTTCAGATCGATATCATGTAGAAGTCAAGCATGATGCACACGGAGGCCCACCGCCGACACATCAATTATCTGAAAGTGTTGTCTACATACCAAATTTGCCTTTACATCCAAATGTAATGCAAATAAGTAGTGGTGCACCACCGCCACAGGTATTTCAAATATTTATTTTTTTATTGCGTAGCCAAAAAAAGAATATGGTGTAGATTATAATTTGTTCTTGGTTTAACCTATCGTATCTATGCTTATTTATTACAGAGTACAAAACCAGGATCGGGTATTCAAGGTTATGCTCCAGGACGCGGCCCTGTTGGACATGAAACACAAATGTCGCGTCAACAGCAGATAACCGTTATCCCTGGACAACCAGGCCAACAGCCTCAGCAGCCCCTCCATTATCCACGACGCATGTTTTAGTTAGACTAATGCATTATGTAAATCTTATAATATGGATATATCGACGAACAATGTAAAGTACACATTGTGCAAAAATAATTTTAGGATGGACTCGGTTGAACTAAAATAATTTAATTTGCTCTAATTTTATGCAATTGTAGGCGGTGGTACGTACATATATTTTAATTTCTTTCTCGATATTGGTTTGCGATTCTCTAGCAAATTTCTTGAGCTACCGACAAAAATCGGTAAAATAAAAATCTTATGAATTTGGTATTTAACTATTGCTCTGTTCCAGAACCTGCAAGAAGCTACTAATTTTTACTACAATAACATTTCTTCCTTTATGTTATCGGAAAAAATATTAAAAATTAGTAGATTCTTGCAGTTCTGGAACAGACCATATATTTTTCGGTAAGTTTGAGACCAAAAGAAAGTAGTAAAGTTCTACCGATAGCAAAAGTGTTGTCAACTTTTATATGAACTTTTCATTCATAATTTTGCGTTTTAATTTTACCGACATTTGTCGGTAACTCAAAAAATGAGTTAGAGAATCGCTCTACAGATCTAGAATTCTAAAATGTAAATATGGCGGTTATTGAGACACTCTACAGCTTTCGTTGTTCCAGTATAAATACTTTGCATTAAGAAGTTATTTTCAAAATGTGTATTAGAAATAAATTATTGAAATGAATTCTATAATAAATATGTAATATGTAGGATAAACATTCAATTAATAATGTATGTATAAAAAACGTCAATTCGTCGTTTTACAATGGGCTGATTTCGAATGTTATTTGATTTGCGTAGTAATTATCGTATTATACATTGCCGATAGACAAAATGCCGCCGTTGATAATTTTTAATGTAGAATAAAATAACACGGCAAATTCATAGAGATGGAAAATGGTCAAATACCCATAATGCGGAGTTTTAGCAAATTTTAACTTACTATGAACAAAATTTCCTTTTTTTGGTTATGGAACAAGTTCAAATATGAAAAATTTCGGTTCATAATTTGGTTAATCTCTCATATGTAGTGAAAGCCTAATTATTCACATATGAGGGTTTCTAGAGGGGTTTGGAAAGATCATCCTTGCGTAAAAACATAAATGCTGGCCGAATTTCAAATTTTTTATATATCTGAAGGCTTTACTCTTGATTTGCACCTCTGTATCGAACACACCTAAAGCTGGGGTCTAATTACGTGATTCGATAGAGAATTTGCTCGTGAATAAGGGGTCGATTATGCATTGCCACTAAACTTCAGTTGCGTTGTCAATTGTCAGCACAACTGAGATGAAATGGGTTATCATGAACGGCAATTCCCCGGGAATTGTTTCACTTTCTCCCTTAAGTTGCAACGGCGGAAAGACAAAACTCACGAGAAAATTTCATTAATGATAACCCCCGAAATGTTGTATTATTGGTGTCAACCCAACTGGGTTGTCGATAAACGTGTTATCGATCAGTGTTTTTTCAAACTTGTGAACTCTATTAAATCCAAATGGCACAATCCGCAAAAAAAAAATATTATAAAATGTTAAGTTCAGTGGAATTATTTTTTGATAATTAAGAAAATGTACAGGACTCTATTGGAATTGCCATATGTATGTAAGTTGAAGCTCATGTTGGAAAGATCTGTATTTATTTTATTTTATTTATTATATTAACATGTAGTAAATACAATGTTAATAAGAGATAGCATTGGCTACTATGGCCATCAGCTAATACTTATAATACAAAGAATTTACAGATTATTAACAATTTATCTTATATAATTATATGAGAGTTTGTTATAAAATTGTACATATGATTAATATTAGTAGTAGTTGGTGACTTAAGGATTTCTATTCCATTGTTGTTAAGATACACTTGGTGCAAATTTGAGAGATCATTGCACGACTGCAGAAAATGTTCTACAGTACCAGGATTTCCGCACTTCGGACATTTGTTGTCGACTTCTTTGTTTAGAATATGTTGATGTGTGGAGATGGTATGACCCATACGTAGCCGGGAAAACATGCGTATTTTTCTTTTATCCACGTTGGTGGGATATGTGGGTTTAATACATAAAGGATTTATGTTGTTGTAATGGAAGTGCCTAAAATCCATGTTATTTTGATTCGCTTGTAAAGCTAATTCTGTTTTAATGTGAGTTTTCAAATCCAATTTTTCAATTAGTTTATCACATTCTAAAGGTGCTGTACATGCAGATTTTGCAGCGTTGTCGGCATATACGTTTCCTGAAATTCCCACATGTCCAGGTATCCAAAAAAGTGTTATCCCAGCGAAAAGTTTGCCTCCAAAGAGGCAGTTAAATGATATGTACAAGTGATTTGGAAGTGCATCAAATTATGCATTTTCACTCATGATTTTTACAAGGGAGTGACCCCGGAAAGATGCACTCCATTGTATCGCATTTTAACTGACCCTTTGGCATTGCATTTTAACTGAACCTTTGGCACTGCATTTTAACTGACCCTTTGGAGTAGAATAGGAGGCAGTCCGGAGCACGTGTTTTGAATAACAAAATAAAATGCATTTATTATTTGTGTAAAACAAAAATATTAATAACTTTATTAAATTAACACAAATTATGAAAATTCTCTATTGAATTTAATTGCAAACATGTGTGTTTCACCCGCTTTTCATTTAATCCAAGCTTAAGTGCTTTTGCTTCATCCGCTAAATGGGTTTGATATTGTCTTCCCACCACCAGTTAAGATTTCGACATGTACTCCAACAGCACTCCATTGGGAAATTTTCTTCTCGTGAGTTACCGGAGCATTTTTCACAAATTAAATATTATTTAGTTTGTATTAACAAATGTATTCCGCTGCTGTAGAGATGTACAAACTGATTTATGTACATGTAGGGATCTCTAACAACTGCTAATAAAATGTAGTGAACGGAGTGCCTTTTTCACGACTCCGTTTGCACTGCATCCGGATGCTGTTAAATTGTGAGGAATTGGAGTGCCTTTTTCACGACTCCGTTGAACTGCCTTCGGATGTTGTTAAAATGTGACAAATGGATGTGATTCTTTGGATTGCATCCAAATGCGGTTAAAATGTGAGGAATGGAGTGCCTTTTTCACGACTCCGTTTGAACTGCATAAAAACATGCCGTGAAAGAACTAGTCTACATTGCACTACTTCCAATTTATTTTGCTGGGATGTTGCTCTGGTCTGTTAAGAGGTCACGAATTTTGTTAATCGATGTCCAGGCACTACATGCGATGTTTAAAACAGCTTTGAGGACAGATAAGCTGTCCGTGAAAATTATAGTTTTTTGTTTTGATGTTTTTGCAATATGTATGGCTTCGATAATCCCTGCAGCTTCAGCTGTAAAAATAGATGTGAAGTTTCTCATCGTTCTGGTGGTAATTGTTTTTCCGTTGGCATCAACAACTGCAAAAGAGGTTCCTGAATCACTTTTTGAAGCATCTGTATATAAAAATCGCCAATCGTTGTGTTGCGTTGAAAAAAGATTAAAATTTTGAACATACAATTCATTTGGAGTTTTGTCTTTTCCTAGTGTGCTTAGGGATATGTTGCATACTTCGTCTGTAAACATCCACGAAGGTTGTTTGATTTTATGACTGGGCAGCCTGTCTTTAAAATTGATTATGTTATCCATTATTGATCTGTATACGGCTGATGGTTTCTTCGGTTTCCTTTTTGCTTTTAAAATTTTTGAAGCATCTACTCCAATGATGGATGATTTTGAAGATAGAATTTTCGGCAATAAGTGATTCTTGGAGTCAACAATTCTTTGTTCAAGTGATGGTAATCCGGATTCGATGAGTAAAATGTTTACTGGTGTAGTTCTATAAGCGTATATACTCGCTCTGATGCAATCGTGGTAAACAGCTTTAATGAGTTTGAGGGTTGATTTTGGGCTATCACCAAACAAATACAGCCCGTAGTCTATTTTGCTCAATACCAGTGTTTTTACCAAATATGTGAGGGTATTAATATGGACGAACGTTTTAGAAGAAAGGTACTTGATAACATTCGATCGTTGAATAAGATCCTTTTTAAGTTTAAGTATATGCTCTTTCCATCTACATTTTTTTTAAAAAAATATTCCCAGGATTTTCAATTTATTTACATATGCTATGTTAAAACCGTTTACGGCTATATCTGTGGGATTGCAATTGTGTTTCCTGCATATGTGTAGTATTGATGATTTTGTAGAAGATATTTTTGCACCAGATGAATTGGCCCATATGCAAATGTCGTTTATTAAATTGGAAAATTGGTTGTTCGTTATTGTATTATCTTTATTGCTGCTCAAAATGTATAAGTCGTCTGCGTAAAGGCAGTGGTAAATTCTTGGTATTTTGTTGATGATTACACTGATGTGGTTGAATGCAATTTGGAACAAAATAACTGATAGTGGCGAACCCTGGGGTATGCCGTTTTCCATTGTGAATAAGTCAGAGTTAAAATTATTTACTTTGACTCTGAAAGTGCGACCAGTTAAAAATGATTTTATGTAGTTCAGTATCTTGCATCCTACACCCCATGAGATTAAAGTGTTTAATATGACATGCATGCCAATGCGATCAAATGCTTTTTCGAAGTCGATCGACAATATTGATGTGTGACTTCTAGTTGATATAGCTTTAGAGGCGAAAAAATCTATGTGAAGGAGGGCATCAGTGCAACCCTGATTTGCTTTATATGCGACTTGATTGATTGCGATAAGATTACGAGCAGAAAGGAACCATGATAACCGATTAGAAATAATTCTTTCTAATAATTTGGAAAGGCACGGCAATAGGGAAATCGGTCGATAAGCTGAAAAGCTGGTTTTGATTTTGTTAGGTTTTGGTAATGGAACAATGATTGCTGATTTCCAGGTGTGTGGAATAATACCAGTATCTAGAACCATGTTGTAAAGGGAGATTAGCTTGTTTTTACTCTTATTCGATAATTTCTGTAACATGGGATATGATATTTTATCTCGCCCTGGAGTTGTTCCCTTAACTTTTTTCATTGCCAATAAAAGTTCTTCAAATGAAATTTCTGACTCAATTATTGAAGCATGCCTGTTCGAGGGGATGTTAGAATAAGAAGATGGTACGTCAGATTTTGCAGAACAAAACTCTGGAGAAAATTTGGTGTCGGATGATTCTGTTGACCATATGTGTCCAAACTCATTGGCAATTTCCTCTGGACTACTTATAGCTACTCCATTGTGTTCCATTGTAGTAAATAAATGGCTTGTGTGTTTTCTTGACATTGTATTTATCCTTTGCCAAACAAAGTGTAGAGGTGCATCACGGCTAATGGTTCTGGTAAAGTTGTAAAAACAGATGGCTTTTGCCTTTTTACGCAATTTATATTGGAACCAAACTGCAAGAATTGAAATAAATGGTGATCTGACTGACGAAATTCCCATATCAAAAGGAGTCAGGCAAGGATGCATACTATCGCCGCTTCTTTTTAATATATACTCCCAAAAGATATTTAATGAGTCAATTGAAGGAGAACGAATTGGAATAAGAGTTCAGGGTAAAATTATAAATAATATACGCTATGCTGATGATTCCACAATTATTGCTAGCAGTATATCTGGGCTGCAACAACTCCTAGACAAACTCACGTACGTAAGCGAAACATATGGCCTCAAAATAAATATAAAGAAGACAAAATATATGATTGTAAGTCGAAAATATGTCAGTTGTGAAACGTCACTAAATATCAAAAACGAAAACATCGAACGCGTAAAGTCTTTTACATACCTCGGCGTTTTAATTAACGACCAATGGAACATATCGAACGAAATTAAGCGTCGAGTGGAGATGGCCAGAAATGCCTTTTTTAAATACAAAAAAACACTTACAAACCATGAAATTGGTCTCAAAACGAAGGCAAATGCTACATTTGGTCTATACTACTATATGCAGTAGAAACATGGACCCTAAAAAGTGCAGAAGAGAAAAAAATTTAAGCATTTGAAATGTGGGTATACCGTAGAATACTGAAGATACCCTATAGATCGCATATAACGAATCAAGAAATTCTAAGACGAATGAACCTCGATAGACAACTTTTACGCACCGCAAAATCAAGGAAAATCGCATACCTGCGGCACCTGATGAGGAACCATAAATATAAATTTATACAAGCCATTATTAAATGTAATATAGAAGGACACAGAACAAGAGGCAGAAGAGAGACATACTGGTTAAGGAACATCCAAGAATGGACAGGATACTGGGATGAAACGAATCTAATACATGCTGCTAAGAATCGAGAGCTGTCAATAATTTCATAACATAAAACATTAAAATATATTAATTTGTAATACATATAATATTGTATGATCGACTTTTTATTTGACACCAGTTGTTTCTCAGTTATGTTCCCTTGTTATTCCTCTTTTGGTATGTCGAGTCTATCAAAACCAGCTTGTATAATTGTATGTTGCATTTATATCGAAATAATTACGAAAGTGTATATGAGAATTATTTGCGTCGAACACACACAACGTTTTCAACTGGTTGACTTTTCAACTAATTTATAGTTGGTTGTAGAAAAATTGCTTTGTAACCGACTATTTTCCTACTGGTTAATAACTAGTTGAAAAGTAATGCAGAGAAAGTAAGTTCTCTATTTTTTTAGTTTTCAATCTGGTTGATCTATAGATGACTTTTCAACCAATTTGTAGTTGTAGAATAATGCATTTATAACTAACTACTTTGTAAACCGGTTGAGAAAAGTTCCGCAGGGTTGTTAATGATAAAGTTTGAAAGCTCTAATAAAGCTTTCCAAAGTTCTTTCGTGAATAATGAAAGCTCTTTTCACGTCAAATACAGAAACGCAATTGCTTTCACAGGTGAAGTGCATGTGTGATGTGAAATGGATGCACGGTGAATTCCAGAACATGCGCGTATAATTTTGGCGGTCTGTATCGATTTTCTTCCTACATGCAACTCTATCGCTCGATTATACATATGTATATGGCCTGTTCCTTTACTTTTGAAAATGGTAAAACTGGCAAAAGTAGTAAAAGTTGTAAACTGCTTCCATATGAATTATATGGTGTCTGAAGTGAAGGAACGCTTTTCGAGTAAAAAGTGGCAAAACTTGAAGATTATTGCGCGTAAAGGAACAGAGCTATAATAAGTAAAATTTGCTTTCATGTTTACAGTTTTGGATGGAAATATTTTTTGACCTCGGATACCTAAAATGCATCTAAAAATGTCTTCAATCGGGCGACACCTTTATATGGGGCTATATCAAAGTATGAAAATTTTTGGTGTAGAAGTTTTGTGACCACTGAAAGCCTCAAATGTCGAATCACAGCATAGACAAATAAAAGAATAGACAAAGAAATCCTCTCACCTTAATTCTATCACTGAGTGTGAATTGAGTCAGTTAGATATGCACTAAATTTTTTAAATGGCAATAACTATACATTTTTAAACTATTTATGCTGGTAAAAGACAACATTTGGGTTGTCTTTGACCAGATCTACATCCTCATATTAACCAATTCAACAGAATCTTGCAATTTACCCCAAAAATGCAATTGAGTGAGATGTCTGCGTAGTTTTCGTTAGGGCGACCCCTACAAAAAACAAGCCCACTACAATTTCTCTGTCTATACTTTTATTTGACTATATAGAGCTATACAAAAGCATGGATCTATGTTGACAATTGTTGGTCAAATGTCAAACTACAGGTAGTTGGGTCAAAAAATGAGGATAGAATCCCCAAAACACCTAATAACAAAAACATAGACCAGCCCCCTATTCAATCTTTTTAACAATTTTACTCATTGTTTATTTTACAACAATTTCATTTGTTTGTTTTGTAGTTGTTTCAAAAACAAAAGAAATTTTAACAACTTTTTAATCGATAAAAGTTACAGAATATGCCTACTGTATTGACAATTATCAGTGGAGAGGTGTTATGACCGATAGGAACCTCATACGGCAAACTACCGCTAGTTTGTTTAAAAGTTGAAACTAAATTCCTGAGTACATAAGCTGCCTCGCCTGCTTGCCTTGCTTTCCTACTTCATTTCTGGCATAATAAAAATAAAAGAATAAAGAAGGCCGAGCAAATTTCGGACTGGGTTGCCCTTTTTTTATCCTTTTATCAGAAGTAAGCAGGGTAAGCAGGCAAGGCAGCTTATGTACGCAGGCCTTTAAGGCCTCGACACATCTATATTAATAAAAGAGTAAAGTGATTGACTGACTGACAGACTGACTGATTGATTCATCAACGCCCAGACGAAACGCCTGAAGCTAGAATCCTGAAATTTTGGGTGTGGATCAGTCTTGGTCCGAAGGGGTCAGATAAGGCTGGTTTTTTGGAAATTCGAACTGGAAAGGTACGAAAAGTACTAAAAGGTACTAAATATGGTACCGTTTGTATTTGGCGAACCGGTAGAGCTAGAACTTTGAAATTTGGAATGAAGGTCACTGATGGAGTGTAGGAAAGATGTGCTAAAGGGTTTTTAGAAATTCGAACTATTAGTGTACGAAAAGTACTAAAGTGTACTAAATTTGGTGCCAATTCGTATTTTGTGAACGGATAAAGGTTAAAGGTTGAAATTTGGTGTGAGAATCAAGGTTAAAAGGTACGGTTGACATAAGGAGGTGGTTTAGGGAAAGTGCACACATGTGTACGAAAAGTTCTAAATGGTACTAAATTTGGTACAATTATGATTTGGGCAAACGGATAGAGCTGGAATCCTGAAATTTTGAATTAAGGCTACTGTTGGAGAGTGGAATGGAGAGTGGAATGAAAATTCGTACTTATGGGTACGAAAAGTACTAAATGGTACTAAATTGGTACAATTATGATTTGGGCGAACGTATAGAGCTGAAATCCTGAAATTTCGAACTAAGGCTAGTGTTGAAGAGTGAATGGAAGCAGTTTTGAAAATTCGTACTTATGGGTACGAAAAGTACTAAATGGTACTAAATTTGGTACAAGTATGATTTGGGCAAACGGATAGAGCTGGAATCCTGAAATTTTGAATTAAGGGTACTGTTGGAGAGTGGAATGAAAATTCGTACTTATGGGTACGAATAGTACTAAACGGTACTAAATTTGGTACAATTTGGATTTAGGTTGAACGGATAGACCTGGAATCCTGAAGTTTTGAATTAAGGCTGCTGTTAGAGAGTAGAATGGAAGTAGTTTTGAAAATTCGTACTTATGGGTACAAAAATACTAAATGGTACTAAATTTGGTACAATTATGATTTGGGCAAACGGATAGAGCTGGAATCCTGAAATTTTGAATTACTGTTGAACTGTTGGAGAGTGGAATGAAAATTCGTACTTATGGGTACGAATAGTACTAAACGGTACTAAATTTGGTACAATTTGGATTTAGGTTGAACGGATAGAGCTGGAATCCTGAAATTTTGAATTGAGGCTACAGTTGAAGTTTTGAAAATTCTTACTTATGGGTACGAAAAGTATTAAATGGTACTAAATTTTTTACAATTACGATTTGGGCGAACGGATGGAGCTGGAATCCTGAAATTTTGAACTAAGGTTACTGTTGGAGAGTAAAACGGAAGTAGTTTTGAAAATTCGTACATATGGGTACGAAAAGTACTAAATGATACTAAATTTGGTACAACTACGATTTGGGCGAACGGATAGAGCTGGAATCCTGAAATTTGAATTAAGGCTGATGTTAGAAAGTAGAATGGAAGTAGTTTTGAAAATTCGTACTTAAGGGTACAAAAAGTACTAAATGATACTAAATTTGGAACAATTACGATTTGGGCGAACGGATAGAGCTGATGGGTACGACAAGTACTAAATGGTACTGCATTTTGTACAATTTGGATATAGGTTGAACGGATAGAGCTGGAATCCTGGAATTTGGTAAGACTACGGTTGGAGTGTAGGATTGAGACATGGAGGTAGTTTTTGAAGTTCGTACTTATGGGCACGAAATATACCAAATGGTACAATTTGAATTTGAGTGCACGGACAGCGCTGGAATCCTGTTTTTTGGAATTAAGGCTACTGGTGAAGTGAAGGATTGAGGTAGTTTTGGAAAATCGTACTTATGGGTACGAAGAGTACTTAATGGCACTTAATTTGTTGTTGGGTGTAGGGACAGTGCTGGATTCTGTATTTTTTGGATTTACTGTGAGTATTGGTGTGCAATGTTGGTCTCGCTGTTGACATGTAAGGGTGAGATACGGCTGATTTTTTGACAATCGAACTAAAGCGGTACGAACAGTACTAAAATAACACCGTGGTGCAATGGTTAGCACGTCCGCCTTGCACTCAGAAGGTCTGCGGTTCGAATCCCAGGCCAAGCAACATCAAATTTTCAACGGTGGCAAAATTCCCCCTCAGTAATGCTTGGCGACATTTCCTGAGTATTTAAGCCATGAAAAACTTCTCTACAAGTGGTGTCGTAAGACACGCCGTTCGGACTCGGCAATAAAAAGTAGGTCCCATATCATTGAGCCAATATGAATCGGCGTGCACTCATTGATATGAGAGAAGTCTACCTTGTCCCATCTGGGATGTTTGTGGAACAATTATATATATAAATTTATATAAGTACAATAACATTTTCAGGGTTCGCCATTTCCATGTTATATATTGTTTATTTGTTTTTTATATCCTTTCCGAATACGAAGTAGCGGGCACTTTGCTAGTAAGGAATAAAAAAATGTCAGAACCACATTTCAATTAGGTCGAACTTGGTCTTTGGTCTTTTACCAGAAATGAATTAAGCAAGAAAGCCGAGCGGCTTATGTACCCAGGCCCTAAAATCCCCAAAATGCTAAAAATTGGGAGAAGCCATGTCTATAACAAAACAGGGATCTATCGCGACCATTTTTGGTGGGGGCGTCGTGTCACCACTGGGAACCTCAAATGTCAAATTATCGATAGTTCGGTCAAAAAAGGAAGCTAAAATCCTCAAAATACCGAAAGTCGGGATGTACCGTTATATGGGGATATACCAAAACATGGAGCTATGTTGATATTTATGGTGGAGATGGTTTTTGGGAACATCAAATGTAAAATTACAGGTAAAAGTGTAGCTAAAAATCTCAAAATATCGAAATTCAGGAGGTACCGTTATATGGGGCAATTCCTTTAAAAATTTAGTCAAAATATGGGCGATATACGTGAACTTGAACTATGTTGACAATGTTTGATGGAGATGTTTTGTGGCCATTGGGAATATCAAATGTTAAATTACAGGTGATTCACTCAAAAAATCTAGCTAAAATCTCCAAAATACCGAAAATCGGGAGGTACCGATATATGGGGGCTATACTAAAACATGTACCTATGTTGACGGTTTTTAGTGGAGATGTTTTGTGGCCATTGGGAATATCAAATGTTAAATTACAGGTGATTCACTCAAAAAACCTAGATAAAATCTCCAAAATACCGAAAATCTGGAGGTACCGTTATATGGGGGCTATACTAAAACATGTACCTATGTTGACGGTTTTTAGTGGAGATATTTTGTGACCACTGGGAACCTCAAATGTAAAGTTGCAGGTAGTTCGGTCAAATAATGTAGCTAAAATTCCCTAAATACCCCAAATCGGGAGGAACCGTTATATGGGGTCTATACTAAAACATAGACCTATGTTGACGGTTGTTAGTGGAGATATTTAATTTGTACAAATTCGTACAAATTTTTACTGAATGCTATTCGATAACAAAATTATCCAGCAAAAGAGAGCGAGTTTGGAGAGATTTTTGGAGAGTTTTGTGACTGAGAACTTGCAAATTTTTGCTGAGAAAATTTGTCCCGCAAAAATTTGCAAGCTGATCAGCTAACTTTTAATCACCTGTTTAATGTAAACAACTCGAAATGTTAACATTTTTGACCAAGAAAATTTCACAATTGCACATTTTTTTAGATTCTAAAGCGTTGTGGATAGGATTAAAGCATTAAATATCGACACCTCCAAATAATAGTATGCTAAGTCCAAAAAGTGAGTTTTGCAGGAGAAGCTCTCAAAGTTTGGAAATTTTTTTGAACTTCAGTACTATGCTAAGTCAATATTTGCTTATAACTTCTGTTCGGATTGACCGATCATTACCAAAATTAGACAGAATTTAAGTTAAAGGACGTTCGACACCTCCAAATAATAGTATGCTAAGTCTAAAAAGTGAGTTTTGCAGGAGAAGCTCTCAAAGTTTGGAAATTTTTTTGAACTTCAGTACTATGCTAAGTCAATATTTGCTTATAACTTCTGTTCGGATTGTCCGATCATTACCAAAATTTGACAGAATTTAAGTTAAAGGACGTTAAATATAAAAATGTAAAGAACTTGAAAACATGCTAAGTCGACTTAGCATACTATTGTTTGGAGGCGTCGATATGTAAACTGCAATTTTAAAATGTATGTTTTTGTTCCGTTTGGCTTAAAATATCAAAAGAAACAAAAACAAATTTCATACATTTTCGGAAACAGCTGACTTTCTTGCAAGTTTTTGCAAAATGCTGTTCGATAACTTTCTGCAATTTTTCTTGCTTGAGAGAGTAAAATTCACTGAGAGAGGTTGCTGGAACTGACTGAGTAATTATTGCTGGGAAAGTTATCGTACACACCTATTTTGTGACCACTGGGAACCTCAAATGTAAAGTTGCAGGTAGTTCGGTCAAATAATGTAGCTAAAATTCTCAAAATACCGAAAGTCGGGAGGTACCGTTATATGGGGGCTATACCAAAACGTGGACCGATATAGCCCATCATCAAACTTGACCTGACTGCAAACAAAAGGCGCATCTTCCCAAAATTTCAGCGGCCTATCTGGCCTATCTCCATTTTTGTGGATGCTAGAGTAATTACCACGGACGGACGGACACGCAAAGATCGCTGATCAAGAATATATATACTTTATAGTGTCGCAAATGATTATTTCAATATACCCTCCATACTATGGTGGAGGGTATACAAATGCCGTAAACTTATAAGAAATGAGATATTCCTCACAGAGTTTGTGCGATGCCTTATGTTAATAATCAATTTTCACATAATAGAATTTAATATTGTGTTCTGCGTTGTGTGATGTTGTCGTTAGAATAAAAACACATTCATTCGTTACTTCGTTACTGGGGTCTTTTTAAGACAACACATTCGTAATGCATATATTGGCGCCCGATCTCTCTCAGAATGAAAAAAGTACGAGGTCACATTAAGTTTAAATAGTGACCGTGAAGACGAAATGCCTATACATACATACGTGCAACATGAATCAACAATCATTATGATGTCACAGAGCGTATTGGCAGACAAATATAATAAATACGATGTTTATTAGGGTGTTCACCAAAACATTATTGACTGGTTATTTCAATACCCTAGGCATATTTAAGGGGAGTACACACTACCAATCAAAAATGACAGCCAACGTACTTTTAGGACATTTTTCCTGCAAATAACAACTTTTATTTGGCGAAAAACCTTTTAAATACAATATATTCGGCATTATTTAGATATTACAAAAGAAATTTTTCAGTTAGGCTTTGATATTCACGAAATAGACCTCGATGACTGTCAGTTTTGCTTGTTAATGTGTACTATACTTTAAAGAAGGTAGTTGCATGAAACAATTTTACAAAAACAACATATGGTCTGTTCCAGCACTGCTGGAATCTACTAATTTTTACTATTTTTTTCGATAACATAAAGGAAAAAATGTTATCGTAGCAAAAAATAGTAGCTTCTTCAAGGTCCTGGAACAGAGTAAAAATGTCGAAGAAAATATTCAGTAATAGGGTCGTTCTTACCCCCTGTTTTTGTAACTAATTTTTGTTTATTCGTCTATATTCGTAATGATTTAGGCATCCGTAGCTCAGCCCCCCAGACATACATACCTAGTTTTGATACCCGTATATCCTTTCCATATATCGTTAAGAATTCCTCATTTAAAAATCAGCTTTCTACATTTGCGCTGAAGCGAGTAAATCGATCAACAAAATTTGACAATTTGTGTGAAAATATAGCATGGCACAATTGCCAAGGTAGTGGTGTCACACCAGCTGTTCGAATAAGAAGTGTCAAATCCCTTTCTAAAAAAATTATTTTTGTTGTAATTTTCCCAACAACACACTATAGGTCAAACAGCCCATTTGACTGGCCAAAAGTCAGATTTCGCACTTTGTATTTTCACATAGTTTGTGTTACTTTCTTGTAAAAAACACTTCAAATATAAAAAAATAAATTTTGTTTTTGTATGAGAAATTATACCGTTACATGGCAGGCTGCCAAATATGTATTATCCAAATCATAGACTAATGAAGGTGTAGACGAAGAATTGTTCTCAGCATGTTACTTAGTATGCTCTGTAATAGTTAGATGGCGTTAGTGGTATTTTTTTTAACATTGAGCTACTACACGACATATTTGAGTGAAAACCATAGCATATCGAGAACATATTGAGTGAAAGGGCAACATCTATAAAAAATAAACACATTAAAATTCTCTATCTATAGATTATTTTGTCTATGGAGCTACTACACGACATATTTGAGTGACAACTTCAGGATATCATGAGCATATTGAATGGATGGGCGCCATCTACAAAAAAACAAGCACACTACAATTTCTCTGTCTATTCTTTTATTAGTCTATGATCCAAATATCTTCAATAACTTGTTAACCATAGACCATAGACTAATAAAAGAATAGACAGAGAAATTGTAGTGTGCTTGTTTTTTGTAGATGGCGCCCATCCATTCAATATGCTCATGATATCCTGAAGTTGTCACTCAAATATGTCGTGTAGTAGCTCCATAGACAAAATAATCTATAGATAGAGAATTTTAATGTGTTTATTTTTTATAGATGTTGCCCTTCCACTCAATATGTTCTCGATATGCTATGGTTTTCACTCAAATATGTCGTGTAGTAGCTCAATGTTAAAAAAAATACCACTAACGCCATCTAACTATTACAGAGCATACTAAGTAACATGCTGAGAACAATTCTTCGTCTACACCTTCATTAGTCTATGTTGTTAACGAAATATGTTTACTTGTATACGTTCAGGGTGAAACAAAATCACAATATTAGCATAAGTAACGATTTGATTAGAAAGTATTCTATATCTATTTATCAAAAATGGCTTCCTATCATCATTTATGTGTATAAATAGTTATTAAATGGATGTTAACTTTGAATTTTAGAAGAAACTAGAACATTTTGAGGTTATGTACGCTTTTAAAGTCTCGGCAACGTTCGGCAATGAAAGTGAAAATTGAAATTGGTTCATTAACTCGTGCCGAATGGAGAAAATTTTATGTGATTTTGCGTAAATTTGCTCGACAAGAATTATAGAACTTTTTTTAGGTTACCATATTTTCCATAATATTGATTTTTTTGAAGTCAGGGTTAAACCTCTTACCAAATAATGTTAGCCAAATTGGAGTCTACAGCATTCTGCTGTGTTCTAAAGTCAAATTATTTACAAATCTTTTATAAATATATACAGTTATAGTCAAAATATGTCACATCATATTGTGGGATTTTCAAGGTAATACGGGTCTCCTCCATTCCGTAATCCTTAGGTATACCACTCTAATTATATCTTAGCTACGCTATGGCCACTTTCACCAAGATCCCAGCAAAATGTTTGTAGCCAAAGAAGTAGTTAAATCATGAGTGCAAGTGATTTCGGACTACATCTTTTTACGTGAAAGAAGTCATGATTTTTACAAGGGCATGGTGCAGTGAGGATACTGTCTAATTTACTTCTTAAGCACACATTTTGCATTAGTTCTTTGTAGTGAATAAATCACAACAACATATGATTCAACTACTTCTTTGGCTACAAACAAAGATGTAGTTCGAAATCACTTTTATTATTTTTGTATACAAATTACTTTTTATGGATGCAAACATATTGCTGTTATTATAATTAACAAGAAACAAATTATGTTCTTTGTCTTTTTAAGTTTTTTTTTGCAAAATTTTGAAATTTCTAAAATGTGAAAAATTTATGAAATGGATTCAAATCGGACATTGTCAAAATGTGAAGAACGGACTGCATTTTTCATGACTCTGCGTGGACTGCTTCAAAAAAAGCTATTCAATCACTACTTCACAAGGAACAACTTCAAATAAATTTTGCTGGGATATTACATTTTTATTTTGTATCGATTCTATTCTATATATTCTCTCGACACATCCTAACATGGCCATTACATTAAAAACAATTTTATTTACGACTAATTTTTCTGTTGACAATCTTCCAAGTTTTTTGGCGTTGTCTTATCCATGAGAACGCTAATTTAGTATACCACATACAAGTTTCTATTGGAGAATATTGGAAGTGAGTTAGCTCTCTTGAATGTGAGGAGTTCAGTTCAGCTTAGAAAACCAAAAACTATTAAAATTATTATACTAATAGAGAATGTAGACAACATAGAGCTTGTAATAAATTACGGTGAATTAATGAATGAATGATTATTGTTGTGTTGCCTTTGTGAGATGAATGAGTTGAGAATACGATAGAGAGAACACAAAAGGCAGCAAATGAATTAAACATCAATTCGAGCAAAATTCAAAATTAACGCTCTGCTGCTGGGTCCCGTCCGACTGATCTGGTCCAAACACAAGTTAACACTATTAATCGAATAGTCAGTTAGTTTGTAACGAACATCACGGTGGTTTGGACGTGTTAAACGCGCGACAATAACGCTATTAGAATAACAAAAGTATTTTCATATTCGCATTGAAACATTTTTTTCTAAAACAAAAAACAAGGTATTGTAGATAGACAAGATCGGAATGATTCAAGTTAAAATCTTAAAAAAATTTCAAAATAACCAACCTACCTCACAAAAGCCCGTAGTGAATATACAAACTTACATGGGTGTGTGTGTTTGTTAATGGTTTATGGAGCAAGAGCTTTTAAAGCTTAAAATGTTTTTTGTTTACTAGTCTTGGCGATGGGGCTATTGGAGACTGTGGGGCATTGGGGCATTCAAGGGGAAGAAAAACTAGTTTGTTTTGATAAACGAAACAAAACATTAAAAACATTGAAAGAAAAGAAGAATGTCAAAACGAAATAGGAGGGACAAAACAAAATTGACATTTTATAAATAAAACAACGAATGTCAGTGAAAGTTCAAAATCAAATCGAAACGAATTTAATGGATAAAGTTGAATGTTGAAAGAGTCGTATCGAAAATACTGTAGCATTTGTATATATTTTTATTGGATAACAACGAGCTAATCGTCCATCTAACGTTGACCAACTAAAAAGAACGCAATAGCCGCAACATCAACGAAATCAACTATTTAACTGCCTTGTCATTATCTGACTAACCGCTGTGCGGGTGTGCGGGGTAATTTGCAGTGAGAAGATCTATCTATCTATCGATCTTGCTTATAAAAAAGTTATGATGTCATCTATTCCTCCTGCTTGCTAAAACATTTAAAATATTCTATAATTGCCTTAACGCAGCAATAGTCCAATTCTAATCGGTGTCTCACTTTTATAGGTTATATCACGAAAAACAAAACAAACATACAAACGAAACGAAAAAAGTACTTAAGAGACCAACATAAAGTCTGACTAGCAGAAAGGCTGAACTAAACCCACCCATCAACAAAAATACGCTTGTCGAACTTTTTATTTCTGTGATAAGGAACACGAATCCTCCTCTACCATGGACAAAACAAAGTCATTTTTCAGCGAAAAATATCAAAACTTATGCAATCTCATGGAACGCGAAACTCTTGGAACTTCGGTTCTAATCTATGGCACTTCAGGATTGATGCTATTGGTAGCTTATGCGAAACGCAAACCTGCATATTTGGTGCGTCCTTTCAAAAAACCATCTCACATACCGGAACGATTAATCAACGAACGTGTCATGCATACCGGTCGTATTGCCGACATCCAGCAAAAGGGTACAGACACTCTACTTTATATCAGTCATCGTCCACTGATACCGTTCTTTATGAGCAACAAACGCTTGCTACCAATTAAATTGCCTGGTGTCAAGGTAAACGGAAACGGTTTCGCCTGGTTACAGCAATGCCTTATTGGAAAAGAGGCCACATTTATACCGCTGAACAAGAAGGCCTCAGACGAATATGTCGTATCACAGCTGTGCTTGGTGCATCCGCCCAAGGGTAATCGTTTACTAGACATATCGGAGACACTGCTGAAGCTACGTTTTGCTCGCTATGACCAAGATGCTAATGGGAGCATAAAGAAAAATGCCAAGTACTATCAGCATTTGTCAAACGTTGAAGCCTCTACACAGAGCCGTGAAGCTTTGTTGCTTAAGGTTGCAAGCAATCCATGGATATGGAAAAAATTCTATGAACTGAAATCGTCTTTGTTGCCCAAAGAAAAGCTATTGCCCGAATTAGTTCGTCCATGAATAAGTTTGATAATGGTTTCTATTTGGTTACAGCAATGCATTACCTACTTACATAGACACATAAATTAAAAAAAATAAGCTTGAGTTTTAGTGGTAAAAAGTTACATGTATACATATCTTAATTTATGAATCCAATATACTTAGGTCTTTGTGTTTATACGATTTTAAATATTAAGTAATTTGAAAAATGATTCAAATAATAATACAAAGTTTAAAAGGCGCAACAAAGAAAGGACTTTTATACAACAAACAGTTTTGAAAATTACGTTTTCTTTGTTTTAAAAAAATTCTTATTCCGTTGGTCCGCCTAAGCTTTTGTAATGTAGATCTTTTACGTTAACGATTTTAAATATTAATTTGAACACACAATAATCTTGTGCCAGGCTATGAAAATTTTCATAAAAATAATTTGTGTTTATGGGTAAGAAGGGAGAAAGGGAGGTCCCTCACCTTCTCCCTCCTAAAAATTCAAAAATTGTCATGTTATATTTTCAATGTCTGGCACAATAGAATTGAAATGCATTTTTCGTTCATGACATTTCGATCGCATAACAAATGACCTAAAAGGATATATACATTATTAAACGGAAATTTAATTTATATTCCCTTTGGTTGTACCACGTAAGCAAAATATATCTATGTTTCTCTTCTAGAGAATGAGAAACCACCCGACAATAACGTTGAATGCCCTAATCGTCCATGTCAATTAGTCAACTATATATTACAAATGACGATTTTCTAAATTTTATTCTGTCTTGTTACTATTTAGAATAGTATAGATGTTACCATAAACAAACACTTGCACTTGTTATTAAAAAAAAAAAACTGTAAAATAAAATTGACGAAATTTTTAATATATATCTTGTTTTAAATTTATATTTGGTGTTTTAATTTTCAGTTCTAAAAAACCTTCCATCATCATGAGTTGCGGAATGACTATGGTTAAATACACTCTCTTTCTGTTTAATATTCTATGCTCGGTAAGTATATTTTTAACGATGAGGAACTGAAACTTTATTATTTGGATGCAATTGTCGCATAAGAAAGTGTTTTCATTGAATCACATCACTTTACAATCATTTAAAAATTTTAATTGATGTGCAACTTCGCGTAAATCGAGCTTTGATGTTCGAAAACTAATAAGTCAGGTTCAAATTATCAACACAGATTTCGCCAAAAAGAGGATAACTCTATAATATTCTTCAACCCATATGAAATAATAAAAACATACATTTAAAATATCTTTGTATTGTTCCGTTATTTCCTTGAGTTCATTTGATTTCTAGATAATTTTTGCATTGATATTTAAAGACAAGTAAAAAAGCGTTAAGTAAGGCCGTGCTGACCTTCAAAATGAAAAATTCGGAACTAAAATATAATAGTTGTCTTTCTGTTACGAAAAATACCTATGCCCATAATTTGTGGTGGCGAAGTTTTCCCAACACTGGAACCCCCAAATGCCAAATTGCATGCAATACGAATGAAAACTTCAATTTGGGCGGTACCGTTATATGGGCGCTATTCTCAAACATGGGCCCAAGTCCACAGTTTTTGGTGGAGAATTTGGCTGCCACTTTGAACCCTGAATGCCAAATTACATTCAATTCGGGCCGAAATGTCGAAGAAATCTTCCAAATACCCGAAATTATGCGGTATAGTTATATTGGGGCTATTTCAAAACGAATAATCAAAATAAATATTGAACAAAACAAAAAACATTATATTTTTGAAAATTATGAGAAATTCAGTTATAGTTTTTTTGTGGGGTTTTTCAGACTTAAACCACTATAACTTAGTCATTTGTTAGCCGATTTGAACAAATAGTATCTTATTCGAAAGATATTATTCACCCCTTTAAACGGAAGAAGGATCAATAGAAATCTGTTATGAAAAAAAGAAGATCTGCGCGTTTAAGTTTGAAAATATAAGAAACCCAGATGTTCGCTACTTTTAATGTTATAAAAAAATGAAACGGAGTTGCCCAATCGAAATAAGGACATTTTCGTTGTCCATGGATTCCAACACGATAGAATTTTGCATCCGAATGCTTGAATAATTTTCTGGTCAAATTTTGTAGCACAATGTCATTTATCGACACTTTCCGTCAAGTTTGCACATTCTTAAGGCCAAAAATGCCTGAAGGAGCGTTCCAATACTTTTGCGATGTATGAGAGAGTTTTCAATTACTGTCTTGGCTACATGTTTTGTCTTTGTGTTGGATCGAAAATCTCAATGGTTTGGCTGTTATATGCCAAAATATCTAAAAAACGTCAATAAAAAACTTAATGTCAAAATCGGGAGGCTCGATTTTCACGATAGATATATGGTCTAGCGGACTTTTTTGCTCAGTTCAATCCCAGGAATCAGAAACGCGAAGGGCTCATTAAGGTTTTCAAATCGCCCCGGCCTATATATATATATATATATATATATATACTAAATGTTGGCGCGAAAACGTTGATGTAAAATTTAAAATACCTGAAATCAGCTGATACTGTTATAAGGGTCTTATTCCAAAACGTGGACCCATGTCAACAGTTTTTGTTGGAGATGTTTTTTGACCACTCGGAATTATAAATGCCAAATTACATTAAAATTGGACCGATAAAAACTTCAAAAATACATGAAAGCGAGCCGAACCGTTATATGGATGCTATTCCTAAGCAACAATCGCGCGATTTTTTAAAATAAATATTTTAAAAGTTTTCAAAAATATTTTAAAAGTTTTTGTAAAAACAAACAAATTCATTCCGAAAAACGGAAAGCCCGCAGTTGAAAATATTTTTGAAAAAAAAAAACGCGCGATGTTTTACAAAAATATTTTCACTTTTTTGTAAATATATGCAAATACTTTCTAAAAATTAAAATGACCACAAGTGAAAATCTTATTGAAAAAATCGCGTGACTTTTTACAAAAATATTTTCATTTTGTAAAAATATACAAATACTTTAAAAATCGCTCGATTAAAAATAAAACTATTTTGTCTTACTGCTAAACCTTAAGAAAAATTACATTTACATACATGTCTACATTGAGAAATTTAAATAATAAAGGCGCGTACGAAATTTCTTTTTCGAATACCGTAGAAATTAAGTAGTCACACGCGCAAAATTTGCGATAAAGAAAATTGAGTTCTTGGGTGACAGCGGGGAGGTAAAAGTAGAGAGGGGCCCTTCGCACTCTCCCAATTTCGCAGAGATCGCGTACACCCCATTGGAGGGTTATACACTAGGTGGTATACCAGCTACATGCATAACAGCCGGCTCAATCGTTCAAAGAATTGATACCACAAGTTATGTCAGCAAAGCAAAGGCGACGCCAAAATCACGTTGGGGCAACCATATGTCTATTTTCATGGAGAAGTTTTTCATAACTAGGAACTCTAAATGCCAAATTACATTCCATTTGGAACAATTTTCGGTGGAGATATTTTTAGACCACTCGGAACTATAAATGCCAAAACAACTGAAATCGAGCGGTACTGGTATAGGGGCTACTTCAAAACGTGAAATTTGATCAATTTGAATGTTAGATTCCAAATTACATCCAATTTGGACCGAAAGCATCTATAAAAACTTCAACTTAAAATAAAAAGTTTACACCTCTCAACATTTTTTGTTTGCATCATTATACCGACATAGAGTTTCTATACTCCCAGCCTGCATTTTTTGAAAATTTTATTCAAATTCGAGTCTTTTTTGATCCGACTGCACGATTAAAAAGCTGGAATATGAGCTCATTTTCTGATCATAAATGACTCCTTTGTCGGGAGGAAAACGTAACCTCAGGTGACTTTTCTAAACAAATCACAAATGAGTCTTCCTCTGCATTAGTTTCATGTCATTTTTGCCCATTTTCATGAGTTTTTAGGGAGTCATTTATGAGTATTTTTATTAGACGAAATAAATTAAAAAAATTTCTTTTTATTCTTTTTTGTTCCTTTCTTTTGTTTTATTGTCTTTTCTGCTTTGTTATGTCTTTTAATTATCCTTTATGTTGCGCGGTGGTTAGTATACTGCTTCTTCATTTCACTTGGCAAAACCTGAACATGTGTTGTGTTTGTCTATACACTTAATGTTATACGTTACATTTATATCAAAGTTTTATAAAAGTGTATATGAGAATTATTTACAATCAAACAAAAATAAAACAAAACAATCAGTTTTTAATCACCTAACTGTTCAAAATATGATCAGTAGATACATAATTATAATCACTTTGCAAACACCTGCATGACCCTTTTTTGATTAAGCATTTTTCAATCTTCATGAAGATCAAAATGTGACTATAAATAACGAAAAAATAGTCACATTTTAAACGCCTCAATGTTTCATTTGTGATTGCTACACATTTGTTGTTGTATTTTAAATTGAACTATTTTTAATCATTACAGGGAGTCTCTTTCGAGTCCCTTTCTGATCATACAAGCGACTTAATAAATTTTTGATCAACAAAGGGACTCTAAAAAGACTCCGCAATGTGATTTTTGAAGAAACAATCTTCCAAATGCTAGCTGGGCTAGGGCTGCTCATACAACTACAAACATATGTTGTTATAGTGTTGGTTTGTCTGTGTTTTGACACACAAATTTCTCGGGAAAGTAAATTGAGTTTTTTGGGAGAGAGCGGAGAGGAAAGAGCTCCTCAATACTCTTTCCTACCCCCTATTGCCTAAAAACTGAATTTACTTTCCCGAGAAATTTGTGTGTCTAAACACGGACTTTTGAAACACAAACATTTTGATAGTTTCCCAACATACCGTTCAGTCTGATTTTATAAAATTTGCGAAAAATAATTCGTATAAATACATCTTCAATTACAGGGATAAGCTAATAATTAGCATAGGCATTCATTCATATTCAAGAGAATCAAGATTCATTTATTCTCCAGTGCCTACACAAGAATTTATAATTCAAATATGATGTTTTTTCGAGTAATGTTGGTCTGTTGGGTTGTCTTGTGTAATGGAAAAAATTGTGTATTGAAAATTTTAATTTCAAAAACATACATATTTTGAACAGATAGGCGATTAATAGACTGCGGAATTTTATGCAACCCCTATTTTTGGCCCGATTCATGTCAAATTTGGGACTGGGCATATTTTTGGCTTCTGATTAAATTGCAATCGAAACATATGACATATGCAAAATTATGCAAAATACATAAATTTTGCATATGCAAAAAATAATACTTGCATATGCAAAATTTATGCATTTTACATATTTTCTTATGCAACAAATATTTCAATAATATCCCAGCAAAATTTGAAGGAAGGGGTTCCATGTGATGACGTGATTTCATGGCATCTTTTGCATTGGTTCAAACTATGTCGTGAAAGATCCGATCTTTTCATTAGCATTTGAACCAATGCAAAGGAAGTCGTGAAAGATCCGATATTCTCATTAGCATTTGAACCCATTCCATTGATCCAATATAGATGAATTTTGTGTTTTTATTTATACACATTTTTCTAAATATATAAGATTAATTATTTACAATAGGCTTGATGTTGTCGGAGACTCGAAATCACAACCAAGGTTGTTAAAGCTCTCGGCGTAATGATAATGTCATTGCAAAGGGTTGGTGAAAATGACATGCCAAAGCATATTCCCGTTCCACATGACATGCCAAAGCATTGATGAAAATGACATGTGAAAGCGTTGATGTAAATGACATGGTTTGGATCCAAAAATGAATAGCATCTTTTGGGGTCCACGCTCATATAAAATTCATCGATGAAGATGCTAAAAAGATGACATGCCAGATCACTTGCACCCATGATTGAATGGCATCTTTGGTATCGAACATTTTGCTGGGGAGTATTGACAAACTACACATGTCCAGGCTTTGCCAAGTTTAACTAAACGATAACATAGTGACTGAGGAAACAGTACTGAGTACAGTACCTATAACAAATAACCACAACATAAAGGAATAATTAAAAACAGTAACAAAGCAGAAAAGAAAATAAAAGGAGAAAACTAAACAACAAATGAAAGAAAAAAAGCAAAACCCAAAGAAGAGTGAAAAAGAAATTTAATTTGTTCTATTCTTTTTTAATTTTTCTTTACATTTTGATCTTCTGAAGATCTTCCATATGATTAATCTGCGATTCTTCCTGGGGATTCGCTTCCTAGACACAGTTACTTTATGCTGGGGATTCGCAGAAGATGTTAAGTGCGCTCTTCCGCGATTGAATTGATCATCCCGCGAATCTCAGATTATCGTTAAGCGATTAACTTTTTTGAAAAATGTTTGCAGGGTAAGGAAGCGAGCACCAATGATCTAAAGCAGTGTTAATCACCACTTGGCTCGCGAGCCGTGTCTGTGTGAACACACACAATCTAAATTGTGGTGATTTTCAACGATACTCTCACCACCGATCATCTTCTTTGTTTTAGCAATGAATTAACGCACACGATGTTTATCTAGAGAGGGATAGATAATCTCGTGTGTGTGCCCAACACAAACGGAGCGGTTGCATTTGTAGTTGTTGGTGAACACTGCTTTAGATCATTGGTGATCGCTTCCTTACGGTAGTGTAAAAACAAATCTCACGTATTCTCTCTTTATTTCTGATTTCCATTGCTTAGCAATGGGGAGAGTGTCTTACCACTACTAATACACCAACTATTCTGAGCACCCCTGCTTTAGATCAGTGTTCACCAACAACTACAAATGCAACCGCTCCGTTTGTGTTGGGCACACACACGAGATTATCTATCCCTCTCTAGATAAACATCGTGTGCGTTAATTCATTGCTAAAACAAAGAAGATGATCGGTGGTGAGAGTATCGTTGAAACTCACCACAATTTAGATTGTGTGTGTTCACACAGACACGGCTCGCGAGCCAAGTGGTGATTAACACTGATCTAAAGCAGCATCGCCGAAGAATTTCCATAAATGTTTTAGTGTGTGTGTAAGTATGAGTGAAGAAAACAACAACCACATGATGTTTATTGTTTGGTTTCATTGCAAAGAAGGGCGTCTCTGATCTAAAGCAGCGTCGGGCGATTAGGCGCCCGTGTGCGCTCATTTAACGTTGCTCTCTCCACACACACAATTCAACCCATTGAAAAAGCATGCACTCACACAATGACACCCCGTAAAGCAGGTATCTTCACTAATACAAACGCATTGTTTGTGGCCTCACGCATACGACTCTCTCTCGCTCTCTCCACAAACAGCGTGTGCGTTAATGCATTGCTAAAATTAAAAATCATTGAAAAAAGCGACAGCAGAACCTTCTTCATTGACTTCTGAACGAAGACTGAGTGGTGGTTGTTCTGTTGTTATTCTTATCAAGGGCACGTGTGCGCCTTTTTGCCGGATGCTGCCGTAAAGTATGGAATAGAAAAGTATGGTGCCTGACGCTGATCTAAAGCAGTGATGGCCAAAAACACACATTTGCAGATTATAAATTGCGCTAGTGTGAGAGGAATCGTAAACAATGCTTTAACCCAGTGTTCACCAACAACTACAAATGCAACCGCTCCGTTTGTGTTTTGTCTATCCCTCTCTAGATAAACATCGTGTGCGTTAATTCATTGCTAAAACAAAGAAGATGATCGGTGGTGAGAGTATCGTTGAAACTCACCACAATTTAGATTGTGTGTGTTCACACAGACACGGCTCGCGAGCCAAGTGGTGATTAACACTGCTTTAACCGAACGAATGTGTTTACAGTGTACGTGTGTGTCGTATGCCCGCGGGTATAGGAAAGTTGTTGCTGATGGGCATCACTGATCTATAGAGATGGACAGTGGGTAAATACCCAATGGGTAAATACCCGGTAAATTGGGTAAATACCGGGTAAATACCCATTTGTGGGTATTTATTTGGGTATTTACTATATTGAATCGCTAATACAACATCTTAGACCCTATTTCTGGGTTTAGGTTATGAAATCGATTCAAAATGGATAGTTTTACAATACTTTAAACAAGTGGGTAAATACTTGGGTAAATACCCGAGTATTTACCCAAGTGTTGGGTAAAAACTCATTAACTGCGGAACCACTTGACGTAGGCTGACAAAATTTGGCTCAAATCTTACTTATATCAAGAGAATATCTAGCATTGAAAATAGGGTCTCTGGGTCCATGTTTTGATATAGCCCCCATATAACCGTACCTCCCGATTTAAGGTATTTTTTGTCTATTTGCATCATTGTACAATCATAGTGGCTGAAATTTGGCACAGTGTGTTCTCAATATGTAGAAAATATCCTTGCAAAAATTTGTCAACATAGGTCCACGTTTCCTAATAGCCCCCATATAAGGGTACCCCGATTTTGAGTATTTACCCAAATGTTGGGTAAAAACTCTTTAACTGCCGAACCACTTGACGTAGGCTGACAAAACTAGGCATAAATCTTACTTATGTCAAAAGAACTTCTGGTACTGAACATGGGGTCTCTGGGTCCATGTTTTGATATAGCCCCCATATATCCGTACCTCCCGATTTAAGGTATTTTTTACTTATTAGCCTCATTGTACAATCATATTGGCTGAAATTTGGCATAGTGAGTTCTCAAGGAGTATAATATATCCTTGCACATATTTGTCAACGTAGGTCCACGTTTTCCTGTAGCCCCCATATAAGGGTACCCCGATTTCGAGTATTTACCCAAATGTTGGGTAAAAACTCTTTAACTGCCGAACCATTTGACGTAGGCTGACAAAATTTGGCTCAAATCTTTCTTATGTCAAAAGAACTTCTGGTACTGAACTTGGGATCTCTGGGTCCATGTTTTGATATAGCCCCCATATAACCGTACCTCCCGATTTAAGGTATTTTTTGTCTATTTGCCTCATTGTACAATCATAGTGGCTGAAATTTGGCACAGTGAGTCCTCAAGGAGTATAATATATCCTTGCACATATTTGTCAACGTAGGTCCACGTTTTCCTGTAGCCCCCATATAAGGGTACCCCGATTTTGAGTATTTACCCAAATGTTGGGTAAAAACTCTTTAACTGCCGAACCATTTGACGTAGGCTGACAAAATTTGGCTCAAATCTTTCTTATGTCAAAAGAACTTCTGGTACTGAACTTGGGGTCTCTGGGTCCATGTTTTGATATAGCCCCCATATGGCCGTACCTCCGGATTTAAGGTATTTTTCATCTATTAGCCGCATTTTACAACCAAATTGGCTGTAATTTGGCACAGTGAGTCCTCAAGGAGTATAATATATCCTTGCACATATTTGTCAACGTAGGTCCACGTTTTCCTGTAGCCCCCATATAAGGGTACCCCGATTTCGAGTATTTACCCAAAAGTGGGTAAAAACTCATTAACTGTCGAACCCCTTGACGTTGGCTGACAAAATTTGGCTCAAAACTTTCTTATATCAATAGTAATAAAGGTATTGAAAATGGAGTCCCTGGGTCCATGTTTTGATATAGCTCCCATATAGCCTTACCTCCAGATTTTAGGTTTTTTTCATCTATTAGCCACATTTTACAACCAAAACATGGACCCAGGGACTCTATTTTCAATATCTTTATTACTATTGATATAAGAAAGTTTTGAGCCAAATTTTGTCAGCCAACGTCAAGGGGTTCTACAGTTAATGAGTTTTACCCACTTTTGGGTAAATACTCGAAATCGGGGTACCCTTATATGGGGGCTATTAAAAAATGTTGACCTATGTTGACAAGTTTTTGCAAGGGTATTTTCTACATATTGAGAACTCACTATGCCAAACTTCAGCCAATATGATTGTGCAATGAGGCTAATAGGTAAAAATACCTTAAATCGGGAGGTATGGATATATGGGGGCTGTATCAAAACATGGACCCAGGGACTCCATTTCCAATACCTTTATTACTATTGATATAAGAAAGTTTTGAGCCAAATTTTGTCAGCCAACGTCAAGGGGTTCGACAGTTAATGAGTTTATACCCACTACCCACCACCCTTATATGGGGGCTAATAAAAAAAGGGGACCTATGTTGAAAAATTTTTGCAAGGATATTTTCTACATATTGAGAACTCACTGTGCCAAATTTCAGCGACTATGATTGTACAATGAGGCAAATAGACAAAAAATACCTTAAATCGGGAGGTACGGTTATATGGGGCTATATCAAAACATGGACCCAGAGACCCCAAGTTCAGTACCAGAAGTTCTTTTGACATAAGAAAGATTTGAGCCAAATTTTGTCAGCCTACGTCAAATGGTTCGGCAGTTAAAGAGTTTTTACCCAACATTTGGGTAAATACTCGAAATCGGGGTACCCTTATATGGGGGCTACAGGAAAACGTGGACCTATGTTGACAAATTTTAGCAAGGATATTTTCTACATATTGAGAACTCACTGTGCCAAATTTCAGCCAATATGATTATACAATGAGGCTAATAAGTAAAAAATACCTTAAATCGCGAGGTACGGATATATGGGGGCTATATCAAAACATGGACCCAGAGACCCCATGTTCAGTAGCAGAAGTTCCTTTGACATAAGAAAGATTTGAGCCAAATTTTGTCAGCCTACGTCAAATGGTTCGGCAGTTAAAGAGTTTTTACCCAACATTTGGATAAATACTCGAAATCGGGGTACCCTTATATGGGGGCTATTAGAAAATGTGGACCTATGTTGACAAATTTTTGCAAGGATATTTTCTACATATTGAGAACTCACTGTGCCAAATTTCAGCCAATATGATTGTACAATGATGCTAATAAGTAAAAAATACCTTAAATCGGGAGGTACGGATATATTGGGGCTATATCAAAACATGGACCCAGAGACCCCATGTTCAGTACCAGAAGTTCTTTTGACATTAAGAAAGATTTGAGCCAAATTTTGTCAGCCTACGTCAAGTAGTTCGGCAATTAATGAGTTTTTACCCAACACTTGGGTAAATACTCGGGTATTTACCCAAGTATTTACCCACTTGTTTAAAGTATTGTAAAACTATGCAGAAATAGGGTCTAAGATTTTGTATTAGCGATTCAATATAGTAAATACCCAAATAAATACCCACAAATGGGTATTTACCCGGTATTTACCCACCGTGTGGGTATTTACCGGGTAAATACCCGGTAAAAACCATCTCTACTGATCTAAAGCTTTGTTCCTTTATTTTTTTATTGTAAAAGTCAGGGATTCCAATGTGGTGGTTTTCCCGCTACTTGTGGTGGTTTTTGACGTGCAAAAACGACTGCTTTAGCAGGGATTTCAACTGTATAGAGGTAAAATCGCTACAGACCTATGGTACGTATGTGGTATATAGCGATTTTTACCCCAGAACAGTTGGCACCCCTGGTAAAAGTAGCAAAAGAGAGATCTGTCAAAATTGCCCTCACGTAACAAGTTTTGCACAAAAGTAAAGAAACGGAAAAATAGTAGATCTGACAGTAATGCCAAAAAACGAACATGGCTGCCTAAAACAATAACAACAAACAAAACAAATTTCACAGTTTCTTATTTTTTATTTCACTGATTTAATTGTTTTATTAATATTTCTTTTTATTTTGCTTTGACAGCGCGCGCTGTTTTCTTTTTTTCTTTTGCCGTAATTGTCAACAGTTTGACAGATTTTCCATTTCTGAGAAAATTTTATACCGTAATTGTTGTTGTAGAACTAATTTAAATATTCAAATTCTTAAATTAGTCCCGTTCCACACTAGAGCGATATCATTGGAACATTTTGAATAATTAGTTTCGTATCGTTTATGAAAGTACTAGCTCTCTTCTTCTAGGAGAAGTGAAATATGCTAACTGAAGAATATCTATTTTTAAACAAGGTTTAATACCAGTGGGACATTGATGTTTTCTATCATTCAGAATCTGAAATAGGTACCAAGTTATAGCCACTTTAGTACATATACTAAATTCTTCTGCACATGCTACGATCGTGTCGCTGTGGTTATTCTACATCGACATAGCCATGTCCGTCCGTCACTCTGGCGTCAGAACGGAATGAATTTTTCCGTAGAACTTTTGGAAATGAAAATTAGCTATATAGGTCCACGTTTTGGTATAGGCATCAAATAAAGTAGGCGTGCCTTTAATGAATTTTGAAGGTATTATTCCCATTTGAATTGTGTGTAATTTGTTATTTTGTGTTCCCAGAGGCTAACAAACATTTATACCAAAAATTGTTTATATATGTAAGTCCATGTTATGATTTTCGGTGTTTTGAAGACTTTAGCCACTTATCTTACCGAAATGTTTGAAATTTGGCATTTCGTCTTTTTTTAAAGCTCTAAAACTTTCTTCCAGAAATTTGTCCTTATAGGATCCACTTTTTGATATAGTCACCATGGAACGGTGTTCGGTATTTTGAATTTTTATCCACATTATCCCACTGAAATAACCGAAATTTGGTATTTAGTACCGCCAGATTTCGGTATTCTCAAGGTTTTACTCACATAATTCTACAAGTAATGGTATATAGTCCTGGTTGAGGATATACAACATTCCTGCCAAGGCGAATTTAACAAGGTGATCCAAAGGCGAATTCGGGTGAATTCAGGCCGTAGTCTTTATTTGCTGTCAAAATTTTTTGCGCGAAATATCTCCAAAAGGTAGAAGAAAACGGTAAATAATTCTTTGTGAAGCTTAAATAAAGATGTTGTACACAGATATTCTTTACAGAAGCGAAATAATTGTTATTTATTTTTGATTTAAAATATGTTTTTGACAGCAAATGAAGACATCAGTTGGTATTTTTGTATCACCTTCTTTCTTGCACCATGATTCCTGCAGAGAATTGCCGGTATAGGCCACATTTTTTATATAGTCCCAATATTCCATCAGTTGAATGTTGATTTTTTGCATGCGAAATATTAGCATCCATGGGATTATTTATAGCAATTAAATAAAATAAAATATTTGTTGAAAAGATGGTTTGCGGGTTCTCAGATTGGAAGGCACTACGATACCAGTCGATGTGAAGTCTTTTAAATAATTTTTTTACATCAGTTAAATGTTGATTTGTTGCATGCGGAATATTAGAACTCATGAGATTATTTATAGCAATTAAATAAAATAAGATATTTGTTGGGAATTGTCTCAAGATTTTTAAGCATTTGTTATACAAAGAACTCATGCCTGTTTTAGTTTATTATTATACATGTTTAAGAAATTAATTGTAAGGAAATAAATTAATACATATTGTAATATACTTATGTATATTGTTCTATAAATTTCATTTAAAATTTGATAACATTTTTCGTTTTCCAAACATGTAGTTGGCTAACTGTAATAGAGTTACATGTTTAAAAACTATAGTATTTTGTTTGATACCAGTTTACAATAAATGTGCTCAGCGTTCTCCAACTCGAGGTTAACCTCTTTTTTTTGTAGCAATACAAAACTTTAGCAGCTGCTTTTCTTGACAATTGCGGCATTTTTGTATTTTGACAAAAAATGCTTAATTTTTCTCTAACATTCAAATATGGACAGAAGATACGAAACAAGAATAGAATATATAGAATTGATGTTGGTATTTATATTTTAAGCTTAGAGCAGAAGAAGAGAACAACAGAGAAACATTGTCATTCACACATATACTACATATGTACATATACATAAATATATATACATAACAACAATTTGTTTGTTCCACATGGGGGTCAATATGAGATCAACTAATTTAATTGGTCTAAAAATGGATCTTAGAAAGTCATGAAACTGAAAGTTTGATGCATATTTGCGCCAAACTACATACGTGCATACATACATATGTGTATATGGATGTAAGTCCACTTCGTCAATGGTAGTGTAAGGTTCTTGACTTCGGAATCGGAAGTGATGAAAACAAATAAAAAAATATATGTACATACATATAATGTTAATTTGAATTTCAGCTTATTCATTACGCGTTTGGGTTAACAGTATCACAAATTTGTGGACACTGTTGAATGAGAGCAGCTCCCACACTAGCGGTTGGAATGTCCCATTGTCTATTTGTATTGCAAAACCGTTTTGCATAAATTTTAAATTTATTAAATTCGGAACCCCTTACGTCATATTCTGCTTAGTGTCTTTATTAATGGAAAATAATAGAAACAAAAACCAAACACACAACAAACCATTTCTTTATTTTTTAAATGCTATGAAAACAAAGATGATGCCATGAAATATTAATAATACGAGTATATTTGAATTTTTTTTTTCATCGTGAAATATTCTCACGTTCTATCACCCTCTGTCATTTGTTGTTACATTGGAATTTGTGATGTCTACACCCTATTTTAAAAAATTGTCATGTTTTAATGCAGTAGAGAATTTGTAGAATATAAAGTCAAGTAAAAATTACCAAACACTTTAAATCCTCCGGCAAGACAAAATTTGAAAACTTAAAAAATATGCGTACTTGTATAGGGGTTTTTTAAAACGACCTCACTTGTTTTGTGTACACTATATTTTTAAATTTGACATACATTTAGAATAATGCGGTTTGATTTTTTTCAGTGGTCACAAACTTTTTGCCTTACAATTTTTTCTGAAACTAAAGATTTAATATGTTTTGCCGGCTCCCATCTGTGTGTTTACAACTTTCATCCTTAGGCAGACACAAACCTCGACTAAGCGTATAAAGTTCTTTTCATCTTAAATTCTTTCGAATTTATATAAGCACATATTTAATCTATATTAGGGCGATCATAAAAAAATGTTTTTGCAATTCTTACCCCTAAATTTGTTCCATTTGATCCAAAAACCGTATATGTATACGCAATTTTATGGCGATCGATTATGTTAACCCGTGCTAACCGAGCGATCTTTGTTTCCATAGTAATTTGTATGGAAGCCAAAATTCTCTAAAGGCCGCAAATTATGGTACAATCGATGAAAAAACTACACCAGTTCATTGTTGTGGCTAAAACCGAATCCTACAAAAATTTGTGAAAATCGGATCGGATTTTGATATAGCTATATTAAGCCCAAAATAGGCCAAATATGCATATTGGAAGGAGTTCCAAAAATATAGGGTGTCTTTAAAAAATTTCAGGGAGATCATCTTTAAGAAGACTAACTTTTCTCATACAAATTCAGCAAGAAGTCTAGTCAGACCAGTGAGTCTCCAATGAGATGGCTTGTAAATCTTCTAGAAGATCTTCCCAAAGAATATGTAGGATATGAAACCAATATTCCAAAGTGTGTTATACTAGTTTTATGACTTTTTTAAAACCTCTTATCCCTGTATCATAGCGTGATGAGATTACATAAAATCTTTATTATAAAGTGATTCGATAAAAAAGCTTCCGCACAAAAAGCTTTTAAAGTTTTTGACCATTGTTTGAAGTCACTATAAGCAAATATTTAACAGAAAACAAGGTATACGGGCACATGACATAACCGTTGGTTTCTCACTATTTTATCGTCGTATTATTACACATATATAATTTTATATTATATATAACATTATTTCATATATCATAAAAATTAAAAGTGGTTTGTGTGGGACCTTCTTCAATATTTATGTGAAATAAAAGTTAGTTTAGTCCATAATAGTTAAAAGGTCATTCATTCGTGTAACAGGAAATATTTTTTTTTTCATTTCATAGTATTTTTTTCAAAAAAAAAAAAAAAAAAATCAAAGTGGTTTATGCAGAACCTATTTTTATAACAAAATAGAATGAATGTTATTTTAAGCATTGGTAGGCAAAAGTTCATTCATTCTCACAACATGAAATCATTTTTGAGAAAAAATGTCAAGAAGTCTTAACCCTAGTTTTATAAACTATCTATTGACCCAAAAATGTTTCCGTTATGCGTTACGTAATCAACATAGGGATTAAAAGGTTTGTATTGAAATTTGACCCTTTAACTAATTTAAAAATTGCTGATTTTACAAACTTTTGATAAATGTAGAACAAATTATTGTCCGGAGTCGAGCTTTTTTCACAGAGTTCGGCCTGGCCATTTATACGCATTTTTACAGGGCTCATTATCGCTCATTCTTATGACATGACCTAGCCAACCCGTTGTATCTTGGTACATTCGATTTTTTCATTCACGAGCAAATACTCGATCGAATCGAATGTCGTAATTAGGCCCCTAATGTCGATGTGTAGCCGATACAGCTTGTAGTTCATATGACGCCGATATTAACCGTCAACGCATATTGATCCGTAAATCTTTTGAATAATTTTTCTCTCAAACACACCATGAGCTGCCTTATTTGCTTGCGAAAGTTTGTTTTAGTAAGATGACGCGATGTGGCTTTGTTTTTAAACTGCTAATTAAAAAAAAAAAAACAATATCTTGGTAAATACTATTCTTCTTTTTTCACAATTGTTAGTTGTGTTTACGACAGTGTGGAGTTGAAGTCTTTAACTACCCCAAAATTATAGGTACAACCTTCCACAGTCGGTCCGAATTCTATGGACGCATTGCGCGTCGATACCATCAACTTGGTCTTGTCGCCAGATCCACATTAGCAGATCTCCTTCGACCTTCTTAAGGGTATCAGCTGCTTCTTTTACTGATCGATTCTGTCAATGTCGTTGGCATAAGCATGAACATTGGGGTATATTGTGCCCCTACTTTTATACGTTTGAATCTCGTTTAACCTATTACAGCTGAACGTTGAATAGGTCGGAGAGGTTCTTTCCTATTTTAACTGAGGACCGGGTATCAGCTAATGTCGTCTTACAAAGCCGAATTTAGACGAATTAGAGCTGGCAAAAATTGATGATGCTATCGACAATATCGATTATTTAAAAAAAAAATCAATATCGATAGTTACTTTTGTCTATCGAAATTATCGGATTAAGACCCTAACCTAAAATTCATTGAAACAAATAGAAATATTGTGCCTTTTCGGTTTTGTGAATGTGAGAAAGTAATGCTTTGTTCACATTTATGAAATCCACTCGATTTCAACTGTCAATTCCATTGCTTAAACGTCAAATGAAATCCAATGGATTTCAGATGAGTTTTCATTTGACGTATACGCAAAAGAATTGACAGTTGAAATCGAGTGGATTTCGTAAATGTAAACAAAGCATAAGTCCTAGAGTTGAGCAATTGAACTAGTAACCATGGTACAATAAAGTAGAGGTAGGCCAGGTATGAAAATCGCCGAAAAATACAACCCTGCAGCAATGGCTTAAAACGTCAAATGGCATGGTGCAATAATAAAGGCAGATGTATCTGCATAGTTATTCCGTTTTACAAAAAATATAGCATGTAGAACTTCGCAGTTTATGTGTTAAAATTACCAAATAGAGTAAATAATAATAATTACTTTAGCAAGGCTCCGGAATATTGTTGCTAGAAAGTTGTTCCAAAAATAACAAAAGTTGTACCCAAACTTATGACAGTAAAAATGTCATTCTCTTATTTTCTACTTGACAAGTTTTGCTGATTAAACATCGTGATTGATGGCATCCGATTTGCAGATACATTTCAGCTAAAATTTTTACAATGTTTGAAATTTTTCCATTCCCGTACTTTTGGAAAAAAATGTCAATTAATATCAATATTTGTTCTATCGCAAGTATTTATTACTATTAAAAATTAACAATTTAATTTTGCCATGCAAATAAAAATCGTTTGCTCTTGTTTTTAATTTTATATATAGTTTTGCAGCAGAAGTTTTTTGTTTGGAACAATTTATTAGTTATTATTGCATAATGTCAACAACAATAAAAAATGTCAACCCTGCTTTTGACAGAATAGGCCAAAATAAGAAAAAATTGTAATCAGCTGTTAGCTCTGGCCTACCTTATAATTATTCTACCATGCTAGTAACGTCATTAAAACTAACGTTTGATATTACGTATACACAGTTTGGTTATACAAACGACCAGTGTCCATTGACATTGTCGTTCAATATAGAGTTCAGTTGGCACAACCCTAGTAAGTCAGTAAGTCCAATGTCACACGTACAAATTTTTCGGAAAAGTATAATGTATTTTTGTGCATTTTTATTAAATAAAAGCAATTGTTTTTTTCTCCTTTATATTTCTGTGAAGTACTTGTGTAAAATGTCAACAAAAGCATAGACATTTCCGCCATTTTCATTTCCAAATTAATGGTGATGAGTCACTGATGACAAATTAACTATAATATCGATAGCAATCGATATTTTGAAATGCAATTTTGAAAAAATCTAATGTTGGAAACATCGATAGTTTTCCAGCTCTACTTGGAATACCTTATAGCGTATGGGACTGTCGAATGTTGCTTTATAATGAACAAAAGGAAGGTACGTGCTTATCTGCATCTCTCGGGCCAATTGTGGATTTTTAGGCTGACCATAGAATTTGGTCATTCACACAATATCCATAACACTATGTTATAAGCATTAGGGAACAAACTTACGTCTCTATAGTTAGAGTACACATTCTTATCTCCTTTTTTGCGGACGGGACACGTTACGCTCAGGTTTCGCCTCCGGTTTTGAACAGCCAGCCGCGCTGTAATCCATCGGCTCCTCCTTATTATTTTTCAGCCTGTTTATTGCTGTCTTCACCTCATCTTGGCCCGTGGTATCATTGTCAGTATAGGTCCATGTTTTGATATAGCCCGCATAGAAGGGTATATCCCGATTTTTTATTTTGAAGGTTTTAGCCACATTATCTTACTGAAATTGCTCAATTTTGGTATATGGTATTCTTTGGTGCTACCAAGAATTTTTTAGTATACGTCTACGTTTTGATATATTTCCAATAGAACTGTACCGCGCGATTTTCATTGGGGATAGACAACATTCCTTTCAGAGAATTGTCGGTATAGGTCCATGTTTTGATATAGGCCACATAGAACGGTACATCCCGATTTTCGGTATTTTTTGGTGTAGATGCAAGCTTTAATATAGCCCTGATATAAGAGGAATTGCGGGTTCTCAGATTGGAGGATACTATGATACCACTCGATGTGTATGAAGTCTTTTAAAGGATTAGTCTACAGTCACTATAACTTTGTATTCCGGTTAGTTATACTAAACTAATGCTTGTAATTTTTGTATTTCCAGATATGCGGCATTTTATTGATTGTTTTTGGTTCCCTGCTCTTTTCCAATATTCACACAGTGGAGGATTTTGCGGAAGCAGTTAAAACGCAACAGGTGCCTCTAACAATGATCGTTTTGGGTATTGTGATTTTGCTGATATCGTTCTTCGGTTGCTGTGGTGCCATTCGTGAAAGCTATTGCATGTCAATGACAGTAAGTCGGGGTTACCATTATTAAGTCAATCAATCCACTTGTTCGGAGACATTATAATATAATGCCTTAAAATTATATTTTCCGACTAATCTCCCTCTTTCTTTATTCCCATAGTATTCTGTACTTTTGTTTGTATTGATGATTGGTCAATTGGTTTTGGTGACATACATGTGGCTGCAAAAGGATAAATATTTGGTCATTATGGGTGATGTTGTTGAAAAAGCCTGGCAAAATAGGACACGCAAGTCGGACTATATGGATGCCCTTCAAATCAGCGTAAGTAACCTTTGGGTGATTTGTTTTGAATGATATGGTCATGTCTTTTATATACACACAGATGGAGTGCTGTGGCAGAAGTGGACGCGATGATTATCATTTCCAGGGCTACTATCCACCATCTTGCTGTAAAGATGTACGTCAGTGCAACGATTCGACTGCTTTCAAGATTGGCTGCAAGCAAGCCTTTGTCGATTTCTGGGACAAAAATGCTGATATTATAAAATACGCTGGTCTTGTTATAGCAGCTATTGAGGTACATATATGCGTAACTTTTTTTTAATATTCTTCACAGGTTCTAAGTTTTAATTATTAAGACTTATGATTTGTCCGCTAGCAATGTAATGTATTATTGCTAAATTATAATAACGACCTTAGGTAGTAGTGATGAAAAGTAGGGACCAAATCGATTATGTACTTTGTGATGGGCATGCAACGAGTGCGTCGGTCGTGCGATCAACTTGAGCGGAAAAATTCTAACTTTCACTACCATGTTGCTCACTACCAGAGATTCGGAACCGATTGTACGTTGTGAACAAAGAAGGAATAGATGCAATGGTACATCTGGAAGATCCCCAGAACCACACATCATCCGTGTTCCAGTCAACGTCTGAAACCTCAGTGTACATATGTTTGTATTTGTATCGTTTTCTGTGCTGTGCACATCCTGGAATTCTTTTGGTTCGGGATGGAGGAAAATCCAGGACCAGTATGCATGTGTCCACCTTACTCAGGCTTCTGTGAGATTCAATATATGCCGGGAGTGGGTGCAACTCAGGGGTTGCTTTGGACTCGTCCATGTGAGAGACTACAACAGGGAACATGTGGCGGTATGCTATGCTATGTCATTAGAATATGACCCCCCCAGCTGTCCCCCCAAAGTTGAAGCACACGCAGCACTTGGCATCAGCCGTTGCTGTTCCAATTCTTGAAAATGCACACTTTTTGCAATTTAAATACAATGGACTCCGAGGTAGGATCTTGGAAATAGTCGATTTTATGAGTCGGTAAAATATCACGGTCGCGGCAGAAGTCTGTGGAATACAGGCTTATCTCGCTTGAGCCTGGCCGAATGACCCATACAAGCAATGTTGCAGTTAGGTGTGGAACTGCCAAGGTAAAGCTACTTAACGTATAGATCCCGCCGGTAAATAGCTGTATTCTAGTTATTGGCTTATAGACCGCTTTTGGAAGGTCATAACCGTGTGGTCTTGGGGGACTTTACTTCTCATCATGAGTTGTGACATTTGTCATATTTGTTAAAGTGAATCGTACAGACCGTTTTCGCCGTCGCCCGTGGCAATGACCTTTTAGACTTTAATCCTCCCCAGCGTCAGAAGTAGGGAAATACAGAAATGCAGTTGTCAAACATCATCGTGGGTTCCGTAAGCAGCACACAACGACAACAGCTCTGCAGGCCAACTCCACACATATTAGTCGAGGACTCAACCAGAGCAAGAACAGTGATGGTGGCGCTCGACTTATCAAAAGCCTTTCATACTGTCAATCACTACACGCTGTTTGAGGATATAGAGCAGACTACCCTACGGGCAAGTGGCAAACACTTGACGCGATAGGTCGGTGAATTTATCTGAAATCGGGCAGTACCGTTATGTATGTCTATACCAAAACGTGGACCTATGTCCATATTTTTTTTTTTTTTTTTTGAGAAATTGTTAGACCATCGGGAACCCTAAATGCCAAATTTTAGCTAATTCGATCAGAGAATGTAGCTCAAAACTTCAAAATACCTGAAATCGGGAGTACTTTTATAACAGGGATATATCCTAACGTGAACCTATATATAGCATCTTTCCTAAATTTCAGAAATTTCAAATTGGACATTAGTTTTATGACGGGGCTATATCAAAAAGTGGAACATAAGCATCTTTCCTAAATTTCAAATTTCGTCCTATCTCAATTTTTATTATTTTTTTTTTAATTTCATATTAAGATATTTTCGTAAATTTAGTCCTTTGGAAGATACCGATTTCAACTAACATCTTTTTTAAATTCTTACAGTTTGCTGGCTTCATTTTCGCCTGCTGTCTGGCCAATAATATTCGTAACTATAAACGTCGTTCCGGCTATTAAGTAGACGTATTAGCAATACATCAGAACATTAACGAAAGCCAGCTTCAAATCATCAGCTTTATGGCAGTCATAATGAGGCATCTAAAACATCGTATCCGCCCACCATCAGCTTCCCAAATATTGTAACGTAATTTGAATATTACACGAATTTAGGCGTAAATGTCTTAATTTTTTATACGTAATTTAAGTTGTAATATTGTGAAGCGTTATAACATTTAATATTTTTTATGTATGTATTTTACAAATGAATCTCTTTTTATAAAGCTTATCATCGTTGATTGTACTAATTTTAAAGTGTACAAATTAATATTAATAAAAATTATGTATTGTATATTTTTTCATGGACTTAGATAAGTTTATTGTGACATGGACATTTCATGTACAATAGGGGTAAGTATGTAATAAATAAGTAGTATTCCAGGAAATAACAAAGATGTTGTGAATCCCCAACCTTTTATTATAGAAATTCCCAAATCTTCAAAAATACGTACATATATGTATTAGGGTTATGACTTTTTGACCTTTTTTCTGAAATATGATTTCCTGTTCTGCAAATGAATGAACTTTTGCCTATTAATGACTCAATAACTTTTTTTTCATTTACTTAGAAATTAACTTAGAAATTATATTACTGTGAAATAAAAAAAAAACTCAAAAAAGTATTTACTGTTCACGAATGATTGACCTTTTGCCTATTAATAGGTGTGTTTGTTTACTCAAAAATTTCTAAGAATTTGTACAAGTCCAGTAACTTCTTGTAAACGATTAAGGTCTTTTGCATTGAACTGTAGAGTAAACGAACAACATCCATTAACAATTCGTACAAAATTTGAGGAAACGAACACACATAATGACTAAAATAACTTTTATCGTATTTAAATATTAAATAAGATAGCGCACAAACCACTTTTAATTGATATGATATATGAAATAAAATCATATGTATGTATATGATATAAAATGATATACATATATATTAGACTTGTGTCATTCATGAACGAACCGGTTCAAAGGAACGACTCCGTGAAAAGAAGGAACGGATCCGTATCCAGCACATTTTTTTATATCGTTCATTTAGATCCCTGATGGCCAAGACATTGCTGCTTACAAAATTAGCAGCAGAACCATCACCATTCATTTCATTTATTGAGCCTTTCATTTACAAACGTTATAATTAGATAGAGTTGTTATGATATTATAGCATCGTTCCAGAACTAAAAAGTTTTTACACATTTAACACATTTTGAACATTTTTCCCCGAAATGCGTTCCCGTACACCAAAAAAGTTGCAAAATGTTCAGTTCTCTTTGAAAAAAAAGCGCTGAATGGCTCTCTCTTTAGAAACTTTTTACACGACAAATTTGAGCGAGCAAAAATGTGCAACATGTTTGCCGGCTTCCGATTGGCTGAAACGCCGACTTTGACATTTGTTCCAGTTTTTTGACGTTTCTGCAATTTTCCGGTCCCGTACATTTTGGAAAAATGTGTGCGTTGAACTCGTTTTTGACGATTGTCTCTTTTGCACATTTTACCATTAAAAAAGTACTGGAACGGAGCTTATGTAAAACATAAGATTATAATTAGTTTTACAAACTCACGCAATCTGCGTTAGGGCTAGCATCACAAATTTGCACACACAAAACAATCAATGATTCGGTTAGCTACAATCAATGATTCGGTTCATCTCGTTCTTTTAACTCTTCTGGTTCTTTTTGCTTTTTCGTTCATATTCAAAACAATCACCACCACCATTTTTTGTGTCAGCGCTAGCATCACAAATTTGCACACAAAACACAATCAATGAATGATTCAGTTAGCTCCTCTCGTTCATTTCATTCAGTGGCTCATATCGCTTCGTTTGAACGAAAAAGAACCAACGAACGAAGTGAACGACCCGGATCTTTTTGGTGAACGGAATGAAGAAGATCGATCCGCCAACTCTATATATATATATATATATATATGTACAGTTGCGTTTAAAATAATAGAAGTGTTCATACCATGGTAGAATCATTACAAGGTAGGGCATAGCAAACAGCTGATTAAAATTTTTTTCTATTGGTTCGCTTATTCTTTCAAATCAGTATACATAGAATTCAGTCAAAATGAAAATTGTTCTTACAACATTTATTATTTATATTTATTACAACATTGTGATGAAACAAATTCTTGAACATATACAGAAGCTGACTCTGTAAAGAAAACTTAGCCTTCCATTCATTTCTCGCGTTTTTAGTTAATGATCCAAAATATCAAATAAACAGTACAACCTGTTGCATATTCAGTCATGGCAATTCTGACAGAATAAGCAAATACACCCAGGCCTTGTTTTTCACAATTTGTTCGTACCTGACCTACGTCGAAGGTCACACTAGAGTGGTTTCATTGAAACTTTAAGGTATTTATAGATCGAGTTGCCCACTACAGCAACTTTATGATATCACTCTACTGTGGAAGTCGACCTAGGAACCCTTGTTTTCATGAAATTATTTCAATGAAACACTCTAGTGTGACCAAGGACTACCTTCCAAATTATTGTATCATGTGTTCATACAACATGGTTAAACTTCTCCATTTTTGTTTATTTTGTATTTGGTTATCATTGTTGACATCCCTACTGTTAATTCATTAACAGAAATGTGGCAATTTGTTTTAAATTATTTACTGTTTACACCAACATTATAAATCGTTTTAAAATTTTTTGTTCAAAAAATAGGAGTGTGAAAGAAAATGGACAATAAAAATATTTTTAGTTGAGTTTAGGATTAAACTCGTCAATATTTTAGTTGTTAGTAGTAAATTCAATAGATTTGAAGGTTATTTGAAAACAAAAATTCTTAAGAGGTGACCACAAACAGGCTATTGTCCTTGCAGCGATAAATAAATTTACGTTTTTCATTAAAAATACTTCATTTATATTAGTTCTATTATAAATAATAGGCATATTCGTAGGGCAACTTCAAAAGTATTTCTTTAATCTTTGCTTTTTAACAAAGCGTGTAGAAAAATGACTCATATCTGTCAATCATTCCATTTTTCAAATATAAAGAAAATAATTATTCTGCGTGAAGCTAAGATGCTGGGGGTCTCAAAACATTATATAGTCGAGGGATATTCCTTCCTTATAGATACGCTGTTGGTCGATCCTTACATAAAGGTCTAATAGCAACTGGCTAAAACCTGGCTCTAAGATCAAAATACAGAAATTTATGGGGTACCAATAATCATATATTGTTCGAGGTAACAGTCAGAGTGTTAAACAACTCTAATCAATACAGGTTTTGTTTATAAAATCCATGTTAATTTGACCGTTTCCTCGGTGTGTATGGGCACTCATATTACTTTGAACACCGCTGTATATGTAATCATATGATGATCAAATTAGAGAGAAACAAAAGGTTATATCATTTTGGTTATTTCATGTGGCTCTAAAGCTCGTTTCAGTAATATATGAATGCTTACAGTGACTCCAAAAAATTGATAAAACTAAGATTTCATCTAATTTTTGGTAAAAACTCATTAAAATATCATGCAAATATACGAGGTTGTAAACAAGTTATAACCCTAATGTGCATATGTATACATACATACATATTATCTACCTATTTTCTTGATTAGATTAGGGCAGATACACAAATTTTTCAAGTTTATAAGAAATTGATTTAGGAAAACATTCAAATTCAAGTGTTTCAACTGAAGTAGATCGCCGAAATTACTGTTAGTAACTATTGATAGATAAAGAAGTAAAACAGCGTTCGGGCATAACGTTTAATACCCTTCTAAACAAAACTATAATGAAATGCTTCCACGTCAAGAATTATTCCTAGGAGTAGTAGAATACACTATACCAAACATTTATTGACAATGTACCCATGCTAAATTACTGCCAACATACAGTTGATTCGCAGTTAAAGCCTGCAAAATACCTAAAAAGGTACCTATACATGGGGACAACCATAAACATGGGTATCTAAAATTTTTGGTATAGGAGCTTCCTGACTACAAGGAAAACTAAAGTCAAATTAAGCCAATTTTGCCAAAAAAACTTAAAATTCCAGATAACTCAGTCAGAAATTACCTAATAATCAGGCGGTACCATTTTATAGGGTATATACAGCGTTGCCCACAATTTTTGATCGGAAATCGTAAAAAAATCAAATCGTCAATAAAATTTGGAAAATCGTCAACATTTTCCAAAACTAAGTTTGGTCACCATTTAATCCGATTTTTTCGCTGATAGTTATGTCAATTTCTAACACAATCTCACTTAAATACCGCTATAAAAACAGCTTTCACAAGATGAGAGATTCCCCTATGGCGATAACCATAGGGAAATCTCTCATCTTGTTTGCAGCAGTAATGCTGCAAGGTAAAGATGGTTACACATGATCCTTTTTGGACGACAGATTTGTTCAAATATCGCTTGGTTGACAGTGTGACTGTCCATTTGGTTGTTGAGCGGTCCGAAATCAATGAAAATTGTAATTTAAAACTGACCACTTAAAGAGGGCATTAGTAGTAAGTTAAAAAAGCCCATTTTATCTCAAAAACTTTTTAAAGATGATTTCATCTATTGACAATCCTAAACGAAAATTTTTAGCTGATATAATTCGAAGGCGTGGCAAAAACGATCAATATGTCTGTATTCGGCAACACTGGGGCTATACCAAATACAAAGTAGAGTTAGTTGTTAAGCGGACTATACACTATCAATCTTGCTTGTCTAGCCGATGAACCTCACCTATGCGTGTGTGTTTGATAAATGTGTAGCAAAGAATTCAGTCCATCTTCTTATTTCTTCAGAAACACAATTTTCTATTTCCCAAAATTGGATGACAATACATGAATATGAAACCAAAACCAATATGGGTCCATTTTTTCTTGTAGCCCCCATATAGCGGTACCATCCGATTTAAAGTATTTTAAGCATTCTATCTTCATTTTTAGGCCGAATTGGCTGTAATTTGGCATTTGGGATTCCCAATGCTACAGAGACTTCCATAGCAAAAATGTTGGACATAGGTCAAAGTTTTGGTACTGCCTCCATATAGCGATATCACCCGATTTCAGGTATTTTAAGGATTTTATCTTCATTTTCAACCCAAATTGGCTGAAACTTGGCATTTGGAGTTCCCAATGGTACAGACACTTCTCCACCAAAAATTGTGGACATTAGTCCAGGTTTTGGTATAGCCCTTGTATAACGGTAGCATACGATTTCATACATTTTAAAGTTTTTATCTACATTTTCGGCCTAAATTGGCTATAATTTTGTTATGAGGTTCTCAGTGGTCAAAACATTTAATTACTTAAAAGTTAAAAATAAAAAATAATTAAAAAAAAATAAGTTTTAGTATAAATAAAACGCTAACCAATGCATTTAAAACTAGTAAATAATTTTTCATGATGGAATTAAAAATTAATGATGAATTAAAAATTGTGACAATATTAAACGGCAAACGTTTTATTTGAGAGATTCCATCATGAAAAATTATTTTCTAGTTTTAATTTTTTGAATTATTTTTTATTTTTAAAATGCAGAGGAAAGAAGAAGGCTTTGAAAAGATGGCACAGGTTATGTGAATTTATGTAATCCATGTTTATCAGAGATATAGTTCACTACATCAAAGTCTCCAGTTTTTTTTTTAATTTTTTAACTATAATATCAAATAGTGAACCAGTTCAGTACAATAATTCGTTTGCGTATGATTTATTTCATGAAAACAAAGAGATAATATAACTCATTCGCAGTTCGTTCATACAAACGACCGGTGTCCATTGAACTATATTGTGAACTAGGTCGTTCAAACGAACTAGATTTTAACAACTCTAATAGATACATTGCATACATCTTTCTTGCTGTCATAGCAGCAGACTAGTACATACATAGTACACTAATACATCGATTTGCGTAAAAAATAATAGATTTTGTTTCGAATTGCGTTACTGATTCGATTCGCGTTATAAAAACAATATGTGTATGTAGCTTTGAAGAGGATATTCATGACATCTTAATGTCACACGATGAAACAATTAGCAACGATTATTTATTTTCCATTGCCTCGGAACATGCATGAGAGGAAGAATCACCTGCATCTAATAAGCCTACCGCAGAAAAATAGGTATACATGTCCAGGGTTTCGGAGGCGAGGTATTTGTGCCTCGACTCCGACTCCAGACGAGTTTTTTTCACGACTCCGGCTCCGACTCCGACTCCGACTCCGGGTCGACTCCGAGAGTAAAATCCTATACCACTAAAAATGAATAAAATTTGCACAAATTGTTAACTTTTTCCTATATTTTGGCTTATATAGGCTAATGTGTTAGTTTTCCTTACATATTCATTATAAAGGACATTCGTTCGAATACATTCGAACATATCAATGTTGTTTCTGCCGAATCTTACATTGAAAAATAGCAAAGTTAGAACGTTTTTGTCGGTTTTCCTTTTTTGCACGAGTATATTCTGGACGGAATTCTTCCGTGTGAGAAAATCTTTAAGCTTTCAAAATAAGTGAAAATGGAGGAGCAATACAAATCATAAGGACTACATGTAAAAAAATTATAGGCAATTCATGACCAAGTTTCAAACTGGATGTAAGCCAACATTTTAGTGTGCTTAGCCTCAAAAGAAGACCCTCAATAACAGCCATTTTTCTTGATTTTTTTCCGAGAAAACTACGTAACTTTTTGGCAGTTTTGTTTTCTTCATCCGAAAGAGAAAAATATTACGAAGTTTTGAGGCCGTCTACGAAACCCTGTTTTTATTAAAGCATTGTGGGGTGACAATTTTAGCTCGAAAACCAATAAACAAATTGTCATATATTTTTGTGGCCGATTTCGAGAAAACACAGTTTATGCTGCAAACAAAATAAAATAAATTGTTCCAATCCAACGCTCATACTAAGGCAATATTGTTCCGATCGACTTAAAAATTTGACTACCTATTCTGTGATATTTATACATTCTACTTTTTTCTGAAATTTATACACATTTTGAACATTGGTGTGGAAATATTTGAGATATAGTGTGTATTCTACCCAGCACGTAGGCAGATGGAAGTTTTCGAGAACTGAAAAATTAGCTCACGATGAGATTTCGTGCATGAAAATATTCTACAAAAATGTTGCTAGGAAAATTTTATGTAGGGTCGGTCCACTACGACAAGAAATCGATATTGCCATGTTTTCACTTCTTTATCACTTTTACCCGATCCTTTCTCATGAAAACTATGATTATATATTTCATTGAATTTCGTATGTGATTGTGTAGAAAACTCGGACTATATCTGTTCCTGGCGTACAGATCCGGTTATTTGAATGTCTACATCTAAAGCCCTCATCAAGTATATAGAAAGAAAGGTACCTCACTGAAAACATGTCATCTAACAATGATGAAACAATGTCTCCAAACTGAGATATAACGCTATTTTCTCAATGATGGATGGGGGTCAATGAAAAAATTCATTATGTCATAAGTCAGAAATTTCAGCTATGGGATCCTTTGGGATTCTCAATTGGGACTTTCATTCCGAAAAGGAATTTTTCCACCCACATTTTGTGCCACAGGGTATTCAGTAAGATTTCCCATAGAGACCACACAGTCTTTAATAGAAGACAAGGATGACTTCTCATAAAAAACTGGATGAGAATAGCAATAGACCTTTGTGAGAAGAGCAGTAAGACTTCTGACGAAAGAGGTTACAGGTCCAATCTTAATTCGATTGTCATAGACCATTACTTTTGTTTGCAAAAATGTAAAGAATCAATTAGATCAACAAAATAGGGATGAATAGACTACACTTCAGGGGATAGTAAATATCCTGTGAATCGTCCCTTAAATTAGTATAATATACCGTTTGCGTATATGTTTTCTTATACATTTCTTTTAAAATAAAAATGATTTTTAAAAAATTTTTTCTTGTTCCAAATTTTATGTTATACTACGCGTAGTTATCTATGAGTTCATAGATATCCCCCTTATAAGGAAAATTTCATAATTTCAATCCATAGGTAACGTTACCGGGTGAAAACGGCCGTGTTACTTACACCAAGGATTTTGCCTGGTTGATCGTTGCCATTGTGTTAAAAATTGTAAAACACTTACAGTTGCGTGCAAAATAATAGCAGTGGGGAACTGCTATGTACGAAAATTGCAATAATACTGCTATAAATCCTTAAAGGAATTCAATTATCTGCAACAGGCCAATGCTTATAAGGTCCAAACTTCACGGGCTAAAATATTTTACATAAATATGCAACGAATGCTAAGTCTGGAGTTTCCCCCATTGGCTTAACTTCATCACTTTCCTCTTTGCAGAGAAAAATGTTTACAAAACGCACTGACAGCTTGCAAAATTTACTGATCGCTACCAATATCATGATTTCATCCCGGCGAAGGGAATTATCAATTGGCTTTTCAGTTTTTGAAATGATGATTTTTTTAGTGAAAACCTGAACTCTTTAAGCATCGAGTATTCTCATGTTAATGAGAATGATGCTCACTTTTCGGCTTTCCCAAAAAAACACCAGAACAAAATATTTGCAAGCTGACAGCACGATTCAACTAAGAAATCATCGATTTCTGTTAAGTTGAAATAACATCAACACAGTTACCTGTGAGTATGTCGTTGGAATTTTATTTACAAAATTCCGTTTTGCGCGTGCCTTCGCTGTTTTTTGTTTGTTTTGTTTTAGTTGAAGATTCAATCATATGAATGCTAAGTCTGGAGTTTCCCCCATTGGCTTAACTTCATCACTTTCCTCTTTGCAGAGAAAAATGTTTACAAAACGCACTGACAGCTTGCAAAATTTACTGATCGCTACCAATATCATGATTTCATCCCGGCGAAGGGAATTATCAATTGGCTTTTCAGTTTTTGAAATGATGATTTTTTTAGTGAAAACCTGAACTCTTTAAGCATCGAGTATTCTCATGTTAATGAGAATGATGCTCACTTTTCGGCTTTCCCAAAAAAACACCAGAACAAAATATTTGCAAGCTGACAGCACGATTCAACTAAGAAATCATCGATTTCTGTTAAGTTGAAATAACATCAACACAGTTACCTGTGAGTATGTCGTTGGAATTTTATTTACAAAATTCCGTTTTGCGCGTGCCTTCGCTGTTTTTTGTTTGTTTTGTTTTAGTTGAAGATTCAATCATATGAATGCTAAGTCTGGAGTTTCCCCCATTGGCTTAACTTCATCACTTTCCTCTTTGCAGAGAAAAATGTTTACGAAACGCACTGACAGCTTGCAAAATTTACTGATCGCTACCAATATCATGATTTCATCCCGGCGAAGGGAATTATCAATTGGCTTTTCAGTTTTTGAAATGATGATTTTTTTAGTGAAAACCTGAACTCTTTAAGCATCGAGTATTCTCATGTTAATGAGAATGATGCTCACTTTTCGGCTTTCCCAAAAAAACACCAGAACAAAATATTTGCAAGCTGACAGCACGATTCAACTAAGAAATCATCGATTTCTGTTAAGTTGAAATAACATCAACACAGTTACCTGTGAGTATGTCGTTGGAATTTTATTTACAAAATTCCGTTTTGCGCGTGCCTTCGCCGGGATGATATCATGATATTGGTAGCGATCAGTAAATTTTGCAAGCTGTCAGTGCGTTTTGTAAACATTTTTCTCTGCAAAGAGGAAAGTGATGAAGTTAAGCCAATGGGGGAAACTCCAGACTTAGCATTCATATGATTGAATCTTCAACTAAAACAAAACAAACAAAAAACAGCGAAGGCACGCGCAAAACGGAATTTTGTAAATAAAATTCCAACGACATACTCACAGGTAACTGTGTTGATGTTATTTCAACTTAACAGAAATCGATGATTTCTTAGTTGAATCGTGCTGTCAGCTTGCAAATATTTTGTTCTGGTGTTTTTTTGGGAAAGCCGAAAAGTGAGCATCATTCTCATTAACATGAGAATACTCGATGCTTAAAGAGTTCAGGTTTTCACTAAAAAATCATCATTTCAAAAACTGAAAAGCCAATTGATAATTCCCTTCGCCGGGATGAAATCATGATATTGGTAGCGATCAGTAAATTTTGCAAGCTGTCAGTGCGTTTTGTAAACATTTTTCTCTGCAAAGAGGAAAGTGATGAAGTTAAGCCAATGGGGGAAACTCCAGACTTAGCATTCATATGATTGAATCTTCAACTAAAACAAAACAAACATAAATATGCAACTATTAAGAAGCACCATTGACGTTTTCTGCTCAGGAAGGTTTTTTCTTGTGCAAAATAATAGCAGTGCTAGTGTAATCTATCTGCCGGGTCACTTTATGGCTTCATATGCTAATCATAGTTTATGCTTATAAGTTGTTGGTTTCATATCTCGGAAACTGATTGGATTTTCATTCTTGGATCTTTTTCGACTCAGACTCCAACTCCGACTCCAGCAAAATTGCTCGACTCCGACTCGTAGACTCCGACTCCGAAACCCTGTATATGTCACTCAAATAAAAGAAGTCATGCAAACTATCACCAAAGCAATTTTTATATTTGTAGATAACGATCCAGATGAAAATCACTGCGTCATAATGATGATAATGCAATTTATTTGCCAAAAATTAATTCCAAAGACAAATAAAAAAATTCCTAAAAAAAATAAAAGTCTATGAATCATTCGCATAATGTGACGATAGTTAAAAAAATGTTTGTATAGGAATAAATTTATAATATTTTTAGTTAAGTTTTTCGCAAATGGTCTAATTTGTTTGTTTTTTATATGCTAATAATATCATTTACGTAGCATTTGTATCAATGAATATTTAAAACCGCATTCGCTTGAATTTTTTGTAAAAAATTTAGAAAAAAATCCAAAAACAATTTTGTGGGACTAATTACCAACCTTACCATTACAATACCAACCATTAACGCTAATCGAGGTATTATTGTATGCCAATAATGATCCACTACGTCATCTTATAGTTCATTTCAATATTCTCAGATCGATATATCCGAAAGTAAAGCAGTTTAAAACGAAAAATAACTCTGCTTCTGAATACTTAAGCCTTAAACACATACAACGTTTCAGCAAAGTTGGAGGTCATTTCTGATAGAAGAATAAAAGGCCAAGATAGATTGAATTTTTCTTTATTCTTTTATCGAAATGACTTCCAACTTTACTCAAACGTTGGATGTGTTTAGGGCTTGAATCTAAATCGAACCTAAATTGTATATATGTAAATTACTTTAGTCTGTAAGGATATTTGTATTATCTATAGACTCAATAAAATATAATAATATAATATTTTTTGAACAAGGGATTTTTGTAGCATTCGATATTTTTCAACATTCGAACATCAAGGCGTATAATTCATATTACTTAGAAAAATGCATCCGTCTATTATGTCGGGACCTTAAAAATGTAAAATATTAAAAAACAAAAAGTTAAAACACAAAAAATTGAACCATTTTTATTAGATTATGAGCAGCTTGGAGCCATTTGTTAACCTATTTAAAAAATCATAGTCGCACATACATAGTAATTTATTTAGTTTTATACATTTATTTCATTTTCGTACCACTTATGTACATATGTGCATAATTGTCACCACTTTAAAGAACAGAAATAACATTTCTTATTTGCGCGAGAGTACTGAGTCATTCGTTGTCTTATTCATTTACGCAATATTTATTTGTGTATCTATTTATGAATTTTGTTATCATTAAAATTTCGTTAGCAAATATAATTTAATAACCGCAAAGACAATAAAGATAAATTTTCATATTATCTGTCATTGTATGTCGTTATAAGCGAGCAAAATGGGCAAATTAGTAACATTAAATCAATGTACGCACCAGAATATTTATAATTCTGTTTCATTTAAATTCAGTTGGGACTAATTATTGCAGAGGTCTCAAAGTATCCAGAGGAGGGAAGGCGCCTTTTGAAAATATGGCTCAGGTTATGTGAATTTATGTAATCTATGTACATCAAGAGATATAGTCCACTACATTAAAGTTGAACAATGTGCTTCAAAATAGAACATAATATTTCCATTTTGAAACACATTATTTAAATAAATTTTATTCATACGTATATGAGTAAAAGTCAAATTCAAATTCAAATTCAAATTCATATTTATTGAGTCTTTTTTTTAAACAATTAACAAATTATAGATTTATAATAAAACGAAAGCTTAAAACTATTTTGTATTGTTTTAATTACATTATTTTTTATATTCAGTAGCGACCTTGTGTGATAAATTAGTGAGTAATTATAATTAGGCATATTTTAATAATTTAATTCGGGCTTGCTCCCGACCCTTTCATATTTGGAGAGAAAATCTCCTCTTATTTTCACTTAATGCTACACTTAACCTAAACCTAACTAAACAAAACCTACGTCCATCCTCTACATAATGGCCCCTGAGTGAAACCAAGTCACCAAAGGTAGTTATATAGAGGATGCAATTTAACCTCTGTGAATTCCGCCAGAAATATGGGTATAGAAATCAGGACATTGCGTATTATTTAGATTCATAGCCAAATCAATACCGAGTGCCGATATATAATTGGTATTTTCCCAAGTAAAACCACTTTGTTCCCTTACAATATCTTGAATTAAAGAGTTGGAGTGGCCATGAAGTCTATTTACATATTTTTTAAAAAAATTAATATTGATGAAGCCAAGGTTTGCACTATTATGGCACGCCAAATATTGCAGTGTACCATGAAATATGACCATAGCTGGATCAAACAAGGTGTTTTTGATCAAACCTCAAAAATGTGGCTAAAAGAGTTAATTTGCAAGGAAGCTATGATCGCGTAAATGCATAAAAATAGGTTAAAACGTGTTGGAGCAAACGAGTTTTTTAGGTTGTTATTCGATTGCCGACTAAACCGTTTAAATTACTGATATCTGCCCAAAATAAATACAAAGTGAAGATTACACTTCTAATGTGTCATTTTTCAAAATCTCCTCTGCATCCACATTTCATGGATGCTGAAATTTTAAAGCCGTGTTCTACGTGTTTTTCGTATTATTGATCTAAATGCGGCGCGCATTCGGGTATTTAAAAAGCCAATCGTAGGATTAAAGATCTCGCAATTACGCATAATTTGATGTGTATATTGACTATGTAGTGTATGCAGCATCACATTAATCTACTGCTAAAAGCCAAAAATTTGTGCGATATTTTTTCTAAAAAACCTATTTTTTGGGTACAGTATTAATATAATTTTGATTGTGCTGGGACCACAAGATATTTTAGTTTTTTGACGGTCCGGATCAAATAAATAGTAAAAGTAGTTCCTACGTTTTGTTCTCATCTGGGTTCCCCCATGAGATTATTTTTTTTTCCTTCTCTTCACTACTCCAGAGTGATATATGTACCTCGGTATTTAACTGTACGGGAAATATTTATTGCCTTATTTAGGAAAACTGGTTCCTCGAAGTTACCCACTTTCGTTTTCCTAGTAAATAGGCATATTTCCGTTTTTCCGGGTTAACGTTCAAACCTCTCGGTCTGGCCTAGTTGTATGCAATTTTGAGAGCAGTTTCTGCTCTTCTACAAAGTATGTTCGGATTCTTTCCCCTTAGAAGTATTATAAAGTCGTCTGCGTAACAGACTGGGACAAATGCTTCTTTGGTTAAGGTGCTTAAAAGACTATTTATTGTAGTAACCCACAAAAGAGGTGATAGTATCCCTCCCTGTGGCGTTACTTGCCCAACTTCGTCTCTTATTTTGACGTCATATAGCCCACAGCTTATCCATCTATTCCTTAGCATATGGCTTATCCAATTTCTTAGGGCCCCGGCAAGTGAGAAATCGTCGATCACCACCACAAGGAGAGTGCCGTCTTCTTTCTCCTCCCTGTGGATGAAAAATAGTAAGTTTGCGCACACAAATTTTATAATAAATAAATAAAATAAAACCCCAACAGCGTGATGGCATACGGATACTTTATTAGGAAGGGCTGTGTTTTATAATTTTGTAAATAAACTTTTAAATTCATATTGCAATAATGTAAACAAATGTATTAAATAATGAAGTTCCATTTTCTATCATTTTTCTTTTCATTAGAAGTGTCGAATATTACTTTTCCAACAAGCCATTAATTTCCAAATCGGTTAACAAATCGATATGTTATAGTGGTTTAAATGCGAAAAACAGCGTATCTGAGAAGATACCAAACAGTACTATTATTTACTACTACGGAAAAAGAAAATTAAATATAATAAACTTTCCAAAATAGGAAAAAGTAATAAAATCGGTTAAAAAATTGATGAAGTATGTAATTCTTTGTGTTTTAACTTTTTGGTTTTTATTAGTATCTATATTTAATTTTTTAACGTGGTTCCACCCATGCGTATGATTCTTATTACTTAAAATAATTATAAAAAGGATTATACGCTCTGTGGAACCCCATACCCAATATCATTGCACTGCTCAAATGTAAAATTAGTTGTAACCAAGGCGAATTTATTAAGGTGATCCAAAAGGTGATTTCGGGCGAAATCAGGCCGTAGTCTTCATTTGCTGTCAACATTTTTTGCGCGAAATATCCACAAAAGCTAGAACAAAACGGAAAAATGTTGTTCGCGATGTTTAAATTAAGATGTTGTATACAGACATTCGTTATAGAAGGGAAATATTTGTTGTTTATTTTTGATTAAAAATATGTTTTGACAGCATATGAAGACATCAGTTGTTATTATTGTGTCACCTTCTTTCTTGCACCATGGATGTACCTAATGTAAATATTAGCGTTATACCTGCATCTAAATCAATTTTAAGCTAATTTTACTATTTTATTTTTGACTTATTAATATATCTTTCGAGTTGAGCTATTATAATCTAAGGGGTGCATTGAAAAATTAATTTGACTATGGCTGATTTCTGAAACGTCCGTTGCTTTGTTGTCATGAAACAAATCTAAAATAACTGACGTTTCGAAAATAAACTATATTTACATCTTTGGTGGATCTTAAATATGAAAACGGATGAGACATAGTACATAGGGAATTTACATTTCGTGGTTAGTTTTTTTTTCTTCTGCTACGAAAGTACTTAGCGCCGCTGTTAAGCCAAACCCTATTTATATGAGGAGTAGAATAAATTAATTGAAAAAGTTTCCTTTTATTTTACATAAAATTTTCTAATTAACATAAACAATATTCTGTAGGTAGTTTTTGGAATGAATCATTCGCATAAACACATATTTGAGGCCGAACATAAATTATATACGAAATATAAAACAAACTATATTAAGTTTGTGGGTGGCATTCGACCAAAATATTAATTTCGAAAATAGATCGTATGCAAGAACAATGTTGATGACCATCCCATCCCCAACCATACAATTTTTGTTTAATGACTTATCTGAGTATGTGTATCATTAGTCACAACTTTGGCTTAGGAATGAGGTATTAAGAAGCATACATATTTATAGCCTGCATCATTATGTTGGGATGGTATTATAAGTTCGGTTTGAGCTGATTCGATCTTGCTATATGTGTTCGCCTTTCTGTCCATCTAAAACTTGTAATCACGCTATACTTCCATATTCCAAGGAAAACCCTGAAAATTAAAGGAAATTTTTTGAGCTTGAAGGTATGACTACCACTTGCAAATATCGAGAAAAAGAACAAAACAAGAAACAAATTAATTGCCTCATTTCAAAGTATAATTTCATGGAATAACATTTAACATTTTCAATTTGATCGGAACAATATTGCCTGAGATATGAGCGTTAGAAGGGAAAAATATATTGTGTTTTGTATGTAGCATAGAAACTAAAAACGCGTTTTTTGCAGAGAAAAATGTTTACAAAACGCACTGACAGCTTGCAAAATTTACTGATCGCTACCAATATCATGATTTCATCCCGGCGAAGGGAATTATCAATTGGCTTTTCAGTTTTTGAAATGATGATTTTTTTAGTGAAAACCTGAACTCTTTAAGCATCGAGTATTCTCATGTTAATGAGAATGATGCTCACTTTTCGGCTTTCCCAAAAAAACACCAGAACAAAATATTTGCAAGCTGACAGCACGATTCAACTAAGAAATCATCGATTTCTGTTAAGTTGAAATAACATCAACACAGTTACCTGTGAGTATGTCGTTGGAATTTTATTTACAAAATTCCGTTTTGCGCGTGCCTTCGCTGTTTTTTGTTTGTTTTGTTTTAGTTGAAGATTCAATCATATGAATGCTAAGTCTGGAGTTTCCCCCATTGGCTTAACTTCATCACTTTCCTCTTTGCAGAGAAAAATGTTTACAAAACGCACTGACAGCTTGCAAAATTTACTGATCGCTACCAATATCATGATTTCATCCCGGCGAAGGGAATTATCAATTGGCTTTTCAGTTTTTGAAATGATGATTTTTTTAGTGAAAACCTGAACTCTTTAAGCATCGAGTATTCTCATGTTAATGAGAATGATGCTCACTTTTCGGCTTTCCCAAAAAAACACCAGAACAAAATATTTGCAAGCTGACAGCACGATTCAACTAAGAAATCATCGATTTCTGTTAAGTTGAAATAACATCAACACAGTTACCTGTGAGTATGTCGTTGGAATTTTATTTACAAAATTCCGTTTTGCGCGTGCCTTCGCTGTTTTTTGTTTGTTTTGTTTTAGTTGAAGATTCAATCATATGAATGCTAAGTCTGGAGTTTCCCCCATTGGCTTAACTTCATCACTTTCCTCTTTGCAGAGAAAAATGTTTACAAAACGCACTGACAGCTTGCAAAATTTACTGATCGCTACCAATATCATGATTTCATCCCGGCGAAGGGAATTATCAATTGGCTTTTCAGTTTTTGAAATGATGATTTTTTAGTGAAAACCTGAACTCTTTAAGCATCGAGTATTCTCATGTTAATGAGAATGATGCTCACTTTTCGGCTTTCCCAAAAAAACACCAGAACAAAATATTTGCAAGCTGACAGCACGATTCAACTAAGAAATCATCGATTTCTGTTAAGTTGAAATAACATCAACACAGTTACCTGTGAGTATGTCGTTGGAATTTTATTTACAAAATTCCGTTTTGCGCGTGCCTTCGCTGTTTTTTGTTTGTTTTGTTTTAGTTGAAGATTCAATCATATGAATGCTAAGTCTGGAGTTTCCCCCATTGGCTTAACTTCATCACTTTCCTCTTTGCAGAGAAAAATGTTTACAAAACGCACTGACAGCTTGCAAAATTTACTGATCGCTACCAATATCATGATTTCATCCCGGCGAAGGGAATTATCAATTGGCTTTTCAGTTTTTGAAATGATGATTTTTTTAGTGAAAACCTGAACTCTTTAAGCATCGAGTATTCTCATGTTAATGAGAATGATGCTCACTTTTCGGCTTTCCCAAAAAAACACCAGAACAAAATATTTGCAAGCTGACAGCACGATTCAACTAAGAAATCATCGATTTCTGTTAAGTTGAAATAACATCAACACAGTTACCTGTGAGTATGTCGTTGGAATTTTATTTACAAAATTCCGTTTTGCGCGTGCCTTCGCCGGGATGAAATCATGATATTGGTAGCGATCAGTAAATTTTGCAAGCTGTCAGTGCGTTTTGTAAACATTTTTCTCTGCAAAGAGGAAAGTGATGAAGTTAAGCCAATGGGGGAAACTCCAGACTTAGCATTCATATGATTGAATCTTCAACTAAAACAAAACAAACATAAATATGCAACTATTAAGAAGCACCATTGACGTTTTCTGCTCAGGAAGGTTTTTTCTTGTGCAAAATAATAGCAGTGCTAGTGTAATCTATCTGCCGGGTCACTTTATGGCTTCATATGCTAATCATAGTTTATGCTTATAAGTTGTTGGTTTCATATCTCGGAAACTGATTGGATTTTCATTCTTGGATCTTTTTCGACTCAGACTCCAACTCCGACTCCAGCAAAATTGCTCGACTCCGACTCGTAGACTCCGACTCCGAAACCCTGTATATGTCACTCAAATAAAAGAAGTCATGCAAACTATCACCAAAGCAATTTTTATATTTGTAGATAACGATCCAGATGAAAATCACTGCGTCATAATGATGATGATGATAATGCAATTTATTTGCCAAAAATTAATTCCAAAGACAAATAAAAAAATTCCTAAAAAAAATAAAAGTCTATGAATCATTCGCATAATGTGACGATAGTTAAAAAAATGTTTGTATAGGAATAAATTTATAATATTTTTAGTTAAGTTTTTCGCAAATGGTCTAATTTGTTTGTTTTTTATATGCTAATAATATCATTTACGTAGCATTTGTATCAATGAATATTTAAAACCGCATTCGCTTGAATTTTTTGTAAAAAATTTAGAAAAAAATCCAAAAACAATTTTGTGGGACTAATTACCAACCTTACCATTACAATACCAACCATTAACGCTAATCGAGGTATTATTGTATGCCAATAATGATCCACTACGTCATCTTATAGTTCATTTCAATATTCTCAGATCGATATATCCGAAAGTAAAGCAGTTTAAAACGAAAAATAACTCTGCTTCTGAATACTTAAGCCTTAAACACATACAACGTTTCAGCTAAGTTGGAGGTCATTTCTGATAGAAGAATAAAAGGCCAAGATAGATTGAATTTTTCTTTATTCTTTTATCGAAATGACTTCCAACTTTACTCAAACGTTGGATGTGTTTAGGGCTTGAATCTAAATCGAACCTAAATTGTATATATGTAAATTACTTTAGTCTGTAAGGATATTTGTATTATCTATAGACTCAATAAAATATAATAATATAATATTTTTTGAACAAGGGATTTTTGTAGCATTCGATATTTTTCAACATTCGAACATCAAGGCGTATAATTCATATTACTTAGAAAAATGCATCCGTCTATTATGTCGGGACCTTAAAAATGTAAAATATTAAAAAACAAAAAGTTAAAACACAAAAAATTGAACCATTTTTATTAGATTATGAGCAGCTTGGAGCCATTTGTTAACCTATTTAAAAAATCATAGTCGCACATACATAGTAATTTATTTAGTTTTATACATTTATTTCATTTTCGTACCACTTATGTACATATGTGCATAATTGTCACCACTTTAAAGAACAGAAATAACATTTCTTATTTGCGCGAGAGTACTGAGTCATTCGTTGTCTTATTCATTTACGCAATATTTATTTGTGTATCTATTTATGAATTTTGTTATCATTAAAATTTCGTTAGCAAATATAATTTAATAACCGCAAAGACAATAAAGATAAATTTTCATATTATCTGTCATTGTATGTCGTTATAAGCGAGCAAAATGGGCAAATTAGTAACATTAAATCAATGTACGCACCAGAATATTTATAATTCTGTTTCATTTAAATTCAGTTGGGACTAATTATTGCAGAGGTCTCAAAGTATCCAGAGGAGGGAAGGCGCCTTTTGAAAATATGGCTCAGGTTATGTGAATTTATGTAATCTATGTACATCAAGAGATATAGTCCACTACATTAAAGTTGAACAATGTGCTTCAAAATAGAACATAATATTTCCATTTTGAAACACATTATTTAAATAAATTTTATTCATACGTATATGAGTAAAAGTCAAATTCAAATTCAAATTCATATTTATTGAGTCTTTTTTTTAAACAATTAACAAATTATAGATTTATAATAAAACGAAAGCTTAAAACTATTTTGTATTGTTTTAATTACATTATTTTTTATATTCAGTAGCGACCTTGTGTGATAAATTAGTGAGTAATTATAATTAGGCATATTTTAATAATTTAATTCGGGCTTGCTCCCGACCCTTTCATATTTGGAGAGAAAATCTCCTCTTATTTTCACTTAATGCTACACTTAACCTAAACCTAACTAAACAAAACCTACATCCATCCTCTACATAATGGCCCCTGAGTGAAACCAAGTCACCAAAGGTAGTTATATAGAGGATGCAATTTAACCTCTGTGAATTCCGCCAGAAATATGGGTATAGAAATCAGGACATTGCGTATTATTTAGATTCATAGCCAAATCAATACCGAGTGCCGATATGTAATTGGTATTTTCCCAAGTAAAACCACTTTGTTCCCTTACAATATCTTGAATTAAAGAGTTGGAGTGGCCATGAAGTCTATTTACATATTTTTTAAAAAAATTAATATTGATGAAGCCAAGGTTTGCACTATTATGGCACGCCAAATATTGCAGTGTACCATGAAATATGACCATAGCTGGATCAAACAAGGTGTTTTTGATCAAACCTCAAAAATGTGGCTAAAAGAGTTAATTTGCAAGGAAGCTATGATCGCGTAAATGCATAAAAATAGGTTAAAACGTGTTGGAGCAAACGAGTTTTTTAGGTTGTTATTCGATTGCCGACTAAACCGTTTAAATTACTGATATCTGCCCAAAATAAATACAAAGTGAAGATTACACTTCTAATGTGTCATTTTTCAAAATCTCCTCTGCATCCACATTTCATGGATGCTGAAATTTTAAAGCCGTGTTCTACGTGTTTTTCGTATTATTGATCTAAATGCGGCGCGCATTCGGGTATTTAAAAAGCCAATCGTAGGATTAAAGATCTCGCAATTACGCATAATTTGATGTGTATATTGACTATGTAGTGTATGCAGCATCACATTAATCTACTGCTAAAAGCCAAAAATTTGTGCGATATTTTTTCTAAAAAACCTATTTTTTGGGTACAGTATTAATATAATTTTGATTGTGCTGGGACCACAAGATATTTTAGTTTTTTGACGGTCCGGATCAAATAAATAGTAAAAGTAGTTCCTACGTTTTGTTCTCATCTGGGTTCCCCCATGAGATTATTTTTTTTTCCTTCTCTTCACTACTCCAGAGTGATATATGTACCTCGGTATTTAACTGTACGGGAAATATTTATTGCCTTATTTAGGAAAACTGGTTCCTCGAAGTTACCCACTTTCGTTTTCCTAGTAAATAGGCATATTTCCGTTTTTCCGGGTTAACGTTCAAACCTCTCGGTCTGGCCTAGTTGTATGCAATTTTGAGAGCAGTTTCTGCTCTTCTACAAAGTATGTTCGGATTCTTTCCCCTTAGAAGTATTATAAAGTCGTCTGCGTAACAGACTGGGACAAATGCTTCTTTGGTTAAGGTGCTTAAAAGACTATTTATTGTAGTAACCCACAAAAGAGGTGATAGTATCCCTCCCTGTGGCGTTACTTGCCCAACTTCGTCTCTTATTTTGACGTCATATAGCCCACAGCTTATCCATCTATTCCTTAGCATATGGCTTATCCAATTTCTTAGGGCCCCGGCAAGTGAGAAATCGTCGATCACCACCACAAGGAGAGTGCCGTCTTCTTTCTCCTCCCTGTGGATGAAAAATAGTAAGTTTGCGCACACAAATTTTATAATAAATAAATAAAATAAAACCCCAACAGCGTGATGGCATACGGATACTTTATTAGGAAGGGCTGTGTTTTATAATTTTGTAAATAAACTTTTAAATTCATATTGCAATAATGTAAACAAATGTATTAAATAATGAAGTTCCACTTTCTATCATTTTTCTTTTCATTAGAAGTGTCGAATATTACTTTTCCAACAAGCCATTAATTTCCAAATCGGTTAACAAATCGATATGTTATAGTGGTTTAAATGCGAAAAACAGCGTATCTGAGAAGATACCAAACAGTACTATTATTTACTACTACGGAAAAAGAAAATTAAATATAATAAACTTTCCAAAATAGGAAAAAGTAATAAAATCGGTTAAAAAATTGATGAAGTATGTAATTCTTTGTGTTTTAACTTTTTGGTTTTTATTAGTATCTATATTTAATTTTTTAACGTGGTTCCACCCATGCGTATGATTCTTATTACTTAAAATAATTATAAAAAGGATTATACGCTCTGTGGAACCCCATACCCAATATCATTGCACTGCTCAAATGTAAAATTAGTTGTAACCAAGGCGAATTTATTAAGGTGATCCAAAAGGTGATTTCGGGCGAAATCAGGCCGTAGTCTTCATTTGCTGTCAACATTTTTTGCGCGAAATATCCACAAAAGCTAGAACAAAACGGAAAAATATTGTTCGCGATGTTTAAATTAAGATGTTGTATACAGACATTCGTTATAGAAGGGAAATATTTGTTGTTTATTTTTGATTAAAAATATGTTTTGACAGCATATGAAGACATCAGTTGTTATTATTGTGTCACCTTCTTTCTTGCACCATGGATGTACCTAATGTAAATATTAGCGTTATACCTGCATCTAAATCAATTTTAAGCTAATTTTACTATTTTATTTTTGACTTATTAATATATCTTTCGAGTTGAGCTATTATAATCTAAGGGGTGCATTGAAAAATTAATTTGACTATGGCTGATTTCTGAAACGTCCGTTGCTTTGTTGTCATGAAACAAATCTAAAATAACTGACGTTTCGAAAATAAACTATATTTACATCTTTGGTGGATCTTAAATATGAAAACGGATGAGACATAGTACATAGGGAATTTACATTTCGTGGTTAGTTTTTTTTTCTTCTGCTACGAAAGTACTTAGCGCCGCTGTTAAGCCAAACCCTATTTATATGAGGAGTAGAATAAATTAATTGAAAAAGTTTCCTTTTATTTTACATAAAATTTTCTAATTAACATAAACAATATTCTGTAGGTAGTTTTTGGAATGAATCATTCGCATAAACACATATTTGAGGCCGAACATAAATTATATACGAAATATAAAACAAACTATATTAAGTTTGTGGGTGGCATTCGACCAAAATATTAATTTCGAAAATAGATCGTATGCAAGAACAATGTTGATGACCATCCCATCCCCAACCATACAATTTTTGTTTAATGACTTATCTGAGTATGTGTATCATTAGTCACAACTTTGGCTTAGGAATGAGGTATTAAGAAGCATACATATTTATAGCCTGCATCATTATGTTGGGATGGTATTATAAGTTCGGTTTGAGCTGATTCGATCTTGCTATATGTGTTCGCCTTTCTGTCCATCTAAAACTTGTAATCACGCTATACTTCCATATTCCAAGGAAAACCCTGAAAATTAAAGGAAATTTTTTGAGCTTGAAGGTATGACTACCACTTGCAAATATCGAGAAAAAGAACAAAACAAGAAACAAATTAATTGCCTCATTTCAAAGTATAATTTCATGGAATAACATTTAACATTTTCAATTTGATCGGAACAATATTGCCTGAGATATGAGCGTTAGAAGGGAAAAATATATTGTGTTTTGTATGTAGCATAGAAACTAAAAACGCGTTTTTCTCGAAATGACATTTTGAAATCCTATAATTTTGTGGGCTTATCAAGGACATCTTTAGATCTTTTTGTTCTAAACAAGCTTACAAAAATATATAGCGATCGCTTATTAGTTTTAGAGGTAAGGTTGGCACCGCAAAACGCTTTAATTAAAACAGTATTTCGTAGACGGCCAATTGCCACAGAACTACGCAATATTTTTCAACAATAAAAATTCAGAAAATAGATTAATATATGCTCTTTCAGACGAAAAAAGAAATCTGCCAAAAAAGTTTCGTAGTTTTCTTGGAAAAGTTTTCATGAAAAAAGACTTTTATTGGACTTTTTTAAGTAGGGGCGACCCACTGTGGTCGAAAGCACTGATCTATCGGAGCGAAATTAATAACATGCAAACGAATTGAAACTCAGCTTGTACCTGTGGGTAATAATCGGCCAAATATGAACAATATCGGCTGACGTTTTGGTGTAGCCCCCATATAACGGTACCTTAAGATTTTCGGTATTTTGAGGATTTAAGCAACAATTTTGCAGCAAATTACCTGTAATTTGGTACTTAGGGTTCCTAGTGGTCACAAAATATTTTCACCAAAAATGATGGACATAGGTGCACGTTTTGATATAGCCCCCATGTAACCGTACCTCCCAATTTAAGGTATTTTGAATATCGTGACCACATTTTGAAAACAACTTGGTTGTAATTTTACATTCCGTGTTCTCACTGCGTATAAAATCTTCTTACAAAACATTTTCAACACGGATTTATGTTTCGATGTAGCCCCTTTTATGGTACCCCCGATTCGTTGAATTTTTACTTGTTATCCCATATTTAATAACATATTTAGCTATAATATGATATTATAGTGTCTCCGGGGGTAGAACTCCTCCTTGCAAACATTTCTCAAGGTAGGTCCATATTTTGAATTAGCTCCCATACAAATGCACAGCTAAATTTGTATGAATTTCATTCAAAATCCCTTATTTTAAAAATGCAGTTATCAAAAGATTTGCAAATATTTGCAGCCCTAATGTGGTTATTCCGTATCCAGAAAGTCCCATTTCATTCCCCAAAAAATAATCGAACCTAAGTTCGGCCAAGTTTACAAGATGCACTCTATGGAACAAGCGCGTACAACCCATAAAAACACAAAAAAAAAATTGAATTTTTTGAAAATTTATTGCTATATAACTAAGTACCTCCAGACCCCAAACTAATTTTTATAATTTAAATCACACCCTCTGCTATTAAATAAAAATAAATATTATCCACTTTCATTTCGAATTTATTTAAAGTTTAAACAAATATGAGGTTAATTTTTTTTGCAACAATTTTTTTAAAATCTGTTGCGACAAAAACTCTTGTATTTGATAGTGAATAACTGAGTGAATATTTACAACAACAAAAATGAAAAAACAATGTCTTTGTCTGCAAAGTGTCTGTTATCGAGACAATGGAAAATATTTCGCAATTTTATAGTTCGATTTTTTGACTTTAGCGCCGCTAGATCAGTGGTTTCGACCAGTGTGCGACCCCTCAAATCAATGCATAATGTGTTGGTGCTGATGGTGAAATATTAGAGCTACTGCAAAAGGCGCTAGCCTATTCCAATGTTAATATTTTGAAAATTTAATTTTAACGACAAATTTCTCTGTTTCTACGTCAAGTATTATCAACATATTCAAGAATACGCAAATGGTTTTAATTAATTTCTCGTTGGAGTTGAGCTTGATGATCGAAGACTTATTGCAAGTGAAAAAGGAAAGCCGAAAGCCGATTCGAAGATTCATTATTCCTTTTATTGTAATCATTTTTTTATTGACATGAAATCTGTACTATAACTTCGCAAGTACTCAGCAAGTTCTCAGTAATTTCTCCCAACTAATTTTACTCTCTCGAAGCTAAAAATGTGCAGAATGTTGTCGAACAACAATTTGCCAACACTTGCAAGAAGTCAGCTGTTTTGACAAACAGCAAATTTGGTGGAAAAGATTTAATTTATTTTACAAAATACATAAATCATATTCCATAATTTATTTAGTAATTTTTTCCCCCTTTCACAATTTGTATTTCTTTTAAATAACGAAATGTTTGTTTATGTTTTTGTCAAGAAGCACAAAGGTATGAATTTAAATCAGCTGATCCGACTTGCAAATTCTTACAAAAAGAAGTTTCCTTGGGAAAACTTGAAAGTTCTCAGTCACAGAACTGTCAAAAATTTTTTCTCGCTTCTCTCTCAATTTGCTCTCTTTTTGTTATCGAACAGCATTTTGTAAAAGTTAATTAAAATTTGTAGAAACTTTTGAATTATTGTACCGTCCCATGGTTCAATTATTACAAGGTTGGGCAGGTTGATGAAATTTTTAAAAATCAACTCTGAAGCTGGCTTTTTTATAACTTCAAAATTACTTATAACAAGTGCAATAAAATCAAGCAAGCTATCAGTATAACATTGAGCATAACTATGGTAAAAAAGGTTCATTGAAAGGTTATGCGCCCTATTCCTGTGTCAAAATTATTTAAGAAAATGTGGTAAAAGGTAGTGCAAATGGTTGTCCCTTTAAATACTATGATCAATCGAAGTTAAAACAAAAACTTGCTGCTAATCGTTATTATCTACAAAGTTAAGAACTTAATAGAACAGAGAGAAACCTAAACGCATTTTACACTTGCACTTAAAACAGGTGTTTTGGGAGTTTACGTAATTTATTTGACAGATATTGTATGGAATTGGTTTTCATTTGAAGAAGTTCTTCGAATACTCTATTGGACATAGCATTGATGTAATCGTTGTGCATTTATTAATGTCAGCCCAATTTACATCTAACAGCTTTTTATAAAACTTGCGGCATTTAAGCTGTCAATTCCATAGAATATCTGTGAAATAAGTTACGCATTTGTCCCAAATACTTAGGTTAGGAAAACATTGCATTGGCATATATTTTTATTGCATTAATTAAAAACACAATTTCAAAGAATGTGAATTTTCCATCAATGATGATTTCTCCGCCAATTTTAGTCTTTAGAATATTACAATACTAATTTTCTTATTCAAAGTTGATGGAAGTAAAAGGCGATAAATATTATTGCCAAAATAATATTTCAATCATCTGTTGCAGTAAATTATAAAGGTCGACTTCAAAATTAAAAATTTCCCAGTGTAAATTACCTTGTTTTGAATGATTCATGGCCACCACTTAAATGGCACATATACTAGCACAGTACACGTTATTTTCAACGGTTGGGAATACCGCAAAACGCTACTGATATACACGTAAAAGCTGTTGTAAATCTTGATTTGATTAATTCTAAACTTCACACGATTCCATGCTTATGAAAAATATATTCCCATTCTCTGTTTCTGGAAGTGTGTGTAAACAGGTGAGTATGATATATTTCTTCGTCTCACTTCTGTTATCATTTTTTGTTTTGTTTTTCTCTATGTGCCTATGTCTTCTGATAACAGCTTCGATAAGATACACCAACTCTTAAAAATTCTCAGAATGAACTATCTGGGATCTATTAAAAGCACTTTGTTATTAAATGCTCAAAAATATTCGAACGATTCGCAACGACAGGTTCATTTTAAGATTTGTTCAAGAACGACAAATCGACCGCTACTCGATACGGCGGAATAAAATCAGAAAAGTGCATTTATTAGAACAGCAATAATAAGTTATCAATATATTGCATGAATAATAAATTATTCCTATAATAAAGTGAATTAATAATTACTAATATCAAAATGAATTGCATGGCTCATATTGTTAAATATATTTTATTTATATTTAATTTAATATTTGTGGTGAGTGATAAAATTGTTTATTAATACTTTAATTTGCATTTGTTTAATAAACCTAAACATTGCATCCAATAACATACCATCGAGGTCATACAAAAACAAACATTTATATTTCTTAAAATATGTAGTCTTCATCAGAAAGAAGTGAAACAATTCTCCTACTCAGTTAAAATCGAGAAATGCTGATCGTGCTAGGGGACCTTTTTATTCGCCCATTCATTTAACTTTGTCATTATCGGAACATCAGATAATCGGGTTATCAGACATCAACAGTATTGATATTTTGCCAATAAAAACTTGTATCCAAAAATTCAGTTTAATCCCCAGTTCAAGTGCTTCAACTGCATATTTTTACATTTTTCATTTGTGATTTTTAGGAAAAGATTCGCTGCTAGGATTCAATCCGCTTTGTAATCTTAATAGGTCTTTTGATTCAGTGCATTTAACTAAATTAGGAGGAGCACTTTGGAACGCGTTTTGAATCAGTTGCAAAAAAATGCACCTCCAGCAAATTTCCATTCGCCGGAAAATGTTTAGAGAAACCTCACATCAATGTTGTTGCAGTTTGCACTTATATTGCCAATATAAAAATAATTACTATTAACGTTCCTGGAACGCTTTTTTGGCCGTAACAAAGATAACAAGTACTATTTATTGGTAATAAATTTCTGATCGAATCGCAAATGTATTTTAAGAGTCATAAATTACTATTTTTTTCGATTAAATTAACTTTTTGGAACATCGCTACTGGATATAAAATTATGACACAGTAGATGGAAATTAGTCGTAAATCATTTAAGTTTGAACTAATATGTAAACAAATAAGTTGGGAAATGTCAATTGTGAATAAGTATCAATAGATGGAATTTACCTCTGTTGTTACGATATCATAATATTTTGTAGAGTTTTATAACAATAACAATAGTTATAATTATTCTCATTAGAATATTAAGAAGGGCAGGAAACAAATTTAAACTTACATGTGACAGCATTCATTTTTGTTTTTATTTAAAAACCAAATAAAAATAAAGAAACAAATTGTAGCCACAAAACACGTTATTGTAGTGGAGGAGTAGTATTGTTTGGGATGGCCACAATGGGTGTTCAAATTCTTGTTTTTATGAAAGCAAACATGATGAGGACATTGTTAACAATGTTCCCATGAACTATTTTTTTCCTCTATCAGAGCAACGTCGTTAAAGACTGGTCTAATATGGGGCATGCCTAGCTAATACAAGACTTTCCATATATCATCAAATTGTTTCTATGTACTCTGTAACCATTATTGACTTTTCATAGCCATTTGTTGGAAAATAGTTGCAAAAATTAGAATTTTTTAACTAAATTGCTTACAAAGGGAGACTAATTACGATCATGCCAAAATAACGTCAGGAATATACTTCTTTCTGTTGGGATCAATGACAAAATTACTGAAAACGATAGAGAACCAATTATTCCACCAATCTGATTACTAAAATGGCATAATAAGCCAACAATTTGGTAATTATGAATCGGTTATTGTGGTGCATCATTTTAAATGCTCATTTTTAAAAGACCTATTTTTGTTTTCCGGTAATTTTTTAGTATAACGGTACTGTAAATGAAATGTGTTTATATACCATGTTTAAGACAACTTCGCCTACGAGATGTGGCTTTGTTTTTAAACTGCTTACTGCCAAAGTAGCATCTGTTTGTCAATACAATTATTCTTCTTATTTCACAACTGATGTTGTTTGTTTTGTTTGTGACGTTGCCGAGGTAGACGAAGTCTTTAAGTTAGCCAAAATAAGTAAGTACTAACTTTGAAGTTTGCCTTTTCCAGCAAGATGTTGAAGTGATCACACGATCTCCTTTTTTGGTAGTGAACTGTTTTGAGAGATTCTTTCCTATTTTAACTGAGGACCGAGTATCAGTTAAAATTATCCTACAAAGCCGAATGAGCTTTGCGTGGATATCAAATTCAGACATGTCTTGCGTATTCTCCAGGATTTCTGGTCAATGATGGATGTGCCAGATCTAAAGTCGCCCCCGTAGTTAGAGCACACAGTCTTATATCTCTTCTTGTGGACGGGACACAGGATGCTAAGTTTTCAAGCGTCGTGTAATTCTTTTTCCTGCCAAATGGTGGTAATTAGCTGATGCATACACCTTATCAACGTGTCGCCTCCGGTTTTGAGCAGCTCGGCTAGTAGGTCATCGCCTCCTGCTGCCTTATCATTCTTCAGTCGGTTTGTTGCTGTCTTTACCTCATCTTGGCCAGGTGGTATACATTCAATACCATATTCTGGGAATGGATGTGTAGTATCATCGTCGTAATCGTTAGTATTGGATACCAAAAGTTTGGAAAAATGTTCTTTCCATATTCTGAACACACTATATGTATATGTTACCAAATTGCCTTGCTGATCTCTACGGAGGATGTGCCCTTACTGATGATGTTTGATGTTTCACTCTTTGGTAGAATTTTCGGAATTCGTTCTGGCTCCTGCAAATTACAAGTTTTTCACACTCTAGCATTTCCTGCGCATTGTTACTGATTGTAAAATAGCCCTATATGCCTTGAGTTCCTTGGTGGTGGTGGGTGGGATTTTGCGGCTGTTTGCATGGAGTTTGCAATACTTTTGCCACACTGTAGACATGTTAGCGGGACGAGGTGAGCTTTTATTAAGCATTTAAGCCAGTTAGGAGGTATATACTATGGCTACCTGTTGCGATTGCAGCTTACCGATGTTCAACATCCGTGTTGTGTTCGTACTTTATTTGTTTCATTTAATCGGGTACGTACCTTTGCTGCAACCAGTTGGTGGTCCTAGTCTTTGTTTGCTCCTCGGAACGTCTGTACATCCAACACGCTCGATGAATATCTTCCATCTATCACAACGTGATCAATTTCATTTCTTGTTTTCTGGTCTGGATACAGCCAAGTGCCCTTATGAATGTCGAGATGCTTAAATCTGGTGCCTAATTACGACATTCGATTCGATCGAGTATTTGTTCGTGAATGAAAAAATCGAACCTACATATGTGTTTTTCAAACAACTTTAAGTAGATGGTAAAAAATATGTTTATTTTTAAACAAAAACTAAGAAAAAAAAAATAATTAATAAAAAAGGTAAATATTTGTTGAAATCGTTGAATAATACTTTGAGTAATAAATTCAGAAATGATTTATTTTTGTAAAACTTTTTGACATTGTTGTAACAAATTGCTAATGCATGTACCATAGTAAATGTACAGTTGCTGACGCGAATAGGTTGTCATAGTTCGATTTTTTCATTCATTTGCCGCTAGTCTGTGTTTAGACACGCAAATTTCTCGGGAAAGTAAATTGAGTTTTTGGGAGAGAGCGGAGAGGAAAGAGCTCCTCAATACTCTTTCCTACCCCCTATTGCCTAAAAACTGAATTTACTTTCCCGTGTGTCTAAACACGGACCTACGAAGTATATCAGTATCATACCATTGTCCGGTGTTTCACTGTGGAAACTGAATTTCCAGACTGTTGGACCAAAGATATTCAACTTTCCAATTTTGACATTAAAATCACCTAGAATAATTTTGATGTCATGGGTCACATGTTTCATCTAAGCGATCGTAATATATCTTTGGTCTGTTCGTCCTTGTCTTAAGTTGGAGCATGAGCGCAAATAAAGCTGATGTTTAAAATGTATCTTTTATCCGTATTGTAGGAAGTTATTCATTCACTGGGTTGAAGCAACGTTCCCTTCAGGTGTTGTTGTGACGCCTTTCAATCGTATTTCCTGTATAACAGTAATATCGGCTTTGTTAATGCGTAAACTGCACGTTCTCTATAAAGAGTGTGAATATTCCAGGTGCAGATTTGCAGATCATGATCCTTACAACGTTTGTGGGAATCGTCAACTTTGGAGGGGTTTGATTTTCTTTGCTCCTTCATAGTATGTTGTGTTTTGGAAGGATGAGTTACTAGCCTAACGGCCAATCCAAGTTTGTAACGTATCTATGGATTCACATGCTAGCTCACTACTTTTAACGGGTGTTAAAGGCACACCGCGGGGGTTAGTGTTCACTTGAGATGAAAGAGGGACCAAGATAAGCCCAGGGTTTTTGACCTTGATTATTATGGGACCCATAATAGCAAAAAGCAAGAGGTGGGGAAAAAACGCCGGGACACGTGTATTCTTTGTTAGTCTTCTAACACGCTGCGGTATCAGAATATGGTTCATTTTCCATGACTCCAAAAATTACACAGAAGTTTGTAAAAAGGAATCGGCATTGAAAATAAGTGCTGCCAGGCAAACGACTAATAAAAATGCCAAATCATAAACACTTCTGTCTATAATGTTCTGTCCATAATGTCATGCATACAGTGAGTCAATTAAGTATTTTGCCTCTTTAGAAAATTGAAAAAATTCAATAAATTCGTTTTAAACCATCAAATTAGTGGTCAAAAAGTCTAATATTTGTATGTAGTATGTTTGTAGATAGTTTAAGATTCAAAATCTGCAAGAACCGTTGCGAAAGGCTTAATGGTCTTTCAGATATTGGCAAAAATCTATAACAACACAAACTATTTTACCTCAAAAAATTATTTTGCCTTTTACATATCGCTCATTTACTCAAAGAGTGACACATTTCAAAAAATCGAGTTACGAGAAAAATGTGGTTTAAGTTGGCGATTGAAATTTGACTTCCCATCTTAAAAAGATTATTACGCAAAAAACAAAGTAACTACGTGGACCATATCTTGCAAACACCTAGCCAGATATCAGTGTTAAATTTCTGTGCAAGATCAAGAATGATTTGAAGTGTATTATTGCTTCATAAACTCCAAAAACTTTTGTGTTGAATTATACGAAACTCGTAGTAAATCGGATGTAACTCGTCAAATTTTTGAGATATCAGCATGAAAATTTGGCACAAGATAATGTAGAAGTCGTAGAAAAAATAGATTTCTAACTCAGAAAACGCATTTTTTGAGTTATGGCACTCTTTGAGTAAATGAGCGATATGTATGTAATTAATTATGTAATTCTAAAATTCTTTTGATATTTTATTAATTACTTGTCTTTCAAAAAAATATTTTTGCCTTTTAAAATTCTTTTGATATTTTTATTAATTAATTGTCTTTCGTATTTATGCTACAGGTATGCGGTATTCTACTAATCGTTCTTGGATCACTTATGATCAAAAATGTTGGCGATTTATCCGATTTCAGTGATGCAATAGACGTAGATCTCATTCCAATCGTAATAATAATTTTGGGCTGTATAATTTTTGTGATTGCATTCTTCGGTTGCTGTGGAGCGATACGCGAAAGTGTCTGTTGCACATCCATTGTAAGTAGTTCGTCATACTTGCTGTAAATTAGAAAGGTGCATAATATATTTCTCCCTGCAGTATGCCATCTTCATGTTCATTGTTTTCTGCCTGCAAGTTGCCCTAGTGGTATGGATTTTCATTAAACGTACCCAATTCTTAAATTCTATGGATAACGTGGTCACCACGGTTTGGGATAAAAATGATCAGGCTAATGGATATCCTATGGATGCTTTACAAATTAGCGTAAGTCTTCGCATTAAAATCGCAGACAAAACAATCTAATCTTTAAAAATTAACTCTTTTAACTTTTTCAGTTCAAATGCTGTGGTCTTAATGGCGCCGTCGATTATACTTCCAATGGTTTGGAAGTTCCAAACTCATGTTGTGGCACATTAAGTAATGCTTGTGATGCCAGCATTTATGAATCCATGCCAGGTTGTCGTAAGGAGTTCAGATCCTTCTGGGCGTCCAACACAAACATTATTCGTTATGCTGGCATTGGTGTTGCACTGGTAGAACTTTTGGCACTCACATTTACATGCTGCCTAATTAGCAGTATACGCAAATCACGTCACAATGTCTAAATGTCATCAACATTGCCAAGAAATTAAGTTGCAGGGATAGTTTATAAGATTTATGTTAAAATAATATTTGAAATTAAGTTATCTCTTTTAAAATAAATTATTTTTATATTTATGTATGAACCACACTATGCATTGCGTTTTTATACCCTTAGCATTTATGCCAACGAGGGTATATACACTTTCATACGGGCGTTACTCCAGCTGTTTTGGAGGATACAGTACACAAGGTGCTCTTGAACCAATTTTAATTGGAAGATGCTTACACCAGGGAAGTTTTTGCGGATTCTGAAACTACAATGTTCATAGATGATAAAAATCAAAAAGCAAAAAAAAAATCACCGGAGCGCTTTTTAAATAAGCCGCGATTTAAGTTGACATTTTTTTTACTTGGAAACCACAAGTCCTATCGAAATGGAATTTAAGAAAATGCTGTAGCTATGAAAAATCTCTACAAGATTTACCCTTACAATATTTTCATAGGTTTTACCGTTATAGAGATATAGAAGTTCAAATTGGGACGATTTGGGACGGATTTTGGGACGATTGGGACGGCGATTTTCTGCTTATTGATTTTTATCATCTATGAACATTGTAGTTTCAGAATCCGCAAAAACTTCAACACTTTTTTGAAGGTTTTTCCTTCATTATCACACCGAGTAGTGTATGTTTTGTAGCTTTTGGAACCGCTCTTGGCCCTATGGGCTAGGTTTTCATTTATGAAAATAAATTGAAATTTGGTACTTAGAATTTTATGGTGGCAATTACATGGGAAGGTGTGACAAATGGGTCCTAGTGGCATAAAAACACACTAACAAAAATATTGTAGTTCTAGGTCCAAGTTTTCGCGTGGTTCCCATGTAACGAATCATCCTGAATTGCAGTATTTTACAATTACCAACAAATTGTTCAATCGAATTTGCTGTAATCCAGCACCAGGAGTTTTTATTGCATAGTAAACCTCCCCGCGAAAAATTTTCAGTATTGGGCCATGATTTGGTATACTCCTTATATGATTTATGTACATATCGATTTATTTTCGGCGGACGTTAACCAAATATTCAAATCGATAAGGTGGTTTATAAAGAAATGTGATATCGGTCTACCTTTGACCACAGCCTCAATAGGGTTACCACACACTTTTCGGTACTTTATAAGATTTAATCGCCTTTTTTCTGCAGAATTACCAGTAAATACGTATTTTTGGTACTCAGTGAGGGGAAAATTGCTACGTTTTGGCGTGTTGCAACATAATAATGAAACAATAAGTAAAATTTAATGTGCAAATAGTCAAACAAGTGTTTCAATCAAAGAAATTGTACAAAAATAACATTTTTATACCCTACACCACTATATGGAAAGGGTATTATAAGTTTGTTTTGGTAAAAAATTCATGTAACACCGCGAAATATTCGTCGGAGACCCCCAATGTGGTATACCAATCTTCATATCTCGACGAGATAAATCGATTTTGAGATGTGTGTCGTGCCGTCCGTCTGTCCGTGTGTCCGTCTATCCGTGTGTCCGTCTGTCCATTATAAATTGTAATCAAACTCCAGGCCGCAATTATGGACCCATCGTCACGAAATTTGGTATGGAGGTCGGTTTCACATCAGAATAGATCGCTATTTTAATTAGTGATGATCGTGAAATATTTAGCGGGTGAAATGGTCCAAAAACATAATTTTTATCCGATTTTGTAGCTTCTCTGCAGGTCGCAATAATAGTCCGATCGCCTCGAAATTTTAAATAAGGTAAGAGTATATGACAAGAAGAAGCTTGCAATTTGAGATCGCGATCAGATAATATTTAGAGGGTTAAATGGACCACAACTTTTGTGTGAAAATTTTTAATATACAGCTTATATCTTTTTTCCTGGAAGAGACATTCCGAGAAAGTAAGCTATACTTGGGAGAGGAACGCTTGACCTTTCTATTGATTTCAATTGTGTTGGTGTACATGATAAGATAACAGAGTTACAACCTACATAGTTATTTGTTTGTAGTGTTATCATAATCACGCTAGAGTTCGCAATTACAGCTCCATAATCACGAAATTTTGCACGAGGTAAAAGTTTAGGTAGAAGAAGATGCTTACAATTTTGGATGATGATCTGATATTATTTGGGTGAAATGGACCATTATTTTTGTATAAAAAATACAAAAAAAAAAAAATTCAAAGTAGACTACATATGGAGATAAAACTACTGATCTTCCCCCTGATGCAAATTGCAAGCACGTGTCTCCTAGATAACGGGCCAACTGCTTAATATATAATGTGTTTTGTGTAGAGAACCACATTTTCCTATTCCCAGTTTTGCATTATTGCAAATTACATGGTGCCCTAACGTTTTAATTGTCCAATTGGATTTTTATACATACATTGCAGCATGGGTCGCTTTGCCACCTATTTGAATAACGATTCCCCTGCTAGGCAAAATCAAATTTTCAACGGTGGCAAAATATCCTTCAGTAAGATTTGCGACATTTTCTGAGTATTTCAGCCATATAAAACTTCTCTACAAGTGGTGCCTTAAGGCACGCCGTTCGGACTCGGAGATAAGCTGTGGGTCCCATATCATTGAGCGAATATGAATCGGTGTACACTCACTCATTGATATGAGATAAATCTCCCTTGTCCCTTGTGTCATCTTAGTGAAACAATTATTATATTATTTAAGCTTGGTGTGATACGGTACCAGAATCCACAAAGTTATTTCTTACAATAAGTTTTTTTGTTCCATAAAGAAATTTTGATTTCTGAAAAGCTAATTTTCAGTGGTAAAGGTGTAGGGGTGTAGGTGTAGCCTTGGCTTACTTGTTTATAGAATATGTGAGTGTTGCTAACAGGTAGGTATTTCTTTTAGCATTTGATCGTTTGTACTACAAATAAAAAAAAAAAAAACAAATGTATTAATAAAAATAAAAACATTTGAAATGTCAACAAAATTATTGTTGTTTTTGTAATGACAAACAAAATGTTCATGGTGGAGCTATTATTGTATACATGTATGCATTTGGATTTATTCTACGTCGTATTTGCGTAAACACACAGCACCGTGGTTCCAGTTCCACGGAAATAGCAGTCCAAAATACTTCCAGTGTAGATCTTAACAAAACAAAACTTTGGTCACAGCTTTATAAAGGGGGGTTATAACTACACAGAGGGAAAAAAGTCGATTCAGAATCAACACCGTATGGTGTCAATGTTTTCACTTTTTCGAATCTGACCACTAATGGTGTAATTTTATTATGAGCGCTTCGACCACAAACGTTGTCACTTTGACCACCATACGTTGTCAATCGAAACCGTTAACAAAATCTTTTTGTGAAATTGACAACGGCGTGCTCATTTCGACCACAAACGGTGTTGATACACTATTGACAACGGATGTGGTCAGTTTGACAACGTATAGGGTCATTTTTCTCTGGGTGTATGTATATAAGAAAACCCATCATACCAGTTGCTGATATTTTTCGAATGTTCGCTACAAGTTTCGAAAGCGATATCGAGAAACATTCGAAAATGATATCGTTTTCGATAGAAATGGTATGGTGGGATGTTTTGGTATAGGTCCTACTTCGACGTTCCCCTTTTGAACTTGATTACCAGGATTGTTGGGACCGGAGCCTTTGAGTATAATAAATGTTCCGGATAATGGAGTAACAATATTTAGATCGATTTTTCTTGTTATTAATAAGAGAAAATATGCATCTAATTTGAAGTTTAATATGTTGAAAATGTTGAAAATTAATTAATTTTTGCACTGTCCAAGGCGAATTTAAGAAGGTGATCCAAAAGGCGAATTCGGCCGAATTGAGGCCGTAGTCTTCATTTACTGTCAACATTTTTTGCACGAAATATCCAAAGAAAGGTAAAAGAAAACGGTAAAAAATTCTTTGCGACGCTTAAATAAAGACGTTGTACCCAGATATTCTTTATAGAAGAGAAATATTTGTTATTTACTTTTGATTAAAAATATGTTTTGACAGCAAATGAAGACATCAGTTGGTATTATTATATCACCTTCTTTCTTGCACCATGGCACTGTCTTTATCCATTGAAATTTTTGTCGAATGAAATATAATTACGGATGTTAGACATTTTCAGGTTAATCAATGGAAAATAAATAAAAACTGCTGTATATTCATTTCCCGGATAATAAAGTTTTGCTGATAATCGATTACGATTAATCGATTATCCAATCGAGGTTCGACTATATTTGAGCGACTGTCCTGTAATTTGATATTTTGCATTCTCAAGAGTCTAGCAATCATTCTAAAAATATTAAAAAATTATTAAAGAAGGGTTCAGATTCAAAGATAGACACTTTGTGCCCTCCAAAAAAGCAAAATTTTGAAAATGTTATACCACTTTCTCAACAGTCTATAATTTGTGGTTTTATTTTATTTGTCCATATTTACATTAGGCAATTTTCCTTGCTGAAAATGTCAATTTGATGGAGAGATGCGTGAGGAATACGGTAACCCTTTGCCCCTCAACACCCTTCTATACTCATTATTAGAATATATAAGAATTATTGTTGGGTCGCATTTGGTTAAGTGCAACATTTGTCCTATAAGCCGAGCCAAGAAAATATATTCATTCCTCTCTATTTGTTGTTTTGCTTTTCTAATTTGGAATACCGTGTTTTTTGATCTCGTCTTCTACTTGTTTGCTCAAACGAAGCCTTGGTCTTCCAGTTCTACATATACCGCTATGTGGTCCGCATTTATACGCCTTTTTAGCGGGTTCATCACCGCTCATTCTTAAGACCACGCAATCGTTGCATCTCGATACATTTAACTGTACTGATGTCGTGTCGCCGATATAGTTCGTGGTTCATACGACGACGATATTCACAGTCCCACAGCAACGGGTTCTCTCGTACCGGATTGGCCCGGAACCATACAACATCCGTGTTCCGTCCAGAGGTTGCCACCTCAGTGTACACATGTTTGTATTTGTATCGTTTTTCTGTGTTGGTAGCAGCCTATACCAGAATGTCTGCTCCGGAATCTTTTGGTCTGTACCGGGACGGAGGAAATCCCAGAATCAATATATTTGTGATCGGGTTGTCACACCCGCATCTTCACCCAAACCCAAACTTCGGTGAAATGCAATAGATGTCGGAGTGGGTGCATCTGAGGGGTTGTTCTGAACTGCATGCTGCGTGAACACAGCCCTCAGATTACGCTACTCCCCTGCAGTACCTCCAACAGCAGCCGCTCACGCTGCATTTAACACCAGCAGTTGTTGTTCCAATCCCTGAAAATGCATCCTTTTTCCAATTTAATTGCAATGGAATCCGAGGTAAGATCGAGGAAATAGTGGACTTCATAAATGGGATGAATATCATGGTTTGAGGACATGGAGCAGACAAGCCTCCGGTCAAGTTTGAAACTTTGGATAATCAATTATATGTGTGGACGCCAGTCGTACGTAGAATTCAGGAAGAAAAAATCCAAGCCCCGTAGAGTGAAACAGGGAGTTCCCAAGAAGGAGTGATATCTCCGGAACTGTTTAACCTCTACCGCTCCTGTATTTCGCCCCCTCCAGACGGCATTGAGATCGTAACGTATGCGGACGATTGTGCGATCTTGGCGTCAGGTACCTTCCCTAACGTCATTTGTGAAGTGCTGAACTCCTATTTGACTGATCTTACCTCCTTTTTCCACGCGAGGAATGTGCAAATATCCGCCACTAAATTTATGCACACTCTGTACACCACATGAACGACAACGGTGAGAACAGAGTTGAATGCCATGGTCGATAGTAGCGGAATTCTGATCACAAACTACGCAAAAATGTCTTGGGATCACATATGACGGCATGTTCACGTCGTACGAGCATGCCGCAGTTATCTGCGACAAGCTGAGAGGTAAGAACAAGGTCCTTAAAACCCTAGCCGTGAGAGCCATCCGAATCACCATATGGTTGATAGGACCCTCCGCTCTGGTACTTCAAGAGGGATCTTCATGATCTGGAAAGAGAGGTCCATCGTTATGAGAGACAAGCCCTAGATCAACAGGCATATCAAGCAGGTTTATATAGCATTCATACGAATGCAGTCGCAGATGCCATAAACAACTATCGTATGAATGCGGTCCTCGGAAAACATTCCCTATCTATCGCAGCTGAAGAGCGTCAGGTACCACGACAAGCCAGAGTAGTTTTGGCTCAACTACGCTCGGGATGGTGCAGTCATCTAAATTCCTATAGGGCAAGGATTGACGACAACGTGCAAATGGTTACTAGCCCAACGCCCAAACCAATTTTTTAACGTTCTTATGGGTGAACGCGCGGCGCATGTTAGCTCACTAGCATTAACGGGTATTAAATGCAGTTCCCCAGCTGACAGCACTGGGAGGTCAGCGGTCATATGAAATGAAAGAGGGTCCAGGATAAGCCCTAGGCTTGCTTGGATTAGAATATCATAAGCAATTTTAAAGTAAAGTAAAAAAGTAATTCTAAAGTAAAACTTAAAATATTCAATAAAAATTAGAGTCTTACAAGCACCGACAAGACTTAACGTGCTCATCTTTTCTTTTAACAATTGGTCCCACGAGCTGGATCGCACTGAGATTAGACCTCCGCGTCTTTTCTGTTTTTACAATTGGTTCTTCGAGCCCGATCGAGTGTCTTAAATGAAGTAATTGAGAATAGAAGTTCACATTCGAAGTGCTAACTGAAGTAAACGGATAATACACCCAATGACTTCAAAAAATCACCCTGTGCCAAATATACATCATACATTAAATATTCCAAAAAAAGCTTACGACTTCAATATAGATTTATATATATATATAATATAATTGTTCCACAAACATCCCATACGGGACAAGGGAGACTTCTCTCATACCAATGAGTGCACCCCGATTCATTTTGGCTCAATGATATGGGACCTACTGTTTATTGCATACCATTGCACCACGGTGGCACCCAATATAGATTTACAGCTTGTTTTTGTAACAAACATGTTGCAATTCGTTCGTTTATTTCACAAACAAAAACATATTTTGGTTTTTGTATCAAATGTTTTTGTTTGTGTGTGAGTGCCAAACAAACGAAACTCTTGATTTTTCACATATTTTCCTCATAATTTTGATTTTCATAACAAAAAATACAAACGAAAACGTCTGAAAAAAAGACGAATGAGAAAGGCCCATCGTTTTGAACCGAAATTTTTTGATTGTTACAGAATTTCGGTGAAAACACATGCATATGATTGGAAAATGATTTGCAGACATTTGTAGATAGCCATACATGTAAAATCGCGTCGTACAGGACAAATAGCAGCATCTTCTCAATATGTTTTGACATTTTTTGAAAATCAAAATTTGAATATTGAATATTTTTTGTGATTGCCACAAATAACACAATTTTCAATGAGAACAATACAAAAAATGTTCAAAATGAACATATTGGAAATACTGATATGAAAAGCTTTCCGGAATCAGAGAATTTTTTTATAAAAACCAAATTTAAAACAAATTCTTTTCGTTTCAAAAACATTTTTTTACAAAAACAGGCTGTTAATACTGTTCAAAAAAGTTTCAAAGTATTTTTATTTTAATATTTTTAATTCGACCTAAATTTCAGGTATGATTTTCTTTAAAAGCACAAGGATTGCCGTTGGAATGATCCAATAACAGCATATGTATAATAACATCTTTTTGAATCAAAATGTTAACTTAATTTTTTTCTTAATTAATTGGATTAATCGAGCTAACATGGCCTAATGAGTTTTGTATTGAAAAATGAATTCTAGCGAAATACCACACACTCAACAATTACGCTACGATCGTTTCGCCTGGTGGTTTAAGCCAGGCTCATCAGGCGTATTTGAATGCTAATGGCTAGAAGACAAAGGCTGATTTTGATAACTTCTATTTATACAAACATTTTTACAAATTTGTAATTATAATGGCCTTCGTCCTAAAAAGACAATAATAAATAAAAATTAATTTTTTTCTATTTTCGGTCAATGGCAGACACCACTGTGCATTGGCGGAAAATCATCTCCACTAGCACGTGGATAGGCGTCCAATATTAAATTTATCATTCAATTTGTAACTCATGGAGATAATCATTATACCCTATACCACAATGTGGAAAAGGGTATTATAAGTTTGTTTTGGTAAAAATTCATGTAACACCGCGAAATATTTGTCGGAGACCCCCAATGTGGTATACCAATCTTCATATCTCGACGAGATAAAACGATTTTAAGATGTGTGTCCGTCCGTCCCTCCGTCCGTCCGTCCGTCCGTCCGTCTGTCCATTATAAATAGTAAACACGCTCCAGGCCGCAATTATGGACCGATCGTCACGAAATTTTGTATGGAGGTCGGGTTCAGATCAGAATAGATCCCTATTCTTATTGGTGATTATCGTGAAATATTTAACGGGTGAAATGGACCAAAAACATAATAATTATCCAATTTTCTAGCGGCTCTGTCTCAATAATAGTCCGATCAACGCGTAATTTTAAATAAGGTAAGAGTATATCACAAAGGAGAAGCTTGCAATTTGAGATGGCGATCGGATAATATTTAGAGGGTTAAATGGACCAAAACTTTTGTGTGAAAATTGTAAAAATTTTTAATATACAGCTTATATCTTAATTCCTGGAATTGACTTTCCGGACAAGTGAGATATACTTGAAAGTGGAACGCTTGACCTTTCAATTGATGCCAATTATGTTGGTGTGCATGATCAGATAACAGAGTTACAGCCTAATATATTCCGTTATTTGTTTGTAGTGTAATAATAAACTCGCTAGAAATCGCAATTATACAACAATAGTCACAAAATTTTGCACCGGGTAAGAGTATATTTCGAAAAAGATGCCTACAATTTTGAATGATGATCTGACATTCTTTAGCGGGTGAAATGGACCATTACTTTTGTATGAAAAATATAAAAATTTTATTTTTGGTCGATATTTTAATTCCTTGAAGACATATATATTTCGCAAAGTAGCCTACATATGGAAAAAAACTACTGACCTTTCCTCTGATGTAAATTGCAATAAAGTGTTTGCTAGATAACGGCCCTACTGCCTAATATACAATGGGTTCTGTGTAGAGAACCACATTTTTATCCATGCTACATATTGTCTCTCCAAAAGTTTATGTAACACCACGAAATATTCGTCCTAGACCCCTTATTTGGTATGCCAAAATTCATATCTCGACATGTAGCGTCTCTGTAGGTCAAAATAATAACCCGCAAAATTTTAAACAAAGTTTGAGTTTATGATGAAGAAGAAGCTACAAACCAACGTGAAGATCATATAATACTTAACGGGTTAAATGGACTGAAACTTTTATGTGAAAGTGGTAAAAATTTCAATAACGTAGCGGTTCAACAACGGAAGTAGTAGTACTACATAAGTGAGTTTCATTACATTTTAGTTTTTGTGAACTAAATTTTCCTTTCCTGCTACAAAAATGTCTTTGTCATGCTAGATAACCTTTTGGTTTTGGTCATAAGTATTATACATTACATCTCTGATATTTGATCATTAAATTTTAACAATCATTGAAAAGAAGTTCCGTGGAGAACGATTGTCCAGGGATAGTGGTATAGGGTATCCCATGGTCGGCTCCGTCCGACTATAGACTTTTCTTACTTGTTTTCAATTTACATATGTATCCATAAACATTCCTTATTTTAGGGGTATACTGTATTCGGTCCGAATGAAGTTAATGATTTTTCTGTTCGTTTTTTATACCTTCTGATAACAGACTTGATAAGATACACGAATTGTCTGTGCAAATTAGTTTCAATGAAATATTTGGATTCATCCAAAGCATTCTTTGTTAGATACTAAAAAATATTCGAACGATTCGCAACGACGTCGACCGCTATTTTAATACGGCGGAACCAAAATCTGTACAGTTAATTTATTAAAGTAATTAGGTGTACATTTATTATCGAGAATTTGTTTTTAAAAAAGATATTAAACTAAATTAAATCAAAATGGATTGCATGGCACATATTGTGAAATATATCTTATATATTTTTAATTTAATATTTGTGGTAAGTGAAAGAAAATAAAAAAATAATGTATGTGCGTTGAAAACAAAAAAGAATATGGACATGACTGAAAGGACAATTCGAAGAAACATGTATCTGTAGGCATACTCTCTAACTTTTTACAACTATCCATATTGTTTATTTTTTTCTGTTTTTGTAAGATATCGATGGTTGTTAAAAGTTACAGAATGGATCTACTGAAGTTAGATAGAAAAAGGTATTTAACAATGCGAAAACGCACTTTACTCTTGCACTTAAAACAGGTGTTTTTGCGAATTTACGTCATTTATTTGACAGATATTTTGTGGAATTGACAAGTGACGCATGTTTTGTAAAACATATTAGATGGCAATTGTGCTAATGGAAATAAAATTCACATTCTGAGATTTCAGTATAACACTCAGAATATTGCACCCTACTCAATCCATATGTAAAGGATTTCCTAAATTGTGGTGTAATTATAATTAATTTATTTTATTAATTTTCTCGTTTAGAGTTAAGCTTAATGATCTGAAATTATTTGCAAGTGAAAAAGGAAAGCCATGGACTCGAACCCACATAGTCACCAAATTACGTTACCTGGTTTCATTGGTGGTAAAGCAAATCTTCGGACGTATCGACTATGTAATGGCTTCTCTGTCCTAGAACTTATCGTTTTTCAAATGCAAATGTGTTTTTATACATTAACGGATATTTTGGCCGTTGAAATGTATTTTCTTCACAACAACCGCTTTTTGCGATGCCTTTGAAGTTATGAGTTTTGGCTTTGAACGCTAACACGCCGTGACAACATTTTTTTTTTGATATGTTTTCAAGGACTTGGGTTCAAATCCCAGCCGCCCTAACAGGCAAAATTTCAAAAAATAAAAAATAGGCTGAGCCCGGCTGGGATTTGAACCCACATACATACATATATGTATATACATATGTATATCTTTATCATTGCAGGAACATTGGTATTAATTAGTTTTATCTATGAAGCAAAAATGGTAATTATCAGTTGTTATCATTGATGAATTTCCGTAGTATGTATGTATGTATGATGTATTTGTTAAGTGCAAATAACAACAACAGTATGCTCTACGTTTTATATTTTGTTGTGGTAGTAAAATGCCTCACAAGTACTGAGAATATCAGGAAACTTAGATTGACATATTACCCTTAAAGTTGCATACATTCATATCTTACATAGATGATATCCCTGAAAAATTTCTTATAATTGGAGGACTTCACAGATGACAATATACGAAATTATATTCTGTTAATTTGGAGCAGAAACAAATTTCAGACAATTTGTTAATGAGCTCATGAGTCATGCTTCTAAAGCTGAATCAACAATTTCCTATTTGTTTTATTTATTCAAATTTAAGATATGTAGTTCTTGATAGATCCAACTGCAATTCATAAGTTTGAACAGATTGTTCTTAATTTGGGGCATTGTTTTTATTCAGCAACTTTTTTCGTCAAGTGAACATTTTAGCATTTTTCTTTCTATAAAAAGTAAATTAAATTAATTATATTTTGAAATTTTGCCTGTTAGGGCGAAGATCATTTTTTTTAATGATTTTATTAATTTTCTCGTTTAGAGTTAAGCTTAATGATCTGAAATTATTTGCAAGTGAAAAAGGAAAGCCATGGACTCGAACCCACATAGTCACCAAATTACGTTACCTGGTTTCATTGGTGGTAAAGCAAATCTTCGGACGTATCGACTATGTAATGGCTTCTCTGTCCTAGAACTTATCGTTTTTCAAATGCAAATGTGTTTTTGTACATTAACGCGGATACTTGGCCACAGAAATGTATTCTTCATGACAAACGCTTTTTGCGCTGACTTTGAAGTTATGAGTTGGCTTTGAACGCTAACACGCCATGACAACATTTTTTGATATGTTTTTCAAGGACGTGGGTTCAAATCCCAGCCGGGCTCAGCCTGTTTTTTATTTTTTGAAATTTTGCCTTTTATGGCGAAGATCATTTTTTTAATGATTTTTGTTAATTTTCTCGTTTAGAGTTAAGCTTGATGATCTGAAATTATTTGCAAGTGAAAAAGGAAAGCCAAGGACTCGAACCCACATAGTCACCAAATTACGTTACCTGGTTTCATTGGTGGTAAAGCAAATCTTCGGACGTATCGACTATGTAATGGCTTCTCTGTCCTAGAACTTATCGTTTTTCAAATGCAAATGTGTTTTTATACATTAACGGATATTTTGGCCGTTGAAATGTATTTTCTTCACAACAACCGCTTTTTGCGATGCCTTTGAAGTTATGAGTTTTGGCTTTGAACGCTAACACGCCGTGACAACATTTTTTTTTGATATGTTTTCAAGGACGTGGGTTCAAATCCCAGCCGCCCTAACAGGCAAAATTTCAAAAAATAAAAAATAGGCTGAGCCCGGCTGGGATTTGAACCCACGTCCTTGAAAACATACCAAAACTCATAACTTCAAAGGCATCGCAAAAAGCGGTTGTTGTGAAGAAAATACATTTCAACGGCCAAAATATCCGTTAATGTATAAAAACACATTTGCATTTGAAAAACGATAAGTTCTAGGACAGAGAAGCCATTACATAGTCGATACGTCCGAAGATTTGCTTTACCACCAATGAAACCAGGTAACGTAATTTGGTGACTATGTGGGTTCGAGTCCTTGGCTTTCCTTTTTCACTTGCAAATAATTTCAGATCATCAAGCTTAACTCTAAACGAGAAAATTAACAAAAATCATTAAAAAAATGATCTTCGCCATAAAAGGCAAAATTTCAAAAAATAAAAAACAGGCTGAGCCCGGCTGGGATTTGAACCCACGTCCTTGAAAAACATATCAAAAAATGTTGTCATGGCGTGTTAGCGTTCAAAGCCAACTCATAACTTCAAAGTCAGCGCAAAAAGCGTTTGTCATGAAGAATACATTTCTGTGGCCAAGTATCCGCGTTAATGTACAAAAACACATTTGCATTTGAAAAACGATAAGTTCTAGGACAGAGAAGCCATTACATAGTCGATACGTCCGAAGATTTGCTTTACCACCAATGAAACCAGGTAACGTAATTTGGTGACTATGTGGGTTCGAGTCCATGGCTTTCCTTTTTCACTTGCAAATAATTTCAGATCATTAAGCTTAACTCTAAACGAGAAAATTAATAAAATCATTAAAAAAAATGATCTTCGCCCTAACAGGCAAAATTTCAAAATATAATTAATTTAATTTACTTTTTATAGAAAGAAAAATGCTAAAATGTTCACTTGACGAAAAAAGTTGCTGAATAAAAACAATGCCCCAAATTAAGAACAATCTGTTCAAACTTATGAATTGCAGTTGGATCTATCAAGAACTACATATCTTAAATTTGAATAAATAAAACAAATAGGAAATTGTTGATTCAGCTTTAGAAGCATGACTCATGAGCTCATTAACAAATTGTCTGAAATTTGTTTCTGCTCCAAATTAACAGAATATAATTTCGTATATTGTCATCTGTGAAGTCCTCCAATTATAAGAAATTTTTCAGGGATATCATCTATGTAAGATATGAATGTATGCAACTTTAAGGGTAATATGTCAATCTAAGTTTCCTGATATTCTCAGTACTTGTGAGGCATTTTACTACCACAACAAAATATAAAACGTAGAGCATACTGTTGTTGTTATTTGCACTTAACAAATACATCATACATACATACATACATACTACGGAAATTCATCAATGATAACAACTGATAATTACCATTTTTGCTTCATAGATAAAACTAATTAATACCAATGTTCCTGCAATGATAAAGATATACATATGTATATACATATATGTATGTATGTGTGTAGTTTACACTTGCAAATGATTACTCATCGAAATCTGATACTGCAAATGTTATCAGGGATCTATTTTTATACCAAATTGGAGATCATTCCATCATGTACGTATATACATTAACTAACAAAAAATTTTTTTTTGAAACTCCTATGCTTAAATTTTTCCTATTTGATCCATAAACCTTGTATATGAAATTTTATCGCGATCGGTAGAGTTGGGTTCACTGTCCTAATTCAAAAACGTATTAGTAACGTCATACAAACTAACGACCGGAAACCATTGGACTAGATAGTGAACTAGGTCGTTAAATATAGTTCAATTGGCACAACTCTAGCCATCGGTCAACGTTAACCCGTGCCACCATAGTAATCTGTATGGGGCCAAAGGTGCATTTTCACCAAAATTCCCTAAATTCCGCAATTATGGTCCAATCGATGAAAAAATTGTGGTGGATAAAAAAGGAATCCTACAAAAATTTGTGAAAATCGGATCGGATTTCGATACTAAGCAATAGTTCAAATTTTAAATAGGTCAGGAATGACAAACTCACACATGTCTTTGAATAACTTTCATCTTATTGGGCGGTCGAAGACGGTCATATAGTCGACGAATAGGTGGTATGTGTCGATCTGTTTTCCATTTGTCTTCTCGATGATTTGGCGTAGAGTGCGATGTGTAGGAGACTTATGCCTTTATAGTTGGCACAAAGCGAATTGTCTCCTTTCTTGTGCACGTGATATAGCAGATTGAGGATATTAGTATGTCGACACTGGTCTTGATTTGTTCTTCAATAGATTAATTGCTGTCATGACCTCACCGTCACACTGTCCGAAATATGGTGCGCTGAGTAAAAATTTGTCCGTTCACAACAGATGTTGAGAGTAAACTGCGTTTTATTTTTAATCGAGCGATTTTTTTGTATTTTATTTAAATAATGAAAAGTGACCCGATTTTTTCAATGATGTTTTCATAATACCTTTTTGAGGGTAATGGTATGCAATGGTATGCACACCCGCCTTGCACGTTGCAGGTCGTGGGTTCGATTCGCCGGCCAACGGTGGTAAAGTACCCCTCTGTAATGTTAGCGACATTTCCTGAGTATTTCAGCCATGTACAACTTCTCTACGACTGGTATCTTAACTAGGCGTTTACACCAGACAGTTTGTCTTCAAATACAACTCTGATTTACTAACACATACATACATTTGTCGTTTGTCTCCCAGCTGTCCATAATTTTTTCACAGACAGTAGGGAAGACAAATTTTTGACATTTTTGTAAAGATAAGTGAGAAAATAATTGAAATGTGTTGAAAACAAAAGAACATGAACAAAAACAAAATATGTGAATGGAAAACAAAAAAAAATCGACGATTTTCATAAGACACGCCGCACAATGGTGGACAAAAATCGAAAAATGTCTTGTCGACTTTTTTTATTATTTCATGGTTTTATTTTATAGAGAACATTTTAAATAGGACAATCGTGAAAGAATTTTATCGATATATGGTGTTACTATAAAGTTATAGCTCCTCAAACATTTTTCGTAGTTAGCTTTTATTAAAATTTATACCAAAAAGGACCATGTTCATGGAACTGCATTTAAACAAGTTATTAGAAATATTAAAACTTTTTAATTGGGAACTAAAGAGTGGCTAATAGCCTTCTTTTTTGTGAACAAAAAAGTTTACATAAAATGTTTATACATATGGTACTGTTATGTTGATTGAAGTAATAGCATGTTATACATTACTCACGAATTTCGCTTCTTTCATGGAGTGTATCTAAAAATTGCAGTTGGTACATTTGGTACATGAAACACACATCCCTTTTGAATGACAAACTCACACATGTCTTTGAATAACTTTCATCTTATTGGGCGGTCGAAGACGGTCATATAGTCGACGAATAGGTGGTATGTGTCGATCTGTTTTCCATTTGTCTTCTCGATGATTTGGCGTAGAGTGCGATGTGTAGGAGACTTATGCCTTTATAGTTGGCACAAAGCGAATTGTCTCCTTTCTTGTGCACGTGATATAGCAGATTGAGGATATTAGTATGTCGACACTGGTCTTGATTTGTTCTTCAATAGATTAATTGCTGTCATGACCTCACCGTCACACTGTCCGAAATATGGTGCGCTGAGTAAAAATTTGTCCGTTCACAACAGATGTTGAGAGTAAACTGCGTTTTATTTTTAATCGAGCGATTTTTTTGTATTTTATTTAAATAATGAAAAGTGACCCGATTTTTTCAATGATGTTTTCATAATACCTTTTTGAGGGTAATGGTATGCAATGGTATGCACACCCGCCTTGCACGTTGCAGGTCGTGGGTTCGATTCGCCGGCCAACGGTGGTAAAGTACCCCTCTGTAATGTTAGCGACATTTCCTGAGTATTTCAGCCATGTACAACTTCTCTACGACTGGTATCTTAACTAGGCGTTTACACCAGACAGTTTGTCTTCAAATACAACTCTGATTTACTAACACATACATACATTTGTCGTTTGTCTCCCAGCTGTCCATAATTTTTTCACAGACAGTAGGGAAGACAAATTTTTGACATTTTTGTAAAGATAAGTGAGAAAATAATTGAAATGTGTTGAAAACAAAAGAACATGAACAAAAACAAAATATGTGAATGGAAAACAAAAAAAAATCGACGATTTTCATAAGACACGCCGCACAATGGTGGACAAAAATCGAAAAATGTCTTGTCGACTTTTTTTATTATTTCATGGTTTTATTTTATAGAGAACATTTTAAATAGGACAATCGTGAAAGAATTTTATCGATATATGGTGTTACTATAAAGTTATAGCTCCTCAAACATTTTTCGTAGTTAGCTTTTATTAAAATTTATACCAAAAAGGACCATGTTCATGGAACTGCATTTAAACAAGTTATTAGAAATATTAAAACTTTTTAATTGGGAACTAAAGAGTGGCTAATAGCCTTCTTTTTTGTGAACAAAAAAGTTTACATAAAATGTTTATACATATGGTACTGTTATGTTGATTGAAGTAATAGCATGTTATACATTACTCACGAATTTCGCTTCTTTCATGGAGTGTATCTAAAAATTGCAGTTGGTACATTTGGTACATGAAACACACATCCCTTTTGAATAAAATTATGCAAAAATTACATCCGACAAAATCCAATTCTTTGACACACAATCACATTTGCATAAACAGTGTGAACAAAAAATGCAAGTTTCCTGATTTTGCCTCATTTTACCATTTTATTTGACTTAAAAAAGCTCGAATCTGAAATAATTTTGCCGATAGTTAATGCCACTATTTTGATAGGAGTGGGATATTGTATAATTCTATAATTTTAGACATAGAGTATATTACAACTTTTGAGTTGGGAAATAATAAAGAGTGACCATTGGCCTTAAAAATTTTACATTGTTATGATAACACTGTGCAACATTTTAAAGGTGATCTTGTGCAAACAATTCGAACTGAAGATTTTTTGAAAGTACAGACCCAAATGACCAGAAACCCTAGTTGGGTTTTGTTGTGTCTGATCCAGCTCGGATTTTATGACCCCATCTAAACATGGTTAAATATTAAGTTTTTAAAGAAATTCGGGGCTATATCTCTGAAACCAACCCGAATCTTCTTCTGACCTCTGAAACAAATTTGTAGATAAGGACAAGAATGAAATATTTGGAGAAATAATGAACTCAAAAAACTACATTTATTGCCTCAAATTTCAAAATATATGCAAAAATTCCACAATTTTTATATATTTCGCAACGTATCTCCAAAACCGTTAATTTTTTCTGAATATTATCTTTTGGAAAAATATTCCCTGAAATGTAATACACAACTCTTCAGAACATGCCTCTATGCCGTTGTTTTCAGTACATTTTTCAACGACGATTTAATAAAAATGTCAATAATGTAGTGAAATCCGAAATGCGAGAATAAACTGTTGGTGTGAACTGTGTTTGAAATACGTGTTGTAAAAGATATGATGGAAAATACCGCTGAAACAACATGAAGTAAGCATTTTAGAGTTTCAGAATGTTTTAAAGAATTGTTGAGAACTTTATTTGGAAGATTTTTGCAAACTGTTACTTGGTTCAACTCCCAATAGTTTAGCCGATACTGACCAGAATTTCAACAATTATGTAAAATTTTCTATATTTTATAGATTTTGATGCCCTAGATGGAGTTTTTCTTATGTGGTTTTTTCTAGAGATAAGTCCTACTAGTTTAGGGCTACAATATTGCTAAAGACAGCAAGGCCAAATTCCTATAGATAAAGACAAAACCCTACTACTAAAAGCAAAAGTTCCATTATATACAGGAACTTCATCCAAATCTGAAAAAAATTTTGTTTAAATCGGTAAAATTGAAGCAAAAGATCGCATATTAAATTCGAAGGCTATTAAATTAAAATTGACTGAGTTATAGCAACATCGGAGAATGATAAACCGATTTTTGTTAAAATCGATAAAACTGATCAACGGGCTATGAAAACATCGCATATTAAACTTGAAGGATATTCAATTAAAATTGACCGATTTCGTCCAAAATCGGGAAAAGATATATATGGGGGCGATATCCAAATCTAAATCTGATTTTTGTCAAAATCGGCAAAACTGATAAGAAAATATCAGATATTTAATTTGGAGGCTATTCTTTTAAAATTGTGCGAGTAATATCAATATCGGGGAAAGATATATATGGGGGCTATATCCAAATCTGAACCGATATGGACCAAAGTTGGTATTTTTCATTTCTATGCCTCATAAGTACTTGTATCATAATCTTAGGTCAACTCCTTCTATTTTTGTCCACGTTTACAAGGAAGCGGCACCACTGTGCGTCATTCGGACTCGGCGACAAACAGTAGGTCACATATCATTGAGCTAATATGAATCGGGGTGCAATCATTGATATGAGAGAAGTCTCCCTTGTGGAACAATTATAATTACCATAAATCCAACACCTAACCCATGTTTCGTTTCATCACAACTGTAATACAGTGCGTAATCGTTTGTGATATTTACGATTGTCCGATTCCATTGCACTAACTATAAGGCGATAATATCATTTCCTATCAAAAATAAGAACGCACATATCCCGGAGTTTAAGGACCTTCAAGTTTCAAATAAAATTTAACGGCTTGGATGATATGAGCCTGAAAAAATTATCACTTCTGACATCAAGGCCTCAAACCTCAAACGGGTATTAATGGAAGTTCCCAGGCAACACCACGGTCCACTTGAGACGAAAGAGGGACCAACATAAGTCCTGGGCTTTGATCGTTGTTTGGTATCTTCCACCTCCTCCGTCTAATAACTAGAACATTTCTAAAAATCGCCGATAATTAAAATAAGCTTGAATATCCAATTATCACTAACAGAATTTGTGTTCTTTGTGTAGATACCTCAATAAATTTGCGAAAAAAAAATTATTAAAAAATTTTACGTGTTTCCAAGCATTTTTTAGTAATAGCCCTTAAATTCACAAAAAAATATGCAGCAGAAACCATAATGAAAAATAAAATGAACCCTAAATCTTTGCCGGAATATTTTAAAATGTTTTATACTCACAGCGAAATCTAATAGCAAATTTCAGCTATTACCATTGGATAATGTGGCTCCAAACCTTTAAAATTCCCAAAATCCGGGGGTACCGTCATATGGGGCTGTATTAAAACGTGGACCTATACCGAAAATTCTTTGCAGAAATAACGAAAACAACGTACACAAATTTAAACATTTCGGTAGGATAATGCGGTTTATTTTCAAGCGAGAACCTGTACTGAAAAAATTCTGGGGAAAGTGCCGGGAGGTACTGTTTTATAAGGGCTATAGGAAAATGTGGATTTATACCGACAATTCTCCCGAGGAATGTTTTATACCCCAAGCACAGATTAAATACCATTTTGGTTAGATGACGTGGCTAAAACCTTAAAAATACCCAAAAGTCTGGAGGTATCTCCTATGGGGCTATAACATATACCTACAATTATCTATAGAAGTTTTCTATATCTTCAACGAAGACAAAATACCAAATTTAAGCTATTTCAGTAGGCGGCACTGTTCTATAAGGGCTATTCAAAACATTTTCAATACCAAATGTCCTAAAAGAAATAGTAAAAAATTAAGAAGCTCTATCTTAAATATTGAGAGTTGTATCTTGATTTCAAAAGACGAACGGACATAAACAACATAACATGTTATGCTGATCGAGAATATATACTTTATAGGTTCTCCGACGAATATTTCGAAATGTTACAAACGGAATGGCATAGTATTCATAAATATACCCCCCATCTCTTGGAGAAGGGTATTAAAATAATCAAATCAACCACAACCGGCAGCACCCAGTGGTCAAATTTTTATGGATATTTATTTAATTGAAGAAAAGATTTAAGTGTGACTTGTTCAAATAAGTATTAAACAATATTGAAATATATCTCTACTCATTCAAAAGTTATAGACTTTTGGCTAGTAATGTGATTGTGCATATCGGCTGTACGAGTCGGCTGTTACCAATTGATTAAATTTATTTATGTTAATTTATATGCTTTTCTCCTTTCTTCAGCTATGTGGAATATTACTGATCGTTCTTGGATCTATTATGGTCAATAATGTTGGCGGGTTTTCAGACTTTAGTGATGCAATAAATACTGACATCATCCCAATTCTTATAATAGTTTTGGGTTGCATTATCTTTGTGATTGCATTCTTCGGTTGCTGTGGGGCGATACGCGAAAGTGTCTGTTGCACATCCATTGTAAGTAGACCGCTCACTATTGAGGACGGTGTAAACTGAAAGTGAATATCTATAAATAAATATCCGTCTCTATTTTTCCAGTATGCAGTTTTCATGTTCATTGTATTCTGCCTGCAAATTGCCTTGGTGGTTTGGATGTTTGTCAAACGCACTGATTTCTTAAACTCTATGGATAAAGTGGTTACTACCGTTTGGAATGAAAACAATGAGACTAATGGTTATCCTATGGACGCTTTACAAATTACCGTAAGTTCTGGCATAATATTCTCACCTATTACATATCACTTTCTAACAGCCCACTTTACTTTTATTTCATTAGTTCCAATGTTGTGGACTTAACGGTTCTAACGACTACACTTCCAATGGTTTAACAGTTCCAAATTCATGCTGTGGTACAATGAATAATGCTTGTCCTGCCACTGTCTATGAATTTAAACCAGGCTGCCGTAAAGAATTTAGAGACTTCTGGTCAACTAACATCAACATAATTCGTTATGCTGGAATTGGTGTTGCAATTGTAGAACTTGTGGCACTCACATTTGCCTGCTGCCTAATGAGCAGTATACGCAAATCACGCCACAGTATGTAAATGCCAAAAAGCGGTGGCCATTAATTAAGTGTCCGGGAAATAAGTACTTATACATAGTTTCTATATGTAATTTGTCTTAAATATTAAGTTTTGTTATCTGATTTAAAATAAACTATACACCTATTTATAAAGATAATGGATAAGTACACTACAATACAAACATATAATATTTATGTTACAGAACTAAAAAGTATATATTTAAAATGTTTACCACTTTTGCACATTTACGTTCCCATACATAGGGTGTCAAAAAACCGGCTTTTTTCGGTTAACCAACATTTTCAATATTTTCAAAAACCGGGTTCAAAACGGGTAACCGGTTTAAACCGATTTTGTTAAATACCTACAAAATTGGTCATAATTAATAAATATTTGATTCGTTATTATATAATTACTAGCAAGTGCCCGCTACTTCGTTAGCGGAGAATTCCAGTAAAGTACGACAGTTTAAGGTTTTACCACATATTCTTTCTAAAAATCATACCTGTGGTTTTCAAATAGAACTACATAAATCGATTAATCTTTGTGTTAATTTTGCTTTATTGATGCCGCGTAGAAGTAGCTAGAAGTTATCAACGGTATTTTTAAAACTATATTCTCAACCACTGTTGTTAAAACTACATATTCCTTTAACATTTGGTACCCTACACTACTTCGAATATGGCATAACTAAATCCCTTTAGTAATGAAAGTACTTAGCTCAACCGTCACTTCAATGTTCCTCGGAGGGGCAAAACAGTTGAATTGTACTACACTAAGCAGTATTTTATTAAACATGGCTCGATTATCTGCTTACTTACAGTATTATTGGCATTAAAAATAAGTGCAAATAATGACAATGTCTTAAACATATTAAGCAGTAATTAGGAATTCAAATGTATGGAGCTATATCCAAATCTGTAGTGCGATTCTCTAACATATTTTTTGAGTTACCGACAAAAATCGGTAAAATTAAAACGCAAAATTATAAATAAAATGTTCAAATTAAAGTTGACAACACTGTTGCTATCGGTATAACCTTACGACTGAATTTTATTCATCGCTTACTTACCGAAAAAACATCGGTAATTACCAAAATTATAAGCATTTTAATTTTACCGACAATTGTCGGTAACTCACAAAATTAGTTAGTGAATCGCACTACTGAACCGATTTCATTACACATTTGTTATAAAATAGTTGTTTGGTGGATAGAATATACGGAATCGGGAGAATATATGGGAGCTATATCCAAATCTCAACCGATTCTGCTCAAAAGCAATAGCTATTGTCCTTTGGTCAAAATTGCGACCATCATAAATTTTAACCCGGATAGGATAATAAATTCGACAAAAGTGCATCAACGGATGGACGGGAACATATAAATGGACTCAGAATGTGATGCTATGTAGATCATCGAAAGGAACCATTGACCTATTTCGTTTCCTTTTGCATGTTACATACAAATGCACAAATTGATAATACCCCTTAACACAGTGTGGTGTAGGGTATAACAAAAAATTCTAAAATCGACAAACTTTATCATAAGAAGATTTATGACCAGTTTCATTAATACGATACATATACAAATTCGTTCAAACTACTACCAAACTTTTTTTTTTTTTTTGAAAAATATATAAAAATTTATGAGTCATGTTTGTTTTCAGTCAAACAAATATTTTCTACAACAACAGGAGTTTGGTTGGTAGTAATTCGAACGGATTTGATTTCGAATCATCTTAGAGAAACAGGCCATTAATTAATTATTTTGTCTTAAAATATTCAGCGTTAATAGAAATCTACTATACTATAATCATTCAATATCCATTATTCATTGAATGTTGTATTGAAAATTTTAATTTTTCTGCAGAGCAAAAATGTATTTATTTTCGTTGTAATTTTAAATATGTGATATATACATATGTAATGGATACTTTACACGATATGTTTTTACATATGTGTTTAAACTTATGTATATGCATTTTGTATGTACATATTTAGGGTTGGTCGATTTTTGTCATTCTTTTTCACATGAACATTGAGGATGTCCGAAGAAAGCATTCTGCGAAAAATGTATACATTTCACTGTTTTAGTTATCTAAATGTTATACAAATTTTATTTGTATAACATTTATCAGGAAAAGTTGGTCTTAATATAACGTATACCTACTTTGGGCATCAATTACAGCTTGTAAACTCCAGGGATTTAGAAAATACAATTCGAAATGTCATATTTTATTGGTATTTGTGTCATTGATCTTTATTAAGTCTCTCATATTAGTGGGCTGTCTTATTCCCGACTTCTGTCTTCAGATGAACCCATACATTTTCAATGGGGTTAATATTTGGACTTTGGACTTTAGTGTCGATGTCTTCGTTGTAGTTGTATAACAACCAAGTACTACGTAAATAAGATTTACGTCTGTCTAGACTGTCTTGTCTTGGTAGAGTTTATATTATAATTTATAATTTTCAGTGTCCAAAAACCCAACTTTGACGTTATCGATTAAATAATTTTTCAATGTTTCCTCCGAAATCCGTATTTTACCAAAGTCCTTGCTTTATATACAACCCCATGCCACAGAAAAACGGATTGTATAGACAAAGGACTGCTCTCACCAATTTTATTAACATTGAGTTTGTTGACAGAACAACTGAATTAGAAATACAATTGTAATCATATTTTGTTCAAACAAAAACTGTATCTGGTTAGTTTTTGACGAAATCTACATCCTCAGATAAATGTATAAATGAAAATCTTGCATTTTTTTAAATCGTCTTCGAAAAACGTTGAGTATTTTTGTTTGGGTCGGTTAACAGCATATAACATGATGCGCTGCTCTTGAACCAACATTAAATGAAAGGAGCATACACCTGGGAATAAAAAAATCGCCTGAGCGCTTTTTAAATAAATCACGGTCAAAGTTTACATTTTTTGGGGGTTTTTAGGTTTTCACGCCCTATCAAAATGGAATAATAAAAATGTTGTAGCATCGAAAATTCTCTGCAAAATTGTCCTTTATGATATTTTTGTAGGTTTTCCATTTTTAAGATATAGATGTTCAGATTAGGACAATTCACTGACTGCATCGTCTCCATATGAAACAATGTCAGGACTGCAATTTCCCTACTTTAACTTATATATAGCAATTTTTTTTTTAATTCGCCTTCGAAAAACGTTGAGTATTTTGGTTTGGATCGGTTAACAGCATATAGCATGATACGGTGCTCTTGAACCAACATTAAATGAGCGCTTTTTAAATAAATCACGGTCAAAGTTCACATTTTTTTTGGGGTTTTTTAGGTTTTCGCGACCTATCAAAATGGAATAAAATGTTGTAGCAGTGAAAATTGTCTACAAAATTGTATTTTATGATATTATCGTAGGTTTTACCATTTTTGAGATATAGATGTTCAGATTAGGAAAATTCACTGACTGTATCGTCTCCATATGAAACAATGTCATGACTGCAATTTCCCTACTTTAACTTATATATCGCAAAAATGGTACAAACCAGGAAAAAATTACGAAATTTTCACAGCTTTTCACATTTTTTTAGTCCCATTTTGACAATACATGCCGTTTTCAAGCAACTCGCGAAAACCTAACAAAAAACCTAAAACTGTGACCTGAACTTCTATATCTCCAAAATGGTAAAACCTAGGAACGAATCGAATGAATAATCCTTTGTCTATACGCTTCATTTGTTAACATCGATTTCGTTTTCAGAACAACTCAATTAATAACACAATTTTAAAAACATTTTGTTCTAACAAAAACTGTATGGGGTTAGTTTTTGACAAAATCTATATACATACTCAGATGTAAAAGAAAATCTTGCAATTTTTCTCAAAAATCGACTTCGAAAAATGTTGAGTATTTTGGTTTGAGTCTGTTGAAAGCACTCAACATGAGTAATCCTTTGTCTATACACTTCATTTGTCTATGCCCATACCATAACTTACAGTTCTCCGAACTTTACAGTATGTATTGCATTTTTATTTTCCAGGGCTGTGAGAGGGTTGCGCCATATTTTTTGGGTTCCGTCGTAATAGTGCAACATAATTGTCATCTCATCAGAAAATATAACGTCATCAAAGTTCTTTATCGGGCTTGAAATCTTCTTAGTAGAAAATCTGATTCGTTGCTTTATATTACTTGTTATGTAATACTTTTCTGCCTTTTTCACGTAACACACATACTCCAAAATCGTTTTCAATTACAGAACCAATCTTTTGTCTCTGGTTTGGGGCCTATTATTGATTTCATTAATTATTTAGCGATTTCTTCAAATTACAGATTTTGAAATTGAAAATTGAATAGTTATGACTGTTCATCTCCATATATGATAAAATTCTTAATTGCAAATAAATCGTGGTAATATGCACAATTTTATTGCACTTTCATTGATTTGCAAACATTTAGTTATTACCAAAAAGTCAGGTCCATACAGTTTTCAGTTGTTGTTATTGCTGGCCGATTTCTGAATTTATTCCCCTAATGTTGTCTTCAACAGCAACTCATTTGTTCAACAAACCCAACATCATTTATTGAAAGAATTTTTGTTTTAATTTTAAATTGAAAATCAAAATTTTTACAAATGCATCGTTTGTAATCATTTTTTCTAACTGGATTTTAACGAATGAAAATCTTTTGTGCGACATCTGTTATGTGAAAACTAAATCAGGATTATCACCATTATCACCAACTGCGACATCTGTTGCAATGGAAGATAACAAATGTCTTGTCTTTCTATTATTTAGTGGTTTACGATAAAATAAGTGCGCCTAGAAGTAAACGTCAAAATTTGAAATTATGTGTGATCTTTTACGGTATCAAGAAGTTATAGCATTGTTAATTTGACACATGTCTTGCAGAGGGCCAACTAAGTGAATAAGTACGTAATAATAATGAAAAAATAAGGATTTTTTGTTGTTATTTTTTGTGGTTCCAGAAAGAATTTTCTAAAACCCGGCCTTATCTCGCACATTTGCATCAACAGTGACCCACTGGTAAAATTTGAAGCTCCTAGCTTTAGCCGTTTTGGCTGGGCATTGATGATGAGTCAGTCAGTCACTTATCACCAAGCTCAAATATATAATAGACTAGCAAAGTGCCCGCTACTTCGTATGCGTTAAATATACAAAACAAATAAACAATATATAATATAGAATGGTGGAAACATTTTGTGTACTAATACGTACCACTTTTGTTCGATTTTCGTCACGCCTACACATCAAGAGCAATCCACATTTTTTGAAATAGTTTAATTGAGGTTCTCAGCGCAAATACGGCCTAACCCAACAACCGCCATCCTCATTTCCAGCACTATCTGTTCCCCCAGAACCAATTATAGAACTATTTAGTAGTTTACATGTAAATAGATAAATACGAACCTCCTCCTATTATTTCAAAATTCCCTTTACACAATAACAAATTGTACCAAATCCTTATTTACAACTTTTCGTATATTTATGGCACATATTTCTTAAATCGGACGTTATAAGCAAATGGTAACAGTAATCTTAATTCCAAATCTCATGAATCCAGATCTATCCGTTCATCCAATACAAAATTGTACCATACATGGAACCATTTCGTACCCCTAAGTGTACCTAATTCCACATATTAGGATTCGAGCGCTATAATTTCACCCAAATCCTAATTGTACAAAATGTAGTACTTTTTGTAAGCATAAGTACGCATTTCCAAAACTAAGTACGCATTTCCAAAACTAAGTACGCATTTCCAAAACTAACCCCAACAGTAATATTAACTCCAAAATTCAAGATTCTAGCTCTAATCGTTCGCTCAAATCCAAGTTGTACCAAATATAGTACCGTTTAGTACTTTTCGTACATATAAGTACGAATTACCAAAACTTTCTCAATCCTACACCCCAACAGTAATCTTAATTCCAAACTTCAAGATTCCAGCTCTAGCCGTTCGCTCAAATCCAAATTGAACCAAATTTAGTACTTTTCATACTCATAAGTACGAATTTCCAAAACTACTCCCATATCTCAATCCTACACTGCAACAGTAATATTAATTCCAAATTTCTTGATTCTAGCTCTACCCGTTCGCTCAAATCCAAATTGTACCAAATTTAGTACTATTTAGTACTTTTCCTACCCATAACTACAAATTTCCAAAACTTTATCAATCCTACACTCCAACAGTACTCCTTATTCCAAATCTCGGGTTTCCAGCTATATCCGTTCCAAATTTGTACCAAATTTGGTACCATTTAGTACTTTCGTACCCATGAGTACGAATTTCTAGAACTACCTCAATCCTACAAGCCAACAGTAATCTTAATTCCAAAATTAAGGATTACAGCTGCATCCAATCACCGTAATCCAAATTGTACCAAATTCGATACCATTTAGTACTTTTCGTATCCAAAGTACGAATTTCCAAACCTTCCTCTTTCAACACTCCAACAGTAATCGTAATTCCGAATTTCAGGATTCCAAATGTATCCGATCACATAAATTACAATTTGGTACCATTTAGTACTTATCGTACCCATAACTAAAAATTTCAAAAACTTCATCAATCCTACTTACCAACAGTAATCCTAATTCCGAATCTCGGGATTCCAGCTATATCTGTTCACCCAAATCCAAATTGTACCAGATTTGGTACCATTTAGTACTTTTCGTACACATACATAAGTACAAATTTTCAAAGCTACCTCAATGCTATGTTCAAACAATAAGCTTAATTCCGAATTTCAGAATTTCCAGATACATCCGATAACTCAAATCCAAATTTGGTACCATTTAGTACTATTCGTATCCATAGTACGAATTTCTAAACCTACCTCTATCAACACTCCAATATCAATTTTAATTCCGAATTTCACGATTCCAAATGTATCCTATCACTGAAATCCAAATTGTACCAAATTTAGTACTATTTAGTATTTTTCCTACCCATAACTACAAATTTCCAAAACTTTATCAATCCTACACTCCAATAGTACTCCTTATTCCAAATCTCGGAATTTCAGCTATATACGTTCACCCAAATCCAAATTGTACCAAATTTGGTACTATTTAGTACTATTCGTACCCAAGAGTACGAATATCCACAACTACCTCAATCCTACACGCCAACAGTAATCTTAATTCCAAATTTCAGAATTACAGCTGCATCAGATTACCGTAATCCAAATTGTACCAAATTTAGTACCATTTAGTACTTTTTGTTCCCATAGGTCCGAATTTCCAAACCTACCTCTATCCAGGGTGCCGTGACATAACTCCCAACGGACATAACTCCCAAAACGATTTTGGAAGTTATGTCCGCCTTGGTCCGACCCCCCTTAGCGGACATAAGTCCCAATGGGAGTTATGTCCGTTTTTAAAATTTATGTGATTTTTATATAAATACAATTTTTTTTCAAATGTATAAGAAAAAAATTAAAAATTAAGTTTAAGTTCATATGCATTTTTCATTTCATAAAATAATTTATAATTGATTTAAAATTTGTAAGAAAATTAAGTACAAAATAGGTAGTAGCCATCTCAAATCGAACAATATTCAAAATTTGCCTTCAAACCTAATCGAAAAATGCTGCCTACAGGAAAATAAAAAGTTTTTGTTTAAATTCGCAGATACTTTCTGAAAAAAGATAAGCGCCGCTGGCGAAAATAGTTTTAAAAAATCGCGCGAATTTTTACAAAAATATTTTTACAATTTAAGAAGATAAAAAGTTTTTGTAAAAAATATTCAAATACATTCTGAAAATCGAATAGCGCCGCAGGCGAAAATATTTTTGAAAAAATCGCGCGATTTTTTACAGAAATATTTTCACAATTTAGGAAAATAAAAAGTTTTTGTAAAAATATTCAAACACTTTCTGAAAAACGAAATATTTTTGAAAAAAAAAAAATCGCGCGATTTTTAAAAATATTTAAATACTTTCTGAAAAACGAAAAGAGCCGCAGGCGAAAATATTTTTGAAAAAAAATCGCGCGATTTTTTACAAAAATATTTTCCCAACTTAAGAAAATAAAATTTTTTTGCAAAAAAATTCAAACACTTTCTGAAAAACGAAAAGCGCCGCAGGCGAAAATATTTTTGAAAAAAATCGCGCGATTTGTTACAAAAATATTTTCACAATTTAAGAAAATAAAAACTTTTTGTAAACATATTCAAACACTTTCCAAAAAAACGAAAATATTTTCACAATTTAAAAAAATAAAAAGTTTTTGTAAAAATATTCAAATACTTTCTGAAAAACGAAAAGCGCCGCAGGCAAAAATATTAAAAAATCGCGCGATTTTTTACAAATATATTTTCACAATTTAAGAAGAAAAAATGTTTTCGTAAAATATTCGCGATTTTTTACAAAAATATTTTCACAATTTAAGAAAATAAAAAGTTTTTGTAAAAGTGTTCAAAAATATTTTCACAATTTAAGGAGATAAAAAGTTGAAAATATTTTGGAAAAAAAATCGCGCGATTTTTTAGAAAAATATGTTCACAATTTAAGAAGAAAAAAAGTGTTTGTACAAATATTAAAATACTTTCTGAAAAACGAAAATATTTTTGAATAAATAGCGCGATTTTCTTAACAAATATTTTTACAATTTAAAACTTTTCCTAACTGCTACTTTCATAATTTCGGGCATAATTTCGTTTTTAACTAATTTTATGAAATAAGGAGGATTTTTTGGATACTTCGGTATTGGTTGGCACTTAGGCCTTCTCAAATGTGTAATTCCGCTTACATTCTAACTTCTACTCTAAAATTTAAAAAAAAATGTATAACTATAAATTTAAAAATTAAGCAAGGAAATAATTTATAAATTAAGAAAAAATCATTGGGAGTTATGTCCGCTATTTTTTTGGGTGTTATGTCCGCTTTGCTTCACGGACATAACTCCCAACAAATTTTGGGAGTTATGTCCGCAAAGCGCAGCGGACATAACGCCCAAAATCATTTTGGGAGTTATGTCCGTGGGAGTTATGTCCGGGCACCCTATCCAGAACTCCAATAGTAATCTTAATTCCAAATTTCACAATTCCAGCTCTATCCGATCACTTAAATTCATATTGTACCAAATTTGGTACCATTTAGTACTTTTCGTACCCAAAAGTACGAATTTCCAAAATACCTCTATCCTACACCCCGACTGTAATCCTAATTCCAAATTTCAGGATTCCAGCTCCATCCGTTCCCCCAAATCCAAATTGTACCTTATTTGGTACTATTTAGTACCTTTCGTACCCATATGTACGAATTTCGAAAACTACCTCCATATCTCAAACCTACGCTCCAACAGTAATAGTAATTCCAAATTTCAGAATTCCAACTTTATCGGTTCGCCCAAATTCAAATTGTACCAAATTTAGTACCATTTAGTACTATTCGTACACATGAGTACACATTTTCAAAACCACCTCCTTATATCAACTCATCTTCTAAACCTTGATTTTCATTCCAAATTTCAAGATTTTAGATCTATCCGTTCACGTAATACCAAATAGTACTAAATTTAGTAACTTTTAGTACTTTTCGTACACTTATAGTTCGAATTTCCAAAAACCATTTGGTACACCTTTCTAACTCTCCATCAGTGAACCTCAGGGACGTACGCAGGGGGGGGGGGCACGGGGGGCCCGGGCCCGGCCCCCCTCCCCGAAATGGTTTGGTCGAACAAAATTTGTTAAGCTGCTGTAACTAGTTATTATATTTTTTTCTCATAAAAATGTCATGGTAGAATAAGAAAAGGTAGCAGCAATACACAGCTGACTGAACTGGGTTGTAACGTTAGTGTCAAATTTCATATGACATTTTATACATTTATTTCTATTTCGATGTACATTAGGGACATATATTTTTTGAAAAAAAAATATATCATTCAGAAAAAAACATTTCCCAGTAAGACTTCTTCATATCAATGATATGTAACCTCCTCCAAGTTCGAACGATAAGCCGTAAGCATAAATCCCCGCTTGTAGAGGCGATACAACGTTCGTTAATATGTGAGGTATTTTGTTAAACTTTAAAAAAAATAAAGCCCTAATAAACATGTGCTTCTTTGATTTCTAACACAAAACATTGAAACAGCTTCTCCTTTTTCTATGAATTTCCAGCGACCCCAAACTTTTCTGCAAGAATTCTACTTTCTGCGAGAATTTATGCATTTAGTGGAATGATGTGGAAACATGAAAATTGAAAATGTAACGAATTTTCATTCATGTTTTCCAAAATATTCAACCAAATGTGAAAAATGATTAGTTTTTTAAATTCCAATAACACTGTGCAACAAAATGGAGCTCAAAGTCTGGGGGGTGGAAAATTCCTATTGGAGATGAAAGCCCTTGGTGAGTATATACAGAACCCCGAAGGACAGATTCGCCGTGAGTCGAACTTTCGCGATATGGCGTGATGAATATTTTGCTGGAGACCCTAAAAGCCATCTGGAATCAGCGTTATATCTTTGTTCGCTGTTGTTCAAGCTTATATTTAAGATGACATGTCTTCAGTCAAATCAAATGAGGATTTTTTCGTAGAACATTTCGATCTTCTAACTCGCTTCCTTCAATGTCCTTTTCGTCCTTTATTTCAAGAACCGCAATAAAAGTGGCACAAGATGACATTTTTCAGCTTCGGAATATTCTACAAAAATGTCGCTCGGAAGATTTTAGGTACGGTTCCCAAAGACATAAAATCGATAAAATCATGTTTAAGCGGTCGTTTTTCACTTTTACCCGAATCTTGCTCAGACAGCCCTATATCTATTTATTTCAATACATTATTGTTAACCTATTGATGATCTAGAATTCTCGGAGTCATTAAAACAGTTGTATCTTGTTTTGCTAAGCACGTTAATTTCATTATTTTTTGGAATAAATATCCGGATATCCGAATTATGGAACCGGTTATTCTGATATTAAAACCGAATTTTTATCCGGTTTTTATGAACCGAATAACAGTATATGTATATCATTAGAAAGCTATTAAAATTGTCCAACAGATATGACTAATATGCATTAGACGTTTTAAGCGGTTATGGTGCTGGAACAAAAAAACCGTATTTTTGAACCGTTTCTTAACGTTTGTGAGGATACATTTCTGTGCGTGAAAAAAATTATGATCATGACCTGGGGGGTGGAAAATTCTTTTTGGAGGTGAAAGCCCTTGGTGTGGACATACAGAACCCTGAAGGGCAGATCCGCCGTGAGTCGAACCTTTGTGTTATGGCGGGTTGAATTCTGGGATGGTGACCCATTATTGCAAGCGTAAAAAGTTACGTAACTGAATTTCAAGTGGGTTTAGGGTGCTACTGGGACAGTATGTGCTAAGTCAAATCGTTTTAAGACGATTTCTGTAAAACATTTACTGTCTTACTCTTATCCTGCTCTTTTTGTTGAAGAAGGTATAAAAATATACTTTAAAGAAAAGGAAAGATACAATTTCAGGGTTAAAATATTAAAACAAAAAAATCCTCAGCCGATTTGGCTAGGGCATATCACGAAAATAATCTTACGCCGACATAGCACATACTGTTCCAGTAGCACCCTAAACCCACTTGAAATTCAGTTACGTAACTTTTTACGCTTGCAATAATGGGTCACCATCCCAGAATTCAACCCGCCATAACACAAAGGTTCGACTCACGGCGGATCTGCCCTTCAGGGTTCTGTATGTCCACACCAAGGGCTTGCACCTCCAAAAAGAATTTTCCACCCCCCAGGTCATGATCATAATTTTTTTCGCGCACAGAAATGTATCCTCACAAACGTTAAGAAACGGTTCAAAAATACGGTTTTTTTGTTCCAGCACCATAACCGCTTAAAACGTCTAATGCATATTAGTCATATCTGTTGGACAATTTTAATAGCTTTCTAATGATATACATATACTGTTATTCGGTTCATAAAAACCGGATAAAAATTCGGTTTTAATATCAGAATAACCGGTTCCATAATTCGGATATCCGGATATTTATTCCAAAAAATAATGAAATTAACGTGCTTAGCAAAACAAGATACAACTGTTTTAATGACTCCGAGAATTCTAGATCATCAATAGGTTAACAATAATGTATTGAAATAAATAGATATAGGGCTGTCTGAGCAAGATTCGGGTAAAAGTGAAAAACGACCGCTTAAACATGATTTTATCGATTTTATGTCTTTGGGAACCGTACCTAAAATCTTCCGAGCGACATTTTTGTAGAATATTCCGAAGCTGAAAAATGTCATCTTGTGCCACTTTTATTGCGGTTCTTGAAATAAAGGACGAAAAGGACATTGAAGGAAGCGAGTTAGAAGGTCGAAATGTTCTACGAAAAAAATCCTCATTTGATTTGATTGAAGACATGTCATCTTAAATATAAGCTTAAACAACAGCGAACAAAGATATAACGCTGATTCCAGATGGCTTTTAGGGTCTCCAGCCAAATATTCATCACGCCATATCGCGAAAGTTCGACTCACGGCGAATCTGTCCTTCGGGGTTCTGTATATACTCACCAAGGGCTTTCATCTCCAATAGGATTTTTCCACCCCCCAAAATTTCGGTTCACAGTGTAATTTATAGACATTTCCTTGTTTTGTTTACAAATACAACTGGCAGTAACGTTACAAACAAAAACAAATTCCTTTGTGGTTGTTGTTCGAGTTGTATTTGTTGTAGTATTAACTTTACCTTGTATTTGTTCTACCATGTAAAAATGTTTGTATTTTTGGAGATTTCAAATTAAAACTTATATTTTCTTAAGTTTCTGAACAGAAAATGTTCATCAATAACAAGTTTTGTAAGAAAATATTTAAAAAAATTTTGTTTGTATGCTGTTTTTGAGAGAAACTTCCAATGAAATCTGAATTACTTCTTCATGTCATATCATTCCACTATCAAATGCGAAGTCCTTAATGAATATACTCCAAGTTTATGTCATATTCGAACTATATAGAGCTCTCGAGGCTTAAAACTCATCCTGTAACAACAAAAATAACTAGTTCAGTTTTGTGGGAATGCACACTGGTCCCAACCTGCGAAAAAAATTGATATCAGCAAATCTCTGCGACAATTTGGCAAGTTTTTTCTAAACATGTTATATTTTAGTATTCCAGCACTGTTTTTGTAATTTATAACAGTATTTAACAAAACAATACACAAGAAGTTGACATTTGCGTATAATCTCTTAGAAACATTAAAAACATCAGTAAGGTTGAGACTTTTACAAGGCAAGTAACTCAAAATTGAAAGGATAAAATTATTTTTTTCGAAATGGAAGTTTTAGTACAAGGTTTTCTAATTACTTTTACATAAAAAATTGTACACATTATTCGCATAAAATGTGCTGGAAATCACATTTTTGTAATACTTTCTTGTGGGGTTTTTCCAAGTCCTAAAAAAGGTTTTTGATCATGGCAAATTACAACCAATTCGGGCCGAAAATTTTGATAATATCTTCAAGATTACTGAAAACGGGAGGTATCGTAATATGAGAGCTATACCGAAACCTGGACCTAGGACCACAATTTTTGGCGCAGAAGGTTTTTGAACATTGGGAACCCCAAATACCAAAGTACAGCCTATTAGGGCCGAAAATGTAGATAAAAGCTTCAAAATACCTAAAATCGGGTGGTATCGCTACATGGGGGCTATAGGAAAAACTGGACCCATATTGATGATGTTTTGGCTAAAGTATTTTTTTACTTATTTTTAGCATATACTGAAAAAATCAGATTGATCCGACGATTATAAATATTTTTGTCGCACCTTCCTATACAAGTGGGACCACTGTGGAATGGAAGTATATGCAAAAATGTCTATTGGATACAATGTATGAAGGGTCGGTCCTTCGTGTACTACATCTTGAAAGCGAATTAGACATTTGTTTTACTGCCATCGCCAAATTTTTGTTATTCTATTTTAGACAAATTTGCTGCTAAACAGTATGAGAAAATAATGATTTTTTGTGCGTGACTTGTTTTTTTTCCTTATCATCACCGAAGTTTAATTGTAGCCTCCGACTTTAAGGTTACGAGATTATATACACTAGAATACGATGCAAATAGGTCTCATCAAAATAATGATTTTAGCCTCCACATAAATTTGTTTGGAGACGATGGAAGTACTTAGCACCGTCCATCCGTCTGTATCTCTGTTTGTCTGGCAGGTTGGAACTCATGATAACTGTCGAACGGATCAACCGATTTGGTCCAAGTTATGGATCTCGTAATGTTTAGTCCCAATTAAATTTAAGTCATATCGGTACCTCCGCCATAAAAGTTCAACAATTTTCAATAAAATTGTCGAAGGGACTAACCGATTCGGTCTAAAATCGAACCTAATATGGACTATACCGGTCCACTCGCAAAATTACTTCCAAAAGTACATCAAGTTCCAAGAGAATATGTTTGGACAACATCTTCAGGTCACTCATACAAGTCTAACATAACTGCAGTTTAAAGACTGTTCGAGGATCCTTTGGACATTTTGTAGTCTTGTTTACAGCGATATCCTATTTTTCGTAGACAAGTTCATGCTTTCTGACAAAGCTCTCAATGCTACGGTGACCAACTAAAATAGCTTATGGGCGCGGTAACTATCGAGAGGAGTGTCCCTCAAAATAAGATCCATTTCTAAAATGAATTAGCTTATTATTAGCGAATAATTAAGTGGGGTTCAATAAGGATCGATTGTTATTTGTCAAAACTATATAGAACCAAGTCCATCAAAGTGTTTGTCATCGAGTCCAAAAACTTCTAATCGTACAATTAAGAAAAAAATATAATGCTTCTTTTTTAATATTATATTAAAAGTAAAAAAATAATCCTGAATCATGGTACGGTTACACTATAGTTTTATGCCGGGTTAACCTCTCGAGGATTTATTTGACGTTTGCGTAATGGAATTGACATTTGAAATCCAAACCCACTTGGTTAATCCGGTTAAGTGTAACCGGGGTATCAGACTGTATCTCTTCCGGTAAATAACACTATGCAGCTTTTTTAAGGTAATCTTGTGCAAACAATTTGAAGTGAGGATTTTTTTAAAGTACAGACCCAAAGTACGAAAGCCCTAGTTGCTTTTTGTTGAGTCAGATCTAGCTTGAATTTTATGGCCCCTCTAAACATTGTTAATTATCGACTTTTTAAAGCAACACGGGGATATGTCCCTGAAACCAATGCAAATCTTCTTCTGACCTCTTAAATTTTTCTTAATGTTTTCATTTGGAAACATAGCAACGACAACGGCAGCCGATATTCTTAAAAATTAGGCTAAGATCCTAAATATTACCCTGTAGGAAATGTCAATAGTGAATCTATACTGACTTACTACTGACATTGTCAACAGTACTACTGACAAACTGTAGACAACTAATGTAATTTCCTATAGACATTTTGTATGAACGTGTCATTCGAATGTCAGTACTGACAATGGAACTAGTATGTCAATAGTAAGTCAGTAGTTCCTGAGGAACCATGTGTTGACATTGGAGGTATTGAGTCAGTATAGACATTGGTGGTAGTAAGTCAGTATAGACATTGGCGGTAGTGAGTCAATAGTACCAGATTTTCAATACTAAACTTTTTAGCTTATTTGGAACTTTTCATAGATAAAACAGCTATATAGTACGTTTAATAAGAAGATGAAGCTATACATTTGTTTAAATACTGTATTTTATTAAAGAATAAAACAAATAATATTGAAAATGCTAAAAATGTACAAATTGCGTATTACAGTATTTTTATCTTTTTAAATGGCTAAGCCAAAGATTCCACATAAGTAAAAATTAGTAAATAAAGACAATGTTTTCAAGGCTGCTTAAACATTTTAACATATAAATAATAAAAAACGTTTTCGTTTTATTTTCTTGGCCAAGTCGCACCAATGACTTGTCCGCTTAAAATAGTTCTTCTTCTGTTGCACTTAACTTTTTTTCAGGCGATTCGCTGAATGTTGATATAACATCTAGGAATTGAAAAGAATAAACATGTATAAACTTAAATAAAAAATATGTCCTTAAAATTTCTTGCCTATTACAGCTGTATAGCATTGGAAAAATCTCACAATCGATTTTTGCCAAATAATTCTTCAACATTGTATTTCATTATTATGTTTAGTTGCAGTCAGCATTTCCAGCGAGACGGGACAATATATACATCGGGCTCCACAATCTTCCCTAAAGGTTCCACATAATGTCTAATTGTCGAAATTTCACCACAAATGTTGTTAGTCGCCTCAGAATTCGTACTTTGCTATAGAATTGTTTATTTTTCACATGTCTTTTATATTTTCTTTTGCTCATACTTGTTATTGAAATTATATGCTTTAAGTTTTCACGATATTTTATTGATTTTTACAAAAACACTTTTTTCACCAACCGCAAAAATCATTTTACGCCAAACAATTAAGAAAATTAAAAAAAGGATGCTTCGTTGGGCTATCATCTGTCAATATACACAATGCTTCTTCTTTTTAAGGTAAAGGTATCAATAGTTGACAACCTGGTGACAAAGTGTTGACTTTGTCACCATATTAGTAGACAAAGTGGCGACATGTCAACACATGACCCCACACTTCCTACAGGGTATGAATTCTTTCTATTGAATGTATATACTTTGTACCAATATTTCATATAAAATTCGAAAAATCGAACATGTAGAATGGAATATGTGCCAAAATTTTCCTGTCCATCGGACAAAAATTTACGGAGATATTAGCTTTCGAAGGGAAACATTTATTGTGTTCTGTATGTAGCATAGAATCTAAAAGCGTCTTTTCCTCGAAGTGGCACTTTTGAAAGCGGTGTCCACTATAGCTTGAAAACCGATGCTCCGGTCTTTATATGGTTTTTGGGACTATTATACACATAAACCATGTGCTTAACCGAGAGAGTCTTTAAAAAACAGCTGACGGAGTCCGTTTTTTTAATATTAGGTTCGTAATGATCCCACAAAAATATATGCTGATCGGTTTATTCTTTTTCGAACTACAGGGGGTACCGCAAACTGCTTTAGTAAAAACAGTGCTTTATAGGCGGGCATTTGTCAGAAAGATTATACAAAAAAAGTTAGAAGGTAACTCAAGGTTTAATAGATTTCTTATAAAAAATGCATGAAAATGGCTTTTCTGATACTTATAAGTGGCCATAACCCCTTAAAATAGCTTAACGTAACGCTACACAACATTTGAATTTTTCAAGATTTTTGGCCAAGTTGGGCCCCCCCCGAAATGAAATCCTGCGTACGTCCCTGGTGAACCTCATTCCAAATTTCAGAATTCTAGCTCTACGCGTTTGCCTAATACAAAGGGTACCATATTTAGTACCTTTTAGTACTTTTAGTACAGTTCTAGTTCGAATTTCCAAAAATCCAGCCTTATCCGACACCTTCGGACCAAGAGTGACCCTCACCCAAAATTTCAAGATTCTAGCTTTAGGCGTTTAGTCTGGGCGTTGATTATCAGTCAGTCAGTCAGTCAGTGAGTCAGTGAGTCATCATTACTGAACTCTTTTATAAGTATAGATTATACCCTCCACCATAATATGGAGGGTATAATTAATTTTGTCATACCGTTTGTAACACATCGAAATATTCATCGGAGACCCTATAAAGTATATATTTTAGATCAGGGTAAAATTCTAAGTCGATATAACCATGTCCATCTGCCCGGTTCGTCTGTTGAAATCAAGATACAGGTCGCAATTTTTAAGATAGAGCTTTGTAATTTGGTATATAAGTTTCTATTACTCCTAGGATGTTTGGTATGCAAATGGGCTATATCAGTCCACGTTTTGATATAGCCCTCATAGAACAGCATTATCACACCGAAATTGCTGAAATTTGGTGCTCAGTCTTCGTCGGGAATATAAAACTTTCCCTCCCATAGAACGATACCTCCCGATTTTCAGTATTTTGAAGGTTGTGGCCACAATAATCCACCGAAATGGCTGAAATTTGGTATTTGGTTTTCATTTGGGGTATAAAACGTTCCATATGAAATAGGTCCACGCCTTCATATAGCCCCCATAAAAAGGTACCTCCATAATTCCGGTATTGTGAAAGTTGTGGCCTCAATACTCCACCGAAATGGCTGAAATTTGGTATTTGATCTTCATTTGGGATATTAAGCGTTCCATATGAAATTTATGTATAGGTCCATGCCTTAGTATAGCCCCCATTGAACGGTACCGCCTTATTTTCTGTTTTTCCCAGAATATTCCACCGAAATAGCTGAAATTTGGTATTCGGTCTTCATCGGGGTATAACAATTTCCCCAACGCCTTCATATAGCCTCCATAGAATGGTACCTCCAGATTTTCGGTATTTTGAAGGTTGTGGCCACAGCAACCCACCGAAATGGCTCAAACTTGGCATTTAGTCTTTGTTGGAGGTTAAAGCCTTTCTGACTCAAGTTCGACGGTATAGGTCCACGTTTCGTTATATCATCCATAGAACGGTACCTCCCGATTTTCGTAATTCTGAAAGTTGTTACGGCAATATGCCACCGAAAGACTGACATCTGTTATTTTTTTTTATTTCAATACAACTCGTGGTGGAGGGTATAACAAGTTCGGCCTGGCCGAACTTAACGCCTTTCTTACTTGTCTCATAATATCATTGTTATTTGACATTTAACCTCGAAGTGGGGACAGTAAAATTAAGACAGAAATTATGTTCAAACAATAGTAAAAGCCTTCACAAAATTTAAATTTGTGCACCAATTAGGTTTACATTTTATTAAGTCCGGATTCTTCGTCTTGCTTTGTTAACCTGAAATTATCGTGAAATGCCCGAATCAAACATACATTTTGTTATCATTACCCTTTATAACCTGACATTCGACTAAAGATTGTGTTAAGTATGCCAAGACTTCACCTAATAAGACTGATCATAGTGAATATTACACAGCATTGGAAAATTCGGCGGTCTGTTGAATAATGACTATTTTGGACCAAACATTCTAATACCTAGTTCGCTGTACAAGTTCCAAAACATATGAGTAACGTATTACAAACTAACGTCTGATATTACGTATACGCAGATTTTTTTCATACAAACGATGTGGACGATTGGAACTGTGTAGTGAACTAGATCCTTTAATTGATCTAGATTGACACATCTCTAAATTTTACAAAAAAAAAATATTTTTCAAATTTGAAGGTACATTGGGTTAGTTAAGTTTAGTTTACTTTCAAGAATACAATTTTAATGAAATATTAAAAATATTACTATTTTTTAAAACCGGTTAACCGACACAAATAACCTGTTTTTGGCGAAAGCCGGTCGGGTTTGTAACTCAAAACCGGATAACCGGTTTCGGTTCTGGGCACCCTACCCATACACCATAACACAGCAGAATTTATGTTTATATATTCGTTCGTTCCTCTGCTTAATCTGGCTCTGGGTATGTATACAGCACCATGTTTTTAGAGATGTATGAATAATTGTACAATAATAATGATGTAAAGGGTGCCTCCGCCTTGCACATTGAAGGTCGTGGGTTCGATTCCCCGGCACGGCAACATCAAAAATTTCAACGGTGGAAAAATACACCTCAGTAATGTTGCCGACATTTCCTGAGTATTTCTGCCGTGTAAAACTTCTCTACAAGTGGTGTCTTAAGACACTCCCTTCGGACTCGGCAATAAACAGTAGGTCCCGTATCATTGAGCTAATATGAATCGGGGTGCACTCATTAATATGAGAGAAGTCTCCCTTGTCCCGCATGGGATGTTTGAGGAACAATTATATTATTATTATAATAATGATGTGAAAAATAATTCCTTGCACCCGGGAATAAAATTTTGCGAGCGTTAAAAACTCAAATACTAAATAAAATAACAGAACACATGTTAAGAAATTTATTTTTTTATTTTTGTTGGTAAAATAACAAATGTTTCACACTGCTTAGTGGCCAATTTTACGAAAAACCTGACCAAAACTCTAAAAATGAATGGATTTTGCCCTATCCTTGGGTTCTTATGTTTTTTTTTTGGGTCGCTGGTTTCATTTTTCATATTAATTAACTTTCAGGCTGTCAGAAATATGCAAAAATTAAAAACAATTTTAGGGTTAAAGCCGTACTTCAGCTGAATTTATGCAAAATTGTCCTACAAAACATTATTAGAGAAGAATGATATCAAACGCAAAAATGTTTTCCACTAAATTTCACTATAAGTCACCAAAGGCATGAAATCTCTATTTGCATTAAATACCAAATAGATGTAGGTATCAATTTTGCAAAAAAAAAAAAAAAACAAAGAAACTGAAGAAACTAAAATATGGAGAGTTTCCACAATTTCTACACAATTAAAAATATTTGAGTTAAGATTCCTTGGAATCCTTGCACTTTAGGTATATGATGTCGTTGGCAACTTTACTGACACGTATGTGAGGAATATTTTTGTTAAAAAAAAACTAACCCTCGTTGGGTCACTAAAGGGGTCTTTAAGGGGTTTTTCGGGTTAATTTGTTCTTTTTGTTTTCAAAAATCGTTAAAATCTCCATTTTATGAAATTATAAGTTACACAGTCCAACTCGGTCTTATTCACAACTATTTATACCCTACACCACTATGTGGGGAGGGTATTATAAGTTGGTTTTGGCCAAAAAGTTTGTAACGCATCGAAGTAATGGCCGTAGACCCATACTTATATATATCAAAATTAATGTCTCGACGAGCTGAGTCGATCTGGCAATGTGTGTCCGTCCGTCAGTTCGTCCGTCCGTCTGTCCATCTAAACCTTGTAATCACGCTACAGGTCGGAATTTTGATCGGATCATCGCCAAATTTTGGGTGTTGATGGGGTTCCAGAGGGGAAGAAGCCTATTGATTTTGGTGATGGTCGTATAATATTCAGGGGTCAGAATGGGCAAAAAACTTATTTGGGGAAAAAGTCAACGTTTTATTTCAAAGAGAATATCTCCGCATCTATAAGAGGTGTATCAAAGGCAAGACCTGCTAATGAAAGCAAAAAATATCACGATAGTCGCTAATCGCAATAGTCGCTAATACAACCCAACTTTTCATGTTTGCGATTTTAATAATAATGACGAATATCACAGATTTGGTTAGGGAGCTTCCAAAAGCAAATCCTGACTATGAAAGTAGAATATCCCATCTTTACAATGATGCAAAGTAGATTGGCGTAGGTGGCCAAATAACGGAGATATAGCAATAGTCGGTAATACATCCCATTTTTCAATTTTTTTTCGAAATCGAGCTATAGGTCGCAATTTTGATCGGATCGTCACAAAATTTTGGGAGTTAATGGAGGTCCCACAGAGGAAGAAGCCTATTGATTTTGATGATGGTCGGATATTATTCAGGGTCGGAATGGGCAAAAACTTATTTGGAGAAAAGGTCAACGTTTTATTTCAAAGCCAATAGCTCTGTTTCTTTAAGATGTATATCAAAAGCAAACCCTGGCAGAGAAAGTAGAAAATATCACCTTTACAACGATGTAAAGTAGGCTGTCGTAGGTGGTCAAATAACAGTGATATCGCAATAGTCGGTAAAGCATCCCATTTTCCGGTTTTTTTGTAAGCATGGTACAGGTCGCAATTTTGATCGGATCGTCACGATTTTTTTTTGGAGTTGATGGTCGGATAATATTCAGGAGTCGGAATAAGCAAAAAGTTTGTGTGGAGAAAAGTCAACGTTTTTTTTCTTATGCGAATATATCCGCTGCTAGTAGGAGTATTCCAAAAGGAAAGCCCGGCAATGGAAGAAGAAAAGATGTCCTTTATATTGATGCAAAGTATGTTGGCGTAAGTGGGCAAACAACCGAGATATCGCAAAATATATTATAAAATATAATATATCCAATTTTTCAATTTTTTTGATCACGCTACAGGTTGGAATTTTGATCGGATAGTCACGAATTTTTGAGGGTTGATGGGGGCACCACAGAGGAAGATGCCTATTGATTTTGGTGATAGTCGGATTATATTTAGGGGTCGGAATGGGGAAAACTCATGTGGAGACAAATTCAAAATTTTATTCTTTGTGAATATATCGATTTCTAGTAGGGGTATTTCAACGGCAAAGCCTGTCAATGGAAGAAGAAAATATTACCTGTACGTTGGTGTAAAGTAGGTTGGCGAAGGTGGTCAAACAAGGAATATACCACAATAGTCGTTAATGCATCCAATTCTTTCATTCTACAGGTCGAAATTTTGATCGGATGGTCACGAAATGTTGGTTGCTTATGGGGGTCCCAGAGAGAAAGTGGCATATTTTTTTGATTAAAACCAAAATATGTTTGGTGGTAGTCGGATTATATTCCCTAAAATAAATGTTTACCAGTGAAAAGCTTATGCACAGGGGTAGTGCTGTATTGTATCACATGGTCGGCCCCGTCCCGACTATAGCCTTTGCTCACTTGTTTCATAATATGCTGTGAAATTGACTTTGTAAAAAGTCAACAAGTACGGAAGTCAACTTCTAGTATGCATTTTTAGAAAATACATATTTAGACTACAAAAACACTAGTTGGGTTTTGTCCTGTCAGATCCATTTCGGATTTTATGGCATTATCTAAACCGGACTAAAACTAAATTTTTTTACATTTATCGGGCCTTTATCTCAGAAACGAATAGGAATTTGGCCTTGCTCTATTCAGCAGTATTGTAACCTTAAAATTGTAACAGAACACATAAGAAAAACTCCATCTAGGGCATCAAAACCGAAAATATAGAGAAAATTTTACATCATTTCTGGAATTCTGTCGGTATCAGCTAAACTATTGGTTTTGAACCAAGTAACCTTTTGCAAAAATCGTTCAAATAATGTTCTCAGCAATTCTGAAACTCTAATATGCTTATTTCAGGTTGTTTCAACGGTATTGTGTATCATAACTTTTACAGCACATATTTCAAACACTGTTCATACTCACAGTTTATTCTGGCATTTAAGATTTCACCACATATTCGTAATTGAAATATTTATTAAATTATCGTTGAGAAATATACTACATTTTACGAAAATGGCATGTTCTGAAGAGTTGTATATTATATTCCAGCGAATATTTTTTCCAACAGAAAATATTAAGAAACATTTAACAGTTTTGGAGATATGGTGTGAAACGTATACAAATTATGGAATTTTTAGATATATTATATTTTATTTATTTTTTAACAATTATATTTATAAATTATAAGAGTAGAAGCTCTGGCTATTGAGGCTTTAAGCTAGATATATTATACAATTTGAGGTAATATATGTAGGTTTTCGACTTAATTATTTCTCCAAATACTTTATTCTTGTCATTATCTACAAATTTGCATCTGAGGTCAGAAGAAGGTTCGCATTGGTTTCAGAGATATAGCCCAGAATTGCTTCAAAAAGTCATTATTTAACCATGTTAAGATGAGGCCATAAAATCCCAGCAGGATCTGAAACAACAAAACCCAACTAGTCGTTTTTGTCGTTTGGGTCTATACTTTCAAAAACTCCACAGTTCAAATTGTTTGCACAAGATTACTTTGAAAATGTTGCACAGTGTTATTAAAGCACGCGCACATAATTGGCGATACTGAATATTTTTAATACATTTCATATACCTTTCATTACAATTCCAAAAAAATATTTAAAACCCGTGGTTTATTTTGGATATTATAATATTTTTATAATCAACTTTGGCCTGCTTTTATGCCGACTTACTAAACAAGAAACGTATATAATTGTTTCATAACTACACACAGTGGGATCCTATAAACCATATTTTATACACTATTTCGCGTAAATTGATACATTTTTTGGCTAGGTTTTTGGGCAAATTGGCCACTGTGCACTGATATAAAGGAAAAATTGTATTGACAAATTAAAGAAAAAGATATGAAAAAATTGTATCGTTTGAATCCCACTACCAAATTGGATTTTACATTTTTGTAATTAATCGTAGTTTAATAAAAAAAAATTTCAAGAAAATCGAAGAGTACAACTATTGTTAAAAATTGATTATAAATATTAAATCGTGAAAATTGCATACAAGCCCACTGTGCAAATTTGTTTTCTATTTTTATTTATATATTATTATATCCTCCATATTATGGTGGAGGGTATAACAAATTATCTTCACCCTAAAAGATCCTATGGAACAAATCAGAACTTGCAACAGTCTAGTACTTTGAAATGTTTACACTATTTTTCTTTAAAAATTTGACAGAAATTTCGAAAATAGTAAATTCTTGCAGATTCTGGAACATAACATATGACTCAAATATTGAATTGATTTTTTTCTCGAATCAGGCGTATGCAGGGACGTAGCCAGGATTTCATTTCGGGGGGGGGGGGGCCCACCTGAACAAAATTTTGAAATTTCATGTTAGCGAAAATTTCTTATTTAGCAAAGACGTAAACCTTATTTTAGACTTATATTACTGATGAAATAATGTTCATTACTATATTTTAATTAAAATGACGTACGACTTCTTGGCCAATGTCCCTTGTCTTTTTGACAATATATCAGAGTTTATATATTTTCAAAACAATGAATATGTTAATAATCGCATATATTTTTGGGTGTATCATTTATCAAATAACTCACAACTACAGTGAATGTTATGTTATTCAGTGATATCACTTCGGTAAGACCAAAAGAAAGAATATACAATCGGAAAACCTTAGAAATATCTTTACATTTAATTTTGTTGTTTGCAAGGAACGTTGAGGACCTTTCCTTTGTTTCCTACTTCACAAAAGTTCAAAATCACGGCTTTAATTTTCCACTCCAATCCTGTTGAGCAATTTATGGAAGGAAAATGGGATTAGTAGAGAATTGATTTAATTGTTAATATATTTTATAAAATATGAATACATTTATATATATATTGAAGTGTTTTAGCTACGATCTCATAATATGGACCATAACAAATAATTTTCGTGGAAGCTGCGCTGGTGGTAATATTAAAAAATGGGAAAAATGTGTTGAAGTTTACAAGTTTTTTTGTGTTCTTTCTTGATTTCTGGCCAAACCACGGAAAATTCAAACCTGTGCTCAAAGAAAGAACTAAAGAATACCCCTTAGGCAATATGGTTCTAGTGTATGACTTTTCGATATATACACTGCATCCCCCTAAAATCGATGCTGACATTTTGAAGTTTTGATTTCAGTGTTTTTCGAATTTTTCATATAATTAGATGGTGCAACTAGATAATAATCGAAACTAGTTTATAGGATTGTAGAACTCGCGATTCCACGTCGTTCGATGTATATCTCATGAGTGTGCTCCATACAGCTTCCTAGTAATAGGAGTCCAAAGGCGAAAATTTGGTGCGTAAATTTTCTGAAAAAACCTATTTTTTGGCTTTAAAATTTACAACTGTAGTACAGGTACCGCTGAACCCCGCGTGATTTTAGATTTTTTTACGTGCCGGATCTAATAAGCCCTTCCGCGTTTGAATCCATCCACTAAAACGCCGGATATAGATACCTTGAAAGTAGGAAAATCTGCAAAAATATATTTTGACAATTCCGCGAATTTAACCGCGATTTTCGTTGATTATTTTTACATAAATGTAATCCTTTATACGCGATTATAATATTTGCCAAAAAGGTGTGTCACAAATTGCAAAGATTCAGGAGCAATATCCCCATTTATCCCAAAATATAATGTGGTGGCACATCCGCAGTTCTTTACGAATCTGTCTAAAATAATTTATATTGACGTATTTTTAATAGGCGGCCATTGAAATCGGATGCACCTTATAATCATATGCACATCGCGTAATTTTTTCCCACTTGAATGTTTTTTGAATAGTAAGATGCAACTGATGGCACACTTTGGCCGCTGAATGAAACATGGGAAAATCCATGCATATTGATAGACATGGACTCCCTGTATCCGAAAAGCACATGCACCTCAACCGATTTAAACCAATTCGCGAATTATTCGGTTTTTAACTTCTATGTTTTTTCTTTGATTGTAATTTCAATATTACTCTCTACTTCCTATTTCTATTGCTTATCACAAAAAGCAAATATACTTTCACGATGACTAATTGCTTTTCTCGTAGAAGTTTAAGCAAAATACTTCAGGATTTGGATTGAAATTTAGCGAAATAATAGAATAACTCCCAACATTTATTTTTCAAATTTTTCGTATTTAACCAAAAATATATTTTTGAAATAATTTCCAACAATAAGTTTCCGTTCTTTGTTGTTGCTGTAATATGCAAGTTATAAGCGCGATCTTTATAATTTTGGTCTCACATTTTTCCTCGCGTTGTCTAGATTCTGTACGTATTTTTAAATTATTTTTTTAGAGATTTTTTGGACTCTGATTTAGAATAAATAAAATTTATTCCAAGATTTCTTCAATATTTTTTGATTTTCCGCGAAAATAAAAATAAATTTAGCAACTATTTTAGCATCTACGGATAGATATCAAATGCTGCTAACGATTCATATATACATGATCTTATTACAACACAATAGGAATTTTTAAATATTTTTTCTTTACAAGAGAGTAAAACCGCATATAACTTTTGAGTGCAGCATCCAATTTTGTGAACGCGAACAGATTTGAAACCACGATTTTTTTCGTAACCCATGTACCAAAAATGGCGGATGTGCTCGCCAAAAAAGTTTTTAATTTTTTTTCTATGTAATTGTAAAGGAAATTTGAAATTTACCATATATTTAGGAGTTATATACATAAAGGAAAAAACGCCCAGACACGTGTCTTCTTTTTTGTCTTTTATCACGTTGCCATGTCAGAATGTGGTCAATTTCGGAAATTCAATCGTTGTTATTGTCATAAAGAAACCAATTGTAGTTATTTCCCTAAGTATATTTTGGTGTCCAATCGTAGATCTTATCGCAAAGAATTTCTGAAGGCTGATAGTGGTTTTCTTGATAGAGAACTAATGCTGAGCAATAGTGAGTCTATCCATGTTGAAATTCTAGCACCCAATCGCGGGACAATTGTCGGACTTCTCTAATAGAAATTCTGGTTTCCTATCGTGGATCTTCTCATAAGTTGACTAGGAACTAGGAAAACTCTGGCAACCAGTCTTGAATTCTTTTAAAATGAAATTCTGGCGCCGATCCACGGTCTATACATGTGTACATTCTTTTAGCAAAAATCCATAAACACAATTTTCCTAACCTACATTTTTTATACTCTCAGCCTTTATTTAAAATGTGTCTCATCAAAATAATGGTTTTAGGGTCAAAGTGTGTTTGAAAGAAATCTGTTTCAGAAAACTTGGAATCAACTTAGCTATGTTCGTCTGTTTGTGTGACTGCCTGGAGAACACGATAATTCTCGAACAGATCAACCGATTCTGTCCAAAATTTGGCCTTCGTGATATTTTGTCCAAATTTCGAACAACTTCGAATATGAACAATATCGATCCACTCTTTCGATATCCTTCCACAGAGTATTTCTAAAATTTTCAGAGAAGTGCAGTTTGAGACCTCTCTGAATAATTAGTAAATATGGCTTCACTTCCTTTATGCTAATATTTTAGTTATAAGTAAAAACATGAAATAAATAAACGCTTTGCTTTTTTGCAACAAGCGTTTTCGGGGACAAGTCCATACTTCCAGAGAAAATGGCCCGAAAGCTGTAAAGAACAATCATCAGCAATCATGTATAGTGCTTGGTGCGCACGACAACTTTCGAACCGGATACTGCGTTGGTCCAAACTTTTTTTATCGCGATATTTCTGCGAGCCTTATATAAAGTTCGAAGAGTGGTGATTTTCGGTCTACTCCTTCTGGTATTTTCCCTCAAATTTCAAGAATTTTAGCTAAAGCGGTATGTGCGATTTTTCTTGAATGTAGCAACAGATTTGGACCAAACTTTGGATTTAGTAATATTTTTTCCAAACTTAGTTTTAGCTCGAAAATGAACCACATTGGTGAAGAACGGAAATTACTGGTGGGCGCAATATCTTTTAAAAGGAATGGCCCCCAAAATAATATCTACTTCCAAAATAAACTATGTTCGTCCGGTTCATTTCTTCAGGTACCTTCTCCGTGTCTCCTGTTGTTGTGATCAATTATAAAATCTATATTTTGTTGGCAAGTTCATACGTCCGCAAATGGCTACACAATTCTGAAAATCTCCTAATACATAGCTTTGGGTTAAGGTCGATCTTTCCATAGATGAAAGTTTCAGTTCACACAGGCTCAGGGTATATTCCTGTTCGCAAAGCCGACTGATACTTGTTGAGATTTTGACTAAGAAGAATCTGTTTCCGACCAGTTTTTTTTATTTCGTTTGTCGTCACAAAGTCCTTTGCCGAAGAAGGAAAAAGGAAAATTTCTATGTACATCCATTGAAAGTACTTCCCAAAATACAATTCAAAGAGTAATCGACAGAAAAATCCCTGAAGATGACATTCAATGTAATTTCGAAATATTGGAAATAATATGCAATACATAAAATATAAAAAACAAGTAAGAACAGACTATAGTCGGACGGGGCCGACCATGTGATACCCTATACCACTATCCCTGTGCACTAGCTTTCCGGGCTAGCTGTTATAAGATGTGCATTAGAAATTTTACCAATTTTCACACAAAAGTTTTGATCAATTTAACCCGCTAAATATTATCCGATCATACCGTTGACTTGCACGCTACTTCTTCATCTCAAACCAAAACTACGTTTAAAATTTCGCGCCGATCGGACTATTATTGCGACCTACAGAGCGGCTACAAAATCGAGCAAAAATTTTGTTTTTGGTCCATTTCATCCCTTTAACATTTCACGATCATCGCCAAAAACTAATCAGTTCTATTCTGGTCCAAACCCGACCTCCATACTAAATTTCGTGACAATCGGTCCATAATTGCGGCCTCTAGCTTGATTACAATTTTTAATGGACGGACAGACGGACGGACGGACACACATCGCTAAATCGCTTTATCTCGTCGAGATATGAAGTTTGGTATACCACATGAGGGGTCTACGACGAATATTTCGCGGCGTTACATGAATTTTTGGGAAAACAAACTTATTATACCCTTTTCCACATTGTGGTATAGGGTATAATTTCCACATTGTGGTATAGGGTATAAAAATGGGATTACCAAGCAAGACTATAGGAAAAGTTTGGAGTTTCAATTAACTGACATAATTTCGCATATACATTTATCTAATGAAGTGCGATCCATATACTAGTTTCCAAGCTTTGCCTTCCTCTGCCACAACAACAACATCCTAATACACCTGAAGATCGGCTTTACCACCCGTGAAACGTAGTGTAATGGTTGGATGCGTGGGATGCGTAGACTCCTAATTTTTCAATGTATCTCTAAAGGCCTTACAGCTCAACTCGAAAGAGAATTAATTAAATAAAATATAAACATTGATTTCAATCCCAATATTCTTGATTTTATTAACCTTCGAAAGGTCGAACAAAGCATAAAAATACGACAGAAAAATTATTTTTTGTACAATAGACATTTACTGCTTTGTAGCAAGAGACCAGTTTCAAATAATCCCAAAGGACGACACTGAGTTGGAACAGAAATTATATCATAAAAAATGGTTGGTATAGTTTTTTTTGCAACATTTAAATATAATCAAAAATTTGTAATTGTTATGCTGTACAAAAACGTGTTAGAGGCTATATACAAAAATTTAAAGCCACAAAGATTGAGCAACGATTTTATCTTTTATTGTTGAATTGGACTTATCAAAAATTTCACAAACAAAAGGTTGCAAGAATGTTTTTCTAGATGTTGTTTATAAGCCAAAGTATTGGACGTAATATGCAACAATCGTTCAACAAATACAAAAAAAAAAAACATCTTGTTCTGAACGCAGTAACACTTTCAGTCAGCCTAAAATTACGAATAAACGCTTAAACAACACCTTAAACCTTAACAACAACTATGCGGAAATTTTTTCAAAAGCCTGCGTTCATTAGTCTTTATACTTTCAAATATGTAGGAGAATAAGTATACACGGTGTGCCTTAACCAAATTTAAATGGAAGGTGCTTACACCTGGGAAGTTTTGCAGATTCTGAGGGAGGGATTTTCAAATAAATCGCGATTTAAGTTCACATTGTTAGGGGTTCTTTAGGTTTTCACGATTTAGCTTGGAAACCGCGAGTCCTATGTAAATGGGCCTAAAGAAAATGCTGTAGCTGTGAAAATTTTCCACAAGATTCCCCTTTATGATATTTTCGTAGGTTTTACCGTTTTTGAGATATAGAATTTCAAATTGAGACAATGCACTGACTGTATCGCCTCCTTATAAAACAATATCATGCTCAGTGCGCCTTAACTAACTTTTGAAGAAAACCGCTTACACACGGGAAGATTTTGCGAATTCTGAAACAGCAATGTTCATAGATAAGAAAAATTAAGAAAACAGAAAAAATCGCCTTAGGGATTTTTAAATAAATCGCCATCAAAATTCACAATTTTAGGGTTTTTTTAGGTTTTCACGATTTTGCTTGGAAACCGCTTGGTGGCTACGTCGGTGGGCGTATGGAACACTTAAGCATGACACAGATGATATTTAGTCTTATCTGTATTCGTTGAATTTATTTAAAACCAAGTAGAAAATCGTTAAGTTTGGTCGAAGAAAATATTCTGAACTAAAATGGAATATTTAGTTTCGTTTCCTGTCCGCCAGTTTAGGTGCATACGTTTTTCGACCACGGATAACCCAAATGCCTAAATTAGGTCAGAAAATGTATCTAAAATGTCTTCAATCGTACGGTACCTTTGTATGGGGGCTATATCAACGTGTGGACCTATGTTGACAATTTTTGGTGGAGAAGTTTAGTGACCACTGGCAACCTCAAATGTCAAACTACAGATAGTTCGGTAAACAAATGTAGCTAAACTTTTCAAAACACCTAAAATCAGGATGTATTGTTATATGGGGTTACACCAAAACACGGACCTGTGCTGACAATTTATCGTGGAGATGTTTTGTGACCACTGAGAACCTCAAATGTCAAATAACAGATAACTCGGTCAAAAAAAATTAGCCAAAATTCTCAAAAAACACGCCAGTAATATGTGCAGAATTTTGTCCTGATAACAAAATCGGGTTTCTATGTTCGATTCGGTGAAAAACAGTTTTCGCACCAACAAGAATTTCTAAAGGCCTTTGGATAAATTGTTTCTCTGTAAAAATTTTAATTTTTGAATCAATGTTTATATGGTAAAACCCAAAGTGTGTTACAATCGATGTATCCGAGTTTCACCATTTCAGAATTCGTGAACTGTTATTCTATATATCGTCACCATAAATGCCGGAAGACGTAACCCACAAAAATAAAACTTTACAGGAGAAGCAAAAAACGTTATAAAATGAAAACGGTTTAATAAAATATCGACAATTTTTAGTGTCGTGTTTTAACACAGGGAAGAAATATATTTTTGGAAAAAAAAATAATTTTTTTTCCAGAATGTTAGAAGCTGTGTGGGTTACGTCTTTTGGTATTGTATTTTTCTGAAATGCCAAACGACGTAACCCACAATTTATTGAGTATACATTTGAAGAAAGTAGTATAAATGAAAAATTATAATTAAATTAGAATTAGTTTATTGGCCTACGCGGCTAAGCGAACTTTAAACTGGCAATCTGACGGTGTTGGGTTAAATTCCCAGTCTTGACGTTAATATTTCAATGGACCACAATTAGGTGAACTGTCTATTCCAACCACCACTATAATTACTTATAATTTCAATTGTATTAGACGATATTAAATCTGGAATATAATATTTATTGTTGTATTTAAGTCAAATTATGGACAAAATATAGTTCATATAAAGTAAGTGATCTGTAACAGTTTAAATGTAACTTTTAATTGTCATAAGGAATGTTGTCATAAAAGTAATGACAATCACTTGGAATTAAGCATTTTAAGTCTTGCAGGTGTTGAAATTTCTTTTTTGAAACTTTTAGCCTGTGTGTGTACATCTGAGGAGGATCCACTGCCTCAAAATTTCCGGAACTTCTCTATGGTAGAATCTGGCAGTCGTCTTTGATATCAGTTTTAAAAAAGATTATACTGCTAGGATCAAAAGCCAATGCTCGCAGTGACTGTAGGATCTCCTGTCTTTCTGTATAAGTAAACCAATACAGAAAATTTGCGTTTTTCTCTGGACCTATTTGATAACTACAATCAGTTGATCTCTATTAAACAATGGGTTGGTTGACAAGACCATCTTTTGCAAACTTACAGCCTAATCGTATCCGTCTTTAAAGAATACATCTTTTTACTAGAACGACGTGAATTTTGAGCATTTACACGTTTTCGTATCAATGCCTCAAATTTTGAATATCTCCGTTCGATCTTTCTCTTGGAAAAATGAACAATATCGAGACGAGCATTGCCTTCCTAATAACCACTTCCTTTTGTCCGTTTAACATACTGTTTTCCATACGTGCGTTTTAGATGTTTATTTAAATCAGGGCATAGGTCTTCTGTCATCATCTTCAATTATTTCAATTATGGATTTTTTCTGTAAGACCAGTAAAAACAGTCTAAAGTCAAAGTTATTGCTTTAAAAATTAACTAAAAGAATGGTCTTTGTGATTTTTGAAAAAAAGCTACCATTCTTGAGATATCGTCACCTAAGAGTCAAATTAAACATATGGAGAAATAAGCCGAGGTATTTCCATGTGATAGGTATTTCCATAAGCTTTCATACGTTACCCATTTTGTAGTAATCGGTTCAATAGAACCGGGTCTAACCCGGTTTTGAACCTGGACTTTTGGGTCAAATAACCGGTTAACCGAATCCGCCCCCGTGGAAATTATACATTAACTCAATAAGCCCTCCCTCTGGCATTAAAATTGCTGCAAAAATCAATGAATACATTGTTTCTACTGCTGTTTAGTTTTGAAATAATGTGGGTTACGCCTTTTGTGTTCTATGAAAATTACAGTATGCTGATACGTCTATTGGCATTTCTTGAATAGGATCGTTATTTTTAAACGTAGAAGCTTGACATTTTGCCAGAGCATGTATTTTAGCTTAATATATCAGATTCCATCAAAAAAACGAATTTCTATTTCCATGTCGGTTACGTCTTCCGGCATTTATGGTGACGATATGTAGTATGACTGAAATTCTTTAAAATAAAGTGTTTTATAAGGGTTCCCAAATGTCGACCATTAAAATTAATTAATTTGTGTAGTGCTAGGTTTACATTTACGAAATCCACTCGATTTCAACTGTCAATTCCATTGCTTAAATATCAAATGCAATCTAATTGATTTGAGATTTCATTATTTTCATTTCTATTTTTTAGACTTATATTACGGATGAAATAATTTTCATTTCTATTTTTTAATTAAAATGACGTAAGACTTCTTTGTAAATGTCCCCTTGTTTTCAGAACTTTTTGACAATATATCAGAGTTAATATATGTATGTTCAAAACTATGGATATACTAATGCTCGTAATCGCATATATTTTTTCTTTTTATTTATCAAATAACTCACAACTGTTATGTAATTCAGTGATATCATTTTGGTAAGACCAAAAGAAAGACTAAACAATCGGAAAAACTTAGAAATATCTTAACATTTAATTTTTTTGTTTACATGGAATGTTGATGACCTTTCCTTTGTTTCCTACTTCACAAAAGTTCAAAATCACGACTTCAATTTTCCTCTCCCATTTTATTGAGTAATTTACGGTAATTTTATATATTTACAGGTTGAATTTAGGAGTTATATAAATTATTTTTATTATTATGACATGTTTATAAACGTGTAACATATTATCTATATATATAAAATTGAAATTTGTTTGTCTGTCTGTTTGTTTGTTTGTTTGTGCCTTATAGACTCGAAAACCGCTGAACAGATATTACTGAAATGTTTAGGGTACATTGCTACATGGCCTGGAATGAAAATAGGCTATATCATTTTTTGAAATTTCGCGTTGATCTGGAGATATAGCATCAAAACCGGAGGTACCTCCAAAAAATTTAGATTTTGTATGCAAATATCTTTAGAACTATTACAGATACAATCTCCAAATTTTGTATGTGTGACGGAATTTGATGTAGAAATAAATTTACTACATTACATTCAAATCGGTTCAGATTTGGACATAGCTCCCACATACATATATTTTCGGCCGATTTACTTATTTTATGTATTAAACATGCTATTTATGTCCAATTTCAATGAAATTTGGAATGTGTGGTGGAATTTGTTTTAGAAATAAATGTGCCAAATTATATCGAGTTTGGTTCAGATTTGGATATAGCTCCCACATACATATATTTTCGGCCGATTTCCTTATTTTAGGCACCAAGCACGCTATATATTTCCAATTTCGCTGAAATTTAGAATGTGTGATGGATATTGGTCTAGAAATATATGTGCCAATTTATTTTGAAATCGGTTCAGATTTGGATATAGCTCCTATATATATTTTCAGCCGATTTCATGTATTTGATGCACCAAACACACTATATATGTCCAATTTTGCTGAATTTTGATATGTGTTACAGAACTTGGTCTAGAAATAAATGTGCCAAATTATATCGAAATCGGTTCAGATTTGGGTATAGCTCCCATATATATTTTCGGCAGATTTTCCGCATTTGATGCACCAAACACGCTATATATGTCCAATATCGCTGAAATTTGGAATGTGTAACGGAATTTGGTCTAGACATAAATGTGCCGAGTTATATTGAAATCGGTTCAGATTTGGATATACATAGCTCCAATATATATTTTCGGCCGATTTTCCACATTTGATGCACCAAACACGCTATGTATGTCCAATTTCGCTTTGGAGGGTCTGACGGAATTTGTTCTAGAAATAAATGTGCTAAATTATATCGAGATCGGTTCAGATTTGAATATAGCTTCCATATATATTTTTGGCCGATTTCCTGTATTTTATGCACCAAGCACGCTATATATATCCAATTGCGCTGAAATTTGAAATGTGTGATGAATATTGGCCTAGACTATATGTGCCAATTTATATCGAAATCGGTTCAGATTTGGATATAGCTCCTATATATATTTTCTGCCGATTTCATGTATTTGAGGCACCAAACGCGGTATTTATATCCAATTTCAATAAAATTTGGAACGTGTGATTGAATTTGGTCTAGAAATACATGTGCCAAATTTTGTCGAAATCGGTTCAGATTTGGATGTAGCTCCCATAATTATTTTCGGACGATTTCCTGTATTTTATGTACTAAACTCGCTATATATTTGGAATGCATAACGTGATTCGGTCTAGACACAAATGTGCTAAATTATATCGAAATCGGTTCAGATTCGTATATTGCTTCTATATACATTTTCGGCCGATTTTCTGTATTTGATACATTAAACGCGCTATATGTGTCCAATGTCGCTGTAAATTTGGGATGTCTGACGGAATTCGTTCCAAAAATAAATGTGCCAAATTATATCGAGACCGGTTCAGATTTGGTCACACTATGTATGTCCAATTTCACTGAAATTTGGAAAGCGTGACAGAATTCGTTCTAGAAATAAATGGGACAAATTATATCGAAATAGGTTCAGGTTTGAATATAGCTCCCATATATATATTTTCGGCTGATTTTGTTATTTTATGCACAAAACACGCTATGTATGATCAATTTCAATGAAATTTGGAATGTGAGATAGGCTTTGGTCAACAATAATTTTGACAAATTATATCGAGATCGATTCATATAGGAATATAGCTCCCATATATATTTGCGGTCGATTTCATGTATTTGTTACGTATGTTCAATTTGAAATAACTTTTGAAGACTTGGCAGTCAGTAGAAGTCATCATTATTCACACAAGCACTTTGGGAAGGAATTGATCAAGGCTACAGCTATCAAGTATCATATCTTTGAGAGACTTCTTAAGATTTATGTTTTATTTTGAAAGGAAAGGCTTTCGGAGGAGTGTTACCTCCTGAAACATACAAAATACCATAGTAGCTCCATAACGACCCTGAATAGATATATAACGCCTTCATATTATTCTTTAAAATATGAAGCATTGTGGCGTTTTTTTATTGGGATAGCGTTTGCAATTTTGTTTTTTCAAAATAGTCTGGCTTAATCCCATTGTTGTTGTTTTAATATTTTAAAACAACTATTTTATTAGTGGAAAAGATTTGGCATTGTTCGCCAAGGGGTAAGGCAGGGAATACTATAGTTTCGATCCACGCCACTGGATCTCATCAGTTCCCTTGTTTCTTGTTTGTGGATATTCTCCACCGAAGTTATTTTTCAATAACTTCTTCAACAAGAAACGTTTTATACCCAAACATCAATCGTCAGCTCGAAGTATAAAGGTAAGCAAAGAAAAAAGTTCAATGAGAGGTTTTTTCTTGGCAACCTCATACAACTCCGACGAAAGTGTCTGCGAAACAATTCAAACCTCTTCCACTTGTGTGTGTTGTCGAATTTCGACAAATGCACACACCAAAATTTGGTTGGTCTGCTTTACAGCAAAAACAACACACGTCGTGCCAGTGTCTTCAATTTGAAGCATTGTGGCGTTTTTTTATTGGGATAGCGTTTGCAATTTTGTTTTTTCAAAATAGTCTGGCTTAATCCCATTGTTGTTGTTTTAATATTTTAAAACAACTATTTTAAAAAAAAACGCCACAATGCTTCAAATTGAAGACACTGGCACGACGTGTGTTGTTTTTGCTGTAAAGCAGACCAACCAAATTTTGGTGTGTGCATTTGTCGAAATTCGACAACACACACAAGTGGAAGAGGTTTGAATTGTTTCGCAGACACTTTCGTCGGAGTTGTATGAGGTTGCCAAGAAAAAACCTCTCATTGAACTTTTTTCTTTGCTTACCTTTATACTTCGAGCTGACGATTGATGTTTGGGTATAAAACGTTTCTTGTTGAAGAAGTTATTGAAAAATAACTTCGGTGGAGAATATCCACAAACAAGAAACAAGGGAACTGATGAGATCCAGTGGCGTGGATCGAAACTATAGTATTCCCTGTTTGTATTCCCAATTTGAAGCATTGTGGCGTTTTTTTATTGGGATAGCGTTTGCAATTTTGTTTTTTCAAAATAGTCTGGCTTAATCCCATTGTTGTTGTTTTAATATTTTAAAACAACTATTTTAAAAAAAAACGCCACAATGCTTCAAATTGAAGACACTGGCACGACGTGTGTTGTTTTTGCTGTAAAGCAGACCAACCAAATTTTGGTGTGTGCATTTGTCGAAATTCGACAACACACACAAGTGGAAGAGGTTTGAATTGTTTCGCAGACACTTTCGTCGGAGTTGTATGAGGTTGCCAAGAAAAAACCTCTCATTGAACTTTTTTCTTTGCTTACCTTTATACTTCGAGCTGACGATTGATGTTTGGGTATAAAACGTTTCTTGTTGAAGAAGTTATTGAAAAATAACTTCGGTGGAGAATATCCACAAACAAGAAACAAGGGAACTGATGAGATCCAGTGGCGTGGATCGAAACTATAGTATTCCCTGCCTTACCCCTTGGCGAACAATGCCAAATCTTTTCCACTAATAAAATAGTTGTTTTAAAATATTAAAACAACAACAATGGGATTAAGCCAGACTATTTTGAAAAAACAAAATTGCAAACGCTATCCCAATAGAAAAACGCCACAATGCTTCAAATTGAAGACACTGGCACGACGTGTGTTGTTTTTGCTGTAAAGCAGACCAACCAAATTTTGGTGTGTGCATTTGTCGAAATTCGACAACACACACAAGTGGAAGAGGTTTGAATTGTTTCGCAGACACTTTCGTCGGAGTTGTATGAGGTTGCCAAGAAAAAACCTCTCATTGAACTTTTTTCTTTGCTTACCTTTATACTTCGAGCTGACGATTGATGTTTGGGTATAAAACGTTTCTTGTTGAAGAAGTTATTGAAAAATAACTTCGGTGGAGAATATCCACAAACAAGAAACAAGGGAACTGATGAGATCCAGTGGCGTGGATCGAAACTATAGTATTCCCTGCCTTACCCCTTGGCGAACAATGCCAAATCTTTTCCACTAATAAAATAGTTGTTTTAAAATATTAAAACAACAACAATGGGATTAAGCCAGACTATTTTGAAAAAACAAAATTCTTTAAAATATTAAAAAAGTTAATATAATTATTGCATTCCATTATATTTTATGGTAGTCGGGGCAGCAAAGCGCACCGGGTTCAGCTAGTAAACTTATATAAATAAAGGAAAAAAAAAACGCCGAGCCACGTGTCTTCTTTTTTGATCTTTTATCTCGTTGCGGTGTCAGAATATGGCCAATTTTTCAATTTCGCAAATTCAGGTGTCCAATCGTTGTTATTGTCATAAAGACACCAATTGTAGTTATTTCCCTAAATATATTTTGGTATCCAATCGTAGATCTTGTCACAAAGAAATGCTGAAGGCCGATAGTGGTTTTCTTGATAGTGAGTCTATACATGATGAAATTCTAGCACCCAATCGCGGGTATGTAAATGACACATTCTGTCGCCCAATCGTTCATCTGTCAATAGACTAATTTTGGCGTCCAATCGTCGGACTTCTCTTCTAGAAATTATGGTTTCCTATCGTGGATCTTCTCATAAATTGATCAGGAACTAGGTAAACTCTGGCAACCAGTTTTGAGTTTTTTAAAATGAAATGCTGGCGCCCAATCCAAGGCATATACATGCATACATTCTTTTAGCAAAAATCCATAAACACAATTTTCCTAACCTACATTTTTTATACTCTCAGCCTTTATTCAAAATGTGTCTCATCAAAATAATGGTTTTAGGGTCAAAGTGTGTTTGAAAGAAATCTGTTTCAGAAAACTTGGAATCAACTTAGCTATGTTCGTCTGTTTGTGTGACTGCCTTGAGAACACGATAATTCACGAACAGATCAACCGATTCGGTCCAAAATTTGGCATTCGTGATATTTTGTCCATCAACTTCGAAGATGGACCATATCGATCCACTCTTTCGGTAACCTTCCAAAAAGTATTTCAAAAATTTTCAGAGAAGTGTAGTTTAAGACCTCTCTGGACAATTAGTAAATATACCTGTGTAAGCATAAGACCTCAGTAGTCATGGCTTCACTTCCTTTATGCTAATAATTTAGTTATAAATAAAAATGTAAAATAAATTAATAAATAAAATGACATCTCTGGAAACGCTTTGCTTTTTTGAAACAAGTGTTCTCGGGGCCCCTATTACTACAGTACAAATTTTTTCAGGGGCAAGTCCATACTTACAGGAAAAATGGCCCGAAAGCTGTAAAGAACACCTACAGCCATCATGTATAGAGGCTGGTGCGCACGACAACTTTCGAACCGGATACTGCGTTGGTCCAAACTTTGTTTATGGCAATATTTCTGGGAGCCTTATATAATTCCCCCCAAATTTGATAAATTTTAGCAAAAGTGGTATGTGCGATTTTTTTTTTTTTTTTTTTTTTTTTTTGAACGGAGCAACAGATTTCGTCCAAACTTTGGATTTAGATTAAATTAAATATCCAAACTTAGTTTTAGCTTGAAAATGAACCATATTGGGTACATCCCTCACAAACCTTAAAAATATTTTTTTAATGCAGTTTAAGGTCTGTTCTAGGATCCTTAGAAATTTTTACTGAAGGTATTTTTTGTGCTTGGAGCGGTATATGTTTTTCGTAGGCAAGTCCATATTTCATGAAAAAACAGAAAATTATACTGTGACAAACTGAAATGACTGGTGGGCGCAATATCTTTTAAAAGGAATGACTCCCAAAATAGGATCTACTTCCAAAATGAACCATGTCGGTCCGGTGCATTTCTTCAGGTACTTCCCCCGCAACACTTGTGATCAATGATAAAATCCATATTTTGTGGAAAAGTTCATGCGTCCCAAAATGGCTACACGATTCTTAAAATCTCCTAAATGATTTTGGTTGTGTAGCCGCTACTCTTCCAAACGTTCAATAAGTACAAATAAATGTCTTGTTCTGAGCTCAGTAACACTTACAGTCAGCCTAAGATTACAATTAAACGCTTAAACAACACCTTAAAACTTAACAACAACTATGCAGAAAATTGCTCAAAAAGCCTAACGTGTTCTTTATTTTAATACTTTCAAATATGTTGGACAATGAATATACCAATGTAGTCAAATAATTCTCTGTAATACTTCCTCCAAATGCTTTACATATTTCTTGAAAAAATTGAAATACGAGGGCGGTTCGGAAACTTCTTAGCCTATCAATGAAAGAGAATAGTCAGTTTTTCAAAAATATTTTTATTTTTCAGTATAATCTCCTGAAACTTCAATACACTTAGTCCAACGCTTTTCTAGCAATTCTATCCCTTAATTAAATTAGTTTTTCTCAAGGTCTTCAAAATAGTGGTTTATAACTATAATTGCATCTTCAGATTTAGGAACAAGTAAAAGTCAGTGGTAGCTAAATCAGGAGAATAAGGTGGGTGGTCAAGCAACTCGTACTTTAATTCGTTGATTTTAGCCATTGTTAAAACACTCTTGTGCGCTGGTGCGTTGTCTTGATGAAAAATTATTTTTTTGTGTTGTAAGCCAGGACGTTTTTCTCGAATTTGTACATTTAATTGATCCAAAAGGTTGCTATAGTACTCTGAATTTATTGTTTTACCCTTTTGCAGATAGTCAATCAATAAAATACCTTTGAAGTCCCAAAAAACCGTTGCCATAACCTTACCAGCCGATTGAATTGTTTTTGCCTTATTTTGGGGCACTTCCTCCAGCTTCAGTCCATTGTTTGGATTGTTCTTTTGTCTTTGGTGGATCTATGTCTCATCAACAGTTATGAAACGACGCTTAAAATCCATTTTATTTCGCTTAAAACGATCCAAACAAGCTTGAGAAATGTTCATTCTTATGCGTTTTTAATCGACTGTTAACAAATGCGGCACCCATCTTGCAGAAAGCTTTTTCATCTGTAGTTCTTCATGCAAAATGAAATGGACTCGATCATTTGAGATGCCCATGATATTAGCAATTTCACGCACTTTTATTCGTCGATCATTTAATACCATATCATGCACTTTGGCTACAATTTCTGTTGTTGTTGCTGTTTTTGGACGTCCACTACGTGGTTCATCTTCAATGCTTGTACGACCACGTTTAAATTCAGCAACCCAATTTTTACTGTTGCATATGAAGGAACACTTTCACCTAACACATTCACCATATCATTATGAATTTCTTGTCCCGATAAACCTTTTTTATGTAAATATTTAATGACAGCACGCATTTCTAATTTTTCCATTGTAAAAAAAAATTGCGGATGCGTCTTTTTTGAACACCTGTTTCTATATGAAGGAGTTGCCAGATCGAAACAAAATTTAACATGTGTTCATAACAGAGATGGAAGTTTCCAAAACACTTAACTTTTTTCTGTTTATACCGCGCTTTTTGTGCTAGGCTAAGAAGTTTTTTCTCATACAAAATAAGACATTTTTAAATATTTTTTTTATATGAGAATATGAGAATAAAAACCGCTATAAGTTTAGAACGCATCGGCTAATTTTATAAACGCGAACGGATTTGAAACCAAAATTTTTTTCCTTAGCCCCTGCACCGAAAATCGCTGATGTGCTCACATATAGTTTATTTAGGCTGAAATAAACGCTTAATTATCACGACTTGGTCAAACCTTTGTATTAGACATATGTATCTAGAATGGTCAGATATTGAATATTGAATATAATATTCAATATCTGACCATTCTACATACATATGTCTAATACAAAGGTTTCAAAATAAAATAGCTTATTTAATAACGATTTGCTATCAAAATGGAAGACCTAATATAAATAAATGCAATGGAAAACTTGAATGCAATTGATGCGGAAACTTCTTAACGGTAGGGAAAAATTTATAACGCATTTCTTTATATTTTCCATGCTCTACACGGTTATGTGATGGTATTTTTGATATTTGCAAAAAAATGAAAAAAAGTTACAACCCTAATAAAAAGGCTACAACGACTTATCGGGCACTTGCTAGTATTTAAGCTTCGTTCCAGAAATAAAAAGTTTTTACACATTTAACACATTTTGCACAAAAATGTGTTTCCGATCAGATCAATACATATTTCACTTTTGTATGGCAATGCTGTACACCCATGTTGCCATATTGTTACTGAGTACTTTATTCAACTGTTTGTAATTTGATAAGAATTTATAATTGCTATAACGTAGCTTTAGTATTGCTTTGGTTTTTACTTAGTAAGCACGTCGAGCGCGAATTGAAACAAAATCGAATAAAATGGATTGCGGCGGAGTGTTAGTGAAATATATACTTTTTATATTCAACATATTATTTGTGGTGAGAATATGAAGTTCCGACTTGAATATTAGCAAATAAATTTGTGTTTGTATTTCTATTCTAACTAAAGTCACAGTCATCGAGTTGCAGTGTTATATTACAAACAAAAAAAAGAGTGCAATTAAAATCACATTATTTATAACTATGAGACTATGTAGTTAACCAGTCAGCTAGTGTCATAGTGGAATTACTATGACCGACCTTCTGATCCTTTTGTCAACATTTGCCCAACCGTTTGTGATTAAAGTTCCATTGGAATTCTTGATATCTTAACGTATCTGCTGTCTTGGCCAAGTTTTCCTTAATCACCTATGTATACACACATGTCCATGTAGATATCTTATCTATTGACAAACGAATCTCTGGGTTTCAATTCCACGGGTGTGTTAGTTAGTGGGTAAATAGTGATAGAATTTTATTCTTTATCTTATCGTTAAAAAAAAACTCCAATGAAAGCAGTTTCTAATATTCTATTAAATTAAAGAATAAAATGTATTCATGCATATATATAGGTATGCGAACATACATATGTATGTACATGCACAAATAAATAGAACAAATAATGACGCATATTTTCTAAGCTGTTATCACACTACAGCCCTTCAAAAGTACACGAGCTCAATGTCATTGGCGTAGGAAAGATCATGCTCTCTGTTATTTGCTCAGTATTCTAAAGTTAGTTATTGTTATGCACATATATTTACATATACATATAGTGAATTGCATACGAAAAGAAATGCAGTAAATAACGCTTAAAATAACATAGAAAAAATCAACAAAGCTTTATTTATTCCAAGAATTATAAGGACTTTGCAACTATTGTAATATGTTTTGGAAAAATGCGTCATTTATTTCACCATAATTGTAATCCATTGGATTGACAAGTGTAAACGACACTTTAGACTATCAAAAATTAACTCGCTGCATTAAATAGATCCTGTTGGTCAATCTTTACTGTTTACATATGTATACCAATGGCAGCTTTAAAGTGAAACTCCGCAATAGACCGTTTAAATATGAGTTCATTATCGGGATTTAACGCATTATCTTGATTTATTTGCTAAAGTAGTTCTGTTCAAAAATGTAGCTAAACTCCTCAAAATACCGCAAATCGGGAGGTACCGTTATTTGGCTACCGCCCGATTTGAGGTATTTTGACTTTTCTTGCCACAAAACATTTCCACCAAAAATTTTCAACTTAGGTTCGTGTTTTGGTATAGCCCCCACTTATATTTTTTTTGTTTTTGGCGCCTATGGAAAATTTCTGACGTTTATTACACTTTCTAATTAAGTGTCTTTAAACACTTATACCTATTTGAAATTGTGTTTTGCTAATTAGCCATATAATTTGTATATTCGAATGACAATAACAATTACAATGCCTCGAAAAGAGTCTGCTGACAGTACTACTATGTTTTGTACAACGTGTTGACACATATCAATCGATATAGATAAGAAGCTTCAGATGATATTTCCTATGATGAATCATTTTTATTTCGAAATTCTATATTATAAACATTTAAAAAAGAATAACAAAATAATATAAAATAAGGCAAGATACCACAGAATACATTCATACATACATATTTTATGAGTCACACAATGTACTTGAAAATTGAGTTCCGATGAGATAAAACCGCATTAGAAATAAGCGCAGGAAGACAAAAAATATTGCAAGAACTCTTGAAACTGAAATTACTTTCCATGAGTTTGTTTGCTATCAAAATGGAAGACCTAATAGAAATAACTGCAATGGAAAATTTGAATGCAATCGATGCGGAAACTTTTTAACGGTAGGGAAAATTTATAACGCAAAAATGTATAAAGTTTGCTAATTACCATATAAATGAAACATACCTACACAAAAATGCAAAAACAACGTTTTATTGCAAAGTCGACAGCCAATTATGCGGGATTTGAATAACCGGGAACCTCCATTATCCGGGAAAAATATGAATTGAAAACTACCCTAATCGGCCTGCAAAATGATTGATTATTCTCTTCAGATGGGATTCGTTTAGAAATTCTGTTATTTGGAAGCATTATTGCAGGAGGAGCATAACATAACTTTCTATCAATTGCAGGCCATCTGGAATGATATACATATGTACATAGATAAATACAACGAACATTAAGAAAAAAAGTACTGCAACGAAGCTTATGTGCGTGTACGGATGAAAGTCAGGACACAATATGTGTGTTCCCGTACTTTTTTATTCGTTAATATAAAAAGAGAGAAGTGTCAAAAATGTTTTACACAAACGGATTTATCCAAGAAGTACGGAACGGAAAATCGAAGAAACGTCAAAAAATTTGGAAATCAACATATCAGAAAATCTGAAGCCAGCAAACTTTCTGGATGTCGAACAATTAGTCTGTTCCAGTAATGCAAGAATGTACTAATGTTTACTATTTTTTTGAGTAGCTTCTTGCAGGTTCTGGAATAGAGCAAATGTTAGCATCTTAAGCCGAAAACACATTAAAGCCTCGGTACATAAGAAGAATCGCCGCCTGGTTTTCTTGCCTTGCTTCATTTCTGCCATAATAAAAATAAGAGAATAAAGAAGAAAAGGGCAACCAAGTTCGAAATTGAGTTGGCCTTCTTTTTTCTTTTATTTTTATTATGTCAGAAATGAAGCAAGACAAGAAAGCCAGGCGGCGAGCCTTCTTATGTACTGAGGCCTTGAGCGTTTAAGTAAAGTTTTTTTCCGTCCCTCAATAAAACCCTGTAAAAAATATGATAATTGCATATTGGTATATCGGCAAAATATTGGATAACAGCAAAGTTGATTTCAATCCCACGGCGACCGCTTCTATGCACCGGATTGACTCGGAGGAATCTTCGACCAGAGGCCGTCACATCGTTCGTGTATTTTTTTCACCATGGGAGCTGCAATTTATCCCGGAATGCGTGCTCCGAACTCTTTTGGTCCGTGCCGGGATAGAGATGAACCCCAGGCCAGTATGGATCTGTTCCGTTTGTTCAGATCCGCATCCACCACCTGTCAATATCGGTGAGATGTAATGGATGTAGGGAATGGGTGCATTTCCGAGAGTGGTCTGGCCTTATTCGCACCCGGGTTCACAGCGATAGGTATGTTGCTGCTTGCTGCGCCAGAACATCGCCCAGTGTGTCTTCGACTTCGTCGTCTGAATCTTCGTCGTCGTCGGAATACGAGACGCCTACGCAGTCTCCCCATTAACAATGAGCGCAGCGTCTAACACCACAAGTTGTTGTTCAACGGCCCGGAAATGCACCATTCCTACAATTCAATTGCAACGGTCTCCGCAATAAAGACAGCGAAATTGTTGATTTTATGAGTCGGAAAAACATAATGGTCACCGCGATCAAGGAAACAAAGGTCACCACCACCTGTAGCTTGCAACGTTGTGATTGTTAAACTTTCTGCGGAAGGATCGCACAAAAACGGAGGAGGAGGACTTGTCTTCCTAATATACCAGTCGTTCCAGTACAGACTTATCTCGCTTGAGCTTGACTTTAGTGACCCATATATTGTGGTAGCAGTAGAGAGTGGTACTGGCGAGATAGAGCTGCTTAATGTGTACATACCGCCGATGAATATCTGTGCCCGGCGTTATATGCCCGATATTAGTTGACTTTTAGAGGGCAATAACTGTCTGGTGCTAGGGGACTTCAATGCTCGTCCACCCTATCATCTCAGTAAGTAGACCACCCGATTTCATAACCTCTGAACGCCGTACTTTCCTGAACTATGGGAAAGCTGATTGGCAAGGGTTCAGAAATTTTACCAATCACCGCTTCAGAGAGCTGCCCATTTCCTCAGATCCTCGGATAGCTGAGAGAACTTTCCGGGACATCATCACTGCTGCAGCTGCTCGCTACATACCTTCTGGTCGAATACCCGAAATAATACCAAATTTCCCGGCAGAGGCGACGGGACTGGCAAATGAGCGTAATGAGCTTCGTCGTATGAACTCTGAAGACATGAGAGTTAGAGAGCTTACTCTTGAAGTCCACAGGTTAGTAGGCGAACATAAGCGGAAAAAGTGGCTAGATCACCTGAAGCAATGCAACATTGGTACAGGATTAAGTAAATTGTGGGCAACGGTTAAATCACTCTCGAATCCGGGACAAAAGGATGACAGAACGGCTGTTAGTTTCAACGGTGTGACAGTAACTGACCCAAAGAGGTGCGCGTGTTATTTTAACCGGCAGTTCATAGAGCACCCCGAGAGTGATAGGGCGAAGAGGAGTGTGCTACGCCGTATATGAAGAGTCCTCCTAGCCGAGGAGGTACCGATGTTGAAGATGCCATCCGAAACGCGAAATCATCTAAAGTAATGCTTAAGCAATTGTATGAGTCCGGAGTTGAGTATTTAACAAGTGTCCTCAACCTATCGTTAGCCACAATATGGGTGGCTAACAATAGGTTGAGGACACTTGTTAAATACTCACTCCTGTCGCCAGTAGCAAATATCCTAGAGGCACCACTCCTCCCCACTATGAGAAGCTGTTTTCCACTTGCCCAACATCAACATGGATTTCGGAAAATGCATAATACTACAACAGCATTAGACGTCATATCCACGCATATCAGTAGAGGACAGAACCAGGACAGGCCGTGCGACCGAACAGTTATGGTGGTTCTTGACCTATCGAAAGCCTTCGATACTGTCAACCATGTCAAGACGTTCGAGGAAACGTTAGGTGAACAACTATATGTGCGGACGCCAGTCGTTTGTGGAATTCAGACACAAGAAGTCCAAACCCCGTATAGTGAAACAGGGAGTTCCCCAAGGAGGGGTGATATCTCCGGAACTGTTTAACCTCTATCTCTCTGAAATTCCACACCCTCCAGACGGCATAGAGATCGTAATGTATGCGGATGATTGTACGATCTTGGCGTCGGGTTCTATCGTCGATTACATATGTGATAGGTTAAATGTCTACATAGCTGACCTGGTACAGTTCTTCCATTCGAGGAATATGAAAATATACGCCGCTAAATCCCCTGCCACAATGTTCACCACTTGGAGGGCAGAAATGAGGCTCCCACTGAACATATTGGTCGATGGGGTACTAATTCCGACCACTAACTATCCCAAAATATTGGATGTAACGTTCGCATGTTTAAGTCGTCCGCGCAAGCCACAGCTGTTTGCGATAAGAGCAGAAGTAGGAACAAGGTCCTCAAGTCGCAGGCCGACAACATTGGTGTGCTGACAAAGAAAGCTTGTTGACCTCTTATAACGCAATAGGCCGGACTGTGGTAAGCTATGCGGCGCCAGCGTGGTATGCAAAAGTTAGCGCTACGCAGTGGAAGAAGATTCAAACCTGCCAGAATGCCGACCTGAAGACTGCAACAGGGTGCCTCCTCATGACACCAGTGGACCATCTTCATGAGGAGGCGAAGGTTTTACCCGTGCGTCAGCACAACAAGATGTTGTCGATGCAGTACCAGCTTGGGTGTTATCGCAGTGAACATCCCTGTCACGGTTTAATGGACAGGCTTCCCCACCCAGGCACGTCAGGAGAGATCTTCATGATCTAGAGAGAGACGCCCAAAGGTATAAAAGAGAACCTCTACATCAACGAGCCTAGCAGGAGGCTTGAGTAGCATTCACAAAGACATGGTTGCGCAGGCAGTACAGAGATACAGTGTGAATGCCGTACTTGGAGACCACCCTCCATCCATCGCAGCAGAAGAATGCCAGCTGCCAAGGCAAACACGAGTGGTTTTAGCCCAGTTAAGATCCGGACGATGCAGCTGCCTCACTTCGTATTGGCCCAAATTGATGCTACGATACCCAACATATGTCCTCACGACTGCATTTGTTTAGCTGTCCAGCTAACCCCACTCACCTATCTCCTGATTCTTTATGGACGCAACCAGTTGCAGAATTCTTGAGGCTGGATACAGAGGAACCAGAACCTGATAACTGAAATAATACACAAACGAACATATATGCATTGCTACAACAACAAGAACATAGATATTTTCAATATAAATTGTGGAATACTTTTAATTTTTGTTTTATCGTTTATTTTCCTACAAACAATTAAAACTTGTAAAAATAGTATATTATTTGATTGCTTAACGTTTTGTTGGTCACTACCTCGGTCCAGATCGAAATTGTAGTCGTCAGACAGTTTATAAACTCCTTATTGGGGATGTATTTCACAACTATATTGAAAGTATTTTTTTTTTTTTTTTTTTTTGGATAGCTCTGATTTAAAATTTTAAGAAAATCACCAAATAATCCTGGTTTTCTTTTTTGGTTTACATGGTTTCTTTCCATAACGCAGTTTCCACGATTTTATTGTTTCCCTGGGTTGTATTAATAGACAGAAGCCAATGCGAACCATTCCAATTGTTCCTAAATTGCATGTTTATTTATAATTCTGCTCATGCCCTTTGTAGTGAAATAACTTTAAAAATTTTCCCTTGTCAACGCTACAGTGAGAGGAGCCACTGTGTTGTCCGTCTTGCTCTGAGAAGGTCTAATCACTAAAATAATGTTTATTCCATTGAAATATAAAAAAGTTCACGCACAAATCGATTTAAAAAATATTTTTTTAAACTTATGAAATGAAAACAATGTTCTCAAAAATTTATTTATTGTTGCACGAATGAATAAACTTAAGCCTACTAATAACTAAAATAACGTTTATTCCAAGGTACACTTATAGAAGGTAGAAGTGACAATCAGCTGTATTCTTATTTTTTTGTAAATTTAGTTTTCAAAATGTAATAGGGTCTACTCATGAAATTTGAAACTTTGAAATTTGCCTCCATAAAATACTGTTTTTCTTCCTAAGCTTGTAGTAAAAATGACCTACGACAGTTCTGAATGCTTTATATTTGCATTGTCATTCAAATTTGTTCTATTTTGGAGGATTTTCAAAATGTATTTATGTTTTTCCTGAGGAAATTTTTGGAACGACCCTATTATTCAATAGTTTCTTTGACAATTAATTTTCAATACCAACAATGTTGTTTTGGTAAATTTGTTAGTTGTTGTAATTCATGCACATACCTTCTATAAATTTACCTTGGTTTATTCCATTCAACTATTGAAAAGGTCATGCATGCACAAACCATTTTGATTTCATTTTTTCTTAATTCTAATAAATTCAAATATTAAAATAATTTTGTGCGTGAGGTTTTTTCACCGAATCACCTTATAATTAACATTTTATGCAATCTTATGTGGAAACTCATCATTCTATGATTCAGGCATATGAGATTGTAAAAAGTCATAACCCTGATGTATACACTTTCATACGGTCAAAATGTGCCTCATCGAAATAATGGTTTTAGATCTCAAGTATATTTGGACGAAATCCATTTCATACAGTTTGGAGTCGATTTAGCAATGTCCGTCCGTCTGTCGGGCTGGCTGGCACGAGTGCACGATAAATCTAGAACGAATCAGCCGATTCGGTCCAAAATTTGCCTTTCGTAATATGTTGTCCAAACTTAGTTTAAGTTCGAAGAATGGCAATATCGTTCCACACCTTCCGATAAGGCCTTTTTTCAAATCCCTTTGATTGTTGTTGTAACAACTTGTATTCGCTGCCCCCATTACGAAGGTACAAGTTTTTTTCAGAGGCAAGTCCATGTAAATAACCACACGGCAACATGTGTAGTGGCTGGAGCCCTCGATTACTCTCGAACGGATCAGCCGATTCGGTCCAAAATTTGGAATTCGTAATATGTTGTCCAAGCTTAGTTTAGCTAAGTTCGATGATGGACAATATCGGTCCACACCTTCCTCAAAAGTGCAAAAAAGTCACTAAAGTTGTACGCGCTCTATCTGTTGAACGGAGCAACCGAATTGGTTCATACTTTGCATCTCCTTATATTTTGTCCAAATTTAGTTTAACTCCCATAGTAGTAACTCCCCTAGTAGGGTACCTCCCCCACTAAAGTTCGACATTTTTGATTAAGTGCAGTTAGGATATTTTCGAAGATCCACACCGATGCTACTCCTTGTGACCCTATTTACAGCGATATTATGTTCTTCGTGGGCAAGTCCATACTTCCAGACATAGTGGTCCAAAACCTCTAAGTTATACGGTGACGAACTGGAGTGACTGGAGGGTGCTCTATATATCGCAAAGAAATAACTCTCAAAATAAGATTCACTTCCGAAATGGATCCATTCCTTCAGGTACAACCTCAGCAACACTTTTGAGCTTTAATCCAAATATTTATATACATACGTATAATATAGGGCCACAAAATCTAAAAACCTCCTAAATATATAATTATTGGGGAAACGGATTTTGCTTGGGTAGTCGGTATTCCATTCGATTGTCAATAGATGAAAGTTTCAATTCACACAGGCTGAAGATATGTCTCTGTCGGGAAAGCCGAATGAAACTTTTTTATTTGTTTTTCTTTCAGTTAAAGATTATTGTTCCCTGCACCATAATATAGAGGCTATAATTAATATTGTCGCTCAGTTTGTAACACATAGAAAAATTCGTCGGAGACCCCATAAAGTATATAGTACACATATTATTTAATAGCATAAAATTCTAAGTCCATATATCTATGTCCCTCCGTCCGTCTGTTGAAATCAGGACAGGATGTTTGGTATTGAAAATGGACTATATCGGTCCCGGTTTTAGCCTCATTACCACACCGAAATGGCTAAAATTTGGTATTTAGTCTTTTTTGGGACTAAACAACTTTCCTCAGAAATTTTTCCGAAATAGTCCAAATAGAACTGTATCTCCCGATTTTCGGCATTTTAATAGTTTTAGTCTCGTTATTACACCTAGATAGGTGAAAATTAGTATTTAGTCCTCGTTGGAGTTACAAAACTTTCCCCCAGAAATTTCTCGGTACAGGCCCACTTGTTGAAACAAACACATTTTTCAATCGAAATGGCTAAAATTTGGTATTTAGTTTTTGACAGAGGGTTCTCAGATTGGATGGTAAACTATACCTCCCGCTTTGAAGTTTTTTAATGGATTTTTGCACTGAAGTGGTTCTAACTTTGTATTTCGGATTCTCAATGGGTAGAAAATATCGATGTCTCATTGGTCTTAAACCTTGTTTAGAAGAAAGCGATATTCTTCGGTTAGCAGATGCCACTTCTTCTAGGAATAAGCCTTGACGTGGCAGTAGAACTTATTACTTTCATAAACCATAGTAAAGTATTTTTTCAATTTTAGTTCAATACAAATCTTGATGGAGGGTACAAAAAGTTCGGTCCGGCCGAACTTAACGCTGTTCTTACTTGTTTTTTAATGTAACTTTAATATATTTCCTTTTTTCAGATATGTGGAATTCTACTGATCATATTTGGATCTATTATGATCTCAAATATCGGTGACATAAAAGATGTTGTCAACTCTTATGAAACACACTCAGTTCCCATTGCTGTTCTTGTCTTGGGTTGTATAATCTTTGTTATTGCCTTCTTGGGATGTTGTGGTGCCATTCGCGAGAACTCATGTTGTACGATGACGGTATGTTGATTTTTATTATTGAAGCTTTTCAAATCAATTCAATGAAAAATTTTATTTTTTTCAGTATTCCGTGATTATGTTTGCCTTGTTCTTGTGCCAATTGGCTTTGGTCATTTTCATTTGGATGCAACGTGATCAGATTTTACAAGGCTTTGACAAGGCCATTAAAACTATTTGGGATCAACGTGAAACCGACCGAAGCCTTATGGATGGCATTGAATTGAGCGTAAGTTGCGATATATTGTTTAGTTCCATATCAAAAATAAAATGTTCGTGGTTGGATTAAACATGTATAAAGATGAATTCGAAAGTATGTCAGACATTATGATACACTTTCAGCTATTTGACATTGAGTGGATTTCGTAAATCTAAAGTACTATAATATAAAAACGTTACCCGATTATCTTTCTATGGTTTAAATTGAGTTAGTCTGAAATTGACAAAAGTCAAATAAAATGCAGAATGAACTTGACATTTAGATATGGTTCGCATTCAACATCGGTCCTTTATATTTAACCACCCTTTCTATGTAGGAATATAGTTTAACGAATAATTAAGAAAAAAAAACAACTTTCTTTTTTCTTTTTGATTAGCTCAAATGCTGCGGTTACAATTCACCTGCGGATTATCTATTGAATGTTCCTAAGTCATGCTGTGGTCCCACAGCAGCATCTTGCAGTATAACAGAAGCCGCCCTACGTCCTGGTTGTGCAAAAGCCTTTGACAGAATGTGGTCAAAGAATATTGATATAATTCGTTATGCCGGTTTGGGTGTTGCCGGTATTGAGGTAAGCTTAGTTATATTTTAGATGCGCACATAATACATTATGCGAATTTAAATCAGTGGTGCGCTGTATTTGCAAAAACAAAATCTACAGTGTGCATATGTACTCGTACATATCTATATGAATTCATATATTTTTCATATATTTGTATAATTGATTTTTTATATAATTTTTTCCAGTTGGTTGCTTTCATCTTCGCCTGCTGTTTAGCCAATCAAGTACGAAATAACCGTCGCAGGGAATATTACTAATAAGCAAATTAAATTCAGGAACTAACCCAAACCAATGAATATGTATATGTGTATTACAAAACAATTCCCACAAAATTATGCATATCTTTTTTTTTTAATTTTATCACATAGAAATGTTTTATGTTTAACGAAAAATAACAAAACTGTGCGATTAACCTTTTAATGGATCAATAAACACAAGAAAACAAACTAATAAAAAATTAAAAGAAAACAAAATAATTTTAATTTGAACTCAAATTTTAATTTACTCAAAGAGTGGCATAACTAAATAAACGATTTTGCAGAAAACCCATTTTAAGATGACTATTGAATTTTTAGTTCTCAACTAGATATCAGTCGAATTTTTTTAGTAAATTAAAAAAAAAACTTGATTGTTGTTGCAAGTAAATTAACTATAACTCATTGCATTCTGAAGATATCAACATGAAACAATACGAAGTATAGTATGTGTTCCAGTACCCAAAAACTTGTAGAACTTTTCAAATTTATAAAGGAAAAAAGATTGAAATGTTTAAAATACATAATACATTGTCGCAGGTTCTGAAACAGATCAATAATGTGCAGAAAAAAATAAACTATAAGCACGAAAAATACATGTTTTAATTTATGACATTCTTGGAATAAATGAGCGATATAATAAATTTTTGGTATTACGTTTTTTTATACCCTCCACCATAATATGGAGGTACGTTTGTAACACACGAAGTATTTGTCGGAGACTCTATAAAGTATATTTATTCTTTATCAACATAACATTCAAAGTCGATACAACCATGTCCGTCCTTACGTCTGTTAAAATCGAGATACAGCTCGCAATATTTAAGATAGAGCTTTTTAGTTACAAAAGTTTCTATTATTATGATGTTTGGTATTGCAAATGGGCTATATCGGTCGACGTTTCAGTACCTTCCGATTTTCGGTATTTTGAAGGTTTTAGCCACATTGTCTTACCGAAATGGATGAAATTTGGTAATTAGTCTTCTTTGAGGTTAAAAAACTTTCCCCAGAAAGTTGTGAGTATAGGTATACGTTTTGATATAGTCCCCACAGGACGATACCTCGCGTTTTTCGGTATTTTGAAGGATGTAACCACATCATCTTTACGAAATGCCTTCATTGAGGGTAAACAACTTTCCACTAGAATTTTTTTGGAATAGGTTCACGTCTTCTATAGCCTCCATGAAACTGCACCTCCGATTATTCAAGAAATTTCTCGGCACAAATCGACGTTTTGATAGAGCCCCATATAACGGGTATAAAACATGTTTTACAAAAAATCAAACAGTATATGACTACGTTTTGATATAGCTACGGTGACGTACGACGCGTTTTTAAAAAGAAACTGTTGGTAAACAGTACCCTGACCCTTTTCCCCATTCGTTATGACCATCCGCAACTTTCTGCGGTTAACCAATCCAACACAGTTGTCGATTGAACTTAGCCATATCACTATAGGTCAAACAGCCCACTTTACTGGCCAAAAGTCAGATTTCGCACTTTGTATTTTCATTTATTTTGTGTTACTTTCTTGTAAAAAACACTTCAAATATAATAAAAATAAATTTTGTTTTTGTATGAGAAATTATACCGTTACATGTCAGGCTGCCAAATATGTATTATCCAAATATCTTTAAAAACTTGTTAACGAAATATGTTTACTTTTATACGTTCAGGGTGAAACAAAATCACAATATTAGCGTAAGTAACGATTTGGTTAGAAAGTATTCGATACATATTTATGAAAAATGCCCTCCTATCATCATTTATGTGCATCAATAGTTATTAAATGGGTTTTAACTTTGAATTTTCGAAGAAAGTAGAACATTTTGAGGTTATGTACGCTTTTAAAGTCTCGGCAACGTTCGGCAATGAAAGTGAAAATTGAAATTGGTTCATTAACTCGTGCCGAAAGCAGAAAATTTTATGTGATTTTGCGTAAATTTGCTCGACAAGAATTATACAACTTTTTTAGGTTACCATATTTTCCATAATATTGATTTTTTTGAAGTCAGGGTTAAACCTCTTACCAAATAATGTTAGCCTAATTGGAGTCTACAGCATTCTACTGTGTTCTAAAGTCAAATTATTTACAAATATTTTATAAATATATACAGTTATAGTCAAAATATCTCACATCATATTGTGGGATTTTCAGGGTAATCATTTTAAGGCATATTCACTTTAAAACTAAAATGAAACACTCCAAAAAACCTTCTGAACTTATCGAATGTCGATGCCTTCAATTCTGTAGACAAATAACAGACCTTCCAGTTTTTGCCCCCAAAGGGTTAAGGTACCAGTTGTGTATTTGGTCCATAAAGGGTTAATTTTCTGGCCCACGTTGTTCCATTTTTCTCCCTGAATCTAAAAACGCTATATTAACTTAAACCGAATACTTGTTTTAACATTAAGACTTTTGGCCAATAAAATGGCACGTTTGACCTATAGTGCATATGGAAGGAAAAATACATGTTCGAATACTATAAAATTAGGTTAACATTAAAATAAAATAATTTTTGCGAAAAATTATATTTTTCAATTTTTTTTGTTATATTCTCCAAACAAGATAAACTTATAGAAATTCCAAATTGTTTTTGCATCTTTATTCTTTAATAATGAGTGCATGGAAAAGTGCACGATGCGAGCTTTTGCGGACCATAATTACTTTTGGTGAATTATGCACTGAAGTATATATTATATAATATATTGCGCATATTTGCGGCATTCTGAAAAATCTCATTTTTATCAACTAAAGCCATTGAAATAATTAAATATAGAAGTATTTAAGAAAGACATTTACATAATAGAAATATATTTTGGTTCCAGCGTTCGCCAAATCTACTTGTTTTATTGGTACTCATGTGCATTAGAGCTCTTAAAAATCGCCAAAGATAATTGTTTTTGCATCTTCACTCCTAGTTTGTTGTGATACATCTCGTCTTTCATAGATATCTTTTAAGACAACACAAATTTCAATGGTGAAAAACTACATGACGCGAACGTTTGCGGACCATAGTTACTTTTGATGTTTTATGCGCTTTAATCTCGAATATCAGATTCAATCATAATACGCTAAGCATTGTTGCGCCAATCTGAAATAATGAAAATTTTCTCAACTGAAATCATTAAAACCTTTAAATTTGTTTCTGTCGTAAAATTGGAATAATTTATCTAAAACAATTTTAAAAAATATTTTGGCAACGTTTGCCAGCACTAATTTTTGATCTATCTTATAGCTGGGACTCTTATTTGTCAGACCAAATTAAAACTTTTGATAAATGTTTGCGCCATTCGGAAAAATCACGTGTTTTTCTGAAGTATGATGGAAACACTTCACGTAAATTCAAAATCAAATTGTGAACTGTCCAGCGCGATTACAGGTATAGATTTGAGATTAATTGAAAGATTCGGTACTGTTTTGGAGGTTATTTCGTCAGATCTTTCAATAAATAATAAACAATTTAGTTCCTACACAATGGAAACTGCAAGGCACGTTGAATTGAATTGTGTCCCTGGCACCCAATGTCCCCAACTGTTCATAAAATATTAATTCATGCTCCTGCAGTAATTTCCAACGCTATTGTTTCTATTGGACAATTGTCCGAAGAAGCCGCGGAAGCGAGAAACAAACATTTCCTGTTATACAGACAACAATACGCACGAAAATTTTCCCGAATTGATTGGATCCTTTTTCAGCATCAACCCGTACCGCTTGCAAGAGAAGAAGGTCCAATTTCTCACCAACTGCTTTGTCGTTATTACAAGACCCTACTTAATAACACACAGAAATTGATTATATGAATTTCACACTTATATACATTATTTAATATTTATGTATTTATAGTAAACTCATAATAAACTTGTCTTATTTTTAATTTTATCCTTTCAGTACCAAATTTCATTGGCATTTTAGGATAATTTTATGAAATAATCTGAAACATATATGTACGTATGTATGTACGTTTCGGTTATATTATTTATTTATTTATTTATTTATCTACACGACAAGATTAAAATCTTATATTTAATGTGCAGATTTGTAGGTACAGAACAATATCCAATTATGTAAAGTTATAATTTAATTTAAGTAAAGTTATAATTACAATTGCGCTTGTTAAAAAAATACAAAAGTTTAAATGATATTGATATAAATTTAAACAAAAACATAAAAAAAAAATATATATATATATATATATGTAAAAAAGATAAAATCGTTACTTTGACGGTATCAAAAAATTTTTATTAAGTTGTATTGAAAAAACTGAACAGCCTTTTCTTGAAGATAGAAGCGTTGCTGATGAGTTGTGTTTTATTTGGTAACGTATTCCAAAGACGAGGAGTTGAAATATAGAATTGTCGTTCCGAAACAAGGCACCGTCGCCTAAAGGGAGTTAACTTCCGACCTCTACCAGACTGTGCAAATTTAAGTTTATCAAAAAGATATTTAGGGTTTTGTTTGACTACAATTTTGTGGAACATTATTAAGGACCTTATACTCATTAGTCTGCTAAAACTAACTCCGTATAGAGAGTTAGTAAGGTGTGAGATGCCCAGAGTTCTTTTTACGCCATAGACATATCGCACAATATTATTGAAAACAACATTAAGTTTCCGCAGACTCACAGAATCACAATTAGCGAACAGCTCACACCCATAAATAAGTCCAGGGACTAGTACAGTTTTTGCTAGTAGAATGCGAATGCTTTTTGGGGTAAATGAATGGGTTATCCAAAGGGCACGCAACTTGGCATACGTTTTTCCCACAGCAGCATTCACGTGATCTGTCCAACTCAGGGAACTGTTGAAAACCACACCCAAGTTCTTAACACAGGAGACAATATCAATGGTTTTATGATTAATATATATACTGACATTTTGTAGTTTAAAATTTCTGTTTTTGTGTATAATTAAGCATTTAGATTAATCGGGGTTAAGTAACAATCCATTTGCAGTAGCCCAATTATACACACGTGTAAGATCGCCATTGAGTTTGTCAACGTGTTCGGAAATATTGTTGACTGGTGCACTTAAAAGGATCTGTACGTCATCTGCATACATCATAACTTGGCTATGTATCAATTGATTAGGGAGATCGTTGGCATAGAGCAAGAAAAGTAGCGGGCCAATAATTGAGCCTTGTGGAACTCCTTTCGAGACTAACAGAGGATTCGATTTCGAGTTTCCCACGCATACTGATTACAAAAAATCACCGTGATATATTAAGTCCAATTTACATATGCACATTAAATGATTTCGTTTTACGAAATCCTAGAAACAAATGAAGTGTATTTACATCTGTTTTTTGCGTCATTTGCTTACGCACACAATCGCACATACACACGCCCAGCAAACACAATGTCGGACGTCCGACGCGTCTGCTCAAAGTCGGAAGTTTTTTCCGACGCGTCTGACCGACTTCGGTCCGAACTCTGTCCGACTAGTCTGACGAACTTTTTACCGTCCTCTCTCTCTCCCTCTCTGAAGGGAATTTTTCTATTTTCTCTTGTGCTGCTTTGGTAAAATTAAGTGTAAATAAGCAGAGAGAAAAGAATTGTACATGTTTCGCTCGCACATTGTAATTGTTGATGTGCCGACGTTTATGCAGTACGAACGAAAAGTTGAGTGCTCGGGTTTTAATTTCTGTATCGGAGAACAAATTTGGTTTATTTTTTTATGCGTGTTGATGCATGATAGTGTTTAAATGTTATTCATAGTGATCAATTGCATTCATGCATATTTCTTTATTTTTATGAAGTTAATGAAAGTAAAGATTTTCTTCGTCAAACTTCAACACTATTCCGTGGAAAGTCATACATATGTTTTATATTTGTATATGGCCAATGCACTATAGGTAATTTGCCCTGTTTTTGAGACAAAAATTAATAACAGCGGAATTAAAGGATTTTTTAACTTTTTAAATTAGTTATGTGTAAAAGTGAGATAAAACAAAGATTTTTACAGATAAATTCGGATATAACGAACAACGGTTATAAGCAACTACGTATATAACGAACACAGCTATATCTTCCAATGCAATTTTCATTAGTTTTCTTATACACAACAAACTGTTGAAAACGATCACGGTAGTAAGTAACAAAAATTTTGTCCCCGCGAGTAGATTTTCCAATGAATTGTTACTACAGTTTTGTAAATTTTTTGAATATACGCTAATAAAGACGAGTTTAGTACTCCCTTAAACCGTATCAATGATTAATATGTAATAGAGAGATAAAATAAAGCTTACTACTGCCGCACCGTTTATAGAAAACCACGGATATACCGAACAATTTGTCGCCATTTCTTATTTTACTTGCAATGAAATTGTAAACAACAATATTTTTTAGATTTATTGTTTATTTCCTCAAACCAAACTTCCACAATTTTAGGACTTTTTATTGAGAAGTAACCTAATAAAATCTCATAAATATCAAAAAACGGGCAAAATCGGGTTTTGAAACCTAGTAATACCAATGCAGAAGACTTTCAGTAATGTGTTCTAGGTGGCAAAATCACGGCCAAACACGGCCAATTTAGTATAAGTCTATATGAAGTGAGTTTAAGAAAAAATAAAATATTTATTTCTGACTTTTTGTGTTTTTTGGTCGCTACCCAAAATGTTTAAGCTATATTATACATTAAATAAATTCCTCTCGCAATTGTCAATCTATTCCATATTACACATATTTATATTTGGTTTATTTTTCCGCGGTTTTAAATACATTGAAATATGCCTTACAATATATATTTTTTTAATTCTTCTTCGAAATTCTCACTTTGACTGCAATTTAAACCGCGATAATGACGCTATTTTGAAAAATATCATTCATATTAATAAATTTTGACATGTTCTTTTTTCAATGCCAACTAAAAAATTATTATTATTAAAAGTTGCAAAATCGACTTTTTGCCTTAAAAACTGGGCAAATTACCTATAGTGCAATGTTAAGTTTCTTCACACTTTTATATGTATCAAAATTTTTTGCATGTGAAGACATGTATTTTTTCATATATTAATAACAATTGTTTCACATATTTCACAGATCGTGTTGACGAATTTGTTGTTCTCCACAGTTTGTTTTTCCACCAAGTCGCGCATTTAACACAACATAAGATGATATTAAAAACTTTAATATGTTTATAGTAGATAAACTTTTATAGGATTTGTATATTTCATGAATTAACTGTGTATTTTCAACATCTTTTAATAATAAAAACAAATTCTGGTCGAATGCTGGTAAATAAATCAGAAGTTCATCTGACTTCGGACCAAATTCGGCCCGAATGTCGGCAAACACATTCGAATTTCATAAGATATTACTTCCGAATTAGGACCGATATCTGTCCGAAAGTTGGTAAATAAATCAGAAATTTATACGATAGTTCATCAGAGTTCGGCCCGAATTCGGTCCGAAAGTCGGCTAAAACATCCGATTTTCATCCGAATTTCGGTCAGAGAACACGTCAACCACGCCATATGACTTTCGGTCAGAGTTCGGACCGAATTCGGATCCGAACTCGGACGTTTCATCCGACTTTGGGACCGAATTCGGTCCGAACCCTGATGTTTCTTCCGATTTTGGTTTGCTGGGCGGATACAATAACACATACACACGCACACAATAATTTTAATTCCGAAAAATAAGAATTTCACAACAGCTTTGTTCCTTTACTTTTTTAATGGTAAGAGTGGTAAAAGAGAAAAGTGTCAAAATTGTTCAAAATTGCTCTCTCATGAACATTTTTACCAGAAAAGTAAAGGAACGGAAAAATGGTAGATCCGGCAGCAATGTCAGAAAAAAACATAAAAAATCAATTTTCGTCTTTTATTTCACAGTTTTTAATTTAGTGTTGTCAGTGTTCGACTTTTTCTTCGGTTTTTCGTCCATTTTGTGAAATAATAATAATTTTGTGAAATCAGTTCTGCCATTTTCTACCTGCAGAAATTTTGCTGGTAGCCTGTGGTAGAAGAGAAAGCTATTTTCGCTCTCTCTCCCCTCTCACTCTCTTAAAAATTGCTTCCAGTTTTGCCACTTTTCGGGGTTAAGGAACGCTTTGCAGGTTAAAAATGGTAACAAATGGTTAAAATGGTATCCTCAGGTAAGTAAAGGAACACAGCTAACACTAATGTTTACCAAATAACTTGACTTACAGCCTGTTTCTGTATGTCGAAAGAAGAATGTGTGCGAATGAAACACGCCCAAACTTTAGTTTTCGAAATAATTTCACCTTTGCTTTTGCTTCAAAATAAAAAACAAATTTGGAAAACACACAAGAGTTTGGACGTGTTTCATTCGCACACATTCTTCTTTCGACATACAGAAACAGGCTATTAATTCAATATTAAAAAAAATTAACTTTTGCAAGTTATTTAACCATTTATTTACACTTTTGTCATCGTTTGAGTATTTTTGTTTTTCTACAACACACACAAGCAAACAAAGACATCATAAAACAGTTGCATTTTTTGGTAGTTTATGACGAAAAAGCAGGGTTGCGTATAATAGTATGGTGTTTTCGTGCGTTGTTTAGAATAAATGACGCAGCTATCGTCATTTATTTTTGTATGGTAAATGACGCAAAATGTTGCCTGTTTTAGCAAATAAATGAAACAGCTCTAAATGACGAAAAAGTTGCTAATGTAAATTGGACATTAGAGCTTTCGCGCAATTGAATAGGAAAATCGATTAAAAATATTTGGGGGCTATATATAAATCTGAACCGATTTTAACCAAAATGGTAACATTGTGTTCTATGCTAGTTTTGTAGGTTTGTACCAATTTTCAACTTGATCGGACCTATATTACGCTTTTAGTGCATGTTAACGCCAAAACCCTGGGTCTCAGAGGTCCTTGTTGGCTTCTGGCAACTCAGGTTTTTCCCTATTCCATTTACTCTTTTTCTTTTCAAAATCACAAATTGATTCCGCCTGTGTTTTCTTTTCTTTTCTATTTCACGCAATCCAATCTGGGAGAAATATTGTGTTTCCAACAATATTTCTTTGGTTCGGGTTCTAAGGTTTTCACTTTCTACAGGAAAACATTCAACGCTTCAAAATTGGTGTTTTCAGTTGGTCCTAGCGATCCGGATTCAAAGCCCTGAAATTTCTGTTCCAGTTTGGATTTTCCCGCTGCAGTTTTTATTTCAATTTTTCATCACTTCATCCATCAAAAATTAAGGTAAGTTTGTGATTTCGTTCGTTTACAAAAGTGCAAATTTTTCTATACATAAAAAGTGCATTTGCCGTCGGCAAAACAACATTTCATATTTCTTTCAATACGCGGTTTCGGTGAAGAGTGTCATTCTTTCGTTATATTTTCTAAGAGAAAAAGTGCAATTGTGTTTTTTCCTATTAAAATTTCCTATTCATAGGCTATTTTAATAAAGATTAATATTTTCTCTTTATTTCATTAAATTTCACTGCATTTGTTATTGCATAAGAGAAGTTTTCTACTCTTTGTTCCTTCCTTAAAAACATAATTGCATTATTTCTCCTTCCTTTGTGCTTTATTCCCGCATAAATTCGAAGTTTCGCGCTGCATTAATTCGTGTGTGTTATTTACCAACAAGTGACAACAACAATTCTTATATTTTCATTATTCTCTCATTGCATTCCTTCCCACTGGTGATATTTCAGTATTTCTTGTTGTTGTTACTTGTTTTCTATTCCCTCTCATACGATCATATGCTAATAGGGTTCTACACATCGATTTTCGACTCTTAGAGCACAAGCAAAATACAGGGTTGTCAAAATCGACAAAATTCGACTTTGATATTCTGAAATTCGACTTTCACACAGGGTTCTCGAATTCGATTTTTTCTTTCCAAATAATATTAATTATTTGCATTTTTTCATATTTTTTTTTTGATATTTTCTATTCAAAATAATTAAATTTATTTATATTTCGATTCGCATTGATTCGATAAAATATTTTTTGAAACATTATTCCTGTTTTTTCAAAATATTTTATTGTTCAACGCATAATTATTTTTTCATATAATTATAAGTGTGATTTTGAGTACAAGTGTATTTATCATAAAAATACTTGTGTAAAAGGTCTAATTTATTATCAAATTCTTGAATTTAGACTTTTTTCACAATTTCAAAGATTTTTTCATATATTTCTGCCGTTTTAGTTGTCCGCTTTATCTAAAACTTACATATTTTCCAGAGTTCTTTGGTTTCATCATCACTTTTGAATAATTTTCCTTGAATTCTGCCTAACAAAAAATTTATTTTTTGCCATTTATACAGCAAATTTCTGTACTAAAGTTGTTTTTATCCCAACTTTTTTCTCGAAAATTCCAATTTCCGTCTATTCGACGTACATTTGTTACGTTTTTGGTTCATTTTTCTTTCGATTCGAAGTTATTCTCAAAATGTCTCTAGATTCGTTCATTCGTCTAGCCGACACCCTCGTGGGATTTGACGCTGATCTAGCTAATAATATTCTTCCAGTCAACTCTGTTCACTTAATTCGGCTTCATACCGAGGAAATAAAGTCCTTATGGACTAAAATTAAATCAGAGTATGACACTTTCGTCAAAGACTATGTTTCAGAAGCCCACGAAGAAGAATCAGGTGACGAAGATCAAGCTTCTGAACTGGACACAATTCGCGCTAAGTTCAAAACCATTTACCTTACTTATTGTAAGTGTATTGCCAAATTGTCCGAAATTTCCGACGAACTGCAGGCAGCTGCTGCTCCTAAGCAATCTCCAGCCCAGTCTAGTCCAGTTCCTCAATCCCATTCCTCCAACATTCCTTCAGGATATTCTTTCAATTTGCCACCTTGCGATCTTGAAGTTTTTTCAGGGGATTCTATGGCATGGCCCACATTCCGTGACATATTCACGGCTATGTACATAGATAACTCCCGTCTCAGTTCTGTGGAAAAACTGTTTCACTTAGTCCAGAAGACGAAAGGTGAAGCAAAAGAAATTGTTCAGAAGAGCCCTCTAACCAATAATGGATTCGCTCAAGCTTGGTCCAGTCTTTGCGATCGCTACGAAAACAAGCGAATTCTCGTCAATGGCCAGCTTAAGGTCCTCTTCAATTTACCCACTGTTCATTCCGAGTCCTCTCAGGGTCTAAAACGCCTTCAGCGCGATATAAATTCCTGTATTTCTGTCCTGAAGACCTATGATATTGATGTGAAGAGCTGGGATCCGATCTTCGTCTTCTTATGTTCCAACAGACTGCCTGATTCAACACTCACGCTTTGGGAACAAACTCTATCTGACAAGTCCAGTATTCCACGGTGGGCGGAATTGGACAAGTTTCTGACCAACAGGTACCTAACGTTAGAGTCTGTTTCCGAAATGCGAAGAGGTGTTCCTGGTTCCATTCACAAGGAAAATTCGTCCGAAGGCAAGTCTAAACCTTCCAAAAACTTCAGTTCGTTCCAGAGCAAGGTCTCTGATCCAAAGTGTCCCCTATGTCCAAATGAGGCTCACATTATTCGAAAGTGTCCTAAATTCCTGAGTATGAATCCCGATGCTCGCAGTTCCGAGATTAAACGACAAGGTTTATGTCTCAACTGTTTTTCCAAAACTCATTCCGTGAAGAATTGTCCAAGCAAGCATAATTGCTATACTTGCAATAAGCGACACAATACTTTGCTCCACAAGATTCCAGTCAATTCTGCTTCCTCCGTACCGTCTACTGCATCTAACAAAGCTTCACATTCAAATCTCAATCCCAGCTCCGCTTCATTCTCTTGTTCAGAAATACAGTCCACTAGCAACGGAGCCGGGAATGTGCAAAATTTCTTTTCAACCAATGCTCAGGGAGTTTTGTTGGGAACCGCCATGGTACAAATTGTGCATAATGGCGTAACTTATTCAGCTCGTGCCCTGTTTGATTCTGGGTCTGAAGGTACATTTATCACAGAGCGTTTATTCAACCAGATTAAGTTACCCTACAAGCGTACAAATGCTCAAATTTCAGGACTAAATAATTCAAACTCTGCCAGTGTACGTAAACAGTGCACTTTCATTCTTGCTTCTAAAGTCGACCGCAATTTCGAGTTGACAGTTAACGCTTTTGTAATTCCAAGACTTTCGGGCAATCTTCCAAGCCATTCTATTCCGGCATCCTTCTTTAAAGATCTTCCTAATATTTCGTTGGCTGACCCAAATTTCTTTAAGAGTTCGCAAATCGGCTTGCTGTTTGGTAGCGACGTTCTACCTTCTCTAATGCTTCCTAATTCAAAGGCAGGTATTTGTGGCTCACTTCTTGGTCAAGAGACTATCTTCGGATGGATCTTGACAGGTCCTATTGCTAATAATTCGTCCAGGTCAGTTAACATTAGTTCAAATTTCTGTGAAATCTCTTTACATAAAGAGATTTCACGCTTTTGGGAGGTGGAGAATCTTCCAAGGAAGAACTTCCTATCCCCTTCCGATCAATTTTGTGAAGATCTGTTCAAATGTACTACTACAAGAGCAGGTGATGGTAGGTATATTGTTCGCTTGCTTTTTAAGGAGGCAAATTCGAATGGCGTAGGTTTGGGACATTCCAGGTCTAGTGCTATGGCTCAGTTCCTTAGGAACGAAGCTCGACTCATGCGAACTCCCGAGTTAAAGGAAGAGTATGATCGAGTTGTTGGTTCCTTCTTCCAGTTCTTCCTCCCGTACTAATTATTATTTACCTCACCACGCGGTGGTCAAGCCTGATCGCGCATCCACAAAGGTTCGAGTGGTTTTCAATGCGTCCTCTCCTTCTTCAAGTGGTTTGAGTCTCAATGATATTCTTCATACTGGTCCAATTCTACAATCAGACTTAACCATGCTAATTCTAAGATGGAGATTCTTTCGTTACGTATTCAATGCCGACATCGAGAAGATGTATAGGCAAATTCTAGTTCATCCAGAAGATGCTAAATTCCAGAGGATCTTATTCCGTTCTACTCCAAATGAAGAAGTTCAAGATTTTCAGTTACAAACAGTAACATTCGGTGTGAATTCGGCACCTTACCTTGCAATTCGTGTTCTACATCAGTTAGCTGATGACGTTCTTTCTGAGCTTCCTAGAGCAAGTGACATTCTTCGCAACTTTATGTACGTCGATGATGTTTTAGGTGGTGCTCACTCCATTTCGTTGGCACTAAGTTCTATTCAGGAGTTGCAATCTGCTTTGAAATCCGCAGGCTTCTCCTTGCGGAAATGGACCGCAAATGTCAAAGATATTCTGACTGATATTCCTTCCGAACATCTACTTCGAAAGGACTTTCTTGAGTTCGAAGAAAGTAGTACTGCCAAAATGCTAGGCATACGATGGGATGCTCATTCCGATTCCTTCTTCTTCATGGCCAAACCATTCTCCGACTCAGTCACGTATACCAAGCGTTTACTTCTTTCGCAAATAGCGAAATTATTCGATCCAGCCGGTTGGCTTTCGCCATGTGTGGTTTTGGCAAAAATTCTGATGCAGAGGATTTGGGCTTCTGGCATAGATTGGGATGAGATTTTGCCCCAGGACATCGTTTCAGATTGGTTGCGGTTCCAGGCTGACTTTCCTTCCATCGATAAAATCAGAATTCCACGCTGGGTACATTTCACTCCAGCCAGCACTGTTCAATTCCACGGTTTCTGTGACGCGTCGGAAAGCGCGTATGCAGCGGCGTTGTACGTTCGCATTTCTTCCGGTGCTTCTATTTCAACGCACCTAGTCTATTCGAAGACTAAAGTAGCTCCCTTGAAAACCCTGTCCATTCCGAGACTCGAGTTATGTGGAGCAGCACTTCTTTCAGAGATGATCGATAGCCTTCTTCCGCTGTTGGACGTTCCGTCATATTCCATATTCTGTTGGACGGACTCCACAATTGTTCTTTCGTGGTTAGCTAAGCCACCATGTTTCTGGAAAACTTTCGTGGCGAATAGAGTTTCCAACATAATTCAAGTTGTTGATTCTTCCAAGTGGCGTCATGTCTCTTCCGAGACGAATCCTGCCGATCTGGCAAGCAGAGGCGTTCTTCCGTCCGACCTAGTCGGTAATGACTTATGGTGGAAGGGCCCTCATTGGTTGCGAGATTCATCGACAACGTGGTGCGCAGGTAACGTTACAGTTCCGGATACCACTCTACAGAGGAAATCCATCCAGGTAAACTTCGCTTACTTTTCCGAATTCGACGACGTTCTAGCAAGGTTCTCTTGCTTCGGCAAGGCCCTTCGTTCTCTCGCTCTTGTCTATCGATTCATCTCTCGTACCCATCCAAGGCAACGTTCCAATTCGGTCCCTCAATCTGGTCCTTTGACTAGTGAGGAGTTAAACCTGGCACGGAATCGCTGGATTCAAGTGTGCCAAAAAGCATTCTATCCGAACGAGTACAATGCATTATCTGCTAAACGTTCCATTCCTGCTTCCAGCTGTATACGAAACCTTAATCCTTTCCTAGATTCGGAAGGAATAATTCGTTCAAGTGGCCGACTTTCTTCCTCACCTGGCTTATCTTTCAATGAGAAACATCCCATAATTCTTCCTTCCAATTGTCATTATTCAAAGTTGCTTGTTTCATTCGTTCATTCGGTAACTCTTCATGGTGGAAACCAGCTAGTTCTGAGAATCATTCGATCTCAATACTGGATTCCGAAGGTCAAGAATCTCATCAAGGTTACCATAAATAAATGTAAAGCTTGCATTCTGTACAAGCATCGTTGTCAGCGACATTTAATGGCTGCACTTCCTCCAGAAAGAACTGAGTTCTCTCGTCCGTTCACCCGAACTGGTCTTGATTTCGCAGGGCCTTTCGATATAAAAACCTATAACGGTCGTTCTTGCCGTATCACCAAGGGATACGTATGCGTTTTCGTGTGTTTCTCCACGAAGGCTATTCATCTGGAGGCCACATCGGATCTTTCGACATCCACTTTTCTTTCCGCCTTTCATCGCTTCGTTTCGCGAAGAGGTTGTCCTTTACACTTGTATTCTGACAATGGCACAACATTTCGAAACGCTTCGAAACTTCTTGCTCGGAACTTCCTTCAGGCCGTTCGAGAGGGTGTTACTGCTCACTATGGACTTTAGCAGCTAACGTGGCACTTCATTCCACCAGGTGCCCCTCACATGGGTGGTTTGTGGGAGGCAGGAGTGAAAAGTTTCAAAGCCCACTTTCGAAAATTCGCAGGTACGATGAAGTTCACTTTCGAGGAATTTTCCACACTACTTTCCCGCATAGAGGCGTGCCTGAATTCGCGTCCTCTATCCCCTATTTCTCAGGATCCCACAGATCTTGCGGCCTTAACTCCAGGTCATTTTCTTATTGGGACTCCTATTCTGGTTCCCGTGGATCCGTCAGTCGATATTTCTTCCATTTCTATGCTCAATCGTTGGGAAAAGCTTAAGGATATTCATCAAACATTCTGTTCTCGATGGAAGAAGTGGCAAACTTCCGAGCCCAACGTCACCGTCGATTCATTAGTAGCCGTCATCGATGACAATCTTCCACCGAACGCGTGGCGTCTCTGCCGCATTTCGAAAGTATATATGGGTTCAGACGGTCGTGTTCGAGTCGCGGATGTAGTTACCCAACGGGGAACTATAACCCGGCCCATCACGAAACTCGTCGTAATATCCGCCCAAAACTAATACTTTCTGCCGATACCATTATTCGTTCTGATGTCCAATATATAACATTCCGTTATATTCGTTCCGATGTCCAAACTATAACGATCCGTTATATTCGTTCCGATGTCTAACCTATAACAATCCGTTATATTCGTTCTTTCTACGTCTAGTAGAACAATATGCCGAGATCACCTTCCCGTGCGAGGTCCGTCATCCGTTCCAGCGTGGAGAGGCAGCGTCCATCCTACTCCTGCCGCATCTGCAAAAGCCGTCACCCTTTGCGACTTTGCCACAAGTTTCTGGCCATGAGCACATCAGACCGCATTGGCGCGGTTGAAAAATATAAATACTGCCAGAATTGTCTGGCTCACGAGCACTCCCACGGCGACTGCTTCTCCTCTCGAGGTTGCAAGAAGTGCCACCGACGCCACCACACGCTACTTCACGTCCAACAGGACAAGAAAAAGGACCCCGTACCAGTTCGCCCCCGTACCGAAGGAGGAAAGCGTTCGCCGGCAGAACCGTCGACATCCAAGGGCAATTCCACACCGACGCTGTCCGCTCTCTTAAGGCAAAACACCGTCATCCTGGTACCCACTGCCGTGGTGAAAGTTACGGATGGCAACGTCAATGCATCAGCGAGGTGTTTGTTGGATTCTGGTGCCTCCGTTAGCAGAATTTCGAAGAAGCTGGCGAGTTCCTTGAACTTTACCTCACTAACAATGGATGGGGAAACGCTTTGCCCCCTTACCTTGCAATCCCAGTTCGATTCCGAGCGGCAGGTGGAGGTGATGCTAAAGGTTGATAGCCGAATCAACCTCAAAACCCCGTCGAAGGCATTACCTGAAAACATCAAGGACAACTTCCAAAATCTTTATCTTGCCGACTCCAAATTTTATGAGCGTTCCTCCATCGATATCATCCTTGGCGCTGACATCTACACCAAGGTGGTTTGTGAGGGATCTATTTCCAAGCCAGGTTTACCCACAGCAATGAATACCATTTTCGGCTGGTCAATATTCGGACCGTACACATCCTAGTTCCAGCATCTTACTCTCTATTCTGAGTTATCTCTATTATTGTCCTAAAACCCTGAAATAAACTATGAAGTTTTATCCTGAATTCTAATGAAAAATTTGCACTGATTTGCTTTAACTTTATTCTTATGAACGAAACACAAACTTCCTTTTCAGCTACATATACATCATCCATAACATACATATTCGACTTTTTCCCTCAATAACTTTTAACTTCGATTACATTACATTGTAATCCGGAAAAGTACACACGACATGGAGTTCTATTCTTTCATTTCATTGCAGCATTACTGCAAGGTGGGCGGTAATGTTAACGCCAAAACCCTGGGTCTCAGAGGTCCTTGTTGGCTTCTGGCAACTCAGGTTTTTCCCTATTCCATTTACTCTTTTTCTTTCTCACTGCCGCTCACCTACTTATATATGTATGCGTGTCGTCTGTGCTTTCTCGGACTTTCATACTTTCCTTTTGTTCAATCATAAATTACTTGCAATTCAACCATCCTGTCATTCGGTAAGAATCTGCTTTCGTAATTTTCTACTGCTATTTTCTTTCAATAAAAAGAGAATTTTTCTGTTCAAAATCACAAATTGATTCCGCCTGTGTTTTCTTTTCTATTTCACGCAATCCAATCTGGGAGAAATATTGTGTTTCCAACAATATATCTTTGGTTCGGGTTCTAAGGTTTTCACTTTCTACAGGAAAACATTCAACGCTTCAAAATTGGTGTTTTCAGTGCATTATATCCAAATCTGGACCGATTTTCATTATTTTCTGCAGAAATAGTCCTTGGACCGAAGATATGATTTGTGCAAAATATTATATCAATCGAATTATAAATGAGCTTTTCAGAAGTTTTAATCAACTATTAGCATACATTTCCCCTCTGTGCGGCGTAGCACACTTCTCTTCGCCCTATCACTCTCGGGGTGCTCTATGAACTACCGGTTAAAATAACACGCACACCTCCTTGGGTCAGTTACTGTCACGCCGTTGAAAGTAACAGCCGTTCTGTCTCCGGATTCGAGAGTGATTTAACCGTTGCCCACTATTTACTTAATCCTGTACCAATGTTGCATTGCTTCAGGTGATCTAGCCACTTTTTCCGCTTATGTTCGCCTACTAACATGTGGACTTCAAGGGTAAGCTAACTCTTGGGTCTTCAAAGTTCGTACGACGAAGCTCATCACGCTCATTTGCTGGTCCCGTCACCTCCGCTGGGAAATTTGGTCTTATTTCGGGTATTCGACAAGCAGGTATCTACATATGTAGCGAGCGGCAGCTGCAGTGATGATGTCCCGGAAAGTTCTCTCAGCTACCCGAGGATCTGAGGGAGTGGGTAATTCTCTAAAGCGGTGATTGGTAAATTCTCAGGAAAGTACGGCGTTCAGAGGTTATAAAATCGGGTGGTGGTCTGTTTACGGATGCGATGAGCTAAGGGAAATGACAGGTTGCCAGGATAAGTCATTTATCAAACCTAATCCTCGTAGGAGCGTCTTCATCCACCGTGCAAAACGTGGAGCTATCAATTTGCTCGACCTTGGACGGAATGCCAAAGCTCGTGATGAGCATTGAAGTCCTCTAGCACCAATTACCGCTTCATTCTCTTGTTCAGAAATACAGTCCACTAGCAACGGAGCCGGGAATGTGCAAAATTTCTTTTCAACCAATGCTCAGGGAGTTTTGTTGGGAACCGCCATGGTACAAATTGTGCATAATGGCGTAACTTATTCAGCTCGTGCCCTGTTTGATTCTGGGTCTGAAGGTACATTTATCACAGAGCGTTTATTCAACCAGATTAAGTTACCCTACAAGCGTACAAATGCTCAAATTTCAGGACTAAATAATTCAAACTCTGCCAGTGTACGTAAACAGTGCACTTTCATTCTTGCTTCTAAAGTCGACCGCAATTTCGAGTTGACAGTTAACGCTTTTGTAATTCCAAGACTTTCGGGCAATCTTCCAAGCCATTCTATTCCGGCATCCTTCTTTAAAGATCTTCCTAATATTTCGTTGGCTGACCCAAATTTCTTTAAGAGTTCGCAAATCGGCTTGCTGTTTGGTAGCGACGTTCTACCTTCTCTAATGCTTCCTAATTCAAAGGCAGGTATTTGTGGCTCACTTCTGGGTCAAGAGACTATCTTCGGATGGGTCTTGACAGGTCCTATTGCTAATAATTCGTCCAGGTCAGTTAACATTAGTTCAAATTTCTGTGAAATCTCTTTACATAAAGAGATTTCACGCTTTTGGGAGGTGGAGAATCTTCCAAGGAAGAACTTCCTATCCCCTTCCGATCAATTTTGTGAAGATCTGTTCAAATGTACTACTACAAGAGCAGGTGATGGTAGGTATATTGTTCGCTTGCTTTTTAAGGAGGCAAATTCGAATGGCGTAGGTTTGGGACATTCCAGGTCTAGTGCTATGGCTCAGTTCCTTAGGAACGAAGCTCGACTCATGCGAACTCCCGAGTTAAAGGAAGAGTATGATCGAGTTGTTGGTTCCTTCTTCCAGTTCTTCCTCCCGTACTAATTATTATTTACCTCACCACGCGGTGGTCAAGCCTGATCGCGCATCCACAAAGGTTCGAGTGGTTTTCAATGCGTCCTCTCCTTCTTCAAGTGGTTTGAGTCTCAATGATATTCTTCATACTGGTCCAATTCTACAATCAGACTTAACCATGCTAATTCTAAGATGGAGATTCTTTCGTTACGTATTCAATGCCGACATCGAGAAGATGTATAGGCAAATTCTAGTTCATCCAGAAGATGCTAAATTCCAGAGGATCTTATTCCGTTCTACTCCAAATGAAGAAGTTCAAGATTTTCAGTTACAAACAGTAACATTCGGTGTGAATTCGGCACCTTACCTTGCAATTCGTGTTCTACATCAGTTAGCTGATGACGTTCTTTCTGAGCTTCCTAGAGCAAGTGACATTCTTCGCAACTTTATGTACGTCGATGATGTTTTAGGTGGTGCTCACTCCATTTCGTTGGCACTAAATTCTATTCAGGAGTTGCAATCTGCTTTGAAATCCGCAGGCTTCTCCTTGCGGAAATGGACCGCAAATGTCAAAGATATTCTGACTGATATTCCTTCCGAACATCTACTTCGAAAGGACTTTCTTGAGTTCGAAGAAAGTAGTACTGCCAAAATGCTAGGCATACGATGGGATGCTCATTCCGATTCCTTCTTCTTCATGGCCAAACCATTCTCCGACTCAGTCACGTATACCAAGCGTTTACTTCTTTCGCAAATAGCGAAATTATTCGATCCAGCCGGTTGGCTTTCGCCATGTGTGGTTTTGGCAAAAATTCTGATGCAGAGGATTTGGGCTTCTGGCATAGATTGGGATGAGATTTTGCCCCAGGACATCGTTTCAGATTGGTTGCGGTTCCAGGCTGACTTTCCTTCCATCGATAAAATCAGAATTCCACGCTGGGTACATTTCACTCCAGCCAGCACTGTTCAATTCCACGGTTTCTGTGACGCGTCGGAAAGCGCGTATGCAGCGGCGTTGTACGTTCGCATTTCTTCCGGTGCTTCTATTTCAACGCACCTAGTCTATTCGAAGACTAAAGTAGCTCCCTTGAAAACCCTGTCCATTCCGAGACTCGAGTTATGTGGAGCAGCACTTCTTTCAGAGATGATCGATAGCCTTCTTCCGCTGTTGGACGTTCCGTCATATTCCATATTCTGTGGGACGGACTCCACAATTGTTCTTTCGTGGTTAGCTAAGCCACCATGTTTCTGGAAAACTTTCGTGGCGAATAGAGTTTCCAACATAATTCAAGTTGTTGATTCTTCCAAGTGGCGTCATGTCTCTTCCGAGACGAATCCTGCCGATCTGGCAAGCAGAGGCGTTCTTCCGTCCGACCTAGTCGGTAATGACTTATGGTGGAAGGGCCCTCATTGGTTGCGAGATTCATCGACAACGTGGTGCGCAGGTAACGTTACAGTTCCGGATACCACTCTACAGAGGAAATCCATCCAGGTAAACTTCGCTTACTTTTCCGAATTCGACGACGTTCTAGCAAGGTTCTCTTGCTTCGGCAAGGCCCTTCGTTCTCTCGCTCTTGTCTATCGATTCATCTCTCGTACCCATCCAAGGCAACGTTCCAATTCGGTCCCTCAATCTGGTCCTTTGACTAGTGAGGATTTAAACCTGGCACGGAATCGCTGGATTCAAGTGTGCCAAAAAGCATTCTATCCGAACGAGTACAATGCATTATCTGCTAAACGTTCCATTCCTGCTTCCAGCTGTATACGAAACCTTAATCCTTTCCTAGATTCGGAAGGAATAATTCGTTCAAGTGGCCGACTTTCTTCCTCACCTGGCTTATCTTTCAATGAGAAACATCCCATAATTCTTCCTTCCAATTGTCATTATTCAAAGTTGCTTGTTTCATTCGTTCATTCGGTAACTCTTCATGGTGGAAACCAGCTAGTTCTGAGAATCATTCGATCTCAATACTGGATTCCGAAGGTCAAGAATCTCATCAAGGTTACCATAAATAAATGTAAAGCTTGCATTCTGTACAAGCATCGTTGTCAGCGACATTTAATGGCTGCACTTCCTCCAGAAAGAACTGAGTTCTCTCGTCCGTTCACCCGAACTGGTCTTGATTTCGCAGGGCCTTTCGATATAAAAACCTATAACGGTCGTTCTTGCCGTATCACCAAGGGATACGTATGCGTTTTCGTGTGTTTCTCCACGAAGGCTATTCATCTGGAGGCCACATCGGATCTTTCGACATCCACTTTTCTTTCCGCCTTTCATCGCTTCGTTTAGCGAAGAGGTTGTCCTTTACACTTGTATTCTGACAATGGCACAACATTTGTAGGTGCTTCGAAACTTCTTGCTCGGAACTTCCTTCAGGCCGTTCGAGAGGGTGTTACTGCTCACTATGGACTTTAGCAGCTAACGTGGCACTTCATTCCACCAGGTGCCCCTCACATGGGTGGTTTGTGGGAGGCAGGAGTGAAAAGTTTCAAAGCCCACTTTCGAAAATTCGCAGGTACGATGAAGTTCACTTTCGAGGAATTTTCCACACTACTTTCCCGCATAGAGGCGTGCCTGAATTCGCGTCCTCTATCCCCTATTTCTCAGGATCCCACAGATCTTGCGGCCTTAACTCCAGGTCATTTTCTTATTGGGACTCCTATTCTGGTTCCCGTGGATCCGTCAGTCGATATTTCTTCCATTTCTATGCTCAATCGTTGGGAAAAGCTTAAGGATATTCATCAAACATTCTGTTCTCGATGGAAGAAGTGGCAAACTTCCGAGCCCAACGTCACCGTCGATTCATTAGTAGCCGTCATCGATGACAATCTTCCACCGAACGCGTGGCGTCTCTGCCGCATTTCGAAAGTATATATGGGTTCAGACGGTCGTGTTCGAGTCGCGGATGTAGTTACCCAACGGGGAACTATAACCCGGCCCATCACGAAACTCGTCGTAATATCCGCCCAAAACTAATACTTTCTGCCGATACCATTATTCGTTCTGATGTCCAATATATAACATTCCGTTATATTCGTTCCGATGTCCAAACTATAACGATCCGTTATATTCGTTCCGATGTCTAACCTATAACAATCCGTTATATTCGTTCTTTCTACGTCTAGTAGAACAATATGCCGAGATCACCTTCCCGTGCGAGGTCCGTCATCCGTTCCAGCGTGGAGAGGCAGCGTCCATCCTACTCCTGCCGCATCTGCAAAAGCCGTCACCCTTTGCGACTTTGCCACAAGTTTCTGGCCATGAGCACATCAGACCGCATTGGCGCGGTTGAAAAATATAAATACTGCCAGAATTGTCTGGCTCACGAGCACTCCCACGGCGACTGCTTCTCCTCTCGAGGTTGCAAGAAGTGCCACCGACGCCACCACACGCTACTTCACGTCCAACAGGACAAGAAAAAGGACCCCGTACCAGTTCGCCCCCGTACCGAAGGAGGAAAGCGTTCGCCGGCAGAACCGTCGACATCCAAGGGCAATTCCACACCGACGCTGTCCGCTCTCTTAAGGCAAAACACCGTCATCCTGGTACCCACTGCCGTGGTGAAAGTTACGGATGGCAACGTCAATGCATCAGCGAGGTGTTTGTTGGATTCTGGTGCCTCCGTTAGCAGAATTTCGAAGAAGCTGGCGAGTTCCTTGAACTTTACCTCACTAACAATGGATGGGGAAACGCTTTGCCCCCTTACCTTGCAATCCCAGTTCGATTCCGAGCGGCAGGTGGAGGTGATGCTAAAGGTTGATAGCCGAATCAACCTCAAAACCCCGTCGAAGGCATTACCTGAAAACATCAAGGACAACTTCCAAAATCTTTATCTTGCCGACTCCAAATTTTATGAGCGTTCCTCCATCGATATCATCCTTGGCGCTGACATCTACACCAAGGTGGTTTGTGAGGGATCTATTTCCAAGCCAGGTTTACCCACAGCAATGAATACCATTTTCGGCTGGTCAATATTCGGACCGTACACATCCTAGTTCCAGCATCTTACTCTCTATTCTGAGTTATCTCTATTATTGTCCTAAAACCCTGAAATAAACTATGAAGTTTTATCCTGAATTCTAATGAAAAATTTGCACTGATTTGTTTTAACTTTATTCTTATGAACGAAACACAAACTTCCTTTTCAGCAACATATACATCATCCATAACATACATATTCGACTTTTTCCCTCAATAACTTTTAACTTCGATTACATTACATTGTAATCCGGAAAAGTACACACGACATGGAGTTCTATTCTTTCATTTCATTGCAGCATTACTGCAAGGTGGGCGGTAATGTTAACGCCAAAACCCTGGGTCTCAGAGGTCCTTGTTGGCTTCTGGCAACTCAGGTTTTTCCCTATTCCATTTACTCTTTTTCTTTCTCACTGCCGCTCACCTACTTATATATGTATGCGTGTCGTCTGTGCTTTCTCGGACTTTCATACTTTCCTTTTGTTCAATCATAAATTACTTGCAATTCAACCATCCTGTCATTCGGTAAGAATCTGCTTTCGTAATTTTCTACTGCTATTTTCTTTCAATAAAAAGAGAATTTTTCTGTTCAAAATCACAAATTGATTCCGCCTGTGTTTTCTTTTCTATTTCACGCAATCCAATCTGGGAGAAATATTGTGTTTCCAACAATATATCTTTGGTTCGGGTTCTAAGGTTTTCACTTTCTACAGGAAAACATTCAACGCTTCAAAATTGGTGTTTTCAGTGCATTATATCCAAATCTGGACCGATTTTCATTATTTTCTGCAGAAATAGTCCTTGGACCGAAGATATGATTTGTGCAAAATATTATATCAATCGAATTATAAATGAGCTTTTCAGAAGTTTTAATCAACTATTAGCATACATTTCCCCTCTGTGCGGCGTAGCACACTTCTCTTCGCCCTATCACTCTCGGGGTGCTCTATGAACTACCGGTTAAAATAACACGCACACCTCCTTGGGTCAGTTACTGTCACGCCGTTGAAAGTAACAGCCGTTCTGTCTCCGGATTCGAGAGTGATTTAACCGTTGCCCACTATTTACTTAATCCTGTACCAATGTTGCATTGCTTCAGGTGATCTAGCCACTTTTTCCGCTTATGTTCGCCTACTAACATGTGGACTTCAAGGGTAAGCTAACTCTTGGGTCTTCAAAGTTCGTACGACGAAGCTCATCACGCTCATTTGCTGGTCCCGTCACCTCCGCTGGGAAATTTGGTCTTATTTCGGGTATTCGACAAGCAGGTATCTACATATGTAGCGAGCGGCAGCTGCAGTGATGATGTCCCGGAAAGTTCTCTCAGCTACCCGAGGATCTGAGGGAGTGGGTAATTCTCTAAAGCGGTGATTGGTAAATTCTCAGGACAGTACGGCGTTCAGAGGTTATAAAATCGGGTGGTGGTCTGTTTACGGATGCGATGAGCTAAGGGAAATGACAGGTTGCCAGGATAAGTCATTTATCAAACCTAATCCTCGTAGGAGCGTCTTCATTCACCGTGCAAAACGTGGAGCTATCAATTTGCTCGACCTTGGACGGAATGCCAAAGCTCGTGATGAGCATTGAAGTCCTCTAGCACCAATTACCAGGAAGTGGTATCGTAAAATTTTGAACATGTTATGTCAACATTTTATTTATGTATGTATGTCGTTGGAGAAATTACCAGGTATGTGATGAATTTCAAATCGATTTGGAATGAAAACGATTTGCCCAAAACGAGTGAATTGTTTTTAGATGTGATAGGAACCGCATTGAATTTAATTTCATTAAATTCCCACACATAAAAAACTGACTAGTGATCCCTAATCTGCAGTTGAAAGAAGAAAAATAGGAATAAAAACCCCTTTTTTAAGGCCTGCGTACATAAGCTGCTCTGCCTGATTGCCTTGCTTTCCCGCTTCATGACATGACATAATAAAAAATAAAAGAATAAAGAAGGCCGAGGAAATTTCGAACTGGGTTGCCCTTTTCTTTTTTATTCTTTTATCAGAAGTAAGCAAGTTAAGCAGGCAAGGCAGCTTATGTACCCAGGCCTTTAGTCTTGGCAATGACAAAACCGAAAAACAATTTAATCTTCCATATATGTATATAAAATTGAAATTTGTTTGTACGTCTGTTTGTGCCTTATAGATACGAAAACCGCTGAACAGATTTTACTGAAATTTTTAGGATACATTGCTACATGGCCTGGAATGAAAATAGGCTATATCATTTTTTGAAATTTCGCGTTGATCTGGAGATATAGCATCAAAACCGGAGGTATCTGCAAAAAAATTAGATTTTGTATGCAAATATCTTTAGAACTATTACAGATACAATCTCCAAATTTTGTATGTGTGACGGAATTTGATGTAGAAATAAATTTACCAAATTATATTCAAATCGGTTCAGATTTGGATATAGCTCCCACATACATATATTTTCGGCCGATTTCCTTATTTTATGTACCAAACATGCTATTTATGTCCAATTTCAATGAAATTTGGAATGTGTGACGGAACTTGGTCTGGAAATAAACGTACCAAATTATATCAAAATCGGTTCAGATTTGGATATACAGTATGCAAAGTTCATATTCGTACAAGCTTCAAAAATGAATAAAATCGTTATTAATTCCATATTTTATATGCAAATATGATACAATAGATGGGGATTACTATAACGAAGAAAGATTTAAATATAAGAAAATAAATTTTTAATTTATTCCGTCATTTTGGTATAGATGGCGCCTGCGTGGGTAACAAAGTTCGTATTCGTACACCTAGAAGCACTATATATTTGTAGTATTTAAGGATTTTTTAAGCAAAATACCACCAATTTTTGTTGTTTTCTTCTTTTAGAGTGCCTCGGCTGTAGAAAAATTTAAAAATAACCATAATTTAATTAATCATTTTGCATGAATAAAAAGTCGGACGAACATCCGAAATACTTAAGAAAGATGTCATAGAAACGATTAACTATGGCAATTTTTTCTCGAATTTTGAACGGAAATAGCTAGTAGCGGTCCTTCTGCAATAATATTCAAGGTCTTATATGAAAATAAATGTTGTCAGCGTTCGAAAATGCAACGAAACGTAATCCGGGTTAGGGCAACGCAAAGACATGTTTTGGTTTATATTGTCTCCGTGCGACTGAAATTTTACGCTTTCTTGCACGAGGGTTATGATTGATAAAATTGCAAAAACAATGATTTTTATTTGTAGAAAATTATATTTCTTTACCAAACGGTCCTACATGAATGCATAAAGGTCAAAAGAATTAAGAAAATTTGCCAAGACAAAACGTGGGGTAACCTATTGAATAAATGCATTATTTTCGGGGAAATTTTCACCCTTAATTATCTATTTTTTCTCGTAATTTCCGATATGTCTTGACAAAACAAGATTTTCGAAACCCTATTCTTATACTTCAATACATCTTATGCCAAATATAAAACAGAACTTGCGATTTTTACGACATTCAAACCAAAAATGGCTTTACGTTACCTTAGCCGGTATTACGTTTCATTGCATTTCCGAACGCTGACAACATTTATTTTCCTAGGGGACCTCAAATATTGTTGCAGAAGGACTGCTATTAGCTGTTTTCGTCCAAAATTTGAGAATAAAATACCATAGTTAATCGCATCTATCACATTTTTCTTAAGTATTTCGGATTTTCGTCCGACATTTTATTCATGCAAAATATTTAATTAAATTTTCGTTATTTTTACATTTTTCTACAGCAAAGACACTCTATAAGAAGAAAACAACAAAAACTGGTGGTATGTTGTTTCAAAAATCCTTAAATACCACAAATATATAGTGCTTTTAGGTGTACGAATACGAACTTTGCCACCAACACAGGCGCCATCTATACCTAAATGATGGAATAAATTAAAAATTTGTTTATTTATTTTTAAATTTTTCTTCGTTATAGTAATCCCCATCAATTGTATCATATTTTAATATAAAATATGGAATTAATAACGATTTTATTCATTTTTGAAATTTTTACGAATATGAACTTTGCATACTGTAGCTCCCATCACATATATTTTCGGCCGATTTCCTTATTTTATGTACCAAACATGCTATATATGTCCAATTTCGCTGAAATTTCGAAGGTCTGACGGAATTTATTCTAGAAATAAATGCGCCAAATTATATCGAGATTGGTTCAGAATTGGATATAGCTCCCATATACATATATTTTCGGCCGAGTTCCTTATTTTATGCACCAAACACGCTATATATGTCCAATTTCGCTGAAATTTAGAATGTGTGATGGATATTGGCCTAAAATTATATGTCCCAATTTATATCGAAATCGGTTCAGATTTGGATATAGCTCCTATATATATTTTCTACCGATTTCATGTATTTGAGGCACCAAACACGCGATTTATATCCATTTATTTATATTCCATTTGATTTCATTTGACGTTTATGCAAAGGAATTGACAGTTGAAATCGATTTGATTTCCTAAATGTAAACCAAGCATAAGTCAGTTAAGTCTGCCGAAATAAGTCCCAAATTACATTAGGCGAGTTTACTTGCGACAATTGTCAGTTTGATGGAGAGAGAGGTGAGGTATATGGTAACCCTTTGCTTCTCAACACCCTCTCTCACCCACAAACTGACAATTGCCGCAAGTAAACTCGCCTAATGTAAATTGGGACTAAAAGAATTTTCATATTTTAAACCAAAAAATCAATGAAAATCAAAATTTTTAACTGCTAAACCTAAATAACGACGGGACGTACACAAATATTTCACCAAACTACCAAAACAACGCTCTCTGTATTACCCAAATACGTTGAGTCCCAAATCACATTTAGAAAACAAAATCCGCGACCGAAACTTACTTAAATGTTGTCATTCGTAAAACAAATAATTTTCCTTTGCAATAAATTCTACTTTTTCAACACACACGCCCTGGGTATACGTCCGTATATAGGTATGGGCCTGAGAAATGATTTTGGAATATATTTCATGGCAAATAAAAAGGTAAGGGGTAGTTTACAAAACAACATTGTTCCACAAAATCCCATACGGGACAAGGGAGGGTAGTTTACACTATATGTAAATGTCATATGACATGAAATTTTCCATCGTTATATATTCGCTAATAGGTGTAATATTGGAGATTTTCCTTACGCCATTTATTTTGCGTCCACAACAGCAAACATGTAAAAAAACTACGTCTCCACATTGCCTCCGTGGGTAAACATTGAATGTTTTTATTTCGTGTCATATGACATTGATAGATAGTGTAAACTACCTCTAAGCTGAGATGCATTTCTTTACGCATAAAAAAGAAAATTCTGCGACATATGGAGGATCCTTTCAATGTAAGTAATAAGAAGCTTATGACACTTTACAAATTGGAAATGGATACATTTATAAAATAGTGGATGAAATTGGGGGTCATTTGGAAACCCCCAGAATTGCGGGGAAAATCTCTGAGAAAATAATAACTATTTTCAGTACGAACAAAATATTTTTAACGATATATTCCGTAACAGTTGCTACCCATATAAAAATGTATTGGTGGTATCGATTAGCATCAACAATAAAAGAAAGAAGAATATCACCATGGTCGTCATATTCCCTGTTAGGATTCTACATCTTTCATTTCAACCTATGTATATTCGATCGAATTAAATCATAAAAATTCTGAAAAAAAAACAATTCAACAAATTTGTCGAATACATATTACAAATGTTTACATTAAAACTTGTCGGGTTATGAGAATTTATACGTATGCGTAATGGATTTGACAATGAAAATTCACTGTAATAAATAAAAAAATACAATAAATATGGTTATATGTAAACGTACATTTATAGTTTTAACTATGATTTTTTTTAATTTTTAGGTAGAATTTTTCTACATGTAATTTGAAACATAATCATTTTTGGCCTGTTCCCGTACTTTATTAAGTGGTAAAAGTTGTAAAAGTCGTAAACGATTTTCATATAAATTTTGTGTACGGGAACGCAAAATGTGTAAAAGTGGTAAAAATTGTAAAAACTTTTTAGTTCTGGAACAGTGCTTTTATATACAGTAGTGATTCAAATAATTTCATTAGAAATTTTAATTATGTTAACTTTGAATGCGCAATGTTTCGTGTGTTTTTTCTCCATTTCTCCTAAAAAAACAAGAAACGTTTAAAAATTAGAATAATTTATATACTTCTTATAAGCTTTTCATTTTGAAATGACGTGCATCATCTTTAAAATTCCATCATTCTACCGATATTCGTCGGTAAAATTTTTGTAACGATAACATTGAGTTACAGAATAGCACTTTCGGAGTTTCAACCGAACATTTTTGTTAATTAACGGTATCGGTTCGGTAGAAAAAAGTTACAGAATCCCACTACTGAAGAGACGTGCAAGGAAATCTGTAGTGCGATTATCTATCTCATTTTTTGCGTAGCCGACAAAAAATCGGTAACATTAACAGCCTGTTTCTGTATGTCGAAAGAAGAATGTGTGCGAAAGAAACACGTCCAAACTCTTGTGTGTTTTTCAAATTTGTTTTTTGTTTTGAGGCAAAAGCAAAGGTAAAATTATTTCATTCGCACACATTCTTCTTTCGACATACAGAAACTGGCTGTAAAACGCAAAATTATGATTGAAAAGTTAAAAATAAAGTTGACAACACTGTCAAGTGTCGGTAGAACTTTACGACTACTTTCCAGCAAAAAGTTTGCATCTGCGGATGCAGTTAAATCACTAGAACAATTGCCGCTGGAGTTTTCCTATGAATTCACCTATGAATTTTACAAGAGAGCGCGCAGCTAGGATGCACACCATTTTGCTTCCACGGCACACAGCTAGGATGCACTCCATTTTCGATCCAAATCACAGCCTTTGATGTAGTGTTTTGGATTGAATTTAAATGCAGCCTAAAGATGTTATAAAATGCAAGCCATTGCAAATATACCAAAATAAATAAAATACATTGCTTATTCGTGTAAAACAAGAATATTAACTTTATTACATTAACACAAATTATAAAAACTCTCCACTAAATTTGATCGTAACTAAGTTTACTTCCTCTACTCTGCTTTTTATGACATCGAAATTGATATTGCTTCATCATACAAATGGTTTTTCATTTTTCCTCCTACTTCGGTTCAGATTTCCAAAAAAACTCCAACTCCACTTCAAAAATAATTTGCGTCTCGTGAAATACAGCAATGTTCATATCTTTAGTTTGTATTTCTTTATTTTTTATCATGGTAGAATAAGAAAAGGTAACAGCAATACACAGCTGACTGAACTGGGTTGTAACATTAGTGTCAAATTTCATATGACATTTTATACTTTTATTTCTATTTCGATGTACATTAGAGACATATATTTTTTGCGAAAAAAATATATCATTCGAAAAAAAACATTTCCCAGAAAGACTTCTTCATATCAATGATATGTAACCTCCTCCAAGTTCGAACGATAAGCCGCGCAGTAAATCCCCGCTTGTAGAGGCGATACAACGTTTGTTAATATGTGAGGTATTTTCTTAAAATTTAAAAAAATAAAGCCTTAATAAACATGTGCTTCTTTGATTTCTAAAACAAAACATTGAAACAACTTCTCCTTTTTCTATGAATTTCCAGCGACCCCAAACTTTTCTGCAAGAATTCTACTATCTGCGAGAATTTATGCATTTAGTGGAATGATGTGGAAACATAAAAATTGAAAATGTAACGAATTTTCATTCATGTTTTCCAAAATATTGAACCAAATGTGAAAAATTATTAGTTTCTTAAATTCCAATAATTTATAGACATTTCCTTGTTTTGTTTACAAATACAACTGGCAGTAACGTTACAAACAAAAACAAATTCCTTTGTGGTTGTTGTTCGAATTGTATTTGTTGTAGTATTAACTTTACCTTGTATTTGTTCTACCATGATTTTTTATAAAACAAATTCTTAGAATTTTAACACTCTTTCTTGTGTTCAGAAGAAAAAAGACTGCGACTGTAGGGATCAAAAAATTGGCTTGCTTGGCTAGAGATCTTTAAGCGAGTGCTTCCAAAATGTATCGAGCGCAGTGCATTTTCATAACTCCGTGTGGACTGCATCGAAAGATGTATTGAAATCATAACTCTGCATTGCACTACTTCGAAACTTTTTTGCTGGTTTTTTATTGATCTATAACTTACCGAATAATATCGTTAATTACCGCAGTTATAAGCATTTTAGTTTTACCGATTTTTGTCGATAACTCAAAAGATGAATTAAGAGCTCAGCACATAAGCTGTAGTGGGATTCTGTAACTTTTTTTTCTACCCAACCGATATCGTTAATTTACGAAAATGTTCGGTTGAAATGCCGAAAGTGCTATTCTGTAACTCAAAGTTATCGATACAAGAATGTAAGCGAAAAATCGATCGAAAAATGAAAAATGAGTAAGTAATGCCAAGTTTTTTTCTTGAAGTTTTAATGTGGTTGTTGTAACGCGACGTTCAACGGACCGTATGTGCCGCGGCCTTAAAGCGCTCGGCACATACTGTGCGTTAAATTATGTTTAACTTTAATGCGTCAGCCACATTGTTGTTTTTCAAAAAAGTTGGCATCACTTACACTTTTTTATGTGGTTGTTGTACCGCGACGCTCAACGCATCGTATGTGCCGAGCGCTTTAAAGTCCAATTTACATATGCACATTAAATGATTTCGTTTTACGAAATCCTAGAAATAAATGAAATGGATTTACATCTGTTTTTTGCGTCATTTGCTTACGCAAACAATCGCACATACACACGGATATAATAACACATACACACGCACACAATTCCGAAAAATAAGAATTTCACAACACTAATGTTTACCAACTAACTTGATTTAATTCAAAATTAAAAAATATAACTTTTGCAAGTTTTTTAACCATATATTTACACTTTTGTCATCGGGAGTATTTTTGTTTTTCTACAACACACACAAACAAACAAAGACATCATAAAACTGTTGCATTTTTTGGTAGTTAGTTTATGACGAAAAAAACAGTGTTGCGTATAATAGTATGGTGTTTTTGTGCGTTGTTTAGAATAAATGGCGCAGCTATCGTCATTTATTTTTGTATGGTAAATTACGCAAAATGTTGCCTGTTTTAGCAAATAAATGACGACACAGCCCTAAAACCTGCTTTTCGTGCTAATATAAAAATTCTTGTTTGTTTGTGTGTGTTGTAGAAAAACAAAAATACTCAGACGATGACAAAAGTGTAAATTAATGGTTAAATAAATGGTTAAAAAAAAGTTATATTTTTATACCCTACACCACTATGTGGAAAGGGTATTATAAGTTTGTTTTGGTAAAAATGCATGTAACACCGCGAAATATTCGTCGGAGACCCCCAATGTGGTATACCAATCTTCATATATCGTCGAGATAAAGCGATTTAGAGATGTGTGTCCGTCTGTCCATTATAAATTGTAAAACCGGCAAAAGTAGTAAAAGTTGAAAACTGCTCCCATATGAATTGTATTGTGTCTGAAGTAAAGGAACGCTTTTCGAGTAAAAAGTGGTAAAACTTTAAGATTCTTGAACGTAAATATCAATAGTCACGAAATTTTGCACGAGGTAAGAGTTTAGGTTGAAGAAAATGCCTATAATTTTGCATGATGATCTGATATTATTTAACGGGTGAAATAGACCATTACTTTTGTAAGAAAAATATACAAATTTTATTGTTGGTCCACATTTTAATTCCTGGTGGGCATATACCGGCAAAGTAGCCTTCATATCGAAAGATAACTATTGACCTTTCCACCTGATGCAAATTGCAATAACGTGTCTTTAGATAATGGGCCTACTGCCTAATATATAATGGGTTTTGTGTAGATAACTACAATTTCCTCCCATGATACAAATTGTCGCTATCATGACAAAGAAATTTTCAGTTCAATTCTCCAATTGGATTTCTTAAACAAATATTGCAGTATGGGTTCGCCTCGCTTCCTATTTTATACCTCAGGATTTTGGGTAAATGGGATACATACAATACGATCAAAAATGTGTCTCATCGAAATAATGGTTTTAGACCCCAAGTACGTTGGACGAAATTCGTTTCCGACCATTTGGAGTCGATTTAGCCCTGTCCGTTCATCTGTCTCGCTTAATGTCTAGCTGGCTGGTGCGCACGATAACTCTCGAACTGATCTACCGATTCGAACCAAATTTTATACTTCATAATATTTTTCTCAAACTTAGATTAAGTTCAAATATAGGCTTTATAGGTCCACATCTCTCCCACAAAAATTTCAAAATTTTTTCGAAAAATTGTGTGAACGATAACTGGCGATGCACAGTGTCGCGACCGTGGCCAAAAATGGTAAAAACTAAATACTTCGTTGAACAAATTTATTGATGGGGAGTGATAGAAAACATATTAATTAAGAAGAATCTGAATTTTGGTACTGATACGTGAAGAAGTTTTTGCTATATGAGGATTTAAATCCGAATCCGATTTTAGTTAATACGTATTTTTGTGTTTTTTTCTATAAAATTAATAAATTATATTATGCGTTAATATTTAAAAGTAACGGTCGCTGCGAAAATGTTTCCTAAGTTCTCTTCGGATGTAAAAAACTTGGCTACACTTTTGTTTGCATGTAAATATTAATCATATGGTGTTTACATTTACCCAAACATGTTTTACTAAGTTCATTATTTTTCTGAAGCAAATTTTAAATTGAGTGGAGTGGGAAAAAAATTGTATAAAAGTGTATATCGATATTTTTTGCTGTATGAGCGGTAAAAAGTGAGTACTTCAAATATATAAAAGTCCCAGCTGCAGAGGTTTGCAGACGAATGTGTCATTTCACTTTTTCAGTGACCACCTCACTGAGAGGATAACCCCTTTTTAACAAATCGTTTTGCGGTGTTGGCTATAGCGCGAAAACGAATGAACCGATCATCATATATTTTTGTGGGCTTATTAAGTACCTAATAATCTTCCTTTAAAACGAGAGAATTTTAAAAATATCAATTTTTAAAAAAAATTGTGAACAGCGAAAATCAAAATTCGATTTTTTACAAAAAATTTACCGTTTTTTGACCACTAATCGGTAAAAAAAATTTTGAAGGAAATTTCTCATATATAAAGACAAAAGTTTGATATATTCAATGTGCTCACAAACAATATGAAGACTAAACACCAAATTTCAGTCATATCGGGTGGATATTGAGGCCACAACACTCAAAATACCGAAAATGAAGAGGCACGGTTCTATGGGGGCTATAGGAAGACGAGGACATATACCGACATATTTCTGGTGGAAGGTTATAAGTCCCCCAACGGAGACTTAATACCAATTTTTACCAAAATTGATGTACCTACGACAACTCCTTCTATTTTTGGCCACAGTTAATATGAACTCGCGACATTGTACGATGTGAGCAATCGATCGGGTAAGACTATATCGATCCACACCTTCGGGTACGTCCTGCACAAAATTCGGAAAAGTGAAATTTAACAGCGTGTTTTTGTAATTTTTTTGCCCATTCGTTCGTCGATTTCATGAACGAAGGCACAATTTGGTTTTCATAGCGATTGACGTTTGTATTCGTGTGACAAACAAATGAAAGCTTTTTATTTTCGTATTTCTTGGTTTTCGTAACAAAATCAGACGAACGAATACGTCAAAAATAAACGAATGGAAAAGACCCATCGTTTTGAATGAAAATCAAATAATTTGAGTAATAAATGACATAAAACACACGAAAACTGGAAGGGAATGCAATTTTATTTATTTCCATAGAAGCACACGCGTATATGTACATCCGTTTCTTCATATTATCACAATTATTTTTGGACAAATTTGATGACTTTTTTTCTTATGTTTGGTTTACATTCGGCGTCTTTTCGTGATTTCGAAGGCGTTTCGTGATTTCGCACGGAATCAAGCAAAAATTATCATGATTACGCATACAAAAATGAAATCATCTCATTTCGTGATTTCAGCGAAATCAACATCGAAATCGCAGTACACATGATATACAACCCTGTTATTGCCTGAAAAAGTACCAAAAGTTGCAACACTTTTCACGTATCACAATAAACAAGGTAGATGGTCAATTGATGCAACAAAAGATTTTAGTATCAAAATTTTTAAACAATGTGAAAAAATCCCCATACAAATTTCTTAAAAAATAATAGAACGAAAAAAATACGGAAATTGCAAAAACTCCAGCAAATCAACGTATCAGCTATCGTATTTAGATGATAATGAACATGTTGCTAGTTTCTACTATGCCAAAATTGTATGGCAAAAAACAGGAGAATAGGGTGTTATTCGGCGCTGTTTTTGTTTAAAGAGAAGTGCAAGTCTTGCTAGACTTCGGAGTACGGGAACGCATTTTTAGCACTAAACGGGAAAACTGCTGCAAGTTCTGAACACAACTTTTATCTATCAAAATTTATTATTATGATGTCTCAACGATAAAATAATTTTTTATTTTTTCATTTGTTATTACTATACACAATTAATACGATATATAGATAATTTTACGATAATTTTCGAAATAAAGTTGTAAAGTTCTATATTGTCGTATATTTTTGATGACTAATTCAATTTACAACAACTTGTTTTGAAAATTCATGTTCGATCATCTGCGCATATGAATCTACCTTGATCATTGTGATATGTTTGAAATCAACAAAAAATAAGTGTAAACACCGGGATGTATTTCAGGATTTCGTGAAATCCAGTGGATTTTAGAGCGCAAGTGTAAACTTGGCATTATTGTTTTTTTGTCATCTGTTTATCGGGTTTGCCATCAAGTAACACATTTTACGTGCAGATGCCTATGCAAAATTCACAAAATACTGTTACGGAATTAGATTTAACTAATCTCCGTGTAGACGTTGTTTTATTCCCCGATACGATTTGTACCAAATAAAACAGGGTTCGTTTTAGATTACGTTTCTACAATGCTTTATTTACTTTATTACACTTATTCAGAACCGACTTTAATTACAAAGCACACAGCAAGTCTCTAGTTAGCACGCAGCTCTTATTTAACCGATCTGTTCAGTTCAACGCTTAAAACACAACTCACTCACTTTTGCCTTTCCCACTGCTATTTATACCCCAAAATCTCCCTGTTCTAGAGTCCTCTAGAACACATATGGCAACACCTCGAATCTGTGCAGCGAACACACAGACACACATTCGCACTAAGCGAACAACCATACTCACATACATACATGGGGAAATACAATTGGACGACAAGCACAGTAATGACGTAACAACAACAAACAAGTGCAAAGAAGTAACAAACTAAACAATAATTACATGATTATGGCAAAACAAAATAAAAGCACATTAATGAAAGGTAAAGAACATCTAGAATAATGAAGATAATTCTACATGATAATTGTTGTTGCTTAAATAAAGTAACTGCGTAATAAAACTTTACGTTACAATTCAAATTTTTAAATTAACGGAAATTAAACTAAATTAACTTAAACCTATCAGTTACATTCGTAACATTGCCTCCCGCTTAAGCCTGTTCGTCCCGAATAGGCACAGTTCCCTCTCTGTGGTATGGGCATTGGTAACACTGCCTCCCGCTTAAGCCTGTTCCTCTTGACTAGACGCAGTTCTCGTTCCGTAGTGGTGGCAACCGATTTAGATGTACAATCTACTGCGTCAGCTTTGGACTTCTGCTCTTCTGGACGTTGCTTTCTCTCCAGGAATCTTGACGTTATACCTTCTTTCTTTGTGGTCACCTTCCTAAGTGCCACCTGGTCTTCATCGGACTTGTCCTTCCTTGTTGTACGGCCGCTTTTCGATGGACGTTTCCTCGACGTACATCTTCGCTTTTTCCTCCTCGTTGCGAGATTTTTCCGCTTTCGTACTGGCCATTTTTCGGCGGCTTCCACCTTCAGCGTACGGACATCTACAGCGATTTCGTCAGATTCTGCGCTAGGGCGACACATGCTTTTCTTCTCTTTGTAGCCCACATTAATCGGTATTTCCACATTGGACCAAGTCATCACACGGTGCTTTATGTCCAGGTTTATATCGAAGGCAATCATGAAGTCTACACCAAGTATAACTTCGTCCATAATATCGGCCACTACAAAATCGAAATTTACAGATTTTCTACCCATGCTCAGCCTTTGGTAGGCCTTTCCATGCACCGTTGTAGTCTCGCCTGTGGCCGTCCGCAATTTAACTCCATTTAACGGCAATACCTTCCCTTTTACCAAATCCGGTCTAATAATGGACTTTGTTGCACCGGTGTCCAATGTCAAGGTACGCAATACACCATTGACGAAGCCTTTAACCGTCAAGTTGTGATTCTTCTGCTGGACTATGGCTATAGAAATTGTGGGACCATCGTTTTCAACCTCTGCCAGCGGCGCCTCGTGATTAGCAGAACTTGCTGTATCTGATTCACCTGATGTCTCTCTTTGCAGAGTCTTGGCCACCGGTTGGTCGTTGCTTTTTGAAGACGGTGAGGTGGATCTGAGCCTTGGTCGTTGCAATATGCATTCTCGTGCAATGTGTCCAGCTTTACGACAGTTGTAGCAAGTCTTTCTCGTTTTACCAGCCCCTCGTTTCACACGCATTAGTGCATCCTTTAGCGGATCGACAACGGTCTGGGAATTGTTGTCCTCAACTTGCAGCCTCCTCACGTTGTAGGCTTTAGGTTTCACCAGCATCCTCGCGGTTTCTTGGGCCAGGGCAAATGACACGGTTTCTGCAAATGTTCCTATCGGTGCCGCATACGTCGCAAATTTTATCTCTGGATCACGAATACCACTTGCAAATGTCTCAATCTTTATGCGGTCCACCAATGGATGTGTCTCTCCTGGATATGCCAACTGCGCCAACCGCTCTATATCAGCCGCAAAGTCTTGTAAGGTCTCATTTGGCTTCTGGACTCTTCCCCTCAGTTCCATTCGGTAGATCTCTTGCTTGTGTTCACTACCGTACTTACGTTCAAGAGCAGCCATTATATCTCCATAGTTGTTCCTAGAAGCGGCGGGAATACTCTGTAATACGTCAGCAGCATCACCCTTCAATGCCATAAGGAGTGATACCGCCTTGTCGTTGTCGTTCCAAGAATCTCTAGCAGCCAATGTCTCGAACTGTAATTTGAACACATTTAAAGAGGTAGAGCCGTCAAACACTGGAGGCTTGATTTTTATCGTGTTATGAATAGCTCCCACTGAGCCACCTTTGATTTCCAGTTCCGACATTTTCTTTTCTATGCCCAGAATCTTCTCATCTTGAGCCAGAAATTTCTCGTCAACAGACAAAATCTTTTTATCCAACTCTTTAATTTGTACCTCCATGTTTTCTACTCTCTTTTCAATCACCATCGTGATGTTTTCGAGTTTCTCGTTAATTGTTCTAGAATTTACCTCTAATTTCTCTTCCATGCCCTTAGCGATTTTTCTAGAGTTCTCTTCCAACTTTTCCTCTAATTTGTCGTCGAATTTGGCAAATCTTTCCTCCAATTTTCTGGAATATTCTTCACTCTTTCTGGAATTTTCTTCAACCATTCGACAATTTTCTGCTTTCATTTCCATCACAAGTCTGGAAGTTTCTTCGCTCTTTCTGGAATTTTCTTCCATTTTAGCATCTAATTTCTTCATCATCATAGCCAGCATTGATTTCAAATCGTCACCCCTGGCAACTACCGACGAAACTTCCTCAACGCTGGATTCGCCCTTTGCCGATAACTCGACTTCCTCCTTCTCGAACTCATATTCATCGATGTTCATTCCACGGCGCTCGAACTCTTCCAACAAGCGTTTTTGTAGTTCGGCCTTGTTGCCAGTAGAACACAACTCCAACTTACTTAGCTCCTTCTTCAAGTCTTCCACTCGTAGATCCTTAAACTTCATTGTAGGATGATCGTAATCTCACTTCCTGACACCAATTGTTACGGAATTAGATTTAACTAATCTCCGTGTAGACGTTGTTTTATTCCCCGATACGATTTGTACCAAATAAAACAGGGTTCGTTTTAGATTACGTTTCTACAATGCTTTATTTACTTTATTACACTTATTCAGAACCGACTTTAATTACAAAGCACACAGCAAGTCTCTAGTTAGCACGCAGCTCTTATTTAACCGATCTGTTCAGTTCAACGCTTAAAACACAACTCACTCACTTTTGCCTTTCCCACTGCTATTTATACCCCAAAATCTCCCTGTTCTAGAGTCCTCTAGAACACATATGGCAACACCTCGAATCTGTGCAGCGAACACACAGACACACATTCGCACTAAGCGAACAACCATACTCACATACATACATGGGGAAATACAATTGGACGACAAGCACAGTAATGACGTAACAACAACAAACAAGTGCAAAGAAGTAACAAACTAAACAATAATTACATGATTATGGCAAAACAAAATAAAAGCACATTAATGAAAGGTAAAGAACATCTAGAATAATGAAGATAATTCTACATGATAATTGTTGTTGCTTAAATAAAGTAACTGCGTAATAAAACTTTACGTTACAATTCAAATTTTTAAATTAACGGAAATTAAACTAAATTAACTTAAACCTATCAGTTACATTCGTAACAATACGTATCATGGAAACCCCGAAATGTAAAAGCTTTTATGAAATAGACGAACGCTTTTAGATAAAAACGAATGGTTCGTAAAATTTTTCAAGAACCAAATTTTGAACGTATACGTTTTAGGCCGCCATCACACCATCTGCTTTTTCACATGTATGACATCAGCTGTTCTGTATATTAGTATACCCAAAGTGACAACATACATGTCAAAAAGCAGATGGTCTGATGGCCGCCTTAGTACGAACGGTTCGTGTGACTGGCAAGCATATTTACAAAAACACGCTGTAAAGCCCCCGGCACATACGGTCCGTTGTGCGTTGCGTCACGCGTTGAAAACAACAACCACATGAAAAATGTGTAAGTGATGCCAAGTTTGTTCTTGAAGTTTTCATGTGTATGTATTTGGCCCTTAAGAGTCCTCTCGAATCGTTTTGAATTGTTTTCAGCAGATTGTCCTTGTGGTTCCCTTTACGATGGTACAATTGCAACATCAAGTCCATACTTCCTGAGATTATGGCCCAAAAACATCCAAGAAACTCTGAAAAAAAACAAGAAACCTAAATAAAATGACAAATCCGCAGAATAACTCTCAATGGGATTTTCTGATTAGTCCAAACTTTGCATATCGTATTATTTCATCCAGTCATGTATAAGGTTGGAGTATGGACTATATCAGTCCCGTCCTTCGAGCACCTCCCACACAAAATTTGGGAAAAGTGCAGTTTGAGGACTCGTATCGGATCTATTTGAATTTTTTGAAGGAGGTTCTTTTCGCGGTCCCTATTGCAACGGTAAAATGTTTCCGGGGTAAGTCCATACTTCCTTAAATAATAGGCCAAGGGAGGGACAAGGGAGGCTTCTCTTATACATATCAATGGATTCATATTAAGTTATTGATAGTTTTTATCGCCGAGTCCGAACAGCGTATCCTATGTTGCCAATTGTAGAGACGTTTTTCAAGACTGAAATACTCAAAGGGGTATTTTGCCACCGTTGAAAATTTGATGTGGCCAGGCCTGGGAATCGAACCCGAACATTCAGCTTCCAAGGCGGTTGAACATAGCTAAATCCTAGAGGTTGTGGTGTAGGGTATCACATGGTCGGCCCGACTGACTATAGCCTTTGTGTGCGTATGAATGTGTTATTATATCCGTGTGTATGTGCGATTGTGTGCGTAAGCAAATGACGCAAAAAAACAGATGTAAATACATTTCATTTGTTTCTAGGGTTTCGTAAAACGAAATCATTTAATGTGCATATGTAAATTTGACTTTAAAGGCCGCGGCACATACGGTCCGTTGTGTGACGCGTTGCGCGTTGAAAACAACAACCACATGAAAAATGAGTAAGTGATGCCAAGTTTGTTCTTGAAGTTTTAATGTGGTTGTTGTAACGCAACGCTCAACGCGCCGTATGTGCCGGGACCATTAAGCGCTCGGCACATACGATGCGTTGTGCGTCGCTGTACAACAACCGCATGAAAAAAGTATAAGTGATGCCATGTTTTTTGAAAAACAATAATGTGGCTGACGCATTAAAGCGCTCGGCACATACGGTGCGTTGCGTTACAACAACCACATGAAAAAAGTGTAAGTGAAGCCAAGTTTTTTGAAAAACAACAATATGGCTGACGCATTAAAGTTAAACATAATTTAACTGTTTTGGGACAACGCGTGTCCCAACGTGTCACTAAACGGACCGTATGTGCCGAGGGCTTAAAGTTAAACATAATTTAACTTTTTTGGGACACGCGCTGGGACACTTTAATGCGTCAGCCACATTATTGTTTTTCAAAAAACTTGGCTTCACTTACACTTTTTTCATGTGGTTGTTGTACCGCAACGCTCAACGCACCGTATGTGCCGAGCGCTTTAATGGTTTTTCATAGTCATTTGTTGAAAAATAACTTCGAAAACTAGATATTTCTGGCCAAATTGCCAACAGTTTCGAAATTATTAATCGACAGGGTTTTAAATGCTAACGACATATTAGCAAAAGCACCGAATATTTGCAGCTTTGCCTGCTAAAATTTCTTCGAAATATGTTTAGCAACAATAAACAACGGCAACATGTAGCAAAAAATTTCACAAAAATATTTGGCCTGTTCCCGTACTTTATAAAGTGGTAAAAGTCGTAAAAGTTGTAAAAGTCGTAAACGATTTTCATATAAATTTTGTATACGGGAACGCAAAATGTGTAAAAGTGGTAAAAATTGTAAAAACTTTTTAGTTCTGGAACAGAGCTATTGCTAGCGATGCTCATGCAAAAGCATCGAACACGCAAACTCATATTTTGCAGCACACATGATCAACACATATCAGAAAAGAGAATAATGGGTACTTTACACGATATGTTTTTTACATATGAGTTGTCACTTTGCATATACATTTTGTATGGGAGAAGTGACAACTCATATGCAAACAACATATGGTGTAAAGTACCCATAAGCAACAAAGTTTCAACGGCTTAGCCAGGTTTTCAGCAAACAATTGTTTTTAAGATCAGGGTTACCAGTGTAATGCATTAAAAATCACGATATAATTACCCAGCAAAAAGTTTGCCTCCAAAGAGGCAATTAAATGATATGTACAAGTGATCTGGAAGTGCATCAAATTATGCATTTTCACTCATGATTTTTACAAGAGTGTGACTACTGAAAGAGGCACTCCATTGCACTGCATTTTAACTGACGCTTTGGCACTGCATTTTAACTGACCCTCTGGCACTGCATTTTAACTGACCCTTTGGCACTGCATTTTAACTGACCCTTTGGCACTGCATTTTAACTGACCCTTTGGCATTGCATTTTAACTAAACCTTTGGGGTAGAATAGGAGGCAGTCCAAAGCACGTGTTTGGATACAGGCATTCTGCGGAAATTGTGCAAGCCATTACAAAATATGCCAGAACAAATAAAATGCATTTATTATTTGTGTAAAACAAACATATTAAGAACTTTATTACAGTAACACAAATTATGAAAATTCTCCATTTAATTCAATCGCAAACAGTCGTGTTTTCTCCGCTCTCCATTTGTTCCAAGCTGAACTGTTTTTACTTCATTTCCTAAATGGGTTGCCTTCCCATCACCAGTTAAGATTTCAACATGTACTCGAACAGCACTCCATTCGGAAATTTTCTTCTCGTGAGTTACCGGAAAATGTTCACAAATTAAATATTATTTAGTTTGTATTAACAAATGTTTGGAAATGTTAACACGCTTATCTCTTTTTGGAAAATGTATGCCGCTGCCTGTAGAGATGTACAAACTGATTTATGTACATGTAGGGATCTCTAACAACTGCTAATAAAATGTAGCGAACGGAGTGCCTTTTTCACGACTCCGTTTGGACTGCATCCGGATGCTGTTAAATTGTGAGGAATTGGAGTGCCTTTTTCACGACTCCGCTGAACTGCATCAAGATGTTGTTAAAATGTGACAAGTGGATGTGATTCTTTGGATTGCATCCAATTGCGGTTAAAATGTGAGGACTGGAGTGCATTTTTCACGACTCCGGTTGAACTGCATCAAAACGCCGTGACAGAACTAGTCCACATTGCACTACTTCCAATTTATTTTGCTGGGTAATTACTTTTCGTTCAAAGGAAATTTTTTTATATTTATTTAACAATGATAATTATTATTTTTAAACAATAATAATTAGTATGTATTCTTTAGGTTCTACCATATGATGGGAGCATTTTGGCATTAAATTACATCTTTTTTTATTACTGCGTTGGCAACTCTAATCACAAAAAACGCCCTCGGTGGCTAATTCGCTGCGACGAATGTTCAGCCGACTGCTAAATATGTAGCGTGGTTGTCGATTATGTCTAACGAAAAAAAGATTAGGCGTAAAAAACGAAATAAGCAAAAATGTACAAAAATAAATATGCGTTCGGTTGCTTATTTAGCCGTGTGAGTCAATATTGTGTAGCAGTTGAAGTGTACAGATAATGCTAATGTTTTAGATGCTGGCTTTTAAACCCTGTTAATGGCTATATTACACCACATGCTTTTTCACATGTATGTAGTCACTTTGGGTATACTAATATACAGACCAGCTGATGTCATACATGTGAAAAAGCATACAGTGTAATATAGCCATAATCGATTATTGTGATGCATCATTTTCGATGCCCAATTTAAAAATGTCCATTTTTTGTTTTCCGGTATAGTATACTATATATTTAGTATAACGCATGGTAGAATAATAAAAGGTAGTCGCATCTGTCAAATTTGTGCAAATACAACCCTGTATGTCTGTACGGGAGCGTGTCAAATATAGAACAACAATAATACGACATGACAGAGTAACAAAAACAATTTTATAGTTTGTTTATTTTCTTAAATTGTGAGACTAAAAAAATGAAAAAAAAACAACAAATCAATAAAACTTGAAAAAATTGTGTCTTACTGAGAGATAATCGATATATTTGCTTCTGTATCAAAATCTTCATTCATTGCTGCAAATTTAGATCGATGGCTTCAAACAGGAGGATACTTCAGTAAGATTTTCAGAATTCGCACATTCGAGATATTTAAATTATATCTTTTCTGCCAATAGTTCCCGCGTGTGCAACGAATTCCAACTTATTACCCAGTACAGCAAAAAATGATGCACCATCAAAACTCATTTGCAACAAAAACGAGGAGGAAAGCAGCAGACCACTCAAAATATATTGATAAATGGCAAACAATTTAAAATCGACTCCGCTGCAACAATTGCTTGTGACTAATACTTGTTAAACACCCGCAGGTACCAGAACAGAATGCAACAAAATACTCAATAGCCACCGGTATTACCACAAATGATAAAATCCGGCTGAATGGATCCCCGGAATACACTTAATTGCTATTCAGCGGCTTAAGAATTCTTTAAATATATATGTTAAACTGTTTTATGATACGGCAAATTGAAAAATGTAATTCCCGCTACCATAAAAAGATCTTAGTTTGTATCGTTTTTGTTATTTTTTATTAATAAAATCTTAAAATCTTTTACATATATTTATGGATTAGCCACTTTTGTTATTGTTGTTGGAACGCAAATATGTTCGTTCTTGCATTATTTCAGGTATCTGGTCCTGGTTCCTCTGTATCCAATCTCAAAAATTATGCAACCTGGAGTGGTTGCGTCCACAAAGCTCGGTAGCAAATGTCGTGCTGTCCCAATCCATATGCAGGACATGTGTTGGATATCTACCATCAATTCGGGCCCAAGCGAATTAATGCGGCTGCATCCTGAGCTAAAACCACTCGTGTTTCCATTAGCTACTAGCGTTCTTCTGCTGCAATGGATATTGGTCCCAAGTAAGGCGTTCACACAGTATATCTGTACTGCCAGCATCAGTGTAGATGCGATACAAACCTGCTTGAAAGACTCCTGCTTGAAAGAGCTTTATATCTTTGGATAAAGTTCTCTCCTGACGAGCACCTGGGCGGGGGAAGCCTGTCGATTAATCCGTGACAATTCATGAATTTGTCCAAATCTTGAATAATTTCCATTGATCCACCAACAATGCCATTTGACCGAAAAAAACATTTTAAACATTTTTTTATTTTAATTAAAAAATGTAAATTGACATTTAATACTTACCGACATTTGTACATACATACATATAAAGTTGTACACACATACATAAATAATTTTGTCAAATTCATTCTGACAATGAGTGTACTTCAAATTCAAAATTTGAAAAAAATTTAAATCAGTTGTTTGCATGAAACTACCTTTATTCTTGTACCATGGTATAACGCTACTGAAAATGAAATATTTTTCTATGTCATCTTAAAGACAACTTTTCAGCCTACAAAATTATATTTTGAATTGTTAAAAAATCTCTACTCGTTTTGAAGTTATCAACGATTCAATTTTTTATTTCATGTTGCATCCATGGTGTAATAAGTCCCGGTACACACTAGTTTCCCACTACAGAAACCCAGCAAAAAGTTTGCATCCGCGGATGCAGTTGAATCACTACAAGTGTACGGTACATTTGCCGTTGGAGTACATATTTTCCTATGAATTTTACAAGAGAGCGCGCAGCTAGGATGCACTCCATTTTGCTTCCACAGCACACAGCTAGGATGCACTCCATTTTCGATCCAAATCACAGCCTTTGATGTAGTGTTTTGGATTGAATTTAAATGCAGCCTAAAGATGTTATAAAATGCAAGCCATTGCAAATATCCCAAAATAAATAAAATACATTGCTTATTCGTGTAAAACAAGAATATTAACTTTATTACATTAACACAAATTATAAAAACTCTCCACTAAATTTGATCGTAACTAAGTTTACTTCCTCTACTCTGCTTTTTATGACATCGAAATTGATATTGCTTCATCATACAAATGGTTTTTCATTTTTCCTCCTACTTCAGTTCAGATTTCCAAAAAACTCCAACTCCACTTCAAAAATAATTTGCGTCTCGTGAATTACAGCAATGTTCATGACTTTAGTTTCTATTTCTTTATTTTTTATAAAACAAGTTCTTAGAATTTTAACACTCTTTCTTGTGTTCAGAAAAAAGACTGCGACTGTAGGGATCAAAAAATTAGCTTGCTTGGCTAGGGATCTTTAAGCGATTGCTTCCAAAATATGTGGACTGCATCGAAGGATGTATTGAAATCATAACTCTGCATTGCACTACTTCCAAACTTTTTTGCTGGGTATACTATGGAGCTCGATCTAGAGACGCATAATTTCATAAAAAAATTGCTCTAGTGTGGACCGGGACTAATATAAGGTGTTTGCATGAATTACAACAACTAATGCCATATTCATACCAGCAGTTTAATCACGTTGTTCGCTCTCATAATTACGTACACGAATTAACCGAACGCCATGGTACACAATTCATAGCAACATGATTCATATTTTCATACTTTTTATTTACTGATTTTAAAGAAAGTTTCAACCCAAAGACGAGTAAAATTAATTGATATGAACTGAAAAAATATTTTTCCTTCTTTCAGATATCTATTTAATACTAAATTATATTATTTTCATTCATGTTTTCTATTTTGTCTCACAATTTTGGTGTTTTCTGTACATTTTGTTAATTTTTATATTTTCAAAATTAACGAGAGAGAGACCTACCAAAAAATTTTTTGGTATACAGACTTTCTGGCAGGCATTTGATTTTTGTTTCTACAAGAAATACAACTGCAACGAAAGATAATGCTAAGTTTACATTTACGAAATCCACTCGATTTCAACTGTCAAATCCATAGGTTAAACGTCAAATGAAATCCAGATGAGATTTCATTTGACGTTTGAGCTATGGAATTGACAGTTGAAATCGAGTGGATTTCGTAAATGTAAACTTAGCATAAGACAAAATTTGCCGTAATTTGAATGTATGCTAGTTTTTAAACCGTTTACTTTTCATTCATGTTTTGCAGTTTTTCTAAAAATGTTTGGGTTTTTAATAAATTTTTAAATTATTTATTTTTCCTGTCATAATTAATTTATTTCGATAAATTGCCTCATTTGTTAGAGATGGGACATATTTTATCGTCGTTCTGAGAGTAATTTAAATTGAACAATGTACAAAAATCTTTGTTCGTTCTCAAAATTTTGTATGGGAAATGAAGTAATTACATCGTAATTTGGGTTCGAACAACGAATAGAGAGCGAATTAGCCTTAGTATGAACAAGGCATAACAATTTTACAATAACAACATAATTTTATGGGAACTAAATGTCAATGGCAACGTTCGAATACTAGGGTCTTGCCAAAATAGTTCAGAAAAATTTACAAGAAATACATAAAAAGATTTAAAATTTAATTCTAATTGGCATCGAAATTACTCTATTTGTACATAAGGTGATACATTCTACACTTCATATATTTTTTATGCGGCACTGAATAGAACAGATTGGACATCTATATATAAAATTTTGGAATATTCGGGGCAGATCCTAATATATTCTGAAAATTCAGTTTATAAAAAAGTTCAAAGCCGTATGATTGTTACTTATCTTCTTTTATTATATATTTGAGCTTGGTGATAAGTGACTGACTGACTGACTCATCATCAACGCCCAGCCAAAACGGCTAAAGCTAGGAGCTTGAAATTTTACCAGTGGGTCACTGTTGATGCAAATGTGCGAGATAAGGCCGGGTTTTACAAAATTCGTCCTGTAACCACAAAAAATAACAACAACAAAAATCCTTATTTTTCATTATTATTACGTACTTATTCACTGCAAGACATGTGTCAAATTAACAATGCTATAAAGGCCTGCGTACATAAGCTGCTATGCCTGATTGCCTTGCTTTCCTGCTTCAATTTTGACATAATAAAAATAAAAGAATAAAGAAGGCCGAGGAAATTTCGAACTGGGTTGCCCTTTTCTTTTTTATTCTTTTATCAGAAGTAAGTAACTCTTGTGCCAGACATTGAAAATAATACATGAAAATATTTTAGCTTTTAGGAGAGAGCGGAGGAGAAGCAGCTCCCTTTCTCCCTTCTTACCCATAAGCTCAAAATATTTTCATGAAAATTTTCATAGTCTGGCACAAGACCAAGGTAAGCTGCCTTGCCTGATTGCCTTGCTTTCCTGCTTCATTTCTGACATAATAAATATAAAAGAATAAAGAAGGCCGAGCAAATTTCAAACTGGGTTGCCCTTTTCTTTTTTATTCTTTTATCAGAAGCAAGCAAGGTAAGCAGGCAAGGCAGCTTATGTACGCAGGCCTTAACTTCTTGATACCGTAAACGATCACACATAATTTCAAATTTTGTAGTTTACTTCTAGGCGCACTTATTTTATCGTAAATCACTAAATAATAGAAAGACAAGACATTTGTTATCTTCCATTCCAACAGATGTCGCAGTTGGTGATAATGGTATAAACATCAATTACGCAAAAAATACAAACCGATCCTGATTTTGTTTTCACATCACAGGTGTCGCACAAAAGATTTTCATTCGTTAAAATCCAGTTAGAAAAAATGATTACAAACGATGCATTTGTAAAAATTTTGATTTTCAACTTAAAATTAAAACAAAAATTCTTTCAATAAATAATGTTGGGTTTATTGAACAAATGAGTTGTTGTTGAAGACAACATTAGGGGAATAAATTCAGAAATCGGCCAGAAATAACAACTACTAAAAACTGTATGGACCTGACTTTTTGGTAATAACTAAATGTTTGCAAATCAATAAAAGTGCAATAAAATTGTGCATATTACAACGATTTATTTGTAATTAAGAATTTTATCGTATATGGAGATGTACAGTCATAACTATTAAATTTTCAATTTCAAAATCTGTAATTTGAAGAAATGGCTAAATAATTGGTTCTGCAATTGAAAACGATTTTGGAGTATGTGTGTTACGTGAAAAAGGCAGAAACGTATTACATAACAAGTATTCATCACGAAGGGTTAGGAAAAAGTTCTCTCCCCGCAAAATATAAAGGAACGAATCAGATTTGCTACTAAGAAGATTTCAAGCCCGTTAAAGTACTATGTTGCTCTATTACGACGGAACCCAAGAAATATGGCGCAACCCTCTCACAGCCCTGGAAAATAAAAATGCAATACATACTGTAAAGTTCGGAGAACTGTAAGTTATGGTATGGGCATAGACAAATGAAGTGTATAGACAAAGGATTACTCATGTTGAGTGCTGTCAACAGACCCAAACCAAAATACTCAACATTTTTCGAAGTCGATTTTTGAGAAAAATTGCAAGATTTTCTTTTACATCTGAGTATGTAGATTTCGTCAAAAACTAACCCCATACAGTTTTTGTTAGAACAAAATGTTTTTAATTGAGTTGTTCCGAAAACGAAATCGATGGTAACAAATGAATCGTATAGACAAAGGATTACTCATTCGATTTGTTCCTAGGTTTTACCATTTTTGAGATTTAGAAATTCAGGTCACAGTTTTAGGTTTTTTGATAGGTTTTCGCGAGTTTGCTTGAAAACGGCAAGTATTGTCAAAATGGGACTTATTGCTGTGAAAATTTCGTAATTTTTTCCTGGGTTGTACCATTTTTGCGATATATAAGTTAAAGTAGGGAAATTGCATAAAATACAATTTTGTAGACAATTTTCACTGCTTTAACATCATCTTTATTCCATTTTGATAGGGCGTGAAAACCTAAAAACCCCCAAAAAATGTGAACTTTGACCGTGATTTATTTAAAACCCGCTCAGGCGATTTTTTTATTCCCAGGTGTAAGCTCCTTTCATTTAATGTTGGTTCAAGAGCACCGCATCATGTTATATGCTGTTAACCGACCCAAACAAAAATACTCCACGTTTTTCGAAGACGATTTAAAAAAAATTCAAGATTTTCATTTATACATTTATCTGAGGATGTATATTTCGTCAAAAACTAACCCCATACAGTTTTTGTTTGAACAAAATATGATTACAATTGTATTTTTAATTCAGTTGCTCTGTCAACAAACTCAATGTTAATAAAATTGGTGAGAGCAGTCCTTTGTCTATACAATCCGTTTTTCTGTGGCATGGGGTTGTATATAAAGCAAGGACTTTGATAAAATACGGATTTCGGAGGAAACATTGAAAAATTATTTAATCGACAACGTTTTTGGACACTGAAAATTATAAATTATAATATAAACTCTACCAAGACAAGACAGTCTAGACAGACGTAAATCTTATTTACGTAGTACTTGGTTGTTATACAACTACAACGAAGACATCGACACTAAAGTCCAAATGGGGTATACAAATAAAATTTGTATAACATTTAGATAACTAAAACAGTGAAATGTATAAATTTTTCGCAGAATGCTTTCTTCGGACATCCTCAATGTTCTTGTGAAAAAGAATGACAAAAATCGACCAACCCTAAATATGTACATACAAAATGTATATGCAAAGTTTCAACACATATGTAAAAACATATCGTGTAAAGTATCCATTACATATGTATATAACACATATTTAAAATTACAACGAAAATAAATACATTTTTGCTCTGCAGAAAAATTGAAATTTTCAATACATTTACTATTCAGTGAAAAAATCTGCGTTTTTGAATAATGGTTATTGAATGATTATAGTATAGTAGATTTCTATTAACGCTGAATATGTTAAGACAAAATAATTAATTAATGGCCTGTTTCTCTAAAATGATTCGAAATCAAATCCGTTCGAATTACTAGCAACCAAACTCCTGTTGTTGTAGATAATATTTGCTTGACTGAAAACAAACATGACTCATAAATTTTTATTTATTTTTCAAAAAAAAAGTTTGGTAGTAGTTTGAACGTATTAATGAAACTGGACATAAATCTTCTTATGATAAAGTTTGTCGATTTTAGAATTTTTTGTTATACCCTACACCACACTGTGTTAAGGGGTATTATCAATTTGTGCATTTGTATGTAACATGCAAAAGGAAACGAAATAGGTCAATGGTTCCTTTCGATGATCTACATAGCATCGCATTCTGAGTCCATTTATACGTTCCCGTCCATCCATTAATGCACTTTTGTCGCATTTATTATCCTATCCGGGTTAAAATTTATGATGGTCGCAATTTTGACCAAAGGACTGTAGCTATTGCTTTTGACGAGAATCGGTTGAGATTTGGATATAGCTCCCATATATTCTCCCGATTCCGTATATTCTATCCACCAAACAACTATTTTATAACAAATGTGTAATGAAATCGGTTCAGTAGTGCGATTCACTAACTAATTTTGTGAGTTACCGACAATTGTCGGTAAAATTAATATGCTTATAATTTTGGTAATTACCGATGAATAAAAAGCAGTCGTAAGGTTATACCGATAGCAACAGTGTTGTCAACTTTTATTTGAACTTTTCATTTATAATTTTGCGTTTTAATTTTACCGATTTTTGTCGGTAACTCAAAAAATGTGTTAGAGAATCGCACTACAGATTTGGATATAGTGTAGGGTACCAAATGTTAAAGGAATATGTAGTTTTAACAACAGTCGTTGAGAATATAGTTTTAAAAATACTACGGCCCACATTTTTCTACACAAATAAATATCGCTTATAACGTCATCGCTTGTAACGTCATATCGGTTGTAACGTCGGTTTTTTGTGAAATTTTTGAATTTTGCTATCGGTTATAACGTCGAATCATACGAAGAAGGAAATTCTCTCTGAATAATTTGTTGTATGTATATTTTTCAAACTCAAACAACAACAAAACACCAAACTTATGCACAACATGTTCGAAGATGGCGGTCTCAAGTCAATTATGCTTGAATTTTTGCCACCCAATATCACATCTGTTTTACAACCCATGGGCCAAGGTGGAATAAAATCATTAAAATTATATTGCCGGATCGGCGAATATCCACTATCCTGGCAATAATAGAAAAGGATCAAAGTACGAAATTAAATGTGTTGGATGCCGTGTTATTGTTAGATGAATCATGGAAAAATGTAACGTCTTCTGTCATTGGTAATGTTTTCATCATGAGGGACTGTTAATGGTCCTTTGAACGATTTTGAAGACATTTATCTTCATTCTAATTTTTTCCAACACGTAGAAGATATTGATTAATTAGTTGCCATCGATGACAACGTTTTCACTTCTGACATACATATATAATGACGACGACATAATGTTGGAAGTTTCAGATGGAGGCAATTTCAACGAAGAAAGAGACAGAATTTTAAATGCCGTCAGAGGCGTGTCTACACCATTTTCAACTGTAATTAAGAAAATACCAGTTGAAATTCAGACATTTTATTTGAAATTCAGATGTTTTATTTGTAATTCAGACAATGTATTTGGAATTCAGATATTCCATTTAAAATTCAGAAATTGTATTTGAAGTTCGGAACTCGTCAATTTAAATTCAGAAATTCCATTTTAAATTCAGATAATTCATTCAAATTTCAGAAAATTTCAATTAAAATTCATATATTCCATTTGAAATTCAGATATTCCATTTGAAATTCAGAATATTTCAATTGAAATTCGGAGTTTCCACTTTAAATTCAGAAAATATCAGTTGAAATTCAGAGTATCCATTTTAAATTCAGAACACGTCAATTGAAATTCAGAATTTTCATTTGAAATTCAGATATTCCATTTGAAATTCAGAATATTTCAATTGAAATTCAGAAAATTTCATTTATAATTCAGAATACTAATAACAAATTAAAATTAACCTGGTACTATGTAGGGCAGTGCAAATTCAAGCCCAACGTCCAGAGGTTCAAATGTTCATCTCATTGGAGCGATAGGCGCGTGCAGTATAATAAAAACGTATCGACGCCGTGGAGCCTTAGAGGAAACGATGCAAAAGAGTGGAAATGAGGAACCAATTGTCGGAACTCGTTCTTGTTGTGAATAACGCTCCATGTCACAATAGATTGGAGGAAATATTTTTGCAATCCCCCGCGTCTCTTTTATGATTAGCGCCTTATCCTCCTCAATTAAACCCAATCAAAATTATATGGGGTAAAATAAAAACTTATGTTAAAGGGAATTTGACCATTCCAACCGTGACACCACCAAACATCGGTCAGATGAGGTTGCAATATTTGGAATCTGTAATACACGAAGCTTTGTTAACTATTAGTGTCGGCGACTGCAGTTGAGCCATTCAACACTCCACGAAGAAGCCCTATCTCTGGAAGATATACCGGTGGGACGATAGATTATTTCACATTTGTTTTTAACTGCGTTGTATTGTCATTGCTATGCGTCCTTAATTTTCCGCCATTTTATTTACAATCCTATCATCCCTTTAGTCGTTCGCTGTTTTTCTTGTTAATGTAAATAAAACTCAATACATTATTAAAAATATGTTTAATAGATTATTTTCTGAATTTCAATTGAATAGTTCTGAATTTCAATTCAAAATTTCTGAATTTCAATTGATGTATTCTGAATTTCAAATGGAATTTCTGAATTTCAAATGAAAAATCTTAATTTCAATTGACGTGTTCTGAATTTAAAATGGAATATCTGAATTTTAAATGGAATTCCTGAATTTCAAATGGAAATTCGGAATTTCAATAGAAAAATTCTGAATATCAAATGGAAATTCCGAATTTCAAATGAAATATCTGAATTTCAATTGCAATATTCTGAATTTCAAATGGAATTTCGGAATATCAAATGGAAAATCTGAAATTCAAATGAAGTATTCTGAATTTGAAACGGAATATCTGAATTACAAATATAATGTCTGAATTACAAATAAAACATCTGAATTTCAAATAAAATGTCTGAATTACAACTGGTATTTTCTGAATAACAGTTGAAAATGGTGTAGATGTAGAAACTTTTCAAAAATGTATTTACTCAGAAGATGTTACAAACAAAAATGTGGAAACCCTTTCAAAATCTGAGTTGAATTTAAAACTTATGTCGGAATTCAAAAGCACAAACTTATATAAAATAATTTAAGGTGATATATCTCTTGAAGAATGAATTTAATATAGTTATTTTTTATTATTTTGTTTTTAGTCATTTATACTTATGTATGTATATAGAATGAAAAAATAAAAAACATAATTTATTTTATTTATTTACTTAATAAAACAACGTATTTATACCCAAAAGTCGCTATTCATAATATTATTTTACCTCTTTTATAAATATCGTTTATAACGACTATCGCTTATAGCGTCCGATTTTGGCCGGTCCCTTGACCGACGTTATAAGCGATTTTGACTGTAGTTCTATTTGAAAACCACAGGTATGATTTTTAGAAAGAATATGTGGTAAAACCTTAAACTGTCGTACTTTACTGGATAAAAAATTTGTAAATAGGAACGGGTGTGTTATATGTAATTGACGAGCGTGTGTGTATACGTTTCCTCATTGTTATATCAAGGTGTCGGCGATATGACTGATTGACAAAAGTCTTATAATTTTTTGCTCCAGCTCACTCAGCGGCTCACACTCGTTTACATACACAATAATTCTGTACCTAGCTTCCATAAAACTATAAAAGAACAATGTTTGTTGTGCTATAAATTAAGATTATTGTTGTGGTTGGGTCCCGGATGTTATTGGGTACCCGTATGCCCTCCCTATGGATCCTACATTTGAATCCCCTATGGGCCTCATGTACTATGAGAGCCCCCAAAAGTTTTGCCTGACTGTCGTTTACCCCTTTACTTTACCTTTCGTTTATTGAAATTAGCCTGACATGTTTATGTTTATCTTCAATTCATGACATACACGCGTTTATTGTATAAATCAATATAATTGGCATTATTCAATAACAATAATTCAATTATAACTAAATGTAAATATAATTACTAGCAATAATTCATGTTTAGAAAGGATATATAAATTTGATTATAATCCAAAATGGATCTGTATAAATTTGAAAGGTAATCCCATTCAATTCGTACCATTGTGTACGACCAACAAATTATGTTACTATATTATACCCCGTTTATATATAACCGGATTTAACAAACCGACTGGGTTTTAAATGTCAATTCCATTGCTTATATTTCAAACAAATCCTTATAAAGAAGGTTAACCCTGCAAAAAGCTCTAATATAAACAGCATATTATATATTTCCTCAACCCTAACCGAGCTCGTGTAGGCTATGAGTTTGGTCATCAAGACCGCTTAGTCCCAATTTACATTAGGCGAGTTTACTTGCGGCAATTGTCAGTTTGTAGGTGAGAGAGGGTGCTGAGAGGCAAAGGGTTACCATATGCCTCACCTCTCTCTCCTACAAAATGACAATTGCCGCAAGTAAACTCGCCCAATGTAAATTGGGACTTATAGACAATGAAAATCATAAAATTATTGACGGGATTATCGGGGTAACAATAGGGGGGTGAAAAATTCAATATTGAAAAATATAAACTTATTTACTAAGTTTATATAAAGAAAATAATTTGAGATCAATATTAAACTTATAGACTAAATTAATATTAAAATTTAGAAATATATAAAAGAAATTATAATTAGTCTATATACTTTTAGGCAAAATTATAATTAGAACACATAAACATGATGATTAATTTATTAGAATGAAGTCTCATCAATTTATAGATAAATTCAAATTTCAATAACCAAAATCCCAAAATTATTTTAATATGCCTGAAAATAGGCTTCACTTTTTTGCGAATTGGCTTCTTATATAATGAATATAATTTCACAGCAACGAAATATTGTTATTGTGTTTTATACCAGATAAAACTTCATTCTCTAAATAAATATTCTAAATGAATATTGGACCTTATTATCTGAACCATTCACGATAAAACTAAATGGTTACGATAAATTTACGTCCTTCACTGGTTGCAATCTAGACTTACGTACAAGTTGGTTGTTAGAGTATTTCTTCCCGTGGTGATGTTCTGGTGTTATTACTTATGATTACTCACAATTGCTGATGGTGAAAAGCTTTGGCGTGGATGAATTTGATGAGCGTAAACTGAATGCAAAAATGATGGTGAGGTTGAAAACTGGAACTGAGAATGGTGTTTTCCAAACTAATGATGACTGTTGGTTATGAATGGATGCTATGGTGTATTTGGTTTATGACGACAACAAACTGCTGGTGATGAAAATTGGTGAGGTGACTGATGGTAAAAGCTCAATTTAGACAAAGTTGAAATTGGAGGTCGATGAATTTTAACTATGGAGATTTCTATGGCTGCATACGGCAATTTATTTCTTCTATTGACAATGAAAACTATCACCACTATTGCCGTTTGTTAAACCTGAACTTGCGGATCACAAACAATACTGGACAGCTGGTGGACATCAATTCAAATTGGGCAAAAATACGATGATGGAAAATTCCAAATTGCAAACAAGAATGTGGCATCAAAACTCGAGTGTGCACACTAATCTTTAGCACATATTTCGTAGCTGCGAAAATCTTCGGTGGCTTTATGAAGCAGCAAAATGAAAATCACTATTTTGGGTTGGCAAAAGCTTTGTTCACTAAGTGAAGAACTAGGCGTTGACTTTTCTGCTTGTCGTTGCTTGCTTTTATTTTAATCAAAGGCGAAGAGTTTCTGTTTGATGGTGTTCGGCCTCATATGCAGCAAAAGCTGGATGATGGTAATTATTTTGTGTGCGTGTAGGTGCAAACACTTTTGGCTAGGTGGATATGCCAAAGTGATAGAATGTAAAGACAGCTGTTGCACTCATCAACAAATTTTCAGGTTAGGTGGAGAATCCCAAATAAAATTTTGTTTCTTGGAACAAGGTTGTGTGGTTTTGTTGATTAATGCAAATATATTGCATTAATTCGAATTATGTTTTTGCAATAATTAAACAAAGCAATCCGCTGAAGACGTGATTGTGTGGTGGCAAAAAAAAATTGACCGGCAACAACGTGCTTGTTTGCCAACGGAATTCTGGCGGGGAAAACTGACAAATGTTTTAACAGCACACGGCGAATGCCTTGGGTACTTCGCCAATCAAAATCAATTTGCTGGAAGTCACTATTAATTCTTGGTCGAATTAATTTCTGCACAAATGGTTGGCTATTGCAAAGCAATGATTGGTAGCCACACGTGTTGGACTATGCTGATAAGTGTACCCAGGTATCGCGCCACGCTGTTTTGGGTACCGTTAGCGGCAGATGATTCGTCTAGAAATAGAATAAATATATTCATCAATTTCTGGAAAAAATCCTTAAAATGCTTATTGCATTTTTTTAAGTGGTGATTGTTTCCCGTAGATTACCTTTTCTTTTGCGCCACACAATATTAAAAATAATTACTGAAAGTTGTGCTATAGTTATTGTACAGCACTTAAACTTTGACTTTTTGCACACACGTGGAAAATTTGCAACTTGCAAATTTCTTTGTACGAACACTTGATGTTGCCGGTTGAACTTTTATTATTGCAATTGAGCTGCCGAAGTTGTTCGTCAGTTTCGTTCTCCTTTTTTCGTTAAATGGCAGAGCTGCCAACCGGCACATGCTAAAATGAGCGAAAATTGGGATCAACCATATGATCAACATACAACTCTGTTTTAGGGTGACCCTTAAATGGTGACGGACAAAGCAGGGTGACATAACAAACCCGAACATGTCGGTGAAGGCCTGCCGGAACCTACTGTTTCGGGAAGTCATCCTGAATAAGAAAAGGTGGGGAAGAACTGCGACCCTGAGATCTACAAATCATCAAACAAAAGCCGGGCATTATTTCACAGGCACTATGTGTTGTAGGTCCTTCGCGTGGAAGGTTCCTACTTTCCGGCCCTGCATATCTTCAATTTCGTATAACGAGTTACCCAGTCTCCGTATAACTCTGCATTTGACGAACTTTCTACAAAGCTTAGCATTAATTTGGCGAGAACCATCACTAAGTACGAAATTTCTTCTCAGGATTTCCTGTCCTGGTTTAAAACTCACTTCGCGTGCTCGTGTGTTATATCGTGTCGCTGCCTTTTCATACGAATCATGTAATTTGTCTTTAATCGCATTTCTAACGAAATCAATCATGTCCTGTTTCGGTGTGACATCAACAGACCCATCCTCGAGTGTACCTAATTTATCTGCCAAGTCATATACACTAGCGTGAGTGACCATATGGGATCCGAATAAAGAAAAATAGGGTGAATACCCTGTTGAAGTGTGCTTCGTGGACCGTAGTGAACACTCTATGGCCGATAAATATCGGTCCCAATCCTTTTGATCTTCGGATACATAGGATCTGATCGCGGCGATTATTGTTCGGTTTACGCGTTCCGATGCATTCGCCTGTGGCGAATACACGGCATTACGTATCGGCCGAACGCCATACTTATGTAGAAAATTAGTGAAATCGGCAGAAATGAATTGTTTTCCATTATCTGAATGGACTGTTTGCGGTACACCAAATTTATGGAAAACTTCACTTTCGAGGAATTTGATCACGTTCTTCGAGTTAGCTTTCGCTAAAGGCTTCAACAACACAAATTTAGTTAAGTGGTCTAACACGATAAACACGTAAGTATTACCTAACTTCGACCTCGGGAAAGGTCCAATGAAGTCAATGAAAATTTTCTGCCACGGTCTATGTGTGACGGTTTCGTTCCCCATCTTCGGTCTTAAAACTTTGTTCGGAGCTTTTGTTTCCTTACATAAAACGCATGAATTTATGAATTCTCGGACTTGTTTAGCCATTTTAGGCCAATAAAAATATTGCCTTAGTGCCGCTATTGTTCTTCCTATACCACAATGAATTTTAACAGAAGATGTGTGCGTATTCTCAATCAGTGATTCGGTCAATTTTGAAGGTATCCAAAGCTTCCAGATAAAATTTTCATGCACCGGGGTGCCATCTGACGGAAGTGTTTTCTTATAGACAAAAGAATCGGAAACTTTTAAGTCCGGAAGACTATCTTGGTTCTCGTTTATCATATCAATCAGCTTCAAATACTCATCACTCTTAAATTCAGGAGATTCCAAATCGATCAAAGGTTTCTCTTCCACAAACATATTGATCTCATCCATATGCAAACGCGATAATGTGTCGGCGACAACATTTTGGGATCCCTTGCGGTGTTGAATGTCGAAGTTGAATGATTGGAGCTTCAAACTCCACCTCGCCAACCGACCACTGAGATCCTTCTGTCCCATCAACCATTTCAGAGCACTATGATCCGTGACCACGGTAAAAGGCATCAATTCAATAAAAGGTCTGAACTTCTTGATTGCGCTTATAACAGCTAAGCATTCGCGCTCAGTTACGCTATAGTTCTGTTCAGCCTTTGATAATTGAGCGGAGTGAAAGGCGATGGGACGTTCCAGACCTTCAGCGTCTAGTTGGTACAACACTGCACCTATGCCTAGGTTGGAGGCGTCGCATTGGACATAAAACCTTTTGTCAAAAACTGGATGATTCAATACGGGACTAGTAGTCAAAGCTATTTTTAACTTGTTGAAGGAAATGATCGCTTCTTCGTCGAAAACAAATTGTTTGCCCTTTTTCAGGGTTCGAGTAATTGCAGCTGTGATTTCGGCATAATCTCTTATAAATCGCCTAAACCAAGACGCCATGCCAAGAAATCTTCGAACTTCTCGAGTGCTTTTAGGAATTGGAATGTCCGTAATTGAGCTTATCTTTGAGGGATCTGGTTTTAATTTACCCTCGCCGACGATGTATCCAAGATACCTCAGCTCCCGACGACAGAACTTGGACTTTTTCAGGTTAATGGTCAGATTCGCTCTGGACAACATCTCGCCTACCCTGCTCAACAGATTGACATGAGTCTCAAAATCTGGAGACACAACCAAAAGGTCATCAAGGTATACGAAAACTTTGTTCTTCAGGTCCGGTGAGATCACTTTATCCATTAACCGACATAACCGTTGAGCTGCATTACACAACCCAAACGGCATGACGGTAAACTGATAATGTGGTCTCCCCGGCACTGTGAACGCAGTTTTCGGACGGCTGTCAGCTGCCAGAGGGACCTGCCAAAACGCATCTTTCAAATCAATACTTGAAATGAAGTACGTGTCCTGTAAACGTCCTAGTAAGGCATCGATAAACGGTAGCGGATAAGCATCTTTAATAGTTACCTCGTTCAATTTGCGCGCGTCTAAGCAGAGCCTGTTCTTTTCGCCTCTACGTACGAGTGTGACTGGCGAATTCCATGGTGAAGTACTGGGTTCTATTACACCTAAGCTAAGCATGCGATCAAGTTCTTGGTATATGAGGGATTCGACAGCTGGAGATACTGGATAATGGCGTTGTTTAACAGGAGCCGCGTCTCCTGTATCAATGGAATGCTCTTCCAGATTCGTCTTTCCAAGACCATATTGCTCAAAATCTTTAAAACATTGCTTTGCTTTTTCAAGCATTGCTAGCTGATCTGGAGACAAAATGTGCATATCGGAATCTTCACCATTTGAACTGATCTCTAAACTGCTGATTAACTTAGGCGCAATACTAAACTCTTTCCAAAAATCAACTCCGCAGTACATGGAATTCTCGAGACCAGGAATCAGATAGACTTCCATGATCTTCGTCTGGCCATCGTACGAGAGCTCGACTTCTACTTTGCCAGAACAAGAAACTCGCTGACCACTAGCTGTGCCAACGCTGCATTTATGAACGGGTTTAACTTTCAATTTCAAGTCATCAACAAGAGAAAAACAATTTTTACCTAAACAGGTGACAGAAGCTCCACTGTCAAAGAGTGCTAAAACGGAAATACCATTAACTAAAACCTCTCGAAACGGTCGAGGATCGTTAGTCTTAAGATCGGAGAAGGTTGTAGACGATAATGATAATCGTTTAAGACGTCTAAGTCTATAACGCTCACGACACTTCAAAATTCTTTTGGAAACAAAAGTTGGTCTGACCGAAATCTCTGAATTAAAAATACGCTCACGAGCTTTAAGGATTCGTTTGGAAACAAAAACATCAGATTTACAAGAAATTTCAGAGTTGAAAATACGCTCTCTAGTCTTCAGATAATTTGCCATGCGGATATGAAAAGGCAAAGTCAAATCAGGTTTGGTTTTGACTAAGTCATTGGAAAGTCTGGGTATTACTCTACATGTATCAGAAAGAAATGGATCTGTAGAAGTGGAAACATCAGTAGAGGCTAGTCAATCCACAGTCTGAGTAGCTATGGATTCTGATTTAGAAGGATTAGAAGGACGACTAACTTGTTTGCATTGGTTGCATTGTGGAGTAGTAACCCCTGGTGATCCACAACGGAAACAAAAGACTGAACGATGAGAACTAGTGCAATTCTTAAAAATGTGGCCATTGCTACCGCAATTCCAACATCTTGAAGTCTCATTTTTGGAAACACCAGGTGCCTTCGGCCGAAAACGCAACTCCTCAACATCATGGACTAAATCATCAAAATCAGAATCGTTAATTTCATTTATCATTCGAGGGGGTTGGCCTGTTCTGAATCTCATCGACGATTCCTTTTCAAGAAACTCTTCAGCTTTTCTAACTTCATTTCGGAATTGTTCAACAGAATAAAAAGTGCCACTAAATGTTAAGTGGGCAAGTCTGGGTTTCAATCCCGCTTTGAGGATGTCAATAACTTCAAAATCTTTCAAAGGTTCCCTCAACTGAGTACGCAGACTATTTATGGCATCTATATATTGAGTAGCAGATTCATCCCTACCCTGCTTTCTGTCCATAATTTGCCTCATCACATCAAGATTTGATTGAAAACGCTGGAATTCCCTAACTATACACAGCTTTAACATTTCCCAGTTCAAATTTGGATATTGACGGATCAAACCCCAGTACCACTGACAAGGACGGCCTTCCAGTAAATGATGAAATTCATCAACCAATTCTCGTTCTGGGCAGCCATAACTATTTCGAAGCCTTTCTACTCGAAAGATGAAATCTTCGACATTTGGTGTCTTTGGGGTGGCATCAAACTTAATGCCCCACTTACTGAGATATGGATACCTGGGCCTACTAAAATCTTCCCTATTTCGATTTGGAACTTCCTGGTTTCTACTACCCGATCCTGCATGTCTGGTATCGGTTTGTAGTGGTGGCAAATCATGAGGCCAATCAATGCTTTGAGAGTGTGGTTCTTGTCTGTTAATAGGATTAGCTGGAGGAACGAAAGATTGAGAAAAAGCAGCTTGAACTGCAGCAGCAACCGCTTTCTGCATTTCCTTTTTCATGGTTTCAACCATTGATGCTTGGGTGGCCTCTAAGGCGGACTGAACTACCTCAAGAACTCCTGTGCTACTAAGCCTATCAACCTGATCTTCATCATTGCCGCGAATAGTCAAAGGGCTAAAAGAAGGTCTAGGAATTGTACTTGGTTGCTCATTTACTTGCGAAAGAGTAGGTGGACTTGCAAATTCGTTTGGTGTAGGCGGATCATTGCCATCAGCGCTAGCTGGGATACCTGATCCGGTACCTGGTTCTGTTCCAGCAGCTTCTCCCACTGCTTGACTTGTCGACCTGGTAATAATGCTGTAAGTTTTTGGCTTAGCACCTGTAGCAGGCTGCATGATGTCCCACAAATCAACAAAAGTTACAAAAACTAACTACTCAGTCCAACAAGAAATTTCAATAAGAAGCTCAAAATCCAAAAATGTCTTCTCTAATGACCGACAGGTTTTCAAAAAGGTAGGTATGATACCATAAATTCAACAAAAATACCAAAGATATATAGATGAAACAGTCAATCACGGTTACTGCCTTAAGGTTCCGAAAAGTCCAATATAGAAAATCTCATACGCAACAAATCTCAATATGAAAATTTAAATGGTTCCAACAGGTCAGGTATTTCGAAAAAGGATCGAACCAAAAAAAACAATAAATCTTGCAAAGTTTCTCAATACCAGAACAAATGCTCAGAAATTCTGTAAACCAGAATAAATTGAGGTAATGAATTATTTTTCTCTAGGCTGTGATAGATCAGTATAAATGTATGTAAGTCCGGGTAAAATTAGTTCGAATAATATTCGAATCAGAAAAAGAAAGGTCTTAGCTGGTGAAGAAAGGGTAAAAAAAAAAAAAATATATATATATAGGACTTCGATAGGCTCTTCAGTCCTCTTCGCCTACCCCTATTGTTCTATGAGGTAAACTGTTCAAAACGTAGGAGTGATTGTTGCCGGTTAGAATTTCCTCAAAGAGTTTCTCGAGGTCTCTTCAGTGTATCTTTAGTTAAGCATAGAACGGCTTTCTAAAGATACACTGGGAAATCGGCAACCAGACAACAACCAGTCCTACGGAAAATGCTCCAACTCAAGGTTGAGCGCTGCCGTCCGAAGGCTCTCCAGACTAACCGCCCCTACAACCTTAAGGTACTTCAGCTGACCTCGAGTCGAACTGAAGACCAGTCTTCGGAAACAGTTAGTCCAGTTCTGTGTACACCCTGTGTGTACGTGAAAACAAACAAAAATATATTGCTACTCAAAGCGTATATATTTTAAAAGTAAGAACTAGCAATCAGTAGTTTGAGCCTATCAAACCCCTCCTGCAGTCTTTTAATCAAAAAGAGAAAAACAAATGTCTTGAGGGCGACGACCCTATGCCTCACGCAATCGGAAATAGAATGGTAACTACCACGGAAAATGTAAGCAAAGTGAATAGTAATTAACTATCACAAAGTTTTGAAAAAAAACTGACTAAAACTGATGAACCACAGATCCAAACTAACGATCGGAAAAATTTTCAAAACATCCCACGACGAAGCTCTATAATCCAATCTCAATCTCAATAAATCGAATCTCAAATAAAATCTTAAACCAACCAACACCAGTATTATTATTTACCACTAGGGTATTTTTTCCAAAAGATATCAAAGATGTTTTCTCCAATCGAAATATTTCAATAAAATTATGTACAAATCTCTAGATGCTTTTCTAAAGTTTTAATTAAATCTTGATTGAAATGGTCAATAAGATGTGAAGTCTGAATTATGTTGGTACTGTCATAAGTTATACGATATCTTGGTGTACACTTCTTCATAGACACCTGGACTCAATCACCAATAATATTATTATCGTTCTCAGATTCTTCAAAAACAAAAATCGAAAATGTTGTATTCATAAAGTATAAAAGGTAAAATTCGTAAAGGGTTACGATACAGTCAGCAAAACAACAATAAAACTCCTAAAGCAACAACAAACTTGATTTTCTCATATAATAAGACTGAACTTAGCACAAAAATAAAATCGACAAATACAATGTCGCTAATTCTAAACGATTATAAATTTATACATCGCGAGTGACTACATTGTAGATGCCGTAAGAAAAATTTAAATTTGTCTAACATATTTCATCGCAATTTGAAAAATGCTATATCAACAATAATTCAAGTCAATAAAATACTATTCTTTAAGATGACGTTCAAGAACCGAAGATCCATTTGATTTTCACTACGTCGCATTTGAAAATTCCATTTATATAGGAACTTCTCAAGACTCGTAAATTCAAAACCAAAATCTAAACAAATTTTAACTAAAATTAAAGTTTAACATGAAATCTGATTTCTATATTTGCCGCAAACTGAATCGTTTCATATATACAACGACTCTGTGACAGACAAAAATATTTTCCTATGAGATGGTGTTTTAGGAAGTGCATTGTATTAGTATACCCGATGTTGCAATTGAAAAATTATGATAATGCAAAACTTGTCAAGACACACATCTGATAAACCTATAAATTCACCATATATTCATGTAATCAATCCAGTAAAACTGGCTTTAACGTTGGGCGCCATTTTGTTATATGTAATTGACGAGCGTGTGTGTATACGTTTCCTCATTGTTATATCAAGGTGTCGGCGATATGACTGATTGACAAAAGTCTTATAATTTTTTGCTCCAGCTCACTCAGCGGCTCACACTCGTTTACATACACAATAATTCTGTACCTAGCTTCCATAAAACTATAAAAGAACAATGTTTGTTGTGCTATAAATTAAGATTATTGTTGTGGTTGGGTCCCGGATGTTATTGGGTACCCGTATGCCCTCCCTATGGATCCTACATTTGAATCCCCTATGGGCCTCATGTACTATGAGAGCCCCCAAAAGTTTTGCCTGACTGTCGTTTACCCCTTTACTTTACCTTTCGTTTATTGAAATTAGCCTGACATGTTTATGTTTATCTTCAATTCATGACATACACGCGTTTATTGTATAAATCAATATAATTGGCATTATTCAATAACAATAATTCAATTATAACTAAATGTAAATATAATTACTAGCAATAATTCATGTTTAGAAAGGATATATAAATTTGATTATAATCCAAAATGGATCTGTATAAATTTGAAAGGTAATCCCATTCAATTCGTACCATTGTGTACGACCAACAAATTATGTTACTATATTATATATTTCCTCAACCCTAACCGAGCTCGTGTAGGCTATGAGTTTGGTCATCAAGACCGCTTATAGACAATGAAAATCATAAAATTATTGACGGGATTATCGGGGTAACAATAGAGGGGTGAAAAATTCAATATTGAAAAATATAAACTTATTTACTAAGTTTATATAAAGAAAATAATTTGAGATCAATATTAAACTTATAGACTAAATTAATATTAAAATTTAGAAATATATAAAAGAAATTATAATTAGTCTATATACTTTTAGGCAAAATTATAATTAGAACACATAAACATGATGATTAATTTATTAGAATGAAGTCTCATCAATTTATAGATAAATTCAAATTTCAATAACCAAAATCCCAAAATTATTTTAATATGCCTGAAAATAGGCTTCACTTTTTTGCGAATTGGCTTCTTATATAATGAATATAATTTCACAGCAACGAAATATTGTTATTGTGTTTTATACCAGATAAAACTTCATTCTCTAAATAAATATTCTAAATGAATATTGGACCTTATTATCTGAACCATTCACGATAAAACTAAATGGTTACGATAAATTTACGTCCTTCACTGGTTGCAATCTAGACTTACGTACAAGTTGGTTGTTAGAGTATTTCTTCCCGTGGTGATGTTCTGGTGTTATTACTTATGATTACTCACAATTGCTGATGGTGAAAAGCTTTGGCGTGGATGAATTTGATGAGCGTAAACTGAATGCAAAAATGATGGTGAGGTTGAAAACTGGAACTGAGAATGGTGTTTTCCAAACTAATGATGACTGTTGGTTATGAATGGATGCTATGGTGTATTTGGTTTATGACGACAACAAACTGCTGGTGATGAAAATTGGTGAGGTGACTGATGGTAAAAGCTCAATTTAGACAAAGTTGAAATTGGAGGTCGATGAATTTTAACTATGGAGATTTCTATGGCTGCATACGGCAATTTATTTCTTCTATTGACAATGAAAACTATCACCACTATTGCCGTTTGTTAAACCTGAACTTGCGGATCACAAACAATACTGGACAGCTGGTGGACATCAATTCAAATTGGGCAAAAATACGATGATGGAAAATTCCAAATTGCAAACAAGAATGTGGCATCAAAACTCGAGTGTGCACACTAATCTTTAGCACATATTTCGTAGCTGCGAAAATCTTCGGTGGCTTTATGAAGCAGCAAAATGAAAATCACTATTTTGGGTTGGCAAAAGCTTTGTTCACTAAGTGAAGAACTAGGCGTTGACTTTTCTGCTTGTCGTTGCTTGCTTTTATTTTAATCAAAGGCGAAGAGTTTCTGTTTGATGGTGTTCGGCCTCATATGCAGCAAAAGCTGGATGATGGTAATTATTTTGTGTGCGTGTAGGTGCAAACACTTTTGGCTAGGTGGATATGCCAAAGTGATAGAATGTAAAGACAGCTGTTGCACTCATCAACAAATTTTCAGGTTAGGTGGAGAATCCCAAATAAAATTTTGTTTCTTGGAACAAGGTTGTGTGGTTTTGTTGATTAATGCAAATATATTGCATTAATTCGAATTATGTTTTTGCAATAATTAAACAAAGCAATCCGCTGAAGACGTGATTGTGTGGTGGCAAAAAAAAATTGACCGGCAACAACGTGCTTGTTTGCCAACGGAATTCTGGCGGGGAAAACTGACAAATGTTTTAACAGCACACGGCGAATGCCTTGGGTACTTCGCCAATCAAAATCAATTTGCTGGAAGTCACTATTAATTCTTGGTCGAATTAATTTCTGCACAAATGGTTGGCTATTGCAAAGCAATGATTGGTAGCCACACGTGTTGGACTATGCTGATAAGTGTACGCAGGTATCGCGCCACGCTGTTTTGGGTACCGTTAGCGGCAGATGATTCGTCTAGAAATAGAATAAATATATTCATCAATTTCTGGAAAAAATCCTTAAAATGCTTATTGCATTTTTTTAAGTGGTGATTGTTTCCCGTAGATTACCTTTTCTTTTGCGCCACACAATATTAAAAATAATTACTGAAAGTTGTGCTATAGTTATTGTACAGCACTTAAACTTTGACTTTTTGCACACACGTGGAAAATTTGCAACTTGCAAATTTCTTTGTACGAACACTTGATGTTGCCGGTTGAACTTTTATTATTGCAATTGAGCTGCCGAAGTTGTTCGTCAGTTTCGTTCTCCTTTTTTCGTTAAATGGCAGAGCTGCCAACCGGCACATGCTAAAATGAGCGAAAATTGGGATCAACCATATGATCAACATACAACTCTGTTTTAGGGTGACCCTTAAATGGTGACGGACAAAGCAGGGTGACATAACAGGTGAAACTATACTCTGCATTTTAATTTATTTATTTATTATCCTCCTTTATATTCGTGTGAATTCTCCGCTAACGAAGTAGCGGGCACTTGCTAGTACCTTATATTAGGCCTGTTGGATAACTTCGCAGATAAAAAGTATTTGCAAGTTCTTGCAACTACTTCTCATTTCTCTTTTACTGAATATGTTTGTTATCGAACAGCATTTTGTAAAAGTTTGTACAAACTTTTGGGTTATCGAACAGACCTATTATTACACCGTGGTTGCATCATTTTCAGTGACAGTCACTGTACATGTGAGAACACATATGATTATGGTAGAACAAACCAGGTAAAGTAAGTACTACAACAAATATAACTCAACAACAACCACATAGCAATTTGTTTTTGTTTGTAACGTTACTGTCAAAGATAAAGGTAAACAAAATAGGGAAATGTCTATAAATTATTGGAATTTAAAAAACTAATATTTTTTCACATTTGATTAAATATTTCGGAAAACATGAATGAAAACTAGATAGATTTTCAATTTGAATGTTTCCATATCATTCCACTAAATGCATAATTTCCCGCAGAAAGTAGAATTCTTGCAAAAATGTTTGGGTTCGCTGGTAATTCATCGAAAAAAGAGAAGGTGCTTCAAACTTTTGTTTTTGAAATCAAAATAGCACACGTTTATTAGGGCTTTATACTTTTCAAGTTTAATAAAATACCACGCATATTAACAAATATTGTACAGCCTCTATAAGCGGTGTTATAGTGTGCGGCATGTCGTTCGGACTTGGAGGAGGTTACATGTCAATGATATGAAGAAATCTGATGAATAAATTTGTTCTTCAAAAAATATATATCCCTAATATACATCGAACATAGAAATAAATATATAAAATGTCGTATGGAATTTGACACTAACATTACAGCCCAGTTCAGTCAGCTGGGTTTGCTGTTACCTTTTCTTGATGTAAAATAGCCATTAAGCGTTCGGCACATACGGTGCGTTGAGCGTTGCGTTACAACAACCACATGAAACAAGTGTAAGGAAGCCAAGTTTTTTGAAAAACAACAATATGGCTGACGCATCAAAGTTAAACATAATTTAACTGTTTTGGGACAACGCGTGTCCCAACGTGTCACTAAACGCACCGTATGTGCCGAGCGCTTTAAAGAATCGCACTACTGGTAACATATACAGATTGAGTGCTCAGAAATGGAAAGGATATTTTTCAAAACTGTTTATATCCAATACTATCAAAGACGACATGGATACCACAGATCCAACCCCAGAAGGTGGTATTGAGTATATACCGCCCGGCCAAGATGAGGCAAAGACAGCAAAAACCTGCTGAAGAATATGAAGGCATAAGGAGCCGATGGCTTAAGCGCTCGGCACATACGGTGCGTTTAGTGACACGTTGGGACAAGCGTTGTCCCAAAACAGTTAAATTATGTTTAACTTTAATGCGTCAGCCATATTGTTGTTTTTAAACAAAAACTTGGCTTCTCTTACACTTTTTTCATGTGGTTGTTGTAACGCAACGCACAACGCACCGTATGTGCCGAGCGCTTTACGGTTATGTCAAGAGTACGTACAAACAATTTAATGATATATAAAAGGCACATACCGTCCGTTGTGAGTCGCGTCACGTGTTGAGAACTATTTCCCATAAAGACATTGTTAACAGTATTTCTACAAAACTATTTTCAAACAAAGCTGCAAAAACTTTTGTTCTATGCCCTGATTTGTTAATGCCTCGACACATACGGTCCATTGAGCGTCGCGTTACAACAACCACATGAAAACTTAAATAACAAACTTGGCATCACTTACACTTTTTTCATGTGGTTGTTATTAACGCTTGACGCGACCCACAAAGGAACCTATGTGCCGGGCCAATATGTACATTTTTTCGATTAGAGCGCGGTCTATTCTCGTCTGTAAACATAAAGGGAACTCCTATCTCACTCTAAAAAGATTCTAATTGGATCTTCTATAGGCCCAACAATACAATAGATTTAAATCAAATAACCAACATTTTAGAGGACATAACATTGGGATATAATGATGTTATCATAGCCGGAGATTTCAATTCGAATATTCTGTTAGATTCACATTTAACTGACAATATGTTAACGCTGGGGCTCTACACCGCAAATAATTGTAACCCTACACATTTTACTCCTACTGTTAACACTCTTTTAGATTTATTCTTGGTAAATAATACATCAAACATAATGCTATATGATCAACTATCTGCATCATGCTTTTCGAAACATGATCTGATCTATCTAACATACAATTTTGTCATATCAGAGTAAGTGGAAACGTTTTCATATCGTGATTACAAAAGTATAAATCTTTCGTATCTAGATAATCAGATTAACTTAGTAAATTGGCAGGAAATATATAACCTCGTTACCATTGATGAAAAGTTGAGTTTTCTTCAGGATAACATCTTACATACATATTTACGATACTATAGTACCTATAAAAGAGAAATTACCTAGACCAAACAGTAAACCCTGGTTTAACAGCAACATTAAAACTCTTATTAGAAATAGAGATTTGGCATACAATAGGTGGAAACGCTTTAAAACTCCAGAACTTCATGAAGTTTTTCGCGTAGCAAGATATAATGTTAATAAACTTATAAATGCTTCAAAAGTGCAATATTATTCATCTAAATTCAGCTCCGCATTAGACTCGAAAAGCAAATGGAAGCTCATAAGGGAAATTGGAGGATCAAAGTCTAAGCCCACTACACATTACCACGGGGACATTAATGCGTTAAACGAATCTTTTGTCAATATACCAACTATCAGTACAGATCATACCTTCTATGAAAGCAATAATGGCCCAACAGGCAATATGCATTCTTATGGAATTTTTGAGTTTAGACGTGTATCGCTGGATGAGGTCTTACAAAGTTTCATGTCCGTAAAGTCAAATGCTGTTGGTCTTGATAATATTGACCCAAAATTTATTAAATTAACTGTTCCTTACCTCGTTCCATATTTTACACATTTATTCAATGCAATCCTAACCTCCAGTACGTATCCAACTATTTGGAAACATTCTAAAATAATTCCAATTCCTAAATCTGCTCATGAATATCGTCCGATTTCAATTTTATGCTATCTGTCCAAAGTCTTCGAGAAAATTATACAAGTTAACGTAAGTTAACGTATGTTAATAATTATTACCTCTAATTATTTAGCCCTACCTCGTAGTAATAACACGCGCAGACAATTCGCGCATCATATTTCATCACGCCACTACCTGGTCGTTGAAATGCTGATGCGCTTATTAGTGGTGCGGGTATTCGACCAGTAAATATTCATTTTTGCTGGAAGAATGCAAGGTAAGCATTTTCACACACTTCTGTCAAATTATATTAAACCACAAAATGAAAGAATAAAATCAAATTGTATTTACACGTCCACATATGAATTTTAACTATGGAGATTTCTATGGCTGCATACGGCAATTTATTTCTTCTATTGACAATGAAAACTATCACCACTATTGCCGTTTGTTAAACCTGAACTTGCGGATCACAAACAATACTGGACAGCTGGTGGACATCAATTCAAATTGGGCAAAAATACGATGATGGAAAATTCCAAATTGCAAACAAGAATGTGGCATCAAAACTCGAGTGTGCACACTAATCTTTAGCACATATTTCGTAGCTGCGAAAATCTTCGGTGGCTTTATGAAGCAGCAAAATGAAAATCACTATTTTGGGTTGGCAAAAGCTTTGTTCACTAAGTGAAGAACTAGGCGTTGACTTTTCTGCTTGTCGTTGCTTGCTTTTATTTTAATCAAAGGCGAAGAGTTTCTGTTTGATGGTGTTCGGCCTCATATGCAGCAAAAGCTGGATGATGGTAATTATTTTGTGTGCGTGTAGGTGCAAACACTTTTGGCTAGGTGGATATGCCAAAGTGATAGAATGTAAAGACAGCTGTTGCACTCATCAACAAATTTTCAGGTTAGGTGGAGAATCCCAAATAAAATTTTGTTTCTTGGAACAAGGTTGTGTGGTTTTGTTGATTAATGCAAATATATTGCATTAATTCGAATTATGTTTTTGCAATAATTAAACAAAGCAATCCGCTGAAGACGTGATTGTGTGGTGGCAAAAAAAAATTGACCGGCAACAACGTGCTTGTTTGCCAACGGAATTCTGGCGGGGAAAACTGACAAATGTTTTAACAGCACACGGCGAATGCCTTGGGTACTTCGCCAATCAAAATCAATTTGCTGGAAGTCACTATTAATTCTTGGTCGAATTAATTTCTGCACAAATGGTTGGCTATTGCAAAGCAATGATTGGTAGCCACACGTGTTGGACTATGCTGATAAGTGTACCCAGGTATCGCGCCACGCTGTTTTGGGTACCGTTAGCGGCAGATGATTCGTCTAGAAATAGAATAAATATATTCATCAATTTCTGGAAAAAATCCTTAAAATGCTTATTGCATTTTTTTAAGTGGTGATTGTTTCCCGTAGATTACCTTTTCTTTTGCGCCACACAATATTAAAAATAATTACTGAAAGTTGTGCTATAGTTATTGTACAGCACTTAAACTTTGACTTTTTGCACACACGTGGAAAATTTGCAACTTGCAAATTTCTTTGTACGAACACTTGATGTTGCCGGTTGAACTTTTATTATTGCAATTGAGCTGCCGAAGTTGTTCGTCAGTTTCGTTCTCCTTTTTTCGTTAAATGGCAGAGCTGCCAACCGGCACATGCTAAAATGAGCGAAAATTGGGATCAACCATATGATCAACATACAACTCTGTTTTAGGGAGACCCTTTAATGGTGACGGACAAAGCAGGGTGACATAACAGGTGAAACTATACTCTGCATTTTAATTTATTTATTTATTATCCTCCTTTATATTCGTGTGAATTCTCCGCTAACGAAGTAGCGGGCACTTGCTAGTACCTTATATTAGGCCTGTTGGATAACTTCGCAGATAAAAAGTATTTGCAAGTTCTTGCAACTACTTCTCATTTCTCTTTTACTGAATATGTTTGTTATCGAACAGCATTTTGTAAAAGTTTGTACAAACTTTTGGGTTATCGAACAGACCTATTATTACACCGTGGTTGCATCATTTTCAGTGACAGTCACTGTACATGTGAGAACACATATGATTATGGTAGAACAAACCAGGTAAAGTAAGTACTACAACAAATATAACTCAACAACAACCACATAGCAATTTGTTTTTGTTTGTAACGTTACTGTCAAAGATAAAGGTAAACAAAATAGGGAAATGTCTATAAATTATTGGAATTTAAAAAACTAATATTTTTTCACATTTGATTAAATATTTCGGAAAACATGAATGAAAACTAGATAGATTTTCAATTTGAATGTTTCCATATCATTCCACTAAATGCATAATTTCCCGCAGAAAGTAGAATTCTTGCAAAAATGTTTGGGTTCGCTGGTAATTCATCGAAAAAAGAGAAGGTGCTTCAAACTTTTGTTTTTGAAATCAAAATAGCACACGTTTATTAGGGCTTTATACTTTTCAAGTTTAATAAAATACCACGCATATTAACAAATATTGTACAGCCTCTATAAGCGGTGTTATAGTGTGCGGCATGTCGTTCGGACTTGGAGGAGGTTACATGTCAATGATATGAAGAAATCTGATGAATAAATTTGTTCTTCAAAAAATATATATCCCTAATATACATCGAACATAGAAATAAATATATAAAATGTCGTATGGAATTTGACACTAACATTACAGCCCAGTTCAGTCAGCTGGGTTTGCTGTTACCTTTTCTTGATGTAAAATAGCCATTAAGCGTTCGGCACATACGGTGCGTTGAGCGTTGCGTTACAACAACCACATGAAACAAGTGTAAGGAAGCCAAGTTTTTTGAAAAACAACAATATGGCTGACGCATCAAAGTTAAACATAATTTAACTGTTTTGGGACAACGCGTGTCCCAACGTGTCACTAAACGCACCGTATGTGCCGAGCGCTTTAAAGAATCGCACTACTGGTAACATATACAGATTGAGTGCTCAGAAATGGAAAGGATATTTTTCAAAACTGTTTATATCCAATACTATCAAAGACGACATGGATACCACAGATCCAACCCCAGAAGGTGGTATTGAGTATATACCGCCCGGCCAAGATGAGGCAAAGACAGCAAAAACCTGCTGAAGAATATGAAGGCATAAGGAGCCGATGGCTTAAGCGCTCGGCACATACGGTGCGTTTAGTGACACGTTGGGACAAGCGTTGTCCCAAAACAGTTAAATTATGTTTAACTTTAATGCGTCAGCCATATTGTTGTTTTTAAACAAAAACTTGGCTTCTCTTACACTTTTTTCATGTGGTTGTTGTAACGCAACGCACAACGCACCGTATGTGCCGAGCGCTTTACGGTTATGTCAAGAGTACGTACAAACAATTTAATGATATATAAAAGGCACATACCGTCCGTTGTGAGTCGCGTCACGTGTTGAGAACTATTTCCCATAAAGACATTGTTAACAGTATTTCTACAAAACTATTTTCAAACAAAGCTGCAAAAACTTTTGTTCTATGCCCTGATTTGTTAATGCCTCGACACATACGGTCCATTGAGCGTCGCGTTACAACAACCACATGAAAACTTAAATAACAAACTTGGCATCACTTACACTTTTTTCATGTGGTTGTTATTAACGCTTGACGCGACCCACAAAGGAACCTATGTGCCGGGCCAATATGTACATTTTTTCGATTAGAGCGCGGTCTATTCTCGTCTGTAAACATAAAGGGAACTCCTATCTCACTCTAAAAAGATTCTAATTGGATCTTCTATAGGCCCAACAATACAATAGATTTAAATCAAATAACCAACATTTTAGAGGACATAACATTGGGATATAATGATGTTATCATAGCCGGAGATTTCAATTCGAATATTCTGTTAGATTCACATTTAACTGACAATATGTTAACGCTGGGGCTCTACACCGCAAATAATTGTAACCCTACACATTTTACTCCTACTGTTAACACTCTTTTAGATTTATTCTTGGTAAATAATACATCAAACATAATGCTATATGATCAACTATCTGCATCATGCTTTTCGAAACATGATCTGATCTATCTAACATACAATTTTGTCATATCAGAGTAAGTGGAAACGTTTTCATATCGTGATTACAAAAGTATAAATCTTTCGTATCTAGATAATCAGATTAACTTAGTAAATTGGCAGGAAATATATAACCTCGTTACCATTGATGAAAAGTTGAGTTTTCTTCAGGATAACATCTTACATACATATTTACGATACTATAGTACCTATAAAAGAGAAATTACCTAGACCAAACAGTAAACCCTGGTTTAACAGCAACATTAAAACTCTTATTAGAAATAGAGATTTGGCATACAATAGGTGGAAACGCTTTAAAACTCCAGAACTTCATGAAGTTTTTCGCGTAGCAAGATATAATGTTAATAAACTTATAAATGCTTCAAAAGTGCAATATTATTCATCTAAATTCAGCTCCGCATTAGACTCGAAAAGCAAATGGAAGCTCATAAGGGAAATTGGAGGATCAAAGTCTAAGCCCACTACACATTACCACGGGGACATTAATGCGTTAAACGAATCTTTTGTCAATATACCAACTATCAGTACAGATCATACCTTCTATGAAAGCAATAATGGCCCAACAGGCAATATGCATTCTTATGGAATTTTTGAGTTTAGACGTGTATCGCTGGATGAGGTCTTACAAAGTTTCATGTCCGTAAAGTCAAATGCTGTTGGTCTTGATAATATTGACCCAAAATTTATTAAATTAACTGTTCCTTACCTCGTTCCATATTTTACACATTTATTCAATGCAATCCTAACCTCCAGTACGTATCCAACTATTTGGAAACATTCTAAAATAATTCCAATTCCTAAATCTGCTCATGAATATCGTCCGATTTCAATTTTATGCTATCTGTCCAAAGTCTTCGAGAAAATTATACAAGTTAACGTAAGTTAACGTATGTTAATAATTATTACCTCTAATTATTTAGCCCTACCTCGTAGTAATAACACGCGCAGACAATTCGCGCATCATATTTCATCACGCCACTACCTGGTCGTTGAAATGCTGATGCGCTTATTAGTGGTGCGGGTATTCGACCAGTAAATATTCATTTTTGCTGGAAGAATGCAAGGTAAGCATTTTCACACACTTCTGTCAAATTATATTAAACCACAAAATGAAAGAATAAAATCAAATTGTATTTACACGTCCACATAAGTGGACAGCAATCCCGAAAAATCGTTGTTTTACTAATTCAACATATCACCATAGGTGATAAGCGGTAAAAACGTTAACTGGCGCCCAACAGTGAGATTTTATGAAGAAATCGCAAAAACCAAAGTGAACATCGTTTATAATATTTTGTAAAAAATCGGAAAAGAAGGTGTAAATCGGTTATAAGATTTTATAAAAAAATCTCGGAAAATAAATTAAGTCTAAGTGTGGAAAACTAAAAAATAAGATTTCATAGAAATCGACTAAACAGAGTGAAACACGAACGACAATATAATAAACCAAAAGAATTTTAAGTCTAGTGTGGAAAACTAAAAAATAAGATTTCATAGAAATCGACTAAACAGAGTGAAACACGAACGACAATATAATAAACCAAAAGAATTTTAAGTCTAGTGTGGAAAACTAAAAAATAAGATTTCATAGAAATCGACTAAACAGAGTGAAACACAAAAGACAATATAATAAACCAAAAAGAATTTTAAGTCTCGTGTGGAAAACTAAATGATAAGATTTCATAGAAATCGACTAAACAGAGTGAAACACGAAAGACAAAGTAATACACCAACAAAAGTGTTATTTTTTTTGGAGATTTTTTACTAAAAAAACTCTAAACTAAAAACAATGCTCTTAAAGACAACCAAAAATCAAATAAAAGAAAAGTCGGTCGGACTTTCAAAATAAAGTCGGACAGACTTTAAAGAGAAAAGCCGGACGGGCTTTAAGGTAAAGTCGGACGGACTTTAAACAAAACCGGCAGTTATCAACTCAACAAAGCAGATACTATCAACTCAACAAAGCAGATACTATCAACTCAACAAAGCAGATAATATGATGAAATTAATGTAAGTACCACTTCATTTTCAAGAAACCGGCATTATTAAGTTATTTGTCTTAAACAAAAGATACTTATTTTTAATTGTTCGTAAAAAAAAGACTCAATAAAAGTTGAACTGAAATTGGAAATCTGATAAATTTAAATTTGGCTTAAATAGAAAAAAATGGCTACTAGAGACGAAATCATAGGGTTAGTCACGGCTACTGTCGATGTTATGACAGAGGAACTTAAGACTCAACTAAATATTATAGCGAGCCAACTTCAACAGTTGCAAATAAAAAAAGTAGAGACATACGAGCCAGTTTCATTAGGCGGTGCTACGGGAACGTCATTAGATTTGATTAAATCTCTCCCAGAATTTAAAGGGGACCTAGCAGCTTACCCTGCCTGGCGAGAAGCCGCCCATTTTGCCATTAGCTACTACCAAGAGAATACTGAACCGTACTACATAGCCATGGGTATATTTCGAAATAAAATAGTTGGAACGGCAAACGACAAGTTATCTGCCTTCAACACTATTTTAAATTTCAAAGCGATAATCGCTCGCCTTGATCAGTGTTTTGCTGATAAGAGATCGGTCCAGGTTTTAGAGAATGAACTGAGCATTTTAAGACAAGGTAAACTGTCAATTAATGAATTTTATGATGAAGTTGATAAACACCTGACATTAATAATAAATAAAAATAAAATGACTTACTCCAACAATGAGGAGGTAAGCAAAGCTTTAAATGAGAGGGTCAGAGAAAATGCTCTTAGAGTATTCATATCGGGACTAAGAAAGCCACTTAGTGATATCTTGTTCTCGACAAAACCCGTAGATTTGACAACTGCATTGGCCACAGCTCAGGAGTTAGAGTCGGACAATCGCAGACAGGAGTTTGCGAGAGTTTTCGCGGAGGGCAGCACTGCGAACAAGTCGAAACCTAGTTATTCGCAGAATAGTCATCCAACTTTCCGGCGCACAGCGCCGAATGCTCATAGATCTGAGACAAATAAACAAGATATCGTACAGATGGAAGTGGACCCAGGGTCATCAATGTTTAGACGTCCCACTGCTTTTAATTCAAATAACAACCGCAATGCGTATCAAAATAATACAAAGCGGGAGCGGGAAGTGGATTCTGGGAGAAGTGCGCCTCTCCAGAAACAGCAGAGAGTAAATCATATTAATGCGGAGGAAGAATCAGAGGACTCAACCTTTGAGGAGGATTTCCCTCAGGATGAGGACGACGAAGATCATGTCGTGGAAGAGTTGCATTTTTTAGAGTAAAACCGCTCCTACCTTTTATAATAAAGACTATAAACGGAAGGGAGCTAAAATTGCTAATAGACACTGGTTCATCAAAAAATTTCATTAAACCATTAGACGGACAAATTAATGCAGTACATTTGAGTAAACCCTTTAATGTCAAAACACTAAATGGCACGAACACCATCGAAAAAAAAATACACTATGGTTTTATTCGGACATATCACGACATTTTATTTGATTGACACACTAAAGACTTTTGACGGAATAATAGGATATGAGTTTTTGAAGCAAATCAATTGCAAATTGAACACTGGAAACGACACTCTGACATATGACAAAAATAAAACAGCTATATCAAAAAATTGTGAGCAAATAAACTTTCACGCTATAGATCAGGAATCCGTACCTGACTCTGTGGTGGAGGATTTTAGCAGGGTTATTAGGGCTAATGCCAATGCCTTTGCAGATCCAAACCGGGCACTACCCTACAACACAAGCGTTGAAGCAACCATAAAAACAAAAACCGAAGAACCAATTTACTCGAGATCCTATCCATACCCAGTACAAATGGCGGATTTCGTAAACAAAGAAATTGAATCGCTTCTAAGCGATGGAATTATTAGGAAATCATTTTCCGCATATAATTCCCCGGTACTGGTTGTGAGAAAAAAGGGTACCGACGACAATGGGAATTCTAACCACAGGCATTGCTATCTACGTTAGGAAGATCGTCGTACTTCACGACACTAGATCTTAAATCAGGATACCACCAGATTCGACTAGCTGAACGCGACAGAAGTAAAACAGCGTTTAGTGTCAATAACGGCAAATATGAATTTTGTAGACTACCATTTGGTCTAAAAAATGCGCCGAGTATTTTTCAGCGCACGATAGATGATATATTGCGAGAACATATTGGGAAAATATGTCAAGTTTATATGGACGACATTATTATTTTCTCACCTGATGAAAGGAGTCATTTAGAACATATTAACATAATAATGAAAAAAATTAGTGAAGCAGGAATGAGGATATCTGCTTCGAAACCTAAATTCTTTAGACAAGAAGTAGAGTTTCTCGGTTACATTGTAACCAGGGAAGGAATCAGGACATGTCCAGATAAAGTTAGAGCTATTAAGGAATTTCCAAAACCTGAAAATTTGAAAAGCCTCCGATCGTTCTTAGGCCTTTCAGGTTTCTATAGGAGATTTATAAAGGATTATGCAGTTATTGCTAAACCTCTAACTAGATTGTTAGAGGGCGAAAATGGTAACATCTCGGCGAAGAAATCGAAGGGTGTAAGAATAGATTTGAAAGAAGATGCATTAGCAGCATTCGAAAAATTAAAACAAATTCTTTCATCAGAAGATGTTATTTTAGCATATCCTGACTTTGAAAAGAAGTTCGAACTAACAACGGACGCTTCTGCAATCGCTCTTGGAGCAGTTTTAGCACAAGATGGTAGACCAATAACCATGATATCTAGGACTTTGTCTGCAACCGAAGCAAACTATGCTGCAAACGAACGAGAGTTACTCGCAATCGTCTGGGCATTGAAAGATTTAAGGCATTACCTATACGGTGTCTCAGAAGTTCATATTTTCACAGATCACCAACCATTGACATTTTCTATGTCAGATAAGAATCCGAACTCAAAAATGAAAAGATGGCGATCTTTTATAGAAGAATTTTCTCCGAAATTTTTCTATAAACCTGGCATAAGACATACCATAACATATGATACTGTGGAAAATTTGATAACTCTTCTCTTGGAAATCATTAATCCAGGGACGGTAAATGCAATTTGTTGTGACCTTTCAGTTCTTGCTGAAATACAGAATTGCATAAAGACCAAATTTCCATCAGCTAAATTCATTCATACAGAAAAACTGGTCATGGATGTTATCCGGGAAGATGATCAATGGGATATAATAACGACAGAACATAATCGGGCACACCGATCGTTACAAGAAAATTATGAACAAATTATTAATGAATATTATTTTCCGGGAATAAAGAAAATGTTAAAAATGGTGATAGCTAATTGTAAGATTTGCAAAGAAAATAAATACCAGAGAAAACCGGAAAATACAGTAATATCCCCTACTCCAATACCTGAATATCCTGGTCATATCCTGCACATTGACATACTAATAACAAATAAAAGTAATTTTTTGACAGCAATAGACAAATTTTCGAAATTTGCGATTATTGTCCCAATTGCATCCAGGAATGCAATCGATATCAAAACGGCTCTTTCCCAAATACTAAACAGATTTGGAAACGTGAGACTTATTGTATCGGACAATGAGAAATCGTTCAAATCAAGTCTAATTGGTACCTTTCTCAGAGACTATTACAGTGCGGAACAACATTTTGTACCTCCAATGCACAGTCAGAGTAATGGCCAAGTTGAAAGATTCCACTCCACTTTATTAGAAATTGCCAGATGTGTTAAAGCACAGCAAAATGTAGAAGATACAGTCGAACTGCTGCTTTTGTCCACATTTAAATATAACAATACCATCCACTCTGTAACAGGAAGAAAACCAATAGACATTATTAACTTAATTCCTAACAAAGATCTAGAAGAAATTAAAGGAAAATTGAACGTTGCTCAGGAAAAAACTCTAAGGATTCATAACGAAAACGCCTCGTTTAAAGTTTACCATCCAGGTGAAAAGGTGTTCGTTAGGAGAAATCGTAGGCTTGGGAATAAATTTGATAAATGGTACGTCGAAGGGACAATTGAACAAGACCTAGGTACGACAGTGTTGATTAATGGAAGAAAAGTTCATAAAAGTAATTTACGGTAATCCATTTTTTTTGTTTAATTTTTTTTTTTTTTTCTTCTCTACTAGACTTCTAATGACATTGACAATACTGACATCGGAAACAATACTGGACTACACGGACTCTTACTTCATAGCTGTAAAAGATGGAGACGTAGCAATTTATAATGACCACAAATACATTCTGCACAGGACAAATTTAACGGAGTACGAAATGATTTTGGAAGAAACAGATGGGTTATTAAAAAATTTTTCAGACAGAAGGGAAATTGACTTTGTAACGGACCAGATGAGACAGATCCAGCGGTTGCTGCGAACACTATCGGTACATGGCCGACACGCACGCTCACTGGATTTTATAGGATCAACTCTTAAGTTCATAGCCGGAACACCAGACCGTGCTGATTTTGAGTTACTAACAGCAGAAGACAATATGATTATACGTGACATCAATAAACAGACAATTATCAACTCGGCCCTTCAAGACAAAATCAACGAACTGACGGAAAGAATAAACGAACTGCAAAAACTATCCAGGACATCCAATTCCATTAAGGTTGATGAGCTAGTATTTCGTGAACTTTTGAGTGCCAGGAATAGCGAAATTATTTTCTTTTTGAGCCAAATGTCTTTATCAATAACTCTCGCTAAGGCTAACATTGTAAATCCTATTATACTTGACAATGCCGAAGTAAGTTATATTCTCGAGAATGGAATGGTACCGTTAAGTATAAATAATATACTTAAAGCTAGTGATGTAAGCATTTACGAAAGTAATAACACTATTTACTACACTATTAAGTTGCCCCTAATTGAGCGAAAATGTAATTTTGTAAGAATTTTTCCAGTCATTCACAACAACACTATTATCCAACTAAGTGTAAAGACCTCAGCGGATTGTAACAAACAACATATCCCTGTAACTGATTGTATAAATGTGGGGAACACAAATATTTGCAAAAGTATAGATAACGAATGTCTATCTCAAATTTCAAATTCGAATTTTGCAACTTGCCCTACTGAGCCTGCTGATAACATTCCGCAAATTCAAATGATATCGGAGGGTTCAATATTACTTAATAATGTTAAAAAATACTAAAGTGGTTGATATAAAACCAATGATGATTGAGGGAACCGCGTTAATACGCTTTGCAGAGAATGTTACTATAAATAACACTGTTTATCTTAACAAACGTCGTCAAATTGATTTTACTGAGCCACACCCACCAACAATTTTAAATATAACAACATCAGCTCACAACGTAAATCTTTCTTTGCCGTATCTGCATAGAATTTATTTGGATAATACTAATTTACTGCAAATAATAGAAGTTAAGATATCACACCATAAACTGTTATTCATACTTACTTTAATTTTCGTTTTATCAATTACTATTGGAATTTTCTGTTATAAATTAATTAAGAAGCAAAAACCAATTGACATAGACGACATTGTTAAGAAAATACAAAGTCGGAGTAGAGACTCTCCGATTTCAAACGGGGGGGCAGTTAACGTAAGTTAACGTATGTTAATAATTATTACCTCTAATTATTTAGCCCTACCTCGTAGTAATAACACGCGCAGAAATGCTGATGCGCTTATTAGTGGTGCGGGTATTCGACCAGTAAATATTCATTTTTGCTGGAAGAATGCAAGGTAAGCATTTTCACACACTTCTGTCAAATTATATTAAACCACAAAATGAAAGAATAAAATCAGATTGTATTTACACGTCAACATAAGTGGACAGCAATCTCGAAAAATCGTTGTTTTACTAATTCAACATATCACCATAGGTGATAAGCGGTAAAAACGTTAACTTACATAAACAAATATCCGAATACATTAACAATAATTCCTTGCTATCAGATAGCCAATCCGGTTTCCGAGCAGATCATAGTTGTGTGAGTGCTTTAGTTGAAGTTGCAGAATCAATTAGAACTGAAATCGATGTCAATAATGTTGGTCTGCTAGTTCTTCTTGATCATTCTAAGGCACTTGACTCCGTTGATCACACTAACCTATGTATGAAGCTCAAAACATTTTTTAATTTCACAAACACAGCTATAGATCTAATAGCTTCCTACCTAAGAAATCGTTTACAGTCGGTGTATGTTGGAAATACAATATCAAATCCACTAATATTATCCAAAGGAGTTCCACAGGGATCTATTATTGGACCACTCCTTTTTTCATTATACTCGAACGATCTTCCCAATCAAATATCTAATGCTAAGTTTACATTTACGAAATCCACTCGATTTCAACTGTCAATTCCATAGCTTTAACCTATGGATTTGACAGTTGAAATCGAGTGGATTTCGTAAATGTAAACCAAGCATAACAGTCAAATTGCTATGTATGCGGATGATGTTCAATTATTTGTTAGCGGTCCGGTGGATAATATCAGTGAATGTGTTACCAAACTGAATCATGACCTCTCGTGTGTTTATAAGTGGGCAACTGCGAATGGTTTATTTCTGAATCCGAAAAAAATCTAAAAGTCTCGTTATTCACAAAAATAAAAAATGTAGTATTCGCGGTCTGGATGTCGTTATAAATGAACAAAAAATGGATATAGTTTCTCAAGCCAAAAATTTGGGCGTCATTTTTAATAGGTCATTGACATGGCCCGATCATGTGAACACAGCAGTCGGACAAACATATGCAAAGCTACGCGCGTTATGGATAACACATTCCTATACTCCATCCTATATACGAATTATCTTAGCAAAAACATTTCTGATTCCCGGGCTTATGTATGGGTGTGAAATTTTTTCAAATTGCGACTCGATAACCCAGCATAAATTAAACGTAGCATTTAATGACATCATTCGGTATGTTTACGGCATTAAACGAAATCAACCTATTTCTCACTATGCAATTTCTCTATAGTATTGTAATTTTAATACCCTACTTAGAATTCGTTGATATTGTTGCATAAAATCATTGTGAGGCGCACACCCAAATATCTCTATGATAGACTTAGTTTTTCCCGATCTAGAAGGGGTAGAAAGCTTGTTCCCCTCAGACGACGGAGTTTAGTTTCTGAATGGCAGTTTTTCACTAGTACAATACGCCTTTGGAATACTCTTCCGAACGTAATTCAAAACATCAGCAATCCGTTAGTTTTTAAAAATAGGCTTTTCACGCATTTTTCTTAACTAATTATTTTTGCAATACTTAATTGTTTATTTTTCACTTAATTTTTTTATTATTTTTTAACATATATAAGTTAACATCAAATATATTTCTTCAAACCACTGTCCAAACATCACACCATATCGCAACATGATCTGCTTAGTTTGCATGTGAACGTCTGGACAAACGTATTCGCATAAGGTCATTTAATATGCCAACGAGGAGTATTGGATTTCACTATGGGAAATGCTGAATAAACTACACGTGTAGAGGGAATACAGCAAAATTAGGTTTGGATTACGATTAAATTAAGTTAAAAGTTTTGTGTCCATTTATTATTCAATAAAGTAAGACGTGCAGTTCGCACGTCCGGTTTTTTTAAAAACATAAAATAATTTATTTTATTTTATCTGGCGCCCGAGCAGGGACCCCTCCGCGTTTATCCTTACAAAGTCTGCACCGTAGTGGCAGCAAGGACCGGGGTCCAGTCGTAAAAAATAAAAAAAAAAATAAAAACGCGCAAATGTTTGAATTTATAGATCGCGGAAATGGTGCGCCCTAGTACCATTAAATTCGGAAACGGGAGTCTGTAAAAGCGGCCGCGGTGTAGCTTAAGTAAAAAACATTAGAACATTAAGAGAACAAACAAGAAATTGAACAAATTTGAAAAAACTGCAGTCAAAAGTGAATGTGAAAAATAATTAAAAATTAAGAAAAAGAATGAAAAATAGAAATAGAATTAAGAAATTAAAAATGTGAAAAACTATAAACAATGAAATGAAACATACATTGAAAAGTAAATAAATAAGAATAACAAATTAAAAAGTAGAAATTAAACAATTAATTAAGAAGAGGAAAATAAAGATAATTTGAAAAAGAATATTGAAAAGCAAATTTTAAAAATATAAGCTAAGGAAATAAAATTATATTAAAGTGAATAAGAATACAAAAATTGTTAAAGAAGTAGAAAAAAAAAAGATAAATTTGAAAAGAATATTGAAAGGCAAGTTTAAAAAATATAAATTAACGAAATAAAATGTATATCATAGTGAATAAGAATACAGAAATTGTTAAAAAAGTAGGAAAAAGATAAATTTGAAAAGAATATTGAAAAGCAAGTTTAAAAAATATAAATTAACGAAATAAAATTTATATCATAGTGAATAAGAATACAGAAATTAGAATTAAGAACAGGACACCTAACTAAGGAGCAATCAACAAACTTAGGGGAAGTTATAAAAAAACATCCTAACTGATGAAAAATTAACTTATACCACAAAGGTGGTTGCTGAAATAAGAACGACTTCAGATACCCCACTGTACACTAGAAATTATCCCTACCCACTTTCCTTAAGAGGAGTCGTTGACGAGGAAATACAGAAGTTACTAAGAGATGAAATTATACAACCGTCTCGATCCCCATACAATTCCCCCATATGGGTGGTACCGAAGAAAGAAGATGCTTCTGGTCAAAAGAAATATAGGGTAGTTATAGACTATAGGAAATTAAATACTATAACAATTTCAGACAAGTATCCCATTCCCGAGATTACAGAAGTTCTGTCTAATCTTGGAGGAAATAAATTATTTTCGGTAATAGACCTAAAAAGTGGATTTCACCAAATTCCACTTAAAGAAGAGGATCGAGAAAAAACTGCATTTTCTATATGTAATGGGAAGTATGAATTTACTAGACTCCCATTCGGTCTAAAAAATGGACCAGCAATATTCCAAAGAACATTAGATGACATCCTTCGCGACTTTATAGGGAAAATATGCTACGTTTACATAGATGATATCATAATTTTTAGCAAAACTGAAGAGGATCATATTAATCATCTTAATATAATCTTTCATACTATAGAGAAAGCGAACATGAAAGTTCAGTTAGATAAATGCGAGTTTTTTAAACAAGAACTAGAATTCTTAGGATTTGTAGTATCGGTTGACGGGGTCAAGACAAACCCCAAAAAAGTAGAATCTATCATAAACTTCCCATATCCTAATACATTGAAAGAACTTCGCTCACTCCTGGGACTTTTTAATTATTACAGACGGTTTATAAAAGGATTCGCTGAAATGGCAAAACCTTTAACAAACCTGTTAAGAGGAAATAATGGAAGGGTTTCTAGAAATTAATCTAGTAAAATCAAATTACATCTGAAGGAGGAAGAAAAAAAGCCATTGACTCAATAAAAAATTCGTTAATATCTGAGGAAGTAATATTATCCTATCCAAATTTTGGAAAGGAATTTCACTTAACAACCGACGCTTCAAATATAGCTATAGGTGCTGTGCTAAGCCAAGAAAGTCGACCTATAACATTTATCTCAAGAGCTCTCTTAAAAGAAGAAGAGTCTTACGCCACTAATGAGAGAGAAATGTTAGCAATAGTCTGGGCATTAGATAATCTTAGAAACTACCTATATGGTAAATCAAAAGTAATCATCTACACTGATCATCAGCCCCTAACGTATGCACTTAGCAATAAAAATAGTAATATGAAAATGAAAAGGTGGAAAGCTATACTTGAGGAATACAACCATGAAATAAGGTATAAACCAGGCAGCACTAACATAGTTGCAGATGCCTTATCAAGACCCCCGACTTCTGGCATAAATACTCTGACCGGTACCGTTCACAGCGACGAAAGTTCATCTGAAAATTTAATACCTAGTGTAGATGCCCCTATTAACGTCTTTAAAAATCAGATCTTCTTAATTATTGGGGAAATTTCATCTTATCAGTTTAAAATAATATTCCCTGGGTTTCATAGGCACACCATTGTAGAGCCGGTATTTGACAGAACAAATTTAACAAATTTGTTAAAAAGATACCTCAATCCTTCGGTTATAAATGGCATTAAAGCTCCGGAATCAGTAATGGGAAAAATACAAGAATTGTATCCAAATCATTTCGTTAATTATAAGGCACGTTATACTCAAAAATTTGTCGAGGACATTACATCTGAAGATGAAGAAGAAGACATTATAATCGAGACTCATAAGCGAGCCCATAGAAGTGCCGTAGAAAACAAGGCCCATATTTTAGAAAGATTTTATTTTCCTAGTATGTTGTCTAAAATCAAAAGAATAGTAAAACTGTGCTCCATATGTAAGAAAAGCAAATATGATAGACACCCTAATGAACCAAAATTAAGTGAAACTCCAATTCCTTCATATCCCGGAGAAGTAGTGCACATAGATTTGTTCTCTACAGATAGAAAAGTAATTTTGACGTCCTTGGATAAATTTTCTAAATACGCGCAAGCGAAAATACTAAATGGAAAATCAATTGAAGACATAAGAAGACCATTAAGAGAACTTATATTTTTCTTTGGTGTTCCTAAAACAATCGTCATGGACAATGAGAAATCTTTAAATTCGGCTTCCATACTCTTTATGATGAAAGACGAGTTAGGCATAAATGTATTCACAACACCACCATACAGAAGCGAAGCCAATGGACAGATTGAACGTTTCCATTCTACGCTTGCTGAAATTATGAGATGCCTTAAAGAAGAGGAAATATGTAGGAATTTTGATGAATTGGTAGAAAGAGCAGTGAATGAATATAATCATTCTGTTCATTCGACTGTGGGTAGAAAACCAGTAGATTTGTTCTTTGGAAGAACCGTCGACTTTTCACCTGGGGATTATGAACGGACACGTGAGACAAATATAGAAAGGCTACGAAAGAAGCAGAAAAATGATTTAAAATTTCATAATAAGAAAAAATCTGAACCTAAAACTTATATTCCTGGTCAAACTGTTTTTGTCAAAATCAATAAAAGATTGGGAACCAAATTGACCCAAAAATATAAAGAAGAAATAGTAGAAGAAGATAGAACTTCCACAATAGTGACACAAAGTGGAAGAGTCGTCCATAAGAAACATATTAGAAATTAAAAGCATTTTCGTTACAGGTTTATATTGATTCTAGGCAATTGTGCCGGAAATATTCAAATACTGGATTATTCCAACACCAAATTGGTTACAATTGATGCTGGCTTAGCAAAAATCCAGTCTGGTACATTTAAGCTAGTACACGTGTTTGATTTGAAAAATTATGAAGATGTTGCTATAAATATGGAAACACTAATTGGAAAAAACATTGGCATTCACCATCCCATCCTTCCTTACCTACTCCACTATACATCCCGAATAAAATCCTGCCTATCCCGCTTAAAACCAAAACTTAGACCTAAGCGATCTATAGATTTGCTAGGCAGTGCTTGGAAATGGTTGGCTGGAACACCAGACCACCATGATTTAGAGATAATATCACAAAAAATAAATAACATGTTACAGAATAATAATAATCAAGCCATTATAAATCAATTAACAATAGAAAAACTAAATACAATTACAAATGAAACAAATAGGATAATTAAAGAAATTAAAGAGGAACAAACATTGGATAAGGTAATTGAATTCAAATATAAATTGGAAATAATTCAAGAAGAACTAGCAAATATAGAATTTGCCATCCAATGGGCAAAAGCCAACATAGTGAATTCAGTTGTGTTTTCCAATGTGGAAATAAAAATATTTGAAGAAATATTCGAAAAATCCGAAATACCATTTTCCAACATTGATGAACTTCTGAAATTTGCCAATATTAAAATTGCTTCCAATCAAGAAACACTTCTCTATATTATAAGCATACCTACTACAGATGAGAAAAATTGTAGAAAAAACATCATTAAACCTGTAAAATTTCAAAACAATATTTATAAAATAAATTTCAGAAACATTTTAATTTGTAATAAACAAATATACGGCCTAAAAACTAATTGTAACCATTTTGATAATATAAATATTTGTAACTTTAATGATATAATTAACATAACAGAATCGAGCTGTATTCCCAAATTAATAACTAGTAAACCATCATCATGCACGGTAACAAACAACGAAAATATACCCTCAGTTGAAGAAATAGAAGACGGATTGCTGTTCCTTAATCAGTTTAATGGAGAAATCATGGCCGATGACTCCCCCATTTCCCTAAACGGCACCTTCCTCATTCATCACTCGAATACAAGCCTCAACATTGACGGAAGATCATTTCTAACTACACAGATTGCAAAATCAAAACCCTTGCCAGCGCTGCTGCAAATTGACGAATCCCACTCTCAGGAAGAGACCTTATCATTGGAAATGATGAAAACACTCACAAGCGATAACATCAACACCATTGAATCTTTAAAGCTTGACAAACACATAAACATTTGGATAAACGTGGCTCTTGGTTTGACACTCGTAATATTGATTTTGTTACTCCTGATACGTCAATATAGAAATAGAAATGATGCAAGAAATACAGAAAATGATGAGGTGCAAATCGATATCGAAGACAGGCCAACACCTTCAAAAAGGAATAAAAGATTTACAAGTCTAAATAACATCCCGTTTTTCTGAGGAAAACTTTCGTGCAAACCAATGTTCATACGGGACGTATGAAATTTAAAGGGGGAGGAGTTAACATCAAATATATTTCTTCAAACCACTGTCCAAACATCACACCATATCGCAACATGATCTGCTTAGTTTGCATGTGAACGTCTGGACAAACGTATTCGCATAAGTTCATTTAATATGCCAACGAGGAGTATTGGATTTCACTATGGGAAATGCTGAATAAACTACACGTGTAGAGGGAATACAGCAAAATTAGGTTTGGATTACGATTAAATTAAGTTAAAAGTTTTGTGTCCATTTATTATTCAATAAAGTAAGACGTGCAGTTCGCACGTCCGGTTTTTTTTAAAACATAAAATAATTTATTTTATTTTATCTTATATCTTGTTACGTTATTTGTTTTTTCTTTTTTAATCGAACAAATTGTTTTAGAATGGTTTTTTTATATTTATAAACCTGCACTGTAATTATAAGATGTATATCTTGTTGTGTAGGCATTCACTAAATAAATAAATAAAATCTTTATTATATATCGTCCTGGAACCACAAAAAATAACATCAACAAAAATCCTTATTTTTCATTATTATTACGTACTTATTCACTTAATTGGCCCTCTGCAAGACATGTGTCAAATTAACAATGCTTTAACTTCTTGATACCGTAAACGATCACACATAATTTCAAATTTTGTAGTTTACTTCTAGGCGCACTTATTTTATCGTAAACCACTAAATAATAGAAAGACAAGACATTTGTTATCTTCCATTGCAACAGATGTCGCAGTTGATGATAATGGTATAAACATCAATTACGCAAAAAATACAAACCGATCCTGATTTTGTTTTCACATAACAGGTGTCGCACAACATATTTTCATTCGTTAAAATCCAGTTAGAAAAAATGATTACAAACGATGCATTTGTAAAAATTTTGATTTTCAACTTAAAATTAAAACAAAAATTCTTTCAATAAATAATGTTGGGTTTGTTGAACAAATGAGTTGTTGTTGAAGACAACATTAGGGGAATAAATTCAGAAATCGGCCAAAAATAAAAACTACTAAAAACTGTATGGACCTGACTTTTTGGTAATAACTAAATGTTTGCAAATCAATGAGAGTGCAATAAAATGGTGCATATTAGCACGTGGTACTTTATAAAGTGGTAAAAGTCGTAAAAGTTGTAAAAGTCGTAAACGATTTTCATATAAATTTTGTGTACGGGAACGCAAAATGTGTAAAAGTGGTAAAAATTGTAAAAACTTTTTAGTTCTGGAACAGAGCTACGATTTATTTGCAATTAAGAATTTTATCGTATATGGAGATGTACAGTCATAACTATTAAATTTTCAATTTCAAAATCTGTAATTTGAAGAAATGGCTAAATAATTGGTTCTGCAATTGAAAACGATTTTGGAGTATGTGTGTTACGTGAAAAAGGCAGAAACGTATTACATAACAAGTATTCATCACGAAGGGTTAGGAAAAAGTTCTCTCCCCGCAAAATATAAAGGAACGAATCAGATTTGCTACTAAGAAGATTTCAAGCCCGTTAAAGTACTATGTTGCTCTATTACGACGGAACCCAAGAAATATGGCGCAACCCTCTCACAGCCCTGGAAAATAAAAATGCAATACATACTGTAAAGTTCGGAGAACTGTAAGTTATGGTATGGGCATAGACAAATGAAGTGTATAGACAAAGGATTACTCATGTTGAGTGCTGTCAACAGACTCAAACCAAAATACTCAACATTTTTCGAAGTCGATTTTTGAGAAAAATTGCAAGTTTTTCTTTTACATCTGAGGATGTCGATTCCGTCAAAAACAAACCCCATACAGTTTTTGTTAGAACAAGATGTTTTTAAAATTTGGTATGTTCCAGAACTGCTAGAATCTACTAATTTTTACTATTTTTTCCGATAACATAAAGGAAAAAATGCTATCGTAGTAAAAAATAGTAGCTTCTTGCAGGTTCTGGAACAGAGCAATTGTGTTTTTAATTGAGTTGTTCTGTAAATGAACTCGATGTTAAAAAATGAATCGTATAGACAAAGGATTACTCATACGATTTGTTCCTAGGATTTACCATTTTTGAGATATAGAAGTTCAGGTTACAGTTTTAGGTTTTTTGTTAGGTTTTCGCGAGATTGCTTGAAAACGGCATGTATTGTCAAAATGGGACAAAAAAAATCTTTTAGCTGTGAAAATTTCGTAATTTTTCCCTAGGTTGTACCATTTTTGCGATATATAAGTTAAAGTACGGAAATTGCAGTCATGACATTGTTTCATATGGAGACAATACAGTCAGTGAATTGTCCTAATCTGAACATCTATATCTTACAAAAGAATTTTCGATGCTACAACAATTTCTTTATTCCATTTTGATAGGGCGTGAAAACCTAAAAACCCCCAAAAAATGTGAACTTTGACCGTGATTTATTTAAAACCCGCTCAGGCGATTTTTTTATTCCCAGGTGTAAGCTCCTTTCATTTAATGTTGGTTCAAGAGCACCGCATCATGTTATATGCTGTTAACCGACCCAAACAAAAATACTCAACGTTTTTCGAAGGCGATTTAAAAAAAATGCAATATTTTCATTTATACACTTATCTGAGGATGTAGATTTCGTCAAAAACTAACCCCATACAGTATTTGTTTGAACAAAATATGATTACAATTGTATTTTTAATTCAGTTGTTCTGTCAACAAACTCAATGTTAATAAAATTGGTGAGAGCAGTCCTTTGTCTATACAATCCGTTTTTCTGTGGCATGGGGTTGTATGTAAAGCAAGGGCTTTGGTAAAATACGGATTTCGGAGGAAACATTGAAAAATTATTTAATCGACAACGTCAAAATTGGGTTTTTGGACACTGAAAATTATAAATTATAATATAAACTCTACCAATACAAGACACTCTAGACAGACGTAAATCTGATTTACGTAGGGCTTGGTTGTTATACAACTACAACGAAGACATCGACACTAAAGTCCAAATATTAACCCCATTGAAAATTTATGGGTTCATCTCAAGACAGAAGTCGGGAATAAGACAGCCCACTAATATGAGAGACTTAATAAAGATCAATGGCACAAATACCAATAAAATATGACATTTCGAATTGTATTTTTTAAATCCCAGGTTGTAATTGATAGCCAAAGTAGGTATACGTTATATTAAGACCAACTTTTCCTGAAAGTCCCGATACGATAAATGTTATACAATTAAAATTTGTATAACATTTAGATAACTAAAACAGTCAAATGTATAAATTTTTCGCAGAATACTTTCTTCGGACATCCTCAATGTTCATGTGAAAAAGAATGACAAAAGCCGACCAACTCTAAATATGTACATACAAAATGTATATGCAAAGTTTCAACACATATGTAAAAACATATCGTGTAAAGTATCCATTACATATTTAAAATTACAACGAAAATAAATACATTTTTGCTCTGCAGAAAAATTGCAATACATTTAATATTCAGTGAAAAAAATCTGCGTTTTTGGATAATGGTTATTGAATGATCATAGTATAGTAGATTTCTATTAACGCTGAATATTTTAATACTATGTTTACATGTACGAAATCCACTCGATTTCAACTGTCAATTCCATTGCTCAAACGTCAAATGAAATCCAATCGATTTCATATGAGTTTTCATTTGACGTATACACAAAGGAATTGACAGATGAAATCGAGTGGATTTCGTAAATGTAAACATAGTATAAGACAAAATAATTAATGGCCTGTTTCTCTAAGATGATTCGAAATCAAATCCTGTTGTTGTAGAATATATTTGTTTAACTGAAAATCGATTAATCGATTTCTGTATTTCTATTTGAAAACCACAGGTATGATTTTTAGAAAGAATATGTGGTAAAACCTTAAACTGTCGTACTTTACTGGATAAAGAGTTTGTAAATAGGAACTGGTGAAACTATACTCTGCATTTTAATTTATTTATTTATTATCCTCCTTTATATTCGTGTGAATTCTCCGCTAACGAAGTTGCGAAGTTTGTTTTGTTTGTTTGGCAAAGCTGTTGTTTACATTTTTAGATTATTTTATACCAAAAAACCATGGTAGAATAATTAAAAGGTAATGCCAAGTTTACACTTACGCTCCAAAATCCACTGAATTTTATGCCTTGTTCAGACTGACGGTGTTTCGCTCTCTATTCGTTGTTCGACCCCAAATTACGATATAATTACTTCATTTCCCATACAAAATATTGAGAACGAACAACGATTTGTGTACATTGTTCAATTTAAATTACTCTCAGAACGACGATAAAATATGTCCCATCTCTAACAAATGAGAGAATTTATCGAAATAAATTAATTATGACAGCAGAAATACAAAATTTAAAAATTTATTAAAAACCCAAACATTTTTAGAAAACCTGCAAAATATAAATGAAAAGTAAACGGTTTAACGACTAGTATACATTCAAATCATAGCAAATTGTGTCTTTTCTTTCATTGCACTTGCATTTCTTGTCCATCGTTTCAAATTCGCGTACAAATTTAGAAACAAAAATCAAATGCCTGCCGGAAAGTCTGTATACCAAAAAGTTATTTTGGCAGGTCTCTCTCTCGTTAATTTTCAAAATAGAAAAATTTGAAAATATACTGAAAACACCAAAATTGTGAGAAAAAATAGAAAACACTAATGAAAATAATATAATTTAATATTAAATAGATATCTGAAAGAAGGACAAATATTTTTTCAGTTCATATCAATTAACTTTACTCGTCTTTTGGCTGAAACTTTCTTAAAATCAGTAAACAAAACCTATGAAAATATGAATCATGTTGCTATGAATTGTGTACCATGTCGTATGAACGGGGTAATTCGTGTACGTAATTATGAGAACGAACGACGTTATTCAAATGCTGGTATGAACATGGCATTACGTAATCCTGAAATACACCCCGGTGTTTACACTTATATATTCTTGATTTCAAACATATCACAATAATCAAGGTAGATGCATATGCGCAGCTGATCGAATATGAATTTTCAAAAAAGTTGTTGTAAATTGAATTAGGCTCCAAAAATATACGACAATATACATAGAACTTTACTGCTTTATTTCTAAAATTATGGTAAAATTAGCTATATATCGTATTAATTGTGTATAGTATTAATAAATGAAAACATAAAAAATTATTTTCTCGTTGAGACATCGTAATAATAAATTTTGATAGATGAAAGTTTTGTTCAGAACGTGCAAAATATTACTACTTGCAGTAGTTTTCCCGTTTAGTGCTAAAAATGCGTTCCCGTACTCCGAAATCTAGCAAGACTTGCACTTACCCAGCAAAAAGTTTGCCTCCAAGGAGGCAGTTAAATGATATGTACAAGTGATCTGGAAGTGCATCAAATTATGCATTTTCATTCATGATTTTTACAAGAGCGTGCTAATGAAATATGCACTCCAAAGCACTGCATTTTAACTAACCCTTTGGCACTGCATTTTAACTGACCCTTTGGCATTGCATTTTAACTGACCCTCTGGCACTGCATTTTAACTGACCCTTTGGCACTGCATTTTAACTGACCCTTTGGTACTGCATTTTAACTGACCCTCTGGCACTGCATTTTAACTCACCCTTTGGCAGTGCATTTTAACTGACCCTTTGGCACTGCATTTTAACTGACCCTTTGGCATTGCATTTTAACTAACCCTTTGGGGTAGAATGGGAGGCAGTCCAAAGCACGTGTTTTGATACAGGCATTCTGCGGAAATTGTGCAAGCCATTACAAAATATGCCAGAACAAATAAAATGAATTTATTATTTGTGTAAAACAAACATATTAAGAACTTTATTACAGTAACACAAATTATGAAAATTCTCCATTTAATTCAATCGCAAACAGTCGTGTTTTCTCCGCTCTCCATTTGTTCCAAGCTGAACTGTTTTTACTTCATTTCCTAAATGGGTCGCCTTTCCATCACCAGTTAAGATTTCGGCATGTACTCCAACAGCACTCCATTCGGAAATTTTCTTCTCGTGAGTTACCGGAAAAATGTTCACAAATTAAATATTATTTAATTTGTATTAACAAATATTTGGAAATGTTAACACGCTTATCTCTTTTTGGAAAATGTATGCCGCTGCCTGTAGAGATGTACAAACTGATTTATGTACATGTAGGGATCTCTAACAACTGCTAATAAAATGTAGCGAACGGAGTGCCTTTTTCACGACTCCGTTTGGACTGCATCCGGATGCTGTTAAATTGTGAGGAATTGGAGTGCCTTTTCCACGACTCCGCTGAACTGCATCCGGATGTTGTTAAAATGTGACAAGTGGATGTGATTCTTTGGATGGCATCCAAATGCGGTTAAAATGTGAGGACTGGAGTGCCTTTTTCACGACTCCGGTTGAACTGCATCAAAACATGCCGTGACAGAACTAGTCAACATTGCACTACTTCCAATTTATTTTGCTGGGTATATCTTTAAGCAAAAATAGCGCCGAATAACGCCCTCTTCTCCTGTTTTCTGCCATACAATTTTGGAAAAGTAGAAACCAGCAGCATGTTCATTGGCATCTAAACATGATAGCTGATACGTTGATTTTAACATATCTGCTGGAGTTTTTGCAATTTAGTCAATGTTTAGACGTTCAAAGTTGATGGGAAAGAAAATTGAGTTTATGGGCGAGGGTGTAGAGAGGAATAAGACGGAATACAGATTTGTTTGCTTTCTTTCATTTTATTTTCTCCGCTGGCAAATAAACAACAACGCATACATTTGAATTAAAAACTTTTTTGATGAAAAAAATTGAACAAAAATTTATCTGTAAAAATTAATAGTAAACATATACTTATGTACTTATTTAATTTTTAATGAACTTTAATTTCTATAAGCATTATCGCCTTAGCATTGCATTTGAATGATCAAACGAGAAAATGAGTGTGAAGAAGAACCACATTTTTGACACAAACATTATTTGCGTGTCCAAACTGCAAGGAAATTTTAAAAGAAATTGAGAAGAAAATTTGCCATTCCAGTTTGAACGTATACTAGGCGTTTACACCAGGCAGTTTGTCTTCAAATACAACTCTGATTTACTAACACATATATACATTTGTCGTTTGTCTCTCAGCTGTCCATCATTTTTTCACAGGCAGTAAGGAAGACAAAATTTTGGCATTTTTGTAAAAATAAGTGAGATAATAATTGAAATGTGTTGAAAACAAAAGAACATGAACAAAAACAAAATATGAGAACGGAAAACAAAAATAAATCGATGACTTTCATTCAAAATTTTACAAATGTTGTTGCAGTTGTCCGGACGCCTACGTCACACAGGCAAGTTGTGGGATTTTGACAATCAAAACATGAAGTCAACTGTCCTGTCATTTGTAAACGCAGGGTTAAACAGGGACTTAAGGGTGTTCTACACGGTATGTTTTTTACATATTTGTGCATACCAAGTGTCACTTTTTACGAATCTGAATTTTGTACACATGGTGTGAACCATACAGAAATTTCAATGCATCAAATGGCATGTTTCTTTACTTTTGAAAATGGTAAAACCGGCGAAAGTAGCAAAAGTTGTAAACTGCTCCCATAAGAATTGTATGGTGTCTGAAGTAAAGGAACGCTTTTCGAGTAAAAAGTGGTAAAACTTTAAGATTCTTGGACGTAAAGGAACAGAGCTAACGCACTCTATTCCCGTCTGTACAACCAAAGGTAAATAGCTGTTTTGTTTGTACGCGATATAAATAAAGAAAACAACAGAAAACGAATGAAAAATAAAATTTTGCCGTGCAGAAGGAATTACATATGGGAGAAAAAAAGTGACAGTTGCTATGCATGAATATGTAAAAAACATACCGTGTAGAAACCCCATTACGTCATTTTTCCGTTCCCGTATTTTTAAGAAATTTGTATGGGAAAGCAATTTTTGACAATTCGCTCTCTTTTCTAACATTACCTAACAAACTACGGGAAAACAATAAAAAATAGATTTGTAACCAAGTAATTTAATAATTTTTTCACATTGTTTACACATTTTGATACCAAAATTTTTTGTTGCAGGAATTTACCATCTTATTTCTTCTATGTCTTTGGATACGTGAAAAGTGTTGCAGCTTTTGGTACTTTTTAGGCAAAAACAGGGTTGTATATCATTTTTACTGTGATTTCGATGTTGATTTCCCTGAAATCACGAAATGAGATGATTTCATTTTTGTATGCGAAATCATGATAAATTTTGATTGATTCCGCGCGAAATCACGAAACGCCTTCGAAGTAACGAAACGTCGTCAAAGCTAGCAGCAATACCCAGTTAACTGAACTGGACTGTAATGTTAGTGTCAAATTCCATACGACATTTTGTATATTTATTTCTACTTTGGATGTATATTATGGATATATATTTTTGAAGAAAACATATATTCACCAGAAAAAACTATTTCCCATAAAGACTTCTTCATATCAATGACATTTAACCTCCTTCAAGTCCGAACGATGTACCGCACACTAAAACAAACCTTATGGAGGCGGTACAATATTTGTTAATATGTGTGATATTTTGTTAAGTTTGAAAAAAATAAAGCCCTAATAATAAATATTTGATATCAAAAATAAAATACAGAAACAGCTTCTCTATTTTCAATGAATTTCCAGCGACCTCAAACATATTTGCAAGATTTCTACTTTCTGGGAGAAATTATGCATTTGGTGGAACGATATGGAAACATTCAAATTGAAAACCCAACGAATTTTCTTCATGTTTTCCAAAATATTAAATCAAATGTGAAAAATATTATTTTTTTTTAAATTCCAATTATTTATAGACATTTCCTTATGCTTGGTTTACATTTACGAAATCCACTCGATTTCAACTGTCAATTCCTTTGCGTATACATCAAATGAAAACTCATTCGAAATCCATTGGATTTCATTTGACGTTTAAGCAATGGAATTGACAGTTGAAATTAAGTGGATTTCGTAAATGTAAACCAAGCATTATTTTGTTTACATATACAGGCAGCGTACGTAAAAATACTTTAAATAACATTTCCAATCGTTTCGTTTCGTATTTTCCATAGGAACAATACAAAACGAAACATAACCCACGTTGGCCAAGCTCGCTGTTAAGTTTTGTTTTGTTTACATTCGTGAGTGCAAACAAAACGAAAAGCGAAAAGTACTCAACTCCACAAGAGCAGATAGAAAACGGAATAGTACTAAACACATGTGAATAAATCAAAAACGTTTGGTGGTCGATAAAATTCACTGTGGTATGCTGATTGGTGGTTGATAAAATTCACTGTGGTATGCTGATGCTAACTTATGCTAAGTTTACATTTACGAAATCCACTCGATTTCAACTGTCAATTCCATAGCTCAAACGTCAAATGAAATCTCATCTGGATTTCATTTGACGTTTATCCTATGGATTTGACAGTTGAAATCGAGTGGATTTTGTAAATGTAAACCAAGCATTATAGGGTTGTTAAGCAATCATATGTGCGTGTGTCTGAGCGTGTCATTGACAATACGCACGGGAAACGTTTCCCAAAAATACCTTTTGTTTCGGTGGTGAATGAAACAACTCGGCAAAGCATAGCCAAAGTTACAATTCAGCAATCGTACGGTTTCTATCTTTTTACATTGAAAAGTTTGTGTTTTTGTTTTGGTTGTGATAATGAAACGATTCAGAGAAGCTGAAAAGTTTAAGGCTTTGTGTGATTGGTACGGGAATCGTTTTGTTTGTTTCCGTTCATTGTATACAGGTGACACTAACATTACAAACAAAAACAAATTTCTATGTGGTTGTTGTTGAGTTGTATTTGTTGTAGTATTTACTTTACCTTAGCTTTGTTCCTTTACTTTTTTAATGGTAAAAGTGGTAAAAGAGAAAAGTGCCAAAATTTTTCAAAATTGCTCTTTCATGAACATTTCTCCCCTGAAAAGTAAAGGAACGGAAAAATGGTAGCAATGTCAAAAAGAAACATAAAAAATCAATTGTCGTCTTTTATTTTACAGTTTTTAATTTAGTTTTGTCAGCGTTCGACTTTTTCTTCTGTTCTTCGTCCATTTTTTTCATTGTGAAATAAGGCCTGTTCGATAACTTCGCAAGTAAAAAGTATTTGCAAGTTCTTGCAACTACTTCCAATGCTTCTCAGTTCTCTTTCACTGCACAAGTTTGTTATCGAACAGCATTTTGTAAAAGTTTGTACAAATTTGTACAAACTTTTGGGTTATCGTACAGACAAATCGTCAAACAAAAGTAGAAAAATCAGTTCTACCATTTTTTACCTGTAGAAATTTTGCTGGTAGCCTCACTCTCTTAAAAATTTCTGCCAGTTTTACCACTTTTTGGGGTTAAGAAACGCTTAGCAGGTTAAAAATGGTAACAAATGGTAAAAATGGTAACCTCAGGTATGTAAAGGAATACAGCTCTTATTTGTTTTACCATGCCAAAAAACATAACCAGGGGCTGGATTCCTGTTCTATGAAAATTTGAAATGAAAAATATTTCCTTTATAATTTTTTTCATTTGACAGTTTTCTCCTTTATAAAAGTTTTCATTTCACATTTTCATAAAAACAGAATTCAGCCCCAGGTATGATAGCAAAAGTCATAAACTGTATGTAAAATGACAATAGCTTTGCTCCAGAATTAAAAAGTTTTTACAATTTTTACGACTTTTACACATTACATTACGTACACAAAAAAGTTGTAAAATGTTTGACATTTGTTCCAGTTTTTTTTACGTTTTTTCTATTTTTCCGTTGCGGTGCATTTATTCCAGTTTTTTCTATTTTTCCGTTCCCGTAAATTTTCCAAAAACTTTTGTGTGAGAACAATTTTTTTACAGTTTTCTCTTTTACGAGTTTTACTATTAAAAAGAACGGAAACAAAGCTAATATTTGCATGTGAATATACAAGCTACATAACATACGCACAAAAGCAGATGGTCTGATGGCACTTTAATATATAGACCAGCTGACGTCCTACATATGAAAAAAACATGTGGTGTAATATAGCCATTACCAGTCGAGCTGTTTAAAACCGGAGCTGAAACGCTGATAAGAGCCTCGTTCCAGTACTTTTTAATGGTAAAATGTTCAAAAGAGAAAACTGTCAAAAATGAGTTCAACGCACACATTTTTCCAAAATGTACAGGAACGGAAAAATGGCAGAAACGTCAAAACATCTGGAACAAATGTCAAAGTCGGCGTGTCAGCGAATCGGAAGCCGGCAAACATGTTGCACATTTTTGCTCGCTCAAATTTGTCGTGTAAAAAGTTTCTAATGGGCCAAATACATACGGTCCGTTGTGCGACGCGTTGCGCGTTGAAAACAACAACCACATGAAAAAAGTGTAAGTGATGCCAAGTTTGTTATTGAAGTTTTCATGTGGTTGTTGTTACGCGATGCTCAACGTGCGGCCTTTATGGCCCCGGCACATACGGTCCGTTGAGCATCGCGTTGCAACAACCACATGAAAACTTCAATAACAAACTTGGCATCACTTACACTTTTTTCATGTGGTTGTTGTTAACAACGCGTGACGCGACGCACAACGGACCGTATGAGCCGGGGCCATAAAAAGAAAGCCATTCAGCGCCATTTTTGTTCAAAGAGAAGTGAACATTTTGCAACTTTTTTGGTGTACGGGAACGCATTTGGGGGAAAAATGTTCAAAATGTGTAAAAACTTTTTAGTTCTGGAACGAAGCTAAGGTGTATGGATAATGGCAAAAAATCGATGGCACTATCGATAATATCGATTATTATTTAAAAATTCAATATCGATAGATTGTTTTTCCTATCGATATTATCGGAATAAAAACCCCTAACCTGAAATCCATTGATATAAATAGAAATTTCGCTGCTTTTCGGTTAAGTGTGTGTAAGAAAGTAAGTCCGTAGTCACACGTACACATTTTTCGGTGAAATAAAATTTATTTTTTACATTTTTTATAAAATAAAAGCAGTTGTTTATTCTCCTTTACATTTCTGTGAACTACTTTTGCATAATTTCAAGGAAATCATTGACATTTCCGCAATTTTCATCTCCAAATTTATGGCGATGACATCTTAACGATAATATCGATAGCAATCGATATTTTAAAACATTATATCGAAAATATCTAATGTTGGGAATATCGATGGTTTGCCAGCTCTAGCCCCGGCCCATACGGTCCGATGTGCGTTGCGTCACGCGTTAAGAACAACAACCACATAAAAATAGTGTAGGTGATGCCAAGTTTGTTCTTGAAGTTTTCATGTGGTTGCTGTAACGCGACGCTCAACGGACCGTATGTGCCGGGGCCTTATGGGCCAAATACATACGGTCCGTTGTTTGCAGCGTTGCGCGTTGAGAACAACAACCACATGAAAAATGTGTAAGTAATGCCAAGTTTGTTCTTGAAGTTTTCATGTGGTTGTTGTAACGCAACGCTCAACGCGCCGTATGTGCAGCGGCCTTTAAAGGGCTCGGCACATGCGGTGCGTTGAGTGTCGCGTTACAACAACCACATGAAAAAGGTGTAAATGATGCCAAGTTTTTTGAAAAATAACTGCTCTGTTCCTTTGCGTACCTGTGGTTACCATTTCTTATGCAGTTTTCACACGGTCTGCTTTTTACATATTCATGCATAGCAACTGTCACTTTTTTTCGTCCATATGTAATTCCTTCTCCACGGCAAAATTTTATTTTTCATTCGTGTTCTGTTGTTTTCTTTATTTATATCGCGTACAAACAACAAAGCTGTTTACCTTTGGTTGTACAGACGAGAATAGATCGCGTTCTATTCGAAAAAAATACATATGTATGGACATAACACTTTGATGCATTGAAATTTCTGTATGGTTCACACCATGTGTACACAATTCAGCTTTGTAAAAAATGACAGTTGGTATGCACAAATATGTAAAAAAACATACCATGTTGAAACCCCATTACCATTTTTAACATGTAAAGCCCTGGGCACAAACGGTCCGTTTAAGCGTCCGGCACATACGATGCGTTGAGCGTCGCGGTACAACAACCACATGAAAATGTGTAAGTGATGCCAAGTTTTTTGAAAAACAACAATGTGGCTGACGCATTAAACTTAAACATAATTTAACTGTTTTGGGACAACGCGTGTCCCAATGTATCACTAAAGCCCTCGGCACATACGGTCCGTTTAGTGACACGCGTTGTCCCAAAACTGTTAAATTATGTTTAACTTTAATGCGTCAGCCACAATGTTGTTTTTCAAAAAACTTGGCATCACTTACACTTTTTTCATGTGGTTGTTGTAACGTAACGCTCAACGCATCGTATGTGCCGAGCGCTTAAACGGACCGTGACACTTTGGGACACCCGTTGTCCCAAAAAAGTTAAATTATGTTTAACTTTAAAGCCCTCGGTGCATAAGCGCTCGGCACATGTGGTGCGTTGAGCGTTGCGTTACAACAACCACATCAAAAAAGTGTAAGTGAAGCCAAGTGTTTTGAAAAACAACAATGTGGCTGACGCATTAAAGTTAAACATAATTTAACTTTTTTGGGACACTCGTTGTCCCAAAACATAATGGACTGTATGTCGAAACGAAAATGTCTGCGAAGGGAACGCGCCTAAGCTTTACTTTTCAGAATATTTTTACCTTTGCTTTTGCTTCAAAACAAAAAACAAATTTGAAAATCACATAAAAGTTTGGGCGTGCTTCATTCGCACACCTTTTCGTTTCGACATACAGAAACGAGCTGTTAATCATCGTATAAGTCATGGCACAATCATACAGGTACCCGCATCAGCCCAGCTGATGTACTGCAAGCTGTCAAAAACGTTGTTGAAATTGAATACACAAAATTAAAAAACAAAAATTTAAAAGAAAAATTGTGAGTTGTTGATGGATTTTTGTAATAATGCGTTTATTAATACCTGTCTAACAAAATTTTGTTGAAAAAATTGTGTGAATTGCTTTATTTTTGGAAAACATTTCACAGTACTGAACTGGTTTTTGTTGTAGTTGCTGGCTGATGCATCTACCTGGTAATTGTGCCATGGTATAAGTAGAGTTGGGCAATTGAACGACCTAGTTCACTGTCCTAGTTCAAAAACGTATGAGCAACATCATCCAAACTAACGTGAGATAATAAGTATACGCATTTTGTTCAAAGAAACGACCGGTGTCCATTGAACTAGATAGTGAACTAGGTAGTTCAATATAGTTCAATTTGCACAACTCTAGGTATAAGTACATAGTCTAATGGCTATATTACACCATAAGCTTTTTCACATGTATTTTGTCACTTTGGGTATACTAATATAAAGACCAGCTGATGTCATACATGAGAAAAACATATGGTGTAACATAGCCATAAACCGTGTTTTATGCCTTGTTCAGACTGACGGTGTTTCGCTCTCTATTCGTTGTTCGACCCCAAATTACGATGTAATTACTTCATTTTCCATACAAAATATTGAGAACGAACAACGATTTGTGTACATTGTTCAATTTAAATTACTCTCAGAACGATGATAAAATATGTCCCATCTCTAACAAATGGGAGAATTTATCGAAATAAAATAATTATGAAAGGAAAAATACAAAATTTAAAAATTTATTAAAAACCCAAACATTTTTAGAAAAAATGCAAAATATGAATGAAAAGAAAACGGTTTAACGGCTAGTATAAATTCAAATCATCATTGTGTCTTCTCTTTCATTGCACTTGCATTTCTTGTCCATTGATTCAAATTCGCGTACAAATTAAGAAACAAAAGTCAAATGCCTGCCGGAAAGTTTGTATACCAAAAAGTTATTTTGGCAGGTCTCTCTCTCGTTAATTTTTAAAATAGAAAAATTTGAAAATATACTGAAAAAGCCAAAATTGTGAGAAAAAATAGAAAACATGAATGAAAATAATATAATTTTGTATTAAATAGATATCTGAAAGGAGGACAAATATTTTTTCAGTTCATATCAATTAATTTTACTAGTCTTTTGGCTGAAACTTTCTTTTAATCAGTAAACAAAAACTATGAAAATTTGAATCATGTTGCTATGAATTGTGTACCATGTCGTATGAACGGGTTAATTCGTGTACGTAATTATGAGAACGAACGACGTTATTCAAATGCTGATATGAACATGGCATTAGGGGGTATGGTCCAATAATAGCTCTGTTCCTTTATGTGCAAGAATCTTAAAGTTTTACCACTTTTTACTCGAAAAGCGTTCCTTTAAGGCCGCTGCACATACGGCACGTTGAGCGTTGCGTTACAACAACCACATCAAAACTTCAAGAACAAACTTGGCATCACTTACACATTTTTCATGTGGTTGTTGTTTTCAACGCGCAACGCGTCACACAACGGACCGTATGTATTTTGCCCATTACTTCAGACACCATACCATTCATGTGGGAGCAGTTTACAACTTCTACTACTTTTGCCGGTTTTACCATTTTCAATAGTAAAGGAACAGACCACATATTAGGGTATTGATTTCGTAACTGTAATGGGTACTTTACACTATATGTATTTTACATATGAGTTGTCACTTTTTATATACAAAATGTATACGCAAAGTGACAACACATATGAAAATAACATATCGTGTAAAGTACCCTTAAACAAGCTATTACTTCAACATTTTTCTTAGTTTCTGTTTTGACTGTGTTTCTTTTTAGAATATTGGCATCATTGTTTTTGGTGCGAAAAGAAACTTGATAAATTAAAATTAAAAGAAATAAGATCAGTGGAAAGGGAAAAATTGCGATTATATTCTCATCAGTCGTGTTTTCGTGTTTTACAACCGTGAAAGGCAGACGTGTTCGGAGTTGTTCGGTGTTATAGAGGATTTGTAACGGTACGGTTGCAGTTTAAAAGTAAAATTTGATCCGATTTTTTGAAGGTAATTTAGGTGCAATTCTGAGGTTTTAAATATCGCGTTTCAAACCCCATTTTTGTCAATGAAATATGTATATTGTAAATTGCGTACAATCTAATATTGTGAAGACGATTGAGAAAAGGGAATTGCATTTCGGTTGAAGAAATGAAAACCACGTTCGTTTGTGTGTGTTTTACGGTGATGCTTTGTTTTTTATCCTTCTCGTTTGCTCAAACAACATAACATGTGTGTATTTCTGTGTTAAGCTTGCCTTAGAAAAACTGATTTGGACTCATTCCAAAAAAGTAGCGTCTTCGTGTTTGCTTATTTGAATTGGTGTCAATTGTTTTGTTTGTCACTGGCTAAAGGCTCTTGCTTCCTCGGGAGCTGAGAAGTGGTGGAAGTGGTGTGATGATGAAAGAAGTGGTGCTATTTTAAGAAAGCAATCCCAAACAGAACAAAGAAAATGTCGAGTTTATTTTAGGCAAAGTGGGGAAGGAATTTCTAAAATAAATAAAAATGTCTAGTTGAATGAACTTTCTTTGGGATAGACAATAACTTGAAACATGAAACAAGATACATACATACAGTTAGTCAACTTTATTATTGCAAAACCAAAATTATTACAAAATTTTAAATAAAACATAATTTTATTGGTATAAATAAATATCATTATTAATATTTTTGTTAACAATACAATTCTTACACATGTTTATTAATAGAATAAAATAAAAAGTAGATAAATTTCGCTAAACATTTTCTTAAAATTAACAAAAATGCGTTCAACTCATTATTTGCACTGTCAACTAAAGAATTGCAAAATTCACAACTTTTAAGTCTTTCGCGGTATTTTTCGATAAGTTGGTTCTAATATTTCGTGTGCCCACATTTGGCATCGAAAACAGCTTGTAAACGTATCTGAATTTTATAAATAAGTTTCGGAATGTCATATTCCAATGGTATTTTTTGCTATTCTTCTTTAATGCATTTTATTTAGTCCGAATTCCGACCTATTCCCGATTTTTTTCTTTAGGAGTTGATATCTAGACACTGGATCGGGATGTAAATGACTTTGGTACAGTTGTATAACAACCAAGTCTTACATAAATTAGATTTATGCTTAGGGTCGTTGTCTTGGTAGTACTTATATTGCAATTTGTTTGAATTTCTATATATTATGATGGGAGGGAAATGGTTTTTACCTAGTCACTCGTGATGAGTGCTTGTTATTATGTAGCACTTTTCTAACTTTTCCATTTGACACACTTACTCCAAAATCATTTTTAATTAGAAAAGGCTATTTTCTTGGGCTATTTCGTTAATTTCTTTAATCATTCTACAGTCAATTCGCGTGGTTACTATTTTGGACCTGCCATGTAACGCCCTCAGTTTGAGCCTGGCTTCTTTCACGGTGCGGTATATGATGTTTTATACACTTCTCAGCTTACGAGAGGTGATTTTAGGGATTTCTCTTTCAGATTTAACATTATTATAATTGGAATATACCAAATATAGCATATTTTCCGAAACCGTTTACCTAACTTTCTCTTTTTCTGAATATACCGTCTATGTTACACACACAAAAATTAATTTATGATCAAAAATTATGGATCTACAGGTCCACATACCATAAAAGTCTTAAAAATCCTTAAATGCAAAAAATCGCGGGGAAACCCAGGATTTTATTGCACATTAATTCATTTTGCAATTATTTAGTTGACACCACAAAAACCGGATACCTATCCTTTTTGCCCGTAGTTTTTGTTACTTCCAACCGATTTCTGCATTTATTGGCTTCATGTTGTCGTTAACAGACAAAAAGCCCAACATTATTGAAAGAATTTCTTGTAGTAATTCCTAATTAAACATCTAAATTTTTAAAAATTCATCGTTTGCAATAATATAGTTGACTAACTGTATTTGTTTTATTATTTCCCCAGAACTGCAATGATCTCAAATAAAAAATCGTTAACAGATTAAAAACTTGGTTGTATGTATTTATCCCCGTCCATTTAACTTGGGTGAAAGAAGCCGCCATACTAGGTTTTGTACTTTTCGATTGGTGGTTTGGTTTTGCCGCTACTTGTGATTTTTGACGTACAAAAACCACTGTTCAAGCAGGAATGTCAACTGTTTTAAGGTAAAAATCGCTACAGACCTATGGTGTAGTAGTAGTGATTTTTACCTCGGAACAGTTGGCATCCATGCATTTAAAGCACTGTTGGGCAGAAATGCTCGGCCTCATGCACAAAAGTGTAAAAAATACATGAGTCTCTCGCAATTTGCACCATTGATTTAAAGACCACATTGCTTCATCATCAACATGTATACATGCTAATTATGTGTATTGGAAATGATCTCACAAAAATACCTTCGTATGCTACGTAGTATGCTTAAAACATTTGTGTAGACAACATGATAATTTGCTGCATTTTTTGATATTCCACGAAGATTCAAAAGCAATAATAATAATAGGTCTGTCTGTTTCCCTAAAATTTGTAACAATTTGTACCAATTGTTGCTGGAAGTCGTCTGTTAACACAAAAAACCAGCAAAAGAGATCGATTCGAGAGAGACATTTTGACAGTTCTTTCACTTAGAGTCTGCAAATTCTTGCTGGACAAATTTCTTCTAGCAACCACTAGCAATTCTTCTTCTTCCTGAAAACAGTTAATCGTCTGTTTTTAGTTTGTTGTTGATTTAAGTTTGTGAAAATTAAAAACTATTTTATTGTGGAAATAACATAGTATAATTGTATTGTTTTATGGAGAACAAATTTGTAAAGTGGAAAAATACTTTTTTTGTTTCATTTTCTTTTTTATTTTTAATAAAAGTAACCAGACAGACTTAATGCTGTTGGAGTGTTTGTTGTATCAATAAAATTACTTATGTCGGCAACAGGCGTGTTCCAGGAACTCTGTTTTCAAAACGTTTTTTTCGACTGATACAGTTTCTTTTTGTGTGGATATCATACAGATTAGAGTTCTACTCCCCTTTTTCCAAGAAAGTCATATGAACCTTAAGTTTTTGATATAGAGTTGGCGAAGGAGAATATAAATTTGTTGTCATCCCTGCCATGGAAACCGTGAGGAACATTTAAATAATATTAACCCAGATATGCCCATTCTTGGTACCTATTGATTTCAAAAGTATTTTTATATTATTTTTGGAAGTAAATGAGAAATAGAAACGCAGTGTTTATAGATTTTTAAACGTTTATGGAAAAAAATTGGTTTTTGAAGCCATCCTACATTGGGCAATTCCAATTCCACTACAGATGTTGCACACAGAATAAAAAAGTTAACATAACATACCTACATCCATTGGTGGAGAGTAAGTTCGAAATTAGGTTAGGTATGGGTAACCTTGGATCGAAGTGAGAAAATTAATATTCAATTTTCATTGAATTATTTCGGTGAATCATTTTTCTCCATTTCCAAGCAGGGCTGCCAGATAATTTTTATTGAAAATCGTCAAAATGACGATTTTTAAAATTAAAATCGTCAAATCTATTTTACAAAAACATATGAACCATCAACACGTTTCAAAACATATATTAAAATGCGAAATAAATCCGTTTCATTATTTTCAAACATTTCCTCAAAATCCAAAAGCTTTAGTTCACGAAATTCTGAATCCAATTTTTACATTTCCTTCTTATTGACAAATTGTGAATATTCGTTAAGGATGCCGAAAAATCAATAAAACTATTCTTAAAATCAAATCTATTAAACTTTTAAAATTTCTGCACAAAGCTCAATATAACGCAGTTAATTGCTCAGAACAGAATCTACTATTGTTGAAATTTTGACGTTTTGTTCCTTTATAAATTTACCAAAAAAATAGGAGATTGTTGCAGGTTCTGGAGCAGTGCAATTATATATTTTGCCTGTTTCCATTGAATTCTGTTTGGTTCTAGTTAAAAATTCCTTTGCACATTCACCCAAACATATCGTCATGAAATCTGATACATAAAGCTAAAATACATGTTCTGGCAAAATTTCAAGCTTCTACGTCCAAAAATAACGATTATTGTGATTATTGTTTAACAATTAATTTTTAAAACCAACTAAGTTTTTACAAATTCATATTTTACAACATTTTTATGACTGCATTAGCAAAATGTCCAAAAATCGTAATTTTTTGGGTAAAATTCGTCAAATCGTAATTTATCATTTTTTGACCAAAAACTCGTCAAATCTGGCAGTCGTGTTTCCAAGTCCGACTTTTTGAGTTTTCAATGAGAACTTCTCATACAATCATTTGAAATGCCGCGAACCTTTAGGAAGCTATGGTTACTCATGTTCTGTCCGCCGCTGTATTATTTTGTCGTTTCACTCTGTTTTATCGCAATTTGTCACCCTTAACCATACAAACAAATAAATAAATAAGAAGGAGTGGTGTGTTTATTGTTTAACAAAATGAAAATTATATGTTGGAATTTGTGTCAACTAAGTTGACATTGCCCTTCACAATTAAGAATGGGAGTTATAAATACAAATGTCTGCCAAGTCACGCTATTTTTGTTCATACTTCCATTGTTATCGGCCATGACATGGAGTTGAAAACTGTGATTTTTAAAGTTTTAATTAATTTCTTATGGCGTCCTTTAACTCGGGCTAAGATTTATGAAGGATAGAAAAAATAGTTGTTGAATATGTTCTACATTTGTTATGGACGACTATGATTGAAATCTGCCCAAGTAAACCTCGTTGGCTTTAATATTGAATACATATCTAATTTATTGCAGGGGGACTCATAAAGTGTTTCATAATTTTCCGCATAATATGTTTCTTCTTTGTAATACAGTACAACTTCAATATTTCGTAATCCATGTGACCGGCAATTTTATACGAATTATCGAGGATTTCGAATTAGCGAGGTTTAAATGTGAAGGAAATGGCTTCAATGGACCGACAACTTATACGAATTATCGAGATTTTCGATTTATCGAGGTACGAATTATCGCGATTCTACTGTATAAAATATAGTTTCCTTCTTCTTCCACTAATATTCGATTTGTTATAGAAACACATGACTTGAAAACAAATCAATTTTTTAATTTATAATAATGTGTAGTAAAGTAGAATATAACAAAAGGTTCACAGCGTTGATGTGAATCTTAAAATTCTTTACAATTCCAGATTTTATACAACCTTTTTTTATTTTTCAAAGCTCAAAGCAATTACTTACAAGCGCCCATAAAACTAGATTTGAATAAGCAGAACGTACGAAACAGTACGGGGGAATAATTTCAATTATCACTTCCTGAATATGACTCATTGACAAAGCGATGAGAATACATACAATTGTTCCCCAAAATGTTCTTTGTTTGAGCGGCGAATACACACTTAAAAGCAAATTAAAGTCAATTTACACAGTAAGAGGCTGTTATCCAAAGCCAGTAAACTTCAAGATAAAGCTAAAAATATCGTTTTTTGTGAAAAATCTAGTAACAAATGTAATATATTATTTAAAAATCAAATTTCAAAGTCTTGGTCTTCTGAATGGAAATTCCCCTTGAGTTTTGTCGTTCCGCCGATTCATCTTAAAGGAGAGAGTTAGGAAACACAAAATCAAATTTCAAAGTCTCGGTCTTCTGAATGGAAATTCCCCTTGAATTTTGTCGTTCCGCCGATTCATCTTATAGGAGAGAGTTAGGAAACACACGGGGAATTTCCGTTCAGAATATCCCATATATTTGTAATTTTGTACTTATTGATATAAATTCTAATAAATAAACTTAAATAATAAATATAACAGCTTTGTTAAGAAAATTGGAAAGTATTTGTGAAAAGATGAGGAAGTAATTTTTTAGAGATTATAAAATAAAACAAATATTAAATCCCTGATGATGGTTGTCGGAGATGACCGAAATATCGGAAAATAAAAATAATATTAAAAACAAAATAAAATGTTTTTAATTTGCTGACCTCAAGCCAAACCAAAACTTAGAGAAAATTTATTTATTTATTTTTTTTTTTCAGATAAATTAAAGGAAATTCAACATGGATTGTGGTACATCATTTGCCAAATATGTTCTATTTATATTCAATGCCATCGTGACGGTAAGTTTTCAATAAAATGAAATGTAATAAACAAGTTATTTATTAATGTAATAACCGGTTTGCTATGTAATAGTAACACTTTGTTTATTCAACCAACAAAAACCTGTTAAAGCAGAAGCATGGTACAATTGTACCATGAGCAGAAGACTTAGCGTAAACACGTGAAATATTATCAAGACTAAAAACAAATAAACACATGTGTGTATATGTTTTTCCGAATCAGACCATGAGATTCACATCATCACTAAAGACTTTGTAGTGGCGAGTTTTTGTTCCAAAATAGTTCTCGCTGCACTTTTTTGTTGATATAAATATGTTTGATTTGTTTGTATATAATGGAAACAGCCGTTTATCTCCATGCTGGGCTACCAAGTGATTCGTTGCAGATGTTCTTCTATTTTATTAAAAATATATATTAAGGTCAATTCCATTGATTATAAAGTGATAAGGAATACATTTCAACTGCTGCTCGTTATTTCGAATGCTCATTTCCTTCGTTTCATAAAAAAAACTTCTGCAAAGTGTGTTATTTTGCATTTTATAATGAAATAGTATACCATAAATAAAATTCAATCCACGTTTGTCCAATTTAATTTTCGACGTTGGCAGCGATATTATTGGGCCATTAGGTTAGGTTATAGGATGCGCTGTTGTTGTTAATTTTTGACAGCTACTTTACTCGGAGACCAGCGGTCCATTGTGTTCATTCTGAAATTAGATAAGAAATGTGGTAGGAGGGGAAAGGAAAGAATTTTAGAAAGAGGGTAGATTAACAGAGTGTTGGAAAAGAAGTTGTTACTTCAACTTTCATAGTCACCATGGGCAGTTAAGGTTCCTGCAGTAGGTTAACAGGGCTGCAGGGTCAATGGAGTAAAAATAAGAGGGAGTTACCACCTCATGCACACCAAACAGTCTGTGTCTATTGACTGACAGTGTAGGCCACCGGCAGAGAAGGTGTTTGTCTCAGTCTCATCGACATCCTCATATAGCTTGCAATATTCAATGTTGTTGTCCTCCCACTTGTCATAAATCTGATGTCTGAGTGACCTGGTGACCAAATAGATTTTGCTAAATGTAATGGAAATTCCGAAATAACCCGTGTTTTCGGTAAATATTTGAAAATCATGATGTTCATTTGTTCCCTTATATTTGCGACTTAAAATGTTTTTTGAATTTTAATTTTTTTTTATTAAATTCAGAATTCCTTAAGTTAGTGTTTTAATAATGAAAAAATATATAAAAAAATAAAAATACCACTTTGTTAAAAAAATATCATTTAAAAAAATGTACTGAGGAAGTGCTTTAGTTTTGGCCGATACTATACATGTTATTCTTACCCCCCGTTTACACATGCAAGTGACAGTTCGAAAAAATTTAAGTTTCGACTATAATATGTAAACAGAACTGTCTGCAAGTTACTTGCATGTGTAAACGAGGGGTTAATGAGTATTTACTACTACCAACTATCGACATTATTTGGTATGTGAGAGTACCAGGTCATATTAGATGCAAACAATGTCTCAATCTACAATATCTGAAACTATGTCGTTTTTGAGTTTTTTAGTTCACCATCAATCTACTCATTTTACATTTTTATCATAAAGGCAAAATGGTGCCAAATGGTTATCATAGTGAAATTTATAGAGGTTCTGGCATTTGAAAGATTGTTTTATCAAAAATAACATTACGGAGTCTTTTTAGAGTCCTTTTGGTGATCAAAAATTGATTAAGTCGTTTGTATGATCAGAAAGGGACTCGAAAGTGACTCCCTGTAATGATTAAAAAGAGTTCAATTTAAAATACAACAACAAATGTGTAGCAGTCACAAATAAATCATTGAGGCGTTTAAAATGTGACTATTTTTTCGTTATTTATTGTCACATTTTGCTCTTCATGAAGATTGAAAAATGCTTAATCAAAAAAGGGTCATGCAGGTGTTTGAAAAGTGGTTATAATTATGTATCTTCTGATCATATTTTGTGATTGTTTTATTTTATTTTTGTTTGGTTGTAAATAATTCTCATATACACTTTCTATAAAACTTTGATATAAAAGTAACGTATAATATTAAGTGTATATACAAACACAACACATGTTCAGGTTTTACCAAGTGAAATGAAGAAGCAGTATACTAACCACCGCGCAACATAAAGGTTAATAAAAAGACATAACAAAGTAGAAAGACTATAAAACAAAGGAAAGAATAAAAAGAAAATTCTTTTAATATATTTCGTCTAATAAATAAATGACTCCCTAAAGACTCATAAACGATTATAACAAGTAAAAAAGTATCAGTCGGCTTTGCCGACAGAGATATACCCTCAGCCTGTGCAAATTGAAACACTTTTTTCACAAAAAACTTATGTATTATGACTTATGACAAAAATGTTGATTAGGATTAAAGCTCAAAAATTTTGCGGAAAAGGTACTTAAAGGAATGGACCGACATAGACCATGGGGGTGCCATAGGGGGTTTTTACACCCTTGGGGCTGTTTTCTGAAGAAATATGGACTTGCCCCTGAAACATTTTTGGGAGGTACCTGAAAGAGTGGACCGATATGGCTTATCTACGAACTTAAACTAAGTTTGGAAACAATATGACGAATGCCAAATTTTGGCTGGAATCGGCATTTCCGTTCGAGAATTATCTTGCGCTTCCACCCATAAACATTGTGTCATAGGCTTTGTTTTTCAACTTTCAGGCTATTTTTTCAGGAAGTATGGACTTGCCCCTGAGGAAACTTGTACCTTCGTATAGGGGACAGTGAATACAAGATGTTACAACAAAAACCAAGGCGATTCGAGAGCAGATCCTAAACTGAACTTTTCCGAAATTTTGTTTTACCGATTGAGTTCATATTGGAACCTCGTCTAAGTCTGGTAGAAATTTCATAATGTGCAAAGTATGGACCAAATCGGTTACTCCCTTCAAGAGTTATCGTTCGCACAAATTTTCCGAATATTTTCGAACTTTTGTGGGGGAGGTACCGGAAGGAGTGGACCGATATAATCCATCTTTGAACTTGAACTAAGTTTGGACAAAATATTACGAAACCCAAATTTTGGACCGAATCGGCAGATCCGTTCGAGAGTTATCTTGCGCTCCAACCACTACACACGGTGTCATAGGGTTTTTTGTAACTTTCAGGCTATTTTCTCAGGAAGTATGGACATGCCCCTAATGAAACATACAGCGTCGTATAGAGGACAGCGAATACAACTTGCGTAAACAAAAATCAAAGCGATTCGAGACCAGGTCCTAAACTGAACTTTTCCGAAATTTTGTGTGGGAGGTACCCGAAGGAGTGGACCGATTGAGTCCATATCGGAACCTCATCTAAGTTTGGTAGAAGTTACACGATATGCAAAGTAAGGACCAAATTGGTTACTCCCTTCAAGAGTTATCGTGCGCACAAGTTTTGCGACAATTTTTGAACATTTGTGGGGGAGGTACCTGAAGGAGTGGACCTATATGGCCCATCTTCGAACTTAAATCGAATCTAGACAAAATATTTCGATATCCAAAATTTGAACCGAATCGATTGATCCATTCGAGAGTTATCGTGCGCACCAGCCAGCCAGACAGACCGACAGACAGACAGACGGACGGACATTGCTAGATCTACTCAAAATTGTCTGAAACGGATATCGTACAAACATACTTGGGGTCTAAAACCATTATTTCGATGAGGCACATTTTTGGTCGTATCAAAGTGTAAATACCCTCTTTAGCCTAAAGGCTGAGGGTATAAACATGACTCGAAAAAGAGTCCCAAATTAGTCAACAAATCACCAATAAATGGTTGAAATGCGACTCGAAAAAGACTTTATATGCCATCAGAAAATGGGCAAAAATGACTCGAAACTAATGCATTTGTGATTTGTTTAGAAGAGTCGCCTGAGGTTACGTTTTCCTCCCGACAAAGAAGTCATTTATGATCAGAAAATGAGCTCATATTCCAGCTTTTTAATCATGCAGTCGAATCAAAAAAATCGAATTTGATTAAAATTTTCAAAAAATGCTAGCTGGGAACATTTCTGAACTCGTTTAGAAGTTAACTTTTAAATTTGTATATTGTGTTGCGGCTTACAATATTTTCAAAGACTAGCAAATGTACATACCGACATACATATTGTGTTTGTATTTTCTTAACTTCGTCTAGAATTTTAAGAACATCCCCGATTTGAAATTTTTATTTACCTAATCATTTTTGCTTTTAATATATTCAGCATTGTTTAGGTATTGGTTTTCAAAATATTTGTATTTTGGTTTGTGTGTTTGCGCGTCTGTGACGACGACCAACAACGACGTACCTGACTATTTTCATCATTACGAAACTGTGAATGGCGGCTAACCGGTTTTAAAGTTTGTCTGCTGTGCGAAAACAAAAAAAATAAAAGTGGGTCTAACAAAAATTCACAGTAATGTATTGTTGTTATTGTTGAACGAACGTGTGATTGTAATTTAAATGAACATCAACAATAACAATTTAGTCGTTTAAAAAAAGTTATTGTGTTGTTGTTTTCAACAGTCAACGCTGCTAGAAATTCAATTTCATGTACACCACCTACATTCCCATCCAGCTCCCTCCTTCTTGATGAATGATGAATGTAATGTTGTATGGACATCATACTTATACAAAAAAACCGACAAAACGAATTAAGTTGCTATACCCTTGCCCACTGGTAACTATTGCTACGGCATTTGCACGTTATCTTTCAAACTTGTTTTCATTTACACAAAAAAAACTATTCTGAGAACTAGAAATGAAAATTATTAGCTATAATTTATTGTGGCCACATCTGTATACATAGAGATATATAGATACATTAGTATCAACACATGTGTTTTGAGCAGATACTAAATTGACTTGATTTCATGTAATTATTATCAAGATTTACAATAACGAAGCAGTATTGATGTAAAAAATAAACCTGTTAGCATGCATATATTCATATATAAAAATACCTTTACAAAACTTTTTAGAACCTAGTTGCGTAGATCTTCACCTTGATTATAAAGATATCATCGCCTCCGTTTTTTTTTTTTTTTGTATTATGCACTTAGATACTAACCAAAAAACAATTTCTTGGGAAGTGCAAAAAAAATTTTAATGAATATAAACATACAAATGTACACTAAAGCCAGAAAAATATAATTATTTGATGAGAAAGTATGAGCAAGCTTTATCAAATAACATTTCCAAAGCCTGGTTTTGCACGATTCAATGATTCACAACAAAAACATATTTATCTGCACACAGAACACGATACAATTTAAATTTAGCTTCCATTCAGAAATTCTGCTGTTTGTTTTAAGTCCAGATAAATTATTATAAAATATTTTCAAAACAATTTTTTGCTACTTCCTTTTTATTCTGATTTAGCAACCGGTTTTGCCGCCTTGTTAATGGTGTCAGACTAGATTTCCGTTGAAGAATTTTGTAGTATAGAAGAAACTAACTGCCTTTGTTGTTTGTACATATTTGATTTCAAATATGTAGAATAACGTGTGTACATTAATATGTATTTATTTTTGTTCTTTTTATGACGATTGTTATTATTTCTATGTAGGTATATTACTCAATGGATGAATCAGTAATATTATTTCGAATCAATAATTTTATTTTATTGATTTCATTATATCTGAGTAATAATAATATGTTTTTATGCCTCCACATATCCATTCCATTAGTAAAATTGTTCCTTCGATTTACATGACAGAGGCTTGCGTTAATTTCGTATTTACCAACAAAAACTAAAGCATAAAATGACACAGACCATTTTAAATCTAATAACCTGTTCTAGATTAAAACATGTATTTTAATTTTAAAAGCCTAACATAAATTACAAAAGAAAAAAAATATATATATATATATATATATATATATATATATATATATATTGCAACGTTTTATGTTGCTCAACACACACTATGTTATGCTTGCATTTGTATGAATATGTGTTCAGACCTTCGACAAAAACTTTGAAGACGTAATACATACAAACATGCTGACGAGACATTATCCACATCCTGTCTGTTGCTATCTTTGGGGCAGAAAGACGCCATTGATTATTGCGTCAGACGAAAGTAATGCGTAGAAAGTGAATTTCATAAAACAGCATCCATCGTCAACAACCATTTTTTAGCCACCACTTAACTATAGTAGAAGCGAACAAAGGAGCACATATTCAAAAGGCCAAACATAGTCGACAGTAACTTTTGCTGCATGGTCATATTACGCATTAAATTTGTACATAAGCGCACACAGTTTGTCAGCTAAATGTGCGTAAAAGCAAAAAATGTAAATAATTTTTAGTATTCAAATTTTAATTGAGCCACAAATTTTCTCACAAATTCTACAGGTGATTAGGACAACATTAGTCAAAATATAAGAGGTTTATGCATGATTTGCATCTACTACAGCCAAAAATAATGATTACGCTGGTCAACACGTCTTCTGTTTCCTCCGATTTTTTTGTGTTTCTTACTCAACTGTGCTATATACATACATACACTGGTGTGCGAAATAATAGAGCCACTGAAGTTACAACGCTTTAAACATTTCTAACCCCCAGTTTTTGTAGCTTATTTTTGTTCGTTCGTCTATATTCGTAATAATTTAGGCATTCATAGCTCAGCCCCCAGATGACATACACATCTAATTTTTCGTATACCCGTTCCATACATCATTAGGGATTCCTCATTTAAAAATCAGCGCTCTACATTTGCGCTAAAGCGAGTAAATCGATCTACAAAATTTGACAATTCGTGTGAGAAGAATAAAAATTTTTACAAAAACTGGGGGTAAATCACTTCTGAAAACTGTTTTATGGCGCAAATTCAATTTTTGTAGTGGAACATTATCCCATAAATAAAATTCTGTCAACATTTGTCCAATTTGGGGGTTGACCTTGTATTAGGTAGGGCAGAGCCTGTAAAGAGCTGTGCGAAATAATAGAGCCACTTTAGGTAAATAAGACAATTTCTTAAGGAAATTTAAACTTAACCGCCAAAATCATAGGGAAAACTTTAGTTTACCTTCCTAACATTCTTTTCCTGAATGAACCTGCACCAAAAATTAAAATTGTAATTCCCCTTCTAGAGTTAGCCCCATTAACCATATGGACCCAGAATCAAAGATAATGTCCCATAAAGACCTCCAATATATTGCAAATGTCAATAATATTTGTGATTGTGAAGAAAATGTGCTAAACTATTATCAAAAATAAGAAAACATCAAACCCCGTCGAAAAAAGTTAATGTTTTTATGATTTTAGATCAAAAAATGGGAGGTCCTCTAAGGAATATTACCCTTTGTAGCTCCTCTGCTCCAAAAAACGAGAAAATAATGGATTGCTATCAGCTCTAACAGATCTTAGGTGTTATTTAAGAACAGCCCAAAACAATTTATGGGTACAGAAATTACAAATCCTTAACATAAAGACGGAATATGTTTACACGTAATCGTAGATGAACGCGTGGATTGGCCTATGGCTGAACATTTTCCTTGACAGGTAGTATAAAATTTATTTAATTTGAACGGACAGCTTCGGATATCATTTTCATTCGCCACTGGTAGCCTGGACATTTAATAAAGCTAACCTCGATGTTTTATAAGGCCTGAAATACTCAGCAATAACGGAGGTAGCCAGAGATGGGTATTCTTCATGAACTGTTATAAACATACTTTGCCTTTGTGTTTAAGATTCGTGATTTCTGTACCCATAAATTGTTTTAGACCGTTCTTAAATAACACCTAAGATCTGTTAGAGTTGATAATAATCCATTATTTACTCGTTTATTGAAGCAGAGGAGCTACAAAGCGTAATATTCTTTACAGGGCTCCCATTTTTTTGCTCTGAAATCATAAAAATATAAACTTTTTTCGACCGGTTTTTTATGTTTTCTAATTTTTGAAAGTAGTTTAGAACATTTCTTTATGGGGCATTATCTTTGATTCTGGGCCCATATGGGTTTTCAGCCCCATTAACTCTAGAAGGGGGATTAAAATTAATTTTTAAATTAAATTAAATTAAATTTTGGTGCAGGTTCATTCAGGAAAATAATGTTAGGAAGGAAAGCTAAACTTTTCCCTATGATTTTGACGGTCAGGTTTAAATTTCCTTAAGAAATTGTCTTATTTACCTAAAGTGGCTCTATTATTTCGCACAGCTCTTTACAGGCTCTGCCCTGCCTAATACAAGGTCAACCCCCAAATTGGACAAATGTTGACAGAATTTTATTTATGGGATAATGTTCCACTACAAAAATTGAATTTGCGCCATAAAACACTTTTCAGAAGTGATTTAGAAACGTTTAATAGGTTATAACTTCTGTGGCTCTATTATTTCGCACACCAGTGTATGTACATAGATTTCTGAAGCAAATTATGTAAATTTTTTAACGCAGGTCTAAAATTTATCATGACATTTTCAAGACTCTCGCCAAAATCTGAAATGATGTTACGTCCCGTTTGACATCTTTATTGTCACTGGAAGATAGCCGTGGACATCCCACGCATTTTGATATACAATATACATACATATGTCTTGATGACGAAATTATGGTTAAAGCACTCAAAATACGCAATTTTTAAAAAGTCTGACATGGGTCTTCTATATTTTCCCACGTATACCTGTTTACATCGATCACACGACATCTTCTTAACAAGAGAATAAAATAGTTACAGAATAGGTCAGGCCCCCTGACAGACAAAAACTGCTTTCGGATTTGAAAATTTACATTTTTTTAATTTACGAAAAATTATTTACCTTTTAGGAATTTTTAATGACACTTGCGGCAGATGAGTAGGGGAACTCTGTAACTTTTTTCTTTGTTACCCACAAAAATCGGAGAGATAGAGATTCGCACGAAGAATCCCACTACAGAGACCACCCTATGAGAAGGAATATTTATTATTTATTGTCGGGTAAAGAAATGAAAAAAGAGAACATTCGGAATCGTCTGGAACCTTCGAGGTTGCAATTTAAACTAAACAAGCAAAAATATTAAAAATATCATGACTATCGCGTTCTCGGAAAACATTTGTTAAGGGCAAATATTGATGCTTTAACCAACCCTCTTATTGCCACTGGGTGTCACGAAAAATGGTTGCGAAAATTCAACTCGGTTATTTTTGCAGGTGTTTATAATCTACACCACGCTGTGGTAACGAGTATTATGTCTTTGTGCATTTGTATGTAACATTTTTAGGGATATACATAGTATCACTTTCTGAGTCGATTTATGTAGATTTATGCATGTTCGTTTGTCATTCATTGCCTGATTCGGCTCAAAATTGGAAAAGGTAATTGCCATAGGAAGAACTCTATTGTTTTTGGTGAAAATCGGTTCAGATTTCGATATAGCTCCCATATATATTTTTCTCCGATTTAATGTATTTGATATCTATATATAAAATAGAAAAATGTTTGTACGTTTGTGGACTCAAAAACCGCTGAACCGTTCTTCGTGAAATTTTGAGAGTATATTACTACATGGTCTGAAAGTAACGTAGGCTATAAAAAATTTCTGAAATTCCGCGTTGATCCGAAGATATTTTTATTTTATTTATTTCGATGTAATATAAATAAGCCTACCAAGGCCGATGATATTGCGTCAGAATCGGAGGTACTTACAAAAAATTTGGATTTTTTATACAAGTATCTATAGAATGGTAACAGATAATGTCTCCAAATTTTGGATGTGTGAAGAAATTTGGTCTAGAAATAAATTTGCCAACTTTTATTGTAATCGGTTTGGATTTGGATGTAGCTCCCATATATATTTTCGGCCGATTTCATGTATATTATGTATTATACACGCTATGTATGCCCAATTTCAATGAAGCGAAGCGGACCGGGTCAGTTTCAGTTTTTGATATAGCTCCCATACAAATTTTCGGCCGATTTGAAGTATTTGATGCAGCAAACGCCCGCTACATCTGTCCAATCTTGATGACAAATGTGTTATTTCAGTCACGATTTGCAGACTTCATATCAAGTAATTTCATTTTGTCTATGTTTTCCAAACAATTAGTTGATAAACTGTATGTATGTACACAAGGAAAGAAGCCTGCAAATACTCCTACAAGGTCTTTAAAAACAAGCGGCACAATAGGAATTTTGTTGTAGACTTTGGGCGACAAATATTGCAATGTGGATGATAACAAATATAAGACTCACAAGTAGAAGTATTTTTAATATTGTGGGGGTAGAGCAAGCAAGTTAGTTTTCAATACAACTCTTGTATCGAAGTGTGTGTAAATACAAACACCGCATACATATCTATACGTACGTATATAAATGCTGACGGCGTAGTTAGTATTGTTGTGCTGTGAATAACACAAAGAAATTATAAAAGATGAAACCTTGCAAGGGTCTGTAAAACGACAGAAAAACTGGTTTCTATGACGACAAGTATACAATCTGGTTTATTTTTGGTTGTGACGTCATATGAAGGTTTATGTACATTTTAGCCTCTGTTGAAAATTATAGATACATATATTGGACATTTTAACATTACCCAATGGGTTTAATAAACCCGGTTATATGTAAACATACTATAATATTGCCTTAGGTCCCACTTGTATCATATTTTTTGTATTGCTGGAATAAAGCTTTGCACGAGATCTCAGCATAATATTTATAACCTGCGGGTCATCTTAACGGTTCATTTACTGTTAAAGAAAATTAATTAAAAATTTTGTATTGAAAGTTTGATATGCACATTTCAGTTACATTGTTCTTGAAATTTTAATCAGTACCTTCAATTTTATCGATTATCAAAATATAAATAAATGGGAGATTTTTAGAGGTGTTTAGTTGTGGCCTGTTTCACTAAGACGATTCAAATACAAATTAATTTCAACTGCTGCTGAACTTCTGTTTTTTATTTTTAATCAAACAATCATTTTCTACAATAACAGGAGTTTGGTAGTAATTCGAACTAATTTTAATTCGGAGCTTTTTAGAGAAACACGTCTTTAATGTTTTATTTTCTAAAATATTATTAGATAGCACTCACTTTTATTTCTGTATTGTCTGTTCCGATCTTGTTACTGCTTTAAATATTTGTTTATTTTAAAAAATATTTTGATTGTGACATACATATGTATAACAATGATATTTTTTCTACAAGTATGCGGATAAAAATATATGAAATATGAAAAATATGTTTTCTGTGTTAAACGTCGTGATCATATTTCTCCTTATGTGAAAGAGTTTCTTGGCTGCACGTTTGAAAATTTTTTGAGTTTGCGGTCTATGTTATTCTTCTATAAGGTTTTTAAGTTGAAGACCCCTTTATGTGTGTTGAGTCTGTTCACGTTTTCTCGTTCTGAGAGGAACAAACAGATAATTGTTCCGCAGTTGACTCCTTTTTTGGAAAAATCGTTTTATGTTAGAATTTCGCGTGTTTATAACAATCTGCCACCATGTCTCAAGACATTTAATTCCTCCTTAAAATGTTACAAGAATAAATTATGTGCTCATTTTAATCGTAATCAAATACAGCGTTCATAAATGTTGTCTTAGTTTGTAATGATATATTGTTGCATAGCTGATTCTATTAATGATTATTTTGTTATATATTTTCATTTCTTAATTTACATGCTTTTGCTTTTATTTATGTTTAATTCTATTCATGATATGCTAAGAAATATTGTTAGATATAAGTATCTGAGAGTAGTTATTGTATAGCTGTTTTTGGAACCGCTCATGGCCCTATGGGCTAGGTTACTGTGTTTGTCAAATAAAATTAAATTAAATTAAAAAAAAAAAATCAGCTACTGGCGCCAATAAAGCTAACACAAAACATTTCTGTACTTAACCAATAAACAATTACTTTGAGTTTGTCTGGCATTCATTGCCATCAGCCAGCATCATTTTTATGTTCTCAATTCATGAATGGCTGATGTCACAAACATGAACTTTGCCAGACTTTTGTTTTACTCCCATAACCTCATGTACAAACATACGTACATATGCATGTATGTATGTGCTCATCATGCGATCAACATTATTTTTTTATTTATTTCGCGGGTCGCCACAAATCGCCATAATTCATTCCCTTGCCGTGCAACACATATCACTTGTAAAGGGAATTCATTGAGAATTTCTAACCTAAAAATAATTACATTAGACCATTTTGCCATGTTAAAAGGTCATTTTGTGTAATTGTCACACTGTCACATGTGTAATAGTTTAAATATTAGTTTATTTAATTAAAAAATTGCAAGTAATGATCACGAAACATGCCCCTAAAGAGCCTTAGAAATAAAGCCCAAGTGTATGTACTCGTGTGCGGTTTAACATGCTAATAAATTGTAGTAGAGGAATGTTATGATGATATCAAAATTAAATTGATATAAAAAGTGACAAACAGTAATTTTTTTAAATGTTAACAAAGTTTTATCTAAAATTTTGCCTAGATTCTCACTCATATTTGGTTCTTAGGTTTAAAAAAGATGTGTGTTGCAAAGTTCGTGAAATCCTCCGCCTGAATACATTATTATCCGAACATTCCATTTTACCTACACCTTTTTTAGACGTAGTTCAAAACATTTTAAATTTAATTCGAGAATTCCATTTGTATTTCGAATTACAAATAAAATGTTACAAATTACAACTAAAATATTTCGAATTACATCTGAAAAAGGATGTAGATGCGTTAGTATATAAAGCTGATTTTTAAGTATAGTTATTAACCTGTAATATATGCGTTACTTAGAAGTACATTAGTATCCCTTTAGAATCGAAAACCTCAAAAAAATTAATCGAATTAAATCGAAGTCTCGATAATGTGACGCTTTCATACGGCCAAAATGTCCCTCATCGAATGGTTTTAGATCTCAAATATGTGTAGACGAAATCCGTTTCAGGAAATCTAAAGTCTATTTAGCCAAGTCCATTTATCTGTCTGCTGGCTGGAGCGCACGATAACAATGGATATGATCACAAGATAACTCTCGAAGGGAGTACTTTGTACTTCATAATATTTTACAAGACATAGATCAAGTTCGAATATGGATTATACCGGTTCACTCCTTCGGGTATACATCCCACACAAAATTTTGATCTTTGTTTGAGACCTGCTCTCGAATAGTTTTGATTTTTTTTTGTAACAGGTTTTTTTCTGGGCCTCTATTACGACGGTACATATTTTAGGAGCAGTTCATATTTCCTGAGAAAATGGCCCGAAAGCCGTAAAACTCTTACGGCAACCATGTGTAGCGGCTGGTGGGCACAATTTTCGAACCGAATACTACCTTGTTTCAAACTTTGAAGATCGTAACATTTCTAACAAAAAATCTTATCTAAAGTTCGAAGATGGTGCTTATCGGTCCACTCCTTCCTGTACCTCACTACAAAAGCAAAAGTTCAATATTTTCACTAAAATTTTACGCGCAAAGTCTCTTGAACGAAGCAGCCGGTATGGTCAAACTTTGGATCTCATAATATTTTGTCCAAACTAAGTTAAGTTCGAAAATTGGACTTATCGGTCCATTGCCTACCAGCTACCAGTAAACCTCCTACTTCTCTCTCACACACACACGAGGATCCCTTTAAATTTTTTACCGAAGCTACTCCTTGTGGTACTGTTACCGCGATATTATGTTTTTCGTGGGCAAGTCCATGCTTTCTGACATAATGGTCAGCAGAAGCTTTAAATTATACGGTGACCTACTGAAAATACTGGTAGGTTCGATATCTATCGAAAGGAATGACTCTCAAAAATGGACTATGTCGTTTTATTTCTTCATGTAGCTTCTCTGCAACACTTTTGAGCTTTAATCCAAATCCATATTTTTGTCGACAAAATATTTTTTTTTGGAAAAGATTTTGGTTGTGTCGATCTGTCCATATATAAAATTTTCAATTCACGCAGACTGAGGGTATTTCTCTGTCGTCAAAATTGTCATAATTATTTTTACACAATTGCTCTCAAGGAACCTTATTCATATAAGGTAGTATTATCGTCGAATTTGAATGTATTAAGTCAAATATTTTCTTTGTTTTTGCCGTCGTGCACTCCGTGCAAAAACAAAAAATTCCATGCGGAATTAAAAAATTGTTTTTTAAAACATGTTATCTTTTTAAATTATTTTCTGTGCGGAAAAATTCTGAGGGAAATATTCATCATTGCCCTGAAAATGTTCTTTAACATTATGTTTTTGTTTGAATGTTTTTTTGACTTTTCATATTCAACATGTTGGCTTGATACCAGTATTGTTTTTTGAGTTGTTGAAAAATCTCAACTCGATTCCAAGTTATCTATCAACGTTTACATTTTTTATTTCAGGTTGCATCATTTTCACTGACAGTCACTGTATTTGTCCAAAATTTTAACAAAAATAGTACATTCTTGCAGACTTGCAATAATATGTATACCAAAACATATCCCATAAAAATTTTAGAACGCCGTAAAATTTCGAATTAATTTAGCCTGGTTTTATGTAGTATTTGTAAAAAGATCCTGAATATTAAACACGGTTATTTTCATTATTCCCATGGTCGTTGGTATTGAAAATAATCCATATCAATTCATGTATTGATAAAGCAGCCATATTATGACTCATATACGTAACAAAAAAACCGTATCGCTGTGAATTCCGTTTTAACAAAAAATTATCTATTATTAGTACATGCAAGTACTTGCAGCAAAAAAAGTTTTCAATTACACACAAATTTCCAAGACGCTGTTTAAAACAGAATTGTGAAATACAATTTAGTGTGACTAACAATTAACACCTACAATGCGAACGCATATTGTCCTCACCTTTATTCAAATTAACAGCTTTTTAAGAAACAATTTCCTTGTAAATATCGGCTATTTAATTAAACAACAGCTGGGCTGCTGCATGCTATTTCCAGAGTGGTGATCTCATATGTTTACTTTCTTACTTTTTTATTTTGTATTGCCTTTGTTGTTGTGAACTGAAGAAGAATTTAAAACAACGAGACACACAATGAGATAAATTCGGTATTCACATCACAAAGATTATTGCATTGGCAGACAGTTGTGTTCAATGAACGAAAATGCGGTTTTTTATTCTTGCTTTCATTTGAAAGTGTTTTGTTATTTTTTTGCACACAACAGCGTTGGCCTCTGTTACCTTTAATTGTTATAAAAATATTGCTACCTATTAATCTTTATCCCTAGAAAAACATTGCCGAGTGGAAAATGAATATAAATATGTTCATATTCCACTTCATTTTTGAATAGTAAATAAATAATTGATTAATGAAATTGATCGAAATTCATATGAATTCTATTTGATTTATTGGGAAATTTATGCATTCTTGACACCAGTAAGATGTTCTACGTTAGTTCGATAGCTCATGTGAAGGAGGAAAATATAGGTGCATTCAATGTCTATACCAGGTCGGCCTTCCGACACATAAACTCGAATACAATTGGCTTGAAACTGCTGGTATAGACTTTGGTTGCATTTTGTAAATCAAAAGGAAATTGAAATTAACATTGGATGCCCATAAATCCAATTGCCCTAAATTGTTAAAAGTTGTTGTTGGCGTTTTTTATTGTTGGACTGCAGAATTTTACATCTTTGTGTCTATTTCAGCTTGAGTCCATATTTTGTTGTATTCAAGTATTTGAATAACAACAAAATGTTTTACAGATACAGAGTCGGCGAAAAAAGGAACTGATGAAGTTGTTTGGTGACAACTGAAACTATAGTATTCCCTACCCTCCGCCCGCAACTAATCAATTTCATATCCACTGTAAAACATTTTGCCGTTATTCAAATACTTGAACACAACAAAATATGGACTCAAGCTGAAATAAACACAAAGATGTTAAAAGTTGTTAACATGTTTATATACAATTAATTTTTTTTAAGTTTTTTTTTTTTTTTTTTTTGCAAAGGTCACAATTAGAATATACAAACTTGATTACAGTGAATTATGTGTACCTACGCATATATTTATATGTATTGCATATTTTCGCATTTGCTTGCCATAATCCCGTTTGCATAAGTTTCCCCATCTGGGTGTGTGGTAACCTTAATCGCTTGTGGAATACATAATTAGTGAATCATATTAGGAATTCCACAGAAAGGTTGGCTAAAGTTATTGTAGTTCAGTTTTTTAATAGAAAATTGTGCACGGCATAATATGAGACACAACAAAATATAACTTATAGAAATGGAAAATCCAGTTATTATATTTCCGCATATATAATATTCACAAGAATGTAGAATTTTTGATCTAAAATAAAGTTATAATTTAAATTCCTAAATTTTATTTCTCAAATATTTCAAATAAATAGACATTCAAACTGTAATAACAAATCTAATTGCTTCTTATTTCCTATTCCTTTTGACAGATTCTTGGCATTTTGGTCATTGTCTTTGGCGTTCTTATTTTGAATAGCATTGGTATGATCGAAGTTGATGGTCAAACTGGTTTCCCACCTCAAGCTGCTATGCCAATTGGTATGATTACCATTGGTTCCATTGTAGTATTCATATCTTTCTTAGGATGTTGCGGTGCAATTCGTGAAGATGTCTGCATGACTATGTGCTATGCTGTACTGATGCTGGTATTGTTGATAGTACAATTGGTCATTGTAGTATTGTTGTGGACCAACCACGAAAAAATTGAAACCGCCATGGATAATGTTATCGAAAGCGCATGGGAATCTGAAGTTCGTGAAGCTGGTGTATTTGAAGTTGTTCAAAAATCGGTAAGGAATATTAGCAGTTGCCTGAAAACTTAGAAATAATTGTTTATTTGTTTTTCCGTTCATAGCTCAAATGCTGTGGTGTCAACAGTGCCGCTGATTATGCTCTTCTCGGCCGTCTCCCACCAAAATCTTGCTGCCCTGCTGATGAAACTTGCATCCTTGTTAACTATTATTCCGGTTGCAAAAAGGAAGCCCGTAAATTCATAACAGGCAGTTCTGAAAAAGCCAAATACTTTGGTCTTGGTTTAATTGTGGTTGAGGTGAGTTAACAGGAAGGAAGGTGAAATATGTATACCCATCCGTCAGAATTTCATGTTACTGGTCCAAACCCACATTTTTTGTCATAGCCAATTTCCAAAAATATACATAAAATTGATTAAGTAGGGAACATATGAAAATATTGAAAATGTGGTCCAAGCCATCAAAATACCTTTTTTAACCTGAATGAATTGGGGGCTCTTAATATTTTTGTTTATGAAAATGCGAAACCTGGACCTATATTGAAAAATTTTAGTTTTTCTTTTCTTTCGTTTTTTCATAGTAGGCTGTTTTTTTCTAGGGGAGGGTTACTAACCCGACGCCCAAACCCAAGTTTTTAACGTTCTTATGGGTGAACGCGCGGCACATGTTAGCTCACTACCTTTAACGGGTGTTAAAGGCAGTTCCCCAGGTGACACCACGGGGAGGTCAGTGTCCACTTGAGATGAAAGAGGGACCAAGATAAATCCTGGGCTTTGCCATGTTAAAACCGGTCAGGACCGTTCCTTGGTATCTTCCATCCCCTACGTCACCCAATGTCCACAATGAGGATTAAAAAAAAAAAAAACAAAACAAAAAAAGCATTACCTAGAAGCCACTAGAACTCTTTCGAGCATTACTTAGAAACCACTAGAACTCTTAACATGTTCGAAAGTTACAGACTTTTGTTCAGTAATACTTGACTCCAAGAATAGGTTAAATATGGAGGTAACAATTTTAAGGGGCTTCATATGAAGGATAAGTTGCCTTTAAGGATCTGGGGCCACCGGAACTGATTCCGGATATAGTCTCTTGAACCAGCTACTTTCTAAAAATGTTAAAAAATCTACGTCTTTAAACTCTACATTTTCATCTCTAGCTTATTGAGGAAGAGTCGGAGGCGGGTTTATGGTGGAGAGTACTCACAATCTTTTCCTAATTATTGACATAGACATTATAAAATGTCTCAAAAAGGGAAATGCATTTAATCAGACAATGGCCTTTTCATTTTGAATATTTTTTAATTAGAACCTCTTCATAAATGTAAACAAAGCATTTTGTCCAATAATCTAATTAAATTAAAATAATGTTGAGAATTGTGTTATGTTATTAATCAACCCACTTATGAACGTTGGATGTTAATATAAATATGTGCAGGTAATTCCATTCTAAGCTCAATAATATAGGACCTCCATACGTGTCATTTAGTCCGAGTCCGAACAGAGTGTAGTAAAAGTACGACACCACTTGTGCCTTACAAGGCTGAAATATCGCCGTGGTAATAAAATAAATTTTGTCAGACTGCAAATCCAGATAGATATCTAAAATACTACAAATAACTTCACGCATTAATATGCATACCCCCTTATTAGCATTTTTTCAATAAGTCGCAATGCATGTTAACTTCAAAAATTAGAATTAGGTTAATCAATCATTGTTTATACATATGTATACACATATATACTAATATACATAATTAAATGAAATTTTCTTTTATTTCGTAGCTCGTTGGTTTCATATTCGCTTGCTGTCTGGCCAACAATGTGCGCAACAATAAACGACGAAGCGCTTATTAACTTGGAAAGCAATGAAGGACAATAAATTGTAATACCAACATTGCCACCAAAAAAAAAAACAACAACAAAACATTACCCTGCAACAAAAACAAAGTTTTTCCTCAAGTTATTTGTTTTTTCATGCACACAAAGGATTTAAATATATACATATATAATTTGTTACATCACGTACAGTACATGCATACCTGTAAACAAACCAATAGAATACATTATTAATCCATATTTACCAAATTTATATACAACATATATACAAATTTATAACAGTTAATCTGAATATTGTTTTCATATTGTAATAGATTTACAAAGAACAAGATACGTATAAGTTGAATATAAATACATATATAACACAGGAAGAAGAAGAAGCTGTTACAAATCCATGAAATATCCTCACATTTTTTGCTGTATATTAAATTTTTTATTATCATTAGTATTTATATAAAGATCGAAAACAAAAATAAGTATACATTGAATTTCACTACTTTACTTTGTACATATCTACATGTATTAATAATACATTATTTTTTGTATGTTTATATTCCATTTTGTACGTTTTCTAATAAGTATGCCAAAATCTCCCTCCAATATAAAAAAGCTTAAATTTAAACGCACAATCGATTGTCATATTATCTGCTCTATTATTTGTGTCTCCTAAATACCGTAGATTTTTTGGAAAGAAATCTCAATATTTTTATACCAACACTAAATATGTTAAAGAAGGAAATAAATAAATATGTATCTCGAATAAATATAAAAAGGAATACATTTATTTGAAGACCTATCTTAATATACAGTGGCTAATAAGGGACACTAAACTCATTTTTTTATATTTTACTCGATAGCACCTCAGAAGTAACACCAACTTCTGTCAATTCAAAACCAACGGATCTATAGAGCATGCGTGACCAAGAAGAGAGCAGAACAAATTTAAATGTATTCAAAATATTGGCAACTTATGATAGTGTATTAGTAAGTTTGTATGGAAGAAAGCCACAAGACCAATGGTGCACAAGAAGAGAATACTATTTTGGGTTTTCGTATGGGAAAGAGAGTTGCATTTAACTTTTTCGTAAAGACGCGTGAATGGCTGCACAAGACAAAATCAAATCAAAATATTTGCTCTCTTTTGTACACTCTTCTTTGCATTCGGGTCGTAGGCATGTAAATTGCCAAAAAAACTTCTGCACCACTGTTCCTAAGAAGAACACGTTTGAACAAAATTAAAGAGATTAGTGCAATGATGAACGCGAAGAGAGCATTTGTATGGGTAATCGTACGAAAAAGTAAAGGTGCTCATCTTGTTAATCTATGGATTAGTGTTTCCTTTGAGAGAGGAAAAAACCTTGGATGGTGGGGAAATTCCTAATAAAGGAAAGGACTCAGTGGTGGTAGAAGTTATAAGAGTGGAAATAAGAAATATGTAATAGTATCTGGAATTAAATTAGGGGCTCGATTATGGATACCAACTCAATTTTAATTTCGTTGCCAGAAGAGCACAAACTGCGACACGAGTAGTTTCGCGTTGCCAGATGTAATTTTTGCATTACGTATGACAAAAGTCGCCCGACGCCGTCAAATTCTGTCGCCATAAAGTTAATTTTCGGGCGACAACAAATTAGCTGTCGCCGTGCATATTTACAAGTGAATAAAAACGAAAAATTGAAACATAAGTAACATTTTCATTTATTTTAAGGGAATTTATTTAATATTATTACTATCAGGCATGTCACAGATTCCGATCGGAATGGTTTCAATTCCGTAATTTCATTTCGATCGTTTTTGTTTTAGCTTCTCCAGATTACGATCGTTTTGGTGAATTCCGAAAATATTTTTAAGTATTAATATGGCAACATTAGAGGAAACAAGAAACAAAACAAAAACATATGATTAGGAAACACTGTAGAAGTGGGAATTCTAAAGATATTGTGTTTAAATTTTTTTTTTTGTGCGAAAATAATTTTAATTTTTGTTGGATTTTCAGTTTTACTGTCAATTCCACTTTCGATCGGAATTGGTTTCTGTGACATGCCTGTATAATAAAGAGAAAATTAGCTTGCATAATGCAGTTCAATTTTACTATTAAACCATAGATGGTATTTGTGTATAACGGATAACTAACAGAACACGACGGCAACAAAAACAAGTATAACATAAATTCATATCACCATATTGAAACATAACATTATGTTAGACCTCCAGCGCCATCTGCCGATGTATAGTAGCAATGTAAATGTTATATTTTAAGTCTTTGATGTTACTATATTGTTAGATTTCAACGCCATCTACCGAAGTATAGTACATTTAAAATTTACAAAATACAATGGAATTCAAATCTCAAGCTCTGTTCCTTTACGTTCAAGAATCTTCAAGTTTTACCACTTTTTACACGAAAAGCGTTCCTTTACTTCAGACACAATACAATTCATATGGGAGCGGTTTTAAACTTTTACTACTTTTGCCGGTTTTACCATTTTCAGAAGTAAAGGAACATACCATCAATTCCATAGCGTATTCCTCAAATAAAACCCACTAGATTCATAACGAGGGCTGACTTTAGAGGCAGTTTACACTATCTATCAATGTCATATGACACGAAATAAAAACATTCCATATCTACCCACGGAGGCAATGTGGATACGTAATTTTATTATATTTTTGCTTGGGTGGACGCACAGAATAAGTGGCGTAAGAAAAATCTCCAATATTCCGCATATTAGTGAATATTTAACGATGGAAAATTTCATGTCATATGACATTTACATATAGTGTAAACTACCCCTTAGTAGTAAAACTCGTAAAAGAGAGAACTGTAAAACAATTGTTCTCTCACAAAAGCTTTTTGAAAACTGAAAAAAACGTCAAAAACTGAAAGGAAAATCGCCAATATTTCACATATTAGCGACTATATAATGATGGAAAATTTCATGTCATATGACATTTACATATAGTGTAAACTACCCCTTATTTGGTTCTTTTTTATGTTTGCTTTATGTTAGTCCCAATTTACATTAGGCGAGTTTACTTGCGGCAATTGTCAGTTTGACGGAGAGAGAGGTGAGGCATATGGTAACCCTTTGCCTCTCAGTCCCCTCTCTCACCTACAAACTGACAATTGCCGCAAGTAAACTCGCCTAATGTAAATTGGGACTTATCATTCGTAATGCCAGATTGTTTAGTTTTTAGAAACGATAAATCTTTGTTCAAAGAAAAACGTGATTTTCACGGAAAAAAAAAATTATGTGGCAACACTTTGTTAATAATTGGTTTTGTTGATTGATAAATAATGGAAATTTGCGAATTTTTACAATAAAAAACATGAAATTAAATGTGATTTTGTTAATAAAACAATGTTTTTATTATTTTTAGTGTTTTTGGATTGTTTTAAAGTGACATGTTTCCAAAAAAATACAATTCCACTTTAGTAACCCAAAGGTGGTTTCATTCCGAAAGAATTTTTCGTTTTTCGAAAAAGCTAAATACGGAATCAATTCCACTTTCGATCGGAATTGGTTTCTGTGACATGCCTGTATAAAAGTCAGGCTTTTTTGCGAAACTAAGGCCACGTTTAAAGAGATATGGAAGGATGTTGCGGAGCAATTAAATAAATAGTTGGGGTCCATCGACCCGTAGACCAGATGAATGGCTGAATGGCGCAGATTGTGGATTCATTTTAAAGCTATCAGGCATGTCACAGATTCCGATCGGAATGGTTTCAATTCCCTAATTTCATTTCGATCGTTTTTGTTTTAGCTTCAGATTTCGATCGATTTGGTGAATTCCGAAAATCTTATTATTTAGTATAAATATTGGACATTAGAGGAATCAAAATAAACAAAACAAAAACATATGATAAGAAAACACATAAAAATAAAGAAAGCTTTTTTTGTGCGAAAAGAAAGGTATTTTTTGTTGGGTTTTCAGTTTTTCTATTGCTTCTGTAATTGTGGCGCAAAAATAAACATAACATTGAAAAATACTTTCTTTTATCATTGTTTAAATTTATCATTCGTGATGTCAGATTGTTTAGCTTCTACAAATTTACAACGAAAAATTATGTGGCAATACATTGTTAATAATTGGTTTCGTTGATTGAGAAATAATGAAAATGTGCAAATTTTTTAAACAAAATTGATTTGTTCCAGTACTGCAAGAATCTACTAATTGTTACCATTTTTCCGATAACATAAAGGAAAAAAATGTTATCGTAGTAAAAAGTAGTAGCTCCTTGCAGGTTCTGGAACAGAGCAAATGATAAAACAAAAAATTTGAAATAAAAGTGTGATTTTGTTAATAAAATATTTTTATTATGTTTGTTTTGTTTTTAGTTGAAGTTTCAAACTCATTTGATTGTTTTTAAGTCTGGAGTGTTACCCCCAATGGCTTAAACGAACTGACAGTGTTGCAAAATTTTACTGATCGCTACCAATATCATGATTTCATCGCGGCGAAGGGAATTATCAATTGGCTTCTCAGTTTTTGAAATGATGCCTTTTTAGCGAAAAACCGAACTCTTTAAGTGTCTAGTATTCTCATATGAATGAGAATCACACTCACTTTTTGGCTTTTCCAAAGAAACACCAAAATCAAAATATTTTGCAACATGTCAGCACGTATCAACTTAGAATTCTTCGAATTCTGTGAGTTGAAAAGAACACCAACACAGTTGCCTGTGAGGTTGTTGTTGGAATTTTGTTTTATTTTTAAACAAATCTCCCCGACGCTTGCCATTCGTTGTTTTTTGTTTGTTTTGTTCTTGGTTGAAGTTTCAATCTCATTTGATTGTTTTTAAGTCTGGAGTGTTACTTTTATTATTTTTATTATTTGTATAAGTATTTTTGGAGTGTTTTAAAGTGACATGTTTCCAAAAAAACAAAAAAAAAAACAATCACTTGAGAAAACAAAAATGGTTTCATTCCGAAAAAAATTTTCGTTTTTCGGTTTCTGAAGAAGCTAAATACGGAATCAATTCCACTTTCGATCGGAATTGGTTTCTGTGACATGCCTGTATAATAAAGAGAAATTAGCTTGCATAATGCAGTTCAATTTTACTATTAAACCATAGATGGTATTTGTGTATAACGGATAACTAACAGAACATGACGGCAACAAAAACAAGTATAACATAAATTCATGTCACCATATTGGAACATAACATTATGTTAGACCTCCAGCGCCATCTGCCGATGATAGTAGCAATGTACAAAGACATAAAAGCTTTGTTCCTTTACTTTTTTAATGGTAAGAGTGGTAAAAGAGAAAAGCGTCAAAATTGTTCAAAATTGCTCTCTCATTAACATTTTTACCAGAAAAGTAAAGGAACGGAAAAATGGTAGATCCGGCAGCAATGTCAGAAAAAAACATAAAAAAATCAATTTTCGTCTTTTATTTCGCAGTTTTTAATTTAGTGTTGTCAGTGTTCGACTTTTTCTTCGGTTTTTCGTCCATTTTGTGAAATAATCGTCAAACAAAAGTCGAAAAATCAGTTCTGCCATTTTCTACCTGCAGAAATTTTGCTGGTAGCCTGTGGTAGAAGAGAAAGCTATTTTCGTTCTCTCCCCTCTCACTCTCTTAAAAATTGCTTCCAGTTTTGCCACTTTTCGGGGTTAAGGAACGCTTTGCAGGTTGAAAATGGTAACAAATGGTTAAAATGGTAACCTCAGGTAAGTAAAGGAACATAGCTAAAATATAACAAGATGGGACATTTACATTACTACTATACATCGGCAGATGGCGCTGGAGGTCTAACATAATGTTATGTTGGGTCATGTAATGAGAAATGAAAAATATAAGCTTCTCCAAACCATTATTCATTCTAATATCGAAGGAAAAAGACCCAGAGGAAGGAAAGAAACAACATGGATAAATAACATTAAAGAATGGACGGGTCTGCAAGAAGAACGAAGTCTTCTGAATGCCGCCAGAAACCGAAGCCTTTTGATAATTGAACAAAAAATGTCATTTAATTGTATAATAATATAAACAATTAGTTAAGTTAAATGTTAATATGATTGTTTCATATATAATTCGAGTTTTATTTAGTTTATCTTCAGAAATATTTACATTACAAAAATATGTTGTGCTTACTTTAAAGACAAGATTAAGAAGAAGGAAGTGAAATGTACTTTGACAGGTGTAGACTTTTATGCAATGTTGCAACTTTTGGTACTAGGCTCTTTTACACTATACTACAGTTCCTCCCCCATCAAGTAGTCACCATATCTCTGAGGGGCTTTCCTTTGACGTACTGGACGACCTCGGTTTAACGTTGGCTCGGTTTCTTGACTCGATGTTGCTGCATCATTTAATATTTCTGTTGTGTCATCTGATGGCAAACTATCTGAAACTATTGGTTGACCTGGGTCATCTGCTGTTCCTACTTGTTGACTACTGCTTTCATTTCCGGCTGAAGATGTTGCTGTATCGGGTAAACGTGTGCGAAGCTGGTCTATATGTCGTGATTGTATGTTATCTCCATCTTCAATTCTATAATTTCGTAATCCGGTTGACTGAACTGTTCCTGGTAACCATTTTTCCCCATTGCCATAATTTCTATACCAAACGTTATCACCTGTTCCAAACTTCCTCACTGGCTTTTCTGGTGTATTTTCTTTTATTGATTTCGAACTGACTGGATGTATGTGATCCATCAATGTTTTTATCTTCCTCCCCATTAACATCTCGGACGGAGTAATCTTGCTGCTGCTATTCGGTGTTGTGCAAAGACGTAGAAGTATATTGGCTAACTCTTTCTTCAAGTTGGTTGTCTTCACTTTCTTTAAAAGATTTTTTACGGTTTGCGCAAATCTCTCCGCTTGTCCGTTCGACGAAGGGTGGTAGGGTGCTGTCCTTACATGGTAAATGCCATTCCCCTTCAAATATTCTTCAAATTCCTCCGAAACTAAATTTCTGCCATTATCCGTCACCACTGTATCCGGTATGCTATGTGTAGCAAATATATCACGCAAAATTTCAATCGTTTTATTCTATGTTATAGAAGTAGTCACCTTTACTTCCACCCATTTTGTGTGAGAATCTACCACAATCAAAAAATTCGTTCCCAAAAATGGACCTGCATAATCTAGGTGCAATCTGGACCAAGGCTTCTGTGTTTCTGGCCAACTCTTCGGTTCTGCAACTGGCGGGCTTTTACTCTGTTGGCAACATTTCACACATCCTCTTGCTAGTCTTTCAATATCTTTATCCAATCCCGGCCACCAAAAATAACTGCGAGCTATTGCTTTCATTGCCGTTATACCCTGATGTATTTCATGGAGCATTGCTAATATTCTGTCTCGAAGTTTATGTGGAATAATTACTCGACATCCCCACAATAAGCATTGACCATCTACGGAAAGTTCATTCACTCTTGCAGCATACGGTTTTAAGTCCTCTGAATCTGGCAACAAGCCATTGTATTTCCTTTGAATATGCCACATTACTTTTGATAGTATTGAATCAGTCCTGGTTGCCTTCGCTATCTCCTTCGCTGTTACTAAAAATTGTTCCTCACCCTCTGTACAATATAAAATGTTATAATTTGGCGGAACACTTGTATCACTCAACAGTGGCAATCTACTAAGAGCATCTGCGTTTTGATTATTCATTCCTTCTCTGTACTTAATTTCGTATTGGTAGGCTCCCATTATTAACGACCATCGCAACAATCTGGGCGAAATATGCTGTGGTATTGGTTTAGTAGGATTTAAAAGTCCAAGTAATGGTTTATGATCCGTATAAATCGTAAAATTCCGGCCACACAAATACTGATGAAATTTCTTTATTCCAAAAACTATAGAGAGTGTCTCTTTGTCGAGTTGTGAATAATTTTTCTCTGCTGGTTGTAGCGTTCTTGAACCAAATGCTATTGGTGCCTCTCTCCCATCTGGCATCACATGAGCGAGAACGGCTCCGACTCCATATGGCGATGCATCTCCGGATAAAATTAAAGGTAATTCTGGTGAATAGTGTACTAATACCTGTTCAGATTTTAAAATCTCCTTTGCTCTATTGAAACTGGATCTCTACTCCTTACCCCATCTAAAAGAAATCTCTTTCTTAAGCAACCTGTATAATGCCAAGTTTATACTTGCGCTCCAAAATCCACTGGATTTCACGAAATCCTGAAATACACCCCGGTGTTTACACTTATTTTTTTGTTGATTTCAAACATATCACAATGATCAAGGTGGATGCATATGCGCAGCTGATCGAACATGAATTTTCAAAACAAGTTGTTGTAAATTGAATTAAGCATCAAAAATATACGACAATATAGAACATTAAAACTTTATATTGAAAATTATCGTAAAATGACCTATATATCGTATTAATTGCGTATAGTACTAACAAATGAAAATATCAAAAAATGATTTTATCGTTGAGACTTCGTTATAATAAATTTTAGCTCTGTTCCAGAACTAAAAAGTTTTTACAATTTTTACCTCTTTTACACATTTTCGTTCCCTTACACAAAATGTATATGAAAATCGTTTACGACTTTTACAACTTTTACCACTTTATAAAGTATGGGAACAGGCCATTCGATAGATAAAAATTGTGCTCAGAACCTGCACAAAATTAGTACTTGCAGTAGTTTTCCCGTTTAGTGCTAAAAATGCGTTCCTATACTCCGAAATCTAGCAAGACTTGCACTTCTCTTTAAACAAAAATAGCGCCAAATAACACCCTCTTCTTCTGTTTTCTGCCATACAATTTTGGCCTAGTAGAAAACTAGCAGCAAGCATGTTCATTGGCATCTAATATTATAGCCGATACGTTGATTTTGATATTTATGCTGGAGTTTTTGCAATTTCCGTCATTTTTCCGTTCCCTTATTTTTTATGAATTTGTATGGGGAAGCAAGTTTTGACAATTCGCTCTTTTTTCTAACATTACCATTAAAAAGTACGGGAACACAATAAAAAATATCATTGTAACAAAGTAATTTAATATTTTTTCACATTGTTTACAAATTTTGATACTAAAATTTGTTGTTGCAGCAATTGACCATCTACCTTGTTTATTGTGATACGTGAAAAGTGTTGCAACTTTTGGTACTTTTTTAGGCAAAAGCAGGGTTGTATATCATGTGTACTGTGATTTCGATGTTGATTTCGCTGAAATCACGAAATGAGAGGATTTCATTTTTGTATGCGAAATCATGATAAATTTTGCTTGATTTCGCGCGAAATCACGAAACGCCCTCGAAATCACGAAACGACGCCAAATGTAAACTAAGCATAAGGTTCCAATAAATTTGCCTTGTTCTGGAAAAACCGATCATAAAAATTGAGCAATCCTAAAAACGCTTGAAGTTGTTGTTTATTGGTAGGCTCCGGTGCCTCAGACACTGCTTTTATTTTTTCAAATGTTGGCTTGACTCCGTTCTGTAGTGGGATTCTGTAACACATTTTTGCTGATACCGACAAAAAACGGTAAAATTAAATCGCAAAACTACGACTAAAAACATAAAGAAAAGTTGGCTTCACTGTTTGTGTCGGTAGAGGCTACCCTGTAGGAAGCATGGGGACATGTGTCGACATGTCACCACTTTGTCTACTATTATGGTGACAAAGTCAACACTTTGTCAACAGGTTGTCAACAATTGATACTTTTACCTTAATAAGAAGAAGCATTGTTTATAGTGAAAACTGATAGCCCAACGAAGCATCTTATTTTTTCTTAATTTTCTTAATTGTTTGGCATAAAATAATGTGTTTTTGTGAAAAATAATAAAATATATAATTTTAATAACAACAAGTATGAACAAAGGAAATTAGGAAAGGAAAATAACAGACAAGTGAAAAAATAGACAATTCTATATAAAAAGGCAGGTTCTGAGGCGGCTGACAACATTTGTGGTGAAACTTCGACTATTAGACATTTTATGGAATTTTTAGAGAAGATGACGAATATTGTCTTGTCTCGCTGGAAATGATGAACGCAACTTACATCTGATATTTGGACACGGCATAATAATGAGTTAGAATGTTGAAGGGTTATTTGGCAAAAATTGATTGCGAGATTTTTGCAATGTTTATACGGCTGTAATGTAAGAAAATTTAAGGACATTTTGTTTATTTATGCTTATTTATAGATGTTTATTCTTTTCAATTCTTAGATGTTATATCAATATTCAGCGAATCGCCTAATAAAAAGCGAAGTGCAGCAGAAGAAGAAATATTTTAAGCAGATAAATCACACCAATTCTTATGGCCAAGAACCACCAATTCTCAGGCGATGATATTTCTGACAATGAAAACGATATTTTTTATTATTGGTTATCCTTGAAAACATTGGCTTTATTTACTAATTTTGTGCTTATGTGGAATCTTGGGCTTAGCCCTTTATAAAGATAAAAAGACTGTAATACGCAATTTGCACTTTTTAGTATTTTCATAATTATATGTTATCCTTTAATAAAATATACTACTTAAACAAAAGTATAAGTTCATCGTCTTATAAAACACACTATATAGTCTTTTAATCTATAAAAAGTTTCAAATAGGCCAAAAAAACTTAATAGTGAACAATTTGGTACCAATGTCTCCATATGACCCCTTATGTACTATTGACTCACTACCTCCAATGTCTCTATTGACTCACTACTTCCAATGTCTCTACTGACTTACTACCTCCAATGTCTATACTGACTCACTACCTCCAATGTCAACACATGGTTCCTCAGGAACTACTGACTTACTATTGACATACTAGTTCCATTGTCAGTACTGACTTTCGAATGACACGTTCATACAAAATGTCTATAGGAAATTACATTAGTTGTCTACAGTTCGTCAGTAGTACTGTTGACAATGTCAGTAGTAAGTCAGTATAGATTCACTATTGACATTTCCTACAGGGTAGCGACTACTTTTTATTCATTGTTAACTTACCGAAAAATTTCGTTAATTATCGAAATTATAAGCATTTTAATTTTACCGACAATTATCGATAACAGCAAAAATGAGTTACAGAATCCCACTACTGGTTTATTATAAATCCTAAAAATGTTATTTCTGGCACAGCAAATACACATTTTGTTTTCTTTACTTTGAGGCCTGCATCTTGTATGCGTTGAAGTGTCTCTTTCGTTCGTGACCACATTTCCTCCACCGTCGATCCCCCAATCAAAATATCGTCCAAGTAAACCACCACACCTGGAACATCACCCAATATGCTTTCCATTAGCCTTTGGAATAGGCTTGGAGCTGTTGAAATTCCAAAAGGTAACCTGGTTACTTCAAATAATCCCTTATGAGTATTTAAAGTAAGAATCCTCGCCGATTCCTCATCTACTTTTACTTGCGTGTACGCTCTATCCAAATCTAGCCTTGAAAACCACTTACAATTGGATAATGTTGCAAAGACTTCTGTGTTTGTTGGGAGTGGATATGTTTCATTACACAAAATCTGATTGACGGTACATTTGTAATCTCCACATATCCTAATACTGCCATCCGGTTTCACCACTGGAACGATGGGTGTTGCCCATTCGCTATACTTTATTGCTCGAATTATTTTGTCGTCTATCATTTGTTGCAAAGCCACTTCTATCTTAGGTTTTAATGCAAATGGCACTGGTTGGAATCTATAAAATTTTGGCGTACCTCCTTCCTTTACGTGGAGTTTAACCTTCTCCCCTTTGTAGTCCCCAAGACTCTCATCAAACACACTATCGAATTCTCCAATCTCCTCTGGAGCCTTGGAATCGATGTTATTGCAACTGCTTACAATTTGTATTCCCAAATTTTGAAACCAATTCCTTCCAATCAGTGACGGGCCATCACCTGATACCACCAACAACCACAATTTACCATTAAATTCAGCCGTGCTTACCGGAACCAACACCTTTCCAACAATTGACAGCTTTTTGTCGTTTCCCCACGTTCGCAAATCGATATCGCTCTTTTCAAATCGCTTCTTACCAAAATGTTCAACAAATCTCCTCTGGCTCATAATAGAATGGCTGGCACCTGAATCAATTTCCATCTTTACAGGTCGATTGTATATGTTTATTTCTCTCACAAACGAAGATGTACTCTGGCTCGAAACCGACAAAACATACTCCTTATTTCCCCCTTTCTGATCTGAAACTTGATTCACACTCGAACGTTGATATTTTTGATAATGCTGTGGTTTCTTCTTTTTTGTTTTGGTTATGCACGCTCTCTCTATGTGCTCCTGTTTCTTACAGAAAAAACACTGCTCATTTTTAAAACGGCAAGTATCAGCTGAGTGATTACCATTACATCTAAAACACTTTTTCATATCATCTTCTTTCTTTGCTCTTCTGTTACTTATTCTGTTTACCACTGGTACATTGGTGGATCCCTTCAGTGTTGTTAAACTTTTTTGTGCTTCTTCATTAGCAATTGCCTCATTCTCTGCTACCTCCAACGTTAACTTTTCGTTAGCTAGCAACTTTTTCTGCGAATTCGTGTCTCTCATTCCTCTCATTCCACAAACCAATCTGTCTCATAGCATTTCATCTAAGTCTTTGAAATCGCAATGTTGACATAATTTACGAAGAGCCGCTAAATACTCTGGAATCGATTCTTTTTCTTGCTGGTCTCTCCGATAAAATTGAAAACGCTGAATTATGATATTTGCGTGTGGACAAAAATGTTTCCTAAGTAGAGATATTGCTTTGTCAAAGGTAAAAGAATAATCCGTGATATTTTCTGGTGTCGCAATAGACTTGAGCAGAGCATATGTTTCTGTTCCGCATGATGACAAAAATATAGCCTTTTTCGCTTTATCATCGACCAACCCATTAGCCATGAAGAAAAATTGCATTTGTTCCTCATAAACCAGCCATTTGCCGGCAGCGACATTAAAAGAACACAAATCGCCAAATCTGGTAGCCATCCTTTTTGTTTCTGGCACATATACTCTCTCCTGCTCTGTCATTTAATCCTCGTCGCCAATTAATATGATTGTTTCATATATAATTCGAGTTTTATTTAGTTTATCTTCAGAAATATTTACATTACAAAAATATGTTGTGCTTACTTTAAAGACAAGATTAAGATGAAGGAAGTGAAATGTACTTTGACAGGTGTAGACTTTTATGCAATTTTGCAACTTTTGGTACTAGGCTCTTTTACACTATACTACAAATGTGGTAACACAAAATTGTAATTGTATGATCGCTAACGTCCGAATACGGATTGGCAAATAAAGAAGAAGATGCACTATGTCCAATCTTTACAGTTCTATGTCTTTGCAATGTAAATGTCCATCTTGTTATATTTTAAGTCTTTGATGTTACGATACCCAGCAAAAAGTTTGCATCCGCGGATGCAGTTAGATCACTAGAACAATTCCCGCTGGAGTACATCTTTTCCTATGAATTCACCTATGAATTTTACAAGAGAGCGCACAGCTAGGAAGCACTCCATTTTCGATCCAAATCACAGTCTTTGATGTAGTATTTTGGATTGAATTTAAATGCGGTCTAAAGATGCTATAAAATGCAAGCCATTGCAAATATCCCAAAATAAAAAAAAATACATTACTTATTCGTGTAAAACAAGAATATTAACTTTATTACATTAACACAAATTATAAAAAATCTCCATTAAATTTGATCGTAACTGAGTTTACTTCCTCTGCTCTGACTTTTATGACACCGCAATTGATATCGCTTCATCATCCAAATGGTTTTTTATTTTTCCTCCTACTTCAGTTCAGATTTCCAAAAAACTCCAACTCCACTTCAAATATAACTTGCGTCTCGTGAATTACAGCAATGTTCATAACTTTAGTTTGTATTTCTTTATTTTTTATAAAACAAATTCTTAGAATTTTAACACTCTTTCTTGTGTTCAGAAAAAAAGACTGCGACTGTAGGGATCAAATAATTGGCTTGCTTGGCTAGGGATCTTTACCCTGCGTTTACAAATGACAGGACAGTTGACTTCATGTATTGATTGCCAAAATCCCACAACTTGCCTATGTGACGTAGGCGTCCAGACAACTGCGAAAACAGTTGTAAAATTATGAATGAAAATTACCGATTTCTTTTTGTTTTCCGTTCACATATTTTGTTTTGTACATATTCTTTTGTTTTCAGCACATTTGAATTATCATCTTACTTCTTTTTCACAAAAATGTCATAAATTTGTCGACCCGGCTGTCTGTGAAAAACTGATGGACAGCTGAGAGACAAACGACAAATGTATGTATGTGTTAGTAAATCAGAGTTGTATTTGAAGACAAACTGTCTGGTGTAAACGCCTAGTTAAGCGAGTACTTCCAAAATGTATCGAGCGCAGTGCATTTTCATAACTCCGTGTGGACTGCATCGAAAGATGTATTGAAATCATAACTCTGCATTGCACTACTTCCAAACTTTTTTGCTGGGATATTGTTAGATTTCAACGCCATCTACCGAAGTATAGTACATTTAAAATTTATAAAATACAATGGAATTCAAATCTCAATTCCATAGCGTATTCTTCAAATAAAACCCACTAGATTCATAACGAGAGCTGGCATTATAAAAGCCTCGGCACATACGGTCCGTTAGTGTCACGTTACAACAACCACAGGAGAAAAGTGTGAGTGATACCAAGTTTTCTTGAAAAACAACAATAGTTTTGTTCCCGTACTTTTAATAGTAAAACTCGTAAAAGAGAGAACTGTAAAACAACAACCAGCCAATCAGAAGGCGGCAACCATGTCCCGGTCCACACTAAAGTAATTTCATTAAAAAAACTTCATGAAATTATGCGTTTCTAGATCGAGTTCCATTGCCCCGGTCCACACTAGCGTGAATTTCATTAAAAAATTTCATGAAATTAGGCGTTCTTAAATCGAATTCCTCAATGCAGCAATTTTATGATTTTACTATTTTACTACTATGGAAGTCGATCTAGAGACGCATAATATCATGAAATTTTTTAATGAAATTCACGCTAGTGTAGACCGGGACATTGTAGAGCAAAATCATAAAATTGTCGTAGTGGGGAATTCGACCTACGAACGCCTAATTTCATGAAACTAATTTAGTGTGGACCTAGACCATGTTAAGGCCTCTGCACATACGGCGCGTTGAGCGTCCATTCCCCTTACGTGTCTCTCCCAAAAACAGAGACTTGCCGCAAGTAAAACTGCATAATGTAAATTGGGACTTAAATATTAATTTACATTGCAAATATTAGGTCTGTCTGGTTACTCAAAAGTATGCAACAAATTGTATAAATTTGGTCTGTTCCAGAACTGCAAGAATCTAGTAATGTTTACTATTTTTTTCGATAACGCGAAGGAAAAATTTTTATCGTTGTAAAAAATTTTAGTTTCTTGCAGGTTCTGGAACAATCCAATTGTTACAGAAAATTGTCTGTTATAGCACGGTTACACAACAGCTTTTTGCGGGTTAACCCACTTCATGTGGATTTATTGCTTAATCTGGTCAAATCTGACCAGATTTGTCATACAAAAATTAAATCCTCTCACGGCTGGGTTTATTTTAAATCCGACACAAATCCACCAAAAATACAGTGTTTTATTCGGCATTTGTGCAAAAAAATCCAACTCTACTCAAAAAGTACCAAAAGTTGCAACTGTTTTTGCAACAGAGGTTGTCATGTTTTACACTGGTCTGTTCCAGAACTGCAAGAATCTACCAATTTTGACTATTTTTTCCGATAACATAAAGGAAAAAATGCTATCGTAGTAAAAAATAGTAGCTTCTTGCAGGTTCTGGAACAGAGCAACATTTACGATTGGTTGCATGAGATTTTATGGAGTTAATAAATCTAAAGTTAATTGAAAATCATAAAATTATTTCTTTTTTTACATTATACACTTTTTTTTAGCAAAAATTAAGCTTGGTAATAATTTACAAAAAAATAACCCTGCGTGTTAAAATATACAAATATAAGCAAAGAGGGGACGATATGTCATACGAGCAATCGTAAACGTGTAAAACACGACTTTATTACTGGTCTGTTCCTTTACTTTTGAAAATGGTAAAACCTGCAAAAGTTGTAAACTGTTCCCATATGAATTGTATGGTCTCAGAAGTAAAGGAACGCTTTTCGAGTAAAAAGTGGTAAAACTTGAAGATTCTTGCACGTAAAGGAACAGAGCTACATTTGTGGTAAATGTATTCTTTGCTTACTATTTATGCATTTATCACATATTTTTTGCTTTCCAATCAATCACAATACTATATAAATACTTGTTGTAAAGCATCAGAAGTTTCCATTTTAATTTTTGGAAACAATTTTTTTGTTATTTATGTGCTATTTTGTATGTATACGTAAACAAACATCAGCTGACAGTTTATATCCTAGAAAAGCTAAGTGTAACCAACAAAGATTAACCCACTGGATCTATTAAACCCAGTGGGTTAACCTTCAATAGTTGAACCGGGTTATTATATCATGGTTGCACTAGAGCTTTTTGCCGGGTTAACCCACTTTATGAGGATTTATTTGACATTTGCGCTATGGAATTGACATTTGAAACCCAAACCCACTGAGTTAATCCGGTTAACACTCTAACCGGCCAATTTTTTTCTGATTAAAAAAATTATTAATCGATAGTTTTAAGGTACATAAGACATGTGTTAATAGTCAAAGCTGACAAAAATTTTAAAATTATCCTCTAGATGAGAAAAGTTGTTGACCGCCAAAAGGCGAACCTGCCTGGTAACGTAATAAAAAATTCTGGTAAAAATGTTTTAACTTGTGATATTTTAATTTTTTTTTAAATGTTTCTTAATATAAATTTGGATAAAAATTGTTATTTTTTCATAAACATATTTTTTATATACATTTGGAGCAGTACATTTGTGTATTCGGACTTAAATTCCTGTAATTCACATAATTTTTAGCCTTGCGATCCTAAATATCCAATAAAAAGGATGTCACCTTGTTGGAATTTAGTGTTTGATAAATTAATGACCACACTGGTTGATCGTCCTATGACAGACATTTGAGGAATTGCATCGTTATCGCCAGCTTGGTTATATAATTGGAAAAACCTTCAAGGGGTGAGTACATAAGGTGGCTTGCCTGCTTACCTTGCTTGCTTCTGATAAAAGAATAAAAAAGAAAAAAGCAAACCAGTTCGAAATTTGCTCGGCCTTCTTTATTCTTTTATTTTTATTATGTCAAAAATGAAGCAGGAAAGCAAGACAATCAGGCAAGGCAGCTTTTGTACACAGGCCTTTACAGACAAAAAGGATGTGCCAGAAATTCGCGGGTATATATTGCCGAAATTTTGTCAAAATTTTGGTAGAACACATTTGTTCGTCAATGCATACCCGATTTATTACGAATCTCAATAATTGGAGGAATTTTGAGATCATTATATCCCACTTTCGGAGGTTTTTTTGTTTTGTGGTGTCATCAAAGAGTAAATTTTTGATGGAAACAAATTGGTTGGTGACATCCAATACGAATTGTCTCTAAAGAATTTTTGGGAAAGTAACTCTCAACATTGAGATACCTTACATATAAATATTTAAAATTCCTATATATTTTTTAGGTCCAACGTGGTTGAAATTTATAACAATTTGTACGCAAAAGTTGACTGCAACCGGCAGGTCCGCCTTTAGGCAGTGTCCAATTTTCGCCCGGTAAAAGCAATGTTTCACCAAAAAACTGATTCAAAAAACACTACACAAGAAAGAATGTGTATTTACCTATCCGAAAATAATTTTTTCATAGGAGAATTAATAAGGTTTTATACTTTTGTAAAAATTGCACTCTTCTCAAAAATAATTATTTTACACATTTCTTTTAAAAATTGACTTTGACACTCAATAATTACTAACTAGCAGACAAATGATCGCTGCCTTCTTTGTCACTGAAAGCGCTATTCGTTTCTTTACTGATATTTATTGCCAAAACAGAGTTTTACAAAATGAGAGCTGCAGAGCAACGTATTTACTGCGACCCGTCTAAAGGCAGGCTTGCCGGTTAGAGGGTTAAGTGTAACAGGGGTATTAACTCACGTTGGTCTCTGTAATAGATAGTATTTTCAATAGATCGATATTTCCAACATTAGATATGTTCGATATTTTTTTTTTCAAAAAATCAATAGCTATAGATATTATCGTTTTTTTGTCATCACCATTAATTTGGAAATAAAAATGGCGGAAAGTTAATGCTTTTGTTAATATTCTGCACAGGCACTTCACAGAAATAAATAGGAAAACACAATTGCTTTATTTATTAACAAAAAAACAGAAAATTACAATATACTTTACCTTAGAATTTGTACGAGTGACTACGGACTTACTTACTTACTGATATTCACAAAACCGAAAAACCGCGTTATTGCTATTCATTTCGATAGATTTAGATAGATTTTAAGTTAGTTTTTATTTTTAAAAAATGATCGATACCATCTATTTTTGGCTAGCTCTAAAGGCCAGCGTACATAAGCTTCCTTGCCTGCTTACCTTGCTTAGGCCGCCATCAGACTATCTGCTTTTTCACATGTATGTTGTCACTTTGGGTATACTAATACTACAGAACAGCTGATGTCATACATGTGAAAAAGCAGATGGTCTGATGGCGGCCTTACTTCTGATAAAAGAATAAAAAAGAAAAGGGCTACCCAGTTCGAAATTTCCTCGGCCTTCTTTATTCTTTTATTTTTATTATGTCAAAAATGAAGCAGGAAAGCAAGGCAATCAGGCAGAGCAGCTTATGTACGCAGGCCTTAATTCATAGGCCAATTCAAACTTTGAAAGCGTGGAATGACAGATAAATCGGGTTACACACGTGCTCAGTTCCTTTACGTACCTGGGGTTACCATTTTTAAACTGCAAAGCGTTCCTTTACTTTAAAAAGCACACAATTTATATGAGAGCAGTTCACGACTTTTACCATTTATTGTCACTGTTACCATTTTTAAAAGTAAAGGTACAGACCAACGATCAGTTTTCACTGTCAGTTTTGCTCAAATAGTCGGCTGCTTCCAGTGTGGCCGTTTATTTTTGTCAATCATCAGGTAACCCCAAAATATTTTGAAAATGCAAAAATATCAGTTTTTTTTTTTAATTTTTGTAACCATTTGTTGTGGCGTTTAAACGACCAGTGGGTTAAGCAAGCGTTTATAAAATGTATCGAACGGAGTGTATTTTTTAGAACTCCGGGTGGACTACATCAAAAGATGTATTGAAATCATAATTCTACATTGCACTACGTCCAATTTTTGCTCGGTATATTTAAATTTATAAATTGTTGGTGGAAAAGGTTTGTGTTTTTGCTTAATTATAAAAAGATAGAACAGAATTACCTATTTTTGAAATTTTGACAACTATTTTCTTTATAAATTTGTGACAAAACTAAAAAATATTAGATTCTTGCAGGTTCTGGAACAGAGTAATTATTGGTCTGTTCTAGTAATGCAAGAATCTATTAATTTTTACTATTTTCTCCGATTACATAAAGGAAAAAATAGCTTTGTTCCCGTACTTTTTAATAGTAAAACTCGTAAAAGAGAGACAAATTGTTGCCACATAAAAGTTTTTTTCAAAAAGTTCGGGAACGCAAAAATGGAAAAAACGTCAAGAAAGCTGGAACAAATGTCAAAGCCGGCGTACCAGCCAATCAGACGCCGGCATCCATGTTACTATTTTTTACACGCTCAAATTTGTCGAGTAAAAAGTTTTTAAAGAGAGCCTCATTCAGCGCCATTTTTGTTTAAAGAGAAGTGAACATTTTACAACTTTTTTGTGTACGGGAACGGGTTTTCGGGTAAAATGTGTAAAAGTCGTAAAAATTTTAAAAACTTTTTAGTTCTGGAACAAAGCTAATGTTATCGTAGTAATAGTAGCTTCTTGTAGGTTCTGGAACAGAGCATATAATTGTGTTGGTGAAAAAGGTTTGTATCTTTGCTATTGTCGGATCTAAATTGTCTGGTGTAAACATCACAAATAGTGGCCACACTGAAAAAAAAAACGATAACGATAGGAATAACTCGATTAGTTCAAAATCGAATCGTGGAAATGAAGGAACAGCTAAGAAAAGAGAAAAGAAAGAAATAAGCAGAAGACATACATGTTGATGTTGTTTTGGACATTGGACTGTCAAAAATATTTGTTGTAATGTCAAAAAATGTCAAAACCAAAAGTAGAAAACAAAATTATTAATGAAAAATTTGGTATACTATTTAAAGAATATTTTGAATAATGTTCTGAATGAAGTTTCGTTTAAAAAAGTACTAATCAGCGCATTTTTTGCAACATATTTTTTTGTATAATTTGACATATCAAATGTCCACTGCGAATGTTTGTTGTAGCAGATTGCTTTTGAAATACTTTCTTGTTCAATCTGCTTTCGAAGTGGTACAACAAATGGCACGAACTTGTTGACTTTTAGTTTACTTTTATTTGCTCTTCCTTGCTGAGCTTTTCACGGATTGAAAGAAGGTTACGTGTTATTTTTTCGAAAGGAATTTCGTGTTTATTATTGGAAATGGGCCAGATATGGTTACACTGATCCATATGTTTACGAATATACGTTCAAAAATAGATGAAAAGGCAAAAACAAAAAGTGAAATTTAAATTGAATATTAATGCGACATGGCCAATATGCGATAATTTAGTTATCAACTTTACGCAAGCATAACAATTAAGTGAAGTGGTGAATGACTGAAGATTGCAATTGTAAAAAGAAAGTTTGACGAAATGTGATAACAAATATTTAACGAATTGTATTTAAACTAAATGATATTGTGTATCTTCGGTCAAATTTTGAAGTTATATTATTAACAGACCAATGTCGTATTTGGCTTATAGTGTAACTGTGAAAGTTTTTATTTATAACATGGACATTAATACTCAAAAAACACTCCCTCTTCGCATATTCTAACTGGAAAAATAAAAATTGTTTCAGGCAACACTTGTTTGTATCGTTCGTCCCGGTCCACACTAGAGTGATTTCATTGAAAAAATTGCATGAAATTATGCGTCTCTAGATCGACCTCCATTGTAGAGTAAAATCATAACATTGCTGTAGTGGGGAATTCGATTTAAGAACACCTAATATCATGAAATTTTTTAATGAAGTTCACGCTAGTGTGGACTTTAGAACACTGATACCCCGCTTGCACATAACTGGACTTAATAAACCCACTGGGTTTCAAATGTCAATACCATAGCGCAAACATCAACGGTCTGTTCCAGAACTGCAAGAATCTAGTAATTTTTACTATTTTTAAAGCCGATAGCCGTAGTCGCTAGTGCTTTTCCCTATAAGTTTATTATAATTTTTAATTGTAATAAATATTTAAATAAATAAATAAAAAAATCCTATTTTTTCCGATAACATAAAGGAAAAAGAAAAAATGTTATCGTAGTAAAAAATAGCAGCTTCTTGCAGGTTCTGGAACAGAGCACAAGTAATTCCTCATAAAGCGGGGTACACACGATCAGTTTAAAATTTAAAAATACGAAATTTCCGAAATGTCAAGACCCATAACTCGGGAAGTATGGACTTCCCCCCGCAAAATTATATTACGTTGGTATCAGGGTCCCAAGGGCTACCTATGCACCGTGGATCCACTTGTATGGAGAAAGTGGCCAAAAATATTTAGAGTGTAAAAATCAAGCCAATGCGCCGGTTACAGCTTTGTGCTGCCGCGTAGTGTGCTTTAAGAAACCACGAGCGTAACATTCTCCCCCCTTTCCCCTCTGGAGGGGGTATACGGTAAGAATTGTTTATGTTGTTAATACAAAATGACATGAACTAAGGTCCCGATGCAAAAATAGGCTTGGGGAGACAAAACAATCTCCAAAACAACATAAAATCCAATTAATTTAGCGGATTAAAAAAATCAACATTTTTGTCTGAAAATTGGTACAATGTTTAATATAGATCTTATAGCGTTCTTCCTGGAAGGCACGTATCGCCAACGTAAAACAACTTTGGAAGAAGAATTCTTCATCTTGCCACTGATGCCAATTATGTTAATGTACGTGGTCAGATAACAGAGTTAGCTAACATATCCATAGAAACCCTATTCTAGGGCAGCTTTAGTTAGCGGCCCACCATTTATAGTCTGGCACTAGATGACAGCTGTTTTTAACCTACTTTGGAAAATTATTCTCGAGGTGGGCACTAGTGGCCATCATGACTAAAACCTTAGGTCAAATTTAAGTATATGATCGAATTGGCATTACAAAATACACTAAGAAAATATGCAGCTAACTAGAGCTGTGTTCCTTTACTTACCTGAGGTTACCATTTTTACCATTTGTTAACCTGCAATGCGTTCCTTAACCCCGAAAAGTGGCAAAACTGGAAGCAATTTTTAAGAGTGTGAAAGTGGAGAGAGGGCGAAAATGGCTTTCTCTTCTACCACAGGCTACCAGCAAAATTTCTGCAGGTAAGAAATTGCAGAACTGATTTTTCGACTTTTGTTTGACGACTATTTCACAATATGTGTGTTCGTTTACTCAACATTTGTACAAATTGTTACTGGATGTTGTTCGTTTACTCTACAGTACAATGCAAAAGACCTTAGCCGATTACCAGAAGTTACTGAACTTGTACGAATTTGTACAAATTGTTGAGTAAACGAACACACCCAATGAAAAAGAAAATGGACGAAGAAAAAGTCGAACGCTGACAAAACTAAGTCTTCTGCCAGACTATGAAAATTTTCATTAAAATGTTTTGAGCTTATGGGTAAGAAGGGAGTAAGAGAGCTCCTTCACCTCCGCTCTCTCCTAAAAGCTAAAATATTTTCATGTGTTATTTTCAGTGTCTGGCACAAGAGTAAATTAAATACTGTGAAATAGAAGACGAAAATTGATTTTTTTTATGTTTCTTTTTGACATTGCTGCCAGATCTACCATTTTTCTGTTCCTTTACTTTTCTGGTAAAAATGTTCATGAGAGAGCAATTTTAACACTTTTCTCTTTTACCACCCTTACCATTAAAAAAGTAAAGGAACAAAGCTTAGAATTCCACAACACGCTAAAACACTATTTTTTAATGAAAATTAAGCTATTACCTGATCCTTTAAAATCCACTATAATATTTTGCTATACGTATTAGTTTCGCTATATTTTGAATATATTTATTTGCACTTAAAATATAGGTTGTACTCACAACAACAAATATTAGTCAAATGTTCCGAATTTCGTTCGTTGTTAGTCCCAATTTACATTAGGCGAGTTTACTTGCGGCAATTGTCAGTTTGAGGGAGAGAGAGGTGAGGCATATGGTAACCCTTTGCCTCTCAGCCCCCTCTCTCACCTACAAACTGACAATTGCCGCAAGTAAACTCGCCTAATGTAAATTGGGACTTATGAAACAAAAACAAAGTCCCAATTTACATTGGGCGAGTTTACTTGCGGCAATTGTCAGTTTGTAGGTGAGAGAGGGTGCTGAGAGGCAAAGGGTTACCATATGCCTCACCTCTCTCTCCTACAAAATGACAATTGCCGCAAGTAAACTCGCCCAATGTAAATTGGGACTAATATATTTTTATTGTCATAGCTGTCAGAGTTGCCAGATGTTGTACCAAAATTTTGACATGGGTGGACCCACTGTGCTGGTAATTTCGGACCGATCCGAGATGTGTTCCTAAACGACACTTGTTCCGAAAATGTTGTTGGCGTTAGCCGAGATTTGTTCCTGTCCATAGGAGAAAGTCTTATAACCCGGTTACACTTAACCGGATTAACCCAGTGGGTTTGGATTTCAAATGTCAATTCCATAGCGCAAACGTCAAATAAATCTTCTCGAAGTGGGTTATCCCGGCAAAAGACTCTAGTGTAACCTTACTATTAAATGTGAGAGAAAGTCTATGAAACAATTTCGATATAAACTAAACCCAGTCCAAACATTCAACCAGTTCCCGATTGAGATAACCACCACTTGTTGTCTGCATGAAATCCAATGGATTTCAGATGAGTTTTCATTTGACGTATGTAGACGCAAAGGAATTGACAGTTGAAATCGAGTGGATTTCGTAAATGTAAAGCAAGCATTATTACACCATTTTACACCTGTTCAGCTCGCTATTTTTAAGTGTTGTTTGTAAAATGAGAAAGTGTAATAGATCAGAAGAATAGCCGCAAACCACAATTAAATATCATTCAAGTTTAAAAATATTAGTTTTTTATTCATTTTTATGTAAGTTTAGTATTGTGCTAAAAATCATTTAAGGTAACATTATGGTTACATAAATTTATATTTACACTTGTGTTTCTGTTAAAATCAAATGGGTTTATAATCTAAATCTTTAGATGTTTCACAAGTACTTACATACATATGTATGTGTGTATACGTATGTACATTAGGGCTATAACCAAAAAAATACCACCACATAGCCGTGTAGAGCATGGAAAACTATTATGAAATACGGCGTCAATTTTTCTCTATCGCGAAAAAAGTTTCCGCACCAAATGCATTGAAGTTCAGTAATGCATTTTTTTAATTTTAGCTGTTATGACAACATATTTGCTTTTAATTAAAATTGTTATTTTTTTGTAATCTAATTTAAAATCATTATCAAAGCGTTCTGGACCAATTTGTTCTCAAATCGCGCCATTTCGGAGCATTTTATGAATTTTTGACACTATTGCAGTTTTTGCTTTTTCTTTATAAACTCGTGAATTTTGTGTTTATATTTTTTGTACCTATTGGACAAAAGAATATGGGATCATTTGCAACGAAGTCGCGAAAGTTACAGGCTGCTTTTGTTGACTTTGCCTGTGAGAATCAGATATGTTTTTTACAAAAATACAACACCAGTACCACGTGGGGAATTTTGTCCTAATAATGAAAACGCGTTTCTAAGATCGATTCGGTGAAAAAAGTTTCCGCGCCGACTGTAATTACTAAAACCCTTTTGATATTTTTTCTACTTATAATTTTAAATTTGCTTTGTTTGAATAAATATTCATAGAAAAAATACAATTCTCACAGGCAAAGTCATTAAAAACTGTCTGTAACTTTCGCGAATTTGTTGCAAATGACACCATATTCTCTTGTCCGATAGGTACAATAAATATAAACATAAAATTCACGAGTTTATAAAGAAAAAGCAAAAACTGCAATAGTGTCAAAAATTCATAAAATGCTCCGAAATGGCGCGATTTGTGAACAAATTGGTCCAGAACGCTTTGGTAATGATTTTAAATTAGATTATAAAAAAAATAAAAAATTTAATTGAAAGCAAATATGTTGTCATAACACCTAAAATTAAAAAATGCATTACTGAACTTCAATGCATTTGGTGCGGAAACTTTTTTTGCGATAGAGAAAAAATTACACCTTTTTTCATAATAGTTTTTCATGCTCTACACGGCTATGTGGTGGTATTTTTGATATTTGCAAAAAAGTACAAAAAGTTATATCCCTAATGTACATAGTTAACTTGGCTAAGTAAAACTGGTTTTTAAATTCTCTTGCAGTGTGAATGAATGGCCGCCGACTGATAACAGAACAGAGACAGAGGATGTCGTGTCAAGTTCATTAACATCAGTTCGAAATGTCTGCATTTTGTAGTCTATAATCTCTTTTATGTTGTTTTTTTTTTAAGTAAAAACTAAAGAAACCCAGTGTGTGAAGGGAATAAAATTAAAAGATTGCTAATTATAACTGATGTACTTTAGTATTTTACAGTGGGCTACTGATGTATCGCAATATACATATTTTAAAGAGGCTTATAGTACGTTTACATTTACGAAATCGAGAAGATTTCAAATATGTAGAGGATAAACTCACTTTACACATGCACCTAAAACAAGTACATAATCGTTATAACTTCTGTGAAGGAACCGACGGAATTGGTCGCTATAGACAATATGTTGTTAAAGCGATATTTGTGAAAGTACGAGTCTACATTACACGGCTTCCAACTCTTTTTGCTGGGATATATCCAATGGAACTTGACCATTTTATTAAAAGCTGTTTGATGTAAATACGTTTTAAAACAGCTTTTTCCAATACAGACAGATCTAAAACAAGTAATCGTTATAACTTCTGTTAAGGAACCGTCGGAATTGGTCGCTATAGACGATATGTTGTTACAAGCGATATATGTTTTGTGTGGGCTATAAAGTGCTGCAGAAATTTGGGATATGTCGTTATAAACGATGACGTTATTAGCGATTTCAACTGTATTTGGGGCAAATACGTCATTTATTAGACAGGTTTTTTTGGAATTGACAAACAAAATGATACATGTTTTGTAAAATCTGTAAGATGTAAATTCGGCTATACAGTGAAATCACGAGTCTACATTGCACGGCTTCCAACTCTTTTTGCGGGGATATATCCAATGGAACTTACACATTTTATTAAAAGATGCTTGATGTAAATACGTCTTAAAACACCTTTTTCCAATACAGACCGATCTTAATTCCGTTTATTCTTTTCCAGTGTTAAGTAACGTATGAAAAGTGTTGTCGAATTAATTGCAAGATAAAATGTTTTGTCAAATACAGCGTTTCGTGGTGCCAAAAAAAGCAAAATGAATATTATTTTTCATTCCTATAAGCTTTTAATAAGAATCACGCGACACCCTTTTTTGGCAAAACGAAACACAGTGCCCACCATGATACGTTTTATCTGCTTTCGGCCTAGGAAAAGTGTGTCGTATTATAGAAACAAACGATATTCTCAGTTTATGTAATGCATAGTGTTGGATTTTTAGTACTTTTCTTTCCATACATATACAAAAAATATGGATAGTACAATTTGTTTTTTGCTCAGTGTAAAAAAGTTGTTTACTTCACAGTGTGTTTTGTATTGGTCAATAGTGCAATAACATAATTATTTGCTAACTCATTAAAGAACACAGAAACAAATGTATAAATAAGCAAATTCGAAGAAAAAAAAAAACAAAAAATAAATAATATATACATATATTTTACAGATCTTATGTTCGGTGCCAAACAAACCAACGAGCTATTCTAAATCCAAATTTCATATGAAAGGTGTTAACAAATAATTACCTATATTGTATACAATTTTCGTGCTTGTGTAAACAAAATTTCAAATTGCATTCTAAACAAGAAATACAACCGTCCGGCAATCAACCTAAATAAATAACATGGCCTCCAAATCAGGAATAAAACGATTTATATATCTATTTGATATAATCTGCATAGTAAGTATTTAATTTGAACTACTGTAATAAATAAATTCTAAGTTATCAATTTTAAGTTATTTTCAGGATATTGCATTTTACTTATTTTTCATTATCAATATAGTAAAGCCGAAAAAAGTTAAAACATTTCGTCAATGTGTTCGGAATATGCATGGCATTCTGACTAAAACTTACTTTGCACCATAATATAAGTAAAGAGGTAGATCTAGATGAAAACAATATAAAGAATACTGGTTTTTCCTGAATTCATATATCGTCAAAATCAATCAACACAAATGCAACAAGTGGGTTTGTTTATACTATTTTTTTGGGCATTTTATAAAAAAACGCGAAAAATTAATGAAGTGCCAAAGTTTCTCCACATAATCGAATTGTGGATATGATGCAATGATTTTGCAATGCAATGCTGAAAAATTTCTTCAATACAAATGTTCTAAAAACAAATTTAAAAATCGCTGAATTCGATTGTTTTTATAATTGTTTGCCATATTATTCAAACGGCACACACATATGCTCTGTTCCAGAACCTGCAAAAGCTACTATTTTTTACTTCGATAATATTTTTTCATTTATGTTATCGAAAAAATGTTAAAAATTAGTAGATTCTTCCAGTACTGGAACAGAATAATATATAGATAGATTGTGTATATAATTTTGAAGTTTTAGGAACACTCCAAAGGAAAAAAAAATATATTGACAGAAAGCATCATAGAACAATTACCAGGGTAGATGCATCACGGAACAAACAACACCAAAACCCTCTAGTTGTACAGTTAAAATGTGAACATTTGTTGTGTCTTTGTATGAGAATTCAATTTACAACATCTTTTACAGCATTCGATTCGATCGAGTATTTGCTGGTGAAGGAAAAAATCGATCTATGAAAACCTAGGTGTTCTTCAAAGACCATTAGTCCGAGTTTACACGTTCAAAGTTAATGGGAAAGAAAATTGAGTTTTTGGGTGAAAGCGGGGGAAGAAACAGTATCGGGGGCTCTTTCCTCTCCCCTCTCTCCCAAAAACTCAATTTTTCATTCCCATTAACTTTGAACGTGTAGACTCGGACTTAAGAATGTAGATGGTAAAAACTGTGCTTATTTAAAGCAAAAATCGAAAAATTAAACCTTTGTTGAATTCGTTAAACAATACTTTGGGTAATAATTTTGAAATGAATTTTTGCTAGAAAATTCTGCAATTTTTTTATTTTCGTTTTTGACACTTTTGTAACACATTGCTATTTAAAAATACTCGACCGAATCGAATGCCGTAATTAGACCCCTTATTTTGCCAGTTAAAGTTCGATCAGCTGGGCTGATGCATCTACCTTGGTAATTGTGACATTACCCGCACCTGAAACAAGTACTTAGGACAAGTACACAGTCTTACATAAGTATATATACGTCCTCTATTTTACATATACATATTCTATAAATTTCACAACTTAAATGACGCATGTTTCACCAATTCGTAATGACATTTTCATTTCATTCCAGACATACTATTTTTAGACTGATAAAAAAATAAATAATTATTGTAAGATGCACACAAACAACATCAAATGTTCAACATTTTAAGTGGGTTACACACTATTAGTTTTTAGGTCAATTTTTCGGAAATATCGATTGTTGTCAAACTGTCCCAAACAATTTTGTGGTTGCCTGATGATTGGCAAAAATTAACGGCCACACTTGCAAGCAATCGAAATTTGAGCAAATTTATTCATGACTTTCATTACTTGTTCGAGTAAATCTTTATTCCTAGTCATTTTATCATTTATCTACGGGTACTTTTTTGTCGATTGCATTCAATCTAAATTTGAAGAAAATGGTCAATTATTTCACTACTTCACTTGGCTCATGCAAATGAAACAATGAAATCATTACATTATATGCCTGTTCCAGAACCTGCAAGAATCTACACTTTTTTGCTACGATAACAATTTTTCCATTATGTTATCGAAAAAAAATGGCAAAAATGTGTAGATTCTTGCAGTTCTGTAACAGACCAAATATGGAACCACTAACATTTATTTTGCTGGATTATATAAATTAGGATATTATAGTACGTTTACATTTATGAAATATTCATGATAGCCCTGATTATGTTTTCCGTCGACAAGTGCATGCTTCCTGGCATACTGGTCCAAAATTTATACGATGACCCACTGAAATGACTGTGGGCGCCATATCTATAAATATGAATCCAAAAATAAGACCCCCTTCTATAATGGTCGGTCCATTCCTTTAAGTACCTCCTTCGCAACACTTTTGATCTTAAATCATAATCCACATTTTTGTCGACAAGTGCAAATGTCCAAAGAGGGTCACAAAATTCTGAAAATACCGTAAATACATTGGATCTGTCCGTAGATGAAAGTGCATATCTCTGTCGGCAAAGCCTGACTTATACTTTTTTACTTGTTTTTTTTTTATGATATAACAGGTTTTGGAATGTACATTATAAATACTTCTTCCCTAAATGTTTGGAAAATTGCACATATTGTTGAATCCATAGACTACTCGACAAGTAGTGATTTGTTCAATTGCTCAAACATAGAGTACATAATTTGTTTGATTTTGGGGTGTATGACCTACTGCGTTATGGGAGGGATTCATTATTAAGACCTCGGCCGGCTTTCGCGTTTAAGTAATTTGTGATAAAATACAATAATTGGATTCCATTTTGCGCAAAAGTTTAGCTTAAGGACTGTTTTCCGTTCCGTCCTTGTCTTCCCTATTAAAACATTATATTTTTCTTGTGTGGTAGGGAGTATTAGAACAATTGATATTACTTACTTACTTAGCTGGTGCATTACAGAACATTTGTTCCATAGACCGAACTATGAAAATATCTCCAAATTTCTCTGTTTAGTGCTTCGCTTTCCGGAATACCGCGCCTTCTAATCTCTTCATCCACTTGTTTGCGCAATCTATGCCTGCCAATTCTGCGTGCACCGCCATGCGGCCCGAATTTATACGCCTTTTTAGCGAGTTCATCATCGCTCATTCTTATGATATGGCCTAGCCAACGTAATCGCTGCATCTCGCTACGGTTATCTATACTGATGTCGTTGTATAGCTGATACATGCGACGCCGATATTCACCGTTAACGAAGATTGGTCCGTAGATCTTTCGAAGGAATTTTTCTCTCAAACACGCCAAGCACTGCCTTATCTGCTTGCGAAAGTGCCCAGGCTTCGGAACCATAATCTGCACGGGAAGTATCAGTGTTTTGTAAAGCGTTATTTTTGTTTGACGAGTTGTGACTTGGCTTTTAAAGTGCTTACCTAAGCCAAAGTAGCATCTGTTGGCCATTACAATTCTTCTTTTTATTTCACAACTGATGTCGTTTGTTGTGTTTACAGCGGTGCCGAGGTATACGAAGTCTTTTACTACCTCAAAATTATAGGAACCAACTTCTACAGTTGGTCCGAGATCAATGGACGCATTGCGCGTCGACACACAACAATTGATATTGGGTATTTATGTTTGTCATTACACATCAAATCCCTAATAAAAGCCACTGAAGATCTCAGAAACAATTTAAGAGATTCACTACCGTATATTGTTGGATCACAGTAATGCATTTGACACCGTGAATCATTCTACTCTATTATCTAAACTTGAAAAGTTTTTAATTTCTTATCATCAGCGCGTCGACTTATTTATAAATTCCTATGACAGTAATCGCACACAAATCGTTTCTGATGATAATACTTTCTCGCCACCATTATCAATAAGTCCTCGTTTACAATTTTGTATTTAGACCCTCAGCATTTATGCTAACGAGGGTGTATATACACTTTCATACGGACAAAATGTGCCTCATCGAAATAATGGTTATTGTTGTTGTAGCAACATTTAAACCTACGTTTAATGCTGGTTTGGCCAGCCGCTGGCCGAAACACTATGGTTCCGATTCAATCCGGTACGAAAGAACCCGCTGACGTGGGTTGGACGAAATGTGTTTCAGACAATTTGGAGTCGATTTAGCCTTGTCCGTCCGTCTATCTGTCTGTCTGACTGGCTGGTGCGCACGATAACTCTCGAAAGTATCAACCGATTCGGTCCAAAATTTAGCTTTCGTAATATTTTGTCCAAATTTAGTTTAAGCTCAAAGATGGGTTATATCGAAGATGGGTTTATGTTTTGATAAAACAACTTTTACTTTTGGTATTTTTTTTTTTATTTATTACTTTAGTAGCAATATGGATAGAGGAAACTTAAAAGGGAAGACAAAGAAATAACTTCAGGGCTATTGGTGAACGTTTTACTTGTTAGGTGCCAAATCAAAGTGGAGTGACTGGACCGTCATCAATCCACTTTAATGTTCCTGGAGATCCCACAACATTTAACTTGTTTTTGTTATTCGTTTTGTATTATTAACAATTGTTGTAACCACTACAAACTTATTGTAAGATTTAACTAATCTCCGTGCAGACGTTGTTTTATTTCCCGATACGATTTGTACCCAATAAAACAGGGTTCGTCTTAGATTGAGATTCTACATGCTTTATTTAATTTATTACTCTTATTCACAACCGACTTTAACTACTAATCACACAGCTTTCCTTCTCTATTAAGCACACAGCTTACCTTTACTTCTTTAACCGACTGTTCAGTTTGACGTCTCAAACACAACTGACTCGCTGTTGAGAATTAAAATCTAAAAATGTATCGTGTACAGTAGTTTTGACTTAGCTGCCAAAACAAGTTTTGCACACATTTTGTGGCAGCAAAGCGAATTTCGCATATTTTTATCTGCCAAAAAGTGGCAGTTATCCAATCCGCTCACCTGCCAAAGAATTGGCTCTTCATGTAATATTCAGCTTCAGATTTCTTGATATCCGAAAAATATTTGGAGAGGAATAGTGAAAAAATAAAAACATGCAATCAAAAAGCTTATGTAGCATCAGCTGAAAGAACCAAAATGGAATTAAATAACAATTATTTTCGTAATATTTGCTTCCACATCTGTCATTCAATTTCTGTTTCAAAGAAAGTGATGTTAACTTTTTCTTTGTATTATAGCAACAATCTGCAGGTGACGCAATAAATATGTCTTGAATCTGCAGATGTGATATGAGAGAAGTCTCCCTTGGCCCTTCTGGGATGTTTGTGGAATAATTAATAATTATTATTAATTATTATTTTAAGGCCGTAGAAAGAGTTCGTTAAAATGCGTTAATTTTAGGTGCATTACGATAACTTTTAAATTTAAGTCCCAAGACACAAACCACGCAGTTGGCAGAGCGTTAGCAGCGCATAACATTAAAGCTATTGCAAAATTGATTTTGCTACAAAATCGAATTTATTTACTAAATTCAACCTAAAAAGGATCAAAAAGGACTCTTTTTACTAATTTCTATTGTTTACCAAGTAATCCTGGCTCTATAGTTATTTACAACCTGTATGTAATAACAGAAGTATAGCGATAGGTCATTTGCGTACTACGTCCACAAGGACAAAATAGATACCAATGGAAAGCTCTTGAAGAGTAGCATCTACTGAAATTATAGTCAAAAAGTTCAGCTAGTTTTCCAGATATTTGACCATTTTGGGAGGTTAACCTTAGTCAGGACGATTATTCTAACTCCTGCGTCCGCAAGGACAATTCTGCATGGTCACAGAGGGTACTAATGGAAAGCTATTGATGAGTAGCATCTACTGAAATAATAAAACAGTCGAAAAGTTCAGCTAGTTTCCGAGTTATTTGACCATTTTGGCGGTAACCCTTAGTCAGGACGATTATTCTAACTCCTGCGTCCACAAGGACAATTCTGCATGGTCAAAGAGGGTACTAATGGAAAGCTATTGATGAGTAGCATCTACTGAAATAATAAAACAGTCGAACAGTTCAGCTAGTTTCCGAGTTATTTGACCATTTTGGAGGTAACCCTTAGTCCTGACGATTATTCTTACTCCTGCGTCCGCAAGGACAATTCTGCATGGTCAAAATGGGTACTAATGGAAAGCTATTGATGAGTAGCATCTACTGAAATAATAAAACAGTCGAACAGTTCAGCTAGTTTCCGAGTTATTTGACCATTTTGGAGGTAAACCTTAGTCCTGACGATTATTCTAACTCCTGCGTCCGCAAGGACAATTCTGCATGGTCAAAATGGGTACTAATGGAAAGCTATTGATAAGTAGCATCTACTGAAATAATAAAACAGTCGAAAAGCTCAGCTAGTTTCCGAGTTATTTGACCATTTTGGCGTTAACCCTTAGTCAGGACGATTATTCTAACTCCTGCGTCCGCAAGGACAATTCTGCATGGTCAAAATGGGTACTAATGGAAAGCTATTGATGAGTAGCATCTACTGAAATAATAAAACAGTCGAAAAGTTCAGCTAGTTTCCGAGTTATTTGACCATTTTGGGAGGTTACCCTTAGTCAGGACGATTATTCTGACTCCTGCGTCCGCAAGGACAATTCTGCATGGTCAAAGAGGGTACTAATGAAAAGCTATTGATGAGTAGTATCTACTGAAATAATAAAACAGTCGAAAAGTTCAGCTAGTTTCCGAGTTATTTGACCATTCTGGCGTTAACACAAAACAACAGTTTTGATTTTTTTCTATAGAAAAAAATTCACAAAACCACAGTTTTGATTTTTTTGGAGCAGGATGAATGCTTGAACAGGATTCGAATCGGTCTGATATTTTTACCACAGATAGGGCTTGCAGTGCTGATAACGCCAAAAAATATATCATGGGCAGGAAGTCTATGCTTCCCGAGGTATAGGCCCTCAAAGTTCAAAAAATCCCTTGGTTTTGAAGATATGTTTAGTTTACCTCCAAAATATTCAAATAACTCGGAAACTAGCTGATCTTTTCGACTGTTTTATTATTTTAGTAGATGATACTCATCAATAGCATTCCATTGGTACCCTTTTTGACAATGCAGAATTGTCCTTGCGGACGCAGGAGTTAGAATAATCGTCCTGACTAAGGGTTAACGCCAAAATGGTCAAATAACTCTTAAACTAGCTGAGCTTTTCGACTGTTTTATTATTTCAGTAGATGCTACTCATCAATAGCTTTCCATTAGTACCCATTTTGACCATGCAGAATTGTCCTTGCGGACGCAGGAGTAAGAATAATCGTCAGGACTAAGGGTTACCTCCAAAATGGTCAAATAACTCGGAAACTAGCTGAACTGTTCGACTGTTTTATTATATCAGTAGATGCTACTCATCAATAGCTTTCCATTAGTACCCTCTTTGACCATGCAGAATTGTCCTTGCGGATGCAGGAGTCAGAATAATCGTCCTGACTAAGGGTAACCTCCCAAAATGGTCAAATATCTTGAAAACTAGCTGATCTTTTCGACTGTTTTATTATTTCAGTAGATTTTACTCTTCAAGAGCTTTCCATTGGTACCCATTTTGACCATGCAGAATTGTCCTTGCGGACGCAGGAGTTAGAATAATCGTCCTGACTAAGGGTTACCGCCAAAATGGTCAAATAACTCGGAAACTAGCTGAACTTTTCGACTGTTTTATTATTTCACTAGATGCTACTCATCAATAGCTTTCCATTAGTACCCTCTGTGACCATGCAGAATTGTCCTTGCGGACGCAGGAGTTAGAATAATCGTCCTGACTAAGGGTAACCTCCCAAAATGGTCAAATATCTGGAAAACTAGCTGAACTTTTCGACTATAATTTCAGTAGATGCTACTCTTCAAGAGCTTTCCATTGGTATCTATTTTGTCCTTGTGGACGTAGTACGCAAATGACCTATCGCTATACTTCTGTTATTACATACAGGTTGTAAATAACTATAGAGCCGGGATTACTTGGTAAACAATAGAAATTAGTAAAAAGAGTCCTTTTTGATCCTTTTTAGGTTGAATTGAGTAAATAAATTCGATTTTGTAGCAAAATCAATTTTGCAATAGCTTTAATGTTATGCGTTGCTAACGCTCTGCCAACTGTGTGGTTTGTGTCTTGGGACTTAAATTTAAAAGTTATCGTAATGCACCTTGAAAAATGTCCAAAACTGGACCGGTATCCAAGATGAAAGAAGCCTTCTAAATGCTGCGAGAAATAGAGATCTTCAATTAATATGATTTTTTCTATAATATACTTAAGCACACTTATTACTTCAATTTATAAGAAATATTGTATAATCGCATATATCCGAACATCGGATGTGCAAATAAAGAAGAAGAACCGCGAACAGTTTCAATTTTTTAAACTTTACATTAAGTTCATAATTGATTAAATAGTTGCTTATTATACCCTCAGCCTTTAGGCTAAAGAGGGTATTTACACTTTGATACGACCAAAAATGTGCCTCATCGAAATAATGGTTTTAGACCCCAAGTATGTTTGTACGATATCCGTTTCAGACAATTTTGAGTGTGTGTCTGTCTGGCAGGCTGGTGCGCACGATAACTCTCGAACGGATCAATCGATTCGTTTCAAATTTTGGGTATCGAAATATTTTGTGCAGATTCGATTTAAGTTCGAAGATGGGCCATATAGGTCCACTCCTTCAGGTACCTCCCCCACAAATGTTCAAAAATTGTCGCAAAACTTGTGCGCACGATAACTCTCGAAGAGAATAACCGATTTGGTCCATACTTTGCACATCCTGTAACTTCTACCAAATTTAGATGAGGTTCTAATATGGACTCAATCGGTTCGCTCCTTCGGGTACCTCCCACACAAAATTTCGGAAAAGTTCAGTTTAGGACCTGGTCTCGAATCGCTTTGATTTTTGTTTACGCAAGTTGTATTCGCTGTCCTCTATACGACGCTGTAAGTTTCATTAGGGGCAAGTCCATACTTCCTGAGAAAATAGCCTGAAAGTTACAAAAAACCCTATGACACCGTGTGTAGTGGTTGGAGCGCAAGATAACTCTCGAACGGATCTGCCGATTCGGTCCAAAATTTGGCTTGCGTAATATTTTGTCCAAACTTAGTTCAAGTTCAAAGATGGATTATATCGGCCCACTCCTTCCTGTACCTACCCCACAAAAGATCGAAAATGTTCGGAAAATTTGTGCGTACGATAACTCTTGATGGGAGTAACCGATTTGGTCCATAATTTACATATTCTCATGATATCTACCAGATATAGATCAGGTTCGAATATGGACTATATTTGTCCACTCCATCCCGTATCTTCCACACAAAATTTTGTATAAGTTCTCTTTAAGACCTGCTATTGAATCACTTTGATTTTTGTTGAAGCAACTTATATTCGCTGCCTCAATTACGATGGTAAAAGTTGTTTCAGGGGCAAGTCCATACTTCTTGAGAAAACAGCCCGAAGGGTGTAAAAACCCCCTATGGCACCCCCATGGTCTATGTCAGTCCATTCCTTTAAGTACCTTTTCCGCAAAATTTTTGAACTTTAATTCTAATCAACATTTTTGTCGGTTCATACGACCAAAATTTACATAAGTTGTTTGTGAAAAAAGTGTTTCAATTTGCACAGGCTGAGGGTATATCTCTGTCGGCAAAGCCGACTGATACTTTTTTACTTGTTTTTGTTATAAAAATATATGAAAAACAGTGTTAATCCATTATCCGGGAAAATCGATTATCCTCCCATGCCCCCGGTCCCGACCATTATGGATAATCGAAGGTCCATTGTATTTGTAATTTATAATATAACATGAAATACGATGCTCTTATCGGAAAAAAAGCGCAAAGTGGAAGTGTATACATTGCGAAAATAATTTTAATGCGGTTAAAAAACATTAGTTTTATCTAATTATACGCTTACACGCTTTGGCGCCCGAGATAAGCATATTTTCTGACTTTTGTTTCTGAATTTTTAAGCTTGGAGTTTTCTTTAACCAATATGGAAATTTACTAAATGCAGACTATTGTCATTGTATCACTTGTTTATTTAGAAGAATCACTGGAACAACAACAAATATACAATGTATTATTTTCTTTTTATTATGAAAACATATGGCCAAACATTTGATCAATTAACCCATTAATATATAACAATACAATACAATGCATTGCAATAAATGAAATATTGTTTTTGTTTTGTCAATGTCGGGCAATTTATCTTGGAACAGAAACGTTCAGAAGTATTCAAATTGAAATTCTTTGGGTTGAATAAAAAGTGCACATAAATACAAACACGCTAAAATTTCAATATGAACTATATATACATACATATGTAGATATATATACGTTTGTACATGCTTTGAAACAATAAAAAATTGAATTCTATTTTCAACGACATACGTCATTCGATAAAACCTGACATCATTTAAAATTTAAATTAAAAAGAAGAAACATGAAAACAAAAGTTGCAAAACAAATAAGCTCGCATAAATATGTACATACATATATTCATATACATATTTATGTATCTTCATACATACATACATATGTATATGAATCTATGAATGAATAACGTTTTTAATTTAAAATTTATCAAGAATTTTACAACTAACTAATAATATGTATGATTTCAAGGGTCATTCAATTGCCAATTGACACTTGTCGTTTTTTAATTACACAATTCGTATTGCTTCTATATTTTCCTGGCCTTATCATAGATCGCTTAAATTGAACTGTTTTGGAAATATGAATGTATTTCCTGGCCTCGGACCTAACGAAAAGAAGCAAACACAATACTTCTGAAGTTTATAGGTTTTTTTTTAAGTTTTTGGGCAAATTTCTCAGGAAGTATGGTACCGACTGGCTTTTTTGGAGAAATTTGGGTCTTACCTAAACGGATAGAGATATTTTCATAATCGACAGATAATATAATCAGCTTTAAAAACACTACACTTCGGTGTAGTAGTTACAGAGGGATGCAAGGTCCAAATTAAAAATTTGAGTTTTTCATATTTTGCATTATAAACCCCCATTCCCCGTGAATTTTTTCACTTTCTCCCTTAAGTTGCAATGGCGGAAAGACGAAACGCACGGGGAAACTTCATTCATAATAACCCCCAATATGAGTGTTTTTGAGTTTTTCATATGTTCTAACTATTTAAAAAAGGTCAAACACCAATAAACAAACCATAAAAATAAAAAAAAAAAAACAAAATTTCAAGAAATTTTTTCTAAACAATTTTTTTTCCAAAATTGAAAAAAAATACGCCTTGGGTTTTCATAAAATTCATATAACTCTTATAAAAACTCATAAAAGCTATAATTTAAATGGGGTATGGAAAAAACACAGATTTTTACCCATGTAATTTCAAAAAAATTAAAAAAGTGTTAAAAGAACGGAAAGGTTCGTGTACAAAAGTATATATGGGCTGAAAGACGACACTCTCGGGCATCATTCTTTGAAAACGGAACATTGGTCCAAGCTGTTTCTAAAAATTCCAGTCCAGCAAATTTGGATTTTTACTAAAATTTCGTACCTGAGGAAAAATAAAATAACTCACTTCGTGTAAATGCTACAGTAATTTATTGAGACGGTTCTAAAAGACAACAATCCTACCTACCTAACAAAAAATCAATGAACACAAATTTGTACAAACTTTTGTGTTATCGTACAGACCTAATATCTGTTATAGTTTCCGAGAAATATCTATTTCTCTCTCCAGAAATTTGCAAAAATTACGTATTTTCCGAAATTGCGAAAAATGGTCGTCTTTAGAGCACATTCCAATATTTTGACCTAATTTAACAATTTTGACCTAATTTAACAATCAGAGACGACAAAAAATTGGGGTTTTGGCCAGGAAAATCGATCCCTGAACCACTGTTCGTCGTAACTAGGTCCACAAGAAATACTTTATGGAACAAATTTCAAAACGATCCGAGATGAGCTGTTAGACTGCACTTTTCCAAATGTTGTGTGGGAGGTACTCGAAGGCCGGGACCGATATAGTCCATGTTCCAATTTGATACGTGACTAGTTGAAATAATATGACGTGCAGAGTCTGCACCAATCAAAAACTCCCTTCGAGAGTTATCTTACGGATTTGCCACTTTAGTTGGTGCCGTCAAGGTTTCAAGTTGCTTTTAGGCCATTAGCTCTGGAAATATGGACTTGCTCCCGAAAAGAATTGTACGTCGTAAAGAGGGCCGCAAAGACAATCTGAACTTTTGTTGGGGAGGTACCAGATGGAATGGACCGGTATGACCCATCTTCGAACGTAAACTAAGTTTGGACAAGATATTGCCAATGCCAAAAGTTGGACCCGATCGGTTGCTTCGTTCGCGAAGGAGTTTATTTGATGGTGTGGAGAGCAATGTCATTACATGGGACATGTGAGTGAATTGCAATATTTAACCTCATTGAAGGTATGTGCATCATTTTATACTTCGCGGGCTGCAGAACAATGGATAGCAGATCAAAATGCATCAATTTTAGATTGACCACCATACGCAAGGATCAGGAATCAATACGAAGAACGTGATAATTATTTATTCGTGTTAAAACCGGCTTTTGCTGGAGATACTATTAAAAGCTTGGTTGTTTTAATCATGTCATTGACCTTCGACATATAAGTCATTAGCTTTTATTAAATATTCCAGTTTGCAGTCTAAAGACAATTGATAGAACTTAATATATGAGGCTTTACCGAACGATTTTTTATTTGCATGACTTTGTATTCCCGCACCCTCCAAATGGTTTGTGTTTTTTTTTTTATCACAAGGTCTAATACAATATTAAATAACATTATTTGATAATACTCCTCTATCTATATTTGGCTTTGCAAAATAATTCTCGTGGTAGATATATGTATGCATGTACACGATTTGGGTAGTTTGCGTTTACATTTCTGTGCCCACAGATGGTTTTGCGGTCTAGAGTTACGAATGCATTCTCAGTGAGGATAGAGACTAAATATAGTTATAATCGTCATTTAACAGAAGTTTATTTATTAATTAAGATAACAGTTCAGATATAAAGGAAAAAATTAAAATTCTAGTTGTTATACAAAAGTTTTTGGTAATTTTGAACAATAAAAATTGCCCAATTTTCAGGGAAATTCTAAAGTCTATGTAAGAATAATTTCGTTGCAAATACCATATCGAATATGTAATATTTTTTGTTTAAAATTTAAAACATTTTTTTTTTACTTGTGTAATGTTTATGTATATACATAATAAGCCACACAGTTTTTCATATACATGTGTTTATATACCTATGTATGTACTTCCTTGCATGTGTAGGTATAGAGAATATTTATAGCGCGGCAAAATGTGTTTCGTCTCACATGGCTAAAATTGCCGGCATGCTGCGGAACACCGATGAACGCCAAAAAAGCTTTCGTTTTTAGATTTTCAAATGTTTTTAATTTGTTTCTTTTTTCCCCTCATCTTCAGACGTTTCTTGACTGATTCAACACAGAAATTGTGTATTCCTAAGAACCAAACAAACATCTTTGCCAAAAAGCAACACGTCATTTTTTATCTAATCTGGTTTTTTTATAATATTTGAAAAGTGCAAAGTTTTGTGGCCAAATTCATCATCCAAGAAAATGAGTTAAAACAAACATGAGATATGTACATTGTACATAGGTATATAATTTTATTTTGGCAATATTTTCATGATCAATTAACTACCGCGGAGAAGTTAACTGAAAAGTAGCCAAACTAGGTTTGTTTACTTGATCTGTCCAATATCTTTTTACAGTTTTTAAGAAAATGTTGGCGAAAAAAGATAATAAACAATTTCAGTACAAAATGGACGTTTAAAGAGTTGTGCCAGAAATATTGGATAATAGTTTATACTTTTTTTAATTTTAGGGCCTTTATGTGGGCTTATGAACTTGCCGACAATGTCGAAATGCTTACGTTTTGCAAATAAACTTGATTCGGATGAAATCGTAAAAGTAATGAATTTTTGGGGGGTATGTACCTGAAGGAATGGACTAAAAAATGAACCATTTTGGAAGCGGACCCTTCTATTGGGAGTCATTCCTTTCGCCCACCAGTCATTTTATTTGGTCGCAGTAGGATTTAGATCTTTTGGGCAATTATGTCAGAAAGCATGGACACGCCCGCGGAAACCATAATATCAGGGTTTAAAATGCTAACGCCATATTAGCAAAAGCACTGAATATTTGCAGCTTTGCCTTCTAAAATTTCTTCGAAATATCGCACCTGTTCAACAAAAGGGTAGTAACTCAAAATTTTCTACTTTTCAGTAGAGACAAAAAACGATTTATGTTAATGTTAAAGGTATAATACACCAAAAAACTATGCCACCGTAAAATATCTTTTTTACTACACTACAGCACTGGATTTCATTTTATTTAATTAAGTATTTGGTCATATTTCTAACTAGTTTTCGAGTTACTACCATTTTGTTGATTATGCCTAACGAAAAAGGATTAGTCGTAAAGAACGAAATAAGCAAAAATTTACAAAAATAAATATGCGTTCGGTTGCTTATTTAGCCGTGTGTGTCAATATTGTGCAGTTGAAGTTGTAAACCCTGCATAATATCGCTCTAAAAAGGAAAGTGGGTGCCACCGTAGTGCAATGGTATGCACACCCGCCTTGCACGCAGAAGGTCGTGGGTTCGATTAACCGGCTAGACAACATAAAATTTTCAATGATGGCAAAATACCCCTCAGGAATGTTGGCGACATTTTCTGAATATTTCAGCCATATAAAACTGCTCGACAAGTGGTGTCTTAGGACGCGCCGTTCAGACTCGGCGATAAACTGAATATGAATCGGGGTGCTCTCATTGATATGAGAGAAGTCTCCTTTGTCCCGCCTGGGATGTTTGTGGAACAATTATATAAAAAGGAAAGTTTGAACTTTTGTGAGGAACCCACATGGAACATAATTTTCGTTTGGAAGACATTTAACGATGGGCAAAATTTGGACTAATTGTACATTAAATTCGTGACTTATCGTGGTCATTAGTCATTTTAGTTTGTGTCGTCATTTTAGTTTGTGTCGGACCGATATAGTCGATATTCAAACCTGATCTATATCTGATCTATTTGAGCTTCTGTGAGGGAGGCGCCCAAAGGAGTTGACCGATATGGCCCTTCTTCGAACTTAAACACACGTTCTTCGAGTGTTATCGTGCGCTTCAGCCAATCAGACAGACGGACAGGGTTAAATCGACTCCAAATTGATTTCATCCAAAAATATTTTGGGGCCTAAAAACATTTCGATGAGATACATTTTCATCGTATGGCCTCGATGGCCCAAAGGCTGAGAGTATAACAAGTGAAAACGGCGTAAAGTTCGCCGTGCCGAACCTTCAAAATACCGAAAATCGAAAGCTAATGTACCGATCATTCTTTGTGGGAAAGTTGTTATCCCCAACGAAGACTTAAAATACCAGATTCCAGCTACTTCGGTTGGATAATGTGGCTAAGACTTAAAAACTTCCCAAAACATGTCCACGGCTATACAAAAACGTGGACCTACACCTACCCACAACGAAGACTAGATATAAAATTCGGTTGGATAACTCGGGTATGTGTGCCACCGTGGTGCAATGGTATGCACGCCTGCCTTGCACGCAGAAGGTCGGTGGTTCGATTCCCCGGCCAGGCAACATCAAACATTTTTTCAACGGTGGCAAAATACCCCTCAGTAATGTTGGCGACATTTCCTGAGTATTTCAGCCTTGAAAAACTTCTCCACAAGTGGTGTCTTATGACACGCCGTTCGAACTCGGCGATAAACAGTAGGTCCCATGTCATTGAGCTAAATATGAATCGGGGTGCACTCATTGATATGAGAGAAGTCTCCCTTGTCCCGTATGGGATGTTGTGGAACAATGTTTTTGTTGTTAACTCGGGTATGTGGTTTAAAATACCGAAAATCGGGCGGTACCGTTCTATGAGGGCTTTATCAAAACCTACACCTGCACCGCCATTCTCTGCGGGATTACATAAATCCCAACACGAAGACAAAATACCAAATTACAGCTACTTCAGTTGGATAATGGGAATAAAAGATTCAAAATACTGGAAATCGGGAAATTCCATGCAATTTTCTACAGAAAAGTTTTCTGGCTCTAACAAAGAATAAATTATAAATTTCAGCCATTTCGGTGGGATAATGGGGCTAAAACCTTAAAAATTGGTTGGTACTTTTTTATGGGGGCTATATTAAAACGTGGACCAAGACCGACAAATTTCTGGAGAAAAGTTTTTTTCAGCCCCAACAAAGAATACATTTCAAATTTCAGCTATTTCGATGCGATAATGAGAATAAAACTTTAGGAATTTCGTAAAATCGGATATATCAAAACGTAGACCTGAACTGTCGACGCCGCAAAATTGTAGATAAAAACTCCAAATACCTGAGACGAACTGCTCCGTTATATGGGGCTATTCCAAAAGCTGAACCTAGGTCCACAATTTTTATGCCAAATTACATCCAAATTGGGCCAAAAACGCGATAAAAACTTCAAAGGATCATACCGTTATATAGAGAACTTGACTGCTAGGAACCCTAACTAGGCGTTTACACCAGACAGTTTGTCTTCGAATACAACTCTGATTTACTAACACATACATACATTTGTCGTTTGTCTCCCAGCTGTCCATCATTTTTTCACAGACAGTAAGGAAGACAAATTTTTGCCATTTTTGTAAAAATAGGTGAAATAATAATTGAGATGTGTTGAAAACAAAAGAACATTGACATAAACAAAATATGTGAACGGAAAATAAAAAGAAATCGACGATTTTCATTCAAAATTTTAAAACTGTTTTTGCAGTTGTCGGGACGCCTACGTCACACAGGCAAGTTGTGCGATTTTGACAATCAATACATGAACTCAACTGTCCTGTCATTTGTAAACGCAGGGTAAATGCCAAATAACTGACAATTTAGACCGAAAATGTAGATAAAAACTTCAAAGTAGTACCGTGAAAATGTATTTCAACTTCTGGAAACACAAAATCCACAATTCCAACCAATTTAGAGAAAAATGAATGAATCCGAGTTTCACCCTTTCAGAATTCGCCAACTGTTAACATTTTCTATGTGGTATGACTGAAATTCGACCATTAAAATTAATTTACGTCGAAGCTGTGTTGGCACCAATCTAGAAAAATGGGTAAAAATGGGTTGAAGCCAACAAGTTTTTTATGTTGCCTTCCTATTTCTGGCTTAACCTTACATCTTATAGACCTATGCCCCAAGAAAGACTCAAAGAATACTCCACTAGTGTATGATTTTTCGATATATCTACTGAATCCACCTAAAATTGATGCTGACATTTTGAAGCCGGAATTTCGGGTGTTTTGAATATTTTTAAGGTAATTTTGTGCAAACAATTTCACCTGAGGATTTTTTGAAAGTACAGACCGAAACGACAAAAACCCTAGTTGGGTTTCGTTGTGTCAGATCCAGCTAGGATTTTACGGCCCCTTCTATATATACATGGTTAAATATTGACTTTCTAAAGCAATTCTGGGCTATATCTCTGAAACCTATGAGAATCTTCATCTGACCTCTGAAACAATTTTGTAGATAAGGACAAGAATAAAATATTTGGAGAAATAATGAACTCGAAAAACTACATTTATTGCCCCAAATTTTATAAAACCGCGGATATAGATAGCTTGGAAATAGGAAAATCAGCAAAAATATATTTTGACAAATCCGCGTACTAAACCGCGATTTTCTTTAAAAATTTTTATTTAAATTGAACCATTTAGACCCGATTATAGCAATTGGAAAAATTTACTGGGAATGGTGAATGATTGAAGTTAGGCAAATCCTTAAAGTGCCGACTATTGGTGCACTTACCCTATATTCCAATTCCTTAAGAACCAACGCCCTAATATATGTATGGGCATACCTTACCGCGCATACCGTATGGAATTTCAAGAATTTCCAGTCATTGCATTATGCCTTTATTAACTTTTATCGTGAAACTCCACAAAAATATGAAGTTTTCTGCTGGAATAATGTACATATATATTTCAGATTTACTTTTCTTCTTTTTGCAAAATATCACATAGTGTAAATAAATACATATTTATTTTGTAAACAAATACGTCGTCTCAAGCCAATCAGTCCTAACGAAACTGAGATTTATGCCACATCGCTGTTTCCTTTCAGGCTCGGAGGCATTCACAAAGCAAATTTAACGTTAAATTGTGCGAAGCAAGCAAAAACAACATTATGCCATGATATCATCAACATCTTTAGAGTTATGTTTTTTTTTTCAAAACAATGTATAAAAACCCGAATAACAAGAATCATGAAACATAAACATATTAAGAATTCAAGTTGAACTGTCACTCCTGAGAGTTGGGGAATTTAACGGCTGAAAGCTGGATACAAAACAACACTGGAATATTGTCTGTGGCTAGAATTAACTGGGTTAAGGGAAAAACAACAACAAAAACAAGTAGCAATAATTCAAATGGCGACAAAAAGTCCCAGAGTATCCAGACGAATGGCGTCACAAATATGCCATCATCAACATGTGGGGTTATGAGGTTAGTTATAAGGTGGCAGTCGCTTTAAATATTGTTGGTAATTATTACTGAATAAGGTGGGGAGCAATAAATACTACGTACAGACATGCATATGTGTTAATACGCTTAATAAAATATGAAATCTCACACCAAATTTGAATAAAACATTTTCATTCTGTTTTAGTACCTTTTTGCAGCAAAAAGATATTAAGAGTAAAAATGACACAAAATCTTGATGAAAACCTCAAAACCAACCAAAATCAGGCTATTGCAAATATGCTGCATGTGTTTACCAAACCAATTTTAACTGCTACGCGTGTTATACTACGGTTACACTAGAGTTTTTTGCCGGGTTAACCCACTTCGAGAGGATTTATTTGACGTTTGCTCTATGGAATTGACATTTGAAATCCAAACACACTGGGTTAATCTGGTTAAGTTTAACCGGGGTATTAGAAGATAAATTTGTTGAATTGACATTTGAAATCCAAACACACTGGGTTAATCTGGTTAAGTTTAACCGGGGTATTAGAAGATAAATTTGTTTAATATGCTGTTTATATTAGAGCTTTTCCTTATAAGGATTTGTTTGAAATATAAGCAATGGAATTGACATTTAAAACCCAGTCGGTTTGTTAAATCCGGTTGTATATAAACGGGGACTAAATTAGTATAAGTATACACTGAACGAAAATTATTGATTTTGAATTAACATTGTATTATTAAAGAAGTTTCATTGAGTTTCATAAAATAACATTAATCATTCATTTGCTATCTTATAGCAAAAATAGAATTGTAACTTGTAACTACTTTATTGTAATAAAGAAGTATCATTGCATAATTGAGGAAATTTCTTTGGAATAATGAAGATATTCATTATTGTTATTTAATGAAACTTTTCATTTATTCAATGAAACTCTACGTTGCACAGTGCGAAATATGAACAATTTAGCGGAACTTTACTAATAACTTTTAGTGGAAAGTACGTACATTAATAAAATGGTGCAAAAATATTTATTATATTAATGGGTACTGTGGAGCTTAATATGGGTCACATAGTCCTGCGGTTTCCTGTAGCGCTCATGTAACGGCGGCTGCCGTTTTTACGTTTTACATTAATTTTTCAATCGATTTTGCTGGAAAATTTAACGTTTTACGTTATTTTACCCATACAGCAGGTCACCCCATTCGAGGTATTATCAAGGTTAAAGACAAAATTGCTAACGATTTTGGTGCAAATGTAAATATTGGGAATTTAGCGAATTAAAAAAAAACCTCTTCACACAAAAATTGTCAACGTAGGTCCACATTTGGGTTTGGCCCCACAACGCTACATATTTATTAAGGAGTAAAATGTTTTTATTTGTATCTCTAAAGTTTCTTGGTACATTCAGCAGTCCTATACCATCCATTTTATCTGCACAGCATCTAAAACTGTAGCACTATACATACATACATACATAAGTCACTAACATTTTCAGGTCCAAACTATGAAAAATTGCGAGATTGTTCTTAATATCCCAGATATCCTCTTTGTTAGGATAAGTGAGTCCATTTCTTCAAAACACAGTCAACAATGGCGATCATTGTCGGGTTATCCTTTCACTTTTAGAAAATGCAACTAAATGAAATTTCCGTAATCTTTTTAGAAAATCTTGAATATCTCCGAAGACCGCACGTTTCCGCAGCTGTTTTATAACTTTGCGAACAGAGGAGGATCCAATCTTTCAAATTATATATATCTCAACACGGGAATATACGGGAATCACTTTCGAAATGTCCACGGAAAATAAAAAAAATATTTTGTAATCTTCAAAAATAGCACTTCTTTCCGATTAGGTTAGGTTAGGTTGAAACGAGGGGTGATGCAGGATCACCACATGTCCGTGTGGACATACACTTAAGCCATAAAGTAGGCCTGTTGTGCGCTCTAATTTGCGGTCAGGATGAGGTTGTATATTTAGTATATAAATTAGTTAAAATTCCTGATTATTCTATTGAAGTTAGTCTAAGATTTCTGTCATATTGACATAGTCTCTTAATGTTTTGAGCTCGATTGTCCTGATATGGTCGAGTCCTTGTATTATGTCGCTCCCAAGTAGCTGTTTTCTCGGGTTAGTGAAGGCCTGGCAATGACAGAGGTAGTGTTCCAACGTTTCGTCGTCCTCTCTGTATGCCCTGCATTCACAGCTTCCTGCAAAACCTATTTTGTGCAGGTGCGCTTGTAGACCCAGGTGTCCTGTAAGGATACCCGCCAGTCTACTAATATCTTTTTTACTTAGTAGAAGCAGTCCCTTTGTTTTGTCCTCGTCTGGGTTCCCCCATAGGATTTTTGTGTTTTTCCCTTGCCTTCTCTATTCCAGAAGTATATGTGCATATTTTGCCCATGCCTTTAGCTCTATGCGCATCGCCTTTAAGGGCTTGGCGTTAGCTAGGCTGACTGTAGGTTGCTCCCTTGCCTGTTTTGCTAAGGAGTTTGCTATTTCATTACCCCTAATCCCAATATGCCCTGGTACCCATATAATGTTTACCGTACCATGTTGGGAGTAGTTGTTAATAGACTGTATGCATTTCAAGACAGTTCTAGATTTCACTGTCTTGGCCGTTTAGCCGTGATGGCTGCTTTGCTGTCCGTAAGGATGTTCGCATTGGTAGGCTTTGTGTGAGTGTCAAACAGTTCAGACACTCTGTTATCGCTCGGACTTCCGGTCTGATACTATTTGGTTTATAGATTCACCCGTTGTGACCTTTAGTATGTGTTGGTGGTTATTTGGTGGTCTCTACTGATCCACTCGCTCATCGACTTTAGCCTTGTAGCTGCGATGGCTGCCTCATACCTTACCTGAATTTCTATTGGGTGTATAAACAAAATTGTTTCTAGAGCCCTAGTCGGTGTGGTCCTCATTGCCCCGCTAATGCTTAGGCAACATGTTCTTTGGACTTTTTGCAATATCTTCACATTGCATTTTTTGTCCACCATACAACAGACGCTTATGTTAAGATTGGTCTAATTACGCCTCTGTATAGCCAGTGTGTCATCCTAGGATTGAAACCCCATTTTGAGCTTATTGCCCTTCTACATGTTGACCAACATCTTTAAGCCTTGTCGGCCCTTTCTTGAGTATGGTCTTTCCAATTTAGTTTCCCATCCAGAATTACTCCTATAGGTATTTAACTGTGCGGGAAATATTTATTGTCTTATTTAGGAAAACTGGTTCCTCGAAGTTACCCACTTTCGTTTTCCTAGTAAATAGACATATTTCCGTTTTTTCGGGTTAACGTTCAGACCTCTCGGTCTGGCCCAGTTGTTTGCAATTTTGTGAGACGTTTCTGCTCTTCTCCAATGTATATTCGGATTCTTTCCCCTTAGAAGTATTATAACGTCGTCTGCGTAGCAGACTGGGTCAAATCCTTCTACGGTTAAGGTCCTTAAGAGACTGATTATGGTAATAACCCACAGAAGAGGTGATAGTATCCCCCCTGTGGTGTTCCTTGTCCGACTTTGTCTCTTATTTTGAAGTCATATAGCCCGTAGCTTATCCATCTGTTCCTTAGTATATGGTTGATCCAGTTTCTTAAGGCCCTGTCCACCTGAAACTCGCCTTCGATATCAATGCATAGAGCAAGTGTATAAATCTTCATTTCAAAGGTTCTCTCTATATGGTGTACTACCTCGTGCAACGCGGTTTCCACTGATCAGCCTTTAACGTATTCGTGTTGTTTGAATTTGAGCATATCGTTAGGGATTCTACTCTTTATCATGGTGTCAACCGTCCGTTCCATTATCTTGAGTAAGAATGTAGTTAAACTTATCGGGCGATAAGATTTAGGTATTGCGTAGCTTGCCTTGCCAGGTTTAGGGATAAAAACTACCCTTGCCTCTTGCCAGGCTAGCGGGGTGTAAGCAAATTTTAGACAAGCGTTGAAGATCCCGACCATTTTGGACGCAATAAGGCCCACTTCCCTCTGTAATAGGGCCGGGAAGATCTGGTCCCGCTGCTTTGTATGGTGAAAAGCTCGTGATGGCTTGTTTGACCATCAAGCTGTCAATTTTAGGTGCATCTCCTGATGAGTAACCCGACTCAATCGATGCCTCGGTGCTGGCCGTCGTATTCGACGGAAAGTGTGCATTCGTCAGAAGGCCTAGAGTTTCTTCTGTTGTTTCCGTCTTTTTCCCATTTCCATTGACCATTTGCTCGTTCTGTGTATGGGTTTGGACATAAACTTCTTAATTTTCGAAACGTCGTTAACGCTATCCACCTGTTCGCAGAATAGCTTCTAGGAGTTACGTTTGGCGTTCCTTGTAATTTTGTTGTATTCCTTCAATTTTGCCTGGTAGTTGTCCCAGAATTGCCCTATTATAAAGTCTGCGGACCTCCTTGAATTTATTCCGAATTTCCCCTGTCATCCAGGGTTTTTCGTAGGCGGATTTCCTCTCTCGAATGGGACAACTTTCCTCGAATGACTTTACTAGTGCCTCAGTTAACTTTAGGACATTTCTATCTATGTCCTCCTTACTTAGGCATTCCTCATCTCCTTGCCCTAGTCTTTCTTTTACTCGTTTTCCGAACTTAGTCCAATTTGTTTTGGATTTGTATCGGAAGGTTATCGGGTTTGGCGGTGGCCTCGCTATTTTAAATCTAATATACCTATGATCTGAGAAGGAGTATTCCTCCAAAACCCTACACTCATGTATTAGATTTTCTGAACATATTGTTATGTCTAATACTTCCTCCCTAACTCTATTAACAAAGGTTGGTGTATTTCCTGTGTTAAGTGTAATCAGGTCGTTAGTATTTAAGTAGTCTATAAGGGCTTGACCCCTTTTGTTAGTGTTAGTACTACCCCACGAGATGTGGTGAGAGTTAGCATCGCTACCTACTAGTACTTTTTTACCTCTTTGCTTGATCCTTCTCACCAGTTGCTGTAATTCCGACAAAGGTAGTAATGTCGGGGAGTCGAACGACAGGTTTAGTGATGACAGGTATATATTTCCATTCCCCTGCTTCAATACTGTAACGTTCGACGATGACAACTCTGGAGAAAAAAGAAAGCATAAGTTTTTGTGGCATATAATACATGTCCTCGGGCGGGATCCCGTATTTGCGTAAAAAAGTTGATAATTTATATGGTTAAGTCCAGAAACCTTGTTTGTTATGGTCCAAGGTTCTTGGATTAAATCAATATGTATATTACCTTTAGTTATTTTTTCCATCAGGGATAGTGTTGCCGTCTCGCTCCGATGGAGGTTGACTTGGATGACCTCAATCATTGGTCCTCCAGTAGCTTGGCTTCCTGGGAGGCGCTGATATCCTCTTCTGCTCCTCCCTCCGACTTTAGCCTTGTAGCTGCGATGGCTGCCTCATACCTTACCTGAATTTCTATTGGGTGTATAAACAAAATTGTTTCTAGAGCCCTAGTCGGTGTGGTCCTCATTGCCCCGCTAATGCTTAGGCAACATGTTCTTTGGACTTTTTGCAATATCTTCACATTGCATTTTTTGTCCACCATACAACAGACGCTTATGTTAAGATTGGTCTAATTACGCCTCTGTATAGCCAGTGTGTCATCCTAGGATTGAAACCCCATTTTGAGCTTATTGCCCTTCTACATGTTGACCAACATCTTTAAGCCTTGTCGGCCCTTTCTTGAGTATGGTCTTTCCAATTTAGTTTCCCATCCAGAATTACTCCTATAGGTATTTAACTGTGCGGGAAATATTTATTGTCTTATTTAGGAAAACTGGTTCCTCGAAGTTACCCACTTTCGTTTTCCTAGTAAATAGACATATTTCCGTTTTTTCGGGTTAACGTTCAGACCTCTCGGTCTGGCCCAGTTGTTTGCAATTTTGTGAGACGTTTCTGCTCTTCTCCAATGTATATTCGGATTCTTTCCCCTTAGAAGTATTATAACGTCGTCTGCGTAGCAGACTGGGTCAAATCCTTCTACGGTTAAGGTCCTTAAGAGACTGATTATGGTAATAACCCACAGAAGAGGTGATAGTATCCCCCCTGTGGTGTTCCTTGTCCGACTTTGTCTCTTATTTTGAAGTCATATAGCCCGTAGCTTATCCATCTGTTCCTTAGTATATGGTTGATCCAGTTTCTTAAGGCCCTGTCCACCTGAAACTCGCCTTCGATATCAATGCATAGAGCAAGTGTATAAATCTTCATTTCAAAGGTTCTCTCTATATGGTGTACTACCTCGTGCAACGCGGTTTCCACTGATCAGCCTTTAACGTATTCGTGTTGTTTGAATTTGAGCATATCGTTAGGGATTCTACTCTTTATCATGGTGTCAACCGTCCGTTCCATTATCTTGAGTAAGAATGTAGTTAAACTTATCGGGCGATAAGATTTAGGTATTGCGTAGCTTCCCTTGCCAGGTTTAGGGATAAAAACTACCCTTGCCTCTTGCCAGGCTAGCGGGGTGTAAGCAAATTTTAGACAAGCGTTGAAGATCCCGACCATTTTGGACGCAATAAGGCCCACTTCCCTCTGTAATAGGGCCGGGAAGATCTGGTCCCGCTGCTTTGTATGGTGAAAAGCTCGTGATGGCTTGTTTGACCATCAAGCTGTCAATTTTAGGTGCATCTCCTGATGAGTAACCCGACTCAATCGATGCCTCGGTGCTGGCCGTCGTATTCGACGGAAAGTGTGTATTCATCAGAAGGCCTAGAGTTTCTTCTGTTGTTTCCGTCTTTTTCCCATTTCCATCGACCATTTGCTCGTTCTGTGTATGGGTTTGGACATAAACTTCTTAATTTTCGAAACGTCGTTAACGCTATCCACCTGTTCGCAGAATAGCTTCTAGGAGTTACGTTTGGCGTTCCTTGTAATTTTGTTGTATTCCTTCAATTTTGCCTGGTAGTTGTCCCAGAATTGCCCTATTATAAAGTCTGCGGACCTCCTTGAATTTATTCCGAATTTCCCCTGTCATCCAGGGTTTTTCGTAGGCGGATTTCCTCTCTCGAATGGGACAACTTTCCTCGAATGACTTTACTAGTGCCTCAGTTAACTTTAGGACATTTCTATCTATGTCCTCCTTACTTAGGCATTCCTCATCTCCTTGCCCTAGTCTTTCTTTTACTCGTTTTCCGAACTTAGTCCAATTTGTTTTGGATTTGTATCGGAAGGTTATCGGGTTTGGCGGTGGCCTCGCTATTTTAAATCTAATATACCTATGATCTGAGAAGGAGTATTCCTCCAAAACCCTACACTCATGTATTAGATTTTCTGAACATATTGTTATGTCTAATACTTCCTCCCTAACTCTATTAACAAAGGTTGGTGTATTTCCTGTGTTAAGTGTAATCAGGTCGTTAGTATTTAAGTAGTCTATAAGGGCTTGACCCCTTTTGTTAGTGTTAGTACTACCCCACGAGATGTGGTGAGAGTTAGCATCGCTACCTACTAGTACTTTTTTACCTCTTTGCTTGATCCTTCTCACCAGTTGCTGTAATTCCGACAAAGGTAGTAATGTCGGGGAGTCGAACGACAGGTTTAGTGATGCCAGGTATATATTTCCATTCCCCTGCTTCAATACTGTAACGTTCGACGATGACAACTCTGGAGAAAAAAGAAAGCATAAGTTTTTGTGGCATATAATACATGTCCTCGGGCGGGATCCCGTATTTGCGTAAAAAAGTTGATAATTTATATGGTTAAGTCCAGAAACCTTGTTTGTTATGGTCCAAGGTTCTTGGATTAAATCAATATGTATATTACCTTTAGTTATTTTTTCCATCAGGGATAGTGTTGCCGTCTCGCTCCGATGGAGGTTGACTTGGATGACCTCAATCATTGGTCCTCCAGTAGCTTGGCTTCCTGGGAGGCGCTGATATCCTCTTCTGCTCCTCCCTCCTGGGTATCTTTGGTAGGTTTGACCTCCTGGGTGGTAGTTTTGGCATTATCTTTGTGGTACAATAGGGGGGACCCTAGGCTCACAGCAGCCGATTTTTATTGAAACACGCCCTTTCAGGATTTGTTCCAGTAGCTTGTCGTTGATCAACTTCTCGATCTCCAACAAATGGTCTTTATGTGGCCTTCCAGATCCTTTGCAGGTGTCGATTACTGTATAGCACAGATCGTTCCGGTAGTATCTCTAGGCTACCTTGGCGTAAGTCGACGGCGGCTCCGTTCCTGTCTTCGCATCCATCCTTGTTGAGTCCCCGGCCATTCCAGATGGTTCCGACGTCCTCTTTGTGTCCGACCTCGCCTCAACAGTCTTCGTTGAAGGATACTTTTGGTATCCTTGGGTCCTGATGGGGTTTGTCCTGGGCATTTGAAGGTGGGAAGCCCTTTTTCTTCTTACTGGGTTTAACGGTGTTCTGCTCCTCAGGAGACCTTATCCTCTTCGCCGTTGTCGAAGAAGTGGAGGGAGTGTCTGTGGTATCCTGTGAAGCATCCCGCTGTTGCTCTCTTTTTAGTCTGGCCTGGTTCCTCTTGTACTTGCGTCTTTGGGTCAGCTTCGCGATGCTCTCTCTGACTTCCTCCACCATCTTGTGGACTTCCTCTTTTATGGGGTTTTCCACAACGGTGATGTTGGTTTTGCCGCAGCTATCGGATTCGGATCCAGGGTCGCTACCATCCTCAGATGGTTGGGTCAAGTTAAATCTCTCCCTGTGCTGCCCTTTATCCTCCTCCGTTGTAACTCGAAGTTGTGTGCTTGTCACATTACCTTCGACCACAGATGCCAAGGCACCCACATCTGTGGGAGATGTTTGCTCACGGTCGCATGATATCGACGAGGTGTGACTCGTAGACAGATCACTAGTCCCCGCCGGTACCGTAACTTTTTTATTCATTTTTCCTCCTTCCATGTTTGCTTTTTGTTTTAGGGGAACACCCCCGTAGTCAGTTTTTTGTCCCCGGGAAACTCTAGGTTTCCAGAGGTGGATTATCCCATCAATCTGCCCCAGACTCGCCATGCAACAAGTGTTGGACAGAGCGGTACGACCATCCGCCTCCCCCTATCCGCCGGTGGGGACGCGCCCGGTAGGAGAACTGACAAACTCCCTCGGGTCTTTCCGATTAAAATTGCACGATAACAATAAGAGTTTTTTTCCATTTTGTTAAGAGTAAAATATCATAACTGTTTTCTAAAATATTAAAAAAGGAATTCATGTCATACTGTCTTACCGTGACTCCACTACCTTTAATGAAAATCAATTTCTTGAAAAAAAAATGTGTGAAACAAAAGTGCAACTTTTAAGTGCATTTTTAAGTCGTTTCGCGTTGTAAATTGCCATACTGAGTATGGGTTATTTGCAGTAGAATTCTTAGGTAACGATTTCAATAAAAATTTAGTAAATTTGATGTATGTACTTTCAAAATTCCTTAAAGTTCCACTAAATTTCCCATATTTCGCACTGTGCGTTGTTTCAAAATCAATGAAACATTTTTCTTTCAGTGTATATGTATGTATTTCCTACCAACATCGCCGGAACGACTAGCATGGCTTCTCTCACATCAATGATTGCATATTAGTTCAATGACATGGGACCTACTTATGACGAGTCCAAATGGCGTGTCTAGCGACAACATTTGTAGAACTTGAATAAAATACTCAGGAAATGCCGCTAAGCGTTTTTTGCCACCGCTGAAAAATGTAATGTTGCCTGGCCTGGGAATCTAACCAGGGTATTCAGTGTGCAAGACGGTCGTGCTTACCATTGCACCACATTGGTATTTGTATTGAGATTTAAATTCATATTTTTTTTGCAAGAATTTTAAGAATGCATTTAAAGGGAAACCAATTAACGCCGACCATTGCTTTTGTTTGTAAATGTTCATCGTTTTTCTCAGAAATTTGTTATTTTCAATTTAGCCAATTATTTGTTTTCTGTAGTGAAATCAATTATGACCATCGTTTAGTTCTTCGAATTGCACTAAATCTTGTTCCGCTTAAATGCCAAAAAATCAAAACAAGAAATTTATGTGTGCACATAAATACATACAAATATAGGAACCAATAACTAATCAATTGAATCAACAGAGAGTCATATGATTGGCACATAAATTGTCTGTAGGCGGACATACGTATACCTTTCGAAGGTAGTTAATAGGTTAACGTACATATCACGAAGTACCAATCTAAGAAGAAATGGTTGATTCGGCGAGAATCACATATTTAACACTTGCCACATTATTGATTCTTAATTAAATAGAGTGTGGAACAGTATATTTGGACAAATATTCCAATTAATGTTTTTATTTCATAAAAGTTAATACGATACGTACAGAATCTAGAAATGTTGAATTACACAAGAAAGTATCAGTCAACTGTGCTGACGGAGACATCTCTCATCCGCTGAAAAAAACAAAACCCAACCAAACCAAACACAATAATTATGCCGTATATAAAATATATCAATTTTGAATCTAAAGTTTGCTTTAAACTCTGTGGGTACGGTAATGTAGGGCCATACCAAATCACTGACATATACCAAAAATTTTTAGTAACCAAGCTTCTTCATAAACGACTCGAAATATAAAATTAGTTTTCGAGTTATCTTGCACAATAGCCATTTTAGTATGTGCCGGCAGCGTTTTGGAGCTTTTGGGTAATTGTCTCAAGAAGTATTGACTTACTCCAGAAAAAAATTTTACCATTGTAAATGAGGCCCCTAGAACAACCTACTGAAGAAAGAATCAAAACGATGCGAGAACTTTTTCCTAGGGAGGTACCCGAAGGAGTGGACCGATATAGTCCATAGTCCAACCTAATACATGACTGGATGAAATAATACGATGTGCAAAGTCTGCATCAATCAGTAACTCCCTGCGAGAAATATCTTGCGGATTTGCCATTTTGGTTGGTGCCGTCAGGGTTTCTTGGAGATTTTAGGCCAATACCTCAGGAAATATAGACTTGCGCGAGAAAAGAAATTTACCTTCGCAAAGGGAGCCGCAAGGAAAATTTTGTGTGGGAGGTGCCGAAAATCGGACTGTATCGACAATACCGACAATTTTGTGCAGAAGTATGTTACAGCTCCAACGGAGATTAAATGCCAAATTTTAGCCATTTCGGTTGAATAATGTGGCTAAAACCTTTATAATACTGAAAATCGTTTTATGTGACTATATCAAAGCGTGGACTTGTACCGACCATTCTCTGCGCGAATGTTTTAATGATGCAACGAAGACTATATACCAAATTTCAGTTATTTCGCTTGATTAATGTGACTAGGACCTTAAAAATTCGGCCGAACTTTTTATGCCCTCCACCACCCTTTTATAGGAACCATTAGTTTCCTTTCCTTTATGATGGAACTAAGCTCTTTCTCTACGTAAAGGCTTATTCCTTGGAGGAGCAGAATACCTTAACGCATTATAATCAATTTATATTGATAAGTTTCTGTGTTGGGGTTTTCTACCCACTGAGATTCCAAAATATCAAGTTATTCAGACGGAAAATGTAGCAAAACCCTTTTAAAGAGCTCGCAGGGGCTTCATCGTAGTTCTTTCCAAAACATGGAGCAATATTCTATGGGGGCTATATCAAGGCGTGGACCTATACCGACAAATTTTGGGTGGAAAGTTGTATACCCCCAACGAAGACTAAATACCAAATTCCAGCCATTTCGGTGGGATACTGAGGCCACAACCTTCAAAATACCAAAAATCGGGAGGTACCGTTCTATGGGGCTATATGAAGGCGTGGACAGATATAGCTCATTCTTAATACCAAACATCCTTGGAGTAATAGAAACTTCTGTACCAAATTACAAAGCACTATCTTAAAAATAGGACGGTCGGACATACGGACATGGTTATATCGACTTAGAATTTTATGCTGGTCAAGAATATACTTTATAGGGTATCCGACCAATATTTCGATGTGTTACAACCAGAATGACAAATTTAATTATACCCTTCAAAACGAGAGGTACCGTTCTATGGGGGCTATATCAAAACATGAACCTGTACCGACCATTCTATGTCGGAATATTTTTATCCCCCAACGAATACTATCAAATTTCAGCTATTTGGAGCAAATAGTGTGGCTAAAACCTTAGCAATTTCCAAAATCGGGTTGTACCTTTCTGTGGGGGCTATATCAACACGTTGACCTGCACCGACAAATCACTGGAGAATAGTTTTGTAGTCCCAACGAAAATCAAATACCAAAATTTAGCCACTTCGGTGGGATAATGAGGCTGAAACCGAAAATCGGTAGGTACCGTTCTATGGCGCCATATCATGTTCACAATTTTTGGTGGAGAAGTTTATAGTAGAGCTCTAAAATACTCGCTCGAATTCTACTCGCCAGTGAAACTCGCTCGAATTCAAGTGGGAGTACTCGCGCGAGTTCAAAAAATAAATCGAGTATACTCTAGTTTTAGCACATTTCAGACTCGATTTTACTCGCGAGTGAAAAGTACTTGAAGAGTACGAGTTTTACAAGAAAAAACCAGTAAGGAAAGGATCAAAGTCGGGCGGGGCCGACTATATGATACCCTACACCACTGTGAATATGTAAAATATAAATCGGAGCTATATCCAGATCTTAACCGATTTTGATATAATTTGGCACATTTATTTCCAGAACGAATTCAGTCACACATTCCAAATATCATTGAAATCGGACGTATATAGCGTGTTTGGTGCAGCAAATTCGTGAAATCGGGCGAACATATATATGGGAGCTATATCCAAACTTAAACCGATTTCGAAATAATTTGGCACATTTATTTCAGTCACACATTCCAAATTTCATTGAAATCGGACATATATAGCGTATGTGGTACAGAAAATACGTGAAATCAGCCGAAAATATATATGGGAGCTATATCCAAATCTGAAGCGATTTCTATATAATTTGGCGCACTTATTTTTAGACCGAATTCAGTCAAACATTCCAAATTTCATCAAAATCGGACGTATATAACGTGTTTGGTGCAGCAAATTCGTGAAATCGGGCGAACATATATATGGGAGCCATATCCAAATCTGAACCGATTACGATATAATTCGGCACATTTATTTCTAGACGGAATTCAGTTACACATTCAAAATTTCATTGAAATCGGACATATATAGCGTGTGTGGTGCAGCAAATACGCCAATACGGACGAAAATATATATGGGATCTATATCCAAATCTGAACCGATTTCGATATAATTTGGCACACTTATTTCTAGACCGAGTTCAGTCACACATTCCAAACTTCATTAAAATCGGATGTATATAGCGTGTTTGGTGCAGCAAATTCGTGAAATCGGGCGAACATATATATGGGAGCCATATCCAAATCTGAACCGATTTCTATATAATTCGGCACATTTATTTCTAGACTGAATTCAGTCACACATTCAAAATTTCATCAAAATTGGACGTACAATATAGCGTGTTTGGTGCAGAAAATACGTCAAATCGGGCGAAAATATATATGGGAGCTATATGCAAATCTGAACCGATTTTCACCAAAAGCAACAGCGTTCTTCCTATGGCTAAAAATGTTGTAGTCCCCAATTTTCAGCTGAATCGGACAAAAAATGCGACCTGTACGTTGCGAACAAAAATACATGGACAGACAGACAAAAGGAACTATGGGTTTATTTCGTTTCCTTTTGTATGTTACATACAAATGCACAAAGACATAATACCCCTTACCACATAGTGGTGTAGGGCAGCCAAGATCATCCATATACGTTAACGTATGTGAGAATAACAATCAGTCGTCGCTGAGCAGCCGACAAGTAAACATGTGCATGGATATACGCATAATTTTAGTGGGGACACTGAACAAAACCGCACACACCCGCCACATGTTTACTGGTCACAGGTCTAGCAACCACTAAATGTTGATACAAATTTTCTTGTGATTCTCTCACTACTTTACTCTCTTTTTTATTTTGAGCATCAATGGTGTAGGGTATAAAGCAGAGCTGAGCAAAATCGAGAGAGAGGCAAATTTAAGGGAGAATTAATATTTAATTTTTCTTGATGTTTCATTATTTATTTCAACATTTTGTAAACGTTAGTGTTGTCTAAAATCGTCCACAATGCAAATTATTAAAAAATATAAATAAAAAATTGCATAAACTTGTAATTGTTTATGGTTCACAAAAAACTTAGAGTACGTTTTCTCAATTTGCCTGTGTGCTAGCACACAGGCGTGCTCACCCCTGGTATAAAGAGTGGGAGTGAAAATACTGGAAATAGAGCACGAGTTTACTCGAAGAGTAAAATCGAGTGATAAAATTGATTTGTGTAGTGTTGGGGGAGTTGATGGGGGCAAGTTGAGGAGGACATGTTGCCATCAACTTCCCCCCTAACTAATACCAGAAATCTGATCAATTAGTGCCAAATAGCAGTCATTGAAGACCAAACGTGATAAAACGTAAAAATAGCTGAAGTCGGTGGTTGTGCTACCATAAAATGGGGGTACTATATACACAAACGTGGACCTATGTAGACAGTTTATTTAAGAAAATGTTTTCTTTCCTCTGGAGCACAAAGTCCCAAGCTTGAACCAACTCGTTGGTTAAAATTCCTTAAAGTGACACCCACAAACATCCCTGAAGGGACAAGGGAGACTTCTCTAGAACACACAAATTAGCAAATTACAACCAATTCGATGCTCAAATAGGGCTAATACCCTCAAAATTAAAAAAAAAAAAATATTAGAATGCACAAAATTTTTCTTCCAAACATACTTGGGCTCTGGAACAATTATTTCGATGAGTCACATTTTGGTCGTATGAAAGTGTATATCGTCACCTGAAATACATATCCTCTTTAGTCTAAATGCTGAAATTTAAAAACAAAAACTGCATTGTTTCTAAAATGACATCAAATATTCGTCATCAGGTGAACACCCAGTATTCGTACATAAATCAGATATTTTGATCGTGTTTTTTGGCTACCTTAGTAATTTATATACGTATTTTAAAAAATCAAATTCTGAATCACTGACGTGCGTTTTGAAGTGTCAAGCTATTTAGCCACAAATAACAATTTCTTCCGTGAAATGAATATATACATATACATCACGCCTCAAGCTTCTACCCACATTCATAAAACTGATAATTTATTGCACTTCTTTTATTTATTCTATATTCCTAAAAAAAACAACAACCAACGGCAGCCAAACATTTTCAAAAAGAATACTCATCACTCCATTTTTCAAATTTAGGATTTTTGTTGGATGTTGTATGAATGCAATATTTATATAGTCCGCATATCGAATCATGTTCCCAGCTGATTTATAACAAATGAAAATTGTATGTATTTTAATTTTTATTGTTAACATTTTACCTACTCCTCTATTGTTATTGTGAATAATTCTTCTGTATCCTGTTTTATATTCTTTAGTTAAAGTTAAGGTTTGTTCACCCATAACAACGAAGGTGTCTACATCGTATTAGTAATCGAGTCCTTTGTTTATTAGAACAAAGGACATGTGAACTAATTAATTGAAAAAATTGTTGTTATTGCTAAGGCAACTACGAGTATATGTACTGGACTGAATGATGAAAGATAAATTGAACATATTTTCGGTTTCGAGACATGTCCACTCTTTTCAGATACATATCTAGCTTTTTATACCCTACTCCACACTGTGGTATTATATCTTTGTACATTTGTATGTAACATACAAAAGGAAACAAATAGACCCATAGTTCCTTTTGGGGATATACATATAATCACTTTCTGAGTCGATTTATGCATGTCCGTCCGTCTGTCCATGTATTTTTGTTCACAACGTACAGGTCACATTTTCTGTCCGATTCAGATGAAAATTGGGAAATATATTTTTTTAGACATAGGAAGAACGCTATTGCTTTTGGTGAAAATCGGTTCAGATTTGGATATAGCTCTCATATGTATATATTTTGGAATATGTGACTGAATTCCGTCTGAAAATAAATGTGCCAAATTACATCGAAATCGGTTCAGATTTGGATATAGCTCCCATATATATTTTCAGCCGATTTCACGTATTTGCGGCACCAAACACGCTATATTCGTCCGATTTTAATGAAGTTTGGAATGTGTGACTAAACTCGGTCTAGAAATAAGTGTGCCAAATTATATCGAAATCGCTTCAGATTTGGATATAGATCCCATATATATTTTCGTCCGAATTGGCGTATTTGCTGCACCAAACACGCTACATAGGTCCGATTTTGATGACATTTGGGATGTGTTACTGCATTCAATCTAGAAGTAAGTATGACAAATTATATCGAAATCGGTCCAAACACGCTATACATGTTTGATTTCGATGAAATATGGAATGTGTGACTGAAGTCGGTCTAAAAATAAATGTGCCAAATTACATCGAAATCGGTTCAGATTTGGATATAGCACCCATATATATTTTCGGCCGATTTGACGTATATACGACCGATTTTGATGAAATTTGGAGTGTATGACTGAACTCGGTATAGAAATAAGTGTGCCAAATTATATCGAAATCGGTTCATAGTTGGATATAGCTCCCATATATATTTTAGCCCGATTTCACGTATTTGCGGCACCAAGGACCCTATATCTGTCCAATTTTGATGAAATTTGGAATGTGTGACGGAATTTTGTCTAATAATAAGTGTACCATACTATATATATAGAAATCAGATCAAATTTATATATATTTCCTATATATATTTTACATATTCACAGTGGTGTAGGGTATCATATAGTGGGCTCCGCCCGACTATGATCCTTTCCTTACTGGTTGATTATGCCAATGTATAGTGACGTTTGACTGTGAGATATACAGTCTGTCGCAAAAGTTAGTATACACCGTTGAAACCAAAATGTATTAGGGATAAAAAGCACAATAACTTATTGAAAACAACAAACAATTAGTTTTATTTGAGAAACACGAAGATCGTCTTCGGTAATAACAATTAAAAGTGCGTAATATTTGCTTACATTAGCAAATGTACGGTTGGAATCCAAAAAAGACCAACATTTATATCGCAAAAGTTAGTACACAACGGAAAATTCTCGTGGAACTGTTTAAAAAATTCTTGATATTTTTGAACAAAATGAAACTAAATCTGTACTTAAGATCATAAAGAGTATATTAATTGGTTTTAATGGCAGTTATAGTGCTTATAGTGACAAGTCCAACGTACACTGGATCGTAAGATCCACAAAAATTGGTCATCTACAAATACAACAACTGTAGCGACAAAATTCCGGGTATTATGTCCTGTTTATGAATTTCAAAGCCATTAAATGCTCAGAAAAGCTCTAAAGTTTCAATATGGGGTGATCTTGATCGAGTTTCGACTTGTCCTTTTTGAAAAAAACGGGAATTTCTTTAAGAAAAATCATACTTTTGAGGCCATTGTCCTTTTGAAACATGCAATAATCCTTAATCCTTGCACATAAGGACTTTCCTTTTCAGTTAATTTTCTCACAAATTATGTCCCTTTTCACATTCCCACCAAAAATAAATAGTAGGAGAACCTCAAGTTCTGGTTTAAGCCCTACAGTGATACTCCACCACCACAGAGGGATATGATAGCTAATTTAAAATTTTAATACAGAGTTTGCTCTGTTCTTATAACGCATGGATTGTGCAAAAACGTTCTAAAAAGCTGTGTTCGCTTCGCTTAGGACCAAAATACAACTAAATGGATCAGTTAGAAGTAGTTCATTAGACATTAGTAGTACATTAGACACTAGGGACACGAGAATAATGTCCGATACTGCTAAAAGGCCGATAGGACAGTGTAACTGTAGGGCTTACAACGGACCTTGACGTTCTCCTACTATTTACTTTTGGTGGGAATATGAAAAGGGGCAACATTTGTGAGAAAATTAACTCAAAAGGAAAATCCTTATGTGTAAGGATTAAGGATTATTACATGTTTTAAAAGGACAATGGCCTCAAAAGTATGGGTTTCCTTCAAGAAATTCCCGTTTTTTCAAACAGGACAAGTCGAAACTCGATCAAGATCACCCCATATTGAAACTTTACAGCTTTTCTGAGCATTTCATGGCTTTAGAATTCATAAATAGGACATTTTGTCGCTACAGTTGTATTTGTAGATGACCAATTTTTGTGGATTTTACTATCCAGTGTACGTTGGACTTGTCACTATAAGTACTGTAACTGTGTTAAAACCAATTAATATACTCTTTATGATCTTAAGTACAGATTTAGTTTCATTTTGTTCAAAAATATCAAGAATTTTTTACACAGTTCCACGAGGATTCTCCGTTGTATACTAACTTTTGCGACATAATTTTTGGTCTTTTTGGGATTCGAACCGTACATTTGCTAATGTAAGCAAATATTGCGCACTTTTAATTATTATTACGGAAGACAACCTTCTTGTCTATCAAATAAAACTAATTGTTTGTTGTTTTCAATAAGTTATAGTGATATTTATCCCTAATTCATTTTGGTTTCAACGGTGTATACTAACTTTTGCGACAGACTGTATATTAGGATTATGACTTTTTTACAACCTCATATCCCAGTATCATATTTTCTCTGTAGGAATGCTTTATAGGAATGCGAATACTAAATACCGAATTTCTGCCATTTCGGTTAGAAAATGTGGCTACAACTTTCAAAAAGCCGAAAATCGTGAGGTACCTTCTATGGGACTACATCAAGACGTGGATATATACCGAGAATTCTTTGCAGGAATGCTATATATATATCTAACGAAGACAACATGTACCGCATTTCACTCATTTCGATAGGATAATGCAGCTAAAACCTTGAAAATACCGAATATCGGGAGGTGCCGTTTAATGGGGGCTATATCAAAACATGAACCTATACTGACAAATTCCTGAGGAAAATTTTTCTAGCCATAAGTAAAGCTAAATACCAAATATCAAAATAGCGAAAATCGGAAGGCACCCTTATATGGGGGCTATAGCAAAAGGTGGACCTATACTGACAAATTTCTGGGAAAAGTTTTGTAGCCCCAAAGAAGACTAAACAGCAGATTTCAGGTATTTTGTTGAAATAGTGTCGCTAAAAACTTTAAAATGCCGAAAATCGGCATGAGTAGAATCTGTTCTTTTTAGAGCGTATTTCCAGTCCGATTGAGACAACGGCAAAATATGGTTTTTGAGCGCTTCCACAGTATCTTCTGGCGATAAAAATCGTTGACCACGAATTTGTTCTTTATGTGCTGGTATCAAATGAAATCATTGGGTATCAAGTCAGGGCTGTACCTTAGATGTTCCACGTTTTGTCCGGTCAAAAAGGCGATGCACAGTGAGAAAAAATACAGATCTAGCATGCAGAAAATAAAAGTCGATGTTTTATTTTATGTTTATCCATAATTTGAATAAGAATAGCTTTAAATTGACAATTTTACTTCATTTATTGATATACAACTGTGTTCAAAATAATAGGAGTGCACATCCACACCAAGAGAATGGTCGAATAAACATAGTTAAACTTCTCCATTTTGACCTATTTTGTATTTATTTAACATTGTTGCCATCCCTACAGTCAATTTATTGGCAGAAATGTAGCAATTTGTTTTAAATCATTTACTGTTTACACCAACATTATAAGTCGCCTTCAAAACAGTTGTTCAAAAAAATAGGAGTGCAGAAGAAAAGGTCAATAAAAATGTTTTTAGTTGAGTGTAGGATCAAAATTGTCTATATTTTAGTGGACAGTAGTGAATCGAATAGATTTTATGAGATTTGTAAACAAAAGTCTTTTGGAGGTATCCAAAAGCAGGATATTTTCCTTACGGCGATTTGTTCCCATAAATTGAGCACTTATTGGGTAACTCAATGGATTTTGTAGACAAAACCATTAGTGATTAGAGTTTTTATTGCTCTGACTGTTATCTCGAACAATATATAATGAGCGGTATCCCAGAAATTTGTGTATCCTTGAGCCAAGTTAAAGCCGGTTTCCATTACCTCTTTACGTAAGGATCGGCCAAAAAAGCGTATCAATAAGGCATTAATTTCTCAATCAAATAATGTTTCGAGGTCCTCAGCATCTGAACTTCACGACGAATAATTATTTTGTTCATATTTGAAAAATTGGATGATTGGCATATATGAGACATTTTTTCACACGCTTTATTAAGAAGCAAACTTTAAAGACAAACTTTTGAAGTTGGCCTACGATTATGTTTATTAGGTTTTGCATTGAACATTACACAGTTTTCTAATGGAACTAACCTTAATGAAGTATTTTTGAGTGAAAAACGTAAGTTTATATTGATAAATATAGTGCGGCGTATACCAACCACAGTGTAATCCCAGCCTGTCTATCACAAAATGGTGCAAAATACAATTCAACCGATCACGTTTTAAAAATTTTTGGTCGGTCCTAACATATAGGACTAATGTGAACTGGCTTAAAATTGGCTAAAGGATCAAAATATACTAATTTATGGGATACCAATCATTATATATTGTTCGAGGTAACAGGCATAGCATCAAACAAATCTAATCATTAAAGCTTTTGTCTACAAAATCTATTGAGTTGCCCAATAAGTGCTCAATTTATGGAAAAAAATCGCTGCAAGGACAATCGCCTGTTTTTGGCTACCTCCAAAGGACTTTTGTTTTCAAACAGCCATCAAATCTCATAAAATCTATTGGATTCACTACTGTCAACTAAAATATTGAAAATGTTGAACCTAAACTCAACTAAAATTATTTTTATTGTCCTTTTTCTTCCGCACTCCTATTTTTTTGAACAAAAAATTTTAAGGCGATTTATAATGTTGGTGTAAGCAGTAAATAATTTAAAACAAGTTGCCACATTTCTGTAATGAATCAACTGTTGGGATGTCAACAATGTTAAACAAATAAAAAAGCCAAAATGGATAAATGTAACCATATTTTTTGACCATTTCCTTTTTTTGTATGGTCACTCCTATTATTTTGAACGCAACTGTATTTGGCAAATTTTTATTTTCAAAATATTTATTACAATTAAAAATTATATAAAAAGCACTAGCAACTAAGGCTATCGGCTTTATATTTTTTTATATTTTCTGGTATAACTCCGATAGAGCAGTACCTCCCGATTTTCGGTATGTTGAAGATGTCTGCCACATTATCCAGCCGAAATGGCTAAAATTTGGTATGTAGTCTCAGTTGGGGATACAAAATATTCCGGTACAGGGCCACGTTTTAACATAGCAGCCCCCATAGAACGGTATCGCCCGATTTTCGGTATTTTTAAAGCTTCAACCACATCATTCAACCAAAACGGCTGAAATCTGTTTTGAATATACATAATTTATGGTGGAAGATATGATAAGAGTTCAAATTGAAACCATAGTGATCTTTTAATAATAAAAACTTGTATCTAACAGTTTGTTTGGAATCGCTTTACTACTTTCATTTTCGTACTTCCCCTCATTTCCTAGGAATCGCAGGACGGACGTTTTCAATTCCAAGTGATATCTGATATTTTATATCAAAAATTTCCCAGAATCGTCATTTTAGTTGAACTAAACTTTAAAAATCTTCCTGGCATATTTCCTTAAAAGTGGCAAAAAGTCAAAAATCGCAGAAAGTCGTAGGAAATAATTTGAGAGGTTATTCTAGACAAGATATATTAAAAATAAAAAAAAAAAATCTCGATCCGCTTTGCTCCGATTTTATACTTTACCCATGCTTTAATTACGGAAATGGAATAAAATGGACGTTACATATAATTAGCCCATAACATCTAAATTAACATAATTTGTGGCTTAGAACCCCATTTACAAATGATTCGACAATAATATGTTCATAGACAGCACACGTCGATCACAATTTTAAAACTTAAAAACATCATCGTGAACACTATAACAAATACAGTTTGACAAGTAATTATTTTCAAACTGAGAAAACGAACACTTTTCATGCATTAATTAGTAAAAAATGACAAATAGTTGTGATAAAAATATCGGGTTTTTTGCAAAAATTTTTTGGTCGACTTATTTAAGACCAAATTGAATGGTTAAATAAAAAATTAACCCGCTTAGTTCAACAATAATAACCAAAAGAATAATTAACATGTAATGCAAGGTGCCAAGAAAATGTTTTCAAAATGTAATTAAGGTTCCAAAATACCCCATGTTTTCGGTAAATACTTAAAAATCATGACATTTTTTGAATTTTATTCTTAACAAGGATTAGTTGCTAACAAGTATCAACAATATTAGGCATGGGATATCCCCACTAAGAGGGTTACCATATGGACCAAAGGGGTATCAGATCATATTGCATGTAAACAATGTCCTATGGGTCTCAAGCCGAGATTATCTAAAAACTAAGAAGTTTTATGAGTATTATGGTTTACCAAGATGGTATGACATCAATTACAATGAATATTACCAACAGCAGAACTCGATCAGGAGGGTTGCCAGATCGACTAAAGAAGTACCAGGTCTTATTAACAGTGAACGGGGCCACCTAGGCCTACACCCAGGGCCTACAGGTAGTTTATTTTACTCTAAATCAATTAAGAGATAAGAATATTTCACGAAACAGTCGAAAATAGCACATTTGGAGACTAATATTCCATAAAAAATTTGTGGGGTACAGATTTCTACAATTTTCACAAATGCTTACTATGACCTACTGGAGATATTTCGTGTACTGTGAAGTAATACTGTGAGAAAAATTTCTAAGTCACGGGGAAATAATGCTACAGCGTTACCATGGTATACCATCAAAGCCAGAAAACTTACGAGAATTCCTCAATCTGGCTGTTCCTCAATCTGGCTGTTTTAGTGAATATCCTTATCCATAAATTCAATTTCAGTTAAATAAACCACTTTTATGATCTAATTGTGGGCCTAGGAGGTCCAGTTTACTGTTATTAAGACCTGGTACATTTTTAGTCGATCTGGCAACCCTCCTGATCGAGTTCTGCCGTAGGTAATATTCATTGCAATTGATGTCATACCATCTTGGTAAACCAAAATACTCATAAAACGTCTTAGTTTTTAGATATTCTCGGCTTGAGACCTATAGGACATTGTTTACATGCAATATGATCTGATACCCCCTTGATCCATATGGTAACCCTCTTAGTGGGGATATCCCATGCCTAATATTGTTGATACTTGTTAGCAACTAATCCTTGTTAAGAATGAAATTCATAAAATGTCATGATTTTTAAGTATTTACCGAAAACATGGGGTATTTTGGAACCTTAATTACATTTTGAAAACATTTTCTTGGCACCATGCATTACATATTAATTATCCTTTTGGTTATTATTGTTGAACTAAGCGGGTTAATTTTTTATTTATCCATTCAATTTGGTCTTAAATAAGTCGACCAACTAATTTTTGCAAAAAAACCCGACATTTTTATCACAACTATTTGTCATTTTTTACCAATTAATGCATGAAAAGTGTTCGTTTTCTCAGTTTGAAAACAATTACTTGTCAAACTGTATCTATATTAAATGTACCGTTGTTACGTTCCGACTAATTAATTATATTTATTCTATATGCCGTTAAGTACAGTCGACCCTCTAGTTTAATAATGTACTAAAGTTTCATAGTTTCTTTAAAGTTAATTTTTTGATTTTCTGTACGCTAGGTCGGCATTTTTTCCCACTGTGCGCTGGTGTGAACCGATGTGTGAGAGCTCGCATTGTCATGGTGCATAATGATTCGTCTTCTATTGTTCGTTTTTCGAATTTGTTAGTAGACTTCAGCCAAACAAATTGTACTGTACCACTCAGAAATAACCTTCCTACGTTGCTCCAGTCGTATAGTCGCCACATCGTCAGTTTTGCTGAAGAAACAGGCCACCATTTGCTTCGAAGTGCTTCCATTAGCAACTTTCGTTGAATTTGGCTCGCCTTCGAAGACCCACACGGTCGATTGCTGTTTTGTTTCGGGCTCATAGGCATAGATCCAAGATTCGTCGTCTGTGACGATCTTACAAACATCGTTTGAAGCACTCAGATCGTTTTCTTTGCACCAATCGACAAGAGCCTTTTTTAGCGATTGTCAAATTGTGCTGGATGTAACAAGAGAACCCCATTTTGTCGGCCAGGTGTTCATGCAATATCAAATGTTAGGGGGAAGAAAGGCCCAAGGATGCCTCTATCTCATGGTATATAATATGGCGATCTTGCATTATCCGTTCACGACCGGCTTAATTTTTTTCTGGCACAACGGCCGTTTTGTGGACGACCCACAAGACCTTCGTTTTTTAACCATAGAATTGTGCTGTATCGACATTCAAATATTTAATTTGATTAATGTACTCTTGCCGTGATTATTCAAGTCGAAAGTTGTGAAAAATTATCGAACGAAAATGTCCACAAGTAAATTTCATTATTTTTTTTTTGCAAAGGGATTTTTTAAGTCACTGTAAAAGCACAATACAACGTTTATGCTAAAAATGTCAAACTTTTCAATGGTAATGCCAAATGGCGCCTGAAAACACGCAGTACGTTATCGTGCAGCCCTCGTATGACCTCTTATTCTAGTGGCATAGAAAAATAGAGTATACACGATTTCTTATATCGAGCGCGGTTCACTCTCTACTCGTATTCGAGCGAGCATTTCGTTTACAATGCTTCTTTAAATTTAATGTTAATTTAATGTTTAACTTAAGTGACAATTTACCGGGGTTTGAGTGATATTAGTTAGGTAAATAATATGTTTTTTACGAACTGTAAATTGTATTGTAATACAATACATCTTGATATATTTTTTAACACATTGAAAGACGCCAATGATCTGCGACCTCATCTATTTAATTGCTTTGAACATTTCTTTTAAGCGTTAAAAACAACAATATCAGCTACTGTTTAAAAGCTTCTCAGATTTGTACGATCATTTAACCTTTTTGCCAAGCTTACATCTGCGATTTTAAACTATTATAATTATTGTCATTTACTAGGAAACTTTGCTAATTGTGGGAGGAATTACAAAATGTGTTCTAAAACAAGCAAAATAAAATTTGCATGAAAAATAGCTTGGCAAACAACTTACAATGGCCATTGTCACACGACGATGATGATGAGAATTTTAATAGAAAAACCGTGACATCATTTTTATGTCTCCAATATAGTTGACAGTAAAGTCTTTTTTGTGACAAATCGTTAGTTAGATTATTTTGCATTTTTACGATGTTTGCAAAAATGATTGGTCTATTCCAGTACTGCAAGAATCTACTAAATTTTACTATTTTTTTCGAAAACATAAAGAGAAAATTGTTATCGTAGTAAAAAGTTGTAGATTCTTGCAGGTTCAGGAACAGAGCATATGTTATGGAAATTTTTGTTTTTTGTTTTATTAAAGTATAAAACAAAACACTGTAAAAAGTAACCACAATGAACAAAGAGAACATTTATGTACATACGTATGTATTTATGGTTATAGGACAAAGTTGGGTAAATTTGAAAAAAAAGTTAACCACAGTCAACAATGGTCTTTTATCTATTGATATTTATCAGCTACCCTCTGATTTGATTTGCCAATTTTTAAATTCTGATCATGAAAACTTGTTTTCTTGGGATTTGAAAAATTCTTAATTTGGTTATTTATTTTTTCATCAACATTACCATAATGCAAGTGATAGAATCTTAATGGCGATTTTTTTTAAATGGAACAAGAAAAAAATATTAATATTGTTTTATCGCAGAATGTTGATTAAATTTGTTGAATATTTAATATTGGCAATAGATAATTCAATATTATTTACAAGTAAAGTTTTTTTACAAAAAAAAAAAATATTTTCAAACATAGTCATTTTGAATTGAATACATACATATATGATGAATGTGCTTTCGATGGGATATCAAATTATTGTTATGATATCAGATTACTTATGATATTATTGATTTTTAATATGCGTATGAGAATTGAATATAAAGTAAATATTGCTGCAATGCCAATCATTGACGACGATACACTACAGTTAGACTACAAACATTTTGGCAAACGATGACTTGTTTGGGGCACATGCTTTACAGGTTTAAGATAACATGGAGGCAATAAATGCCGAAATTGATCAAAATTACAACAACAAAAAATATCTGTACCAGAATTTTTTGATGATAATAAAATGTTGTTTTATTGGCTTTTATGACATAAACATAAATAAATATTGAATTAATTCTCTATCGAGTTGAGCTATTTTGACCTAAGAGGTACATTGAAAAAATTAGGGATCCACCGAAGCCCCACAAATTCAACCACTATACTACGTTTCACGGGTGGTTAGACCGATCATCAGGCATATTGAATGGTGTTTTTTAGTGGGTGGACGAAGGCTAAGCTTGGAAACTAGCATTTATATCACAAAACATTCGAAATTCGTATATTCGAATTATTTATTTTATTTTAATGTTAGTCATTTAATTCCAATGCTTTATTACAAATACTAAGGCAGATTTTTTCCACCTTTATTTTATTTGTCCTTCTGTATCATAATAACCCATTATATTAACAAGGGGATGTCAATAACCAGTTATTCTAGGACCACTAGAAGTTGTATTGCGAAGTTCTGATTGTTGTCGGTCACGCACGCTTTGTACCATTATTCATTACTTAGTAATGAGTAAAATAAGTAGTTTTTGCAAGAAGAGCTAGGATGGCACAAGAGTTTCAGCCTAAATCTTCTCTTCGACTTTTTCCATTTCCCCTTCATCCCTTTTTTCTTAATTTGCAGTTTGTAGAGGTTCTTATTATATTTGCACATCTATTCGCTTTTTATCTTGGTGATGTCAAACAACATTTATCTGCACCGCTCGTAGTCTTCCAGAAGTTTTGTTAGGTTTGCACAAATAGGTTGATCAGATATATGTATGCGACAAGTCCAATGTTTTGCTCTATAGGACTTTAAGCTTTAATTAATGGCCGCTCATAAATATGGTCTCTGTAAAAAATCATCCATAACAGGTAGTCAACGGAAAGATACATATCAATAAAAAACAGTAAGGAAAGGATCAAAGTCGGGCGGGCCGACTATATGATACCCTACACTACTGTTAATATGCAAAATATATATGGGACATATATATATATAAATCTGAACTGATTTCGATATAATATGGTACACTTATTACTAGGCCAAATTCCATCCAAAATTTCGTCAAAATTAAACAGATATATGGTTTTTGGAGAGGCAAATACGTGAAATCGGCTGAAAATATATATGGGAGATATGTGTATATCTAAATCTGAACCGATTTCGATATATTTTGGCACATTTACTTTTAGACCTAATTCAGTCACACAATCCATATTTCATATTTGGTGCAGAAAGTACGTGTAAAGCAATTGCGTTCCTTCCAAGGTTAACAAAATTATATTCCCCAATTTTTATCTGAATCGGATAATAAATGCGACCGGTACGTTGCGAACAGACGGTCGGACGGACATGCATAAATAGACTCAGAAAGTGATTCTATGTATATGCCTAGAAGGAACTATGGGTCTATCTCGTTTCCTTTTGTATGTTACATACAAATGTACAAAGACATAATACCCTTTACCACAGTGTGGTGTAGGGTATAGACTTTCCTTTTCCATAGCTACCATTAAAGCAACGTGATGCATTGAGAGTTTCGTGAGCGTAAATTTACTCTCGCTCACCATCAGTTAGAGTCCACACATCTTGTGAGCGAGAGTAAATTTACGTTCACGAAACTCACAATGCCTCACGCTGCATTAAAGGACCCGAAGAGCAATTCAGCTTGAATTTAATTAAGAAAGTTTATTAGTTGTATACCACACTTATCCGAAACTATCCAAAATAAAGTTTAAAATCCACGGACGCGTCTGCACCACAGCATATTACCCGATACAGTTTTATTTCAAGATTTAAAGGAATTTAAAAGAGCCAACAATTTATTTGAGCGTCTTCCATATCTTCCGCTAGATGTTAGCGTGTATGCGAGAAGTGATTAAAATAATAAATATGCGTTTTTTGCGTGAAATTAAACTAAAATGGAAGAATAACTCTGACCTATTTTCTTGAATTCTTTCTTGATTCCCGCGAAAATTTACAACTTTTTTACTAAAGTTATGGGACCTCAGTAATTATATAGGATTTATGAAGCCATAAATTAACAATATTTCTCAATATTATGAGTGGTGTTTTTACAAGATTTTTTATTATCACAATAGAACCCGCCATAAATTTTGCGCGCAATAACCAACATTTGTGTCTCAAACATATTTGAAAATGGACATTTTTTCTCAATCCATATAGTTTCAAACAAAATTTCATTTTTTTTCAAATGGAAAATTAAAAAATTTTGAGTTTTCCTCATATACCCACGTTAGCCTAAAGTCTGAGGGCATGAAAGTGCATGCACAGTATCTCAACACCGGTACCTCTCCAATATATTTCATTATCAGTTATATGCATGGTTTTATGTACATATGTATGTATGTAGGTGTATTACTATTATTTCATTGGAATGTCACATACATACATGTCTTGCAAAATTATCTTTAAATAATACGCTTGTAATTGGTGTTGATATAATTGAGGTTGTTGGAGTCTCTATATATCTCATTTACTCAAAGAGTGGCATAGCTCAAAAAAAGTTTTTTCTATTTACGACTTTTAATATGTCTTGTGTCAAATTTTCATGTTGATATCTCTAAAACTCAACATGTTTGAGCTTATTTACAAGGACATAGTTTGACATAAATTAAT